>NC_072404.2:103504000-104939500 GCF_028858775.2 Pan troglodytes
TTTCAGGGTTTCTCTCTCTCTCCTGCCATCCAAAAGCCTACAGGGACAAGAGCAGGTGAAGTATCTCACATACTCTGCACCTTTCCTTTGGTCCAAACAACACCTCTGCTCCTTCCTCCAGGTCCTGGCTTGGTCTTCAGCCTCCTAGAATTTCTCCCTATCCACCTACAGTCCTCCCCTGAGCTCTCCACCCCACAGCCCATCTACAATGTCCCCTGATCCAGAAAACAGCTGAAACACTGCTGAACTTTGAACATTCACTAACTTTTCTGAGTTCATGCCTTTTTTATTTCCAGCCATTTCCTACATCTAATATTTATTCAAACTCCATCCATTCCTCAAAGCCCCAAATACTTTCCTCTGATCCCTTTAATCAGAAGGAACTATTCTGAATTCACAGTCTATCTCTCTCCCACAGCCTTTGTCACTTTCTGTGGGTGCAAACATCTATCAGGCATATGCCTGTGCAGGTAGAATCCCTGTTGACTGCTGGCATCCATATCTTTAGTACTCTATTTGTCCCAGTTGCCTCTTGGCTTTATCCCACTGGTTGTTTTACATTTTTAATACCACCTCTGCCTTCTGCCCTCGGTTATAAGTTACATCCATGCCTATCTCTCCTACTGTAAACTCCTTGAAGAAAGGCAAGTGCTTCCATTTGGTAGCTTATTCAGTGCCCTGCACACAGTAGACAATCAAAAATGTTATTAAATGAAGCTTCTGGTAAAACTAGGCAAAGGCCACAGCATTTCCAATGGTATGAGGATGAAATAGGCAGGTTGTATCTTCATCGTGGGCATAGAAATACAACTGACTTGCAAGCGTAACTCTTCTGTCTACTCCCTAATGCCCGCTCAAAGTCTCATAATTTTTAATTTGAAAAGAGAACCAGTGGGGTATTGTGGTTTTAATTTGTGGGGAGAAAGGAAAATAAAATTATTCAAATTTCGCTTTTCTGCCACTGACAGTTAATAATATCACTGTCATCATGCAGTGCATATTTAAAAGACAGTTGAGCGATTCTATCCATCTTTTCCCCGATTTAACAATCCATTTTAATTTCTGTTCCCTCTCAGGAGGATTCTAACTCAGCAGCCACTTTGTCACTTTTGTGCTCCTCTACTGCCCTGATATAAAAGCAGAAATAATACATACAGTATAAAAATAATGTAATTCACAAGGACCAAATCTGAAGAACTTCATAAAATCTGTTGCACAGCATGATTATACAAAGAACTGACCTTTGTTTCAGAACCATTCCATGAAAACAAAACAATGAAAAAATGAGCCACTCCCACCTTATTGTAGATACTGAAAAACCAAATTTTTATCCATGTAGAAGACTGAGTTCATGAAAATAGAGGACAGCAAAAAGGTTTTGAGATGTGGAGGTTGGCTGGTGGGCTTTTCTCCCCTCCTAGCTAAGAGACTGGTGGTTACACACTAGCTTCTCAGGTCATGGATTCAGTATCCTGTCTTCACAAAGTAATAAATAAATATTTGAAGTACTCATGAGATCATTGGCACACTGCTGAAACCATGAATGTTAAACTCACAAATGCCAGATGACTGCTGTTCAGGCAGTTACCAATTTAACACTTAACTTTGGGGTTATCCATGTTTAAGTGGCTGTTCTGCTACTACCACCTGCATTCAAAGCTCCTAAGAGAGCTGCAACCCCCATGTCATGCTCAGTCTCCTGGATACTTAGGGCTCAGAGGAGTTTAGGGTTTGATAAGGCTCAGAAAGCTCAGTGTCTGGAAGAGACTGGATTCTGGATTCAAGTTTGTAGCTATGATTCTCAGAATATGGGCCACAATCCTTGTGCATTGGAATCTCCTGGGTGCCTAATGAAAACGCAGATTCTTGTTAACAACACCTGACCTACTGAACTAGACTCTCTAGTGGGTCAGCTCAGGAATTAGCATTTTTAACTCACTACTCAAAAATCATTTTAATTTTTTAAAAAATACTGTATTAGAGATAACATGTAAATTTCAGATTACCTGAGATGCCTTACAATCCCAGAAAAATTAGCTTTCAGCATAAATAGTTCTACTGACAATTTCAGTCAAAAAACCAAGGCACTATTCCCAAGTAGTGCCTCAACCTGCGTAAAAGCTCATGATATTTTAAATCTGCAGAAAAATATTGAATTGAGTTAGATACACTAAAATTAAATTTCCAATGATCTCAATACAGTTCGCTGATGTTATTAAAGAATATTTGAATGACTCCTTTGTTTCCCAAAAATCCCAAGCAAGAAGCCCATTCAGCTATTGTTAAACTAGAAGCCCCCAAACCAAGTGACAATTCAGTCATGATGAGGTCTGAGAAGGGGTTGGCTATCTCTGACTGACAGAACAATATTATTCAAGTAACTTTTATACAATTCACACATCTGTAGTGACCATTCCAGACTTATTTTCAGAAGCCATGCATGACAATTGCAATATAAAAATATACTCCTATCCAAAACTAAATAGAAGAAAGAGGCTACTGTTTTATTTAGAGCTGAAGGGTTCTATTTTAGAGAAGAATTGAATTTTTTTGTTTTTCAAATGGCACATTATAAACATCACTTAGAGCATTTCCTTATTCAGTTTTGTGCAACTAATAGTTTCTTCAAGTTAGTTAGGTGATTGCTAGCAATTAATTAGTAGGGTTAACATTGTTTTTATTGATCAGCCTGGCAGTAGTGATTGACAACATTAATATAATTGCTTTACTTCTCAGAAAACCTTTGTGTAAGAACCTAATAGTACTGAGGAAACAGTTGTGAGATAAAGAAAAATAGATTGTATGCTTTAGAGTGGGCCAATTGTGTTAACATGCTGCCAGGGCTTTGATAACTGAATTAACGGCCAAGGCTCCCTTTCCTTAAGTAGCTAAGAGCTTATTTTTCTATTCTTCCCCTATACCTAGCCTGACCATGAATCTTCACAGACACCAGAAGAGAAGTGGTTCTGTGATTTTAGGTACAACCCCTACCTCACTGTTTCAATTATACTCATGATCAGCACATAAGGAAATCGTTTATAACCAAATTTGAAAACCCAAAGTTCAGTGGATAAGTTTAACATCGTTTGTGAGAAATCAGAGACCAAAAGGAAAAGGAGGACAGCCTACTCTCCTTTCTACCTCTCTAAAGTTCCAAGGAAATTGCATCTGTTCTCCTCTATTTGTCAGATGTGGAACTAATACTGGTGATGTCCCAGAACAATTCTGGGTCTGCCTACAGTGTTATTCCCAAAGATATCCCAAAGAGCTCCTAGGAAATAAAGACAAAGCCTAAGGATCAGATACATCTTGAGACTGATAGAGAATTCCAGAAGTTTCTCTCCTTCAGTACTTTATTGTAGTGGACCTATACCTGCAAAATGACTTGTCCTTTGTTGTACCTAACCTACTCCTTCTAAATGACTAAGTTAACTCTTTAATAATTACCAAAGCTGGCAAAGTTTTTAAAAATAGCTTTTCTTCTGGTTCAAATAACAAGGGAAAAAGCACAAGTTTTGTTTGAATATTTGCTCACGATGATCTGTAACTATTCTAATGTTCAAATAAATATTTCAAGCTACTTATGACAAACATATAATTGCAGATCCCTTTCCAGTAAGGATAAGCATCACCACTTACTGAGTTCCAGATAGTTTTCAAGGTAGATTGAATATGTTATCATCAATTCTTACAACAACTTGGGAAATTGTAGCCCAGTTTAACGGATGAGGAAACTAATTGATAGGATAAATTACTAGTACAAGATCAGGCTGGTAATAAGAGGCAAAACTCAGATCTCTCTTGTTCCAAATCCTGTGTCCTTTGTGCTACAGCAGACTTCCTCTTTGCAGAACTCCCGATTCCATTTAATCTTCCTGCTCAAAGGTGTCATTACTTTTACTATGATAACTGTTATGGATTTGGGGTTGCTGCTGGTGGTAGTGCTATCAAACAGAAAAGTAGTAAGGTGGTGAAGATCACAGATACCATGTCAGCCTCTCTGGGTCTGAATCTTGGCTCCACCCTTTGCTGTCTGAGTGTCCTTACGTATGTAACTCAACTTAGTGCCTTTATTTCCCCCTCTTTAAAATGGAAATAATAATAGCACCACCTCAAATGGCTGTTGCAAGAATTAAATGAATGAATTCACTGCTTCTCAAACATCAGTATGCATCTGAATGGCCTGGGAATCTGGTAAACCTGTGGATCCTGACTCCAAGAGCTAGAGTGGAGCCTGAGATTCTGCATGCAGGATACTTAGGACAGTGGCTGACATGGAATGAGTTTTCAATAAATGTCATGTATGATCATTTAATGATCAGATAAGGGAAGGTCTGTTGGTGAAAATATTAATTTCACACATTCAAATAAATTTTTGAGATAATGATGATTTAAGAGATCCTGTACTGTGCAAGCCAGCCCACCATGCCAGACCTTCTACTGGGTTTCACCTTTGCATGACTGAGGAGTCAAGTACAGGTCACTTTTTTTTACTGGAAATGGTATAATTTTCAAAATGCAGTTGGAAGAAGTGTGGCTCACAGTGATGTAGCCCCCTAAAGAGCAATTTTTTTATTGAACAAATACTTATGGATTATGTGTCAGGTATCAAACCAGGCACTGGGAATACTTGGCCATGCCATCATTTTAAGCTTTTCCTCCATAGAAAATGTAGCATATATCCCCTAACACTAATTGGAAACTAACTAGTTGCAAAGTGGGTGTTACAGGGAATATCAGTCCTTCCCCTAAATCTGTGTTCCTTTTCACTTATCTATCATTTTCTATTTATTTCCCCACTTTCAATCTGTTTAAGTACAGCCCTCCTCTGGACAATTCCTGAGCATATTCACTGTCTTATCCACCACACACATTTTACAGAATTGAGTTCATATATAATATACAGCTTTTAGCATTGTGTACTGGAAAAAATAATTAACAATTAACTATAATTTACTTACATGTTCTACATTGTTTTCAAAATTTTCCTATACCGCCACAAAAGAAAATTTTTCTTGTTCATGTACCTTACATATTTGTGAGGAGGACCTGTAGACACAATAACCTAAATTCAATCTTTAAAACAAAGGACTATTTTATAACCGTGTTTAATTCTATGATGTAAAGGCAGCGTTAGAATCTCAGCTGAAAGCAAAATCCCAGGACATTTGGCTAGACAGATGCCTTTTTTTATGAAACATATCTATATTAACATAATTTGCACACTTGTACGTGTCTATCTTATATCAGCTTAATCCTTATGGACATCATTCTCATATTATCCCTTAGGAGGTAGTATAATGGTTTCACATGTTAGAAAACTCAGCTTGCTAACAGCATTCCTAGGATTTTCCCTTTTGCTGTAAAGCTACAGATTTTTGGCATTTGTTCTGCTAAATGCTCAAAAGAATAAAACAGAAAGCAGTTGTTCTTAATTAAACCTATTTGAGTCACAGATCCCTTTGAGCATCTGATGAGTTTGTGGATCCTTTCTCCAGAAAAATAACCACATGCACATACTTGGAGATTCCAGGTATAATTTCAGTAGTTTTATAGACTCCCCAAAGTACATCCATCCAATGACCTTAGGTTGAGAGTGCCTATTGTAAGAGCTCTCTCCAGCCTGTCTATAAACATCAGCGTATATTACAGCAGAACCCTTTCCTCTGAGCCATTTACATTGAGAAGGTGGGAAGCAGTTAGGCACCCAGGTACTTTTGAATGAAGATGGAGTCTCATGTTACCTATCAAACACAAGCCCCAAAGCTGTAATTGACATAAGAACCTAACTTATGTGATCTGACATCATGGTGCTGTGACCCATGGAACAGTTCTCAAGGAAAAAACATAAGAGTGGGCAGGGCGCAGTGGCTCACACCTGTAATCCCAGCACTTTGGGAGGCTGAGGTGGGCGGATCACCTGAGGTCGGGAGTTCGACACCAGCCTGACTAACATGGAGAAACCCTGTCTCTACTAAAAATACAAAATTAGCTGGGCGTAGTGGCACATGCTTTTAATCCCAGCTACTTGGGAGGCTGAAGCAGGAGAATTGCTTGAACCTAGGAGACAGAGGTTGCGGTGAGCAGAGGTCGCGCCATTGCACTCCAGCCCGGGCAATGAGAGTGAAACTCCATCTCAAGACAAAACAAAACAAAACATAAGAATGAATAGTCGATGCTTATCAGACTTCTTCAAGGAAAGGCTCTGGGCACAGGAGGATTTATTTATGCATGCACATAGGCTTATGGAGGTGACTGCCACCTTGATACCACTAGCGCATTCCTCTTTAGAGATGGAGATGTAGGTACAGCTGTGATGGTAGATGATAGAAAAACACCTGTTTGTTATTACAGAAAGGATTCTGACTCAGAGCCAGGAAAGTCAGTTGTCTAATCCCAATTGCCATTAAATACGTGATCTTAAGCAAGTCATTTTATTTCCCTTGGCCTAAGTTTATTAATCTGTTAAAATTGTGCAATGGCATGTGACTTTCATACCTCAGAGTCTTCTCTGAGTATAAAATCAAATAACTTGTGGAAGGTATTTTGGAAAAAAAACGTATCTATGAATTCTCACAAAAGCACCATACGTTATGAACATTTTCAAAACTACCATCAAAGATGTTGGAAGACCCTTTTCAAGTCTTACCATTGACTCGTTTTGCTATTACTAGTCTTATCATTACTACCCCAATAGTATAGAGGCAGGAAATTTTCTTTGTTTGCTTTGATGTTCCAATTTTTTTTTAAAACAAGAGCAACTGAATGGAACTCCTCTTACATGTATGTGGAGCCGTAAAGTCATTGCAAGGAAGTCCCTGTGTTTTTAATCTCAATAATTCACTTTCTCACTAAAGCCCTAAAAGGCTTTCCAAATAGGTTAAACTAATTTAGAGAGAGTCTGAATAAAATGTTGAATGTATAATTCATTCTGATTAACAAATAATCTTTAACCATAAAGAAAATTTCCTCTTGGATGAGAACCTTTGATTACTAAGAGTTTCAAACTTGAAATGCACGTTTATCACTCTTTTTAGGAAAAGAACTATAGCAGAAACTTTTGCTTTTACTTCAAGGTAAAACTACACTAATGGACAAATAAGTTTTACATTGTTCATTCTCATGTATTTTTATTGGACCTTAATGGATGTAGAAAATTCTGATTGTGTTACCTTAATCTAATGAAAGACTCTTAAAAGGTAATGACTGTCACAGACCCTGTTTCTCCAATTGGGTCTTCTCTGATAATTCATCTAGTTGGAATTCTCTGTAATTATATAGCATTTAGATTCTCTTCTCAATGTACTCATTGTTTTTATGTCATTTGCCAGAATTCTTCAGGGCAGAAGAAGCTGGGCCTTTATTTCCCTCTACTGCTTCCTTGGCAATTGTTTGAAGAGTACTATGAAGACTCTTTTTTAATTCCTCTCACTTTGAGGTAAGCCTTTATAAAGGCAGTCATAATGTGGAAAGCGGAGACTTGTGCTGAGAATGACATTGTTTCATAAAAATGTCAGTGATTATTAATTCATAGAAGATTTGTGAGGCGAGTGGAAAGACCTGATATGCCTCATTTCCTTGACCATATTCATTTTTACCCTGGAATACACATTTTGCTAATTACTATTTAAAATTGCATTTGCCTTTTACCCAGTCACAATCATATTCATTTTAATCAGTTCAAGTTTGTGGGATGTAAAAATGTTTTCCTATTCATCAAGATGTTACTAGAATAATACTATACAGAGTCTTGGGCATTCCTGAGAAGGAAGAGTTCTGCATAGCAGATTATAGGACACTATCCCAAGTACATGTACCTAAGGAGTACAAATATATAGCCCAAGAAAAATACTTATTTCCAAGCCACTTATCACTAAGAATTCAGCAATTCCAAGGAGTAATTACATTAACCTACACTGCTCTCTAAATTTGCTCAAGTAAACCTCGAGGAACACAGAGTGCTGTTTTAATACAGTACTGCATTAACCCCAAAGACTTCAACTGAAGTTATGTTTCTTTCCAGTACCAGATTTTTACAACTTGCTTTCAAATGCTTGGAATGTTCTCTGAGACTCCCATGTGCATCCAAAGGTCAAGGAATTGACATTTCAATATCAGCAACATGACTTTGGAAGCTAGCAGAAAGATAAACACAGTGAGTCACTTGTTTAATCTTGACAAGTAATATGGCTCATGCAATCTGAGGCATCCCAAGTGAAAACAACAGATGTTAGTATCTGCTTTGGGTAAAAGACCCTGGCAGGTCATAGCCAGCATAAAGAATGAGCGTCTTAAACTCCCTAAAAGAGAGCTATCAGGCTAAAGGATCTAAATCCAGAAATTATAGCCACCCTCAGAATTCATATCACAAACTCTGAAAATGAACAAAATTAAATGCCAGTCTTTGGAGACATTTTGTGAACGACAGATATTTTTGTGCCATTAAGTGCTGCAATTGAGTTTTAAGTAGATTTGGACCAAGAATGGAGCTGAAGAATTTTTAATGAAGGCTTTAACAGTGTTTACATTTATAATAATGAAATTTTTTCCCAACCCTTCCTGAAATGTTCATTTAATACATACATCCACTCAAATACATCTTTCTAAAACAAGATTTCTGAAATAAATTCTGATGAATTTTAAGCTTTCTTACAGCAAAGAGTTTGACCTGTTTATCTGGTTTGATGGCTTACCCAGAGTAGGTGCTTAATTCCTATTTGTTGAATAAATTATGCTTTCAATGTCATTTTCTTTAAAAAAAAAAAAAAGAGCCCCCAACCCCATGCCTATCCTATTCATATCATACTCTCCCGCACTGTTCTGGGACTTATTTCCCTATGGCATTCTTGCTACAAGGATTGCACTCCCTCTGTCCCTCTGTCTTCTCTGTCCTATTCACCATCAAGTTCCAATTCAAGTCCCACCTTGTCAATAAATTCTTTTTCTACTGCTTGGCCCACAAAGCTGTTTGTATGGTTGTTTCACCCTCAGAGTCCAGCAGTTCTCATATAGCTCTTCTCTAGTTGTGAAACCTGTGTTCAGTTTGTGATACAATCAGAGGGCGGCTCCTTCAGAGAGAGTAAGGATCACGTCTCTGCTCCTATTCCCTGCAGATTCCAGTCTAAAGAATGAATACAGGGGCTGGGCCAGGCATGGTGGCTCATGCCTGTAATCCCAGCACTTTGGAAAGCCACAGCGGGTGGATCACCTAAGGTCAAGAGTTTGAGACCAGCCTGGCCAATATGGCAAAACCTTGTCTCTAGTAAAAAATACAAAAATTAGCCAGGAGTGGTGGCATGTGCCTGTAGTCCCCAGCTACTTGGGAGGCTGAGACAGAAGGATCGCTTGAACCTTCTGTTCAAGCAGTGGAGGTTGCAGTGAGCCGAGATCGCGCCACTGCACTCCAACCTGGGTGACACAGTGAGGCCCCATCTCAAAATAAATAAATAAATATATATATATATATATATATATATATATATATATATATATAATGAATATAGGATATGATGGGCTCCTAAAGCCTCAGCTAAGAGATTCTCATGGAGTCAGAACAGCCCAGTTAACTTGAGGATTTAGTTCACTGCTATTAATAAATATGGCTCAGTTTTAAGCTCAGATCATGAGAGCTATGCCAGACCCTTTCACAATGGGCTAGGTGTGTGATTTCCTTGTAGAATTATTGCAAAATTTCAATAATACAGTTGGCCCTCCCTATCCATGGGTTCTATATCTGTGGATTTAACCAACGGCAGATCAAACATATTCAGAAAACAGAATGGATGGTTGCATCTGTACTGAGCATGTATAGACTTTTTAAACTTGTCATTATTCCCTAAACAGTACAGTAGAACAACTGTTTAGTATTTACATTGTATTAGGTTTTATAAGTAAGCTACGGATGATTTAAAGTATATAGGAGAATGTGCGTAGTTACATGCAAATGTTACACTATTTCATATAAGCACTTGAGCATTTGTGGATTTTGTATGGAAGGGGTGGTCCTGGAATCAATTCCCTACAGATACCAAGGGATGACTGTTTATGACCCCACACCCACAAAACTCAGTTTTTTGAGTAATACAAGTTCTGCATTGATATCAGTCTCTCTTTCATCTTAAATCAGATGTGTCAATCTTTGTATTGCGAGAGTGAGTTCAGACTGATGTGTAAATATATAATTTATAATTACTGGGAACTCTGTGCAATTCTTTTTAGAGAATGAGTTTTGCATTGTTGAGATCCCCACATTTTATTTCAAATTTTCCTCTGGAGTACCTGTGACCACAATATCGTAGCATGAAGAAGAAAGAATTACCTTATTCCTACTTCTATTTTCCCACAGACTCACTAAACCAAAATTTACACAGAGTTTAAAAGTGAGCCAGTTTCCCCAAAACTCATAAGTTTCTGATAACAATGTCTGTGAAATACAGTCAACTAAGGAAAATAGATCACCATCCTCACAGCAGGATAAGGGTTGATAATTTATAAACACTGGATCAAAAGTGAGCTGAGATCACACCACTGCACTCCAGCCTGGGTGACAGAGCAAGACTCCATCTCTTAAAAACAAAAAACAAAAAACAAAAAACAAACAAACAACAACAAACAAACAAACAAAAAAAACGCAAAGGAGAACCAGAAAGAAAGAGTGAGAGAGAAAAGGAAAAGGGAATAAAAGTCAAGAATCATGTATGATCTGAAATAGAAACTAGCTCTAACGTGACACTTATATAGAAGTCTACATGAAAGCTTCACATCTCTTCAGCTAATACAGAATGGGATCCAGTCTTCACTACAAACCTGTTACAAAGCTCAAACTTGCCCAAAATGTTTCAAATACTTATTCATTCAAGATATATTTTTTTGAGCTACTACTATGTGTCCGGCACTCTTTAAAATGTCCATGTATCAGTGAACAAGACAAAGTCTCTATTCTCAGGATATTTGTGTTTTCATAAATGGCCAGGATCTAATTTATCAGACAAAATAGTAGTATGCATTAATTGAACAACTACTGAGTTCCAGGCACTTTGGATGTCATATCTGATTTAATCTTCAAAATAACTCTAAGAGGTAGAGATAGTATTGTCCCTTTTTATAGTGAAGACACTGAAGTTAAGAGAGAGCTAAATAACTTCCATAGGGTCACACATCGAACAAGAATTTGAGCTTGGATTTGCACCTACATTTCCCTGACTGCTAAGCAGGACAGTCCAAACAGGCTTTAAATACTAGAGCACTAACAAAGTGGTCAAAAATATATTCCACCTCATAAATGTTCTGTGTTGTAGTAAACACCTGAAATTGGGAAAGATTTGATTCTTGAAATATTAAATTAATTTTACATTATGAGATTTATTTTGTATATAGCTATTAGGATAGCAAATTGCAGGATAATTTTTTTTCATATTAAACACTTTACCTGTTAAACTTAATGTACCTTATGCAGCCTCCTGCAGTATCCTCAATTGTCTGTAAGAATGACATTTTGCTTGCCTACAAAATATAATTTTAAAACATTTCCAAAAATCTTCAAATGAAAAGGCATTTTACTGACTGACAAAGACAGCTCAGTATTTTCTTTCCTTTGAGCTCTCTGGCTTCTCTTTGGTTTTGTTCTCACCTTCCAGCTTTCCAAAGCATCTGAACCTTGGTCCAGGGAACCCACTGGCTCTAGCAAGTGAGACTCTCAGCAGTGCTAGGGTTCACCACCAAGCTGGCAGCTGTGGATGTCGTCATTTCAGAAGCTTCCGGAAATGAGTGTGGTTCTGCAGAATGCTAGAATTCTTTTACATGAACAAGGGCTTTGCTGCCTCAGAAGTGTTAATGAGAATTTCACAAGGCGGTGAGGGAGGCCAAACCACAGCTCTTTTTAACTCTCAGCTCCCGGGACCTATTTAAAGTTCCTAGAAACCCTGTGGGAAAATGCAAGACAGAGCAAGCCAGACAATAAGACCTGGTGTAGACCGCGGCATACGGAAAGTTGTACTCAGCATAAAGAAAACAATACACATTGTCTCTGCCCCTGAGGACTTTATATTCTAAAGTGGGAAGGGAAATCATTTTGAAATACCCAAGTCAGTCAATAAACCATACACCTAATTAGAGCTATGCAACTACAGGAGAAATCTATAATAACTGTGGCATTCTTCCTCCGCAAAGGGCATTTTCTTTCCAGAAGCAGTACAACATGGTGGTTGGAAAACAGCCTCTGGAAGCAGACTGCCTAGGTTAAAATTCTGACCCTGAAACTTTCCAGTCATATGACCTCAGCTGGGTCATATGAACTCTTGTGTCAGGTTGTCTTACGTGCAAGAAGAGAAAAATAACAGTATTTCCCTCATAGCACTGTTGTGAGCATTAAATGAGTTAACATATATAAAGTACTTGTAATAAGTATTAAGTCAGTTAATAAATATAAAGTGCTTGTAACCAAGTTTGACTAATGGCAAGTGCTATAGAAAGTGCTGCTTCTGTATGGTAGTATATTGTTTGTCTTTAAGACAGTTCTGAAGATTGAGTGAGTCATTTCCCTAGTCTAGTAGCAACGATAATAATTTTTCACCAACCTTATGAAGCAGCAACAATTTTAAACCTCATTTGAATATGAAGAAAATAAAACTTAGCAAGGTTTAAATAATTTCTCTAAGATTTAATTGCAGATCTGTTTGACTCTTCTGGAATTCATTTTCTATATGATCTCTTGCTTTGTCCCCTCAACCATGAAAGAAGATTAGGAAGAATGTTCTAGCATTTGAAATGGGACCCGAACTAAAAGAAAGTTGTTAAGTGAGCAGGGAAAGAAGTTAAGCAGATCTCTAAATTTCAAAATCAAAGGCAATTGAAGTACAGGTCTTAGCAGCAGAATTTTGTTGCCTCTAAAATTTCTTCAAGCATCTGAAGAACCACACATTGGAAGTTCACTCAGAATATGTTTTCCTTTCCTAAAGTCCCCTTCACTGATATTTACGACAAGAGAAGGCAAGATGAATTTGAAAGGCAGAGGTTCTGAGGCCAGAGTTACTAGGATCTGATGTGTTTATCACAAAAAATCTAAAAGCTGAAGGAGTTATCAGAAATCAGTTGAGATAGGTAAGAGGGAGAAAAGAGATCTATGTCCTGGGACAGACACCTTGAGCTGCCTAAAAGCAGCAGGCAGCTCTTAAAAATGGTGCCTGCACCCTTCATCCTCAGTGCAATCTTGTCTTAAAATATCTAGATTGTGAAAAGAGCTAGTGCTGCTCCAAGAAGCATCAAGCAAATGCTGAAGTTTTATTCAGTCCTTGGGGGCAGACTGAAAAACTAATAAGTTTATTAAAATTGCCTATGTATCATGCTGTGAAAACTTCTACAAGGATGCACAGATGGGCTTCAATTTGGACAACTTTGTTGCTGCATATTAAAGGCCTTTGATTTTAATATCCAATAATGAATAAAACTACTGGTGGGTGTCCTCCTGAGTCATAACGTAATCAGAGGAGAATGGCTGAGTCTGCCTCTCATTTCTTTTCACTATTGAATATTTGCTCTCAGCCAGATGTACCTAAGCTGAGAACACAACAATGAATCATTGTATATGTGGTAAAGGAGACCAAAGGGATTTTGTCAGAAGGAAAGCAAGAACTAATTAGAGTCAAATAAAAGTGTGGCTTCGAAGTTATGGAAATTACTGGACTTTCTAGAAGCAATCAACCCTAGTATTCACAGTCTTCCAAATAAGCCAAAACTTTTCTACAATAAAATGTAGTTTATTTAGAACTGTCATCTTTGTTCCCTACCTAATGGCCCAGCCCCACCCTGATCTCAGATCACTGTAAAGGCAGAACTTACCACTAGGTTTTAGCAACACCTAACTTCCCAGGTGCCTGAGTGCTAACTACTGATTACCTAAGCTGACTAATGAATTAAAGCTTCTCTTCGTCTGAAGACATTGTTACCTACCTGGTGAGTAGGATTTATATGTGCCTTGTTGCTTCTATCTTTCTCACTTGGTAAACTTCATTGTCTTAGCTGAGTTAGTTTGAAGTCAAATTCAGGTTACCTTATGTTCCTTCTTGTCCCCAAGTAAAACCATTGTGCGGCCACAATTTTTCACCTTTTCCTCTACCCACATTCTTTTCAATGTGATTTTGCAGCTCCTCCCTTCAATTAGTAGAGTCTATTTCTTTACCCTATGACTTGCTGTGACTACCCTTTTGACCTCTTTTTGATATGTGGAAGAAGTAAATGTGTAGAATGCCAGGCTAGTCCTGGCCATGGACACTTTGGCTTTCTACCTTAATCATGAGAACAAGAACAGACTATTTTGCTGGAAGATGAGAGACTACATGGAGCAGAGCTGAGTATGCTCAGTTGTCCCATTCAAGGTCTCAGAGAAAGTCTGTCCCATATCAGCAAAGCTAGCTGACTGATCTGAAGTTGGCATGCTAGAGTGCCACTGACTAGGAGAACCATTAGGCATCCCAATAACTCTTGGGGAAAAAATGATTACTGTTTTAAGCAACTAGATTTGGGGATGATTTGTAACATGGTGCTATCTAATAAATACAACCACCATGTTTTCTACCCAGTTCTCAGTTCTGACATGCATTCTGACATAGCCCCTACCTGAATGTAAGCTGTAATCGTCAGCTCCTGGCATGGTCTGACACTCAGTGCTTCTCATAACATAATTACTAAACAAATAATGTAATTGAATTCATATTAGTGAGCATTTGGATTGCTTTCTAATTTGAAATCAGATTTAAGTTTATTTTTCTTTTTCTTTTCTGGGTTGTGTCTCTTTTGTATTCTAAATTTGATGTCTTCTCTATTTCTTTTTCACTTTAATTTAGACAGAAATGAACAATAAATTCTAGATATTAATAAACTTTATACATTCCTTTGGTAGAAGAATTTGGACAGTAGAAGGAACCATACAAAGAGAAAGGCAAATAATCCCAAAGCAAGTGAGAATGGAAAGTCTGCCTTGATCTTACAAGTATAATGAAATTCTAAATCAAATCACAAAAATATTCTTAGAGGTATTATTGCATAATTTTTATATTTTTATGTGATTTCCAGTAGATGTTACCTGTCCTACATTTTATACATTGTCATATTTTTTAAAATTTTTCTTGAAACTTCATTCAGAAGTCTAGGCACTAAAGGTAACTGAATCTTTTTGATTTGGTGATTTAGTTCTTCTGCTTAGTAGAATTCAGAATATCACTGAATTTCCTTCTGTCTTCTAGCACTTTGAGATTTTCAGCCAAAGGAAATGCTTCTTAAAATAATTAGCAGCAGCATTGATTTACAAAAGTGGATAGACATTGCTCGTTGGGGAATAACGTTTTCAGGAGCAAGCATTCTACAAAGGTGAGGGACTTAGGGCAGATAACCACTAATTTTTTTCTTTTTGCATAATTCTCTTTATGGATAAAACTCATCAAATTTTATCAATGTTAGCTTTATGCAGCAAAGCAATGAGTGTTTTTAGTTTACTATTTGCCCTTCTGTACATCTGAAGCAATAAGCACAATGTTGACATCAGAAAGCTGTTATATTCTATGGAGATGGTAGAGATGCTGTTTACTTGACACAATTGAGGACTCTGCTTGTTTCCCCTTTCTATGGAGACAGGTGAGTTTATCGTCATAACCAGCAGTTCGGGAAGGGCTGTATAAAAAGGAAAGAGCCTATGTTCTCCTAATTAGCACATTAGATAGCAGTCATTTAATGCTTGGCACTTGATTGTGTTCCTTGTCTCTTGCAGTAAGCGAACATTTCCCATCATGGTCTGGCTGTTGATGCAAAGATGCTGTGAAAGCCTTGTTCTTGTCTCCTTCTTTCTCTGCCTCATTAACTGGTTCATTTAAATTGTGGCTTCTTCATAAAGTCTAACATTTCAATATCAAATGTTCCATTATTAAATTAGGCATTAAAAAATAGGAAAGGGAGGGTTGATCGTCACATAATATGTCTCATTTATTTCAATACTTACAGGGATTCCATTTCATTATTTGGTGGTATGCTGGGGCCCATGTACCCCTGCATCCTTACCATCTATTGAAACAACTATACTTTTTAATTCATTTGTGTATTCAACACACACTTACTGAGCTCTTTCAATGTTCAAGGCCCGGAAGAGAGACTTTGATGGAAAGAAAGAGAAGTTTTGATCCCTCCTTAAAAAGAGCCTGTATCTCCTTCCCTACGAGAGATCAACTTTAAGAAAATCTTAATAAAGAAAGGTAACACACTAACGTAAAGGATAAAAGACTTGAATAAATACCTGGAAGATTAGGAGTAGGCACAGGAAAGGAAAAGTGTATTAGATTCAACATTGCTCGGCTTCAACAACTTGTTAAGTCCTGTATTTGTGTTTTGTGTAGTTTTCTCTAGATTTATTATATCTGCAATTAAAATATCAATACAGTAGAAGTATATTGATAATGCTGCAAAGGGAGAGACATGGAAGACAGTTACCAAAAATGAATGGATGTTCTTAGAAAACTAAGGAGAGTTAATTTTTAGGATGACAGTTAAACTGGTATCTCATTTCAGTATAAATTAGACTCATACGAAGAGTAGAAGATATTCAAGTATGATTTTATTCTTTTCCCCAGAGAATTAAAATCTGACCTCTGTCTAGTGTCATTAATTAGCTTTCTCTCATCTTCCTCTCTAAATGTAGTCTATCTACACTTTTTTACATCAATCAAGTTAACAGATATGAAATGTTTGATCAATTTAAATATGCTAGTTTGTTTTACATGGGAATAAGTACATTCCTATTCTGTGTAATTGATTTTTGTTCATCTAAATCCAGGTCTTCACAATATCCATAAAACGTTTATCTGCATAATTCTAATTTATCAAGATTATTTTTTAAACTCTTGATTCTGTGTCAATTATTCACTCTTTCTATAAAGGTATTTTTATCACCACTTATTAAATCATTCAATAAATATTAACTGATTCCTTACTATGTGTTAGATGGATATAGCAATAAATGAGACAAACTTTCCTGGCTTCATGAAACTTAATTTATAGGGGAGAAGACAGATAATAAAAAGTAGATAAGAAGTAGATAGTATGTCTAATGGTGATAAGAACTATGTGGACAAATAAAGTAGGATATAAGGGATAGGAAGCATAGAGACCTCTAGGCCCTGAGACCAGTCTCAGATTTTGGAAGGCAGGGCGATGAGGTCAGTAGGAGTAGCAGAGTGACAGTGAGAGGTAGGAAATTAATATGAAGATATAGAGAGGAACCATGCCCTGTGGAGCCTTTTGGACCTGAAAAGACTTTGGCTTTGACTCTGTAAATGGTGGGAAGTCATTAGAAAATTTGAGTCAAATGGTGACATAACAGCCTACATTTTAAAAGATCACTCTGGTTGCTGTGTTGAGAATAGATTGAAGAGGTACAAGAGTGGAAGTAATCAGATCTGTTGACTATTTCAGCAATCCAGGCCAAAGCTGGTATTAGCTTTGACCAGGTGGTAGCAGTGGAAGTGGTGAGAGACGTGGTCAGATTCTGAGTATATTTTGAAGGTAGAATCATATAACTTGCTAACTGATTGGACATGAGATATGAGAGAAAGAGAATTCTAAGTTGACTGCATGGTTTGAGGCCTGGGCAACCAGAAGGATGGAGTTAGTGTTTACTGAGATGGGCAAGGCTGCAGGAAGGAAACTTCAGGATGGGAATCAGCAGTTGGGTAATGAACATGTTATATTTGAGATGTCTAACAGACATACACGTGAGGATGTTGAGTAGACAGTGGAATAAATGAGTCAAAGGGGAGTTAGGAGACGTTCAGGGTAGAAATAGAAATTGGAAAGTCATAAGCATATTGGCAGTTTTAAAACCAAGACACTGGAAAGAAGCACACAGGAACAAGTGTAGATAAAAAAGAGATGCTATCCCAGTTTAAAGCCCTGGAGAACATAAATGTTCAAAGATCCACGAGCTGAAAAAGAATCAATCAAAAAGACTAAAAAGGAGTAGCCAGTATAGTTGGAGGATATGAGTCTCGCTCTCCTGTACTTGAGCAGAGCAACTTCTTATACAAGTTGTTTTAATAAAATATTTAATTAGATGTACTTAAAATTTAGAGAATAAACAATGAAAATTCATATAACCCTTTGTACTTTATTGAATCTTTACTTTGTTTTATACATACAACATTGCAGCTAAAGTAAGAACCTCTGTATACCCTTCTAATTCCATTTCTCTCCATCCCCCTTTCAGAAGTCATCACTCTTTTAAGTTTGTTTATTATTCTCAAAGCATGTTTTTCATTTTTTCAAATTTAAATATGTGTAAATACTTAATTTTTGTACTATATACGTATGTAAACATTATATATATATATATTATAGAAAAAGTCTCACTCTGTTGCCAGGCTGGAGTGCAGTGGCACAGTCTCGGCTCACTGCAACCTCTGACTCCCAGCTTCAAGCAATTCTCCTGCCTCAGCTTCCCATGTAGCTGGGACTACAGGCGCACACCACCACGCCCACCTAATTTTTGTATTTTCAGTAGAGACAGGGTTTCACCATGTTGGCCAGGATGGTCTGAATCTCTTGAGCTCGTGATCTGCCTGCCTCAGCCTTCCAAAGTGCTGGGGTTACAGGCATGAGCCACCGCGCCTGGCCAGTATTATTTTTAATGTGTTATTTTCCAGGTTTTTAAACTTTATGCACAAGCCGTATGTTGCCTTTCATACTTTTGGGGTTTTATTTGCCTAGTAGTATATTTTTGATATAATGTGATGTCATTTTAGATAGCTTTTGTAATGCTGCACCACATTCCGTTACACAAATGTACCACAGAACAGTTTTCTGAACTTTTTATGCTGGACAGTGTGACTGTCTCCAAGTTTTACTGCTTCCAACAATGATGCTGCAAACATTCATGCACTGTCTTTATGTACCAATGTGTGTAGCTTTCTCTAGCATGCAATCCAGAAGTGGAATTGCTGGTCTTAGGACACATGCATCTTTCATCTTATTAAATATCCCTAAATTGCTTTAAAATATAGTTGTGCCAATTTACACTGCTACCAGCAGTGTTGGATAATTCTTTTTGCTGGACTCGCAATTTTTAAATCTGATGGGACAAAAATTTTGGTCCCTTTTAAATCTAATGGTACCAAAGTGAGCTCTCATTGTTGTTTTAATATTTATTTTCCTGATTACGCATGAAGTTAATTCAACTTCTCCAACATCTATTGGCATTTTGGGTTTCTTCTTCTGTGGAGAACCTGATCATATCTTCACCCGTTTTGTAATTTTTGTTTGCTAATGTTTTGCAAATAGGAAAACTCACATTAAATCTTTCTTTTTTCTTGAAAAGGAAAATCTGTCAGTAGTCAGCAACATTTTCACAAGGCAAGAGTTGACAGAAACTCTTGAGCTAGAGCATACAATTTTCAGTTTGTCACAGTCTTGGCCACTGTTTATTGCATGACAACTAGCCAGATAACTTTTTTATTTATCTACCTGATCCCTAAACGAATTTGAATGGAGAATCCTTTTCTTAGCACCACCTGAACCCAGAATTCATCTGGGTTTCTCTCGAGAGTATTGCTTAACAAAGGTTAAACATTTGCTTAAATTGTTTAAATGGCACACGTGGGGATGTTATCCTAGAAAAAATAAAATAAACCCAACATTAAAAACTTAGTTTATTTTATGGACATATCTCTGATTTAGGTAATTACGAGGCATGAAAATCCAAATTTCTTAACATAAGGGGGTGATTATTCTACCTTTTGCCACTAACTACTTTTGCAAATAGACTTTAAAATTTACCAAAACTCACTATGGAATTTCCTTTACAAAGCAAGCGTTCCTAATGCACTTAAAAGATGTACTATTATTCAGCCAACATATATTTAACAACCTGCTGTTACAACCCACTTTCTAAAAACATCTACTGCATAAAGGAAGTTACATGAATACTTTGTACAACATTTTCAGCTGATTAAAAAAATTAGTATGTTTATTAGTACCTGCCTCACTGGAAAATTAGAGTGATGGGAACCCTGGCAGAATAATTGAAAACCTAGAAACAAGACGGAGAGGGAAAGTGTGAGAGGTTTTGAGTGAAGATATTCTGGGGGCATTTCTTCACTGATGAGGATCTGGGATGCAAGGCTGATCCAAAGGAAGTGAATTATTTCCCCAGGGTACCATGTCTGCTCTTTTGGTAGCTGCTACCACATAAATATTAATGTCTGTTTCGGATAGCGTAGCCTCAACAGCTATGCTCACTTCAGGCATGGATAATGCAGAAAAACAAGAATATAATACATTGTTAATTTCCTAATGTTCTTTAAACAAATAAACTTTAAAATGAAACTACCTAAACTGATTGATTCCTACTTTGATTGATGTTATATCATTATTACACAAAGTATGAAAAAAAATTAACCTCCTAAGTTCAAATTAAACATTCTTATTACTAATGTTTTTATCCCCTCCACAAATATTTATTGAGCACCTACTATGTGCCAGGAACTATAGGTAAGTCCCTCAAAAATCTCTGCTTTATAGACTGTACTATGCTCAATCTAGCCCATGCTTTATATAGCTCCCCTCATGAAAGTGTACCCAGACCTATCTTTAGCTTATCACTTTTGTAGCTCATCCCCATTCCTCTTGGAGGCTTAATGTTCTGTCTTTTGTGCTCTATCATCACGTGGCCAGTTCCAAGAAGTGGCAGAATTAGCAGGCAGGAAAAGGGTGGTGAGATGCCACTCACCACCTAAAAGTGATGCCATTTCACAAAGATACACAAATAAAGGTAGTATGTTGACATTGTACTTGCTAATAATATGATGAAAAGACATTAGAGGAAGCAGTGTGCAAAAAGAGATCAGCATATTTGATTAAAATGAGAATGACAGGCCCATGGAGCAGGAAATGAATTTGGTCAAAAGGTGGTACCTTTTTCTTTGCTAGATCATTTCTAATCCAGCCTGTCTCTGACCTAGAGACCCAGATCTAGGCAACTACACTTATTGATCAAAAGGAGAACCCTTATTAAATGTACCTGCACTTACAAAGTTTCAGGTATTGGATGGTCGGGTTCTAAGCATTCCATCTACCTTTGAGAAATGTGATTTTAGACATTTTCTCATTTCTACACATATCATAGATTTATCTAGAAACCCTATAGCATTCCTCGACATTTTAACAACCTATTATTTGTATCTCTACAGCAAAGTTTTTTGTTCACTTTTCAAAACAAATTTCTCTACTGAGTCATCTAACTCTGTTTAACGTTTAAACAACTCAGAAGATTTTCTTTTTGTTGGAAGACAAATATTTTTATGCACAACTATTTTGTACTGAGCATTATATTACAGTGCATAGAATATTTGGTATTAATATTACAACTCTGAAGCTTTGTTAATGCCTGATTCACCAAAGTAAGTTTGTATAAAATATAAAAATGTCAAAACTGGCAAAAGAAATCAAGGCCTGTTTGAAGTTTCCAGAATCTTCCAACATTCTGGAATTGAGAAATATTTACCATTGTGTCTCAAATAAACAATAGACTAGTGTTAGTTCCCACAAGACAGACAAACTTCTTTATATCCTATTAGTCCCCTAGATTATGGGATTTCATACCCTGGGTTGAGAGATTTCACTTTGATGATTTTACACAAACTCTGCCTCTCCTCCAGAACCTGGATGTGGTCTATTCAAATGCCAGTAACCCCACAGAACCTGTCACAATACTCCCCTTAGAACCTGAGATACTGCTTCTTGGGTCTAGCTTCCTACACCAGACTTTTTCTTTTCTTGGGGTAGATTCCTCTACAGACAGGGTCTCCCCTCCCTACTCCCATCAACCCCACCATTTTCCTTCAGCAGAAGATTCCTCAGCTTCAATGTACTTTAGTCAATGTAAATAGCTACTGGTGAGGGGGGCCCAATGGTTTCACATACCCAGTCTTTACTCGAGTCCTGCAGGAATATGCCATTGTGACAAGGACATTACCTTTCTTGGCTATAGAGTGAAGTTCTATATTTTGATTGTTTGTATCAGATTGGAGATTTTCCAACATCTTTAACTTTATTTGTCTTGACACTGGATTGTTTATTAATTCTTATACATTTTATCTCTTTATTCCAATATGTATCATTTTATGATTCTGATAGGGTTGTGATGGCCATGTCAAGTAGAATTAACCACCACTCCATGGCAGATGGTTGTAGAGAACATAGAAACGACAGAAAGTTAAAAAAAATCCCAAACCTCTTGCTACCTCCTCAAAAAATATTAGTTATGCACAAGTTAGAAGCTTTCTTTTGAATATGGATTATTTCCTCATCTGTGCCTCTATAATCCCTTTCACTCTTAAGATTTTCCTCTGTGGTCTGAAACCAAAATCACTTTGGTCTGCAACAATAAGTTAGTCTTGCTGCTTTTCCAATTTATAAAATGACATTTATCTTCTGAATGGCTCCCCTTGAACAGTAGTTTCCAGACTTTTCAGCTTACATCCCTATTTTTGGTTTGATGTAGTCTCAAAGCTTTACAAAAAGTGCTGAATGCCACATAAATATTTAAAGAAAATAAAAGAACTTTTAAGAATTTGAGGTATAATTGTTTTTGTGTAGCTAAAAAAGAAAACAAGGTTAAAGATCACTGGCAAAGTGTACAGAAAAGCACAAGAGTTGAATGCAGACACCTCCCAATTTTAGGATGTCACTGTCTGGATGTAGAATCTCCCAAAATGAACTGGGTTATGCCTAACATTATCTTCACTTTGGAAACACAAAGCCTGCAGGCTTACACTGATATCTTCCATTAAATAAGGAGTGGTCATTCTTTTGTTATATTATTCATCAGTATCGTGCTCTTAATAACACTCACATTTCAGTAATGAAAAAGAAACTCAGCTATGATTTTTTTTAAAAATGTCTCTGCCTTCTGTTACATTTTCTGTGTTCTTCAGAAAATTTGGTATTTTTCAAAATAAAGAGGAGTATCGGTTGTAGCATCCTCATTAGGGAGATATATCTGTTTACACTAAGTTTTTTTCAACAAATATAGGAAGTATATTAAAAATGCAAAATATGATCTCAGTATTTGCCTCCCATAGAAACTGCTAAATATCATCATCCATAATGCACAAGGTTTAGTAACTTTTCTCATATTTCCATTTTCTCATTACTTTCTTTCTCAAACTCAGGTAATTAGTTTGGCAAACTGAAATTTATCAAAGGTTTCAGGAGATGATTTCTTGGTGTTTGAGCCATTGGTTTAATCAACATTAAGTAAACTACAGAAAGGGAAAAAGAAGGGGTTGGTTAACATGAATACAAACAACCATATATGTAAGTTCAAACCCCCTCCTTTTTCCTTAATCTTTATCAAGCCTTAGATAGTTACTACATTTCTTATTCCACGTAACTTCATTTATTGGTTTGAATCACTTTTGTTTTATTTTTAATTATAGAACAATTCTTGAATTTTTTGAACATTTGGGAAATATTAATATAAGAACTTAAAGAAAAATATTAACATCTTATGATTCTCTCACTTCCCAGAGATAAATAGATTTTGGTTTAACTCTTTATTTCACTCCCTCTCTCTCTTTCTCTTTCTCTCTGTTGGATTTTGTTTTGCTTTATTTTGTTTTCAAAACAAAATTTGGGCTCTTTAATAATATATTACCACAAAATTACCTTGTAATGTATTAATAAAAAGTTGATTTTTGTGTGTGTTATCTGGCACATTGTTCTTCCTTCTGAATTTTAAAATTTGACTTTGCTGAGGGGAATTTCATTTTCTCTCATCTGAAATTACAAACATATCTTCTGTGCCTGGGTTAAGCGTGAAATTAAGGTAATTAAAGATGAGCAATGCTAAAAGTTCCCTAAGCAAAATCAAAGTAAAAAAGAAAATTAGGCTGTCGTGACTGAAGCAGCATTACTCATAAATCCTCTGGGATTTGTTCTTTTGTGTTTGTTTTATTTTTTTCCCGTTTTCCTTTTCAGTGCAGGATTAGATCAGAACTTGAGACCAGAAACTGGTCAGAAAGAATTCTAAATGGGAGAATTACTGCAATGCAAATTTCTTCATTCCTGTAAATATTTGCTTGTTTATCTAACAGATATTTATTGCACACCATGGTGTGCCTATTGATAATACTAAAATGACAGTGCATCATGTATAGGCAGGTAATTGCTAATTTATAAATTCCTAACTTACTATCAATCCCCTCAGCCAAAAACCACCAGGAACACACATGTAGTTGAACAAGTTGGGTTTATTATTTTTTGCAGTGAGGGAGAACACACAACATGGGAACCTGTGGGGTGTCTCAGAGAGAAGGTATTAGAAAGACGATTTCACAGGATTTGAGCTTGGGCTGGGTGATTTGGGAAAGGGCCTAAGAAAGTAGAATTTCTTATTTCTAGATTGTATGAAATCTACTAGATTTCATACAATCTAGTAGAATTTCTAGATTGTATGAAATCTACTAGATTTCATACAATCTAGTAGAATTTCTAGATTGTATGTTCTTAGAAAAGAAGGGCAATTCTATGTTTGAGTATTTTGTGAGTGGAACAATAACTATGTTTTTGTCTGTGCTTCGGCAGAAGAGTAAAGCGGCTTTGCTCTGTTCCATTTTATCATTGTCTTACTGTAAACTTGTCTGAGGTTAGAAATTGTTTATGTACAAGGAAAATAAAATGGCCTGGCTCTGAAGGCCAGTTAATAATAACACTGAGGATGACCTATGAATATTAGAACAGTTTCAGATGTCAGGAGCTGCGTGTGTGTGTGTGCGTGTACACAAGCTACTCCCATCAGTGTCTTTTCTCCCTACTGGGCTTGGGCCCCGCCCCCAGAGCTGGTCTCCTTCACCTTGCTTTGCTTAGGGCTGCTACTTTCCATCCCTGCCTCTGCTGGGCCTGCCTTGACAGGGGCTCTTTTCCTCCACTGTTGCCTGTACTCAAAAGGCAGCAAAACCAAGACCCCTTCATTGTGTCTGGGTCAGGTGGGGAGAGAGGTATACTATCGGCATTTGAGTCTGGAAGTCCCCTGCTCCTCCCCCTCCCTCATCTTCCATAGTTTATCAATTTCCAGTCATCATTCATTCTACCCGCTTGTTTCCATTCACTTCTCTCCATTTCTACTGCCCATACCTCAGGCCACACTGTCCACTTTCCCTGGCAGTATTAGCCACCTGGTCTCCCTGCTGTCACCCCTGGCCCCTACAACCCCTCCTCTACACTGCTTCCAGAAGGATCTTTCACAAATACAAATCTCAGAGTATCTCTGACCACTGTTAATTCTTCATGGTGTTTATGATAAAGACCAATCTCATTGTAAATCTTGCCATGATCGGCCCTGCACCTATCTTCCCAGCCCTTAGCTTTCTTTCATTTTATTCTCAACATTCCAGCTACAGGGAGAATGCAATCTATATGCATATTTCCTCTCATGTCTTCCTTCTACTTGGAACCCATCCGTCTCCCTTCTTCCCTCCAAGCTTCAGTCTACATCAGTCCCTTAAAACCTCAGCCTAATCCTACCTTATATAAAAAGCTCCAGCTTGAGAAAACTCCCATAGCACATCATATATAGCACATTGTATTTCCTCTTTATAACACTTACCTCCATTTAATGCAGTCAATGTCTTGTATTTCCAAAAGACTTGTTCCATGAGGAGACGGGGCTTATCTCTGTGGTTCACAGCCATGCCCCAGTGCCTGGCATGTAGTGGATGCTCATCAAAATATTTACTGAGTATATGAACGTGTTAATTAATTCAATTTTACATATGAATAAAGTGTCACAATAAATACTATTAGCTTTTATGTCACTGTTAGTACTACAGATTATTTTAAATTTGATAAATCAGATCAGATAGTGTTCTCTGGGAAGGTGGAACCTGAATTCTGGACCAAAAACTCATACTTCTCTGTAACACACTCCACTTATAACAGGTGGGCTGTCCATGATTTCTGATGCACTCTTGTAATAAATGCTATTTTATATTGTACCACTTATTTTTTATATTTTTTGCTTCCTGTCTCTTCAAATAGATTACCAGGACCTTAAAGGCTGGGAACCTAACTCTCATTTATTTGTAGTTTTCCACAATCCAAGCACTTTCTGACACATACCAGGACTG
Organism: Pan troglodytes; assembly: GCF_028858775.2. Taxonomy (NCBI): domain Eukaryota; kingdom Metazoa; phylum Chordata; class Mammalia; order Primates; family Hominidae; genus Pan; species Pan troglodytes. Next base: position 103,530,160 of record NC_072404.2, read on the forward strand.
GGATAAATTTGGTCTATTAGATTTCTGCACTTAATAAATTGGGCATGTTTTAAATAAGATAATCAGTTTCCATGAAAAGAATAAATGACATCTGTCTCCTCTTTGTTTTTATGAATTATTGCTCTTTCATTATTCATTTGGTCACTCAATGTTTATAAGACCCTTGCTCTCTGTCTGATTCTATATTATTTGGTATACAACATGAATGAAACACAGATGCCTTTTTTGAAGAGTTCATAAGGAAATAGCTAATAGTAATGAGAGATAAATCCTATAGCATAGCCACAGGGAAAGCACTACTTCTGAGAAAGGGAGTATATGGGGTACATCTTAAAGCTTGGGAAGTGAATGTTCTTGGGTTATTGTTTTCAACAGCACAGAGACATACAAGAGCAGGGCAGATGACTGGTACTCAGGGTATAGGCAGGATAATAGCAGAGGATACATCTAGAAAGGTAGGTTGCATCTGCGCTTGGATTACAAGCTATATTGAGTCAAGACTTCATCCTGTTGTGTAGTGTGTAGATGCCATAATACCCAATCCCCCTTCAAAGACAAATGACCTACATCCCCAGTCTCCAGGAGTGCTGCCAGCAGAAAGTCAGTAGCCTTCAGCCTTCAATTGTGAGCCACCTAAGAAGTTTGCCTCTGCTGGAGAGAGCTATCACGTCTAAGGCCATGCCTCCTCCTTCCCATGGTAGTCTATGTTCAATGACTGATTGGAATGGGTGGATAAGGTCTGATTCCTTATCCCCAACTCAGGACAACTCAGAAGGGTTATCTCAACCTCAGAACTCACCTTAGGGTCAACTGAATCCCCATAAGAAAGCTTCTCAGTTTTACTTCTCTCTCTGCTCTGTTCTGCCATTATTTTCTTCCCCCCTCCTACTTCCCAACAAAATTCTTGCACAGTAACATCAGTTTCCAAGTCTGCTTGTTGAGGACCCCTTACTGGGGAACCCACCCTGCAACAGGTGGTATTGGGGAGTTATCAAGGGGACTTAAGCAAGAAGTGACATAATCAAACAAATATTTCTTCAATATGAGCTTTCCTGAACATTTGAAAATAATTAGGCTTTTTTAAAAATGCACATCAATTAATTTATTTCATCAGGGATTATTCCTATAGGGCTGAAAAAGCTGGTATGGCAGCTGCAAAGACATGCAGTGTTTATATTTTTGATAATGGATCATTTTTCTTCATTATTGACAGCCTATTCATCTTTTAGGATTTTTTAAAACATTAAAATTCATTAAATTTTGTCTCAAAGCCAAGGAATTACAAAGTAAAATCTTATTTTCAAAACTTGGTAATCAGAAACTTATCCTGATTAAGAAGTAAAATATATTCCTGGTTTTTAGAACATCATATAGGTATAAAATGGATAAACAAGAAATTTTCCAAAACATTCATATTAGTTTTTAATATCCTTTGATTCTACTATGGCAAAATTAATGTTTATTTTCTACAGGATGGGATACTTTTTTCCACCATCAGATTATTGAAAAATGCACCTTTTAAATTCTATCTTTCAAATGCTCAAATCCCAAAGACAGATTAGGTATACCAGTGGAGAATTGTATCAAATAAAGGCTGCAGTTGATGTTTTGTCAATTTTCAATTTTTTCTTCCACATCTATTGAGTATTTTCAGATTGCCTTTACCTCACTTATTCAATCTGCAGTTATTGAGAAACTATTACAAGGGACACATCAAGAGTAGTCATAGACACTCATATCATTAGAAGACATGAACTGGCACATGAACACCACACTGGACTCACACTTGCACATCCCTTTAGTGACCAAGGCTTTGTCAACCCTTTCACATCTGACTCCTTCCCTTCGAATGATATTCCTTCCTGGAGTCCTCTTGGTTCCTCATTCAAACAGGCTTACATGGGTCTATTCCATAGTTTGCTCAAACCTGCTAATGAAAGCCCCTGGCTTTTCCTTCTCATGTGTTACTGGGAGTGCCTCACATGAATTTCCACAATTCCAAATGCCATGAGGTTAGTCACCATGTTGAGGTTCCTGTTTCTTTCCTCTTCAGCTCTGGCATCCTAATGCTGAGCACCACCTCTTTTACTTCTATAGGATTTGTCTACACCCTGCAAGTACAACAATTTCCTCCAGGTACCACTGTACGCTAAAGAGTATGCAGGGAATATTCTCTCCTAACAGTCTCCACAGACTCTCCTCAACCCCAAATGGAAGCACCGGAGCCCTGCAGTTGCCAAATCTCTACAATGTTTAGTTCAAGAAGAGGAAAAACTCTCCCCCTGTTTTGTTAATTATGGGTGTTCCCATTTTTACTCCTTTGGACAGCTGTCCTCATATCATTAGAGGATATGAGCTGGGACAAAGACACCACACTGGATACAGACTGACCCTTCCCTTCAGTGACTAAGCCTTTGTCAACCTCTTCACATCTGACTCCTTCTTCCCCTGGAATGATTTTTCTTCCTGAAGTCCTCATTCACACAGGCTTACATGGGTCTATTCCATAGCTTGCTCAATATTTCTGAACCCTGTGGAGGTCACAATTTAGACCAGAGACACTACAAACAATAAGTGAACGTGCAATGTCTGCCTTAAGAGATTATAGAATCTCTGTAATTGCTAGCACATCTCAAGATGACCAAAAGTCATCAAAAATTTGTAAATGGCAAAGAGAAGGGAATAAATTATTGTTATTTCCAACTATTTTACTCTTTTTTCTCTCAAAGGATAAAGAATTCTAGTTTTCCATAAAACTCCTGAAAGAAAATATAGGAATAAATCTCCATGACATTGGGTTAGGCAATCAATTCTACAATATGACAAAAAATGCATAAATGACAAAAGAGGAAACAGATAAATGGGATGTTATCAAATTAAAATCTTTTGTGCTGCAGATGATACCATCAAGAAAGTGAAAGGTCAGCTCATAGAATGGGAGAAAGTATTTGTAAATCATATACCTGATATGGAGCTTATATCTAGAATATATAAAGACCTTTTACCCTGCAGTTATTAAAAGATAACCAGATTAAAAATAAGCAAAGGATTTGAACTAACCTTCCTCCAAAGAAAGTATACAAAAGGTTGATAAGCACATGAAAAAACTCAACATTGTTGGTTATTAGGAAAATGAACATCAAAAGCACAATGAGATACCACTTCGTGTCTATAAGATGGCTGTAATAAAAAAGACAATAATAAGTGCCGACAAGCATGTGGAGAAATTTCAACCCTCATATGCAGCTGGTAGGAATGTAAAACTGTGCAGTTGCTTTGTAAAGTAGTTTAGCAGTTTCCCAGAATGCTAAACATGGAGTTACTGTATGACCCAGCAATTTCACTGCTAGGTATATATGCAATATAAATACGAATATATGTCTACATAAGAATATGTACTTTAAGGTTCATAGCAGCATTATTCTTAATAGCTAAAAAGTGGAAACAACTCAAAAGTCAGTTAACTGATGAATGGGTAAATATAATTTGGATTAGCCATATGGAAAATTATCATTTGATAGTAAAAATAATTGAAATACTGATACATGCTACAACATAGATGAACATGAAAACATTCTGCTAAATGAAAGAAACCAGTCACAAAAGACCACATATTGTGGGATTTCATTTAGATAAAATGTCTAGAATAGGCAAATCTATGATGACTGAAAGTAGATTAGTAGTCACGTAGGACTTGGGTAGAACTGGGGTGAGAGAATAGGGAGTGGCTGCTAATGAATATAGGGATTCTTTTTGGGGAAACAAAAATGTTCTCAAATTAGATTGCAGTGATGATTGTAAAAATGTGAGAATATATATACCAAAAACATTAAATTTTAAAATTTAAATGGTTGAATTGTATGCTTTGTGAATATCTCAATAAAACTGTTAAAATTATTTTTTAAATTCTAGCTTTTGTTAGTGTAGTTTTTAAAAAGAATAACTAATTCAATACTATTCACATTTTGAGAATTAGCTCATTACCTCACATAAACAAGACTCAAACATCTGTATGGAAAAGGGGGGCTTCCTGAGGAGCTATTTAGTACTTCAGAGTCTTTTTGACAACAGATTATGGTGAACATTAAAAGGGCTATCACTTTAAAAGTGGAAAGAGAATTTGTGACACTTTAAGCCAGGCGGGAACATTTAAAAATTGTTATTGTAGAAAAAAATTGTAATTTTTCAACAGAAAAAATTCCCTATTCATCATTCAATATATCATCATTTAATATGAAGGACAATAAAATACACTCATTAATTGCCTGAATAAATTTGCATTTTAGAGTAATTTAATTTTCACTAATGTAATTTGAATGACTCAAGTGAAACATAAAGGAGTTAACTGAACAGATTGATTATTTTGGGTATAAATTTTACAGAAATCAACATTTATTACTGAATATAACACACATTTTTATTTCTAAAACAAATTTTGAGTACTTTAAAATGAAAATCATGTTGCAAAAATCATAAAAGTTCCAACATATGGGAATGATTCAATTTCAATAAGACCTTCTTTCCTTTCTTTATAATCACGAGCTTAACTTGGGCCTGCCTCCAGAACTTTATTTATAAAACCATTCTATTTCATTCAGGATTGTTTCTTTATACACTGACAATTTATTGAAGAGAATTAAGGAAGACACGTAGGATACGTTAGAGAAAAAAAAAGCAGAAAAAGTCTAAATTATATTTGAATAATCTGCTCTCTGGATGTCCAATTCCAGACAATGAGGACCACTTGATTTTCAAAGACATATAAGGAAGATGTCTACACCCTCTCTTTATCACCACTTCCATCAACTAACAACCCATATTGCAGGAAGTTTGACATGAATGCTTGTGGTAACAGATGATTAACACCATGTTTTACTTCCAAAAAAAAGAGTCTGATGTTATCACCTTGTCTTTTCTTGAAGGACTAAGAGTTAAAGGCCTAGGAGAGAGAGAAGTCAAGGTCTAAAAGAAGTCAAGTTCTTTACAGAAAAGCAACAGAACGCAAAGAAACATTTCATTTGGCTTGAATTTGAAAGTGGTCTTAAAAGAGGTTAGAATGCCTAGAATACGATAATGCTTTAAAAACAAACTTGGAACAGCACAACCCTATTTGGAACAATTGGACTAATATTGCCATGAGCTGATTGGCATCTTACAACAAGTGGAGTTTGCAAAGCCTATGCTACTCATAGATTTCTAGACAAGTCTATGTTACATTGTACCACCTGAATATATAGTCAAAAGACAGCTCACTTTTATTTTCAGCACATAAAGAAACAATTATAAATTCTAGACCAAAGTGACAAAAAATTAAATTATATACCCAAGAATTGTATCTTCCAGTGACTACTAAGCTTAAAATGTGTAGGACTATTAAGGTATTGTTTGGAAGATGGGGGGAGGGTCTATAAAACATATGCATATGTCTGCAACATGTATGTCTTTTGTCCTCCACTTTTGGAGAATAATTTTTGCAATGTGAGATGTATTGTGTTTTCCTTTTGATCTATATGATTTCAACATTAGGCTATGTATAAAAATTAATAGTGAGATCATTTATAAGGCTTCATGCTATTTTAATTCAATCATAACAGCTGAACTTATGAATATCTAGAGGTAAACAAGGCTCCCTTTTTTCTCTTTAATTTACTATCAAAGCCAACAATCTTTAAAAAGTTAGCAAAATTTGTTAACATAATTAAAATATATGGCAAAAGTTATTGAAAAATACTACTATTCCATCAGCTAAACATTTTATAAATACTAAAATTTAAAGTTAGCTGAAAACTTGCTAACATAGTTGAAACTTGCTAACATAGTTGAAATGTATTATAAGTATTACTGAAAAATATTTCTATTTTATCATGTATTTTTTAAAATATTTATGAATCTTTCTATGAATTAACCAAAACTTTTCAGAATGCAGAAAAAAATGCTAATAATCACTGTCCTTTGATTTACAAGTACAGAAAATTTGCAAGAATTGAGTGGATGAGGCATTTCAAAACTGATTGTAAAATGTTTATCTAATATTAGTAATATTCCAATGTATATCTGACTTCCAAGGCTACTCAACATATGCTGCAATGATGCCATTTGACACAATAACCTTTTTATTCATAACAAGTCCTGTATATGTTTCAGATACAGCATATATAACATCTTTCTTATTCTAGTCCTGTTGAACATGTAGCATCACGAAAAATTAAAAATCACTTTACATTTTAAAATGTGACTAACATTGTTACAACAGTGTTGACCAATAGATAAAGTGATAAAAAAGTCTTTTCAAAGTGTGTTCATGTTTGCATTTTAAATAAAATATAACTAGCATTATTTGACCTGCTTGTACTTTTTGAATTGAAAGATGTATTTGTGAGAAAGTAATACTTCACATTTTCACTAATTTATTAATGATTTTCTAAATTGATATTTATTATTCATTTAATATTAATATTTATAACATTTTATAATGTTTAGTATTAACATTAATTTATTAATACATTCATTTAATTTACTTTATTGCAGTATTTTAATGACCATCATTTCTGTAGTCTCCAGTGGTGCATAATTTATATCATTTTGAATTTTGTAAGGACACTTTGTAAGAAGCATGTGCTAAGTTTTGTTCATTGTGTGGCCAGATTTATTTTTGTGGTACCCATATTTCCACACAATTCTCAGAGATCATTTTTAAACTAGACAGACAATTTTCATATATTTTATGTTGATTTCTAGAAATCCAGGAAGTTTAACCAGATTTCAGCACTTACTTCTTAAGAAAAAAAATTACTAACATTTATTAGTAAGTTTACCAATTACCACAAATTTAGTTTCTTAAAACAACACCTATTTATCATATTTCAGAGTATTCTGGGTAGGAATTTCAGAGCATGGATCAGCTGAGTCATCTGCATAGAGTCTCACACGGGGAAAATCCAGGTGTCATCAAAGCTGTGCTCCTTTCTGCAGATTCCTGGGATAAATCCACTTCTCAGCCCATTTAGGTTGTTAGCCAGGTTCATTTGTTTGCCATTATAGGACTGACTTTTCCATTTCCTTCGTGACTGTCAGCCAGAGGTCAATCTTTGATCCTGCAGGCTGCTCTCATTTCTTCTCAAATTTTCCGTGTGTCACTCTCCAGCAATGGCAGGGTGAGTCCCCCTCACATTTTAAATTGCTCTCACTTCTGCTACTACATCTATCTGATCTCAGACAGAGAAAGTCCTTTGCTTCTAAGGGCTCATGTGACAAGATTGGGCCCCTCCAGATAATCCAAAGTAATCTCTATATTTAAGGCCCATGACTTTAATTACATCTGCAAAGTCTCTTTTGCCATATATGTAACACATTTACACATTCTGGGAATTGGGATGTGGATATCTTTGAGGGGCTATGATTCTGCCTACCAAAAGATTACATAAATTCATATAAAGTGCTTAGAAAATGGTTGGTGAAAAACGGTTCTTTTTTTTACTGTAGTAACAGTGAAAGTTCATATATACAGTGCACCGTGACATCATCCGTATCCAACATTTTGTTCAAATCCATCATTAGCCTCAGTATGATTGATTTTGATGTATTATTAGCCTATAACCTTTTAAAAAATACTTAGTTTTGCCACACTGTCATTTTTGTGGTATCAAATTAAAGTGACATTTTAAAATATATTTAAAAGCTAAAGTCAATTTATGATGTATCTTTCTATTGTGAACTATCACTTTAGAAGTAAAGTTTTGATTTTGAGTATTCAACAGCATTTGGCCCATTTTGATCACTTTGACATTAGGAAGTTAACAGCAACTAGGCAATCTTATCAATACAGTCAAAGAAAAACTGTCACTTTAGGTACCAGCTTGATCAAAAACTCAAATTCAGACATGTTTGTAGGTCTGCAGCAGTTCTTGGTTACAGGAAAGTCAGCTGGATGTTCTCAAGTAGGACTCTACTAATCTTTTCAAATGATTTTAAAATTACAGTATAAAATATCTCATAGGAAATTTGTATATCTTTGATAATACATGGGGAAATATTTAAGCTTGAGCAAAGTTTTTGTAGAAATGTGATATTACAGTTGCTTTTGTGAAATCTTGTACTCTGGCTTAAGCTCTTTGAAGAAAAAAAATCTGATTTTTCTACATTTTGCAATCTCTTCATTCTACAAGATATTTGTCATATCAAGTTTGTGAAATGAAATTTAACATGTTGTTTAACACAGCAAAATAAAAGAAAAATTAGCTAAGCTTTAATATCCATAAATATGTTAGGATTTTCATTTTTGCTTACGTATGAAGTATGATTACTTCTACAATTCCTCAGAGTAAAATTAAAATGAAATAAACAAGTATTTTTCTGAGGTATTATTTCCCCATCTCATCGAAAGATTAAAATCTGTATATCTAGAGTGTTATACACTTTCCACATGTTTTTTCAAACATTTAACCTTCTGTTTATTGCTCTAGAAAAATCTGTCATTACTTTGATATGGCAGATGAAGAGACCAAAAAGCTACTTAGCATGCTAAAAGCTAGTGGCAGAGCAAGTAGACAAAAGAAACAAAAAATATACACACAAAAAAGCCCTCGTGATCAATATCGTCTTCACGAACTTTTAGATTGGCAGCTCTCAAATCCTTTAAGTAACAAGGTGGTTGATAAATAAATACATACCTTATTAAATACAATGGCAAATTGATTTGTTTTGAGAATAACTTCCAGGGCTGAGAAGAACTAAGACTCCACTGGATCTGACTCAGAAATCTGTATTAAATTGAAAAGTTCAAATAGAAAAACAAAACTTCAATAAAGGCAGGGACAAAGGTGGGAGAAAACAAAAAGGAAACATTAAAAGAGAGAAACAAAAAATAAATAAATAAATAAAACTGCTCAGAACATTACTCTGGAGCCATTTATAATTCCTGGGTATACTTCAGTATTTAAATTACTTGTCTCTTAATTATCTGGGCTGCAACTTATCACCTGGTCACATGTTTTAAGCAGAACACAAACTAGACAAGAACAAAGCAGTGATCGATGGGAATTAGTTCCATGATGTACTATTGATTGCATATAAAAAAGAAGGATTTAGGGTTTATCACATTGCTGAAAAGTGTTTGTTTTCTCCCACAGATGTAGCTATTAGTTAGGAGCATAGCATATGGCTGGAGGGTAATTAAGAAGCTGATGCCTCATAAAACGAGGATAAATAAACTAGAGGATGCAACCACATTACATCCCTCTGCCCCTACTTGTCTTTGTAATAGAACTTTGGCCCATGTGTAGTGATTCTATTTAGTGACATGGAGCACTCTGAGAAAAAGCAAGTTTAGGAAAGAGAAAAGAAATCCAGAGTACAGTTTGCACATGTTAACTTTAAGGTATCCACTAGACATTCATATGTAGGTATTAAATAAACAGATGTTCAAAAATATTTCAGTAAAGAAGGCTAGGGCTAGAGATAGAAATTTGGAGGTGAAGCATGAAACTGATCACTAAAACTGTCACCTTTAGAAAGGGGTCCCAATCCAGATCCCAAGAGAAGGCTCTTGGATTTTGTTCAAGAAAGAATTCAGGGTGAGCCCAAAGAGTAAAGTGAAAGCAAGTTTATTAAGAAAGTAAAGGAATAAAAGGGTGGCTACTCCATAAGCAGAGCAGCCCCTCAGGTTGCTGACTATTTTTATGATTATTTCTTGATCATATGCAAAACAAAATGTGGATGTTTCATGAGTTTTCTGGGAAAGAGACAGCCAATTCCAAGAACTGAGGGTTTCTCCCCTTTTTAGACTATATAGGATAACTTCCAGAAGTTGTCATCAAATCTGTAAACTGTCATGGCACTGGTGGGAATGTCTTTTAGCATGCTAATGATTTATAATTAGCATAGAATGAGCAGTGAGGAAGACCAGACGTCACTTTTGTCACCATCTTGGTTTTGGCGGATTTTGGCTGGCTTCTTTACTGCATCCTGTTTTATCAGCAGGGTCTTTACAACCTGTATCTTGTGATACCAATCCTCCTGACCTATCTCATCCTGTGACTAAGAATGCCTAACTTCCTGGGGATGCAGCCCAGTAGGTCTCAGCCTTATTTTACCCAACCTCTATTCAAGATGGAGTCACTCTCGTTCGAATGTCTCTGACAAAACCATTGAGAAAGAATGAGATCACCCTGGGAGTAAGCCTAGAAAATAAAAGACAATCACATCAAAAAGCTTATCCACCATGATCAAGTGGGCTTCATCCCTGGGATGCAAGGCTGGTTCAATATACGCAAATCAATAAATGTAATCCAGCATATAAACAGAGCCAAAGACAAAAACCACATGATTATCTCAATAGATGCAGAAAAAGCCTTTGACAAAATTCAACAACCCTTCATGCTAAAAACTCTCAATAAATTAGGTATTGATGGGATGTATTTCAAAATAATAAGAGCTATCTATGACAAACCCACAGCCAATATCATACTGAATGGGCAAAAACTGGAAGCATTCTCTTTGAAAACTGGCACAAGACAGGGATGCCCTCTCTCACCACTCCTATTCAACATAGTGTTGGAAGTTCTGGCCAGGGCAATTAGGCAGGAGAAGGAAATAAAGCGTATTCAATTAAGAAAAGAGGAAGTCAAATTGTCCCTGTTTGCAGACGACATGATTGTATATCTAGAAAACCCCATTGTCTCAGCCGAAAATCTCCTTAAGCTCATAAGCAACTTCAGCAAAGTCTCAGGATACAAAATCAATGTACAAAAATCACAAGCATTCTTCAACACCAACAACAGACAAACAGAGAGCCAAATCATGAGTGAACTCCTATTCACAATTGCTTCAAAGAGAATAAAATACATAGGAATCCAACTTACAAGGGATGTGAAGGACCTCTTCAAGAAGAACTACAAACCACTGCTCAAGGAAATAAAAGAGGATACAAACAAATGGAAGAACATTCCATGCTCATGGGTAGGAAGAATCAATATCGTGAAAATGGCCATACTGCCCAAGGTAATTTACAGATTCAATGCAATCCCCATCAAGCTACCAATGCCTTTCTTCACAGAATTGGAAAAAACTACTTTCAAGTTCATATGGAACCAAAAAAGAGCCCACATCGCCAAGTCAATCCTAAGCCAAAAGAACAAAGCTGGAGGCATCACACTACCTGACTTCAAACTATACTACAGGCTACAGTAACCAAAACAGCATGGTACTGGTAGCAAAACAGAGATATAGATCAATGGAACAGAACAGAGCCCTCAGAAATAACGCCACATATCTACAACTATCTGATCTTTGACAAACCTGACAAAAACAAGCAATGGGGAAAGGATTCCCTATTTAATAAATGGTACTGGGAAAACTGGCTAGCCATATGTAGAAAGCTGAAACTGGATCCCTTCCTTACACCTTACACAAAAATCAATTCAAGATGGATTAAAGACTTAAACATTAGACCTAACACCATAAAAACCGTAGAAGAAAACCTAGGCATTACCATTCAGGACATAGGCATGGGCAAGGACTTCATGTCTAAAACACCAAAAGCAATGTCAGCAAAAGACAAAATTGACAAATGGGATCTAATTAAACTAAAGAGCTTCTGCACAGCAAAAGAAACTACCACCAGAGTGAACAGGCAACCTACAAAATGGGAGAAAATTTTCACAACCTACTCATCTGACAAAGGGCTAATATCCAGAATCTACAATGAACTCAAACAAATTTACAAGAAAAAAACAAACAACCCCATCAAAAAGTGGGCGAAGGACATGAACAGACACTTCTCAAAAGAAGACATTTATGCAGCCAAAAAACACATGAAAAAATGCTCACCATCACTGGCCATCAGAGAAATGCAAATCAAAACCACAATGAGATACCATCTCACACCAGTTAGAATGGCAATCATTAAAAAGTCAGGAAACAACAGGTGCTGGAGAGGATGTGGAGAAATAGGAACACTCTTACACTGTTGGTGGGACTGTAAACTAGTTCAACCATTGTGGAATTCAGTGTGGCGATTCCTCAGGGATCTAGAACTGGAAATACCATTTGACCCAGCCATCCCATTACTGGGTATATACCCAAAGGACTATAAATCATGCTGCTATAAAGACACATGCACACGTATGTTTATTGCGGCATTGTTCACAATAGCAAAGACTTGGAACCAACCCAAATGTCCAACAATGATAGACTGGATTAAGAAAATGTGGCACATATACACCATGGAATACTATGCAGCCATAAAATATGATGAGTTCATGTCCTTTGTAGGGACATGGATGAAATTGGAAATCATCATTCTCAGTAAACTATCACAAGAACAAAAAACCAAACACCGCATATTCTCACTCATAGGTGGGAATTGAACAATGAGATCACATGGACACAGAAAGGGGAATATCACACTCTGGGGACTGTTGTGGGGTAGGGGGAGGGGGAAGGGATAGCATTGGGAGATATACCTAATGCTAGATGACGAGTTAGTGGGTGCAGCGCACCAGCATGGCACATGTATACATATGTAACTAACCTGCACAATGTGCACATGTACCCTAAAACTTAAAGTATAATAATAAAAAATAAAAATAAAAAAAAGATTAAAAAAAAAAAAAGACAATTGAGCCCTATGGTTCTCTAGCATTAAGGACCGGGTAGAGGAGAAAAATCAAAATAGGAGACTGATAAGAAGCATCAATTAAAGTAAGAATAAAAAAGATAGTGATGCCCTGCAGGATCAGTGCAAAGTTGTTTCAAAAAGGAGGGAAAGATCAATAGTGTCAAGTGACAGTGAAGGGCCAAATTAAATGAGGACTGAAAATTGACCACAATGTTTGATAACACAGAGGTCACTGGTGACTTGAAAGAGCAGTTTTAATGGAATGATGAGGACTGTAGTAGAATAGAGAATGTTAAATATGAAAATGGATATAGGCAGAAACATTGCTCTTTGAATTTTTTTGTCATAAAGAGGAACAGAGAAATGTGGTGGCACCTGAAGGCAAATCTACTGTCAAAAAACAGAAGTGTTTTTTTGTTTTGGTTTTGGTTTTTTATTTTGTTTTTAAGTGGAGCCGTTACAGCATTTGTGTATGCTGCATTGGGAGAGAAAAGTTGATTGTGCAGAGAGAGGGATAGCCATTTTAAGGGCAGAGCTCTCAAGCATGGTCCACGTGGAGGAATTAGCTTTAAATAAAAGCCAGGATTCATTGTGTATTATAAGACAGCAGTTATTGATAAGAACAAGAAGAAGATCTTAATCATTAGCGTGGGTTGCAACTGTAGTCCCCTTCAAAAGGAGAAAGGGAAACACTCACCCCCAGCTTTAAGTTTTGGCCCTGAAGATGTAGCTCCCACTTTAGAATGACAGCATGTTTTCTCCCTGAGATTATTACACTGTCAGAGGGGCTTGGTCCAGGTGCTTTGATTTCTTTTCCCCTCCAACTTTCAGAATCCAGCTATTATGTCAGATTCCTTTTTTCCCTGTTATAATATTTTTCTTTGGGGTCCAGTTATTGAAATCATTCATGTTTTTCTTGTCAAAACATTATTTGACCCATGTAAATTAGTCTTTCCAAATACATAATGCAAGATATTACTAGTTTTATGTAAATATCAATTACAGCCCTGCTTGGAAAACCAATATGCTCATTCTATGAGGCAGTAAAAACAGTCGAAAACATGGAAGGCTTAGGATACAATAGGAAAGCCTCGTGGTCAACAGTGGAATTTGTCCTCCTTGTGTAACCTTGCAGAACACTGATTGATGTGGCGATTACAAAGGTTTCATATCTTTTTTTTTTTTTTTTTTTTTTTAGACAGTCTCGCTCTGTCTCCTAGGCTGGAGTGCAGTAACGTGGTCTCAGCTCACTGCAACCTCTGCCTCCCAAGTTCAAGCGATTCTCCTGCTTCAGCCTCCCAAGTAGCTGGGACTACAGGCACCCACCACCATGCCTGGCTAATTTTTGTATTTTTAGTAGAGACGGGGTTTCACCATATTGGCCAGGCTTGTCTCAAAATTCTGACCTTGTGCGCCACCCACCTAGGCCTCCCAAAGTGCTGGGATTACAGGCATGAGCCACCATACCCTTAATTTTTAAAGTATCCTCTTGCATATAGCAATATTCTGCTGTTTGACCAAGGGCTCAGTTTTGATGGGAAGTATATGGAATGGTGAGAAAACTGGAAATACCTTAATCAGATAGATAATCTTCTGAATAATGAGTGACAGAAGCTAAAACTCAATTACTGTCACAAGCAGGAGGCTAAATCCAATGGACAACCAATATGGGAAGGAAAGAAAAAGTTACAGAAAGGAAAGGTGTTTCAGCTCAAGTCTGCTAAGAATTTTTTGTCTCAGTCAGGACTGGGTTACAGGGACAAAGATTGATAATATATGATCTTGATTTATTGTTAGTATTGCTGGTAGAGTCTTATAAGGCCACTGAATAGGGATGTCAAGAAGATAAGCAAATTAGCAACTGATCCAAAGTAGAAATAAATTTTGATTATTGAAATATGTAATTGATATTAGGATGATTTTCAATATAATCCTCCATCATGAAATCAGTAATCAAATAAAATTGAAGTCACAGCTAAAAAGGTCAGAATTAACTAATTTTTTCTTTTTGAGGCAATAATCTTAGGCCTTTATAGTTCATAGAGACACCAGAATCTGGATATATACTTCAATTAATATCAATTTATGAGACATTTTGCCTAAGGGGAAAACAGGTACCTGCTGAAAGCGTATCTTTTTTTCTTTTCCTTTCACCAGGAACATTTCACCTAGCTTGAGAAAGAGAAGATCCAGAAGTCCACACTGCTTCTATAACGCACATGGTGACATTTAACTGTCAGCTATTATTTCTAAACTATTAGCTTTTATGAAAGCTATTTAGATGATGATGTTGATGGCTAATAATACTGGCTTCAAAAATATCATTGGGTAAAGGACAGAATCCTCATGGCAGTTTCTGCAGTCTTTTCATTTTTTAAAAGAAAAAATTGCAGCAACAGTTTGGTGTTGTCTCATTTTCTCTCACTTAGAAGTATTCTTTTCTTTTTTCAAGATGAAACACCTTCAAGGATTGCCCCCTGAGGGTATTGTAAAAGGATTTGCAAACTTCAAATTAGACTGGTCGCTGCAGGTGGCTTCAGTACCATGTCCTTGGTAACTTATACACAGTGTCCAGCACACAGTATGTACTCAAGAAGCAGATGCTGAATGAGTTATAGTAGTTGGAGCAGGAGTTTTATCTCAGTTGAGAGTTGATTGTTAGCAATGCATCTATTAGGAAGAAAAGGCCAAAAGTAAAATCAAACAGAATAGTCCTCTTATTGCATTAATTTTTTGATTCTCCAGTTTCTTTCACAGTTTCTGCTTATAATGCTGCTCTGAACAAGTTCTAAAATCCCTAAGCCAAGCCAGTTATTAATTCCCTGAGAAAATTCAATTTTATTTTTTTTAAAAGAAAAAATTTCTCTAAATCTTATTAATGGTTTTTCACCTAACAAAGCTAACAATGTAAACTTGGGAATTTTTAAAGGTATTAACTAGAGATACTTTTAAGAATACTTACAGATTTTATGAACCATAAAAAGGAATTGTTATACACTAACATAATTTTTTGTTTATTTTTCAAATATCAGTCCATTAAGACACTTTATTTCTCTGACCTGATTTTCCCTGAGGCAACATATACATATATTTGTTTATGTAAAGGATCAATAGAAAAGTGATTCTGAGAAAGAAAATCATTAAATTATTCTGGAAGTAGACAGGCCTCTGCACAATAATGAATGAAGTAATCTTATTTCTTATTAGTAGTTCCAGAAAAATAATTTTAATTTTTGAATGTACCTGTATCTCCAGGTCTAAGTTAAAATGCTCACCTTTCTGTTGAAATGCTCACCTCACTGTCTCTCAAAGCACAAAACAGAGTCTGGGTTTCTGTGCACGTTCACAAAGGAGCCCTAGAATATTCATTCAGGAGAGCAAATTTCTCTGACCCTGCAAGAATAACAAACCCAAACTTCCAGAAGGGGTCAAGTCCAGAGGGCTGCACAAAGGCAACAAAACCATCCTTAATACTTTCTGTGTAATACAGAGCCAACTTCAAGGCTTTGCCAATCAGCAGTCAGAAGTCAGCCAGAAATAACCAATCTCCATCATAAAAATAAGGTCCGCCAGAGGCTGACTGAGTGGCCTCTGTTTAACCAGGGCATCATTTTTCTTCTTCTTCTTTTTTTTTTATCAATCTTTAACAGTAATTCAAAATTTGAAGAAATACTGCCTAGCACTCTTATAGCAACTTTAAATTTTTAAAACATATTTTGATACTTATCATCTAAATGTTGTCTTAAAAACATCTGTAAGAGATATTTTGTATATGAGGTTACTGATACAGAGAATAATGAAATTATGGTTCTAAAATCCCATAGAAATTGAATGTCAGAGTCACATTCAAGTTTCACAATTCTCTGTGTGTAGTTTAGTGCTGCCCTTTTGCAAGGAAGGAATTTAGAATTCTCGTCTCTGCCCTCATGACAGAGACATTTAGAAAACACAGACTCACTAATTATCTACATCCTAAAGCAAAATTTTAGTTAATCTTCACCATTTATTTTCATGAAGAAACTTAGTCGAGTTATTATGAAAATTATTTCAAAGAACAGAATCTGTTGGCAATGATGGACTCTAATGAGCAAATATTAAGCTGCTACATTAGTTTCCCCAAATTAGTGCCCTTTATATTGCTTCCTTAAATGTAACCATTTCTGCCAGAATAATTAGATATTATTAGTCCTTGAAATCAAAAGCCATAGGGAACTAATTACATAAAGTTGAATGAATATCTTAACTTTCTTGTGTGGCAGGCCATGGCCAGCCTTGTTTATAAAAAGCCCCTAAGTAAACATAAGCGTAAGACACCTGGACCCTACAGACACAAAGAAGGAAGTGTGTAATGTGGCTGAGAATGGCCAGCCATCACAGAGCTCATTTCCTCTACCTTCTGTGTTACTCACTAATGCTGCAGGTGGCTACATGACTTAATTCTAATCAATAGAATATAGAAACAGAAATGATAGGCACCAATTTCAGGCCTGTTTCACAAAAACTCCTCCAAGCCCTTTCCTCTTTGGCCAGCTTGATACAACAGGCACGGTGGCCTTGAAACCCATGTGCTGAAGATGACAGAGCCATAGAATAGAACAAGCCCAAAACCTTGCTTGATTCACCACATGAGCGAAATTTGTCTACCAATTAGGAACAACAATTTTGGAAGTTGCAATGACTAAATTTCTGTCTTTCTTGAGTTACAAGGACAGAAAGAGTTAGAGTTTTTGACCGCAGGTGGTATTAATTTAACCAATGTCTAAAGTATAATCCCAGCTTATGCACCAAAAAAGAGGACTTTGCATTAGAATGGTTCCACACAATTTCACGACTTGAAGGTACATGGACAGCTTGAGTTATGATTTTGCTAAGAAATAGAATGTCTTCCATGGAATCATGATAAAATGGGTGTTAGTGTGGCCCTTTCAGGAGGTGTGAAGCTTAATGTCTGGCTCTGCCCTAGTCCCTTAGACTAGGAATATTCCTGTCCCTGAGCAGAGCGTGAACCATGTCCACAACCCTGGTTTTATCTTCACAGGAATGAAAGGAGGATATAGGGAGGCCATGATCACTAGATGTATCCATTATTGATGTTCTTCTCACATGCCTTTGATAGTTGATAAAGCATGTGAGTAGGACTACTTGCCATGTATAAACAGAATCCCAGACTTCTCTGATTATTTATATGTGCAATCACTATAAACTTATTGGATGAAATATACAAAGATAGTAGGCAGAACTTATTGGATGATATGCAAAAGGAAACTTTACTTTTATTTTCACTGAACTTTTAAAAGCATGCCATGAGTCTTCTTTGTCCTCTGTTGGGAGCAGGCCCCCCAAAATCTGGCCATAAACTGGCCCCAAAACTGGCCATAAACAAAATCTCTGCAGCACTATAACATGTTCAGAATGGTCTAACGCCCAAGCTGGAAGGTTGTGGGTTTACGGGAATGAGGGCAAGGGACACCTGGCCCTCCCAGGGTGGAAAACCGCTTAAAGGCATTCTTAAGCCACAAACAATAGCATGAGCAATCTGTGCCTTAAGGACATGCTCCTGCTGCAGTTAACTAGCCCAACCTATTCCTTTAATTCGGCCCATCCCTTCGTTTCCCATAAGGGATACTTTTCGTTAATCGAATATCTATAGAAACAATGCTAATGACTGGCTTGCTGTTAATGAATATGTGGGTAAATCTCTTTTCAGGGCTCTCAGCTCTGAAGGCTGTGAGACCCCTGATTTCCCACTTCACACCCCTATATTTCTGTGTGTGCATCTTTAATTCCTCTAGCGCCACTGGGTTAGGGTCTCCCTGACTAGGCTGGTCTCAGCAGTCCTCTGCCCCTGGATGAAATTTAGGGAATGTCCTACCATTTTTTTGAGCACCTTCATGTAAAATATAGGCTTAATTCAAAACTACAGTGACTAATCCACTGCTGTAATTAAAACCTTAAAATTCTTTCAAAGGTTCACCTTTGGTCCTCCCTAATTCTTCTGTAGGCAAGCCATATGCATGGAAGAGTGGAGTATTTCTCTTTCCCTTACTTCTAAAACTGGTTACAATTATTTAGACTTGAAGGAATAACAGATCTGTAAATATTATTATGGGAATATAATATCTGTTATCAATATCAGATTCTTAGAATAATCCAAAGGTATAAAATTAACATGACTTACAAGTGAAAGTGTCTATACATTTAAAATTAAATCTAAGTTTCCTCTGATAATGGTTATAATCTACCTTAACTATTGTTCATTAGAAAACACTGGACATCAGCCAGATAATAACTTCAAATTCTTAACCTTAAATCCTAATTCCTTCAACAATGCTGGTGCTTAATTTAGGAAACAAATAATACATTTTGTTTTACTGAATTGTAATTCAGAATGAGACTGTATTACCTCAGGCAACCATATGAGATGCTATTAAAAATGTAATTTATTCTACTACATAAAAAATAACTAAAAATGCTCTAAATCATAGAAGTGGTGTAAGCAATGAACTGAAATATATTTCAAATTTATTAAATTCCAAAATATGTTCATTCTACTTCTATGCACAATGTAGCACTCAAAAAAGCCAATGCCACTTTTTAAAATCTAGATTTGGTTATAAGAAACCATTTTGAAAAGCATTAATAATTGTTGAAGCTGGGTGGAGAACAAATGCGTATTCATTATATATTCTCTCAGTGTTTATGTATGCTTTAAAGTTTACATAATACACATTTCGTTATGGTAACTATTGTTTGAATAAAAAGAAACTTATATTTGAGCCAATTAATTTTACTACCCATAGGAAAACAGAGTGACTCTTTAAGTGGGACAGAAATATAGTTGTCAAGCAAAGGGTCACACCAGGTATTATTCCAATACCAGGTTCAGGTGTGGCAAAAGAACCAGAAATATCTGAAGTTAACACATCAGACAACTTTCAAGCAGACAATCTGCAGCAAAATAAAATAGCCAAAGGTACAACTGCTCCACTGTGCCAACCTGAATTTCAATGGATATTTGTATTTCAACCACTTCACAATGTGTAACCACATATATATTGTATATGTATATAAACACTTACATAACCATGTATAACCACAATCCTGACTTTTGTAATAAGTGCCTTGTTTCTTAGTAGTGTTACCATATATAGATACATCCCTAAATGACATATTAGTTTTGTTTACTTCTGAACTTTATGTAAATGGAATAATATTATATGTACACTTTGTTGACCTGTTTATTTTATTTAAAAAAATTTGAGAGATTCATTCATGTTGATATACTTACCTGCAATTCATTTATTTTTGTTGGTATTCTTTGGTGTAACAATATCAACATGGTATTGTTGTTGATTATTTATCAATAATCTACTTTTGATGAATTTTGGAGTCATGCTTATTTTCTAGTTATTACAAGCAAAACAACCTTATTAATTTTATGAGTATGAGTTAATCTAGGATAAATCTGAGATTGGAATTGCTGAGTGATAGGGTACCTGTTCTATATTTTTAGGTATTGTCAAACTTTTTCCCAAAGTTTTTTATACCAATTGCCATTAGCAATGTAGACAATTACCATGGCTTTTCATCCTCACTAATACTTTCATTTCTTCATTTTTTGGCCAGTTATGCAGGCATATTTTTAGCTTTAAATGTAGCAATGCCTATGATGGTAAATACTAGAAAAAGACAAAAATGATGTAATTCTCTGAACTCAAGTTTATCTCTAGCCTTAAGAGTTTCACCTATTTTTCAGATTCTTGCCAATAATAACCTTAAATGATAAAAACAAGGGATACTCCTTGAGAGTGCAAAGCAGTCGCTTCTAAAGTAAAGCAGAAATAATTAGCTGCTTGGAAAGACTAAAATTAAGGGAGACAGATCTTTTAAATGAATAACAATTAACACTGACATTTAAATTTTACTACTTACACTGAGTATCTTTCATTTGCCCATTTAGACCCAACTTATGCTTCCCTATCATATATTAATAAGACATCCACAGGACCCATTGCCTCTAGCTTCTGATTGGATTCAGCTACTGGAGAGCTCCAACAGAAAATAGGAAGAAGAAAACTACCTCTTGTGGGAAACTAAGACCCGGCCTGTGTTCTAGAGGTGCCACTCCTCTCAAGGCATCCTCCACAGGACCCTCTCATTTTGGGTTCCAGTAACCTCTTACTCCCCTCATTCCTTCAGGCCTAGGGATGGTAATGATTTTGTCATTTCAAACTCTAGGGTAATGGAGCTTCCCTTACACCCTCGATAACTTTATAGTTTATTAGGCTTTCTTGAGTTATTCTAATTTGCATATGGCTTCTGTTTCCTGTTGGGACACTGACTGATATACGACTCTAGTGATCCTCAAACTTTAGTGTGTATTAAAGTCACCTGGCAGACTTGTTAAAGCAGAGACTGCTGAATAACACCTCTGTAGTTTCTGATTCAGTAGGTCTGGATTGGGACCTGAGAATTTATGCCTGTAACAATTTTCCATTTAATTCTCAGAGACTACACTTTATGAATCACTCTACCAGTACTCTATCATGTCTCAGGCTCAATGGGACTTAGCCCCGTTGGTCTAGAAGAAGGACCAGTAGCTACTATAGTCCTGAGTTCCTTTGAGGAAAAAGTATTGGGTGAGTGTGAGAATATGCCAGAAGCCCTAGAACCTTAGGATCAGGGGAGAAGATTATAAAACATCTTAGGTGTTAACGGGAATACTCTGTCTCTGGTTTCAGTTAAGTAGAAGAACATACAAAGGCTATTTCTTTGATTTAGCTTTTTTCTTCCTTAAAATACATGAAATCTAGTATAGTTGGAAAATTTTTATATACAATTTTTCTTTGGAAGCATGAACAGTAGCATGTTAAACTACATAGCTTGAGAAATATTATTAATTTTCTTCTCTAAATGGCAATATTCTCTAGAATGAGGAGGATGTAAAGAGAAAAGTGTCCAGGTTTTTAAAAAGGCTATATAGATCTCTTTAATCAATTGTAAAACAGTGGGAGGGAGCCAATATTCCAATATTAATTGAGCACCTACTATTTGCCCGTCTCTTATAAACATTAACTCCTTTTATCCTCCCATAGAAATCAAAGTAATAGATAGATGAGGACACAGAGAGAAACATGAGAAGTTAAATAGCTTGTCCAATTTTCACAGCTCATGGTAAAGTTAGTATTGGGACTGAATGCCTATCTCCAATGGCTACAATTTCCCCACTAAGCCACACTGGTCCCAAAATAGAACACCAAGATTGTCATAGATGCTATACTGCCCTCAGGACTGAGCGTGGCCCGCTGACAGCTCTCAGCCCTCAGTCACCGCCCTTGGCTGGAGAGGACTGCTTTGCTAGGCTGCCTCTACTCACTGAGGAGTTTATTGAGGTTGCGTAAAGTTCTGGACCCATTGGCAGACTACAGCCCAACTATTCCCTCTGCCTACTTCTGTTTCCCTTCCATGATGGCTAATCCAGAGAACATTCCCTAATAAACTGTCTGTATGCTAATTTCCATCTCAGCGACTGTTTCTCAGAAAATCTAGCCTGTGGCAAAGATAGCCTCTTTTGGTCGTTCAAATTGATAAGAAAACAAGGAATGGCTCATACAATCATAAATTTTCTTATATTGTAAGATGATCAAAATTTGAATGCTCAGAGCTGCATTTAAAAATGTGAACAGTGATTTAACTGAAAAGGTCAATAGCTCCTACGCTGTCTTGAATATTGATGGATTTCTAACATAAAAAACAAACACAGAAAAATTTGGGACAAAGTGGGATCCTTAAGAATACATGAATATGCATTTTCTTGCCTTATCTCTCTTGTTCTCCCCTCTCACTTCCACCTTCCTCCTCCCTCTCTAATGCTATTCTCTTGGTTTTTTTTCTCTCTCTCCCCATCTTGAATCTGTCCCTCTCTTTCTAATCCTCTCTTTTTCTATAGTTGTGTGCCTTGTGTTTCAGAGAAGACAGTTTATTCTCCCCTATATCAGCTTTTAAATGGAGTCTCAGCATTTACCACAGTCACTTTGATTGAGGTTCTCTTCTTGCTCCAGCTTATTAAATTCTGAAAACAATCATTCTCTTTGTGTTGGGGTGGCAGCAACATTATTAGCTTTTTGTCCCCTGAGATTCCTAATCTCTTTTCCCAACTCTCTTAGACAACCTTACAAAACTGAGGAAGTGCTGTAAATTCCAAAGTTGCACTTAAGGAAAATTAATTTGAATCCATGTTTGTAGGTGCTTACTTCTCTAACATGACTGGGACCAGTAGTTGTTCAGTTAATCAAAAACCCAGTTTATAGTTAGGACATACATCCTAAACATTTTAACTTAAAACTATGAATGTATGTTTATTTGCCACTACATATGTTCATCTTTTATTGGGGAGCTAAGGTCTTTTTATTAAGTGAAGATCACATGATCAGAGTTCTACATCATCTTTCTTGAACAAAACCTGTAATGTGTCATCTTCAGTTTCCAGTTTCACTTTCTTTAATGTGGAGCAAAAATGTAATGACACTTGTGAAGCAACCTGAATAAGGAAATTCCCCTAAGAACACACCATCTTTTACAGTGTTCTTATCCAGAGCTAATATGACAAGAACTATTTTAAACAACCCATTTCTTTTTGGTATTTCCAAAGTATGCCACTTAGAGTCCATAGAAACAAGATCTCTTTAAACTTGTATTTTATTGGTTTGTTTATATCTAATTAAATACCATAATTTCAATATTAGTTGAAATTATGTGCAATTACATAATTATGTACATATTATATGCAATTAGTACAGTTGGCACTAACGGGTTTGGCAACAAGCACAACTAACTCTTTTTTAGTAAGCATACAACCCAACTGGAAGCCACAGAAGAATGTGGGCTGGCCAAAGAGTAGCCACTTAGCCATGAGCACCAAGTATACCACGGACATCCATCAGTATGATTACAGAGAGAATGGAAAGTGAGAGTTAATCTGGCAAGGTGGCTAATTCAAAGTTGGTCAAAAGAGCTCCTGCTCAATTTCCAAACCCAAAGGGATGACTGAATTATTCTCAAGTTTTACTTTCTTAAAAAGTGATTTAATTTTTATATTTTCCATCCAATGCCCTTTCTCCAATCTACCTGACAGTAGTATCTATTGCTTCTAAAATATTGTGGAAGAATCATGTTTTAAGTGATCATCACCATATTATATATTTTCATAGAACAAATACTTAAAGAATTAAGTGTCGACACAACCTTGGGGAGCAGGAGGAGGGCGCAAGGTTTTTGGAGTGGCTCTGAGTGTCTGGACTGAGATTTTTAAATATTTCTTTCTCCAACTCATCAGCACAATTTAAAAAGTCACTGGCTCAACAACAGCAACAAAAATTAAGCCAGAGTATACATGTGTATTTTTGTGGTAGTGAGGGGATATGTTATGTTTGTGGGGCCAAATCCATAAGAAAAATGCAATCATTATACATAAAAAAACAATCTCTGAATCCTTTCAATAAATGCCAGTGCATCCGAGTGGCTTGTTGGGCTTTGATATACCTCTCTTCACTTACCAGGAATTAGAGATGAACTCATAAACTAATTGTAGCTCATACAAGATTTCTCTATCACTAAATACAATTTTACCACAATCAACTACCATCATTTTAGAAAATATTATTTTTTCTCAAGAAATCAAGATAACCAGTTTCAAAACAATAAACACTAACCAAAATTTTTGATTTGGAATTAAGAATGAAAATATTTAAAGTACATTTTTGAAGTATTAATATAATTCTTCTCTGAAAGTAGAACTATACAGTAGCTATGAGAGATGAATGTTGTCTTAATTTATTCTGTCTTTTTACAGTGAAATAATAATAGAATCTCAATGTAAAGGTGTATTTGATATTATTTATCATTTGTAAGTAAAGGAGGAGGCTCAGAGAGGTGAAGTAACTCAGCAAAGGTTATGCACCAATGATAAACCAGAATTAAAACTCAAGTTTCTTGACATAGAATCCATATTTTACCAACAACTTGTATCCCTACTTATTACCACAACACAATATATCCATCAATACATTCTACTGAAAAATAAAAACCCTTACAAGGTCTTGGTTTTAGATTTTTTTTTAATTTACAGCTAAATTATATTATATTTGACATCAATAAATGATTATAATGCTAAAAGAAGAAATAATTCTAGCTTCTCAGAGCTGCAGAAAGTAAAAAGAATTCTAATGTATGTATTAGTCAGCGCATTCTAGGTTTTTTTGCGCTAACAAACATCCTCATAATGTCAGTGGCTTAATATAACAAATATTAGTGCCAATTTTACACATAGTGGAGGCTGGTGGAAGCTTCACCACTTTGTAGATGCACAATCTGCATGAATATGTGGGATCAGCTGTTGTAAATAAAAATGTCTCATTCAGAGGATAAAAGACTGGAAATTGCACATAGGCTTTCAAAGTCTCACTTAGAAAAGTGTCATGTTGTGAGAGAGCCAGGAAGCGTAAAGGAACAAGTGAAATATTTGATGAGCATTAATGTCTCTATCTCATTTTTAACTTCTTATGCATCTTCTACTTACAGAGTATAAGATGGTTTTTCATAGATTCTGTTTTAGCTAAGTCTTTTCCTAGTGTTTCAACCATATTCATGAGTTCATGAATATGGTCTTTTGACCCCTGTTACATTGCCTGCATTTTCCCGTGTTTTATGTATAATACACACCAAATATGAGTTCATCCATTTCTCTATTATCTGAAGACATTCTTAGTATTAAAAATTTGAAACATCTGATTAATTTTTATATTGATTACATGTTGAAATGATATTTTGGATATGTTGGGTTACATAAAGTACATTATTTTAATTAATTTTTTCCCTTTACTTTTTTCAGTGTGACTCTTTAGAACTGTGAAAGTCTGAGTTTTTAATCCTACTTTCAGGCTAACAAGTTAACCTGCCACATTTTCATGGATGCTGACAGAAGACATGACTCTCCTGGGTCAGAAATAAAGGAATATATTACCCATGCTACCGCCAACCACATGAGCTTCGTATTTGGAAACAATCAGTTCCCATTGTTCCTCCAAGTCCTTTGGGAGCAATGCAGAGCAGCCCAAGTGGGCTGTGTATGTGCAGTTTGTTCATTTAACAGCTGAGGGAATTAAAATCTTTTATGATGAACTAGAAGCAAACCTACCTGACTTCTGCATTGGAGAGAGACATTATTATACCAGACAACAAACATCTACCCTTTCTTCCAGAGTGACACACTATCTCTATCTTCCAAAGTTCTTTTTTATACAAACATCCTTAAAAGACAGACAAGAACAAAAGGACAATTACTGCCTTGCCCGTAAGAAACATGAGATATCATGGATAATTATCTCCCAGGAGAGGTTACTAGAAAATTAAAAATTACATACGTGGCTTGCATTATGTTGCTTTTGGACAGAAGTATTCTTAGTCTTCCTTCCAATTTTATGAGCTGCTTAAACTAAAAAAGTACCTTTGCAGTTATGTAAATAGCAATCCCTCACCCTGTCTTAAAGTCAGACCCTGTGGTATCCTTTTACCTGATTAAAGCAATTATGGTTTTAAAACATTGTCTCCTATGTGATTTATTAAACTTCAAATGTGATAGGTGAATTTGTTAATGAACCAAAGAAATATTAGTAAAAAATTACTAATTTGTGGAATCTTGTCTCCTTATGTTATTCACTAGCATAGTAGTAGAGAGAGATAAGCAACATCTTAATATTTAGCATATCTCCTCCCTTTTCTCAGTTTCCAGATCATCCCAAAATATAAAGTTAAGACAGAATCCAAGGGAGAGAGAGAGGAGTCGCAATCTCTCCAAATACATGACTTTCAAGTAAGGCAAACTGACAAAACATAGTAAAAATAATCTCTCCCCAAATACAACCCACAGGAAAGCTCTAGAGAACATGCATGTATTGTCTGAAATTATGCACTGTTAAAGGAAATAGATTAAACTTGATGAAAGCAAGGAAAAGCAGGCTGTACATACAGAATTGCTCTGGAGATGTCCTGTTTGTTGGGTACTATAGCAGTTCCGCCATCCATCCCTGGAGAGAGCAAATTCACAGAACCTGAAGGGGAGACTAAAAGGGCTCTTTTTGACCTTGGATAGTATTTCATCCCTTAAAGACTTAAGAAAGACTTGACATTTGGGAAAAAGTCGTCAACAGTGAGGGGGCCCACTCACATGCCTCTACCACAGGTAAAAGAATGAGGTTAATAAGCTTGTCTCATGACTGTCACATTCTGTCACAATTGTCCCTAGTCTTGAAAATACAGCCATAGCAGATTGCAATAAGTACATTGATATGGTTTGGCTCTGTGTTCCCACCCAAATGTCATGTCGAATTATAATCCCATAATCCCCAGGTGCTGAGGGCAGGACCTTGTGGGAGGTGATTGGATCATGGGAGCAGTTTCCCCCATGCTGTTCTCGTGATAGTGAGTTCTCACGAGATCTGATGGTTTTATAAGTGTTTGACAGTTTTTCCTATACACAATCTCTCTCACCTGCTGCCATGTAATACATGCCTGCTTCTCCTTCTGCCATGATTGTAAATTTCCTGAGGCCTCCCAGCCATATGGAACTGTGAGTCATTTAAACCTCTTTCCTTTATAAATTGCTCAGTCTTGGGTATTTATAGCAGTGTGACAACAAACTAATATGTACATTTATAAAATTCTACAAGATATATTTAAGGAAACAACTGAAGTTAATTTTACTTATTGCTTTCAGAGTTTTTGTGGATGTTGGAATTGCCTGAGGATTTGAGCAGGGCATTTGAGCCCTTAGCCAGGACTCTGTTATTCGATCCCATGAGAACGGACCTAGCACTGTGAGAAACACATTTCCTCCTTTTAATACTGTAGCTGATTTTTAAAAAGGGAAAAACAAAAAGTAATTTTTTTACATAGTTAGAAGAGGAAAAGAGACATATTGGCAGGAAGTAAGCAATACAATATAGCTTTTTTTAACACCTGTTGTGGTTATTTATATGATAACCAAATTTACCAAATACCAAATTATATGATGACTAATTTAGTAAGGCCCAAATTACAGTGTCCAGTATGATAGCTATATTTGCAAATATGGAGATAATAAGATGGCTATATGAAATTTGGAACATGCCTGAGCAAATAATATTAACAAAGAACAAAACTTTATCATCCAAGCTTAGAGCAAATAACTTTCAGATATTTTCTAGAAAATGTATTTAGCATGTCTGCAAATTTTATATTGATTTACAAAATTTTCAGAATCAGCATTCAAGAATTCTGTATTTTGGTACATAATTTCAGTCCTCTCAATAATTGACTCTTAGGCTCATGTAATAGCAAGAGTTCTTGTATGACTGAACTGATTATAGCTCTGTTCATTACTAGCTTTTTGAAAATCTTAGGCAAACCTCTTAACCACTCTGCCTCAGTTTCTTTCCTTTGTGAAATGAACAATAATAATTCCTATCCATAAAGTTAGGGTGAGGATAAAACAAAATCTACAAAACTATTTGAAAAAGAATTAAGAGAAAAGAAACAAAGTATTATTTTCACACATAAACCATTTGTTAGGGTGAGGATTAAGATTCACGCAAAGCCATCTCAGCCCACAGTGTGGTGCAGCTGGGAACATGACTGCATAAATACATCACCCATTACCATTTCTTTTTCTTCCTTTCTCTCTTAACAAAATATAGCTGGCTTTTCTGGCTTCTTCCATAGCTTCTTTGGTAATCATCATATTCCAAGTCCTTTTACTGACACACTGACACATTCTTCTCCTAACATTCTTTTCAGAGACACCCTTGTTTATCCCTTAAGTTTTCTTGCACTTGATATAACCATGTCTTCCTGGTCTCTGATGCTGATCACTGCACTCTGATAAGTAAAATGACAAGAATACCTTCCATAAATTAAAAAAAAATGGGGTTCACTGTTAACTGATTTCACATTGAGAAAAGTTATTATGATGTTTTCAAAATTGCTTAGTTCTATTTCAAAATTCAAAACCAGCATAATTTTAAGTTAGCTGAATAGGGCATCTGGATATGTAGGCATATTTATTTTTGAACAGGGTTAAGGGCTTGATAACAGAGAAGGCAGAGTTCCTTTCTCAAATCTTAAGCAATAAATCCTTCACAATAATTTATGATAAGAACCTTAACAAGGGCAGTGACCACAGGAAGAAAGAGAAGATATGACAGGCAAAAAAAGTCCTATGGAAAATGGAGTCAACAATACTGATTTCAACTGTAAAAATTGTTGACTCCATTTTCCATAGGACTTATTTTGCCTGTCATATCTTCTCTTTCTTCCTGTGGTCACTGCCCTTGTTAAGGTTCTTATCATAAATAATTGTGGAGGATTTATTAGAGGATGTGAAAGCCAGATGTTTCCTAGATAAATAATTCAATAGTGATGTTGTCAACCGTGTAGAGAATGCTGACCCCTCAGCATCTAAGCTAGTAAACCATGGCTGTCCTTCAGATACCAGTCTCTCTCTAGAACCTCCACACATTTGTATTTGCTGGGCCCTTTTGTAGTATATATTACTTTTCTCTCTCCTTTTCTCCTTAGAAATCTTTTTCATAGTGATGTCAGAAGTTTTCATCTCTTTTGGGAAACTTTTTCGAACCATCCAGCAGCTACAGATTCCCTTCTGTTGCTTCTTGACCTGCTGCTTCTCATATTCCTGTGGTAGTACATGTACTTTGTATTATAATTGTTTACAAGTCCATCTCCTGGTCCTCAAGGACAGGGCTGTGCTTTGCACATCTTAATGCCCTCAGCACAGCAAACAATTCCAGGCATGTGATATAGATTCTATAGATTCTATAAATGTATACCAAAAACATGAATGGTAGGATAATGAGTTAGGCTTGTTTTCTTGAGCATGAATGGAGAGATACTAATTATGTAGTTAAAAACATGAATCAGGAACACAAGGGGAAAGGATATTGAGACAGGCACACAGATATGAATGTGGGATTGATTTAGGTCACTGAGAAAGAATGGGTGTCAGAAAAAAATAAAGATGACTACAGTCGTCTTACAGAAACCAAGAGGAGAAAATGTGCCAGATGGAGGAAGTTGTTAATAGTGTCAAGCAAAGCTGCTTCCTTCTTTATAAAATGTGAAATATAACACTTAATACACAGGAATATGTTGAGAACTAGATGGGATAATATATGGAAAATGCTTAAAACAATGCCAGGAACAAAATGGTTACAAATAATCGTTTCAAAATAAAATACAATAATAATTGAAATGACAAAACTAGATTTGGCAATTAGGAAGTAAGTATATGGTAATGACTACCATAGGAACAGCCTCGTTAGAAAGGAAGGGGCAGAAGCTTAATTTCTGTGGGGTGAGCAATAAAAATGGAATGGAAAAATAAAACAGCAAGTGGATACTTTCCACTTAAAAACTACATTGATAAAGGACAGGAGAGAGCTTGGGAGCTTCTGGAGCAGACAATATTGTGTAAGAAATGTTAGGTTGTAGAAAATGAGACTTTTGAGCACATATATAGCAGAAGAGAATGAACCAATAGAGAGGAAGAAATATTAGATCAGGGGAGGACAGAAAAGAAGGAGCTATGGAGGGGTCCACACAGCTTGGCATTCATGGAAAATTAAGGGAGGTTATGGAGGTTCTCCCTTTTCCACAGGATGGGAGATGAGGTTTCCTGATAAACGAAGGGCTTAGGAGTAATTCAGAAGTTTAAGAGAAGTCATGAATGTGTTGAGTAGTCATGAGAATGAGAACGGAAACTGAAAAGTAAGAATGGAAGACAAAGAGAGAAATTATTAAACTGCATTTGTGACTGTCAGTCCTTGCCTGCCTTGGTTTTACCCATCTGATCACAAAAACTGCCTGCTACCCACAAGGTTAGTCCCTCATCACTAAGAGTTCCTTTTTTCCTCCCGGGGAATAGAGGTGAGTCCAGAGATGAGCTGTTGTTGCCCAGAGCCAAAATCAGCAATGGGCAGAATGCTGGGCACTGAAAGAATTAATCCATTGCTGCCCACAGAAATGAGCCAAGTGGAAACATTTCCAGTGGGTCAAACAAAATCAAGGTTAACATTACCTGGATTCAAAGCACGGAATTAAAAAAAAAACTTTAAGGTCATTTTAATTTAAATGTTGTAACCTGGTATCTTGAATATGAAGTTCCAGGCCTCCAGAAGGTGATAGAAGAAATCAACATGAAGGCATCAAAAAATCATTTCTAGCCATAATTACGGGAAAGTAATTTTCATGTCTTTTGCTGCTTTCAAATCATTTTAGTTTTCAGCAAAAGTTCTGCCACCAGCTCTTCTGCCTCCTTTCCATAATAACTTTCTCTTGCTCCCACTACACCCCATCCAACCAACTTCAACCAGGGAAGATTAAGGAAGGGTCTTTCTCTAAGTCTCTCTCTCTCTTTTTTTTTTTTTTTTGCTTGTTTTTTCAAGTTTCCAATGTCAGTAGTACCTAACTAATTAAATTCAAGATAAGGTTTTCGAGAAATTCTTAAGAATGGATGAAATAAGGTAGGTTTATAAGGAGACTGTGACCTGTGCAAGGAGTAATCTCCCTATCCAGACATTCAAAGGGCCCAGGGTTCCTTCTCAGGTGCATCCAGACATTGGTTCACCACCACAGGCCCAGGAACTTAGCCCACTTCCCTCTCCTTTCTGGGGGACCAGTACCCTCTCTATGACTTGGATTTCTGGGCCATCCCCCTCATAACTGGATATAAAACAGGTCACATTCTTTTCAACTCTTCCCACCTTCATCCCTTCTACCCACTTTCCTCATCCTTTCTTTGCTACCACTAAAGACTCACACCAGATATACTTACATTTAAGTGTCATACTGCTTAACATTAAGAGGCAAATAGACAGGAGGTGATCAACATAATTAATCAGGGGGTGACACATTTTAAGGTATCTCACAAAGTTCTTACAATGTGTATCCCTGCTCTGTAATTCATGACTCATGGGTTGAGGTACTAAGTGGAAGCCTTTGGGCTATAGCTCTGTGCTTTGGCTCTCTCAAGCCTACGTAGATGCCTAAAATCACCCAACTAGAGTGCAGAGCAAGGCCTTGATATCAGGTCTGCCAGGCCCCGATATCAGGTCTGCCAGGCCCCAAAGCCAATTTCATAACAGTTTTGCTATTTTGGTCCAAAGTAGAGATTGAAGACCTGCCAAGCTATATGACCTTCATTTACCTGATAAGCATTATCTAAATTTATCTGACAGTTTTTATTCTTGAGGATGGAATGTTATCATAACTTTCACATATTTTTCTTCTCCAGATTATTTGTTAAAATGGTTATTAGAAATCCAAATATATCCTGGTGTTGGTCTCCTAATAACCTTCACAGTAAAGTGCCTCTGACCTTACATGTTGAAGGTTGACCTTTCAGTGTCAAGGCATCTTGGTTCTAGAAAACCATAGAACACTGCCATGGGCCCTCACTTTTCTTTGGTCCAACTAAGTGACCCATCTGTATGAAAATACACAAGTGGGCAGGGGTAGGGAGAGACTGAAAGCTGTTCTATCTTTCCCATACTCAGGAGAACACTGGGTTGGCTTTATGCATTAGTTTAATATTTGCTACTGTAATAAATTACACAAATGTCGAATCTTAAAAGAATACAAATTATCTGACAGTTCTCCAGGTTAGAAGTCCAACAAGAATCTCATTGGACTAAAATCAACATGGTGGCAGGGCCAGGTTCCTTTCTGGAGTCTCTGCCTCTTTCCTCCACTTCTAAGAACTCTTGTGATAACATTGGACCACCAAGATAATCCAGAATAATCTCTTTTAAGGCCAGCTGATTAGCAACTTTAATTCCATCTGCAACCTTAAATCTCCTTTGCCATACAAGCTAACATAGGTAGAGGTTCTGGGAATTAAGTCACAAACATCTTTGGAGGCTATTATTCTGCTTACCACACTCTCGTTTAGGACTCACACATGAAGAATAAGGCCCATCATTCGAGAAGGAGCAAAGGCAATATGAGGCTGTCCAAAAGGGAGAATTCTTGGAGCAGAAGCTTGAAGCCAGAGCATCTCTACTCTCCCCTTCCCATCCCTCCTCCTCTCATGTAAGACTGTAAGGTGATATTTTAGCCAAGAGTATTCTTATAGAGGCAGAAACCCAGAGAAAAGAAAGGATGTCATTCAGTTGGAGACAGGTAGAGTTGCGAGAAGCTACTTGAAACCAGGGCAGATCATTTAGAGAGCTAATCTTTCTCACCAGTTAATAGTCGTTGCTATTTATCTTTCAGGGTCTTGTAGAGATCCAGTGAGATAGTGGATGCAAAGTGATTAGCATACTGCCTTATCCCTTTCTGGACTGCCCCATTTGTGTAGGTTTGTTATTGGTTTCAGACCTGTCCAAGGACAATCAATCAATCAATCAATAAAATATGTTTCTGTAGTATTTGTTTCCCAGAATTTTAGTGATGGAAAAGAGAGAGCAGGATTTAAATCCCTGGTTCATAGGCAATAAACTATAAAAATTGTTAATTGATTACATTGACTCAGGACCTATTTATTTGGGCATCTTTATTGACATTCGAGAGGATGCCAAAAAGAAAAAAAGTTTTTCTATACACTTAAAGAAAGTTCCCTGGCAAAACAAATGTGCATAATTTTTAGGAAAGGCTGCATGTCATGAAAACAGGTGTTTAATCATAATTCTTACTGGCAAGCATCTAAAATTAAATCATGCAGAGTTAGTAATGTTAAAAACCATAATATTCTTCAATTATTATAATAATATGTTACCTTAAGCAAATGTGCTACAAGTTCCAAAGCACATCAATTTACATTAGTTCACCTTAAATGCAGGTATAGTTCTTGCCCCAACATCATTTCCAGTTGGCTCCTAAATTGGTTTATTTATGCTACTTAGCCCTTGGAATTAATCAACCATTCTGTCTTGAATTTACCTAAACAAATGGAGCATTCCTGATATAATTAGTCCAGATAGTATGGAGTAATATGGGATTTAACATGAAAAATACATATTTTCCTAGGAAATGTCAGACTTTTCAGAATACACCTTCCACCCCTCCTCATTTAACATTTTATGATATATTCTACAGGCCAGGCATGGTAGCTCATGCCTGTAATCCCAGCACTTTGGGAGGCTGAGGCAGGCAGATCACTTGAGGTCAGGAGTTCCAAACCAGCCTGGCCAATGTGGTGAAACCCAGTCTCTACTAAAAATAGAAAAATGAGCCAGG
Organism: Pan troglodytes; assembly: GCF_028858775.2. Lineage (NCBI taxonomy): Eukaryota > Metazoa > Chordata > Mammalia > Primates > Hominidae > Pan > Pan troglodytes. The sequence goes on from NC_072404.2 coordinate 103,564,061, forward strand.
CATAGTGGCTTATGCCTGTAACCCCAGCTACTCGGGAGGCTGAGGAAAGAGAATCACTTGAATCCAGGAGGCGGAGGTTGCAGTAACCTGAGATTGTGCAGTTGCACTCCAGCCTGGGTGACAGAGTGAGACTCTGTCTCAAAAATATATATAATAATAAATGCTACAATTCCTAATTCGATAAAAGTTCTACACAACATCTGTGCTCACAGACTTAGAATTTTTGAAGGCAGGGTAAGAATTTGCTGTGATATTGCTAACTCCACTTGCTAGAATAGGAATCCTCTAACACGGACTTTATAGACAATGAACCATAAGGGATATTGGCTCTGCTGAATCAGCTTACCACTGACTGTGACTGCCTCTTTCAGCATGGAGCTGATGGAACAGACTCCTCTCTGTGAGTCACAGTTGAGCTGAGCTGGACTCGGATCCTATGACCAACCTGTAACATGAGTTCAGCTTCTTTTTCCCTAACCCAAGAACAGTCAGTGTGATGCTGCAGCTCTCTTACTCTCCATCATTAATGCTCTGTATATATTCACAAAATACACACATGGAATCTGTGTCACACACATTTTTCCTGTATGAGGAAAAATGACTGGATGTGAGGAAGACAGATGGAGTGGGAATGAGGAACCAAGGTTTCCTGCTTCTTGTTGAATCTGAGCTCTTCTTTGAGTTGTACCAGTGTAAGGAATATTTTAAATCCAATTTGTCAGAAAGTATTCACTCTGTACTCAGAAGGAATATCTCAGAATGCCACTGTCTAACAGCGTCATACCCGGTCTTACAAGGGTGAAGTCTAGACAATCATACATTACAATTTAAAGGATTTAAATAATCACTTAAAATAATGTTTCACAAATGGCCAACATGAATGCTAAGTTTACTAGCAAACTAGACATCTTATTTTTTAAATTACCTTAACATTTAAAATTCTGAATAGCTTATACAAAAGACACTTAGACTACTGGATAATGTTGCTAATTGTGTCTCTTGTCCTGTTGCAATAGCTGAATTCTTACAAATACTATGTCTAAGTTATGAGCACATTACAAACATGCATACACACATGTGAATGTGCACATACACAGTTTTTCGTAATGGCATTTCCCTCAGCCATTAGTTTGTCATATGGACCAAAGTATTCAATTTTACATGAAGTGGGATCTATAGGTAACTATTCAGAAATTTTCTCATCAGTCCCTAGTATAATCTCCTTAAACAACATAAAAGATTACACCCAAAATACATTTATTTTTAGAATAACTATTTACCTCTAGACCGTTCAGATGTAGCCATTAACAATGTTTTTCTATCTCCCCTATTCAAACTTACTTCATAATGGAGTGTCATACTATAGTGTTGTTTTTAGTTTTTTTAATTAAAGAAAAGTGAGAACTCTATTGTAGAGAGTTTTCTAAAAACACTTAAAGTCAATAAGCTGATACATCTTTTCCCAGGATCTTCTCTGAAAATGTATAACAAACAGGAAAGTCAGCCTGAGAGACATAAACGAGTCACCAGCCTCACCCAGTGACCCTTGACAGGGCCAAGAATGGACCTCCGGCTCTGGGGTCCAGTCCTGCTCACCACTTGGTGCTGCTGCCCTCTGCTCTTTTGTTTCTGATAAAGTTTAAGACACTTCCTGTCTAAATCACATGTGGTTATAGTTCCATGATCCCCATAGTAACACTGAAAAAGAAAAGAAAGTGAGTAGACTCTGCTAAAAGTCAACCAGGATGTTAGAAATTCCTCTCCACTGACTAATCATCTTTCTGCTATTGAACCTTCCTGTCTTTAAGAAATCCTATTTGCGTCACACCATAAGTGAAATTCCAGACAGTGAGGCCTTTCACAATGAAACAAAAAAACTTAGAAGGGGCAGAAGGCATTCATGTGAAAGTCTGCTGTTTATCAGTGTAATTCTGGAGTTGTGATTTTTTTGGTCAAATTCCCTGGCACCTAAATAGGCAATTTGAGAATAGCATTTGTTCTCAACAAACTACTATTTGCACACACAATCTTTGTACAAGGTATTTTTTAAAACTGTCTAAATCTAAGTTTGTTGAATAAAATATTGTTTGAAGTTGATAGAATTTCAGCTGAAGGCTGATTATCATTTTGTTACATTGGAAACTTTTTTCATAACAGTTTTATTGTGATAAAGTTCATATACCATAAAATGTAGCCATTTAATGTGTACAATTCAATTGTTTTAGTATATTCACAGAATTGTGCAACTGTTACCACAATCAGTTTCAGCAAATTCTAATTACCCGAAAAGAAAACCTTGTACCCTTTAGCTATCACTCCACAATTGCCTCACAACAATCAACAACCTCCCCTGCCTCCACTGTAAACAATCACTCATCCACTTTCTGTCTCTAAAAAGTTGCCCCTCTGGACGTTTCATATAAATAGACTAGTATAATACATGGTCTTTTCTGACTATATTATTTCCTTTTTTAAAATTTTTAAACGCTTTTATTTTAGGTTCAGAGTCCATGTGCAGGTTTGTTATATGGGGAAAATTGTGCCATGGGAGTTTGTTGTACAGATTATTTCATTACCCAGGTACTAAGCCTACTACCCAATAGTAATCTTTTTTCTGTTCATCTCACTCCTCTGATCCTGCACCCTCTGGTATGTCCCAGTGTCTCTTGTTCCATTCTTTGTGTCCATGGGTTCTCATCATTTAGCTGCCACTTATAAGTGAGAACATGTGATATTTGGTTTTTGTTCCCACATTAGTTTGCTAAGGATAATGGCTTCCAGCTCCATTTATGTCCCTGCAGAGGACATGATCTCCTTCATTTTTATGGCTTCAGAGTATTCCATGGTGTATATGTACAACATTTTCTTTATCCAGTCTACCAGTGATGGGCATTTAGGTTGATTCCATGTCTTTGCTATTGTGAATAGTGCTGCAATGAACATACTTATGCATGTGGATCTTTATGACACAATGATTTCTATTCCTTTGGATATATTCCCAGTAATGGGATAGCTGGATCAATTGGTAGTTCTGTTTTCAGCTTTTCAAGGAATTGCCACACTGCTTTCCATAATGGTTGAACTAATTTACACTCCCACCAACAGTGTATAAGCATTCCCTTTTCTCGACAACCTCTCCAGCATCTGTTATTTTTTATTTTTCATAATAGCCATTCTGACTGGTGTGAGATTCTATCTCATCGTTGTTTTGATTTGCATTTCTCTAATGATCAGTGATATAGAGCTTTTTTCATATGCTTGTTAGCCTTCTGTGTCTTCTTTTGAAAAGTGTCTGTTCTTGTTCTTTGCCCGCTTTCTAATGGGGTTGATTTTTTTCTTGTAAATTTAATTTCCCTATTGATGCTGGACATTAGACTTGTCAGATGCGTAGTTTGCAGATATTTTCTTCCACTCTGTAGATTGACTGTTTACTCAGTTGATAGTTTCTTTTGCTGTGCAGAAGCTCTTTAGTTTAACTAGATCCCATTTATCAATTTTTGCTTTTGTTGCAATTGTTTTGACGTCTTTGTCATGAAATCTATGTCCATTGCCGACTTATTTCTATGCTTTCTATTCTGTTCCATTGGTCTGTGTGTCTGTGTTTGTACCTGTACCATGCAGCTTTAGTTACTGTAGCCCTGTAGTACAGATTGAAGTCAGGTAGCGTGATGCCTCTGATTTGTTCTTTTTTATTAGTTGCCATTCTGGACATTTGCCTTGGCTATTCTGGCTCTTTTTTTGGTTCTATATGAATTTAAAAATATTTTTTCTAGTTCTGTGAAGAATGTCATTGGTAGTTTGATAAGAGTACCTCTGAACCTGTAAGTTGCTTTGGATAGTATGGCCATTTTAATGATATTGATTCTTCTGATCCATAAGCATGAAATGTTTTTCTATTTGTTTGTGTCATCTCTGATTTATTTGATCAGTGTTTTGTAATTCTTATTGTAGAGATCTTTCACCTTCCTGGTTAACTGTATTCCTAGGTATTGGCAGTTGGGAATGGGATGGCATTCCTGATTTGGCTCTCTGCTTAACTGTTAGTGTGTAGGAATGCTAGTGATTTTTTTACATTGATTTTGCATCCCAAAACTTTGCTGAAGTTGTTTATAAATTCAAGGAGCTTTTGGGCAGAGATTATGGGGTATTCTACATACAGGCTCATATCGTCTGCAAACAGGGATAGTTTGACTTCCTCTCTTCCTATATGGATGGGCTTTCCTTGACTTGCCTGATTGCTCTGGCCAGGACTTCCAATACTATGTTGAATAGGAATGGTGAGGGAGGGCATCCTTGTCTTGTGCCAATTTTCAAGGAGAATGCTTCCAGCTTTAGCTCATTCAGTGTGATGTTAGCTGTGGTTTTGTCATAGACAGCTCTTATTATTTTGAGATATGTTCCTTCTGTACCTAGTTTGTTGAGAGTTTTTAACATGGAGAGATGTTGAATTTTATCAAAACCCTTTCCAGCATCTATTGAGATGATCATGTGGTTTTTGTCTTTAGTTTTGTTTAGATGATGAATCATGTTTATTGATTTGTATATGTTGAACCAGCCTTGCATCCCAGAGGTAAAGCCTATTTGATCATGATAGATTCACTTTTGATGTGCTGCTGGATTTAGTTTGCTAGTATTTTGTTGATAATTTTTGCATCAATGTTTACCAAGGATACTAATCTGAAGTTTTCATTTTTCGTTGTGTCTCTGCCAGGTTTTGGTAACATGATGATGCTAGCCTCATACATTTAGTTGTGGAGGACTCCCTCCTTAACTTTTTGTAATAGTTTCAGTAGAAATGGTACGAGCTCTTTTTTGTACATCTGGTAGAATTTGACTGTGAATCCTTCTGGTCCTGGGCCTTTTTTGTTGCTAGACTATTTATTACTGATTCTATTTCAGAACTCATTATTGGTCTGCTCAGGGATTCAATTTCTCCCTGGTTCAGTCTTGGGAGAGTGTATGTTTCCAGGAGCTTGTTCATTTCTTCTAGATTTTCTGGTTTGTGTGCATAGAAGTGTTCATTATATTCTCTGATGGTTACTTGTATTTCTATGGGGTCAGTGGTAATATCCCCTTTGTCATTTCTAATTATGTTTATTTTTATCCTTTCTCTTTTCTTTTCTTTTTCTTTTTTTTTCAAAAACCCAACTCTTGGATTTGTTGATCTTTTGAATGGTTCTTCATGTCTCAGTCTCCTTCAGTTCAACTGATTTTGGTTATTTTTTTGTCTTCTGTTAGCTTTGGGGTTGATTTGTTCTTGATTCTGTAGTTCTTTTAGTTGTGATGTTAGGTTGTTAAATTGATATCTTTCTAACTTTTTGACGTGGGCATTTAGTGCTATAAATTTCCCTCTTAACACTGTCTTAGCTGTGTCCCAGAGATTCTGGTATGTTGTGTCTTTGTTCTCATTAGTTTCAAAGAACTTTGTGATTTCTGCCTTAATTTCATTACTTACCCAAAAGCCATTCAGGAGCAGGTTGTTTAATTTCCATTTAATTGCATGGTTTTGGGCAATTTTCTTAATCTTGATTTCCAGTTTTATTGTGCTATCATCTGAGAGAGTGATTGTAATGATTTCAGGTTTTCTACATTTGCTGAGATTATTTTATATCCAACTGTGTGGTCGATTTTAGAGTATGTGTCATGTGGTAATGAGAAGAATGTATATTCTGTTGTTTTTGGGTGGAAAGTTCTGTAGATGTCTATCAGGTCCATTTGGTTCAGTGCTGAGTTCGGGTCCTGAATATCTTTGTTAATATTCTGCTTCAATGATCTGTCTAGTATTGTCAATAAGGTGTTAAAGTCTCCCACTATTATTGTGTGGGAGTCTAAGTCTCTTTGAAGGTCTCTAAAAACTTGCTTTATGAATCAGGGTATTCCTGTGTTGGGTGCATATATATTCAGGATAGTTAGGTATTCTTGTTGAATTGAGTCCTTTACCATTATGTAGGCCCTTCTTTGTCTTTTTTTTATCTTTGTTAGTTTAAAATCTATTTTATCTGAAATTAGGATTGCAACACATGCTTTTTTTCTGTTTTCCATTTGCTTTTTCTCCATTCATTTATTTTGAGCCTATGGGCGTCACTGCATGTAAGATGGGTCTCTTGAAGGCAGTATACCATTAGTTCTTGCTACTTTATCCAGCTTGTCACTCTGTGCCTTTTAATTAGGGCATTTATCCTGTATTCAAGGTTAGTATTGATGTGTGTGAATATGATCCTGTCATGGTGTTGTTAGCTGGTTCTTATGCAGGCTTGTTCGTGTGGTTGCTTTATAGTGTCACTGGTCCATGTATTTAAGTTTGTTTTTGTAGTGGCTGGTAATGGTCTTTCCTTTTCATATTTAGGGCTTCTTTCAGGAGCTCTTTCAGGGCAGGTCTGGTGGTAACGAATTCTCTCAGCATTTGTTTGTCTAAAAAGGATCTTTTTTCTTTATCACTTATGAAGCTTAGTTTGGCCGGATATGAAATTCTTGGGTGGAATTTCTTTTCTTTAATAATGTTGAATATAGGCCCCCAATCTCTTCTGGCTTGTATAGTTTCTGCTGAGCCATCTGCTGTTAGTCTGATGAGCTTCCCTTTGTAGGTGACCTGTCCTTTCTCTGTAGCTGCCTTTAACAATTTCTCTTTCATTTCATCCTGGGAGAATCTGATGATTATGTGTCTTGGGGATGATCTTCTTGTGAAGCATTTTGCAAGGATTCTCTACGTTTCCTGAATTTGAATGTTGATCTCTCTTGTTACGTCAGAGAAGTTCTCATGGATGATATTTTGAAATGTATTTTCCAAGTTTCTTTCATTCTCCCCATCTCTTTTAGGGATGCCAATGAGTCATAGATTAAGTCTTTTTACATAATCCCATATTTCATAGAGGTTTTCTTTCCTTTTTATTCTTTTTTCTTTATTCTTTTCTGACTGTTGTATTTCAGAAAGTTAGTCTTCAGGCTCTGAGGTTCTTTCCTCAGCTTGGTCTACTCTGTCGTTAATGCTTGTGATCGCATTATGAAATTATTGTAGTGTATTTTTCTGCTCTATCAAGTCAGTTACGTTCTTTTCTATACTGTCAGCTCCATCAAGTCAGTTACATTCTTTTCTATACTGTCAGTTCCTGTATCTTTTTATTGTGATTCTTAGCTTTCTTAGATTTATTTTCAACGTTCTCCTGGATCTCAATGATCTTTGATCTTATCCATGTTCTGGATTTTATTTCTGTCATTCCAACCATCTCAGCCTGGTTAAGAACTCTTGCTGGAGAACTAGTGCTGTCATTTGGAGGAAAGAAGACATTCTGGGCTTTTGAGTTGTCAGAGATGTTGCACTGGCACTGCTTCTTTCCTCATCTTTGTGGGCTAACGTTCCTTCAGTCTTTTAAATTGCTGTCCTTTGGATGAGTTTTTTTTTCTTTTATTCTATTTGATGACCTTGGAAGTTTGATTGTGGTACGAGTTGGGTTTAGTTGACTGGCTTCATTTCTCCTTCATTTCTCAAGGATTTTAGAGGGCCAAGGCTCAGCTCAGGTCTCCTGGATTGCATGCTCTAACTCTAGGGGACTGATATTGGGCCCCTGTTTTGCTCTCTGGCTCCTTAAGGTTAGGAACCTGCTATGCTAGAAGGACCAACGTGCTCCCAGACTGCTGGTCAAAACACTCTGAAGGGTGATGCCAGACAAAGTACATCATAGGGTGATGACAGTGGGGTACATCCTTGTTTGCACATGCCAAGAGCAACTGCAGCATGGCAAGGTGCATGCTCATCAGCTGTGTTAGGGTGCTAGCAGGTGCCAGGGTGCTGGCCTCCATGCAGGTTTTCACAACAGCAGCTGGCGTTGATAACATAGCCTCCACAGACTACCAGGATTGGATGAGACCTTAATGGCCATTTCCTACTCAATGTGATACCATAGAAAAAAAATCTAATGGGGGATTATAAAGAATGGTAGGTTTGTGAGTGTGAGCACAGAGCAGTCACTCTGGGTCCTACTTTCATCACACATGAAGTACTGGATCTGAATTGGATAAGAAACTTCCTTTAGATCTTTTATTCTCTTCTACCTATTCCTTACAAGGAAAGCTCTATGAAGCATTAAGGCATATTCAAATTTCCCAAATAAAATAAAAGTTCTTTGAGAACTTTGAGAATCCTTTTGAATCACAGACTCTTCATTTAGAAAAAGTCTTTCAAGAAGCATTAAATACCGACTAAGTGTCAAATTTTGTATAAGATCTTGAGACAGAAAAATAAATGAATTCTAGTTCTTTTCCTCAAGAGTATCCAAACCATTTATCATGAATCCATCATTATAAGTGACAGGTGTCTATACAGAGGTAATAATGCTAAGAGGGGATATCATTCATTGCTCATTTACTATGTACCAGGAATTGTGCTAAGTGCCTTATACATTTTATAATTTAAGTCTCATAACAGTATAAGGTAGACATTTATTATTATTCTCAGGGGTCAGGTAACTTGTCAAAGATCAAAGGTGGTCTGGTTCTAATTTCAGAGGAAACAAAATAGGGAAAATACAATGATATTTGTGGGAGGGTGGGGGTAGCCTTTTAATACATTTAGTCTTTTCCTCTCCTAAGGCCTTCTGGAGGAACTACACTGGAAGTATATAATAAGGATAGATATATGATAATGGTATTCTACTATTGTGTAAAATTTCCATGGCAGGGAACAGAAAACACTTAAGCTTCCATAAGTAGAAAATAATTTAATACAGGCAACCTAATATAGAAAATTCAAAAATAAATTAGTACAGGAAATTAGGTGTTTAGAAAATTGCTACAAGAACTATAGGAGCAGGCTCTGGGCTGGGCCTCCAGGAATGACTATAACAACCACACAGCTGAACTGGCCTGCCAAGGGAAAGTGACTTCTGGGAATTTAGCCAACTCCTGACTCAAGGATCACCCTTGCCTTTGCTGTGATTTCAGACCAGAAGCCCACCACTGCCACTATGGGCTGCAGAGTCATGCAAATTCTCCCAGATTTGCACATGAAAAATGAATGTCTTACACCCTGTGGCTCAGCTCACTCCTCAGTTAACTCAGTTCTGAATGCAAGTGTCATTTGAGAATTTCTGATGGGCAAGACATAAATCACATCTAGAATCCTAGGATGAAACCCATCTGGAATTTTTTTTCATCCTCTGCCTTGGAAGGAGATTAAAACAGATGTTTAAAAAGTCAATCCAGCATATCCACTATAACCAAGAATTCCTGGGCAAACTCCACAGTATTTCACTCTAACATTTTGAAAGTCCTTGTGGTTTCCTCAACCTTTCCAGTAGGATCTTCCCATATTTCAAAAAGCATTTATTTTTAAACATGTGCCTCAATATAATTTCAATTTTTTGTTCTTGCAGAAGGCAAGAAATAACTAAGATCAGAGCAGAACTGAAGGAGATAGAGACACAAAAAACCCTTCAAAAAAATCAATGAATCCAGGAGCTGGTTTTTTGAAAAGATCAACAAAATTGACAGACTGCTAGCAAGACTAATAAGGAAGAAAAGAGAGAAGAATCAAATAGACGCAATAAAAAATGAGCAAGGGGATATCACCACCAATCCCACAGAAATACAAACTACCATCAGAGAACACTATAAACACCTCTATGCAAATAAACTAGAAAATCTAGAAGAAATGGATAAATTCCTGGACACATACATCCTCCCAAGACTAAACTAGGAAGAAGTTGAATCCCTGAATAGACCAATAACAGGCTCTGAAATTAAGGCAATAATTAATTAGCCTACCAACGACAAAAAGTCCAGGACCAGATGGATTCACAGCTGAATTCTACCAGAGGTACAAAGAGGAGCTGGTACCATTCCTTCTGAAATTATTCTAATCAATAGAAAAAGAGGGAATCCTCCCTAACTCATTTTATGAGGTCAGCATCATCCTGATACCAAAGCCAGGCAGAGACACAACAAAAAAAGCGATTTTAGACCAATATCCTTGATGAACATCAATGAAAAAATCCTCAATAAAATACTGGCAAACAGAATCCAGCAGCACATCAAAAAGCTTATCCACCACGATCAAGTGGACTTCATCCCTGGGATGCAAGGCTGGTTCAACATACGCAAATCAATAAATGTAATCCATCATATAAACAGAACCAAAGACAAAAACCACATGATTATCTCAATAGATGCAGAAAAGGCCTTTGACAAAATTCAACAACTCTTCATGCTGAAAACTCTCAATAAACTAGGTATTAATGGGATGTATCTCAAAAATATTAAGAGCTGTTTATGATGAACCCATGGCCAATATCATACTGAATGGGCAAAAACTGGAAGCATTCCCTTTGAAAACTGGCACAAGACAGGGATGCCCTCTCTCACCACTCCTATTCAAAATAGTGTTGGAATTTCTGGCCAGGATAATCAGTCAGGAGAAAGAAATAAAGGGTATTCAATTAGGAAAAGAGGAAGTCAAATTGTCCCTGTTTGCAGATGACATGATTGTATATTTAGAAAACCCCATCGTCTCAGCCTCATATCTCCTTAAACTGGTAAGCAACTTCAGCAAAGTCTCAGGATACAAAATCAACGTGCAAAAATCACAAGCATTCCTATACACCAATAACAGACAAACAGAGAGCCAAATCATGAGTGAATTCCCATTCACAATTGCTTCAAAGAGAATAAAATACCTAGGAATCCAACTTACAAGGGATGTGAAGGACCTCTTCAAGGAGAACTACAAATCACTGCTGAACGAAATAAAAGAGGACACAAACAAATGGAAGAACATTCCATGCTCATGGATAGGAAGAGTCAATATCGTGAAAACGGCCATACTGCCCAAGGTAATTTATAGATTCAATGCCATCCCCATCAAGCTACCAATGACTTTCTTCACAGAATTGGAAAAAACTACTTTAAACTTCATATGGAACCAAAAAAGAGACTGCATTGCCAAGACAATCCTAAGCCAAAAGAACAAAGCTGGAGGCATCACGCTACCTGACTTCAAACTATACTGCAAGGCTACAGTAACCAAAACAGCATGGTACTGGTACCACAACAGAGATATAGACCAATGGAACAGAACAGAGCCCTCAGAAATAATACCATACATCTACAACCATCTGATCTTTGACAAATCGGACAAAAACAAGAAATGGGGAAAGGATTCCCTATTTAATAAATGGTGCTGGGAAAACTGGCTAGCCATATGTAGAGGGCTGAAACTGGATCCCTTCCTTAGACATTATACAAAAATTAATTCAAGATGGATTAAAGACTTAAATGTTAGACCTAAAACCATAAAAACCTTAAAAGAAAACCTAGGCAATACCATTCAGGACATAGGCATGGACAAGGACTTCATGACTAAAACACCAAAAGCAATAGTAACAAAAGCCAAAATTGACAAATGGGATCTAATTAAACTAAAAAGCTTCAGAACAGCAAAAGAAACTATCATCAGAGTGAACAGACAACCTACAGAATGGGAGAAAATTTTTACAATCTACCCATCTGACGAACGGCTAATATCCAGAATCTACAATGAACTCAAACAAATTTACAAGAAAAAAACAAACAACCCCATCAAAAAGTGGGCAAAGGATATGAACAGACACTTCTGAAAAGAAGACATTTATGCAGCCAAAAAACACATGAAAAAATGCTCATCATCACTGGCCATCAGAGAAATGCAAATCAAAACCACAATGAGATACCATCTCACACCAGTTAGAATGGCAATCATTAAAAAGTCAGAAAACAACAGATGCTGAAGAGGATGTGGAGAAATCGGAACACTTTTACACTGTTGGTTGGACTGTAAACGAGTTCAACCATTGTGGAAGACAATGTGGCGATTCCTCAAGGATCTAGAACTAGAAATACCATTTGACCCAGCCATCCCATTACTGGGTATATACTCAAAGGTATATACTATATATACTCTGTGTGTGTGTATATATATATATACACACACACACTATATATATATACTGTATATATATACTATATATACACATATATACTATATATACTGTGTATATATACTATATGTGTATATATGTACATATAATATATATATACCATATGTATATATAGTGTATATATACCATATGTATATATAGTGTATATATACATATGTATATATAGTATATATGTATATATAGTATATATGATATATATACAGTATATATAGTATATATACACTATATATACAATATATACATGATATATATGATATATATATACACTATATATAGTATATACACTGCTATAAAGACACATGCACACATATGTTTATTGTGGCACTATTCACAATAGCAAAGACTTGGAACCAACCCAAATGTCCATCAATGATAGACTGGATTAAGAAAATGTGGCACATATGCACCATGGAATACTATGCAGCCATAAAAAAGGATGAGTTCATGTCCTTTGTAGCGACATGGATGTAGCTGGAAACCATCATTCTGAGCAAACTATCACGAGGACAGAAAACCAAACACTGCATGTTCTCACTCATAGGTGGGAACTGAACAATGAGAACACTTGGACACAGGGTGGGGAACATCACACACCGGGGCCTGTGGTGGGGTAGGGGGAGGGGAGAGGGATAGCATTAGGAGAAATACCTAATGTAAATAACGACTTAATGGGTGCAGCACACCAACATGGCACATGTATACATATGTAACAAACCTGCACTTTGTGCACTTGTACCCTAGGACTTAAAGTATAATTTAAAAAAATAATAAAGACTATATTATGTCAGACCCCTCACACTGATAACTGCTTTTATCTAATAAAATAATAAGGCTGCAAATACACTATTTTTTCACAGCCTATTTCTTGTTTTCTAGATTTATAGGGCAATTTTAGGTACTTGTGCTGGGATCCAGAGTCACTATATGCTTCTGATCTTTCCTAGATGCCAGCTACAATCAATCAATCAATGAACCACATAACTCATGTGCCATTTTCACTGGCTTTTTTCTGCACTTATGAACCTCATCTGTCCTCATTGTAAACAGCATTAAGCTGCATAAATACAATTATGAAGATATGTATCGTCAATCTGTGTGTGTGTGTGTGTGTGTGTTTTTAATTTAGCCAATAGCATCTAGTAACAAGAAAGATTTGGAATCCCAATGACAGCAAGAAGATTGGTAAACATAATAGTTTCGTAACACCTGGCTTACATGATCACGAGAAAGCTCCTTATGTCTGCATGATCCACACTTTTGTGTAACAAGAGTTAAATGCTTAGTTTAGATTCTATGTGTCCATAACTGAATTTCACAGGGGACTTTGAACTGGACTATAGCACTGCATTTGAATGGTCTCTTAGAGGAATCTACCTGAGATACAAATTTATCTCTTACACAGCCCCTAAACTTAAGTGTCATGTATTTTCAGTCTTCCAATTCAATAGGCTACCTATATTATCCTGAATTCTTATAATTTGAAATCCACAAAATAAAACATAATTTGGGGAACAGTGAAACATGTAAAATTGTTACTAAATTTCATTTCTTTGTTGCATTTTCTGAAGTGTATAAAATAGCCTTTAATAATTACAAAGGCTCCTCTCCTCATTACACTTATTTGGCTTTTTGAGAAACAAAGTACCACATTGAGTTATCACCTTTCCCAGTCATAATTTTCCTATGTATCATTTCAGTTTTTCTAACAGCTAGTTTTCAGAGTCTAGTCCTATACACTCCATTCCTTGAAAAACTTAGTAAATGTGTTTTATCATCACAAAATCTCTTCCAAGTTATGTCATCTTTATAAAGTTAAGTGTTCCTGACATTAGTTTAATCATTTCAGCTATTTCCTATTTGTAATTCTGCTAGAATGTAGTTCTTTATTAGGATGAATCAATGACTTTTTCTTTCACATAATCATGGTTTTTAGTGGCAAACAACATACATTATATACTAAACAGCATTGTTTATTTTAAGGAACATTTACATAATACTCACCATATGGATATTGAAAACATGATGGGTAATGTAAGCCTGTCATATTGCTTAAAATATACTCTGAGTATATCTAAAGGAAACATTGAGCCAATTTCTCACAGTTGTTTAAAGTGAAGGAAGAAAAAAAGTCCTTGTTTTGTAATAAACAAATGCCCATATCAGTCTTAGAATTTATATTATTTTGTATCTCCTTTTTCAGATAGCCTAATGTATTTATTGCAACTTAATTAGATACGTTTCCAAAGAGGTATTTTAATTTATAAATTCACTGAATGTATATTAAAATGTTCATAATTATGCATGTGAACATAGTTCAATAACTTCCTATAGCACATTGTGCATTCCAAAGTTCAGCAGGTTATTTCTCACAAGGGCTATATTTCCTTAATCTTCATGGCCTACTTGAACCCTGAAGACATTTTGGACACTTATTTAACACTAAGCATAATTTGCTGAGCATCTACTATGGGTCATACATTATTTGAGGCACTGGAGAATCAGTCAAGAAGGATGAAAATCCTTGCTTCCATGGAGCTATAATTCTAATGGAGAAATACAAATAATTCACAAGATAAGTAAAATATATTGTGTTTTAGAAAGTGACAAGTGTTAGGAATAAAACTAAGACAAGGAATATGAATTATCAGTGAAGGTGGCTGTTATGGACTAAATGCATTTCCCCCAAATTTATATGCTAAAACCCTGACCCCAAATGTGATGGTATTTGAAGGTGGGGCCTTTGGGAGGTAATTAGGTTTACATGAGGTCATGAAAGTAGTGACCTCATGATGGGAATAGCACCTTTATAAGAAGAGTAAGAGACATGCAGAATCTCTCCCTTCATGTGCACACACCAAGGAAGGACCATGGGAACTCCCAGCAGGAAGGCAAGCCAGGATGTGAGCCTTCACCAGACACTGATGCTCCGGGCACCTGGATCTTGAACTTCCAGTCTCTAGAAGGATGACAAGTTAATTCCTGTTGTTTAAGCCACTCAGTCTACAGTATTTTAATATGGTAGCCTGGGCTGACTAAGACAATGCCAAGTTAGAAGTTTTAAACAGGGTAAACAGAAAAGTAAGGATATGAAGGAAGTGAGGAAGGTAGCCATGCAGATACTGGAGAAAGAGCATTCCAGGCAAGAACAACAAGTGCAAAGGCATTGAGGAATACGAGGATAGAATGGACAAGATAGTAAGAAAGGCAATGGTACATAAGGACAGAGAGGTAAACATGAATGGTCTTGTAACTCATAGCAGGTATTTTGACCATTATTTTGAGTGAGATGGGAAGCATCTCTTCCCATCTCTAAGCAGAGAAAAAGAGAGAGCAGAGAAGAGCAGAGAAGAGCAGAGGGCACTAAGCAGAGAAAGAAGAGATATAACCTGTCTTCAATCCTAACTATATATCCTGCTTCTATGTTGAGAACAGATTGCAGTGAGCCAAGGTCAGGAGCAGGGAAACAGTTTAGTGTCTATTACCATGATCTAGGTGTAAAACAGTGGCTTAAGTCAAGCTAATGGTATTTGGGATGGTAAAAAGTAGTGGCATTATAAGTATGTTTTGAAGGTAGAGATGACAAGATTTGCTATCAGACTAGATCTGGGT
The DNA here is from genome assembly GCF_028858775.2 of Pan troglodytes. NCBI lineage: Eukaryota > Metazoa > Chordata > Mammalia > Primates > Hominidae > Pan > Pan troglodytes. The sequence goes on from NC_072404.2 coordinate 103,579,636, forward strand.
TATGCAAAAGAAAGATAAATTAAGGATGGCACCAAGGTTTTTGGCTTGAGTAACTGAAAGAGTAATCATTAACTAAGAAGGGGAAGAATTCAAATGGAGCTTGTTTTGTGGATGAAATATTGGGAATTAAATTTAGGGCATGTGTTCTAAAAAGGAAAAAGTGATCAAATTCTTTTGTTTTATCAATTAAGATAAAAATTAAGAAATTATATAGTTTGGCTCTCTGTCCCCACCCAAATCTCACCTTGAATTTTAATAATCCTCACATGTCAGGGGCAGAACCAGGTGAAAATAATTAAATCTTGGGGACAGCTTCCCCACACTGTTCTCATGATAGTGAGTTCTCACGAGATTTGATGGTTTTATAAGGGGCTTCCTCCCTGCACTCATTCTTTCTCCTGCTGCCCTGTGAAGAGGTAACTTCTGCCATGATTGCAAGTTTCCTGAGGCCTCCCTAGACATGTGGAACTAACTGCGAGTCAATTAAACCTCTTTTCTTTATAAATTACCCAGTCTTGGGTATTTCTTCATGAGAACAGAATAATACACTGTGATTTTCTAATTCTATTATTTCCTTTGTGGTTATTAGCTGAATTTTTAAAAGAACTTTCCCTCATCACTGAATTAATCATGGTTCAATTTAAGGTTTTTCAACTTTACCATAGTCCAAAGTGATACACATTCAGTAGAAACTGCAGTTTAAGTATCTATACACGTTCTGTTCTTTAACTTTCATTAGTCAATAAATTAAATGATATATTCAATACTTTATTACAAAATAGTCTTTGTGTTAGATGATTTAGCCCAATTGTAGGCTAGCGTGTTTCAAGCATGTTTAAGATAGGCTAGCTTAAACTATGATGCTTCTTTAGTATGTTAGGTGTACTAAATGCATTTTTGACTTATGACATTTTCAACTTACATGGGTTTATTGGGACATAATCCCATTCCAAGTAGAAGAGCATTTGATTGGTTACACTGAAACAAATTTTTTAAAGGAAAGGCTGGCTTCATTATTTCCTTTTGTCACTTTTTGAGAATAATGAGTCAGTTTCCAACAAGACTCTAATGGTGAACATTGAGGGTGCATGGTTTCTATATCATTCTGAACCTGTGGATTTCCATATATTTAATGTGTTTCAATGTATTGCAGTCATTGTTTTGTGCACAAATTACCTATCTTGGCCTAGTGTAAGCCTCTTCAAATTGACTCTGTCTTTTTTATATATGAACCCAATCGTTTTTGAGAAGTGTCTCACCTTACTGCTCATCTAAAGATTCTAGGCAAGCTCTGTACATTTCTTACCTCTAACCTAGATTCACCCATTATTTTCAAGGAGCTTTGGGTGTGTGTGTGTGAAATATCATTTAAAGATCAGAATCCGGCCACGGAAGATACTCAATCCTCCTGAATTGTCATTGCTGTTAGGGCTTTTTAGGGGACACAGCTAAGGAGCTATGCATTTTTGGAAAGAATAAAGAAAATGTTGACATTTTCCATTTGAGCTAAGATTATAGGGCTTTACAACTTCTTTGATTTCAGACTTGTATTTCTTTTTCACTGAGAATAATGGTTCCTAATGATATTAACACAATTACTTGTTTGCTTGGTTCTATAATATGCTTCAATTAAAACATGTTCAAAATAACAAAACTATCATTACAACTGACAATGTAGTTTATTTTACAATTCATTTTGTCCTTTGGCTCTATCTTACTAAGGACTTGCTGTCAAAATACTATGTATTGAAGTTACTTGAAATAATTCTTCTCTATATGGTTACGCAAATACTTTGGCATAGAGTTACATTTATTTGTTAAATTTCTTCTGATTTTTAAAATTATAATTTTTTTAATACAAAACATTTACATGGTTAGAAAGCCAAACTATAAAGCCAGGTATATTGGGAAAAAAAAACTCTAGATTCCATTTTATCTTCCCAATGCTGTTTTTTCGTACATCTATCTATAGGTAATCATTTATGTTAGGTTTTGGTTTGATCTATTAATTGCTTTACTTTGAAAATATCAATAATGTGTGTGTGTGTGTGTGTGTGTGTGTGTGTCCTCCATACAGAAGACAGCATACTCTATACACTATTTTGAACCATTTACTTTTCACTTAATGGTATATCCTAAATGTCATTTTATATAAATAAGCTGTAATTTTCTCATTTATGTTTATGGCTGCATAGTATATTTTTATATGAATGTCCCATATTTCATTTAACTGATCCCTTGTTGTTCAAAAAATAATGCCATGATAAATAGCCTTATCGATATGCCCTTTTGTATTTTTCTAGTGTATCTTTTAGATATATTTCTAAAAGTGGGAATCCTGAGATAAGGATAAAATGGATTTATAATTTTCATAGATATGCCAAATTCCTTTTCATAGGGGTCATATAATTATGCATCAGCAGCAGCAATGTATGATTGTATCCCTTTATTTTTGATAGTAAACATTTAAAAAGCAAAAAAGCAAAAGCCCACTAAATATTTTATGTCTTCAATTTCAGATTGATTTTAAAAATCCATAATTTTTTGTATGTTGTGTTTTTATTTTTGCTTGTTTCAAGGTATTTTAGGATTTCCTTTTTGATTTCTTCTTTAACTTTAGTTTTTCGGGTATGTGTTATTTAATTTTCATGTATTGGTGGATTTTCCAATTTTCCTGCTATGATTGTTTTCTAGTTTCATAGCACTGTGGTAGAAAGGATACTTGATATAATTCAATCTTTTTGAATTTAAGACGTTTCATAACTTAATACATGATGTATACTGGAGAATGTTCCACCTGCACGTGGGAAGATTGTGTATTCTGCTGCTGTTGGATGGTATGTTATGTATATGTCTGTTAGGTCCATTTAGTCTATGGTGTTAGTCCAATATGCCCTTTCCTTGTTGTTTTTCCTGTCTGGATGATCTATCCACTATTGAGAGTAAGGTTATTTGAAAATTTTAAATCCATTAAGACTTATTTGATGACTTCGAATACAGTATAAGTTGGTAATTATTTTGTGTACCTTTGAAAATGTGTATTCTGTTATTATTGAATGATGTTTTCTATAAATGTCAGTTAGGGCAAGTTGGTGGATGGTGTTGTCTAAATTTTCTATATCCTTACTGATTTTCTGTCTACTTGTTCTATTGCTTGTTGAGAAAAAATGTATTAAATTATCCAACTATGATTGTAGATTTTTCTATTTCTCTTTGCAGATCTATCAGTTTCTCTTTCATCGATTTTTGAAGCTCTGTTACTAGGTGCGTGAATGTTTAGAATTACTATGTCCTCTTTCGAATGTATTGAGCATTCAAAGTATCCATAGAATTTTCTGTTTCATACACAAATATACTGTCAACCATTTTATATACAAAACAGTTTACTCTGATTCCACTTACATAAGTATATGCCTCTGCTGTTTAGTAGCTATATCACTTTGTGTGAGGTTTTAAACCTCTTTAAGCCTCAGTTTTCTTATTTTTTAAAACAGGAATAGTATGTTCTTCAAGTTGCTATGAAGATTAAGTGAAATTATATAGTAAAATTACTGACAATAGTATTAAAATCATAATACATACTCCACAGCAGCAACAGAATTTGTTATATTGTTGGCATTATTATATGCTTGGAAAACTGCAATTAATTAGAAATTAGAAGAACTGTGTCCTGATTTTGCCTGAATTGGCAATTGAGTATACAATTTTGGAAGACTTATTTCATTCAAGACAAAGATGAAGACGAGAAGAAGAAGAAGAGGAGGAAACTAAATAACATAATGAACCAATGTAATATATTGAACTTAGATCTTGATTCAAACAGATCAACTCTAAACAGACATTTTTGAGAAAATTTAGAAAATTTAAACAGTCTGGTTATTAAATAATATTAATAGCTTATTCTAGTTATGTTATATTTAAGTATTTGTTGAGGATACATAAATTCCAAAGTATTCGTGAAGTGTCTGTATTGTTTTGGGTTTGTTTCAACATACCCCACACCCAAATAAAAGTGCAAAGTCCCCCAAATAAAAGCACAGGGTGAGACAGATTAAACAAAATTAACAAAATGTTAGTTTGTTGAAACTGGGTGATTCTGCTAATGGTTCATGAATTCTCTCTCTACTCGTTTGTTTAAAATTTTTGTAATAAATTAAAATTAAAAGAAGAAATACAGCAACAGTAAACATTATTGTCCATAAATCGTTGTGATTGTGTATATTTATTCACTTAGGATAATTGCTTAGACGTGTAATTGCATATTTCAAGTTTTGACATCTGTTTCTAATTTGCGTTCTGGAAAAACGTGTCAGTTTATACTCCCTCCAACAATACATAAGAAAGCCAGTTTCCATTCGCTTGCCAATCTGAGTTTGATGAGTTTTTAAATTTGCCAACCAGAAAGGCAGCAATGTCTTACTGCATGTTTGCTTGAATTTGTTAGATTACTAATAAGGCTGAAACGTAAATAGATAGATGGATGTATTTACATACTCAAATGTACATACCCATATACCGTAAATACAAAAATAAATGGTCAGCAAATTATATATATATAATATATAAATATAATATATTTTATTATATAATATATTATATTATATAATATATAAAATATTTATATATTATAATGTATTTTATTATATAACATATTATATTATATAATATACAAAATATTTATATATTATAATATATTTTATTATATAATATATTATATTATTATATAATATATAAAATATTTATATATAAATATATAAAATTATATAAAATATATATTTTATTATATAATATATATTTTATTATATAATATATAATATATATAATATAAAATAATATATAAATATATATAATAAATTATATATATATATATATACACACACACATACACATACTCATCAAACTCAGATTGGCAAGTGAATGGAAACTGGCTTTCTTATGTATTGTTGGAGGGAATATAAACTGACACGTTTTTCCAGAACGCAAATTAGAAACAGATGTCATATATATATATAATTTGCTGACCATTTATTTTTCTTCTTTGGTTAATTGATTTGATATCCTTTTGTCTATTTTTTTCAGTAATAATCTATTTTTCTTTATAATTTTAATAATTCTTTATATACTACAAACACAAGCTCTATCATTAATTGCAGGTATTTAATTTTTATTAGCCTCGTGTATGGTGTTTTTTGCAGTGTAAAAGTTTCCAACTTTTATGTAGTCAACATTAAAAATGTTTACTTATTTATCTTTCTGGCTTTTATTTCAGGCTAAGAAAGGTCTTTACCATGTCAAGATTATAAAAGTATCTCTTTATATCTTTTTCTAGTTCTGTAATAATTTTGACAATTATATACCCAGAAAATTACTTATCATTTCCATGTTTTGGTGTTTATTACCATAGAATAATAGAATTTATTTTTACTTTTATTTTGTTTTATAGATTGCCTTCCTGGTTGATACTAATGTTATATATGGTTCTTTTTTATAAAATTAATTGTTTTAGTTTGCTAGGGCTGTTATAACAAAATACTACAGACTGACTGTAGTATTTTGCCTGTAGTTTAAGCCTACTACAGGCTTAAACAACAGAAATATATTTTCTCACAATTCTGGGGGTTAGAAATCTGAAATCAAGGTGTTGGCAGGGTTGGGTTTTTCTGAGACCTCTCTCTTTGGCTTATAGATGGCCATCTTCTCCTTGTGTATTCACATAGCCTTCTGTATATGCCTATGTCCTAAGTTCCTCTTAAAAAGACGCTAGTCATAGTGGATCATGACTTAATGTAATCAAGTTACCTGTTTAAAGACCCTATCTCCAAAAACCGTCACATTTTGAGATAGTGGGAGTTACGACTTCAACATATGAATTTTAGGGAAATGCAATTCAGCCCATAACATTAAGTTAGCTTGAGAGTTATATATTGTATTATACTGGAGTTTTTCCCTAAGTAGTAAGCTCTTGGCTTTCTCTAACCATTTTTTATTTGATTTGTTTTTTTGTTTTTTGAATTTTTTTTCTATTTACCTTTAATGTATCTAGAATTCTTCACTACAATAAACTAATGCTTTTAGACACATGTCATTTTTCTTATGCCTCAAATTCAATGTTTTTAGTATATTAGCACTTATATTTCCTTTCTAGTATATTGAATTTGCATGGTATATATTTTCCAGTCTTTTTTACTTTTAGATTTTTAAGATCACTGTTTCAGGTGGGTTTCTTGTAGACTACATAGTTTGTTTTCTTAAACCCAAACTCCCAGTGTCCTTCATTTTATTAAAGAGTTATCCCATTTATATTTGTTGCTATGACAAATATGTTTGGTTATACTTTTGTCACCTCATAAATTTTTAGTTTTTTATTAGATTATTTTCTTTGTGTTGTTATCTTTTATCACATAATTGCTATGTTGTCATTGTTGTTTTTTATCCCTACCTAAGCAATTTTGGAAGATATTTAAATAGTTTTTAGCTCTATTTGTAGTTACTTTTTATTGAGCTAAAAACAATCTCTAAACTTTCTATACTGGAAATATCCTTCTTCACAGTAAACTTTTCATTGTTTAACTCTCCCTGTTTCTGTCTTCCACTGACCATAATCAAAGGCCTGAATTGTATGCTTATTCTATTATTATTATAGTTTTTTGAACGATGCACTGGAATTTTTCTTTTAAGATCTTATATATGACAGCAAATGACCATTCAAGAACATTTGGATATCTTTTGCCATTTTATTTTTTTTCCATCCTTAAAATAAAGACTTTTTTGCTCACAAGAAACATTCAAGTTTCTCATTATTCCCAGGGGGTTATGATTGTCTTGAAATGAATAATAATCATCATGGGTCTGCCCCTACCTAGATATAAGGGTTATATTAAAAAGGGATATATTCTGAGGTTGCTACGTGGACAAATATTTTTTATCAGGCATCTGCAATATGATCAATATGGCTCCTAATATCATTTATCTTAAGAAATTTCCTTCAGCAGATCCAGTTACTGTTTACTTACTGAGCAGAAGTAATGCTCTAGCTCAATACTCATACAGCTTTTGATTTCTGTACACACCTCTCACCTTCTAATCATACTGCTAATTTCCTGGCTCAATTCTCAGTCAGAATCTAACTTTCAGTAAGAATATGTGTTGTTGGACAGTAGGGCTATAATCCCTTAAGCAGCATCAGCAATTGTCCTCAAAGCTCCCAAAGGCAGAAGGAGAATGGAATATGGCAGAATTTGAGATTTAAATGTCAGCTTTTTAATCAAAAATAAGTGGATTAAGTAAGCAGTCTTTGAGAAAGTGTTCATTTGACAAAGTAGACATATTCCATCTTCTCTCTCATTTATTCTATGACTTAGAAAAGACATTTCTAATACAAGTCATTCTTTAGGCTATGCATCCATATAAATAGATATCAGAAAGGGCCCTGAGATACATAGATATCAGAGCTGGCTCCCTTTTTGCTTTACCAGGCTTTTATTTCCCACAGGCACATCAACAATGTGAGCTAAATGGTATCATTACACAATTCACCTCTCAGTGCTGAAGTCAGGTGGCGACAGGGCTGAGTTTAGCAACCTTGAATGATAGGCTGGAAAGATATACAAAGAGGACTTGAGAGCTGATAAATAGACTCAACTCTTCTATTTTTCAGATGGATTAACTCAAAACAAATCGGACTAATCTGAGACTTCACTTGAGAGCTGTATTAGTTTAGCTCTAAGTTAAAGCTGCCACTGAATAATGCCTAAATATCTTGTGGTCAATCCTTTAGGGTATGTCTCATTCAAATGTGCTGCCTCCATGATTTTTGTGCACTGTGATTAAATTGTGAATTTGTTCTCTTTGACCTCTAGAAACTTTGGGAATTGTCTAAAAAGATTTTTGTTAAAATCAAGATTACATTAATAATAATTTATTATTAAATAATTAATCATCAAGAGACATTATTCTATGTAGATTAATTCCATGGAAAGAAAAGTAATGAGCTGTAAATACACAGAGGAAAAGCAAGATTATAGAAAGAAATACTAAATGTAGTAAATGCAAAAGAAAAAATGTGAGTATAGAAAATCCTCTGTGGAAAGGAAAGCTTGCACTGCGAGGGAAGACAAAAGGCAAAGGACTGAAGGACTTCTCCAAACAAGGAATTACTGTAAACACTTTTAGAATATAAATGGAAACATACTCCAATTCTTGACTGATATTTGAAAGCTCCTAATTCAGGAAGGCAATTTTTTTTTCTGATCCAGGGATTGAAATTGCTCAATAAGAACATTTGTATATCCATTCTTGAAGCTTTGATTTCAAAAGTTAATATCTAGTCACCATATTGTGTAACTGTGAGGCAAGGAAAGAATTAGCCTTTAATGCTAATTACTTTCCTCCGATACTAGTACAACATTAATCTGGCAACAGGAATTCTCTTAAAGTTGGATATTTTAAATTTTAAATTTCCAATTTAAAATTGGAAACCCCCGTATATTTCTTGCAATTAAAATATTTAATATCATTTTGCTAATATTACTATGGAGTTATCAAAGTGATATCATTGTCAATGTTGCTCATTCCAAAGTGGAGTTACCAAACTAAACTTTCTAGAATCCTGCGAATATATCTGTGTGAAAACAGCTTTCCAAAGTGGGATTCCACTGAGTAGGATACATATAAGGAAGGAATTATGGTGAATGAGATGGGAAAAAGGAATATTTCAAATGTGATCAGTATGATGTAAAATACTTTGTGCCAAGAAGAATTTGATACTAGAAAAGTCAGAATACCTGGGATTGAGAGTACCTCTGCTGTTTGTTTCTACAGAGATGGGAAATTTATTGGACCTCTCCAAATATCAGCTTCTCTTTTTGTAAAATGGGTTAGCACTACTTATCTCACAGGGTTATTATGAAGATTAGGTAAAATAATGTAGTTTAAAATGTTTTATAAGCTGTAGAGCAGCTGTTGTTATTGTTGCCACTGTGTTGTTATTTATATATGCTTTATCAATAGTCCTCATCCAGGGCTATACATAAACATCCATTGTGAAATATCTTCATAAATGCACATGCTTGGATTCAGTTTAAGTGTTGAATGTGGGCTCAGTTATACCTATTTTGAAAAGCTATCCTGGCAATTTTGATCCTTGCTACGATCCATGGGGTTTATATTCTATTCTCAAGCCTCAGAATTTCTGGTCCCTAATGTTTACTGCTACTGAGAACCAGAAGACCACAGGAAGGCATTCTTTCTCCTTCAGTCCCAGAACTCAATCAATGGTATTTCATATCTCCTAAGTTTCCAGTGAATTGCAGAAATATGGAATTTACTGTATGTAATGAGAATTTTAAATTTGGGGAACTTACAATTCAATAGTTTAAAGAATGTCAGGATTTTGCTCTCCTTCAAATCTCTAGCTTAACACCCATTTCAATTCTGTTACCTACCTAAGTTCTCAGAAAACCCAATCTCACAGTTTCTTTCTTTGGCAATGGTCTATCCTAGAATATTTGTCATCTTTTTCTCCATGTTTCTGTTGGAAGCATGGAAGCATCAGGGTATGGGGTTCTATTTGCTGGTTACCCCATGTGTCCACATTTCTCAAAAAGAGTTGAAAGTTGCCCCTAAACACCTCTACACACACACACACACACACACACACACACAATTGCCAACAAATTCATTCACTTCCATGTATCTCTAGAGTCCACATACAATATACCAGGCACTAAGCTCCACTCAGGGAATACGCATAATCCAATTTTTGCTGTTGAGGACTCCCTGTTGAGTAGAACCACCAGACAGAAAATATAAATGCCAGCAGTTGCAATTTTAGGTAGACATGCAATAAAAGGAAGATTAAAAGTATCTTTATCTTAATTTAAGGCAGGGATTCAATAGTGTACCAACCATAAACAAAACCTCACACCAAAAGCTTTGGTGATTAGTATCAGTGGTATCAACTGAGAACTCTAACCCCTTTCAGGACTTATCTCTGTTTATTTTAACACCATTTATTATTCTTTCCAGAAAGTAAATTTCCTAATTGGTGTGATACTTCCCTACCAACCACATTTGTGCCATTTATTCATATAGTAATCTTTTGCCTGGCTAACTCCTACCTATCGAAGCTCACCTCAAGAGTCCCCTTCTCCTCAATGTCTTTCGTAATCCACCACTATTCCCTAAATTTAGGCAAAGCCAGCTCTCCTTTGCTCCTTCTTGCTAAACACATAGTATGCTAGGGAAAACTGCCTCCCAGATGAAGTTTTCAAGGTGCCTACTTAATTCATAAACATGGAAAAAATCTTAATTACTTTAACTTATATTTCCAGAACTCTTTCTGCTTCCCTTCTGAAGAATTATCAAAGTTTCATATTTCTCATTGTTTGTCCCAGTTTTTAAGCACTTCAGTCTTACAATTTATTTTTAAACTGGCTCAGAGTTTACAAACTAATATGAGATATCACATACTTCCATATGAAGAAACACATGAATCAATATGTATTTCAGACCCAAAACATTGTTTTTGCTGCAAGATGTCGAAGAAGAAGAGACCTTAAAGATATGGAAATGTGAGTGTGTGTATGTGTGTATGCATGTCACCTATAAATGCACAACAAAAAATTTGTCCCTTTTTCAAAACTATAACACCAAATCATGAAGTCTGAATCAGTGATTCCAATCTCAAATATGGGCTCATCATTTTAAAGGGGGACAAGAATATAATAAGATTAATTTATTTTAACATAAATATGTATATAAATATGTAATATTTGGAAATATTTTTTATATACAATTATTTGGTTGATGCAAAAAACAAGCAGAAAAGTAAATGCCATATCCCCACTTTTTGTAATAATCACTATAAACACTTCAAACATTTCTAGACTCCTCCCTCTAAGCCTATAACAGACACACAGACACAAATCACAAATAGTTTTACTTAAGTGGCATAACATTAATTTGATAATCCACTTTTTTCATTTAACAATATATTATAGATATATTTCCATCTATATCATAGATATAATGTTTACATATATAATAGTGGCATAATATTCTTTTGACTATATTTAGATCTTCAGAAGAAATAACAATGATATAATACACTGAAATAAGAGGACATCAGAACTACAGGGTAATCCCAGACCTTTCCATGGCAGAAAATGTGTGCATTGAGCTATCTGGAAAGCCAAGCCAAGATTCTGTCTGGTCATAGTTGTTCATGCCTTGGCTGTGGAGGCCTCAAGAAAAGGAAAACAGATGCAGGATTGCCCTGCTCAACTCTAAACTCCATTTTATTCATCTGGCCTCTTCATCATTGCTGCTTTGATTTAATCACCCATCCCCAGCATTTATTTATGTATGTACTTAACAAGTGTCATTTTAAATTAACATGTAATAATTGTATGGGTATTATGATCTTTTGATACATATACACATTGTGTAATAATCATATCAGAGTAATCAGCATATTTATCACCCCAAACATTTGTTATTTCTTTATGGAAAGAATATTCAAAATCCCTTTTCTAGCTATTTAAAAGTATACGTACATTATTGTTGACTATAGACAGTCTACTGTGCAATAGAACACCAGAACTTATTCCTCCTATCTAATGGTAACTTTGTAGTCATTGATCAATGTCTCCTCATCCCCACTACCTGCTGCTCTCCCCAGCCTCTAGTACCACTATTCTATTCTGAACTTCTATGAGATCAATATTTTTAGATTCCATATATGTGTGAGATCATGCTGTATTTGTCTTTCTGTGCCTGGCTAATTTCACTTAACATAATGTCCTCCGGGTTCATCCATACTTTTGCAAATGACAGAATTTTTTTCCTTTTTTATGGCTGAATAGTGTTCCATTGTGTATAGGTACCATTTGTTTTAATCCATTCATTCACTGATGGACACTTACATTGTAACTTCTATTGATACCACATGGTCTTTAACTTTGGTTTTGGTTTTGCACACACAACAGATAATCATAAATTCAGCCCAAATGAGTGGGTACCATAACATATTTTAAAGTCTCCACCAGAGGAAGAGCTAATGAAAACACAACCAATTAACCCAGTCATACTAAATAGCCAATAAAGACAACAGTGGAGTCAGAGGAAAAAGAAGACATATACACATATACACAATGAACAAGCTCAAATAAATATTACGCCAAAGTCAATAAAAATTAGAAGTTTTTATTTAACAACATGACATGTAAATATTCACCACAATTAATAGGAAGGTTTGTGTGTGTGTGTGTTGTTTTGATTTGAGACAGAGTCTCACTCTTGTCGTGCAGGCTGGGGTGCAATGGTGTGATCTTGGCTCACTGCAACCTCTGCTTCCCAGGTTCAAGTGATTCTCCTGCCTCAGCCTCATGAGTAGCTAGGACCACAGGCGCGCGCCACCATGCCTGGCTAATTTTTGTATTTTTAGTAGAGATGGTGTTTCACCATGTTGGCCAGGCTGGTCTCAAATTCCTGACCTCAGAGGATCCACCCACCTCGGCCTCCCAAAGCGCTGGGATTATAGGCATGAGCCACCATGCCCAACCAATAGGAAGTATTTTTAAAAAGGAATGAAAGAGGCCTTTCAGATCCTGTGCTGCGTTTGAAATCTGAAGTTCTGAGTCTGTCAACAGTCAGGAAAAGCATGTAGAATTTGTAGTTTCTGGTCCCACCATGAACTTTCCACTGTGAGAAAACTACCCCCATCCCCAACCCCAGCCACTGGGCCTAGGGTTCACCCTTATCACGGGTTCTTTTGAGATTAAAGCCTTTTAAACTTTCAAAATAGAAGACCTCCAGTCTCAATCCTCCACATACCATAATACTGTGCACTTTCTTGTCCCTGATCCAGCCCCTCTTGCTTTATCCCATCCTTCATACTCTCCCATTAGACCTTCTCTAATTATTATTCCAGAATTACCTAATTCTTCTATATCTTTGACCTTCTTTCTGAATGCTCCGTCTACCTTCTGCTGTATTTAGAATCTGGCTCTCAGCTTAGAAGGCTCTCAAGTTCTCGAGGGATAACTGACTTCAAATGATCTTCTCATATCACACATACTCTTAATCTAGGAACTAGGATTGACATTCTTTTTCTCCATTGCTACGTTCAGATTGTTATTACCTTATTTTTTTATGAGGAAAAGGAAAGGAAAGAATAAAATGAGAAAAGAAAAAATACTCCTTTGAGGCTTACACCATTCAATCGCATCAAACTCTCCATCTCTTAAATATCTCCATCTTCCAAAGTCAGGATCACTGTCTGTAGGTCACTAGGGGAATTGAGTCCTGGCTTGTAATCGTCTCCACCACTTCCAAGATACCATCCCTGTGTGTCATCCAAGTCCTCTCCAATTACCTGGCCCAATGTTTTGACCTCTTAGTTTCTCAGTCTCTGCATCTCCAATGAGCACAATCTTGCTTCGGACTTCTTTATGTCCAAAGCAATAATTGAAATGTATTTATTCATAAACTTTGACCACTAGCTCTCCTCCTTACAGCTTGGTATTTTTAATTGCTTCTGTTATAACAAGTCTTTGACTTTGTCATTGTCTCCAGGCTAATGTTCCCTGTATTTCCGCCCAATTTATCTCCCTCTTTCTTCATTTTGCTTCTGAGATCATTTAGAGTACATGTTCCATTGTTTCAATAATATTCTTGACAATGCTATAAATTTCATTGCCTTTCTGATTTATCCATTACTGCCTTCTAAGGAAACCTCAAAACTGAATGTGTGTGACTATCTGCTTTTTTGATGCCTGCCTCTCAGCAGCTGAGTGCAGCCAGGCAAAATCACACAATAGGCCAGATTGGCTCCATTGTAAACCCATAATCACCAGCATCAAGTGGTGCCTTCAGCATTGCCTAATAATCTCATCAGCTTTCTCTGGCTCATTCACTCTCACACTCACCTCAATGACTATGTTAAAAGTTTTCCACTCTCTTCAAACTACTCTCTTCATCTCTCAAACACAGCAAATCTCCTTTTCGTAAAGATATAGGAATTTTACAAGGAAAATAGAAACCATCAGATGGAATTTACATCACGTCCTTGATATCAAACCAACACACATCTACATTTTCAGTTATCTTAGTTCCTCTCACCACTGAGAAAAATAAAAAAGCTGTTTCTTTTCCTAGCTAAATATACATTCTCCATTACTTGTGCTCTGGCTCAATGTTTTCCCAAATGGTTAAGAACCTTGTACTGCTGACTAGTTTTCCTCTCTTCCATATATACATCTCTCTCCCTCAGTTGGACTTTGTTATTCATTTTATACAACCTAAGTTCTTGATATGAAAATCAAAAAATCCTCATCAATTATTTATTCTTCTCCAACTACTGCCCCAGTCTCTTCCTTCCTTCATGGCCAGACTTCTCAAGTTGTCTGAACTTTGTTTTAGTTATTCACTGCTCATTCACTGCTTCACAGCTTAATCCAATCTAACATATGGCCACATGACTACCCTGAAACAATTCTCAAGAAAGCAACAGATGTCCAAAATAACACTTAACTCAACTACCATTTCGCAGTTCTCATCTCATTTGATTTCTCAACAAGATCTGACACCACTGACCACTGTTTCCTTCATGAAATACTATGATCTCTTGATCGATGAAAAGAGGAGAAGGCCTAAGAATAAAACTCAAGAAGCTTCATTATCTAATAGCCCAGATGACAAAGATTGCCTTTTGAATACAGCTGATTAATCCTAGACCTTATTGTCTTTTCACCCACTTAAACTCACATCCTGGTAAATTCAGCTGCATCCACAGCCTCAATATCTAATACTCACTTGACTCAAACTTGTACCTCAAGCCCATGTTTCCTCTGAGCTCAGAGTACCATATTCGACTACCTACACATCTCCTCCAGGATATTTCAAAGACCTTTCAATACATGTTCAAAACCAAACACAAAATATTCCCCCAAACCTTGTGATTTTCCATTATTTTTAAATTCAAGACATGGTACCACTGTCCATGCAGCTCCTTAAACCAGAGGCCTATGTGTTCTTATTGACATATCACTTTCCTTCCACCTTCATTCCAAATTCCTATCAAGTTCTGTTCATCTCATGTCCTAAACATCCCTCAGCATTGTCCACTTTTCCTAGTCTACACCATCACCACTCTAGTCTAAGCTACTGAAAATTCTTTTGGATTAGTACAGTGGTCTTCTACCTGTTGAACTCCATTTACCCTGACTCTAATCTGTTCTTCATGCTAAAACTAGAGTGATCTTTTCAAATTATAGAGTTGATAATATTACCCCCCTTCCATGCATTCTACTTGAATTTCTCAATGTCTCCCCATTTACTCTGAAAATCAAGATGAAAATATGTGACTTGACCTAGGAGGCCTCGCATGGCCTGCCTCTTACTTCTCTGGTTGTATTTCACATTCAGCTAAGCCTTTAACACATGGAGAAATCTATCCTCTCCTTACCTAGTTAATGTCTATTGCTGTGGTCTGAATGTTACTGTCCCCCCAAAATTCACCTGTTTAAACCTAGTACCCAATATGATAGCATTAAGAAATGGGGTCATTGGGAAGTAACTAAGTCATGAGGGTTCCATCATGATGAATGGGATTAGTCTCTTATGAAGGAAGCTCCAGTGGGCACCTTGGCCCCTTTCACCACAAGACGCAGCAAGAAGACACCATCTTGAAGCAAAGAGCAAGCCCATGTCAGACACTGAATCTGAATCTGTGGGTGCCTTGATCTAAGACTTTTCAGCCTCCAGAGCCATGAGAAATAACTTTTTGTTGTTGTTTATAAGTCATTCAGTCTAAGGTATTTTGTTATAGCAGTCCAAGTGGACTGAGACACCTATATATCTTTCTTTCTGTTCTCAACTCAAGAGACATGTTCTCAGGGAATCTTTCCCTAATCTTCTCAGCAGTTTAAATCCCTTCATTATCTGTCTTGGCCCTCTCCACAGTTGCATTTATACATTTGTTTGTGCAATGATGTGATGAATGTCTCCCCCTCCATGCTAGATCACAAGGACATAAGGGAAAAGACAGACCTGTTTTCTCTCACAGTTTTATCACTGCACCTAGAAGAGTTTTTAGGTAAATAGCAATCAGTCAGTAAACATTGGTAGAATCTGTGAATTGCCTGAAGAAAATGGAAATTATCCTAACTCTGGTACAGCATTGTTTCATCACAGAGAATTATTTTAGATGGCTCCCAGAGTCAGTCCTTCATCCTACGATTCTATGCCATATGAGCCTATTCCTCCTTAGAAGCATGCATTTCCCCTCTCTACACTTGTGCATCTGAGACATATTGTCGATAAGTTAAATAATAAGGAAGGAAAAGAGCAATAGAAGACATGCCCTTGACTGTTCTGTTAAAAATAAAAAGTTAAATTTTGTTGTGTACCTAACTCAATGCCATCTACTCAAACTGTATTCTGAGGCATAACAAGGGACGCTAGAAGCTGTGGATCTAAATTGGGCTATAGACAAGTTCTTCCTCAGTCGTGGGCAACAATTTCATGAATATCCATGCATGGCATAGCTTCATCTATTATTCTAGGAAACAATAACTTGAAACAACTTGAGTACTGTTTGTTCGTATGATATGGTGTGGGACTCTCAGCTTTAACTGTTTATCCAACATATTTGCAAACTCATATTGTGTGAATTTAAACTTTGCCAATCATTGCTCCTACTTCACTTGATTATTGACAGGTATGGTCTGTTTTAGTCTATTAAACACATTATATTGGATGACATTTCAAAGGAGTAAATGTGCACTTTCTCTAAGCACACACAATAGATTACAGTCCCAGTAGCTTTCTAGGCACAAATGTTGACTATAGTAATTGAACCATGACCCTATCTGTGAATTTGATTATACAGCCTTTGTGCACTTTGGCACTAAGCAGCGAAAAAAAGGCAAACTGTGAAAACGATAACACTCCAGTCTTGGAAACAGTGATTTCTAGAAAAAATTTCATAGGAGGCCAGGCACAGTGGGTCACGCCTGTAATCCCAGCACTTTGGGAGGCTGAGGTGACGGGCAGATCATCTGACCTCGGGAAATCGAGACTAGCCTGGAAAACATGGAGAAACCCCATCTCTACTAAAAATACAAAAAATTAGCTGAGCATGGTAGCAGGCTCCTATAATCCCAGCTACTCAGGAGGCTGAGGCAGTAGAATCACTTGAACCTAGGAGGCAGAGGTTGCCGTGAGCCAAGATCACACCACTGTACTCCAGCCTGGGCAACAGAGCCTTCTCAAAAAAAAAAAAAAAAGGTGGGGGGGTGCAGGTGCAATGGCTCATGTCTGTAATCCCGGCACTTTGGGAGACCAAGGCAAGAGGATGGCTTGAGTCTAAGAGTTTGAGCTTAGCCTGGACAACATACTGAGACCCCACCTTGTAAAAAAATAAATAACATTAATAAACAGTTAAAGCCTAAGTAACAATGGGTATGAAATGATGAACTAACCTAACCCCAGGCTGCTACAAATTGAGGTGATGTGTAAGACAGGGCAGCATGTAGCAGTCTAGGTTTTATGCTTCTGTGCCATGGTGGTTCCTTTTTCATTTCGAATCCTAGCTACCAGCTAATCTTTACATGAAAGAAAAGTGCCCAGTCAATGTAAATTGGTACAATCTCCCTCCGAATAAATTCAGCAGTTTGCATCTTCCTTAAAATATTCTTTTTCTGTAACTCAAAATTTCCATTTCTAGGAATTTAATCCTAAGGAAGCATTGTAGGAGAAATATAGGGGTCTAAGTTCAGAAAGTCTGGTTAAAACATAATTTTCAACAGCAAAGAAAATAATTGGAACAAATAGAGAATGGTGAAAAAAATATGAAAATTCCTATGATAAAGTAAATATAAACTACCAGAGCCACTTATTTAAAACCCAATGATTTGAAGAATAATTAACAACCTAGGGAAATATTCTATGATATTAAATCCAAAAAATCAAGTTATAAAATTATAATTCTAGTATTAGCTCAATTAAATATATCACATAGTCCATAAGCACATAAGATAACAGAAATGAAAATTCTCAAAATAATAAGCATTTATTTGTGAGCAGTGACATCATGGATCATGCTTCTTTTCTTCAATATGCTTGAGTATATTTTCAAAATACAATAAACAGTTATACTTACTTCCACAAACAGTATTACTGTCCAATAGTATTACTTTTTAAATAAGCAAAACAAATTAAATTTGAAAAAAAAATATTTCCACCATTCCAACATCTCAGAATTAGCTGAGAAATAACATGTAGTCCAAGACAAAGCCCAAGGCTTTAGCAATGGGGACGCCACCAGAAAGACAATAAGGACCATGAATCTAGTAAAGAACTGTGCTCACTCACTAGACTTGTTTATTGAAAACTTAACAAGTGCCAAAGATTGTGCTAGCTGCTCAAACTAAACAAACTGGTGCATATCCATGGAAGTACAATTCCACCGCCTGATAGAAGATGGTGAAACAGATGAGTTAGGGAGAAAAACAGTAGATAAATTAGAAAGAAGACAGGAATGAGGACAATATGTTCTTTGGCCTTATCTAGTTATGTCTTCACGAATTCTTATTGAGAAATGACTGGAAGTCGCTATCAGAGTTCCACTGTTTATTATTTGTAGTCATGCTGTCTGCTAAATGTGTATCACTTGTATAGAGTCCATTGTTCAGTGCTATTTCAGCCAATCTCATTTAGTTATCATGATGAAGTTCGTAATAGAAGAACTCTTGGATCTTATTATAGATGGAATTCAAGCACCTGATTTCAATCATCACTGTAGTTACGATTCTAGTGCCTAAAATGAGCAAACCAGATAAACTGCCCTTCTTTGTTACTGAATAGCAAGTCCCTGCTGGGTGTGCCAAATATAGCAGCAATTGCATGCTATAACAAAAGGGTTTTAAAATCTATCTACTGTTTTTTTTCCTTTTTTAATCTGCTTACTGTTTAAATGCTGGATGAAGTTATGGCAGGGTTCCCTAGAGGAAATTGAGCTTGACAACTTTTTAAAATCCCTAGAAAGTGCTCTTTCTAACTGAACTTTGGAAATTGAAAATATATTTATCTTTCCAAACATAAAGAATATTAAAGTTAATAACCACATTTTTCCTAGAAAAAAATTTCTAAGCAGGTACATCTTAAGTATTCTCACACCACACACACACACACACACACACACACACACACACACACGGTAACTATGTGAGGTGATGGATATTTTAAATAGGTTGATTGTGGAAATCATTTTACAATATATACGTATATCAAATAATCACATTGTACACTTTATATATAATTTTTGTCAATTACGCATCAATAAAGCTGGGGAATAAAAGAAAAATTAACCATTTCCTATAGAGCATGAAAAGTTATTAATGAAAATTGCCATCACCTGTTGAGTTTGCTCTCGTACCAAAGTCTAAATACTTATATAACTGGCAGGTTAATTACTTACTAAGCACACCACAGCAGTGCTGTTAACTATAGGGAATAGTAATTTCACTGACTACAACCTAGTCCTAATAAGAGAGGAACTTTTGCCATTTCAAATGAAATGTGTGCCATGGGGGTAGTCCATGGACTCTAGTATTTTAGACACACAGGAGAGTCAGAGATTTCAAGGAATTGAAGGAAATTCTGAGACACAATTTGGGAAGAGATGTCATTCTGAGTTCTTTATATTCTATAAGCCCATCTCCAACTTTCGGTATGATCTATACTGAGTTCTTAGTCCCTTCCTTGGAAAGTGCAACACAAAACAGTGACTGTTCCAAAGCTTCAAGTTTGGATTGCCTTCTAAATCTGGATGTACAGCTGCTGATCAGTAGATCATTTTGACTCTTGATTCTTTCTATAGGCAATTGAGTATTTATGACCAGTCTGTAATGAAACAACTCTCCCTCTCTATTTTTAAAATGAAAGTGCTACCAGAATATAACAGGGACCATATTAGCTTCAGTGGATAGTCTAAGTTTTAAAAATTGTGGAGATATTTATACAGTAGGAGAAGGTATATTCTACCTGCTGTGGGTGGGAGGAGTGATTGTCATGATGGGGTGATGAGGGAAAGAGTTAAAGGCTTTTCGTAATCACTATTTGCTCAAGATAATAAAAGCTTGAGTAGATCTTAACTCCCCTCCTTTTTTGGTGGGGGTGGTTGTAGACACTGAGTTTTACCTACCCCTACTGACTTCTTCAAGGGGTGGGGGTTATCACCCAATTTTACAATCTTTCCTAGGTCAGAAATGAATTGCTCTGTTAACCTCAAAATCCTACTATCTTTTACAGGATGGATGCAATAATTAAATCCCTCTTTTCACTAAAAAACACTAAACAGCAAGCCACACTTAAAAGAAAAACTTCTCACTGGAAAATTTTAAGAATTAAATTGTTCATTGGTTATAAGACGTAAAATGTGTCTTCTGAGAAATATCACAATAAACTTCATATGACTAACTCTAGGGCCATAGCTGGAGATCGTATTTTTTAATCCTACTTGTGGTCAGGAGAGAAGAACATCATTAATGGGATGGCAAGTGTTAGAAACTTTAGAAAAACAAGCAATGGGGAAAGAATTCCCTATTAATAAATGGTGCTGGGAAAACTAGCTAGCCATATGTAGAAAGCTGAAACTGGATCCCTTCCTTACACCTTATACAAAAATTAATTCAAGATGGATTAAAGACTTAAACGTTAGACCTAAAACCATAAAAACCCTAGAAGAAAACCTAGGCATTACCATTCAGGACATAGGCATGGGCAAGGACTTCATGTCTAAAACACCAAAAGCAATGGCAACAAAAGCCAAAATTGACAAATGGGATCTAATTAAACTAAAGAGCTTCTGCACAGCAAAAGAAACTACCATCAGAGTGAACAGGCAACCTACAAAATGGGAGAAAATTTTCGCAACCTACTCATCTGACAAAGGGCTAATATCCAGAATCTACAATGAACTCAAACAAATTTACAAGAAAAAAACAACCCCATCAAAATTGGGCAAAGGACATGAACAGACACTTCTCAAAAGAAGACATTTATGCAGCCAAAAAACACATGAAAAAATGCTCACCATCACTGGCCATCAGAGAAATGCAAATCAAAACCACAATGAGATACCATCTCTCACCAGTTAGAATGGCAATCATTAAAAAGTCAGGAAACGACAAGTGCTGGAGAGGATGTGGAGAAATAGGAACACTTTTACACTGTTGGTGGGACTGTAAACTAGTTCAACCATTGTAGAATTCAGTGTGGCGATTCCTCAGGGATCTAGAACTAGAAATACCATTTGACCCAGCCATCCCATTACTGGGTATATACCCAAAGGAATATAAATCATGCTGTTATAAAGACACATGCACACATATGTTTATTGCGGCACTATTCACAATAGCAAAGACTTGGAACCAACCCAAATGTCCAACACTGATAGACTGGATTAAGAAAATGTGGCACATATATACCATGGAATACTATGCAGCCATAAAAAATGATGAGTTCATGTCCTTTGTAGGGACATGGATGAAATTGGAAATCATCATTCTCAGTAAACTATTGCAAGAACAAAAAACGAAACACCACATATTGTCACTCACAGGTGGGAACTGAACAATGAGAACACATGGACACAGGAAGGGGAACATCACACACTGGGGACTGTTGTGGGGTGGGGGGAGGGGGGAGGGATAGCATTAGGAGATATACCTAATGCTAAATGATGAGTTAATGGGTGCAGCACACCAGCATGGCACATGTATACGTATGTAACTAACCTGCACATTGTGCACATGTACCCTAAAACTTAAAGTATAATAATAATAAAATAAACTAAAAAAGGAGCATTTTCTGCACATACCTGGTTTAGAAGGTATCTGGCTGGTCCTCCACTAGGAAGTTGGGTGGAGTAAGCAATAGTTTATTTGATAGGAGACAGAGGGATTAAAAATGGCTTTTCCCATTAGGACAATAGGGTATCTAAAATTCCCATCACTAGTCATTCCTGTGAGTAAAATGTTTTTATCTTACAATATATTTAGTTTTCAATTACTTGTTTCCCACTGCATGCTTTTGTTTTCATTATACTTCAAATAATTTTTATCATGATTATTAAGCCATCAGAAGATTCAAATTATAAATTCATTACTGAAGACATAGGTGACTTAACACTTCTCTGGTCTTCCTTTTAATACAGGGCTGATTAAAAGCATGTATTTTGCAGCCTGTCAGGCTGGGTTTGAATCATAGCTTCACCCCTAACTGCGTGATCCTGGGCCTCACATTCCTCATCTGTAAAATAAGAATTCAAAAAAAAAAAAAAAGCTGCATAGAATATTGTTCAAAGATATTAAACAAAATCATTCACGTAAAAACATAACATGTCATGATATGTATTAAATATGTCATGCAGAGAAAAATATTTAAAAATTGATGCATTCTTGCTTCTCTACAATTTGTAGAAATATATTTTAAAAGTGCTTGTACAGTAAAAGAAACTATCATCAGAGTGAACAGGCAACCTACAGAATGGGAGAAAATCTTTGCAATCTACCATCTGACAAAGGGCTAATATCCTCAATCTACAAAGAACTTACACAAATTTACAAGAAAAAAAACAAACAACCCCATCAAATAGTGGGTGAAGGATATGAACAGACATTCTCAAAAGAAGACATTATGCAGCCAACAGACACATGAAAAAATGCTCATCATCACTGGTCATCAGAGAAATGCAAATCAAAAACACAATTAGATACCATCTCACGCTAGTTAGAATGGCAATCATCAAAAAGTCAGGCAACAACAAATGCTAGAGAGGATGTGGAGAAACAGGAACGCTTTTACACTGTTGATGGGAGTGTAAATTCGTTCAACCATTGTGGAAGACAGGGTGGCAATTCCTCAAGGATCTAGAACTAGAAATACCATTAGACCCAGCGATCCTATTACTGGGTATATACCCAAAGGATTATAAATCATGCTACTATAAAGACACATGCACACGTATGTTTATTGTGGCACTATTCACAATAGCAAAGACTTGGAACCAACCCAAAAGTCCATCAATGATAGACTGGATTAAGAAAATGTGGCACATATACACCATGGAATACTATGCAGCCATAAAAAGGATGAGTTCATGTCCTTTATAGGGACATGGATGAAGCTGGAAACCATTCTAAGCAAACTATCACAAGGACAGAAAACCAAATACCGCATGTTCTCACTCATAGTTGGGAGTTGAACAACAAGAACACATGGACACAGGGCAGGGAACATCACACACTTCGGCCTGTCAGGGGGTAGGGGGCTGGTGGAAGGATAGCATTAGGAGAAATACCTAATGTAAATGATGAGTTGATGGGTGCACCAAACCAACATGGCACACATATACCTATGTAACAAACCTGCACGTTGTGCACATGTACCCTAGAACTTAAAGTATAATAATAATTGTAAAAATCCTATACTCTATAAGTACTCAATTGTTTAACAAAATGAACAGAAATTCTGTTTCATAATTTACGTGTTTAACTTAACACATTGACTCTCCATATTTATGTTTCGTAGCTATCGAGTGAGATATTGTAAAATAATAATAATAATAAAAGTGCTTATAGCTTGGAATTTTTTACATATTCAAGATAAAGAACAGAAAATATCTACAAATTGTTTTCAGTTGATTCTTTTTCCCATGCCTTCTAGGGAGGGCACATCCCATCCAGTCAACAAGTTATATCATTTCTCAGCTCCTCAGTTTTCTCATCTATTAAATGAGATGTGTGGACTAAATATGAAGTTTTCAAAATTTTTAGTTATTCTAGTTGATGAGATACCTTTCATTCAAATGCAAATTTCACAGGAGCTCAACTATTAAAAATGCATAAAATTGAAGCTACTCTATTTAAAGTGGGCTTGGGTAGGGAGTAAAACTTTACCTACCTCACTAGATCAGAATAAAATACAAGTTACTCGGTTAATATCTTATGATTCTACATAGAAACTTGTTGTTTTTCAAAATCCATGTAAGCAAAAATGGAAGCCTTTCCTGATAATTAAAGTGATAAAAAGGAAATTTTAATAGTATTATTTGTTTACCGGCTTCATTTCACTGGTTATTTTAAAGCTAGGTTTTTTAAAAATTGGCTTAAGTTTCCTATTGCAAAACTTTTCTACAGAGCCATATTTCATTTAAAAAAAAAGTGTGGTATTGTGAAAGGAGAGTAAGAATTTTTAAGTGCTGAACTGAGGAGGAGATAAAAATAATAGCTAATGAATACTGAGGACCTAGTTATGTACCAGTTCAATAGTTCTAAGCATTTTATATGGTTTAGCCCATTTAATTCCCATGACGATCACATGAAATCAAATAGCTATTTATAATATACTATTTTAAAGATGAAAAATACCAAAAAAACTTTAAGCAATTTGATCAAGGTCATATAGTTTAGTAAGCAAAGCCTCTGGGATTTGAACTTGGAGAGTCTGGAGCTCTACTGATGTGGCCCTTAAATATTTCAAGGATTATATGATATTTTAATAAATAAAGAAAACTCCATAGAAGCATACATAAAGTAATAATGTAAAATCATGTAGATATAAATTAAGTTCCTTAAAATCTCTAGAGTCTAGAGAACATACTAGCTGATGATTAGGAGGTTAAAAAATATTAGTTCTTCTTTCATGGTGACTAGTATTTACTTCTAACTTTCAACAGTTTATTAATTTTTAAAAAGAAACAAAATATTTAACTGTACTTTTTTTTTTACAAAGCAGACTATTGCAAATTATAGATAATATTTTGACCCTTTTGAAGAAAACCTGCATAGAGTGTTAGATTTAATCTTAATAATGCTTTATTTTCTACAATAAGTCTGTAAATAAGTTCAAGATCATCTGCTGTGTGATCTCTTCTCTTGCAGGAAAGGAGAAAAAAAAATGATAGTAGTCGCTGCAAGGTAAAGGCTTATCAATGTCCCTTTAGGAGTGCTACTCTACTTTCCTTTGAGAATATCCCCATCTTGTGGAATCTCCTATGCCCTGAGGGCACGTTATGGGCAATTCTCCTCTGCATTTCAGCCAGGGGGCTGGAGATTCCTCAGATAAGTGTAATCCCTGATGATCTGGGCAAAAATCCGATTCCGAAGAGGTGTCTACACATTTTGAGTACATATGCCCCAAAGCATGCCAATGACAGTCCTAGAGTTGTTCAAATGGCTCCAGATTCTTTTTGAAGTCTCATCTCCTGTGTGTTCTGATTACTTTGGCTTACCAGCAGGACGACTGTTTTGCTAAATTAATGCACAAGACATGTGAAGGAGATGAATGCCCTTCCTGTTGAGAGCCAGCAGGAAGGCTGGCTGCTGAGGCAGATGCTGTCTGTTTAAACACCTCCCGCTCACAGCCTAAGTGCCCAAACCCTGTGGAAGAATGCCTGATTCAGGAACCAAGGTTGTCAAACGAGATCACATTAACTGCTTTGGCAGCTTTTCTCTCTCTCCGACTCAATGCTGTTTTGTGGTTTGCAGTGGGTGTTCTTTACCATGGCATTAAATTCACAACACAAGAGGCGTAATAGTCAGGCTCCTGCTTTGAAAGAGATGAGGTTATCTATGGAATAATTAGCCCATATCTGAAAAGAGGAGAGATAAATCAAAACCTTCGCAGTGACGAGTTGTTTTCAACTGGTCAATTCACATTGTTTATAATACGAAGACAACCCATCCATTAAGCATCCACCATTTTAACGTTTAAGAATAAGGACAGTTGATATTCTTGTTTAGGATTTCTAGTGCACATGGACGAACGTTGCATTTTTTTTAAATGTAGTCAATTTTTTAAAAAAGTAGCTTAAGACAAGAGCCATGACATCAATTTTGTGAGAAGAAAAATCATCTGTTTTAAAAAATGAAAAAGAATAAAGAATTAAAACATTCTCAATCCGCATTTTATTTTATGGTCAACAAGAGATATTTATTTGATACAACAATACAGTTAGTGTTCCATCCAACAACTAGAACAAAAGGAATAAAACTTTGAATATGTACATAAAAACTCAAGATATTTAATGTGACAAGTATATACATTTAAAATAATGCTCTTAAAATTCCTTAGTTATTGAAAATATAAAAACAAAAAGATGTTCATAGAAACAGAATGCATGAAACCAAATATCAAAGTTTGAGCAAATTAATATGTGAGGCAACTTAGCTAACAATGCATGATTTTCTTGTTTACAATCTACTAAAAATATCTTTATATCAACTGCCTGGCAAAATAGGTTTAATAAACTCAGACACCTACCGACAGAATTACTTTCTTTTGAGCTGGTAGTGACCACAGAAATGTCAGATCATTTCTCTGAATGAAGCATTTTATTCAAGTAACACAAAACTTCCAGACACATTTTCATAATATATTTAATCATTTCTTCATGCGATATTTATAGATAATTTGAATTTTCTGGTGTAGTTACGTGGATATATTGTGTAGTAGTGAAGTCTGAGCTTTTAGTGTAACCATCACCTGGATAATGTACATTGTACCCATTAGGTAATTTTTCTTCCCTCAGGATCCTCCCTCCTCCCACCCTTGAGAGTCTCCAATGTCTTACTCCACAACCTGTCCACGTGTACACATATTTAGCTCCCAACTATGAGAACATGTGATATTTCACTGTTTCTGAGTTATTGCACTTACGTATTATGTAATATATAACACACTTCATACATGTAACATACATGGAAGGTGTTGAAACAAAGTAAAATCATGACCCCCTACCCCATTTACCTAAATATTACCTACCCTATATACCAAAGTACCTGTGCAGTCCTCTAATATCTTCTCTCACCTCCTTATCACCAATTATTCTGAAATATGTTTCTCTTTTTAAATTTATTTTTAATTCACAAATAAAAATTCTCTATATTTATCATATACAAAACAATGTTTTGAAGTATGTGTACATTGTAGAATGGCTAAATCCAGCTAACATATACATAACAATGCATGTGTTTCTCATTCTTAATGTTAATATTCAGGTCCATATCCATTATTAAAAAACCTCAGGACCAGATGTATTTCAGATTCAGATTGTTTTTATCAATTTCAGAAAGATTATATAGGGCATATCTTATATATTATGATTATTCCCAACAGAGTCTAGAGAGAATTCAGTAGTCAAACTCATCAATATATCCCAGGGCACAATGGGTGAACATTTACATCTGCTATAAATAAACACTATGAATAGCCTTATGTTGTCTGTTTTTGCCACCAAACGCGGTTGCGTATAAAAACAAACTTTCACATCTCATGGCCTTATGGATTTTGGAATTCCAGCTAAAGAGCTTAGATCTGCTGTTTAACTTATCAAACTTTTCTCATTTAGTTAATCCTTTATGTATTTTGTTTAAGAAACCTTTCTACTCTGAAATAATAAAGGTATTCATTTAAATTTTTTTCTCACTTGTAAAGTTTTATCTTTCCTAATATATTTAATTTATCCAGAAATCTTTTTTGTATATAAGAATGAATTCTATTTTCTTTTCTCCTCTATGGATAAATAACTATCACTGTAAAATTTATAAAACTCCATCTCAGTTATATATCTTATTTCTGTACATGAAGAGGTACATATATCTTACTTCTGGACTCACTGTTGCACAAATTTTTATCTTTGCACTAAGACCACACTATTTTAATTAGCTTAGCTTGATAGCAGGCCTGGTAGCTGGTAGAGCTATTCTCTTAACCTTATTCTTATTCATCAGGAGTGCCCTGGCTCTTCTTGACCCCTTGATCTTCTATTCAAATATTATCATAAACTAGTCAGGTTCCTCAAAAACCACTTTTGGGAGTAGGATTGGATTTTCCCTGAAACTCTCATTTAATTTAAAGAAAATTGACATCTTAGCAATATTGATTTTTCCTAACTGTGAATATGGGCACCTCTCTGCATTTATTTTTTTAATGTATTTCAATAAAATTTTATAATTTTCTCTATACTGGCATTGCACATATTTTGTTACACTTATTCCTGAGTACATTATCATTTTTGTTTATACTGAAAATGGTGGGTTTAAAGTTTCGCTTTCTATGTATTGCTGGTGTTTAGAAATACAACTGACTTTTGTTTTTGATCTCATATCTAGTCACTTTCCTAATAAACCTATTTTTATTCTAAGAAACTATCTCTATATTCTTTGGATTTTCCATATAAACAACACTATTTGTAGATAACAGTTTTGTTTCTTCTCTTCCAAAACATATTCATTTATTTTACTTATATTTCATTGACTAGAAACTTCAGTGTAATATTGAAAAGGAAGAGCAATAGAAGGAATTATTGTCTTATTCTTAATTTTAAAAGGAATATTTCCAAAATTTATCATTAAGAATGGTGTTTGCTGTGAAGTTTTGATAAATACTTATATTGCTAAGTTAGAAAGGTAGTAATCATGAATGGATGTTTAATTACACGAAATGATTTCTGCTTTCAGTGAGATGAGCAAATGATATTTTTCCTTTATAAATGTGGGGAAACATATTCATTGATTTTATGATGTTAAAATACCTTTATATTTCTGGGATAAATGCAACTTGATCATAATGTATTATCATTTTTATACACTGCTAGATTTGATTTGTTAGTATTGTGTTTTTCATTTTGGCATTGACATCTGTGAGTAAGATCAGACCATAATTTTTTTTCACATATAGTCCTTAACTGTGTTTTGGTATTAGAATATAAGTTGTGTAGAATTTCCTCTTTGTCCATTACCTAAAAGAATTTGTATGAAGTTAGAATGATCTGTTTTGCTTAAAAATTTAAAGAATTCATTGATAAAATTGAGCTTACTATTTTTAATATGGGGAGGTTTAAAATTACTAATCTGAATTTCCATTTCTTATTGAGTCAGTTTTAATAGGTTTTAATTTTTCTACAAATCTATACATTTTATGTTTCAATTTTTTTCTTAAAAAATCATGCATAATATTATTTTGCTTTGGCTTTGTCTTTGTGACTTAGTAAATTCTGCCACAGGATTATATGTATTACTTGTCTATTAAAATAACTTTCTTCTTTCTTTCTTCTCTTCATTATATGTTTTCTGTTTCATTAATTTATCTTATTTATTATCTTTTATTCTATTTTCCTTGAATTTATTTTACTGATTCTTTGTGTAAAATCTTAAGTTGAATGACCAGCAAATTAATTTTCAGACTTTTTGTATTCTATTGTAAGTATTAAAGGACACACATACCCCTTCAAAAGATTCAATATTCTTCGTTTTATGTTAATTTTATTATTAGTCAGCTCTAAGTATTTGTTATCCATTACCAAATGGATGAAGACTGTGAAATTCATTGCTTAATTTATTTCTATCTTAATAATACTGAGATCTGTATAACATTCTTCGAAATAAATAAAACTCTAGTATTTAAAGCTTCAGATGTAGTAGAAAATAATGTGTATTCTCTGATTGTTGGAAATACAGTTCTATGTGTGCCCATGAAATCAAGCTTGTTGATAGGTTGTTCAAATTCTTCATATTATTATATTGTTCATCTGATGTTCTAAAAATAAAAATATAGGGAGTTTGTGAATCTGTTAATTTTTTCTAGTAGCCAATTTCTCCTGTAGTTCT
Organism: Pan troglodytes; assembly: GCF_028858775.2. NCBI lineage: Eukaryota > Metazoa > Chordata > Mammalia > Primates > Hominidae > Pan > Pan troglodytes. Next base: position 103,609,311 of record NC_072404.2, read on the forward strand.
ATCATATTTTGCTTCATATATTTTGGTGTTTAGCTAGACCCATACAGGTTTAGTACTGTTATTCTTCTGGTGAATTGAAACTCTCACTGTTTATAAATATTTATTTTATCTTTAAAAATGCTCTGTGTTTTAAGTTTTATTTTATTCAATTTAATACAGCTACCACAGCTTGCTTGCTTGCTCGCTTGCTTTGCTTGCCTTGCTGCTTTTTCTATGTTTAAATTCACCAAACTGAGCAATGGAATCTTTCCAGCACCCCAGGAACCCCCCTGGTGTTTCCTACCCAACATTACCCCCATACCATTCCAGAGGGTTAACATTCACAACTTCTTTATTTTGTTTTGTATGTTCCTGGTTATCTCTTTTTCCATTCTTTTATGATCAGTCTCCCTAAGTTTCTATATTTCCCTTCAATCCAGTCTGACAATTTCTATCTTTAACTTTTAGCAGTTATAGTTAAACTGCTATAATTAGGGGATTTATTACACTTATATTTATTTATGGTATAAATAACTGGTGAATTTAATTACATTTATTGTTCTTTGCATAAGATTATTGTTTATAAATATTTATGTCTTTAACCTGATATCATGGAAGCAGTCTTAGGACTGGCCATAGGACTTGCTTTAGAAAATAATATTTTAGCAGATGTAACACAGCATAAGGACTGAATTATGCTTGTATGTGTCTCTGCTGTAGCCATTAGAAAAATATCCCTAGGTTAGCCAGCTGGTCCTACAAGGAGGATGAAAGATATGTGGAGCAGATCCAAACCACCTTAGCTCAGCAGAGCCCTCAGCAAACCTAAAGATTCATAAACACAGATGCTTATTGTGTTAATCCACTGAGTTGTAGAATGATTTGTTACTAATTTTGTGGCAATAACTAAATGATACTTTCTTATTCATATATGTTTATTTGTTTTTACTCTTTTGACTTGTGTGCTTCTTATCTGTCTCACTATTGTTTCCTTTTCCCTTATGGAAGAAGAAATAATTGAATTCTCTGTCAGTTTATCTGTTTTTGTCTCATTGCAATTCTTCCTTCTGTTTGTTTAGAAATTGTAAGTTCTATTTCTATTTTTGAAAGACACCCTTAAAATTTTATCAGGCATATTAAACAAAGCCTAAAGTCAGTCTTTTTTCCTAAAAACACAAGAGCTTCATAATAATTTCATTTCAATCACTACTTCCCAATATACATACTATTTTTTTCTAGTAGGTTAGTTGTATATGTTTAACTCCCAAATTGGGTATTATTAAAATTAATATCTTATACAGGTTATTTTTGTCTAGATATCTTAAAATAGCTCTGCTTTCTTTGCTTGCCACTTTTTCTTGCAGATCTTCCGTCTTTTTAAAAAATATATATGTTGCCTTTATAAATGAAGGTCTTGTAATCATAAATTCTGCCAGTTTTTATTTACATTAAGTGTCTTTATTTCATTCTTGTTCTTAAAATCTAATTTTGAAGAGTATATAGTTTTTCCCAACATATTGAATATATTATTCTACTGTATTTTGACATCTATTATTGAGGTTGAAAAGTCTGCTGTTAGACTATTTGCTACTCCTTTATGGGTAAAATGTATTCCCTCTCTCTCTGGTTGTTATCCAGAACTTTTCTTTGTCACTAAAAGTTTGCTAAAACTTTGCACAACATGAATTTATTTTTTATTCTGCTTGAGATATATTCTGATTCCTACATGGGTGGACTTCTGTATTTTATCAAGTCTGAAATTTTTTTTGGCCATTGTTTCTTTAGGTATTTCCTCAAATAAATGCACATTAGTTCTTTCATTCTACAATGTCTCCCATGACTCTTAAACTTTCTTTCATATTTTTTATCTTCTACTTCTATGCTACTTTTAGTGGAGCTTCTTTAGGTCTGTATTTCAATTCGTTCATTCTCTCTTTATGGCATTAACTCTGTGGTTAACATATCCATTATGCTTTTAATTTTGACTTGTTTTAAATTTAGAGATTCTATGTGGATGATTTTCAAATATGCCTAGCCATTTTGACATATTCTTGTTTCAGTATTTTATTTTAAATTTGCTTTTTAAAATTTTTACATAGGTATTTATATTCCACATATGCAAATTCTGATATTTGAAGTCCTTGTTGACAGTTATCTGTTGTTTGCTGTCCTTTCAACTTTCACTCACAGTGGCTAGTTTCCTTGGGCATTTTTACTACAAACTTGTTTTGTTGAACTTACTCTACAGAAATCCTAAGATTCTAAAATAGGAACACTGATCTCCAGGGATAGGTATGACAGCCAGAAGGTACCACTGAGCTAGGATACTTTATCCCACTTTGAGCATCTTAAATTAATATGAGAATCTCAAGTTCATCTCTTTCACCTTTCTGCTAACCCAGGGCTTATTCTCTACTCCAAAAACTGATAAGAGATTTTTGACTGGAACAATCCTAACTTTTACCTCTGGGTTTTTTTCCGTTTCATATTTTGTTTTAATTTTTAATTGACATTTCGAGTTTTTTGATTTGCCATAGGGATTTCCCTTACACCTTGAGAAAAGCAGCAATCCACTAAAAATTTTGTTTGTATAATTATTGCAGGATCAACGCATTTAAATGGTTGAGAGTTCAACTACCTAGTAACCAATATTGCCCCCAAATATTTTCACAACATACTCTTTTTAAGGATTCAAAACAACTTTATGAAGGATGGTGTAATATTATCATCAGTATCAAATAAGAAAGCTGAGTCTTAAGTGAGTTATTACTCTAAAGATACAGAATGCCAAAAGTAAACATTTGTCAAAGCTGAAACCTTGATGACAAAATAAAACAAATTTATCCTGGAGCTTTGACCCAAAGAATCCTTCAATGTAATGTGACGTTCTTATTATATCAATATTTTGTTTGTATGAAACAAACTTTATTACAATAATATTTTATATTTTTTTAAATTTGTATATCTAGAAGCCTTAAAAACTAAAGGTTTCCTAACTTAGCATTTACAATTTTCTCAAATTTTGCGAAGTTTAACCAAATGCATCAACAGGCGTTAGGATTTATGAAAGTTTAACTTTAAAAATTATTTTTAACTATAACTTCACAGAGACTGAGATAACAAAAAGATGATTTTTTTTTTTTCTGAGTAAGCCAGTGCTCAAGAGTGAATAATTTTGAAGCCAAATAGGGATTTCAGTTTCTATATGGAGCCTTAACCATAACTTCCCTGGGGAATTTTCCAAGTCTGCAAAATAATACCTTAAAATAAATACTTGCAAATCCATAGCACTATTCATGTGAGCCTAAGCATCGTTAAGCCTTAGATGACATATTCCATCTTGCAGACAGTGATATAGAAACACAGAAGCATTAAGCGACTTTGGTAATGCCACAGAAGGTCAACTAAAGCTGAGTCAGTAACAATATATCTCAGAAGTATCTAAAAGGAGAATCAGTTCTAGGGGATTTTCAGGTTTAGAAGATTCTGAAATATCTTAGGAGGGTAGTTCTCCACAAAAACCATCACCAGGGTACTTGATGGAAATGCAAATTCTCAGGTTCCTCTCAGACCAACTGGAACAGAAACTCAAAATTGTACTGTGTTTTGACAAACACTTCATGTGACTCTAGTACACCCAAAAGTTTGAGAGCTACTGCTATAGGCAAAGTAGATAAGACATGATCTTCTTTCCATCTCCCTGGACCAGTTGCAAGCTGCAATAACTATCAGAGAGGAGATGAGAAGCAGGAATCACAGACTGCAGTGTCCACAGATGCTACCAATATGATTCATTATGGAGATTCTTTATAGAACTAGTCCTCGACCTTGAAGTCAGGCTAGGCCAGCCTGCCAATATTTATAAAATACGTAATTTGCTACCAGTAATAAAACAATGACTTTACTATTGACATTTATGTAAACAGCAATGAGTTGAAGGATTTCCTTACAATAATGTCACATCGGTCATATACATTATGGCATATTTCCCTAAATTCCAAAGAAATACGTTAAGTTATAGCTGGAGTGCTAACCACTTAAAAACATTATCAGGTTGTCTTTTACATGCTATAGCCAATAGTGAGAAACTATTAACAAAGTATGTGCTAATAGTTTTGGAAATTAGAGATGGCTTTAGTACCATACTTTTCCCAAATTCAGCATACATCTATAGAATTGTCTTATGTGAACCCAATTGTATGTACTCAGCTAACAACCTCCCACAATCTTCTATTGCAAAGTAATCTGAGTGGACAGTGCAAAGTAACAAGAGGTAGGGAAGCAAGCAAGCAAGTAATGAGCTGGAAGAAACCAAATTACGCTCTATTTAGCAAGAGGAATAGAGAGCAGGGACATGGGGGAAAAAAAACTGACCCAGCCACACAGACTGCCCCAGAAAACACATGTGACATTAACAAGTTTAGCTGCATTTCAGAAATTGGGCAGTATCATCTTAGGTGGTACAACCTCATAGACAAGTATAGTCAAGGAAGAGAAATGACATTGACAAACACTGGGTGGGTAAGTCAGGAATCAGGAGTATAGGGGAACATACATGAGCACAGAATCACTCCCAGCACAGCATTACTAGGGCCTGAAGGATTGTTTAAGCTTAATTATGCAAGAAAATTTGGGGTTTATTGGCCAGAGATCAAATGCCAAAATAGTAAAAATTCAAAGATGTCAATGTTCAAAAAATAAAATTAGTCCAAACCAGTATATGAAATAATATTCTATGGAAGGTATTGTGGAAGAAAAGAGATATCAGCAGAAGACCCAACTGAATGCTATCAAGAAGAATTTTTTATAGGGGAAAGAAGAGAAATGAGAGTGATTACAAGCAAAAGGAATTAAGTTTTTGTTATACACTTTCACATCTCTTTTTGACTTCTCATTCCCATCTACAAAGATAGTTCTTGTAACCAACAGCCTCTCCCAGATTGTACATTTTCCATAAAGTACATAGTCAAAATCTGAGAGGAGGCTTCTGATTCCTGAAATTTGCATGTTGAAGTAATAACTTTCAAATATAACAGGGAGATATCTGCTTTTGGCCATGAGTAATTGGTTTTAGACTTACCCTCCCATCACAAATAACTATAAAACTAGTCACTTTTATCAGATATCAGATAACAGTCAATGTAAGGGATGATCTTGGGCCTTCCTGCTTGTGAGAAGTCCCCTGGCCTCAGTAAAGAGTACTAGAACCCAGCTAACGAGCACTGGTCTCCATTGCTCAGGAGCTAAGGAGACAGAAATAAAAGTTCAGGATTGCTGAGTTGGATTTAATTTGCAAGGCAAAGTATTAGAGAATAGGAAGCTGCACAGAGGACAGAAACAGCAGAAGTTTCCATGAGTTTCTCCATAGGCTAATGGCTGAGAACTAGGATGTCTAGCACAGTGAGAACTACTAAGAAGCAAAGCAGAAAATGGCTGCAGTGGGGCTGAAAGCTGGGCAAAAATATTGGAGGCTATGCAGTTCTAGATGCTGCTGGAATTCTGGCCCTGCAACAGTAAATGGACCTCATTCAGCATTTCAGGCATTCACATGGCTCCCAGAAAGACTGTGCCCTACAGGAAGGGTCATATCCTCAGACACTAAGGGCAGAACAGAAATAGACCCACCCTAATAAAGCATAAAAAACAAAGCCTGAGAGTGTTAATAAGATATACCTGTAATTTGACTATCTGCCACAACAAAACAATAATCTCTAAAGGAAAATAACATTATCCAGACTCTTTACTACATAAAATCTACAGTGTCCAACATAAAATCTACAGTATCCAACATATAATAAAAATTACTAGATATGTAAAGAAGCAGATAATTTAATACATAATAGTTTACAGCAGTCAATAGAAAGAGAACTAAAAATGATCCAGATGTTAGAAATAGCAAAGACTTTTAAAAAAAATTTATAAATCTGTTTAGAGGACTTGAGGGATGAACATGAGAATGCAGACAGAATCTCAGAAGAAAGGAAGAGGACATTTTAGACCTGAAATGTACAATTTCTGAAATAAAAGACTTACTGGATGTGCTGAATAGCAGATTGTACACAACAAAAAAGATCAGTGAACTTGATGCTGGGTCAACAAAAATTCTCCAGACTGTAGAACACATGGAAAAAAAGATGGAAAAAATTATCTGTGATTTGCAGTACATATCAACTAATCTCAGAAGGAGAGAACACAGAGCAGCACAAAAAGTATTTGAAGAAATAATGCAAACATTTTCCCAAATTTGAGAAATATGTCAGCTTCAGGGAGCTCAAAAAACCCTTACACAGGATAAATACAAAGAAAATCATTCCTAAGCATATCAAACTACTGAGGAACAAAGACAATGAATTTAACATACAGATAAAGAATGATGAGAAAGAGTATCTTAGGGAGAAAAAGTGAGATTGACTGGGACTAAAGTGAAATGATGCATCAGAATTCCAGAAACTGTCATTAGGCTTAACATACATTTCATATCCTCACTCATGAAAAAAATCATAAAATCCCCTGTGGTGATTGGATTTACAGACTGAGGTCACCCATAATTGCTTCCTGTTTTTATGAAATTTGGTACCAGAGTGTTACACATTTGAAACTAGTGTCTAAATATTCCAGCCCAAACAGCAAATCATGTTCTACACCAATATTCCCAGAGCATATCAAACTAGTTTAATAACCTCAATCTCTATCACCATGTCACAATACAACAAAAAACTCTCAAGGACAGGAATTTGGGAATTTAAAGGGCCACTCTTGTAGTTTTCCTCCTTGTGGCTGGAGCTATGCATCAGATTAACTGCCTTGAGCTGGAAGGAGATTCCCAAATAGTATGAAAAAAGGAGGCCAGAGATTCCTTGTGGTGCTAATAAGGAAACCCATTATAGCTGCTAGTGATGGAACTTCTTGTGAATCAGGTCTTAGGGGTGGGATAATACTGCTGCAGTTAATGATACTGACATTGATACAGAGTCCTACCAACGTACGGCAGTTCTTCCTGGTGCCCTCTATTTCTTTCTTTCTTTCATTTTTTTTTAGACAGAGTCTTCCTCTGTTGCCCAGGCTGGAGTGCAGTGGCGTGATCTCGGCTCACTGCAACCTCCGCCTCCCAGGTTCAAGAGATTCTCCTGCCTCAGCCTCCTGAATAGCTGGGACTACAGGCGCATGCCACCATATCTGGCTAATTTTTGTATTGTTAGTAGAGACGGGGTTTCACTATGTTGGCCAGGCTGGTCTCAAACTCCTGACCTCATGATCCGCCTGCCTTGGCCTCCCAAAGTGCTGGGATGGTGCCCTCTATTTCATCAAAGGGGATCTCACTTCACTGAATTGGGCTCCAATGTTTTCATCTTTTAATTTGATTCTACAGCTACCTCTCCACAGTGTAAAGCTGGTGAAGCACAAATGCCAGTGTTTGTAGCCATATGAAGCCTTTTTGTACCCTGAGGCAAAAGGAAAAATGTATACCTATATAGACATGTATCAGCATATCTTTTCATATTTTGAACCAAGGGGAACATAGTAATAAAATTTGTACGATAGTATAATAAAAATATATATATATTATAAATTAAAATTTACGTAAAATTTAAAACACACACAAAAAAAATTTGTACGATCAAAAAAATATAAGAATATCTAAAGCCCCACATTGCCCAGTCCATTGGCACACGATTGTTAACCCTCAGCTGTGGGCTGATGGAAGTGACTGGCCCCTTCACATATTAATGTAAGGCCATAAAGCAAGCAAATAACAGCTGTCGTTAGTTAAAAGTTTGATATGTTCACCATATATTTTCTACATATTTTCTACATATATTTTCTACATATATTTGATTTTTTAAATATTGCTTTAAAATATTATTAATTTTGATTACTGAGTTTTGGTGTCCCCTTAGATTTTGCACTTTGGAAAAATACCTCACTTACCTCAACCTAATCCTATCCCTGGAGATTGTTGTCTCAGAGACCAAGTGCTTGCATCTCTGCCTAATAACCCACTGTAGCCCTTGATTCAATGGTAGATAGAATAATGGTCCCACAAAGATATCCACACTCTAATATTAGAACCTATGAATTTGAATACTTTATGTAACAACAAAAAAAAGACTCTGCAGATGTGATTAACGTGAAGGACCTAAGATGGGGAGATTATCTTAGAGTATTCAGATGGACCCAATCTAATCAAATGAGTCCTTTAAGGAAGAGAGCTCTTTCTAGCTGCAGAGAACCAGAGAGATAGAAGAACTCAATTTGCCTTTGTAGGCTTTAAAGATGGAAGGAGGGGGCTTTGCCTCAAGGAGTGCAGGAGGCCTTGAGAATCTGTAAAAGGCAGATAAATCTCCAGAAAGGAACACAGCCCTATGCCTTGATTTTAGCCTAGTAAGAACCACATTGAACTTCTGCCCTACAGAGCTGTAAGATAATAATTTTGTGGACTTTTAAGCCATTAAATGTGTGGTACTTTGTTACAGCAGCAATGGAAAACAGATACACCACTTCTCTCTATAGGAATTGCTCATCTCTGTCTCTGGGACTCAGGACCACCTGGATTTTTTCCCTAACAGGTTTTTGTATCTCGAAATAGCTAATCGCTAGGAGAAGAACTTGGCATGTTGGTACCTTTTAATTCCCAAAAGAGGTTCACTTCAAATTTTCCAAGTCCTTCCTCCAGAAACCTTCAAATTCCTCAAATCAATAGCTTCCCTGCAAGGAAAACACCACCACAAAAAAATTCACATTTTGGAGATCCTGCTATATAGCATTTTCTCAGAGTTTCTTCAAATTATATTCCTTTAAGTTAATTACTGGATGGGTTTATGAGTTATTTAGTGAAGTGGAATGCTATAGAAGGCACCCAATGGGCAAGGAATGGGGGCAGTGGGCATAGGATTCATGTGTGACTCACATTAATTCCCAGAGATAAGGTTCATTTTATGACTGCATCCCCATATGAACAACCTGGTCTTTTCCATTAAAATTAAAATATTACCTTTCTTACAGAATCAGTTTAAACCCTGACACTTCATCTCACAGACAAGATCAACTTAGAGACTGCTCAGAAACACACCTGAAGTGGTCAGGCTGGGGTGGACTCAATAGAGAATGGTTAGAGAAGGGAGAAGAGACAAAGGAATTAAGAGAGTTGACACAGCAGGAGAAGGGGTGGACGGCAGGAGGCAGGTTAGATCATTAACAACTTAGAACATCACTCCTACAGCTCAACTCTTCACGCCTAAAAGATCTGAATTAAAAAGTGGGCTCTGCAAAAGTCTAACTGCTCATATAGTCTTTTAACCTAAAAGGAGGGGGAAACTTTAAAAGTCCAAATGTTATCTATTGCCATATTTGACATTAAGTTCATTCATGAATTGCTCAGGTCACGGTTAGAATGATTCTTACTAAACTTTAAAACATAAAATGTGTTAAATCAAACTAAAATTTTGCCTGAGAAAGCCTCCATACTCACATACTTGAGTTCTTAACATATGAACTACAACCTACGTTAGTACATAGATGAACCGGAAACCTAACTTCAGAGTATGCTTTTGTAACAATAGCTGAGTCTCAGCCAATCACAGAAGTTGTATTGAACCCCTCACAGGCAGCCAACCATGCAAACCTTGTTCAAATAAGGCAAACCCAGAGCTGTAACCAATCCAGCGTTTCTGTACCTCACTTCTGTTTTCTGTACATCACTCTCCCTTTTCTGTCCATAAATCTTATCTGACCATGCCACAGCCCTGGAGTCTCTCCAAATCTGTTTTAATTCTTAGGGCAGCCCAAATCATAAACTGTTTCCTTTTCCTTGCTTAGATAAGCTGTTAAATTCAATTTGTCTAAAGTTTTTATTTTAACCAATGCCTCCACAAAATCAATATTCCATCTGCATGTCTAGGTAGAAAATGGAAAGAACAGAAATAGTTTTAACCAGAAATCATTTGATTTTTAAAAAGGTCTAATAAACATGGCCATAGAACAGTATCTATAAATTATAAGGGATGGTTTTACATAACAGAAAATTATATAATGTTGGCTTGATGCAAGCAATTTAGCAGATTGGTTCAAATTTGTCATCTGCACTTTCTAGTTTTAGTGGTTCTCAAATGTATATTCTCATATCCACATGCAAATAAACATTAAGGGTCATCAACAGCTTCTTTGTAATCTACAGTATTTTTTCTTTAGCTTAAGAACAGGGTCTGAAGATTTAGCAAAATCCTAACTATTAACTAACCAATACTATATCGATATCTCACAGCTCTTTCACTCAAGTGACAATCTTTTCATTTCAATTCAATACCTAGTCTGAAATAATATCTACGAAAACCCAGAAGTGGTGTGTCCAAAAATTAAACAATACTTTTTAAAAGCTCTCAGGTTAAAAGGAAATTAATTCATTGTACTTTTTATGGAGTTTGAATCCACATTCCCAAGAAAGGGCAGGGATTCCTTTGGAGTCCTCAGCAAATACATTTCTTCCAGCCTCTGGCTATAGAGAGCAGTTGTGATTCCCAAGGCAACTCAGTATTGCCAAGAAAAACCTGTGCCTCCCACAAACATACGCGCCCTCATTCACAACTCAATAATAAATAAGCAACTTTGCCTTGGCTGGGAGAAAACAAGGCTAATACAGGTGGAATTGAATATCAGAAACAAAAGCTATAAATCTTCATTGTTCTTATTTAAATTATTCAACAATTGATCTTCTTCCACACACAATAGAAAAACTATGTTGATAAGGTATAAAACAAAAATTGTTTAAACTTAATACAATCTTACCAAACATACAAACTCCTATTAGCAGGTATATTTTCACACTCAATGTATCACACTCCCCCAAGTTTGTTTGAAGAAACTATGTGACAACAAAGCACTTTTTTTTCTTTTGACAAATCAGTAAAAACAATATAACCCAACAATTATAATGTACATGTATATGTTGGATATAAAAGGTTCATGTATATTTTTATTGGCTTTTTTCTTGTCTTTGTCTTTTTTTTAATTCGTTCTATTTCTTTTAAATTCTATTAACAGGACTGGAGCTCCATTCAGCTGGAACTTTGGACCTGGGTTCCATTTAATTGGGCACCAGCTCTGCACCGAAACACATATGGAACAAATTATTCTACCTTTTAAATCACAGCAATGTATAAATCTGGAAGAAAATGCTGCATTTTCTGACCTAGGAATCCTTTCCCAGAGCTTTAAAAAAAAAAGCTGCTTTTAAAAAAATTATTATTGAAAAAAATGTTCTAATATGTCTTCAGAATTTTTGAAAACTTATTTCCATGGAATGACAGCTCAATCACATATGGAGATTTCATTAAACTGGTTTAACAAGAATTCCTGTTCAGAAGAGTTTAGTACTGAGCAAGCTGGTTACCAACCTCAAGAGTCTTACACTTTAAAGATACAATAAAATATATTCAAACATATATTCTCTTTTCTGAAATGTGTTGGTAGTATATTAACACAACCAGTTATATCTCTAGGATGCCAAGTAATGTCAAGAAAAAATTGCTCTGGACAAAGTTAAATGAGCAAGGAAGACTTTACTCAAGCTATTTTAATAGGGGACAGAGACAATTGTCAAGAAGACAATAACTCTTCTTGAAAGTCTAAAATGTAGCAAAGCTGAGGGGAACTTTAAGGCTGTCTTGGTCGATAAACAAGAAAAGGGAAACTCTAGCACTGAAAAAGTTACTTTTGAGCAATATTTTAATAAAAGAAAAGCACACAAATTCCTCGAAAGGAAGGGGAAGCTGTCTGAGGCCGAGGTGGTGCTCTGCCAGGAGCAAGCTGACAAGTCTCACTCAAGTGCTGGCAAACAGAGCTTGGGGGCCGGAGCAGGAGCCTGAGCTGGGAGGAGGCTGGCCATTCATTCCAGGAAACTAGTGGGTGGAGGGCCTTGATGCCTGTGATTAAGAGTGTTAATTTGGATTGAGAGGTAATTGGGCATTGGCACAGGACTCAGAAAGGGGAAATAATGCAATCAAAGAGAGGCCTGAGGAAGATGATTGTGACACCTGTGAGAGAATTGAGGCTACAGAGGCTGAGGCGGGAAGACCAATAAGGAGGTCATTATCCTGCTGCCTGGACTGTTAGAGTGCTCCATCTCTGCACTAATCCCCACTCTGTCCCTTTTTCTTCAGTGAAGCACTTCTCCTGTCTCTCTCCTTAATTATCTTTTCACAACACAGTCCCTATGACCACCTTTTAAAAAATCAAACTGTCCTTCTTATTTCTTTGAAATCTCTCCAGAAAGTACACTTGAACCATAAGATTTAAGATGTAATTAAATCATCAGATCTTCCAGGCAGAAGATGTGAAGCGATAATTAAGACAGTTTCCTAAGTTTGCCTGATCATAAGACCCAAGTAGGGATGTTTAAAACATGTGTTTAATTTTTTTTTTTTTTTGAGACAGAGTTTTGCTCTTTGTTGTCCAGGCTGGAGTGCAATGGCATGATCTCAGCTCATTGCAACCTCTGCCTCCTGGGTTCAAGCGATTCTCCTGCCTCAGCCTCCCAAGTAGCTGGGATTACAGGCATGTGCCACCATGCCCAGCTAATTTTGTATTTTTAGTAGAGTCGGGGTTTCGAGATCTTGGTCAGGCTGGTCTTGAACTCCTGACCTCAGATGACCCGCCCACCTCAGCCTCACAAAGTGCTGAGATTACAGGCATGAGCCCCCGCGCCCGGCCTGGGGTTTCCTTTAAGCATAACTTCCTAGGTTCCATTTCACACTCACTGAAACAGTATTGTCCACTGGAAGGGTATAGCAACTTGTCTTTTCAGGAGAGTACCCCAAATGATAGCTATGATCTGACAGTTAGACAATGAGTTATAAGGGACAGTTAGTAGCTGGCAATGTCATGAGACTTCATGAACGAGATGAGTTTTTAATGAGTTGATTTTAAACTACTTTCCTCTCCATTTTGGTTCCTGATGGCACTAGCATATCAGGCTAATGGTGAATGCCTAATGAATGACGTTGCCTGGAAAACTGGTAAAAACCAGATTAAAGTATGCTCCTGCCAAGCACTGGCTTAGTTAAATGAATGTAATCGGAGAAGAGGAATCCTTGGAAATGTGAGAAAACTACACAAAACAATCACACTGGGGGATGAGCCAGAAGCTGACTGTGAAAATGAGGCTCTAGATACACAGGCACTCAAGTGCTTTTTCAAAACTGAACTTCCATATCCCTTTGGCCCTATCCCAATATGGAAGGACTATAGTAGATAAACATCTGAATGAGAAAGTGAATATTATGCCATACTAATTCTACCAGGTTTATACAGCTGTGGACCAAGTGAGTCAACAGTAATGTGCCTTTAAAAATTGAACAAACGTGAAACAAAATGTCTTCAGGAAATAAGATTTAACCTGCAGGTTTAACTAGCCACATTTTCCCCACGAAAAAGAGCCATTAAAATATGTATCTGGAACCTTCGTGGAAGCAAGTCAAAGGAATTTGAAGGAAAAGCTGAAGGAATCACATGGAGCCATGCATGAAACAATGGGACCACCTAGTGTCATCTGAACTTTTCCACTAAAGGGCTTATCATCACCCAGTTTCCTCTTGCCTATGGTGTACGACTAGTGACTGAGTAGAGGGCTGGGTAGGAAAAAAACATCCATTTCTATTTGGGATTTGGGGTTTGGGTGGAAGTAGAACAAGATAACAACTGTCACCAGGATCTATTACCTTCTGATAAGCTCTGGAAGGACCTGGTGCTCATCTGACTGTTCATAGATCCTTTTTATCAAGACTGTTATTCAGCTAATCCAGATGTCCTGCTGAAACTGATTATTTTTTTCAATCTAGTGTCTTCTTTTGGTCAAAATCCTTACCTAATTTTCAAACAGAACCAAAATAATAGCCAGTGCCTGCAAAACTTTTTGTGTCAAAAGTTCTTATTCTCTAAGCACTTGGGGAATTATTTACGCAAGGCTCGTGTACAGATCTACATGTCCTAGGCTAACAACAGCTAGAGAGCCTTTAAGATATTTAATTTGCTTTTCAAATGCAATGAAAATAAAGTTTTTTTTAACATATTTTCTTCTTTTATTGAAAGTATTATTCTGAAAAGAGGACAAAGGAAACTTATAGGTAGAAAAAGCAAATAGTACAGAAAAAAAGAAATGCTAGAGAAGACAGGGTTTCAGTACTACAGTCCAGTTAAGACAGTTTGAATATGGATACACCAGAAAGAGAAAGAAACAATAGAATTAGCAAGAATGGTGAAAGAAGAAAAAAAATGTGTCTTTTGCATAATATGCTAACTTATCACAATAACTTCTGATCCCTTGTAAGGATTCCATGTCCTCTTTCTTCAATGCCTTGACGCTAATAGATCCTAAATACTAACCTAGAAGACTGACTTTACTCAAACCTTTCCTTTTGCTAGTATAATTCTCTATTAAAGCAAATGTAATGTTTGATTATATTTTAATAAGCCGCTATATACCTTGATTTTGAAACATAAAAATGTCATAAGCAAAATTAAAATGCAAGTGACAAACTTCAAAAAATATATTTTAAATTAATAAATACAGATACCCTTAATATAGAAAGAGTTGACACAAATTACTAAGAAATGTTATTAAGATTCTGGTCAAAATACGGACATGAGCAGATAATACTCAGAAGAAAACTACCAGTGGCCTGTTCAATCTCATAGTAATTTGCAAATTAAAAAATGAAATACAATTCTTTAGTGATAATGTTCAAGACTGGTCATGATATTCAAGGTGCAGAGATAGGCTTTCTATTTCATACCTAGTGAAAGTTTAAGTAAGTATAACTTTTGTGAAAAGTTATTTGTAATATGCCCTGAAATGTAGAGCTTTCAGCTTAGTAGTTAAACTACTACTGGAATATTATTAAGGACAATAAGGGATATGAAATAATACACTCACAAGTGTAGTTATTAAAGAATTATTTGTAATAATGAAAAACAGAAATAATCTATTTTTCATGAGGAAAGTTTTTAAAATGAGTTTGTAGAAGATTTAATAAAATGAGGAAATACATATGATATTGTTTACATAAGTAAATACAATTTTAAATATATGCCCCCATATGGTTATGAATCTAATTATGTGTTTTAAACTGTATTTACCAGGGTCGGTTTCCTTGTGAATACGTACTTTGGAAATTGCCAAGTGTTTGAACATTTCAATGACATTTAATTTTCCCCCAAATTCAGTTTTTACAGTGCCTGGAACTTATTACGCTGATGTCTGCATAATGTGTGTCTTTGTTTTTGTATTTTTTTTAACTCATTTAATCACAGGGCCAAGTCACTGCCAGATTCCCCAATCTATTTTTAATTGGTCTAAAACTTTGATTTTCAAATAAACAAGCATTATTTTATCATACCCTTTGAGACAGCCAGGTGGGAGGGGGTCTCAGAAAACCTCCAACCAGCCTGGGCACTGGGGTGAGGCCTCGGGAAGTTCACACCATTTTCAGCCAGGAGGAGTCAGGCCTCTCCTCTGTCTACGTGGACCTGGGATTCGAACAGCCAGGCAGGAAGCACTCTACCAGGGACTCTGGCCTAGCAAGAATCCCTGTTTCCCCTTTTTCTTCCTTTTCACCCAATAAAACCCTGTCTTACTCACCATTCAAATTCTCTGCGAGCCTGAATTTTCGTCGGTGTGGGACAAAGGACCCCGTCTTTAACTGAACTAAGGAGAAGTCCTTCAATATCTTCAATCCCTTCATCTTCCTAGCACCAGATGCTGGTTTTCTTTTCAGGATGACTTTTACAAATAAACTGAAGTGCTTGTTACTTTATAAGAGTAAGAAATTTGGAGAAAAAAATAGAAAAAAACTTCTCTATTTTGCAGCAAACTTTAAATTATTCCAGAAAAGTGAAATCCTGAGTCTTAAATCAAATGCAGAAGGTCTTCTGAATAGAAATATTCATCAAAAGGGGCTGGGAGGTGCAAATTATGCGGTGGTTATCTGGGTCAAAGGAGTACTGAAGATTTAATTATTTATACTTTTTTAAAAATTTGATTAACATCTGTTGTATTTATAATTATAATGTAATTAAATTAATTATAATCATAAACCAACCTTTGTTTCTGATTCTAGAGGCAGTAGAGCTTAATGGTTAGAGCACTCATTCTAAAGCCCAGTGGGCTGGTTCATATCCTGCCTCCATTGTGACTTCTTGAACAAGTTATTTATCCTCTCTGCGCCTCAATTTTCTCATCTGTAAAGTAGGGATAATCACATTACCTACATCATTGGGTTGTTGTGACAATTACATGAGTTAAGTTATGTGAAGCACACAGAACAGTGCTTGCCAAATAACACTGTATAACCAAATGTGCGCTATAATTATTTTGTTCTAAATAAATGTGTTCTAGAATGTTCTAAAAACTAAATGATCTAACATTTTAACGTTACAACTAATTTTGGAAGATAGAGGTTTTCAAGGATTGGTTAAAACTTGTACCACTGTCATTTACGTGGATTTTACATTGTGCTGGAGACTACCATAAACATTTTATGGACATTTGTTCATTTAATTCTCACAGAAAATTTTGAGTTATATTTTATCACCATCATTTTATAGACAAGGAAACTGGATAAACAGAGGTTTAGAAATCTGCCTAACTAGGTCACAGACAATGGAAGAAGAATGCCAGAATTCAAACCCAGGTCTTCCTGCCCCCAAGATTAATGTTCCTAACTATTCCGGGCAATTAAGATTTGTGATAGGTATACTACACTAGTCCTAGCTATAACTAAAATGTGTATTCTTCAAAATTTTGTCTGAATATTAGTAATTAGAGATCAATTGATATTCATGCTTTGTTATTTCAGTAAAGAGGTCATCTATTATAATCACTGAATATGAGTCATGCCTATGAAAAATCTAGTTGTTTACACAATACTGCATAATCCTATCACCACTATTTCCATGGCAACTTTTACCAAAAGGCAATGCCAGGAGAAAATAAACAGTCTCTCATGGCTTAGTTTTACAAGCTTAAACCTATAAAATCATGAGAGGATATTAAAAATCCAATGATAGAGTTGCTGCTGCAGGTGTGCAAGTTTGTTGTTGTTGCTCCTATATTCTGATGTAACATTTGAAGTATAGTACAGACAATAAACTTGGTTCAGTGACTTGAATACTTAGGCAGTCTGACTCTAGTAAACTGAATGTCTATTGAGTGAGCCCACTGATAAGTGTTCAAGATGAAAAATATTTGAGGGCCTGTTTCTTATTCTGGCAACTGATGAATGGGAAGCTCCACTCCCCATCCCCAAATATGTGTGGATTGATGGGGCTTCAGAATTAAGACATAGAGAAGGAAAAGTCGCCATATACTACTTTAAAGGGTTAACGAGCAGTCCGGGAAAAGATGCTCACCTTAGATGTCAGCAGCACCTCTCAAGGATGTGCCGTGTATTCTAACGAAGATGTTCTTGGAAAACTCTTTACTAAGAAAAGAACTAGCAAAGAATTGACAAAGCCTTCAAATTATCTTGTCCCTCCTACAAATCGCAAGCTCTTCATTAAAGGCATCAGAACACGTTCTAACAAGGAATTTTCAGCTTAGAGTGGTTGTTCTGCCATTCTGCCACTCTCCATGTTAAGGCCATTCCAGGGAGGGTAGATTCTATGATTAAGGTGATTAAGGTAATCAGCCAGGCTGACTCAAACACTCAATCTAGCTGCTGCCAGTGGACCTGCTGGTAATCACCAGAAGAGTATGCGTTGGAGGAGAATTTCTCTCTACAAGTACTCTTGTGTTTGTTAAAGTTGAAACTAAGTTGGACAAAGAACTGTGCTTGAAAGTTTCCAGCTCTATAAATTGTAACTTCCATAAAATGTATCCCTGACTAACAGTCCCCTGACCACATACCAGGGGTTATGCTTCTGGAGTCTGTACCCCTTTCTAATAAACTGCTCTGGACACAATGAACCCTGAATTAATTGTTGTAACAGGTTAATGGATAAGGTAACAAAAAAAACCTCCATCTTTAACTAATGAAGGTTACTTAAATCTTATTTTTCTATCACCAAGGCCACCATCTTGGTGATATGACTCGAGGGTCGATTAAAGCTACCACCCCTCGAATTTTTTTTTTTTTTTTTTTTTTTGGTACCAAGTACTGTTCTATCCACTAGCCATATTGAAAAGGTCCCTCTTGCTCAAAATTGTTAGCTCTTCTACTCTGCTCTTTTCCTGTCTACCCAGACATTCCTGCCTGTGGGAATCCTACAGGTTTCATTTTTAAATTTTAAAGCTGGAAAAAACCTGAGAAATAATTTGATAATTTAGTTTAATTGCCTCACAATGTAGGTCCTTGTTTCCCAGTAGAAATGAGCCACATGTGGCTATTTACATTTAAATTGATTAAATTAATTAAATTTCAAATTCAGTTTTTCAGATGCACCAGCCACATTTCAGGTGCTCAATACTCACCTGTAGCTATTGTCTGCCATATTGGACAATACAGATATGCAACATTTCCATTATCAGAGAAAGTTCTATTGCATGGCAACTGACATAGACTAGTGAGGGTGCCACTGATGCTATCTAAGATGATTTACATGGACTTTTTAATAGCTATATATTACTTTAATATGTATTAGGTATTATGTAATTTACAGGTCAAAGTTCTTGTTTCATAGATATTATTGCTTAGGATAAGGATTGAAGTTTAAAATGAGAGTTGGTTCAAAGAAAAATCTGCCAGGACTACTAAGATATGACAAAATTGTGAAGGTGGCAGGTGAATGAATGAGGCTTGAGAAACTGGAGGTTTGATTTTTAAAATAAAAATGGGAAAGAATGAGTAGAGCTTCCAGAAGGCCACAAGTGTTATCCTGGAACATTTATCTCCTAACAAAGATTAAGAAAAAGTGATGAACACTTAGACAAAGAAGGGATTCAGGGGGGTTGGGGCAGAGGAATGCACACAGGGAGAGTAGCCTAAATAAGCTGTGCGGGCCAGGCAGCATGAGGGCAAGGAGTCAGAAAGGCCAAGTGCAGGCATGTCAGGCGCTGGGGAAAGCACACACAAAGAGAGACAGTGCACCTCTCCAGCTGGGAAAGTCCAGAGTCTCAGGAAATCATCATATTTATTTACAGAGTTTGAGTAGTCGTATGTATAGTGAATTTCCAGCAAGAACACATTTCAAAAACTCTTGAAACTGTAATCTTCCTCTCTATTTTCACTGGCTGCAGTAGAAATTTTATTAGAGAAGATTTGGGTGGAAAAGTAGAAGCAGTCACAATAAAAGATAATTTAATCTTCTAGGTAAATTTTCAAGCCTACTGAACCTTGAGTTATTTCAATAAGATGTTCCCATCTTGCCAACACATGTTGGGAAGCTACAGGTGCTGATGGTGCTGCTCCAGTGATCTTTCAAGCAATCACAAGTGTTCATTACAAGGTCAGCATGGTGATAGGAGAGGCTGGAACTCATTCGTTTTATTTCATTTTCCAAATCTAACATCCCCGGTAGAATATTCAGTACTTTTTTAGCCAGATTCAAGAGTCCAAACAGCCCAAGGATCAAACTGATAATGTATACCTAGAGGCAGAAACAGCATCTTCCTACAGCAGACAAGAGCCAAAGTGGCAGAGGGGGAGGCATCATCCTGGGGAAACAGACAAATGCCAGAAGCAAGGTAGTCCATGCAGAAGAGGCTGGCAAAGCTGTTTTGAGTTCTGAGAGGACTCCCTAGGAATTTTAGAAATACTTGGGTGGATTATGGGAGGCGAGAAAGTGAAATGTGAGGTATAGCAGTTGTAAAGAAGGAGGTAGCTGGCCAGTAAAATCTGGTTATAAATGCTAATATGACCTCACTTGTCACCAAAGACTATACATTCTTGAGTTGCTTAAGTTGCACTTGACATACGTATCTGCTGTTAATTTCACACAAACCCTACGCAAATATTATTGCCTGGGAGATACTGTTGCTATTTCACACTGGAGAATCTGGATATTCAGAGGGAGTATTTTCTTTGATTTGGTCCACCCCAAAGATCTTCCTCACAGATCCAAGTGATTCTGAAGCCCATATCCTGTCCACTGTATTGCACTGCTACTTAAGAAGATGAGCTAGAACTTTCAGTTTCAGGAAGAATATGGAAGGTAAGTTAGCCAGCACAGTAGGTAAAAAACCTTGGGTGTTGGGCTTAGGGAGCACTCAGATTGCCTTTTACCTAGAATTGGTTCTGCTTTCTGTGTGCAAGCACATGAAGGCCCCTCTAGGTCTGAGGATTGGTATGAAAGGGCAAACATTCAAAGAACTGGAAGATCTTAATGCCTGCTTCTCCCCTCTGATACTTCCAGGAAATCCTCATCCCTACAAATGTACATAAACTGAGCTCCTTCAAAGTTGATAGTACCTATTTTAAAGGGACATCAAGCAAGTAGAAGGGCATTCTGTAATATAATCAAAGGACTTCCCAAAGTTCCAACTTATATCTGCCTAGAAATATTTCCAGACTTGGTTAAGGAAAGGTGTAACCTTCACACCAGAAGGAAACCATTCCTCTTGAGGTAACTTTCTCTTTAAAAAAATAAAATAAAGGATTTTGGCTACAACCACCCATTTCCCTTCTCTAACATTCCCAGATCCCAGATCCCAGATCTCTTTGGGGAATTCCTTTCACCCACTATGGAAACAAAAGAGGGTCCTCCTGCCAAAACTTGCTCTCACCATCATACCACCATTCCTTGCAGCCAAAGAGTAGGCATGTGACCCAAGCTTGGCTATTGAACTTGAGTTGTTTAAGGATGAAAGAAATAGAGTCCATTCTTCCCAGCCACAGTGCCTGGAAAGGACTCTCGAGCAGTTCTAATCACTGGGATCTTTCAAAAACTACCTTGCACCTTTTCAATGAATTCCATTTTTCACTTATGTTGAAGTTTCTCCAATTTGTAACTATAATAGGTTGAATTATGACCTTCCCCTAAATTCTTATGTTGATATTGTAGACCTCAGAATGTGACTTATTTGAAAATAGGATTGTTGCAGATATCATGATTTAAGTTAAGAGGAAGTCATACTACAATAGAGTGAGCCTGTAATCCAATGTGTCTGGGATCTTTATGATCAAAGGAATTTTGGGCACAGACACACATAGAACAGCATGTGAAAATGAAGGCAGAGATTGAAGTGATGCTCCTACAAGCCACCGAATGCCAAAGACTGCCAGCAAACCACTAGAGGCTAGGAGAGGGGCAGGGAACAGATTCTCCCTCACAGCCCGTAGATGGGAACCAACCCCGCTGACACCTTGATCTTGGATTTCTAGCCTCCAGAACTGTGATACAAATTTCTGTTGTTTAAAACATGCAGTTTGTGAAGCTTTGTTACAATAGCCCTAGCTAATTAACACAGCAATCAAAACACCCAATCTGACTTTTTTTTAAGGGTGGATACTCTTGGTGAGTTTAAGGGAGCAAATTCTCATAAAGTGATTGTGGTAAGAAAGGTCTGAGCAGCCTGAGGAGAGAAGGAAATCTGTAGAGAAAGTTCACAGGCTGGCTTCTCAATATAGAGTATTAGTCTGTTCTCATACTGCCATGAAGAAATACCCGAGACTGGGTAATTTATCAAGGAAAGAAAGCTTAATTGACTCACAGTTCCACATGGCTGGGGAGGCCTCAGGAAAATTACAATCATGGTAGATGGCAAAGGAGAAGCAGGCACCTTCTTCACAGCATGGCAGGATGGAGTAGGTGCAACCAGGGGAAATGCCAGATCCTTATAAAACCTTCAAATCTCGTGAGAACTCAGTCACTATCACGAGAACAGCATGGGGGAAATTGCCCCCATGATCCAATTACCTCCACCTGGCCCCACCCTTGACACATGGGGCTTATGGGGATTACAATTTGAGGTGAGACTTAGGTGGGAACACAGCTAATCCATATCAGTATATCTGAATACTTCACAATTTTGCCTAAGCCTTCCTTGGGTTCACACACACACACAAAACTGATTAGACCAAGAAGATGATTTTTCAGGTAGCAGACCAAGAAAAGGCTGGGATAAACAATATATAGTTTGGGCAGTTTGAGACTAGGAGAAAGTGTGTGATTCATGGTCGTTAGAATAAACTCTGCTGTAAGCAGCAATTTTTTTTTTTTTGCTTCTGCTTGTTGTCTAAAAAATGATTGATTATATTCACTATTCTCTAGTTGATACCTTGATGTA
This sequence comes from Pan troglodytes, assembly GCF_028858775.2. Taxonomy (NCBI): domain Eukaryota; kingdom Metazoa; phylum Chordata; class Mammalia; order Primates; family Hominidae; genus Pan; species Pan troglodytes. The sequence goes on from NC_072404.2 coordinate 103,631,503, forward strand.
ATGTTAGCATCTGGTCTGAGTCAGAAGTTAATATGGTGTGGGCAGAGGGCCCAGTTTTGATCTCTTTAAGGTAACTAATTTGATCTTTTTAGTGCCCAAGGATTAAATGGTCTCTAATTAACTCTTATTCTTTCAGCAAATATCTATTAAGTATGTACTCTGGGCCAGAAGAGTGCCGTGAGTAAGACAGGCAGGTTTTCACCCCCACACTGGAGGGAGCAGCAAATGTTACAGGAACTAATGGTCAGGTGTATCGTGGGAAGCAACATTTAATCTGCTAAATAAAGGTCAAGTGAGAACTAGCAGGTCCAAAGCAGGCAGGAGGTAAAGGGGACAGTGTCTGAGGAAAGAGCATTCCCAGCAGAGTAGAAGATACTATGAAATCTTAGAAATCAAAGAGAACACTTTGGCAAGGCAGAAGCATTGAAAGAAGCTCATTATAGTCAAGAGATGAGGCTAGAAAGACCAGGAAAACAGACTTAAAGAGTCTGAATTATCCTAAAGGTAACATGCAGAACTACCAAAGAGTTTTAATGTGGGAAGTGAGATGGCCAGATTCACCCTCCTTAAGATCATTCTAGTGGCTGTTTGGAGAATGGCTGGGGGAAAACCAGGCTAGACACACAGAAAGCAGTTAAAAATCTATTGGCATGGTAACAGAGATGAAGATAGATTAAGCTAGGATAGTGGCCATGTAAAAGGAGAGAATATCATGTCTGGAAGAGGGGAAATGCCATGTCTTCTGACTGGGGAGGCTGCCTTTCCTTACCAGTTGGGCCAAGACTACCATTCTTGCTTGTTGTCTGTGGTTCAGTGAAAATGTGTGGCAGGTCCAACATGCCCCACTGCAGAAGAGCAGTGAGCCCCCAACAGATTTCCCAGACAGGGTCCATACCCTTGAGATTTGGGTGAGAACCCTGTGAATTCTGGCAGATGCCCAACAGATTGCCCATGATCGGTAGATTGGCAATTCTGGCAGATTGCCCAACAGATTGCTTTCACTGCTTGTGACACAGCAGGTCTTGCAAGACTACAGCACCTTATCTCATCTACTTATTCCAGACAACTCTGGGAACCAAGAAAATTTGGATTGGGAACAACTAGGGTGTGTGCCTCAGCCCCAGCCATCCCTTTACCTGGAAGGTTTGTCACCTGTCTCTTAAATTGCCTTTTCCTTTTCAGTAGTACAGGGGCATGTGGCAATCAACTGTCTAAGCAGATATCCAACTGGAAAACAAAATGTATGTGGCATGTAGCCATATTCCGTAACATGAACTCCCCAAAATGGAACTCTTTTTCTCTCCCCCAAAGTCTTCTCCTATTGATTGGGAGGGAGAGGACTGTATTTGCAGGGCTTACTTTCTGCAGAAAGTTATTTGGTCCTAGCAACTGTTAGTTAACTGCATTTAGAATTCTAGATACCTAGCACTTTTCCACCACAGATTTGGGACTTACAACTCAGAGAGAGAAAAAAATAAAATCCTGCTCCACTTCTTATTACAGTAACCTAAACATTTTTCTCCTCAAATTCTTTGGGGCACCTGAATATGGGAAAACAAAATTTTAGCAGAATATTTTTTAAATGGAAGAATGAGTTAACAATCTACATTTGAAAGCATTTGACTGAGCCATGTATTCTTAAGTATTGAAATGCTTATTGGTATGGACTTGGTAAGAAGGCACTGTTTTAGGTACTATATTTACAGATTCAGTGATTATTATAGGTACTATATTTATAGATTCTTTTAAAATACATATTTAGAGCTTTCTTGGTAAGATTGACAAAGCAGCAGCAAAATTAATTGAAAGAATTTTTTTAAAACAATTTCTAATGTCATTTAGGGTACAATCACGCAGAAAAAAAAATGTTTGGTTGCTGTTTCAACCCCCAAATCATCAATCTTAGTATTTTTTAATTGAGTTGCTTGTAAGACTAATTCAGCCTGTAGAAAGACAAATTTTAAAGCAATCTTCTAGCTATTCCACACATGATGGCCTTAAATTCACTGAACTTTAAGTTCCAAAACTTTCCACCAGTCAAAGGTAGTTTTTCATTTGTGTGGACACTGAATTCTTAATACAATTAAGGCTGATGCTTCTGGCTGTCTTTCTGAGGTCACCATCCTTACGTGGCTGATTAAATTCCACTCCTGAGAATGGATGCTGAACACATTTCCAGTGACAGCAATTACTTTAAACTCCTTAAAGCCTTCAAAATAGAGAACGTTTAATTTAGAGCTCTTAGTAAAAATAATTAGCAACTAAGACTCAAGGAAATTACATTTAAATCTCTCCTGTAGAATCCTTAACAACTTAAACACCAATTCAAATTTCCTACATGACAAAAGAGTAAATTGCTCATTGTGAAAAGTGTTTGTACCACCTTTTCCTCTACCTTTTTAAAATATATATATATACACATATATATACACATATATACATATATACACATATATACATATATACACATATATACATATATACATATATATACATATATTATTATACTTTAAGTTCTAGGGTACATGTGCACAACATGCAGGTTTGTTACATATGTATACATGTGCCATGTTGGTGTGCTGCACCCATTAACTCATTTACATTAGGTATATCTCCTAATGCCATCCCTCCCCCCTCCCCCCACCCCACAACAGGCCCCGGTGTGTGATGTTCCCCTTCCTACACCCAAGTGTTCTCATTGTTCAATTCCCACATATGAGTGAGAACATGTAGTGTTCGGTTTTTTGTCCTTGCTTCCTCTACCTTTTTCATGTAACCCTAACATAACTCTAACAGAGGCACAAGGCTTAGGGTAGTTAGGATCCTGTAGTTACAGGATTGCTGAAGTGATGAAGGATCACAGCTGCTGGGGCATTTCCTTTGGCAGTTTGCCAGATGCCTCCTCTTCGATTTCAGCCTAAGATGAGAATACCATCCCTATCACAGATCCAAGGATTTTAAAATACCCTTTCTAATTACAGAAAAAACATCTAGACACCTTCTGTGTCCAAGCAACTGCTTCATTAACTGAAATGTAAGCGGTGACTCTGGGAGCTGCTCTCATGGAGTGGTGCAGTGCTTGCTTGTCTTTGCTTTTGCACCATATCCCTCTCCACGCCCTTTCTCCCTTTTCAGGATCCATATTTCCAAGCACACGGTACCCTATGTATCTTTCTAAATGGCAAGGACCCCACTAAGGCAGTGCTTTCCTCTTTCTAACCCCTTCCTACCTCACCTTCTGACCAAAACACACCTTTCCTATTTCCCATAATCATTCAAGAAGCATGCTAATCTGACCCGCTTATTTTAAAATCCATTTCTGCCAAGACTTTAATGAACAATAATGGTGTATCTTTCTCAGAAAACTTTGGCTTTCAAATTTTCGGCCTTCATTACCTTAATCCAAAAACAGTGACACCCTGGCAAAGACAGAGGAAGAGATATCGTGAGACTGAGGAGCCCTTTGGCTCCTCCTCAATTCATATATTTCAGTCGAACTTAGTTTTATGACTGACTTCACCTACACACTTCATAAAATTACAAAACCTGACAGCTGGAAAGTATTTAGAGATAAGTCAACATTTCCATTTTAAAGATAAAGGAACTGCAACACTGAAGAGTTCAGAAAACAGTCATACCATTAGTAAATAGAGAGAGAAGCCAGGACTCCTGGCTCTAATAACTCTTACTGTCTTACCTCACCAACTCCCTGTTAATGAACTTTTCAAAAAAACATATGTGTACTATTAATTTTTTGTATCTGTGATTCCTAATTGGCTGGAATGAGATGAGGTTGGAGGGAGCATATATAAGCATCTCCAAATAACACATTCGATTTAAAGAAGCATAATTAATATCAAAATATATTTCAAATTGGGGAAATGAAAACCCCATTGTTTTGATAACAAAAACCACAAGTAGTAAATTGCAACAAAACACCGGCAGATAACAATTCCTTCCTATGCATATCAGTAATTCTCAAAGAGGGCAGACATTGGAGACTGGAGACATATTCAAACCTCCACAGGAAGAAGGCTCTTAGCTTCATCTGAAATATATAAAACATCTTGGCCATTTAACTTTTTAAATTTTTGGTTGCAATTATAACATTTCAAACAAATAGAAAAATACAGAAATAATACAGCCCTTACATATCCACCATATTCAAAACCTACTATGTCATTGTTTTATCACATTTGCTTAATATGCCTCTTTGTTGTTTTAATTTTTAAAAGAAACAAAAAGTACAGGCACAGGTAAAGCTCCACCAGAAACATGCTTTCCTTCCCCTCTTTGAGTGACAAGCACCCTGATCGAGTATGAATTATCTGTGCCTTTTAAGCTATTCTATTTTATCACTTATGCATGTGTCCATAAACAATGTATGTTATTGGTCGCTGTGTTTTTACATTTTATACAAATCATACAATTATTGCATGTATCTTTTTACAACTTGCTTTCTTCATTAAACATACTCTGTGAGATTTATTCATACTGATATATGTAGATTTAGTGAATTCATTTTAACTGCTGTACAACACTCATTGTATAAATAAACCCAGCTTATCTCTCCAGTTCCCTACCAAGAAGCAGTTAATATTGTCTTCACTTTTTTTACTTTTGTAAACAGTGCTGCAGTGAAAATCCCGGTGGATGACCCCTTGTGCACATGTGTGAGAGTTTTTCTAAGAAGTGTAACTAGAAATAGAATTTTAGAACTTCAGGATGCATGCATTTCCATCATTACTAATTGATGAAATATTGTTTTCCAAAGTGGTTGTACCAATTTATCCTCTGCTAGCATTACCTGTGTTCTGTTTACTTACATTTTTACCATGATTTGGTGATAACAGACTTATTGTCTTTCTTATCTCTTGGGATGAAATAGTATTTTGTATTATTCTAATATATATTCTCTATGTATCAGTGCAGTTGAATATCTTTTCATATATTTATGAAATCTTCTAGTTTCCCCTTCTGTGAATTGCTTTTTCATATCCTTTTCTCACTTTTAAATGGGTTGTTTTCTGTTCCTTACTGATATATGAAAGCTTTTATGTATTCTGAATACCATTCTTTTGCCAGTTATATAGATAGAAAATATCTTCTTTCTGTGTAGATTGCTTTTTTGCTCCATTTATGGAATATTTTGTCATTCACAGGTTTTTTATTTAATGAAGCCAAATTCAACACTATTTCTTTAATAGTTGTCTGTTGTTTAAGAAATATCTCTTACCTGAAGTCATAAAATATTGTTCTTTATCTTTTCTTGAAAATGTTAAAGGTTTACTTTTTACATTTATTGTTTAATCTAGCTGCAGTTTATTTTCGTGTATGGTATGAAAGAGAAATCTAGCATTCTTTTTTCTGTGGATAGCCGGTTGTTGTAGCACTGCTTACTGATGAGTGGATTTATAAGGCCACTCTACACAAAGTTCTCATAGGGAGATGAGTCTGTTCCTAGGCTCCAGATTCTTCTCCATTGATCTATTTCTGTCCCCATATCAATAACACCATCTCATTTAATGTGACTGTAAAGTAAGTTTTACTCAGAGTGGGGTGAATCTCTTCTTTTTCTTCTCCTTCTCCTCCTACACCTCATTTTCTATTTCTTTCTATAAAAATATTTTAAACCATTCTCAACCATCTTTACTTTTGTATAACACTTTGCATTTTCTTATGAAGTCTGTAAAGCTAAATTTACTTTATAAATTAATTGGAGAATTGTCACCCTCCAATACTAAGTAAATGTTAGTACATTTACTAAATTTTAGGGAGGGTGTAAAGATATAGTAATGATTTCATATGTTGCTCTTGCATCCAGGAATTTAGCTTAACTATTGCTGGTATGAACAGTTTATAAATTTTCTTATTAATACATTTTTCCATGTAGACAATTATATCATCAATAATAATGATTATTTTATTTTTTCCTTTCTGATCTTTTCACATTAAAATTTTTTAATTAACTAATTTGTCTTATTCCACTTACTAAAATCTCCAGTACAATATTTAAATGAAATGGTAATTGCAGGCATCATTTACAAGAGACTTAGATGAAGCGTCTAATGTTTCTCTACTAGGTATAGTATTTATGAGAGTTTTGGGTTGATATTCTATATCAGGTTAACGAAGTTTTCTCATTTTTCAATTTTATTATAAATTTACAGATTTCTTTGTTTTTTACCCTGAGTGAGTACTAAACTTTATCAAGTAATTTTTCTGAATCTGTTGAGATAATTGATTTGCATCTTCAATCTGTTTATATGGTAAACAAAATTAATAAATGTTGGTCTAATGTTTAATCATTTTGGCATTTCGAAAATGAACCCCATTTGGTCATGCTATGTATTTTAATAAATTGTTGGGCTTGTTTTGTTAATTTTTTTTTATGATTGATTTTGCATCATTTTCATAAATGAAATCAGCTAGCAGTTTTCCTCTGTGATACTACAGTTCTGACAAATTGTTCCTTTGTGGTACTAGAGCTCTGAAAACCTCGGTTTCACATTTTAATCAACCTCATAGAACAAGTTGTGGAGGATTTCTTTTTTTCTATTATCTAGAGGAGTTTATATTAAAAAGAAATTACATATTTCTCAAATTTGTAGCACTTGCTCGTTTAGCCCTTGGAGTCTGATAAATTTCATCTGGATTTACTTTTAACTGCTGAATAAATTTCTTTAACAATTACAAATTTCCTTAGTCATTTTGGCAAATTTGGCAATTTTTCTATAATTTTATTTTTTTAACTAAAGCTTTCATGTTTATCACCAAGGTAGCTTCTGGACACACAAACACACACACACACACACACACACACACACACGGCAATTGTCTTTTTTAATTCCTAATATAATTTATCTATGTCTAATTTCTTTCTTTTTTCATTAGTCTTACTCAAATTGTTCCCATTTTATCTTTCCAAAAAATCAATGTTTGGCTTTATTGACACTCAATATTGTTTCCTTTTTTTCTATTTCTTTAACTTTTATTCATTTCCTTTATATTCTCTTCTTTTTACTTTCTTTGGACAAATTGCATATTAATTTCTAGGCTTGGGATTTCCCAAACAAGCAGGAATTGTAAAGTTAAAAAACTCCAAACTCAGTAAGGTAATGGCTTGTGATTTCCAGGAGAGACGCCAAACGGCTTCATTTTTCAGAGCTTCTACTTTTCCTTCTCATCACCCCAAGCTGCCTGAGTGGATTTTTTAATGATACCTTTTAACTTACACTGAAAATGCCTAAGGTCTTGGCTTTAGGCACGGTCTGTTTTACCTTTCTTTACTTGCCTCGACCCAAGGCCTCCTTCCCTGGCTCCATCTAGGTTGTAAAAACCCAAGCACCTGGCTTCCTAAGACAAAGTTCTCCACCTAGGCAGGGTTAGCTTCCCTCCATTGCCGTTCAGGTTTTCAGTTCTCGCCTCAAGGTATTAGACATAGGGAGAATTCTATTTCTTTCACAGGGGTTCAGATATCCAGTAATAATGTTGTTGTTGTTGTTGTTGTTGTTGTTAAATGTTTTCGTGTTTCCTAGGTGTTTGTAGCAAGAGGATGTTTTCATCACACTAGCTAATCATTATGTTGAAACAGGAAGTTTTCCATTTAGATTTTAAGACACATGATTCAATATTTAGATAATTTATACTTCCGCTCTCCTGTTAGATTATAGTAATAATTGCTACCATCTACACAACATGCAACATAGGTGTAAAGTGCTTCATATATGTAGTATTTAGCTCTCATGACAGCTATTTTACAGATGAAGAAGCTGAAGATCGAGGATCAGGGTGATGAGAGAGTGTTAAATAATTTTGGCCAAGATCATGCTGTTATTCATCATCAGAGCTAGGTTGCAACTCACATCATTCTGACCCCAAAACAGATGTGACTGATTCCCCAAACCCTGTCTTTTGGCTTTTCTGCCTTTCAACATCTTCTCTTCTCTTTGCTGTACAAACCAGCTAGGTCCAGGAATGTCATTAAATCCCTGAATGGCAAGAAAACCTCTCTGTGGACTTGTACCTTAAAATACCTCTAGGCACTCTGTTCACCCACTAAAAGTTAACACATATGTTTTGAAAATGATGATTTATAATTATAAATATTATTTAGTGAGAGAATTAAGGAAGGAGAAACATGGATTTCAGCAACATTGGTTGGGCCATTTTGGAAGGTGAATGCCAAGCATGCAAATTTATTTCAACCTTCCCTGAGGACTGAGTGCAAAGCAGCTGGCTGGTGCTTTTAAGTCTCTCACAGTTCGGCACAGTGGCTCCTAATGCTGACAGAGCTCCTGTGTCACCAGGATCTGCAAAGCATGGCAGGCCAAATGAAAGAGGAAGTTTGCAATTAATTAAAAAATAAATGAAAACAAAAATCTTCCCCCAGTGGCTTGTTTCTCATCTTGGCTGTAATCCGTAGTCAACATGTGGAGGCCACGTGGGGCATTTACCAAATGGAAAAGGTATAGGACTGTGTCGAAGAGACCACAGACGGCCACGCTGGACCACACTAATGATTCTTTTAAATCCTCTCATTCCACCTCGTCGAGAGACACAGCAGCATTTTAAATCTGACTGACCCATATAAATTACCTTTCTACTCATCCGGCTGTGAAATTAACAGTCTAGGAAGACAGGTCCTGTCAGACTTGCTGTGCTGAGCTGCTGAGAAGTTCAGAATAAATAGGGGTGGGGAAAGGAGACCTGGTGCCTGTGAGAAAACAAGGAGCCTGAGCTTGGATCAGCACAGCAGGCTCTGATGTAGACGCCTGCTGTTACTGAGCCTGTGACCAGCACGGAAAGGGTGTTTACCAAGAAGGCACAAGTTGAGTGACACCATCTGTTGGGCTGAAAAGCAAAGTGCTGTGGGCCTGGGACCCATAGCAAAGGTGGCTGGGACAAACAGCAAGTCTCTCTAACAGTTAAGCCACTGGAATTTGATAAAGAGGCCCACAGATACGTTCCATTTGCAATGTTACCTAAACTCACTAGTATCCTGGAGCAGGGTATTTAAACTTTCATGGTCTTTGTTTCCTAAAATTTTAAATAATACTGTTACTAGATATTGAAGAAGAAGCAGCTAATTCATAATGAAGCTACATTAGTAAATCACTAAATCATCATATAATTTTGTATTGTTTGAAAATGTAGTTTAGGAGTAGAACCAACCTCGTGCCATTAAGCTCCGATAATTTCTTCCACAGCCTCACCCATCCCTATATGACAATGTCAATATTTCTTTCCTGTATCCCTACGTGGTTTACAAGCCTGACATTAAGGAGAATTTGGCCTTATCTTTTGTTCTGCAGCAAAGAAAGACAGTTTTATCAAGAAATTCTTATATACCAGGAAACGAAAGACAGCAGGGTGGGAAATTGACCCAGCCATTCTCCACATGCATGCACACACCCATGTACACACACAGATACACACAGAAATCCACGCTAAGGTCAAAGTAGCAGCACCTATGCACTCTGTTGGCTGCACCCTGCACATGAGTTGGCCAAATGCTTTCATTAAAGTGTGCAGGCAAGTATAGCTGTCATTCCATTGCATGCCGGTATACCAGAGAAGCACAAGCAAGAATACTGATTAGCTATTGCTACTAAGAATTTTATTAATATTATTGGTATGAAGGATTATGTTGGTAACCTTACATTTATTAACTCATGTTTTCCTCAAAAACATTTGGGATAGGTTTTATATCACTCTTTATGACTGTGAATAGATGAGACACTTTGGCTTAGAGACATTATGTAATGTCAAATATCACAGCTTACAAGGCAAAAACAAAATTTGAACCAAGGCCTGGCTCTAAAATGTCACAATGACTGTCAACTCCATAGTCCACTGAAACTCAGAAGGAAGAAAGAAGACTAACACTGAAACAAGTTTTTAAAATGATAAGACATTATAGTTGCCCCTCTTCTCCCTTTCCCAAAGTCCCTACTTTTAAAAGACAAAATAAAAAGAAACACATCCTAGAAAGGCTTGTTCTTCTCAGACTACTAAACTGAGAGATCATACTCCTCTTTTACATACAGGAAACCTGAGGTTCAAGAAAACTACTTGAAAATGGTCTCAGTCTTTAATGGCAGAGCCAGGACTAGAAATAAGCAATGTGAATTCCCAGAACAGTGTTCTTAATTTTATACCAAAAAAAAAGAGAATTCATTTTCAAGATCAGGAAATCATTTTTTCTCATTTTTCACTGGTCTTAGTGATTCTCAATCCAGAAAACCCTGGAAAGATTTGGAGAAGGGCAAAGGTTTCTTTCCCTTGCATACTCAGTGTATGAATTTACAGTGAATGCTTTCCTTCACTATGAAGGAGAAAATCAAGACTGTTAAGTAAAAAGGTGTTTTTTTCACTTTTCTTCAATGGGAGAAGGCAGTATTTCAACATCAATATTTTTTTCTTACCCTTGCCATTCTGACAACGAAAGTTTTGAATGAAGTCTGTATTATTAATTTTACTTCAATTTAACTTCCCTAGTGAGCTAGTCTGTAGCTTTTCTATTTTGGTAATTTGAGTTTTAGTAGTTATGTTGTACTCATATTCTCTATTTCATGAAGTTAGACACTAGAAGAAATACATTTGAGACAGGAAGAAGTCTCCAAAGAAGAAATTCATAATCTTCAAGCTAGAGAAAATTTGATTTGCACGAAAGTTAAACTAAAAATAATATTTTTAAAAAACAAGTAAAGTAAATAGGAATGACTAGAGCAACCTTCCTATGTGGTTACACATGAATACATAGGCAAAAATTCGTATTAGGAATTTAATCCTTCTTTGAAAATATAATTGAAACTGAAACTCAAAACTCTATTTGAGTTTCTCACCAAAAGACTTTTAAAGTGAATTTCAAAAAGTAATTTTCTAGGCTATTTCTCTCCGTCCCAAACCCATCTTTCTTTACTCAGCTGCGGGAAGCTGTGGTTGGAGATCGGCACAATGCATTTCTCCTCTGCCAGTTGACTTCCTCTTAGCCATAGGAGGCACTAGAGAAGGGAAAGTTACATTTTTCCTGTTGGGTCCAGCCACTTTAGGCAATCTCAGAACCAAGGTCTTCTCCTTCTCCCTAGGGATAAAATCACCAGGCAGGCAGCTCCCCACACTCAAGGAATGGGCCCCAGCTTAACAGAGGCCCTCCTTCAAGCTGCTATGGTGCCAAAACCAGCAACTGCCATCCCCTTCCCAGCATTACAGGGCTCCTTGAGCTTCGGAGGTGTGGCCACAGCTTAGCACTCCTCAGAGGTCTGAGGACCAGCTCCACAAACAACAACCTTCTGCACCAAAAACAACTAGTTATAATAAAGGAAAGGAAAAAAATTATACATCTCACCATCTTGTCACTCCTTTTTTCTCCTATCTTTTAAAATCCTTCTCTAACTGCTGTTGTTCCCTGGAAGCAGTTGAGAATATGTGCCCATGATGAGATTTTTATTTCAATTTTGAGAAGTATTTCTACTCCCTCAAAACCTCTTGGGAAGTTTCTGTTTTCATATTCAGTCAGAAACCAATGGGACAAAGAAGAAAACCAAACACAATGCAAAAGAGTTAAAGTTTAACTCAAATCCCAGAGCCTAAAGTTCTGTGATATTTTATCCAGATTCTCCACCCAATACATACTTACAAATGCAAATAAGACAAGACCCATCTCAAGAACCAGCATTTTAATGTCGTAGCTGAACAGCTGTTTCTTAACATACCATGTGTTATAAAGAGGTCTCACATATTTTTGCATCTTGTAGAAAACACGTTTTTCTACATCTCTGTAATTACAATGACAAAATACAGTTCTTTGTAGTTTTTTTTTTTTTTTTTCCTTACAACAGGTTTTAACACAATGGGTTTCAAATTTGACTTTCTCTTGAGCACGTTCAGAGCACCCAATTCTGGTTTTGGGGGATCTGCAGTCAAGAAGTCAGGTCTGCATACCTAAACAGGAGCATAGCTACGAGCAAAAGGAAGGAATTTAATTAGTATCTGAACAAATTTTTTAAGAACATGGGTCACTAGTTACATCTGTTTATTTAAGCAAAAAATGGAATCTTGTGTGATTAGCTGATGAATTCAAAGCCAGCCTAAAATTGACCTTCTGAAGAGCAATTACTGTTTTCCCTAAAAGTTCTAGACCAGCAGTAACATTGCCTAAAACTTCTAGGCCACTGTTTTCCCTAAAACATTAGGCCACCAGGAACACTCAGGACACCCACATGTCCATGAACTTGGAGTTGGTCTCACACAAGGGCACAGGCCAAAAACAATCACAGGAGTTCTTAATCTGATAGGGATGTGACATAAACGATCATGTAGGTAAGCTTATTATTACTAATGGCATTACAATCAACAATATTGTTCCATCCTCACAACAATGCTGAGCTGAGGTTCAGAAGGGTTGAGTGACTTTCCAGAAATTCTACATCTAGTGAGTGGCAAGGTTGAGGTGCAGACTCAAATCTGACTCTGAATATTTGGCTCTTTCTATTAAGACTGTGGCACAGCACCCTAAGGATAATTTTATCTACAAAAGAATAAAATTAACTTTGTTTATCTTCACCTTCGTGAATCTTTCTCATTCTTTAAGACTCGGCTCACGTCCTACCTCCTTCAATAAGTCTACTTAATTATACTCAATCCATGTTCTCTTTATCCTCTGACGTCTATAAAACATATTCCTTGCCTGGACTGGCAATCATTTTGTCACAGGGATATTGTCACTTCCACAACCAGGTATTACACTTCTTTATAGTTTCTAAAATGCCTAGCATGTAAAGACATAATAAAAAACTCAAAAATGCTTTACTAACTGGCTCATTGATTCGTTGCCGGTTTTATCCAAAATCATTTTAAATGTCTCCTCCCACCTTCAGCCCTTTTTTTTTTTTAGTAGAGAGAGCCTGGATTTTTTTCGTTTTACCATTTTGGCCTTCTAATTTACCAGTTGGTTTTGCAAGATTCTACCTTGTTTGCATGTGTAGACTTAACCCACAGGTAATATTCAAAAAGTTAGAAATTATTACTTTGAGATACTAACCAATCAGAATGAAGGAGGGTACTAGAGGCCATTTATGGTGTCAAGTTGACAGTTTGTAGGTGAGGCCAAGGAATTTAAGATGGCCAGGATGGCCAGAATGACTAGGAGGTAACTGCCAGTCTAAGGGGGTGTAAGGAAAGTCTTCTCTACTAAATACTTCTCATGAAAGCATTTCAATAGTTTAACAACTGATATGACTGGACTGGTGAAAATTATTCATTATCAACCTTGGCCTGGCTCCATAATCTTCAAATGCAGCAATTGCCAATAGGAAAAATTAAACAGCTACCAGGCACAGTCTGAAGCGGACTAAATCCCCACTCTTTTGTATGTAGGTTATTTAAAAACAAATAGGATTCCCATCTCTTCTCCCAGCCTTGTGTAGCTAGGACTTACATACACTTTAGAATTAATTGAACAAAAAACTAGCAGGATTTTGTTTCTAAACTGCAGCTTGAAGTAATTTATTTGAGGATTACCTAATGGCACTTGGCTTTTGAATATTCATATTTATCATTTCCTATGCTTTCATTAATCACACAAACAGTATTATGAATAGTATTTATTTGTACTATACCTTATTTCAAGAAAAATACTTAAGAAAATTCAAAAAAGATATAATGCAGCAAGGTAGAATATATTTGTTATAAGTGAGATGAATCGAATAAAGTTAAATAAGAAAAGATAGAATTAGGAGTGATATTAGTATACAAAATACTTGCTATAAAGTCTGATAAATTTGCAAAATGTGAACTATGTGTATGGCGTGAATCTTTCTAGCAGATAAAATGCAGAGGGAAGCATCTGTTATAAAATACTGAGAATCTGCTAGATAAAAACAAACCAATTGCTCAAAGAAACCCACTGATTCATTCTCCTGAGACTGCTATCAAAAATGACGCTGTTTGCTTAAAATGGAATTCCACCCAACTATTTTCTTTAATAGAAAATTTGGTGTAAAAAACTAATAAACAAAGTGCCTTACTTTTGTGGGTTTTCTACTTAAGTTGAACTTAGTTTATTCAAGCCTCTCTTCTCCCAAAAAGTTCCACAAATGATCCAAACTCTTCTCAGTAAATACCAGTTTTGCAATATTTAATACGAGGCTAAGCAGTCTGAGTAAAATGACCACATTAGAAGTATTTGTTAAATTGTTAAAATCTGAGTAAAATAGACATGAATTTATATAACATGTCTTGGATACCCTAAAAGAAAACAATAGTCAAAATGTCAAGGACAAGCTCAGACCTTGTAAACATACTGCAGCCTTGCCAACCTGAGACCTAGAATCCCATTTTGAACAATTATTATACTAATAGGCCCATTTGATTTGAAATTCAATTTATGTAGCTCTTAATTCTAAGCAATTCCACTATGGGAGAGCCTTTTATACTATACATTTGGGATATGTTCCTTTGTGTTTCTGTAAGAGAAGAGATGCATTTTAGAACATTTTATGATAAATTGATGTAATTGGCTTTAGTGATTCAGAGACAGCACTCATTTCTGAGGCATTTATGAAAAATGCATATTAAAAAGCAGAATTGCTCTCTCCATGTCCCAAGAGGCTTCTCAGGGGAAATTGGAAGGTGTGATTTCTTTCAGCCATCCAATCATGTTCTCTTTTCTCATTCAATATGTTAAGCCAGGGAAACACAGAGTGATAATGGGGACAAAGTTGGAAAAGACATGGGCTTACAGCATCACCATCACCACAGCCCCTGAAAGGTCAGTGCACAGCAACCAAAGGCCAGTGACTGGTATTGCAATGCCTGGAAGACATGAAGTTAATGTGAGGTCATGGTGCTGGGAATGAGAGCAAAATGTGTATTATTTTAATCTTTTTGCTATCGACCTACCATGTCATCGAACCCTATGTGGCTCAGTGGATTTTGTATGGTAACTTTCACAATACATAATAAGGTTGAATTAGGTAGAGTTTCAACTTTTCCTAAAATTCAGAATACATAATTAGTATTATGTCATTTATTTTAAAAGCAAAATGCACTGTTCTGCAAATGCAGAAGACTTGAGGAACTATGGAAAATAATTTAGTTTAATGAACTCAGTTAACTTATCTAAGTCACTAATCTTATTTCTTTTAATAAATCCACGAACAAAACTCCCCTGGCTTATTAATCCTGAAATCAGATGTCAACTCCAACGGGAAAAGAACTTAATATATTTAAAATGTTGAACACTTTTACAACCCTTTCTTATTAACAAAATCTTATTTAAACACATCTTATGAGAAAATTCTTTTTTAGCATTGAGAATTTTTCCCTGAACACTGGTGTCCTTAATGAGCACAGAATAGACCCTTAATAAGTCTAAGTTGGGAAAGAAGGAAGGAAGAAAGGGAGGAAGGAAGGAAGGAAGGGAGGAAGGAAGGAAGGTCTCACATACAAGAAAATTCAAAGAAGTTAGTGATTTGTCAAGGTATATTGTGTTGGTGGAGTTCAAACCCCCAAGTCTTTAAATGTATCATTCTTTATGACTCAAAGCCGCTTTTGCTCTGCCTAGAAAATAAAATATTGGATTTTCTAAAAAATTACAATATCATTATTTGTGATCTCCAAATAATTGTTCACTGCTAACATTTTATTTTTATTCTCGTTGTTAATAAAATCTTAACTCTAGATGCAAACATATCCCAAAATTAGATCAACATTGTCAAATGTTACTAGTAGCTTTAAGGCATGACTTTGGTATTTAACTTTTTATGCTGATTTTTTATTTGGTTCCAAGACTTTGGGCAGAAATTTCTCATTCGTAGCTCATACTAGCAGAATGTGATTCCTTATTTGTTTCTTATTGCCAATTCTACCACGCTACTCACTTTAGCATCTAAGCAAATAGCTGAATTTTTCATTCAAACCTCTCAGAGACATCACACTAAAAATTTAAAATTCATAAGGGTGTAAGATAATGTGGTTTCCTCAGGCTTGAAAAAGAATAATAAATGTGTGTGATTATATAATTAGTTCTCACACTGTTGTTGATTGCACAATCACACTGCTGTGGACTGACTTGTCTCCCTGCCAAACTCATATGTTGAAATCCTAACCCTTAACGTGATGGTACTCGGAAAAGCGGCCTTTGGGAGGTAACTAGTGTTAGATGAGGTCATGAGGGCAGGGTTCTCAAGATGGGATTAGTGGCTTTATAAGAAGAGAGAGAGATAGAGAGGTCACTCTTCCGCATGAGGACACAGAGAGTAGGCAGACATCTGTGAGCCAGGAAGACAGCCCACATCGGGAATCGAATCTGCTGGCACCTTGATCTTGAACATCTCAGCCTCCGGAACCGTGAGAAAATAAATTTCTATTGTTTAAGCCACTCAGTCTGTGGTATTTCGTTACAGCAACTCAAGCGGACTAATATAAAAATTTGACCTTAAACTCTGAAATTGTATTTAATCTGTGATTAATGAGATAATTAAGACTGTGTTTTGGGGCTTTTAACATTTAGCAAATGCTTTCTGATCATTTTCATTATTAACCCTTACCATTGCCCCATGTGTCATGTCAATAATCTTACTTACTTATTAAAATAGCTCTGCCTGCATCAAGTTTCTTCATGGAAAGGAAGAAAAAGCCAGGCTAATTGTTGAGTCAGCCATAGAGACCAACATCAACTTGAGATTCATTGCTTGTTTCTTCAGGCCCACCCAAACTTATCTTCTATGCGTCATAGATTTCTAGAAAGGGTATTAAATGGGAAGAAATCAGGCTGGTGCAGTGGCTTATGCCTGTAATCCCAGCACTTTCGGAGGCCAAAGTGGGCAAATCACTTGAAACCAGGAGTTCAAGACCAGTCTGGCCAACATGGTGAAACCCCGTCTCTACCAACAATACAAAAATTAGTCGGGCATGGTGGTGGGCACCTGTAGCCCCAGCTACTCCACAAGAATCGCTTGAACCCGGGAAGTGGAGGCTGCAGTGAGCCAAGATTACCCCACTGCACTCCAGCCTGGGTAATGGAGTGAAACTGTGTCTCAAAAAAAAAAAAATGCTAAAAAATCAGTGATATAAACTAAATTGCCCCCACCTGACCTTATACATTTTTCTATCAAAGTCCCTGTAACACTCATTGTGTTATATTTTTACATATAAAATTTCCCCTCCTCAACCAAAGACCATGTCTTATTTCTTGTTTTTGTTTTTGTTTTTGTTTTTGTTTTTCCCGGCACCTAGCATGGAGCCTGGAACAAAATGGGACCTTCACAATTATTTGGTAAATAAATAAAGTATTAAGTGAGACTGAACTAACAAATAAATGCTACATGATAAAGTGATTAGGAGTGTGGGCTTTGAAGTCTGGCAACCTATATTTGCAGTCAAATGCTCTAACACTGAGCTACACCCCCTCTAGCAACATATATTTGAATCCTGGATATGTCGCATCCCAGATGGGTAACCTCAACCTCACTAAAATTTCTTTTCTTCATGTGCAAAACCAGGCTACTAATAGCTGGGCTACTCACTCAAGCAAGGATAAAACAAGATAATGCACATAAAGGCCATAACATAGCCTCTGGCGTGAAAGATGTAACCACGATGAGTTGTGCCATCTCTGTAACTATCTATGATGCTTTGGGACATGTTAATCTTTCTTTGCCCTAGTTCCTAATGGGTAAAAAAGAGGATCATGAGGCTTACCTCAGAGGATTGTTAAGAGAATCCAGTCAGAGAATATAATGGATTTAAAAATATAATACAAATGAAAGGCAAGATTATTATTATTTCACTGTCCAGAAAAAATTATCTTTGGAAATCAGTCGTGATAATGTAACTGCCCAAGGGGTTCACCTTGCCCACTGCCTAGACAGAGCCAATTCATCAAGACAGGGGAGTGGCAATGGAGAAAGAGTAATTCACACAGAGCCGGCTGTGCGGGAGACCGGAGTTTTATTATTACTCAAATCAGTCTCCCCTAGCATTCAGGGAGCAGAGTTTTTAAGGATAACTTGGTGAGTAGAGGGGAGCCAGTGAGCCAGGAGTGCTGATTGGTCAGGGCTGAAATCACAGGGAGTCGAAGTTGTCTTCCTGGGTCAGTTCCTGGGTGGGGACCACAAGATCAGATGAGCCAGTTTATAGATCTGGGTGGTGCCAGCTGATCCATCAAGTGAAGGGTCGGCAAAAGATCTCAAGCACTGATCTTAGGAGCAATTTAGGGAGGGTCAGAATCTTGTAGCCTCCAGTGCATGACACCTAAACCATAATTTCTAATCTTGTGGCTAATGTTAGTCTAGTCCCCAGGCAACAAGGAGATCTGCTTTGGGAAAGGCTGTCTTTGTTTAAACTATGAACTACAAACTAAGTTTCTCCCAAAGTTAGTTCAGCCTATGCCCAGGGATGAACAAGGACAGCTTGGAGGTTAGAAGCAAGATGGAGTCGGCAAAGTCTTACACTGTCTCAGTCATAATTTTGCAGATGCGGTTTCAATAACATAGAATGAGCCTGAGACTAGGATTTGAGAACCAGGTTCTAATCTTGGTTCTACCCTTAAATTCCGTGGGCCTCAGTCGTCTTTTCTATAAAATACAGTTGATAGCCTAGATAATTTCTAAAACCTATTCTACCTCTAAAATTGTATAAGCCTAAATCAGTGTCATTTAGATAAATCTGCATTTTTATGGCTTGCCTAATATATGGCTATGACACATTACCATAAGCCTTGAAGAGAGATGAGTAACAAACAGACATTTTAGAGATAGACAAATTGAAATGCTGTGTGACCTGTCGTCTCCCATCAAGCCAAGGTAGGGGAAGGGGACACAGGTTCAGAAAAAGAAATGCTTATGCCTCATTCAGGAAAATGCTTTTCCACTGTGTTTCAACTGACTCTACATTTTTAAAGTCTCCTATTTAAACATACTGCTGTATATGTATAAGAATACAATGGACCCATTAAAATGATATGGTAGAAAATGTTTAGTGAGGTCCAAAGATATTGGTGAAAAATTAGGGTACAAGATAAACATAATATATCCAGTATGTACTCTCTCTCTCTCTCTCTAATAATTGATAATATTGACATTTTCTGAGGATGAAAAGACGTGAAGAATCATAGGGTAGGGGATAAATAGGGAATTGAAAGGAAATTAAAAGCTCCAAGGAATTCGACCCAACAATCCCATTACTGGGTACATACCCAAAGGATTATAAACCTACTATACGAACCCAAAGGATTATAAACCTACTATAAAGACACACGCACATGTATGTTTATTGCAACACTGTTTACAATAGCAAAGACTTGGAACCAACCCAAATGCCCATCAATGATAGACTGGATAAAGAAAATGTGGCACATATACACCATGGAATACTATGCAGCCATAAAAAGGGTGAGTTCATGTCCTTTGCAGGGACATGGATGGAGCTGGAAACCATGATTCTCAGCAAACTAACATAAGAACAGAAAACCAAACACCGCATGTTCTCACTCATAAGTGGGAGTTGACCAATGAGAACACATGGACACAGGGAAGGGAACATCACACATTGGGGCCTGTCGGGGGGTGGGGGGCTAAAGGAGGGAGAGCATTAGGAGAAATACCTAATGTAAATGACGGGTTGATGGTGCAGCAAACCACCCACATAGGTATACCTATGCAACAAACCTGCACATTCTGCACATGTATCCCAGAACTTAAAGTACATTAAAAAAAAAAAAAAAAAGCTCCAAGGATCAGGTTAAAGGATAAGTGTCTCTCCACATATGCAAGATTCCCAAATACTTCAGATTTTATGCCTTGTTTGGAATGTTAAATGTGTATGCCATTATTTGCTCACCAATTTTTTTTGGAAAAAGTACATGAGAAAACTTGTATAAAGTCTCTAGCTCAGGGTGTATCCACACAAAGTGTTGGAAAAATGTTAGTTCCCTTCTACTCCCTGTGTGCACCTATACTTAGTAAGGGCCAGAAAAATGTAATCCTGCATTTTTTTCTCCATAGTCTAATCCCATTTCTCAAAAGGGCCTCTCAAATTCTTCTGCCTAAATAAATCTCTCTTATTTTACTTACAATGAGTGTCCTCCTGTTTTTATAGGTTGGGAAACAATAGTTTACCCTTTCATTGCTATCTTCCTTCATTTTAGTTTAACTCTACACATGACTGGGTGTATTTGGCGAGAAAAATTGTATAAAAGGCAATGAAAGCAAAGCACTACTTTTCAGCTGTACCTACAGTAAAATTGCTGAATATATTGATTTTGTAACTACTTTTTTATCAGTATTTTTTATGTCATTAACTTTTTCTGAGTCCACTATAATCACTTTTCATTGCTAAACTTTCTTCATTTCTGGAACCTTTCCTCAGCCTGGTCTATCCACACATTTATTTCTACCTTTTTTTCTCTTTTTTTAACTGATCTCATATAAACATAACAATGAAAGGAATGTTTCAGAGATAGAGTGAATTAAACTGAAACAACTTAATAAATGAATTACAACATACCCTTGTATATAAAATATATCAGAAGTCTATGATCAATTTTATTGTCTTAATTATTTTATTTAACCAGGGTATTGTGTTTCTATTTCTCCCCCAGAGAACTACCATTCTTTCGGCCAAGGTATAGCCAATCATTTCTGATGACCACGTGACCACATCTTCCATTTCATTTTCCAACAGTAGCTTGTATGGGCATACTAATAGGATGTGTAACAGCTAAATCAGATGCAATTGCAATTTGCATGTTCCCTCAAATAGTAAGATTTTGTTTTTTGTAACATCTAGTCCTCTAAAAGGACTTATGTATCAAACCATAAGCAACAAATTTGCTTAAAAGAGATAATCACCGCATGTTCTCACTCATAGGTGGGAATTGAACAATGAGAACACATGGACACAGGAAGGGGAACATCACACACCGGGGACTGTTGTGGGGTGGGGGGAGGGGGGAGGGATAGCATTAGGAGATACACCTAATGCTAAATGACAAGTTAATGGGTGCAGCACACCAACATGGCACATGTATACATATGCAACAAACCTGCACGTTGTGCACATGTACCCTAAAACTTAAAGTATAATAATAATAAAATTAAAAAAAGAGAGATAATCACACACACTGTTTTAGATTAGAGAAGTGCAGAGGGATGCGGGGAGGGAAAGTAAAGATTTGAGAGATTCATTTACTACTATGAAAACCTTCCATTTCCCTACAGTACTTGCAAGTCTAAAATAGTTTGCTAAGCTTTATTCTCGGTTAAAGAAAAATAAATTGAGACAATTATAAGGAAGTGGTTCTGAAGTTTTAGAGTGCTTAAGAATTGCCTTGAAAACTTGTTCAACCTTGGGATTTTCAAATCCTACCTCAAGATATGCTTTGAGTAGACCTGCAAGAAAGCCAGATTTCTGACATTTTTAACAAACATCCTAAGTGATTCTGCTGCAGAAGTTTCATGTACAGCAATTTGTTTAATTGTCCAGAAACATGCCTGATAAGTTAGCAAAATAAGTAAAAATTATAATACCCAAAGTTGGTGGAACCATGAAGAAACAGAAACATTACTAATTGCACTATTAGTGTCTATATATAATCCATATATATAATATATAATATATATAATCCATAGATTTGCTATAAATTAGAAAATAATGCAAAGCAAAAGCTTTTAAAACAACCAGAGCCTTTTGCCTGGTATTTCTATTTGAAGAATCATATGCCAAGGAAGTAGCCTAGAATCCTTATTTTAATTTAATATTTAAAGACAGTGAGGTATTATTTATAATACAAAAATATTAAGCAAGAAAAATTATCAACAATAAGACAGTTTATCTATTTAACAAATGTTTATTTAGCACTTATTATGAGACATATAGTACTAAGCCCTTCATAAATATTGCCATTTAATCCTCATTTTAAGAAAACCTTGGGACGGCTAAGCAAATAAGATTTGTTAACAAGAATATACACTATGCAGATTTTTAAATCACACATGTGGGCCATGATGACTCAGGGAGATAAATGAAATAATATAAGGTGAAAATAAGAAAAATAGAATATAGTAATAACCTAATTATAACTTTTTACTAGAGATATAGGAATTATCAAAGATTATCAAAGAGATTAGTGACATAAAATATTATTTATTTTAGATTCTTAAATTAAATTTACTTTTTTAGGAATACACAATTCTGAATATTTTCAGGCTAAGACAAGTAGTGAAGTAATTTCTATATGTTAACAATACAAGGATCAAAGGGTGGAAATTGTAAAAACAACCAACACATTCAAAGAATTGGTGGTATTACATATAAAAAGAAAAAAATCCTTTGGTTTTGATTAAGATTTGAAATTTTGAGTAATTCTAATGGATTTTTTGAAACAAAATATTTTCTAAAAGATGTAGGTAAATTTCAGAATTTTAGTGAAAGAAACACTAGTCTTCACTGTCTTCCCTTAGTTTCTTCTGTCAGTTTTGGCAAATCTTGGTCAAGTTTCTCTTGCCATCAGCAAGACCATCTAGATTCTATCTCCTAGACTCCCTTATTTCAGTAATGAATTATTTTTTTCAGTTATTCCCATATAGTCTGTCAAAGAAAAGCTACAAGGACAGCAGTAAAGAGAATTCCTATTATGGCTTAGATCCAAAATTGCATTCTATGTGAATCAGTCATTCTTTGAAAATTGTTTAAGTTCCTTTGAATTGGCACATTGTCAGAGATGGTTGACATCTTTGGTCACTTGTTTCAGCCTAAAATACACACATACACACACACACGCACCCCACACACAAATTTGAACTAACATAAAAGTCCCTAAAAAGACAAGTTATTTCCAGTTTATTGACATTTAACCACTTGGAGGAAAACTGGTGCATCCATTTCAAAATAATTAATTTTTGCTGAAAATATGCAGAGGTCTGTTTTCCCAAAGCAGCCCTGTGTAAGCCATGTGTACCACTGTAAGGGCATACTTCATTGGACACCATCATTGCTTTCCCATCTGGCAACAGGTGGCCATTAATATGAAATATTAAACTAACACTGAAATGAAATCCATGCATAATCAGCAATTTTGGAGAATGCAGAAGTGTTTGAAAATCTGAAAACTGCTCATTTCTCTAAATAAGCAAGCCTTCATGCCAAACTCCTCACCAAGAACAAATGAGCCACTGACATCAGCCTATAAAAAAAGTGGTTTCCAAACCATTTGCTTTTGTAGACATGAATTTACTTGAAAAAGTGATGTGTGGAATAGGATTCCTTCTGGCTATAAGCAGGGTAAGTGCTGTGATAGCCCACAATGACCACAGGGGTCCCAGTGGAGGCTCTAAGGGGCACATTTTATCAACTAATGTTACAAAGAAATCTTTGAGCACATTAGGCTTCTAAATGTGGTGGCAATGGAAATGAAGCAGAGAGCAATTCACACCCTCAACTCACCATGACCAAGAGGCTTTGACTAACTGTGGCTTCAGATCATGTGTCCACGTGTCTGGCATACTCATCCACCATAGTTGGAGTTCAAAATGGCTTGTGGCACAAGTCAAATTCAAGAGTTATCCCAAAGAACCTAGATCTATGCCTTAGTTGAATTCTTTTTTAATATTATTGTTACTGAAACATCAGGGGTTTGGCCTGGGTCCTCCTGCTCTCCACACAGAAAGCCAGTCACTGAAACAATGAGGATTGCCAGGAAAGAAGGTTTTCATCAGGTGCTGCAGCCAAGGAGATGGGAGATCAGTCTCAAATTTGTCTCCCTGCAGAGGAACATTGGGGGTTTATATATGAAAGAAGGAATGTAACTACATGTGGGTAAGCAGGAATTTGAGAGGGGTAAGGAAATCATGGGGGATGAGGGGTCTAGCTTCTTGTCTGGATGTGATGATCTGGTGAGTTCCAGTTCCTTGATACCATCTGGGAGACCTGAGGGTTGGTTTCCTGAGGAAAAAACTCAGACAAGACAAATGTAAGTTTCAATTTATATGTTTATTTTTAAAAGACTGTAAACATCAGTTCTATGGGACAATTGAGCTGGTTTCATTATGCTCTTGTTTTTGTCAATTGTCTATATAAGAAACAACTTTATAAGAAAAACCCTAATTTTTGTAAAATTTCTAGCAAAGATTCTGAAAACTATATAGTTCAATATGAGTTATACAAAAACCCTCAAGGAGACTTCCTTTTGGTGCTCTTGAGGAACTGAAATGCTTATTCACATAAGATTATGAGATTAGGTAACCTACAATGATCTCCTAGAAACCTTGACTGCTAGAAAGTTTTTATATTTTCTAGCATAAGTATCGTCCTATGTCACTCTGCTTATCTATTTGCCCTTTTCTTAGAGATTTTAAGACTCTTCAAACAATTTCGGAGATAATTAAGATATGGGTAAAACATGTAGGTAACAAATACCTTGATGTTTACTTACATATACTGCTTCTATGAAAAACAAATAGCTGTAGCAGAGAAAATTTAGATAATTTTATAGAGATTTGATGGAATGTACTTTTTAATTTTTTGGTTCCAAGTATTCAGTGAGAGTGTAGTCTTAAGCATTTGTGAAAACCTTCAGTTTACCTTTCTGGTTCCCGTTGTTAACTGGAAATACTCTACGTTTGCCATGACAATCATATAAGCAACTCCACTCACGTAAAGGAACTCTTCTTCTGATGACTTTACCACATCAAAGGCACTGGTGGGTTGGACTGATCCCTCAGATTACCATTTCATTGTGTGCGTCATTCACTGTGACAACCTAAGCTCATTTTGAGATTCATGCATTAGTATCTTCAAATGTGTTCCCATTTTCATATTTTTTGATAGTGGGTAATGGGAACACTAATGGCTAATTTCCAGTTTTAATCATCACTCAAGGAGCACAAACAGAATGTATTTTCAAAAAAAAATTTGTCATCATTAATGGTGTTTTTAAAATAAGTGCCACTAAAGGCAACTCTAAAACTGAAGTTTTAAAAGTATTCCAAGCAAAGTAAAATCACTGGATTAAGTGGTCACTCTCTCAAGTTGACCACTTTAAAATATGTCACGTTCATTTGGATATTGAACCCAAAGATGTTTCTTTAAGAAATCTCAATGTCTTAGAGGTACCTCCTATGAAGAACATAAATTCAGGAATCAGATGCCTAAATTTTTGATATTCCTAAATAGTTATGCGTGTGCATGTGTATGTGTGTGTGTGTTTGACCATGCATTGGCATGCCACGCTTATACCACTACAGCAGACCACACATATATTTGACTTGTATGTGCAATAAAACACAAATTAAAACTTGAGGGAAACTTGTGAGATGTCTGCAGCACTTTAGGCTGGTTGGGACTATGAAGAAGAAATGTGTCAATTTTCTAAGCCTGTAAAGCAGTATATTCGGTGAACCCTAAAATGAAAAATATTTCACCCTTATGAAATGTCTTGTGAAGAACTAGGTTTACTAAAATTATGTTCTTCCATTTCACCACATCCCTTTGAAGCAAAGGAGCCCAGTTGTCTCTTCTCACCAGGATGCTTGCTGCTCATTTATGTTATGTTTGTATCAAGTTTTAGAACTTTGCCTAGATCACAAGCTGCTAGAGCAACTTTCCTTTTTTTAATTTCCTTATTTCCCAACTAAATACTTAATTGTAAATATATATATATATAAATGGAGATAATCTCTCACTGGAGCGTTTGTGAAAATTAGAGTCCTCAGTGATTTCAGATGTGACTGGGACCAGCTGCTGACAGGAACTCAGATAACAATGCATTTCAAACAGCTAATCTAGTGAGGCTTTCTAAAAATATTAATAATAAAATCCAAGTGATTTAATTTCTCTACATAAGTACAACGCAAGCTCACTGACTCCATGCGTCACAGAGCTCTGGTTGCTAGGAAATCCATGAATAGAACTTAATATGCATTCAGCAACAGGCTGCAGGCACAATTTATCTCCATGGATGCTCCCTCAATTGCCTTTGAAATGACATTAAGATAACTTTGACGCATTCAAGACAAGCCAGTGAACACAAAGGAAACAGGCCATTTTTGGACAACCATCTGGACTTCCGGCAGAGCCCTTTGAAGTTCACAGTCCTTGAGCTGTGCATATCTTAATACATATCTTCTGAAGACAGGGATTATGGAGCAATGGCCATATTATGAAGGGCAGATGAAAGACAAAATGTGATGCAAAAGTGTGAGCTTTGGAGGCAGATGCATCTAAGATCAAATTCCAAGTCAGCAATTTATTTGTGTGGATACATCAATCTTTCTGAACTTCAGTTTCCTCTTCTATAAAGTAAGAATAATATTACACACCTCACAGAATGACTATAAGCGTTAAACATCGTGTATCAAAAGCCCTGACACAAAACCTGCACAATTAGTGATATAACAATAATAGGAGTAGCTGAAGTAAAAGTAGTAGGATTCATAGAATCCTAGCAGCAGAAGAGTAGTTTTTGCTACCAGTACTATTACCACTAGAATATCTATTATTCATACTACTGGAAATAACTATACAAGAGAGGAATCCTTTAGCTGTAAAGCCTTGCACCTATTATCATAACCTAAAAATAAACTAAAAGAGATGTACTTCTGGTGCAACAGTTTATAAAGAGCCCTCACAGCAGTCAGTTTCACTAAATGTCACTGAATGTAGCCTTATCATCAGTATTGCCTTGGGGAACAAAGGATGTGGATAACGGTGCCACCAACTGGTAGGACAGTTTGTTGGTGATGAAACTTTTTTTTTGTTTGGCTTATACTGTGAGGCCTGAGTTCCCTAATCCACATTAGGAAGAATTTCTAGTTTTTATACCTGAGTCATCTGCATGACAGAAATAACAAAGACTTAAGATATATCCACTCCTTTCCTCTGCACTGGTAGGCATCTCTCTCTTCTTTCATTGGCAGGTTCAGAAAACATGTTAGAAGACTTCACTATTAATCTATCTTAAGGGACTGTACAAGGTCTAGTCAGGGTCACCTTCCATACAATGGGTAACTTCCACACAGCCAGCCAATGGGATGAGAGCTTAAACAATCCTCATGATTCTGAAGAGCTAACTTCTCCAAAGTGTTGCCAGTGCAACTTGAAACTCACACATACATTTATTCGTACATTCTTGGGAAAGTTCTAGTCCTATCTTCATTTTGGTCCTGAGCCAATGTAAGCCTTCCCAAACCCTAGATAAAGACTGACTTGATTTTAAATCATGGAAATAAACACTTAGTTTTCTCAAAGGACCACAGCAGATGATGCTGCAACGGAATTGCCTTATACGCACGATTCTAAGAATTTTCTCCAATTCTTCTGTTTCTCTACCTGGAAATTCCTTCTTATAGCTGCACTTGGCAGAGCAAAACATTAAAAATGTCTTAGGTGTGCAGTGCTCCACATAAAAGAAACATTCCTTAAGGACAGCTAGATTGTGAAGCTCACAGGGATGACTCTAGGAAAACTTGTGAGGCTCCTGAAGTTTGCTCCTTTCTTTCTTTCTGCACTGCTCTACTCATATTCAATGCCATGCCTGTACCTCAACTCCATGTATATTCTGGGACACACAGCATCCATCCACTCAAGTGTCTCCACTGGTCATGCTCTTCTTGGCAGTGCCCTGGCAAAGATTCTGGCCCCATCCTCTGTCCTGTGCCATTTTTGGACCAGGCTGCATAACTTTTAATAAGATAGTTTATACTGAGGCATTAAAGAATGATTGTTATTTCATTGATTCGAAAATAGTTATTAATTGTATGGAAGCAGAAGTTGCAGGGGAAGGAGCATTGGATCAAATTAAAGAAAGCCACAATTCTAACCCCCTCTTCTTGCAACCTTGGGGAGGGGAGGTGGGGCAAGGACCACAAACTTTCTTCCACATTGAAAGCCAAGGAATTCCACGCAGCTAAAATGTAAGGAAGGAAGGAAAGTAGAATGCATGTTAAATGTATACAACACAGTTGGGGTTTCATTCTGAGATCACAGAGGGTCCCCTGAAAGTTTGGTTGAGAAAAGTTACATCATCAGAGTTGTGATATAAGAAAGGTATCCAGGAGTAGGGTAAAAAATCAGTTGTATTTGGGAGAATGAAAATAGAAAGACAAGTTAACTCTGCCTCTTTCCTCTCCATCTGGCTCAAGGCAAACATTAAAGGATAACATCCAGTATCTATGGAAGATGGGAGAACTGAGTGCAATGTAGCCATCTGACTCCAGGCCATCAGGGCACTTGGCAGCTACTGCTGCTGCTATCTCTACTGATCCACACACATTTTTGCCTCGGAAGGTATTTCATGAGTTATAAGTACATCAAAAATACTTGTGAGTAAGTGTAAGAAAAGATAGGCAGCATGGGGATGCCATCTCCAAAAGAGAAGCCATGGTTTTACTTTTTTTTTTTTTTTTTTTTTTACTATTTACTAGTTTTTACTGTCAGTGACATCATTGGATTTAACAAATGAAAAAGACAAAATGGAAAGCAATAGACCCCTAAGTAAAGTACAGAAGAGGTAACTGAGTCACAGAGCCATTAACATCCTTGTCCAAAGTCACACGCTGATAATAGTGGAGACCTGGTCCCCTGGCATCCCTTTCAGGGCCATTTTCAGGCCTCCATCAGGAGCTTCCTGCCATCAAGTTGTGCTCTTCTGGTGAGAAAGTTTCCAAGACCTCTCTAGGGCAGAAATTCCCATCTAGAGAAAGAAAGAAGGAACTAGGGAGTATCAAGAGGCAATCCATCAGTATCTCAGTTGCAGCAAGGATTTTTCTGATAATCATAAAATTCCCACCATTCCTGGTTATCCTACGCTAACATCATTTAATAGTTAGTTCAATATTGAGAACCACTCATCTTTCTCCTATATCTGTCAAAATTGTCCTTGGATGGTCGGCTGTTGTTGGAAATGGCAGAGGTCACACAGGCCAGCTGAGTTCATGCTCAGCCCCATGAAACAGGAGTGTGTTTTCCAAACTCACAATCAGGTTGGCTTCTAATCTCACCACTGAAAATGAGGATTTTTGAAAAATACCACTTACTTCTTGAGTAAGGTTGATAAGTCAGGGAGTTTCACTTGCTTGTTGTTTTTATTTTCCATCGTCTGCAAAGAGAAGAGCACGAAGCATATCAAAGAAGTATGAAGGGTATCAAAGAAGATTTGACTTACTCAAACAGCATTTACCAGTTCAAGGGTGGCAACTTCTGCTTCAGTACATTTAGAAGTATTCACATGCTATATTGATCCAGGAAATAAAAAATCATAAGTGACACCTAGACAGCTGGTTTTTAAAAAGTAGTTTGGCTTGAAAAATTTCAATTTGAACAGGAAATTGTAGAGCAGTGGAGTGAAATGGCACTGAGAGAGGACTGGGTTTGGTCCCAGCTCTGGCCTCCGCTCACTGGGTGGCCGTCTGGTGGGCATGCAGTTCTGCCAAGCTTCAATTCCTCATCTGAGAAATGAGAAAATTCAACCTGCCTTCACAACCTTCAGAGATAGTTGATGTATGCCACAGACAAGAAAACTGACTCTCAGAAAGTTCCAAGAACTCCAAGTTCACAAAACTAGCAAGAGTAAGAGCCAAAATTCAAACCCAGGTGTGCTCACTCCGAGGAGGATACCTTATCAACTGCACTCGCGATCTTCAACCTCTGCTCTCCGATGACCTGGAGGGTTTGGGCATGGGATTGAGGGGCTAGAATAGGTGGTAAATGAGCGGGGATCTAGAACCTTCCACGTTGACATTAGCAAGAGCAGCTCCATAACTATCATTTGTATGTATTGAGTTTCCATACACAATTTTGTTCAAGAAATTATTCCCTCAGCTAGAAAATACTTTGAAAACTCTCTTGTACCATGCTGTCTTCCAATTCATGCCTTTAGTTTCTAGAGCAGTACAATCCCAACAGAATTTTCAGTGATGATGTATATGCCCCATATCTATGCTGTCCAGTACAGTGGCCAGTAGCTATTTGTGGCTACTGAACACTTAAAATGGTGATGATGTCTAAGCAAATAAGTTTTAAATTTTAATCAATTTAAATTAAAATAGCCACATGTGGCTGCTGGCTACCATACCAGACAGTGCAGTAATCTACAGCGATAGATGAGGAAGGGAGGATCAAAGGTCAACCAAAATTAACCCACGATAATGACAAAACTTTCATTTTAAAGTTAAACACCATTTGGTGCGACTAATTAGAAGCTGAAGGGCTTTTACTTCAAACATGAAATAAGCAAACAGTGTGGCTTTTGTTACTGTTTTGGTTTTGTTGTTGTTTTTTCCCAGAGCAGATGAAATGACTTTCCTGTTGGTATATACGCAGATGAGAAAGTTAGAGTTGAGGATACAGGTGATCTCTGTGCATCAGTTTGCCTACACTAAAACAGGACCTCTGTTTGTCTTTTTAGTTATTTTATATTCATTTTGCCATTTATAAACAGGTCATTTTTTAATGTAGTAACATTTGTTCTTTCAGTGAGGTAATTGAAAGACAGGTCTCAATGTGCTGGCTCTTGCTTTAAAAAAAAAAAAAATCTGCCTCTTGTTTTGGACTGTGTTCCTCTCCCACCTCCCCTGGTGAAAATTCAGGCACCCTAGGTTTTATTCGTTGCTGGAAAACTGACCCCATTCCAAAGGGACAAGAGCCTGAGTCCAGAGGCAGGCCAGGAAGTAGTCCCCACTTCAAATCACAGTTCACAGAAGTGAGAAAGTATTCAAGTCAAATGTCTGTCCTTCATGGATTATTATTACAGCTGTGTTCTTTCCCAGTAGCTGAATAAACACAAAAGCAAATTTTATTTTTTTTACTTGATTCCAGAGAAACCAGTGCATTCATAGTTCAATTCTCTCTCCATAGGTGCACCCCTCCCCGCCCCCTCTATATCTCAGTGAATCAGACCACCTGACAGCAAAGGCAGGAAAAATCATTTCTCACATTGTCATCCAATGAATGACTGAACAATGCATCGTTTAAACAAAATCAGAGTCTTGCAGTTTCAAAATGCCAGTACCGTTTCTCCAAGCAGTTCCACGCTGGGTCTGTATTAATTCATTCAGACACACTAGGGGTAGACATTAAAATGAAAATAGTCTGAACCAGATTAGTCTCTCTATTGGAATAAAAAGGGGTCAATGGATCAAACTTGGAAGATATAATGTAGCATCCAGACAGAAGTAAGCCTTGTTAACGTAGGATTTTTTAAGGAAACTGCTTACTTAGTTTTACCCTCCAGAATCCTTACTGTGATCATTTTCCGGGGCCTGTTAAACTTAGGGCATCTATATTCTTTCTCTCATGCACCAATATTTATAGTTAATGTAGGATTCCTCCCATATGGCAGGCATCCTGACAGATCCTTAGGGGAACGACAGTGAACAAGGCAAGTCCCTGATCACACAAGCCAAGATCTAATAAACAATTAAATATGAGATCCTTTGAGATTTTGTGAATATGAAGAAAATTAATATTAAGAAAGTTAATATTAAGAGATATGAAGGAAGCAGGGTAATGTTGAGAAGGGTGCAACTACTTTTGTATTAGGTGGCCTGGGAAGATCTTTCTGAGTCAAGGGTGCCAATATTAGGACCTATAGCAGGAGCAGAAGCAGAAACAAGCCATGTGGTTTGCTGATGAGGAGGGTCTGAAAAGCATCAGGAAGAAAAAGGAGGAATCAGAGGAAATTGCC
The DNA here is from genome assembly GCF_028858775.2 of Pan troglodytes. Taxonomy (NCBI): domain Eukaryota; kingdom Metazoa; phylum Chordata; class Mammalia; order Primates; family Hominidae; genus Pan; species Pan troglodytes. Next base: position 103,663,187 of record NC_072404.2, read on the forward strand.
ATGGTGAAGGAAATGCAATGGAGGAAGAGAGGGTGACCCCAGTCCAAGATGAGCTTGGGAGGTGGCAGGAACTGGTTTCTCCATGACTCTAAGGGACATGGGAAGGAAAGAGATACTCTCCCAAGTGCCCTAAAAGAAGCTGTAAAGGTTTTTATAAGCAAGAGGCAGTAACAACCTCAGGACTTCCTGAAAATGACAAGAGGGCTTTTTGAGATAACAGAGTCAGAACTCTGTAAGAGATCAAGTCCTCGCCATGAGGCAGGGGATATTCGGCCAGCATGGCTAAGAAGAGACATCTGGCTGGTTCGTACTGTGCCTCTGTGAGTCCCACATTACACGTTGCTGCTGCCACCCCCTCCCCACTGTCCCCTCCAGCCACATCATCAGCCACTAGCCATGCCAGCCTCCTACAGAGGGTCATCTGTGCACCTGCCGGTTGGACAGTGCCTAAGTTCCTAGCCTTCATTAAGTCTCTTGCTTTCCTGGAATGAGCTTCTTCCTTGACCCACATGCTCCTCATTTCCTTGCTTTCTTCATGTCTCTGTGCAAATTTCACATCATCAGAGTGAATTTCTCAATCCAAAATAGCACTGCTTCTCCTTTTCTCTCTCATTCCCCCTTACTCTGCTTTACACAGCTTGTTTTTCTTCATAACAATAATCAGTACACGAGCTATTTATGTATCTCTCTATTTACTTATTGTCTGTAATAGAATACAGGTTGAGAGTCTCTAATAAAAAAAAAATTTGAAATCCAAAATGCTCCAAAATCCAAAACATTTTGAGCACTAACATGATACCACAGTGGAAAATTCCACACTTGGTCTTATGTGATAAGTTGAAATCAAAATGCAATCCAAACCTTGTTTCATGCACAAATTTATTTTGAAATATTACATAAGATTACTTCCAGGCTCTGTATATAAGGTGCATAAGAAACATAGATGAATTTCGTGTTTAGACTTGGGTCCCATTTCTAAGGCATTTCATTAGGTATATGCAAATATTCTAAAATTCTAAAGAATTTGAAATCCCAAACACTCCTGGTCCCAAGCATTTCAGATAAGGGATACTCAACCTATATAAGCTTGTGGAGGGCAGACCCTGTGCCATTGTTGTGCATCCTCCACGTCTGTCTTAGTGCCTTGCACATAGTAGGTGACTGATAAATGTGTGCTAAATGAAAAGGAGCAGTCATCCCTTGTTCTTCTATACCTAAGAGCCCAGAATCTGCTGCAAGTGAAGCTTCTCAACAATCAGCATCTTCTACAGTGGAAGGCGGAGGAGAAGCCCTTTCTGGAAGGAAATTCATCTCCTACTTAGACAGTAAACTTAAAACAGGCTCTTCCTGTGCACACCCCACAGATGCTCCTTATAACTCCTCAACTTTCCCCACCAAGCAGTACCTCAGGAGCATTACTGGCCAAGTGATTTTTGCCAGTATCTTCCATATATCAACCTAAAAAGACGTTTTTCTTGAAGAGAGGAAAAAATTGATATATAGCTTAGCAAGAAGTGGAAATTTTTACTACAGTTGGTTAAAAAAAAAAAAAGGAAGCATACCAGCTAACCTCTGTCTATTATACTATGATTTTTCTCAAAGGCAGACACCAAATAGTTCACAAGGGCACCCATAGCGCCAGGCCACTTAGTAGGCTCTAAACATGTCTGTTGAATAACAAACACGGCAGTTGAAGGGATATAATTTATACCCATAAAAAATTAATTAGAGAGAAAGGCCACTGTAATAAAAGTTTAAAGCCAGAGAATTTCCACTTTATCAAAGCAAGCCCTTCAAACAAAAGTTACACTCAAAGAAATAAGAGTTTGCCAATGCATAAGGCCTGCCTCCTCCAGGAAGCCTTTCCTAACTGCTTCAGTCTAAACTAGATTTCTACTGCTTTCAAAATTGCTGCCACACCTTATATTAGCACTTTTCCAATGCTTTAAAACAAGGATGGCTTCTCTCCAAAACTGTATCACATTTGAGAGTTAGGGCTGTATCAAATATTTCTTCTGCCAGCCCAGCTCCTGAAACCATGCTGGGAAGGCAAATGGTAGAGAGAATATTTTCTAGGCATGCTCTGGTTAATTAACAAACAACCTTTTTCCATTTTCATTTCTCTACTCCATAAGCAACTTAACTATGTTTTTCTATTCTTATTTGCATATTTACTTACAATGTCATCATGTTTCACATGTATATGTTCATTTTGCTTACACAAAATGAAGCTATTTTTCTGCAATCACAAGAATACTGTTAACACCCAGAGCCTAGAATTTCCCATCTGTTAGCAAATCTCACAACAAAGAGCCTTTTTGGAAGCGTAGTTAATCCTTTAAAGAGATGTATTTCACAACTCAACTCTTATCTGATGTCAACAGAAACATATTTTTGCAAAATGTGGCTCAGATGCAAGCGTGCTAAATTACTAGTTTAAAATACAGAAAGATGGAAAGGGTTGTGGGTAAATTTTACAAGGGAGAGTAGTCTAATTATCCAAAGCCTTTGAAACAGCCTTGAACCGCTGACCGTCCCCCATGCCCAGATTTGAAAGAGAAGAGCTTCCAATTAATTAATGCAGTCAACATTTTTCAAGACCCTTCTCTGGGTAAAAGCCTCTCCTGGAAGTTCAGTGAAAGGAGTTCCAGTGGGAAAGATAGAATTGAAAAGAAATAGAAGAATACAAGGAAGATGAATTATCTCTCTTCCTAGATCATTATTTCACTCTTTCTGTTCTCTCCCCAAACCTCTAAGCCTTTTCCCTGTCTCTCACTCTCAGCTGGACTGGCTTTTTACTTCACTCTGGAAAAAAGAAAAAAAAAGCGAGAATTTCCACAACCACTACCACCATTTTTACTACCAAATCTACCAAGATATTAGCATGTGGGCCCACCTACTCTGCATTCCCCACAATTAAAATGGATCAGTGGTCAGTGCTCCTAAGGACAACCATTTTCTTCCCTATTGAAGGACACTGCTGCTGCAATTGTCCTTTGTCTCATACATGTCATGACATTTTCCATTTCTACTGGGTCAGTCCATTACCATGCAAATGAATTTGGGATCTCCCATTCCTCCAGCCACTAACTGCCTGACTTCTCTACCTCCTTGACACTACAACACTAGAAATAATTATCTATACTTGCTGTCTCTGCTTCCTCTCTTTTCTTTCTCTCCTCTACTCACTCCTGTTGAACTTTTGACCCCACAAATCGACCATTGGTAGAGTCTCCAGTGACCAGCTCATTACCAATCCAAAGATAAATTCTTAGTCTTCATCTTCTTCAGATCATCAGCAACATTGACACAGTTGGGCACAACCTTCCTTCCTGAAACACCTTCTTCATTTATCACTGTGTTTTGGGTCTCCTCCCATCTCACTGATTGCTCTCCTGATCCCCTGTGCTGGCTCTTCTTTGTCTTTCCAGCATTCAAGTGACCCCCTAGTCTAGTCCTCGGATCTCTACTCTTCTCATTCTCCCAGGAGATCTCATTCATCTAATGACTTTAAGGAGCCTTCTAGACATATATTTGACAATTCCCAAATACATACCTTTTCCCCTGTATGTTAGACTCATTCATTCATCTACCCACATTGTGCCTCTATGTGTATATCCAATAGTGTTTCACAATCAGGTCAAAAACTGCATTCTTTAAAAAAAATTACTTACTTAAATGAAAATTATATACATATATTCATTGTGTACAACTGCTTGTTTTGAAATATGTATACATTGTAGAATGGCTCAAACTAATTAATATATGCATTACATCATATACATATCATTTTTGTGGTGAATACATTTAAAATCTTCTTTCTTGTCATTTTTTAAAAATACGATACATTAGTAGTAACTGTAGTCACCATGTTGTACAATAGATCTTTTGAACGTATTCCAAAAACTGAATTCTTGATTTTACCCCCACCCCTGTTTCCCCTTATGGCCTTTCTCAAGTAAATGGCAAATCTATCACTGTAGTTTCTCAGGCCAAAATAGAAGAAGATGAGCTCCTTGTGGACAGGGTCATTGCCTGTGTCATTCATCCTCCACGTCTATCATAGTGCCTGGCACATAGCTGATGATGGAAATATGTGCTAGATGAAGGACTGCAGTAAAGTTATCAGTTAAAAATACAGAAAAGAGCCACTAATCCTACTTTTAAGGTGAATGAGACTAGCAATTGGGAAATACTTCATGAAAAAAAAAAGTTTAAATTTGATCTTGAAGGACTAGCAAGCATTTGACAGGAAAATAAGGGGGAAGACATTCCCGGCAGAGGAAACAGCTTGGAAAAACATAAAATGATGTGGAAATGCATGCTACATTCAGAGAACCGTGTTACTGAGTCATAGCATAAAAGATGCAGCATACTAGGAGATGTTCTAGGAGAGTAGCTTACTGGGTCTATTTGGACTTTATTATATAGGCAAAAGAAAGCTGTAAAGATTTTTAAGCAAGGGAATAACACCACATAGCACAGTGTCGAAGACAGAATATATTATTAAATAATGTTCTGTTGGAGGAGAAAAAAATCAAGAGCAGTATAGGTGAAAAACTGGAGATTGGGAAAGGAGAGTATGGAAGTATGAAATCTCCAACAGTAGTTGTAGCAAGAGATGGAAAAGCCTGCGCTAAATTGGGTTACTAAGAATGACCAGTAGAAGGCAGCTATAGGAGAGACTGCGGAAACAGAATTGCAGACGGTAAGTTAAGGGTGAAGAAGAGGCCGGGTACAGTGGCTCACGCCTGTAATCCCGGCACTTTGGGAGGCCGAGGTGGGTGGATCACGAGGTCAGGAGTTCAAGATCAGCCTGGCCAACATGGTGAAACCCCGTCTCTACTAAAAACTACAAAAATTAGCCGGGCGTGGTGGCATGCGCCTGTGATTCCGGCTGCTCGGGAAGCTGAGGCTGAAGAATCGCTTGAACCCGGGAGGTGGAGGTTGCAGTGAGCCGCGATGGTGTCACTGCACTCCAGCCTGGGCGACAGGGCAAGATTCCGTCTCAAAAAAAAAAAAAAAAAAAAAAAAAAAAAGTGAAGAATAGAGACGCAAAAGCTGCTAACCTCCAGATTTCTTCCCTGACACCCCAAACTCTTTTACAACAGAAGTGTATCCCAAACTCTTGGCACTCTCAAATGCTGAGAGCCAGGTAAGGAAGAAAACAGCTACAGGCAAGGACAAGCCCCCGACATGTGGGTGGAAGCCTCTTTCCAAGGTTTGCGTTCATTTCCTCTGCTCAGTGATCCTAAATAAAATAGCCATTTTCCCACCATCCTGGCATAACTTAGGTGAGATTCCACTGTAGTGAACTAGAACTGGAGGTGAGAGAAAATTGCACTATTATTAAACTTTGCCTATCATCAGCCTTGCTTCCAAGAAAGAAAAGAAAATTTCTTTCTCTTTCTCCCTCCATCTCTGTATGGCTTGATGCTGACCTAGATGCCCAATCCAATTCTTGCTTGTCCTATTAGTTTTATATTAATCTGTATTATACTTTAAATAGATTTTGAAGCAGAAGCTTACTTGGAAGACTCAACATTATTCATAAAACTATTAGTATTGAGAAGAATGTGTTGAGTTTCAAACTCTAAGTTTATCAGTAAATTTTGGTACTTACTCCATTAGTACGGGGAACGGGATTTCTTATTCTGTGCTTCGTGATTCATATTTCCACTTCTTTGTCAATTATTCATTATTATGCAGCTTATAAGAAGGCATGAAGTTAACAATAACGATTATATTAATGATAGAGTGAGTTATTAAAATTTAGTTTAATAGCCACTATATTTGTGATGATAATTATAGTTATGACTAACTATGATTATAGCAGCCATTGTAATCATAATAAGCTCAGGATGGTTTAATGCTAATTGCTTCATCATAAAGAAATTAGAATATAGAACTGTAAGTGGATGTGGTTGTGATTATAAGGCAAAAGAATGTATGCAGATATTAGTTACTAGTTATTAACCTTCTCCATGAAACCAGACCAAAGAAAAAATTTTGATAAACCCAGACTTGGTTCAGATCTGCGTCAGGCCCCCTGAGAAAAAATGGGTATCATTCTTAAAACAAAATGCCTTAAATTGAAACCAATTTGAAATTTAGAAAATGTGCTGATATGATACTGGGAACTTCTTTAATACCGAATGAGCTAGAGATAAAAAGTAATAGCATGGACACAGTCCTTGAAGCACACTAATGAAAGAAACTGCCAACCCATCAAGTTCATATGAAAATACCTACAAATGGAACTTCCTGGGGACTTTCCTATTGAAAAAGCCTGTGGAGTGTTCTGTCTTCATATTCCTTCATACAGCAGATGGTCACTCTGGGAAATATGTCAGTCATGACAACAACAAACTACGTGTGCCTGACAATTACAGAGATGGATGGATGAAATTTTGCAATTCATAAATCTTATAAAAGTCACTATATTTGCCCAGTGATTATTTGTCCTTAACTCTACCCCACCTTACTTCTCCTCCTGTCCCAGAGAGATGCCACTTTGCAAGATTTCATGAGTAGCATGGTAAAGCCAATAATTTGGGGTGTTAGCTAACTGACAGAAATCCAAAGTAGGAGAAGCCAAGCTGAGCCAACGTGGTCTGTATGAGACAGAAGAAAATGTCAACTACCATATTTTTCTAATAAATACAAGATACATTCATTTTCACACATATTTGCTACAGATGGAAATTTCATTTAATGATGGCTGGTTGTGGACCCCAGCCAAGGGTATATAAATACCAAGAAGACATCAATTTATGAGATGGGCTCCCTAATAAAGCAGCTACATAGAGAACCCAAGAACACCGCCATAGCTGGTTTCTAATGAAATATTTAATGATAATGATGACATCAAGTTGCTCTCATTGAACCAACATATGTTGTTATGGAACCATAATAAAAATTTTGCATCGTGAGAATTTCTGAGGAATTTAAGAATAAGAGCAATTCTTAACTGTTAGGAAAGTCCTGGGAGAGGAGAAAAAAGAAGGATAGGAAGATTTATTACTGATTTTCAATGTTGTGAAGTTAACTAAGTTTCAGTTATATCATGAGCGATAATCATTAGAAATCTTGAATTGATTTCCAATCTGTAGTGGATATGCTAGCTAAGAATTTTCCAAAGCTTTGTTGACTCTCAACACTGAGGCTTCTCAAGCCTCAGAGGCCTTCCCACCAGCAGAGGATGCTGTTTTTCCATGCATGGCACAACAACCCCCAACCACCTCCAATCCCAGTTCCACCAGGAAACAGTTCACACAGAGAAAAGATTCCTATTGGGCCATTTTGCAAGTGTGGTTTTGCATTTGAAACAAAGAAAGAGACTCTTTCATTCAGCTCAAGTTAATTTAAATATTTTAGTGGTGATTTCTAAATCTATCATTTTTAAGGAAGTAAAAATATTGGAGTGGAGTGGAAATGAGCAAAACGCTGCTGTTTAAAATATAAGTATCAGTCACCGTTTTCTGTGATTTTATAGCTCCCCTTTAGTGCATCTGAAAACAATGCTTTTCAATTAGGAGAAAGTGCTTATCTAAATGATCAGATTTTTCCCGCCTGTGAATAATGAAGCCAAAGTAAAGGCTGTGGTTTTTAGGACAAATGAAAACAAGAAAGTCATTCAAATTAATAATAATTTAAGAAAACTAAAGGGGAAAATTTTTATCACGATGGGAAAATGAAAAATAAAAAGGAGAAGAAGATAGGATTTGCCGGGAAATAAGCAGAGATAAAACACAAAGCCCAAGAAAATGAGTATAATAAAAAGAAAAATAAGGAAAAAATAACTCATTCCTCTGAAAAGAAGAGCTTGTAAAAATACAAGCAGGATAAAATTAGACAGGGGCCCTTTCTTCCCCAGTAAGTAGCCTTTCACTCATTTTTCAAGCTTGTCTTCAGAGCCCCATGCACGCAGAGAACACTAGAGGTGCAAGGCATAAAGCTGAATGACACCCAGTTTCTGTTTATGATCATCTTGGGATCTAAAAGCAAAGATAAGCTATATAGAAACTATAATGGAAAGAAAAAAGTAATAAATGTCATGAGAAAAATAGGTATAAAGTATTATGACTGATAAGAAGAGAGAGGGCGTCACCCCTGTGTTGATGGATGAGTCAAGGAAGACTTCATAAAAGAAACAGGTTTTTCAGTTCGACCATTAAAGGATGAGTAGGATTTTTCAATAAGAGGATTTGGACATTCCTTATAAAGAAAAGAAATGACATGATTAAAGCTTCAGAGTTTGGAAAGTAATTTTTTCTTTAACTGCGAGTGTTTGAAGAAAGAAGAATGAGATACAAGACCAGTGAGAGGCTCTTAGAAATCCAATCACAAAGGTCCTTGCAAGTCAGGCTAAGAAGTGTGAACTTTATTTCTTAAGAAAAGGGGTTCTTAATATGGATTTGTGCATAATTTTCAAAGGATTCATGAAACTCCTTATGTATTTTTTGTAATTGAGTATTTTTTCTGGGAAAGATCCATAACACAAAACAATTCAGGGCATATAGAACACCCTTCCCATGGAGTATCTGTCCAACTCCCAAAGACCCCTCTTTATTTAGAGGCTGACCTTGAACACAAGGATATGGCCTCTAGTGGCCAGAGTTGTACAGTCTGACCTTGCTCCTATAGTCTCAGCTGAATGAAGCTGAGCAAACAACTGGCTCACTTAGGCCCAATCAGACCCCAAATGTGTACAGATTTGAACTGAGAGCCTAGGGTTGTGGGAATTCATTTACTTCAATAATAGAATTCTAGAGAAAATATTCTTGAATTCCTTATTCTGAGATACCTGTCACTAGTTTGATTTCTGCCCTTCGTGATGCTGGATTGTTCAAGCCTTTCTTGACTTTGTGAGAAACCACAGTATCCATCTAAATATTCTTTTTTTTTCTCAGAGTAATTAGGCAGAGTCAATTTCTTTTGCTTATAACCAAAAGAATGATGACTGATACAGAAACTCTATTTCAAACACTGCAAAGAGACAGTGAGAAAGTATTAGAACATTTGCACAGGGGCATGACAGCTCCTAAAAATTATTTCAGAAATGTGGGAGTTATATTTACATTGCTTTTCTCTATCCCCAATTCTCAACATCAAATCAACACTATCTTTTACCCATTTTTCCTGCAGAAGCTGTCTAGTACTCTTTCCCACCACAGCTATCCTGGTTCAGGTCCTAATCATTTCTCTCCTAGACCATTGAAATGAGCTTCTAAATGGTCCCCCAACTCCAATCCATTCCCCACACTGCTGACAAGTGTCTTTTGCAACTCATGTAAGATTATGTGAATCTTCTCAAAAATCTTAACCCACACATTTCTAGTGAAAAAGTCTAAACTCTAGTCCAGCATTCAAAGCTCTTCAGAGTCTGGCCACAGTCTACATTTTCAACATTGTCTTGCACAGACAATACTCTCAAAGTCACCAAACTCCATATCGGATTTTATGACTCCAGGTCTCTATACATCCCACTCTCTATGTTTGAAATAACTTATTTCTTCTTATCCTGGTCACTCAACATAGATATCACTACCTTGTCCTTTTCTGTTACAACCAGGCAAAATTATCCCTTCTTCCTGTATATCCTTGTAGCAGATTTTATTACAATTCGGCCACATTATAGCACTCTGGGCACCTCTGCCTCCTCTACTATCCTATGAGCTGCTCAAGGGCATGTCTTATTTATCTTTATATTTGGGACCTAAAGCAATGCCTTCCAAGTGGGTACTTGATATATATTTAATGGACATGCAGAGAGAATTGATGGATGTAAGAATTAATGAAGGTGATAAAGAATACATATTCAAAGAGGTAAAGAGAGGATGTGATTATGTATTATGGCTAATCTCACAGCAGTTTGGGAAGGAAGGATTGGTCAAGAGTGTCCAAGTCTAGAGAGAAGTCAAGGGGAGGATCTTGGGTGGGGACAGGCTAACTCTGTCATGATCAGTAGAGAACAATTGCCTACCTGTCAGGTAGGCAATTGATAATGTAGAGAAGATATATTGATAACACAGAGAAGAGTGGCTGGAGATGTGAGAATGCTGATGTGTGGAGGAGATGGGGAAGAAGCAGAATCAGGGGAAACAGTTTACTTCTTTGGAAAGTAGGGAAATAAAATGAAGCTAACCAGAGGAACAGCATAATCCAGTGACGGAAGGAGAGCAATCAGAAAGGTCTTAGAGAAAAAGGCAGAAGTTGGAGGAGTCAGCATTGTCAAGGAAGAAAAGACCTCCTCCTTGAAACTGAAAACAGATATTGATACAGTGATTATTTTGGAAGAAAAATGAGATATATTAACTCCAAGAAAAAAACAAATAGAACGAACTGGTCCCTGGTGTTGTCGCTTATCACTCAGTGGTACAAAAAAAGAGTATTTCTGCTGCCTCCATCAAGAAATCTCCCCCAAGCAAAGTTCTTCCAATATAGAGCCAAGACAAAAGTAGAATAACTATAATTCTATAAAATGGGGGTACAGTTAGGACATAAAGACAGCAAAGATCACTTGAATTGTATCCGTTTCACATCAAGGGCACTCTTATAATCACATTTAGTTATACATGGGTAGGCTGTGGAAACAGCTGGGTAGACCTTAATTTAATTTAACTAATTGATTTATTGGTTTCATTAATTGCTGTCAAAGGATACAAATACTGTCCCCAAGGGCCACAGTTTAGTTGGTCATCACTACAGCTTCTAGAAAAGTAATTGGATTTTTTAGTTTAGCCCTCGAGGTCAGCTATCAAAGAGCTAGCAGGATTTCACAATATAGTGCCATAGAAAATAAAGACAGAGAACTACCTGTTGATGTAAGCAGTGCCTCCTTCTTTCTCATTTTCCTCAGTGACAAGGTCTTTTTCCATTAGTCTTTTTAGATTCTTTTTTATCAGAGTAAATTACTTTTATTTCTTCCTTGAGCACTCTTTCTACTCTCCTTTTCTTTGGGCTTTATCTTTCATTTCTAACCTTGGCTTTTCTCTAATTATCATAGATGCCATCAAACCCTTTTATGTATAAATGGGGTATAAATCGATAATTGATAAAATTGTTAACTCAGAATGGTAAGCTGATTTTGGTTTTCCCTGTTAAATTTTAGTTTGGGGACATCTTACTCAAGCTCAGAACCCTAAGTTGTAGATGTTTTCCTTTCTTTTTTAAGTAAAATTTAATACCTACTCAAAATTTTTAATGAAAATTTTAAGTATTGAGAAGAAAATAAAAATAACTTTGAATCCCAAATTCACCTTTTGATATTTTTTCTATGCATATAGACAATGTTGAGTCTCAGTGAGAAAGAGCTGTATGTAAAACCTTCAAAGAATGTTTTACTACGTAACACGCCAAGGCATAAACAGCACTGTCAATCATGAAACAAAATCAGGGAGAAAAATCTTTCCTTCTCTCCTCCCTGTCTCCCTCCCTTCCTTCTTTCTCTTCCCAGATTTGGCATCTCAAGGATTCTAAAGAACCTGTGTCAATATCCAGTAAAAATCAGCAGTGTCAGGCACAGTAGCTAATATACCTGGGAAAGCATTAGCATCACTGGATGGGGAGCTAAAATGCAGGGAAAAGCAGAGAGAAAGAGACCCTGCAGTGTGCAGGAATACAGCTGCAGGTCAAGAGAAGTTGCTTATTCCTTCACACATGGGAGACATCCCCTGGAGACAGTTTTTAAAATGTCTGGTATAAGATGGGCATTTTGGAAGTTCTCAAGTCCCACATCATACATGAAAATAAAATCAGCCAATGAAATTTGGGCCATGGACTCATTTACCTGCAAAGGATGTAGATCCCTGGGAAATTCAAGTGTAAGCCATCCTTAGATTTCAAGAGCATAATGAACTTGTGCCCTGTCTCACGATGTATATTCTCTCATTCTCCATACCCCTTCTATAATTAGTATATATCCCCACTACAAAATGCAGATCTCCTTTTAAATATGTAAATTTTGATTCCCAGATTCATTTAGGATCCATTTGTTCTGAGAACATGTATAAAAATTATCTTACACTGGAAGGATGGATGCAACAATCTTCACTGTGATGAATGCAGGAGTGAAGAGGCTAAAGACAGAAGGGCGATCTCAAGATACCAATGGGAACTCACAGCCTAGAAGAAAGGTTTTACAAGAAAAACTCTGATGTCCAAAGAACTGTGAGAACCAGCAATGAGCATGATCAATTTAAATCTGCAGTTCTCAATTCTCCTATTTAATATGTGTTTCAGCACGCCTCTTATGGCACTTTACACTTGAGTAATTTCATTAGATGGATACTCTGGTGCCTTTGCCATGAAAACATGTTTTGTTGTAAGATTAGGGAGCTATTGAAATACTAAAGTTAAGTCTCAATAAAACAATAATAATAATACTTTAACTGCCTATAAGATCTTTTTTTTACTATATTGACATTCATGCTCAATTACAACACAATTTTTGCCTTCTACATTTTAAAGACCTTTAATATGCTTTTAACTTTTATGACTATGAATTGGTTTTGATGGTACATGTAAACTGTAAATATAGTAACTGCAGGTGACATTAATCTTACTTATGAACCAAATGATCTGAATGTGTAAAAATATAGCCCAAGAGAGTCAGAGTTAAAAGCCTTTGAAAACTGCCTCAATGTCTTCCAGCTAGTGAACTTTCGTATCAGTGTCACTGTTCATATTATCTTGTCAGTTGGGGGTCTTTTTTTATACAAGACTTGTTAGGCAACGCCTGGTGAAAATATCAGTGTGGTAGGATCTCAAGTGGCTGTGTGGTTACCTAGACTCTCTGGGGCAATCAATCCTTTGAATAATAATTCTGAAAATTGACTCATGGACTCTTAGAACTGGAAGGGCTCTTAGAAATCATCAAACAGAGCCTGACTCCCTCAATCAGGACCTGCTTTTAGCTGCACAGCGAATTTGGCTCTACTCTCACTATTTCCCTTAGTTTTGCTTTCTCAGTTCCTCTTTCTGCTCCAAATTATAGCAGCAGTCCAAATATCGATCCCTATGATGCTTCCACATTTTATGTTCATTAAACTGTACAGTGACATTTCTATGGTGTAGCTCTTTTTACTTAATGTGAACGGTAGAAGCTACTAGAAGAGACACTGGACTAATTCTGAGGTGGTTTGCAGGAGGAGCTAAGGCTGCACAGCTGCCCACTGTGCCACAGCTCTCTCTAAAAACTGGACCCAATCAAGCTGTTAGTTAGAGATGCCAAATCATCAATCGTCTCCAACCTGAGAATTCTAACTCTCAGTCATTCCTCAAAACCCAGTTTAAATATCTCATCCCCCTTACTAAATAATATCAATAATTAATATCATTTCCCTGTCCCAACCTCTTTGCATACATCTCTATTGTAGTTAGAAGTTATCTCCCAGTGAGATTATGTAGTTTATTGAGAGAAGTGAGTCTCTCTTATCATTTTTGTATCTTCAGTGCCTGGAATAGAATAGCTGTTTAATAAATGTCTGAATGTAGAAGAAAATGTCAAAGAAAAACATAAAGAACATAGCATACTCTTTTTATTGAATATCAGGGAACATCAGAAATGGAATGTAGAAATATGTAAAATCTCTTCTTCTCTGTTTATGACCAGAAAAAGCCTATGAATATAGTCAGACAATCCTAACCAGTGGAGTAAATTCATTTCTGAAAATGAGGCAAGTTTACATTGCCTCTGTACCTCTGATAACTCTGGCCAATGTTATTTAAATTGTTTATTATCTGTTCAGATAATTCTCAATGCCACACATTCTCCCATAAAGATGGCCAATTGCATGCCTGCAATACATATATGAATTGTTTCAAAGTGCCAACACTTTCTTTTGTCAATACTCTATGCAGCACACAAAACTGTCATTGCAAATCATTTTATTAATGTCATTTAAAAAACAAATTAACTTTTGGAGCTGTTGTTTGTGGCATTGTGCTGCTGTTTCCCTCCCTTCAACATTCTGTACTGTAGGCTTCACAAAAGAACACTAGAGGGATCAGCTTCATATTTTTCAGAGGCCTTTGTGTCAACCAAGCCAAGTACAATTATGGCTCTTCCCAGAAGAAGGAAAGAATAATGTTGGCAATCGGGCGTTACCACCCAGAACCACAGAAAAAGCTGCAAATGTAACCAAAATGGCTTTCTCGGCCTTTATAAATCCAGAAACCTACGTGGCATTTTCTATGGCTAGAGGCAGCACTTTGGGAAATTACCTTTAGAAAACTGGTTAGAGGTCTACCAGAGCTTTGAAAAGAGCCTGCAACCTGGGGAGGGATTGAAGAAAGAAATAAGCAGACTTGTTGTTTAATAAAGCTGCCATTTTTTTTTTTTTTTTTTTTTTTTTTTACTTCCAAGGGACAAAATCAAGTAAATGTCAAATTTTTTCCCAGCTGGTAAGCACATTCAGATTTCAGACTAAAATGCCCCAAAAAGACTAGGGCTGACGATGAGAAAGAAAAACATGAATTCCTTCTTTTCAAAATAAGATAGAGAAAGAATTCAGTCACCTTTGGTCTAGACATTTTTCTCTTCACTTTGCCTAAACCATAGCCATGTATAAAGGCATACATTGATAAAATGGTATAATTTTGATGTTTTGGTGTTTCTGGACAAATAAGAGGGAACTAATCAAGCTAGCAATCCAAGTCTGTCAGAACAAACAAAGTAACTGAATCAGATAAAATTAATAATAATAACAGTAAAAACCTCTTGTTATAATGTCACACAACACTGTAGCTTTAATTTGTCAATTTCAGAAAGACCTCTTTGGCTCCTAAACTTATTTGGTTAGTGAATTACCTCACTAGCTGATCCTCTCATCTCTCTCATCCCTGTGGTCTTTCCTAATTAAAATGAAAACCACATTGCTCTAATTATTTGTTCATACCATTTCTCTTCTCAAAACCTTGCAGTAGCTTTTAATTGCAGCAAAACCTGGAATTCAATTTAAAATCAATACTGGGGCTCTAAGTCCATGCCTCCAATATTCTCCTGCCTCTGACCCAATCGCTGGCCTTTACTCTGCACTGCCAGGGCTTTCACTTCAGGCAGTCAATCTGCTTGACTCCAATAACATCCTGACATGATTCCCCCTTTTCTTGATTGTATCTTTCTCTTCTCCAATAAGTAAACACTCAGCCAGAGCACAGCTGCAATGGCCTGTTTTTGTTGGCCATGCTGGATTGTCGTTTACAGGATTTGATGTGCAATATGTCTTGTCCTGTTTCTTCTGAAATCATAAACTTCATGCTTGTTGATGCCTTGATTAGTCCATAGCTCTAGTATAGCTCTGGGGGCTCCATAAAAGTGGTCAACGCTGGAGAAGATCAGCAAGGAAGCTCAAATCTTCATCTTTATAAGCTAAGAGTGTCATATACATGCAAAAACTTCAGGAAAAGAGGTGCGGTTCCCTTCAGCCATCCCCTTTCATCTCTCACCCCTGACTTGTTCCCTCCCTGTTCTGTAAAAAATAGAAAAAGAACCTTGGCTGTCCTCTATGGTGGAACTTTCCAGCAATGGTCTTCCATAAAAGGGATGGGTCTTGTTTCAGCACCAAGGAATCTGCCTCTAACAGTTTGGGCTGGGTGGTGGAGACTTTTTTTTTTTTTTTTGCTTTTAGACAACGTGGAAGTGTCTGGAATGGTGTCTCCAGTCCCAGCCATCATAGGAATTACTCAGTGTTTCAGGGCCCTGAGCCAGTAACCACCTCCCAGCCAGCTCTGCCACGTTAGCTTCGAAAGGGAGGTGAGTGAGCTCTGAGTTCAGAGAGGCCAGAGTGATGGAGTCTCCTGGCTGAGAAACCCTCCACAGGATCGATAGCAATTCTCACAGGGAAAAAAAGCACCCCATTCTAGTTCCTACTCCCTACCCTTACAGAATTGTAGAAAGTGAGAGTGAGTTGTTCAGATCTCACTCCCATCCGGCTCCTTAAAGTATTAGGGACCAGGAAACTAAGCAGTGGTGCAGCCCACCCATCCAAGAAACCTGACCCAGGGCTGCCTGATGGGGCTCCTTTTCTAATTTGACAGTCAAATGGGGAGACTTTTGGAGGGATGCTTTTACAAATTTCCTTCAGAGATGGATACTTTATTCTAATAATTCCACCTAAAGGGACTGCCTTTGCTAATTCTCTCCAAGGAGCTATATAGAAGGGGCACAGCTGAATTGACCTTTCTCAGTAAAGTGAATCTTCACACACCTATATGATAAACTCTTTTCTTTTTAATTTTTGGAGGTGGCATGCTTGTCCCCAGCTCCAGTGTTTCTGCATCTCCTCTGCAGCTACCAGAGTGGTAGATATTCGCTAACGTCACAGATTCCCTGACCTGGAGCTGAAGAACTTGAGCCAAATGCTCATCCATGAGTTTGACTTTCTAAAGAAATTAAGCATGAAGAACAAGGTAGGAGGCTTCTTCTGGCTGTCTAGGTTCTGCCAAAAAATGGGTATCTCTGGTTCCCGGAAATCTGACAATCTAACTAGACACCTTGCTCCAACCAGATTTATTGATTCATGTTAAGAGCTACTCCCTAACCAGGAGGTTGTAATGTCCTTCCTACTCTCTTACTCCTCTCTCTCTCTCTCTCTCTCTACTGTGAAGGTTTGAATCTTGTGTCTAACATTTATGAATTAGACATGTTATTTAATGCCACTGAACATTAGTGAATTCATCTATAAAATGGAGTAGAATGTATATAAAGCCTCTCCCCTTCCCCTGCCCATAGCCCATCCCACTTTCTAATACTTTAATGTGGGTGTTCCACTTAGTTGTCTATTCAAATGTCAAATCACTGTTCTGGTCATGGTGTAATCTTCCTACCAGCAGGGACCTGATCTGTCTTGTTCTTTCTCTTTAATACCTAAAAAAGTGCTTGGGACAATAAATGTTGGTGGAATTAATGAATGTCAGGAAAACTCACTTCATCTCCAGTCTTCCTTCTGCCATTAGCAAGCTGTAAGCAACCTTCACAAACTCATCTGAGCTGCTTTGGCTACAGTTTCTCCACGTGTAAAACAAGATGTTTGCAGTACAAAGTCTTTGGTTCTCTAAGACATGCTTTCTCTGTTAGGAGATTATTATGACCTTCAGTTCTTTTCTCTGCTCAGCTTTCATCATTTCAGGCACATTTCACATCCAAAAGGCATCCATGGTGATTCAGAACGCAAGCTCCCAAACGAGACAGCTGTGATCTGTATCCCAGCCCTCCACCATCTAGCTCCGGGTTTGGGGCAAACTTCTTAAACTTGCTGGGCCCGTTTCACTGTCCGAGCTGTTGGGATGTATAAGTGACTAAATTCAGGTAAAGAAACAGAAAAGTGTGTGACAAACAGTAGGCAGTCAATAAAAGTTCACTATATGACAGTCTTTCCTTCCTATATTTTGAGTTTAAATAAATTACAGTGGCTGCCATTTGGGACTTTGAATGGCATTGCAGTTTTTATTTCAAACTTTTCTCTCTTTGATCAATGGTAGTCTAAATTCTACATATAGCAATCTAAGTGGGTATCAAGTATAAGGATAATAGAAAATATCTTGGATACAGTGTCCATGCTATATGTCAAGAATATTATTACTCATAGCAGCTTTTTAAAAATTGTAGTGTAGTATGTGTCCTTATGTTAATCTTAAACCACAACTTAAAGAACTTCAACCAGTCTCAGCCCTTCCTGCCCTCCATGCATTTATCTTCATGATGAAGCATTTAATTTCTCCACATTTAAGATCAGTTTTATTATTTTTCTTTATTAAAGATATTAGGAATGAAGAAACATTGGCAAAATTATGTTGCTTGTTCTTAATTTTTTTACTGTTACTATTATTAATCTTGTTCCGGCCATGGTACTGGAGTACAATATTTCCTTTTGTGGAACATGGTCATTTTGCTATTCCAAACAAAGTTTGTGAAGATTGAAGTTGGAAGGGTTGTGAACTATGAATAACCCACAGAGTCCTAAACGGTTGTTACATTATTATTTTTCTCACAATTATCCTACGAACAAAACACACAGATTTATTTGGAAAGGCTCGGAACAATGAAATAAATACAGTACTGATTTCAAATGCAAATGTCACGTCATTTCTAAATGAGTCAACCTTCAAAAGACAATGAAAAATCAACCAGAAAATTTCTGCATGTCAAAGAATTTTAAAGGTGATAGCTAGTAAATTGAAGTACACATCAAAGTTTCTCCAATAAAAATGTTAAATATAAGTTACTTCTTCATACATATCTAAAACCTGTCAAGTACAGGGGAAAATAATCTGTCCCACCCCCACCCATAAACTGAACAGATCACAGAAATAACTGACATCTTTCCGCTTCCGAGGAGTGGCCACAGGTTAGTGACAGTATAATAGTTCCTGTGTGGGAGTGTCCCTGAGTTCTAGCTCCTCCAACGCGAATCATGGCAGTGGCAGTATGTCCAAATCCTGGTAGCAATGCCGAGGATGCATGCAGTCAGAATGGCAAGTGCAAAAGGCATTTCTGGGTCTGTCAAGGCCCTAGGCTGCTGGGTAACTTAGGGGTCATCTCAGCAAGAAAGGACAAGAAAGGATTTATAAGTATACGTACACACTCCCTGGAAATGCATCTAGAGTAGGATTCTCTAACACAGTGGACTTCCTGCAGCCAGGAAAGCAGAGTCTTGGACTTCAAGATGTGGGTGTTCAAGTTAATGACAACACCTGTTCTCACCAGCTGGTGAAACCCGAAGAGCCCCCCCGCCCCATCAAGGTTACAAGTGTCTTACATATTTTGAAGAGAGATTGATGCTACCTGTTGTTAATTTATGAGGTGAGTGGGTTGAAAATTAAGGAGGCGGAAAAAATTGTGACATGCAAATGATTTTCCTCCCCCTATGGATCAGAACTTTAATCACACAATAAATATTCTTGTTCTCCATGTGGATGATGCAGGTGACCTCAATTTCACAAAGGCTTGTAAAATCCAGTATGTGTTTCTCTGTTCTGTACAGGGAAATTTGAGTAAACGATTGACTTTTCACTGAAATTTAGGTTTCCTAATGACCCCCACATAAATAATGCAGCTAGAAATTACTGAGGACTAGCCCAGTCGCTTGGTGGCTAGCACTTTCCCCTCCCTTCAGCGGTATCCGTGCATTGTGCCTTTAAGGCAGCAGGGGCTCACTAGCTCCTCGGGCTGAACTC
Organism: Pan troglodytes; assembly: GCF_028858775.2. Lineage (NCBI taxonomy): Eukaryota > Metazoa > Chordata > Mammalia > Primates > Hominidae > Pan > Pan troglodytes. The sequence continues at coordinate 103,682,366 of NC_072404.2, forward strand.
TGCCCTCCCTGGGCAGTGACTCACACTCTGCAGGCTCAGACAAATGGAATCTCCCCCTGTGAGAGCCCCGCAGCCTTCCACTGTGAAAAGTCATCAGAGTGCCTGAAGGGAATATTTCCCCCACTTCCAACCTCTAAGCTCTGAGGCCACAAGTGTTTTTCACTGAGAGGGCCAGAATGTTCTAAAAGCCTGTGGAAATTAAAAGCGTAATTCATGACACAGCAAAACTTTTTCTTCCCCCCATCATCTAAGACCACCTACGGAAAAGAGAGAAATGGGCTAATGCCAGATTGAGGCCTGGAGGAGAAGCCCCAGTCAACTCTCTTTTCAGTCCTTCCACAGCACAGACCAAACACACACACACATACACACGTGCATGCACACACATCCATACTATACATCATCGTATTGTTGTCTCAGGTTTGGGGAAAACGAAATGTTTCAAGACGGATGAGAAGGGAAATTGTGTGAGGAACTGCAGCTCTCCTCCAAAAATGTGTGTGTGTGTGTGTGTGTGTGTGTGTGTGTGTGTGTGTGTGAGAGAGAGAGAGAGAGGAGGAGGAGAAGGAGAAGGAGGAGGAGGAAGCAGAGGAAGAGAGGGAGGAATGGGGAAGAGGGACAGAGATAGGGGGCATGGAGGGAGAGCCAGACAATGAAGTAAAAGAACAATCAAAACAAAGTTCCTTCTCCCTCCCCCAGTTCCAGATTTTTGGGCAGCTTCCAAACTTGCTAACTTTCCCAAGGACAAGTTTTAAAGAAATGTTCAAAAAGCCAACAAAACGAAATGTAGATACATTTGAAACTTCTTAGATAACAGTTACAGACAGCAGTAGCAATCCAACTCTAAAACTGGGCCATTGAAAAGGAGGAGGAGGAGTCTGTGTCCCTGACTGCCACACTTGAAAAGAACTCTAGCTCTGAGGAGTTGATCCGTCTTCCCAATCCCTCATCCACCCAAGCCCAAAAACTCAGACTTTTCAATGGAATCCACCATCCTATGCTTACACTGGTGTGGGAAAACCATCACATACTTTTATTTCTAAATGTTTCTGTTCTGTTTGTTTAAATATGCATAATGTATCAGAAAGAAATGGAAAAAAAGGAGTAGCCCGTTTAAATACAAAGAAACGGTGTTAATGAAAACTAAGTGAAGCATAATCTTAATTTATACCCCAAATCTAGTATGACATGAATTGATAGATTAGTTACATAAGTAAAAAGTTTTCCTGAAAGCAGAAATTAAAGTTTAGTTGTTTTGCTTCATAACAGTTTAGTGCAATACAAACTTGTAAACTGACATTGATACTTACTTGGTTCATGTTCTGTTACCTATTTTAAGGTTGAAACACTAAGACAACAAAGATCTGCTAATAATTTATTCTTAATTAAAAGACGCAATCTAAGAAGTAACTTTTAACAACTTTCTAGTTTTTTTTTATAACAGTATAAACTTCTTCAGTTAATCTTGTGAACCTTGCAACAAATTTACCCACAGATGAAAGTATTAGATAATATGAAAAGATTCAGAAGCCATTGCAATGTACTATTGATTTCCTTTCCCTCCTGAGGATATTTCCAAGGGTTTGCTTTCTCCAACCAACTCTTTAACCTGGGAGTCAGCACTTAGTGATCTGGTTACAACCTTTCTTGTTTGTGTTTGTTTTTTTCTCATACTTAAACGTTCTTATGAACTTGGAGCCAGCTAAATCCATCTATTTACTTCCCATAACTTCTCTCATGCTATGTTCCTCTTTCTGAAATGACTCCCTACTCCCCCACCCTACTCATTCTCTAAAAGCTAGCAAATAATGATATCTGCATAAGTTCCTTCATCTGAATTTTCTTATATAGATGGCCTTGCCAATGTCTGACCTCCATTGTGACTGCTTGTATTTCTTATGTCCCTCAGTGGGGACAGTTTCCTGTCCTTTTCATTACCATATCCCCCAACTATATCTAGTATGGTCCCATGTTTTAAAATGCACCATCCCCCACCTCCAAAATAAGCAAGACAGAAAGCACCAGAGCAAACATTTTAAATGTTTATTCCCAATCATCTGCTAACATCATTTAGCAGATGAAGTTTCCCTTAGCATATACAAATATACAGTGTAAACAAAGCAAAATGTCAGGCCTGAATTACACAGAGCCGTCAAGTAAAAGGAGCAACTTGAATAATTATATCAAGCCAGAATCCCAGAAATCCTCTTCACCCTGGGTCTCTAGATCACTACCACTTGCAAGTCACCTTGCAACTCTGGTGACGCGCCTTGGAAAATTGAATTGACCAAGTATGCCCATTTGTCTGATTTGGTTTGCTTAGTCAATATAAAACAGGTTTACTACAAAGACCAAAAATGTTTCTGTCCATTCCTCTAAAAATCCTAGACCTTAATCTATTTTCATCGGATCAGCTACTGGGGATCTTTATTTTCCAGAGTCTTCCATTTGGCTTAGGAAACACTCCACTAAGTTGCCTAAAGGTGGAAATTAATTTACTCACAGGAACTGAACCGTTTTTCCCTTAATTAAACATTGCATTCTCAACACCTTTATATGCTTTTCAGAAGAAAGAAGACAAAACAAAACAAAAACCCTGCATTTGATGAAAGGGTTGAGGACTTTTATGAAACATTTCAACTGATTTGTCAGAAGGCAATATGCAGTACAGCTGCTCTCTACCCCTGAAGCTGGCCTCTCAGATTTCTTCTAGAGTCTTTCTTCCAGCCTCTCTCCCAGGCTTTACGCATACTTTCCGTCTCGGTTATTGCTCTTTCTTGCTTCCTCTCTGCCTGCACCCTTTCCCTCCCAGCTCCTCATTCATGTGTCCAAGAGGAGGAGGCAGGCATGCAACGGGGAGCACAGTCACTCTGGCACACACGTGTATTTAATGGACATGGGAAGAATTCACTAATACTCAAAAGCAACCAAAGTGTTAAAAGAGAGAGGGAGAAAGAGAGACAGAGAGATAAACATATTTTCCAAACAACTTAAAATGGCAATGCAAATTATCCTGCCCTTTATGAGATTAAAAAAAAAAGTACACTGCTTGGGGAAAATAACACACTCCTCAGAAGCTCCTACCAGATATAAATCAATGTATTCGGAAGTGTAGATTTTTCTGCATAATATTCAGAATTTGGAGTTCAATGCTGCATTCCTAACCAAAACAGCCATCAAGTCCAAGAGAAATGTACTAAAAATCAGAACATTTCATGAATTAAGAGATTCTTCCTCATCAGTATTAACATGTTTGTGTTCTTTCTCAGGAGAAAACTAAGAAAACAAAGACAATCCTCAACTTTCAAAAGTGAAAAAATAAAATGCTTAATCTAGAAATATAAGTGAGTCCCTTTGGATCAAAGTAGAAAGGCCTGGGGTCAGAATGAAGTGATGATGGCCTCCCCTGAGGGTTTGTAGGTCTCACTAGTTCCCACAAGTATCAAGGGAATCACAGAGCTGGTATCCAAAGCCGAAGAACAGAGCCAGGAAACTAGTCTGGTGTCTTCTTCACAAAATGCAATCCATCTATTTATCCATCTATCTTCCATGCTTTTATGTACTCATTCAACTCAATATGTACCTTTTAGGCACTTTCTCAAGACATGGCAAAGAACAAAATGAAAACAAAGGCCCTGTCCTCTTCAACCTTACCTTCTAGTAGGGGAAGAAAAACAAGGAAAAAATAAACAAGTAGATAGATGGTCTGGCAGATGTTGATCAATATTAAGAGGTTGCAAGCAGTTGCTCCTCTGTGTAGATTGGTCAAAGAGACCTCTCGGAGATGACATTTGAGCAGAGACCTAAAAGGAGTAAGTGAGTCAGTCATGTGGGTAACTGGGAGGACTATCTCAGGAAAGGAAACAGCAAGTGCAAAGGCCCTGAGGTGTGTCTAGTATGTTTCAGAAACAGCAAGGCACCAATGAGATTAGAGCAGAATGAGTGAGGGGAGGAGTAGCATAAGGTCAGAAAAGTCAAAGGGAAGACTCCACATCTTGCAGAGGCCTACGAGTGATTGAATTGACTCTGGGCTTCAATCTACATGACATAGGAAAGTTTTGGAAGGCTTTGAGCAAAGAACTGACATGACCAAAAAACATTTTCAAAGGATCATCTGGCTGCTGTGTATAAGATAGACTAAAACAGTTGTGGCAAAAGTGGTAAGCAGGTCAGGAGCAGTGACTCATGGCTGTAATCCTAACACTCTGGGAGGCTGAGGCAGGAGGATCACTTGAGCTCAGGATTTCAAGGCCTGCCTGGGCAATGTGGTGAAACCCTGTCTCTATAAAAAAATACAAAAATTAGCTGGGCATGGTAGCACATGCCTGTAGTCCCAGCTATGGGGGAGGCTAAAGTGGGAGGATGGTTTGAGCCTGGGAGGTCAAGGCCACAGCCAGCCATGATCATGTCATTGCACTCCAGCCTGGACAACAAAGCGAGACCCTGTCTCAAAAAAAAAAAAACTGGTAAGAAGTAGTGAGATTCTCGATGATGTACCTTCAAGACAGAGCTGCCAGGATTCAATCAATAGAATGATGCAGAGAATGGAAAGGGCGGGGGCAGTAGTGAGAGAAAAAAAGAAAGAAAAATGATTCCAAAGTTTGTGGTCTGAACAACAGGAAAGATAGAGTTACTATTCGTTATCACGGAGTCAGAAGACAATACAATGGAATCAAGAAAGGGGCTTCTTTCCTTCTTTCTATCTCTTTTTTAAATGTGAAAACTAAACCATGACTGAATGCTGGTGGGAATGATACAATTGAGAAAGAAAAAATATATGATGCTAAAGAATGAGGAAACAACTGCTAGCATGATGTCCTTGAGTAGGGGAGAGGGCACAGGACTGGTCTTCCTTGACAAGCATGGTGAGCTCATCTATGGTAACAGGAGGGAAGGTAGACCTATGGATGCATTATTAGTAGAGGTGTTGGTGGTAGCTTGGGGGAATTTTCTTTCATTTCTCTATATTTTCTCAGATCTTCAACTGAGAGTTAGATAGGAGATGCTTCCCATTATTCTTCACACATTGCCCCTGGCCCAGTGAATACCTGTACATAATAGTCCAAACCCTTCCCTGTGCCCTCTGGAATAGCTTATCCATAATCAGCAAGCCCTCCCCCTGCCAGTTACTCAGGATTTTCTTTCAGCCCACACCTAGCTTTCTCCCCTTGGATCTACATTGCTGGGACTGGAAAATTGCAAACGTCTTTTCTCAGAACCCCTATCAACTGCTTCCTTCTGCCAATAGAAGACAATGGTAGGAGATGAGAAGGTGAGAGAGAGGGGTCAGTTTCCTGCTTCTGGTTGTAGGCAATTGTACTGAAAGCAAGAGTCAGAATTCTGGACTCCAGCAGCCCATCCAGGGCAGCACATTGTTAGTGGTTCTAGCCCTGGCAAAGATGGGTCCAGGACTGGCTATGACAGTTTCCTCAGCAGCATAGTATAATAGCAAGGGCTGGTTTATGGGCATGAGCACCTTCCAATCACTGAGAATCCACCCTTCCCTTTATAATTCTTCAGCCGTTTCAGTTCTCACCTTTTGATCTTCCAGTCCTGCCAAAATCTTTGTAACCAATGTCTTGAATTAAATTCCCATGGTATGAAAGACTTGGAATCATTCCCATCTTCTTGACCACCAGTCCCTGATTGATACACTCAGTACACTCAACCCCCTTTTCAAGGGTTTCCTCCTCCTTCCTGCATTAATTAAAATGTATCACCTGGTCAATGCAACACACTCCTGGGTCATTGTCTATCTCAGGTTTCAACTATTCTAGGGCCAGGAGCTAATGTTAATGCTCTCCTGTGTGTTTTGTTTTGTTTTGTTTTGAGACACAGCCTTGCTCTGTCGCCCAGGCTGGAGTGCAGTGGCGCGATCTCAGCTCACAGCAAGCTCTGCCTCCCGGGTTCACAACATTCTCCTGCCTCAGCCTCCCGAGTAGCTGGGACTACAGGCGCTCGCCACCACGCCCGGCTAATTTTTTGTATTTTTAGTAGAGAGGGGGTTTCACCACGTTGTCCAGGATGGTCTCCATCTCTTGACCTCGTGATCCACTCGCCTCGGCCTCCCAAAGTGCTGGGATTATAGGCATGAGCCACTGCACCCGGCCCGATACTCCCTGTTACTTCAATATTCTTCCAACCTGTCTTCTCAAATACTGCTCATCAGACCCATTCCATTTGGCTTTACTACTCTTTAACCATCCCACTCGCACCCAAGCCACCACTTTGTTATTCCCTCTCTTTAGCCAAAGGCTTTGGCATCCAGCTCCCAACTTGGTTACTACTAAAGTCCTGTCAAAAGGCTGAATGAAACCAATATCTTCACAGATAACCCTCTGACTCACCCGACATCCGGAGCCTTCAGTTTTTTTACCTCCTCCAGGTTCTTCTTCATTCCAATGTAGTCCCTCATTCATGTCATCTCCTCTATTTCACCTGTTCCCACGAACAAAATCATTAATTCTTGCATCACCTTCTTATAATATCTTCTATTTTTAGTGTAGTTGATTGGGTACCCCTTGGCCTTTATTCAACCTTATCTGCACTTCCAATGCATTGATCCCTCTATTTTCTCTTAATCAACCGTTTCTTTCTTTCCCTGATTTCCCTCCTGAGATAACCTAATTGCATGACTCATTGTTTCAGTAGCCCTCTTGTCAATTATCTTAACTCTCTTGCTATACTATCTTTAGTTACATGAGTCCAGCAAAGCCCCAATCCTGGGTTATCCAGCTCTTTCTCCATGCCTGCACCTGAGTAGCTAAACATAGTTGTGTGTGGGTGGGGGCATGGAGGATCACATAAAATGGCAGTTTGGTAAATTCCTTTGTAATTTCAAAAGCCCAATATCAAGCAGGCTCTGAGCCTAACCAGTTCTTAATACTTATCTCTGGTCTATACTTTCTCACTTTCTCCAATAACTATTTCAGAAAAAAAAAAAATTTTAATTGTCCTTAAATCTTTAACTCATCCTGCAGCCCCTTTTCTCTCAGCACATGGTGATCTCACACATTAATTCACAGAGAAAATACATGCTATAATATGGGCTCTCCTCAACTTCTCAATAGCAAATGCACAAACTCATCTATATCTGCCCATCTTTCTTTTTTCCTTCCTTCCTGTTACAATAAAGGAGCTATCCCACACTTATTTTAGGCAAATCTCTCCACTTTTACTTTAATTCTATTTCTTCAGAAGTTATCAGAAACTTGTCACTTTTTATTAACACTGCTCTCTGCTTTTCACCCAGAATCTTCCCAGCAGCTTTTTTTTAATGTCATAAAATTTATAGAAAATAAATTTAACCAGTTTGAAATGTATAATTCAGTGGCATTTATTACATTTATGATGCTGGGCAACCATCACCTCCACCTAGTTTCATGAAAAACATTTTTATCACCCAAAAGGAAACCCCAGATTCATTAAGCAATCATTCCCCTCTAACTTCCCCACAGCTTCTAGCAGCCACTAATCTGCTTTCTGTCCCCGTGAATTTACCTATTCTGGATATGTCATATAACTGGAATCCTGCAATATGTGACCTTTTATGTCTGGCTTCTTTCACTTAGCATATTCTCAAGGTCCACTCATGTTGTAGCATGTATCGATACTTCACTCTTTTTTTTTTTTTTTTTTTTTGAGACAGAGTCTCACTCTGTTGCCCAGGCTGGAGTGCAGTGGTGCAATCTCAGCTCACTACAACCTCCGCCTCCCAGGTTCAAGTGATTCTCCTGCCTCAGCCTCCTGAGTAGCTGGGACTACAGGCACACACCACCACGCCTGGCTAATTTTTGTGTTTTTAGTAGAGACAGGGTTTCACCATGTTGGCCAGGCTGGTCTCAAACTCCTGACCTCAGACGATCCATCCACCTTGTCCTCCCAAAAAGCTGGGATTACAGGCATGAGCCACTGCACCCAGCCCACTTCATTCATTTTTTATGACTGAATACTATTCATTGTATGGATATACCACATTTTATTTGCTCATCAGCTAAAGGACATTTGGGTTGTTTCCCAATCAAGTTGAGAAGTCAAAGAGCAAACAAAAAAACTAAAGCAGAAAGGGCTAGTTCCCCAGGTAGTGACACATACATACTTAATCTGGAGCCCAAATTCAGGAACAAACAACACTGAAGAGTCAGAGGTTTCATTTGAGCAGATGAGCCAGGGTCTAGGTCTTGAAAGAAGAGTGAGAAGAAAGAACCAAGAAGAGTAAAAGGAAATTCAGGCAGTAGGGAATGGAGAAGCAAAGCTTTGATGTTTGGAAACTAACAAGGAGTTTTTTAATCACTAGAATTGCACTTGTCATTAAGTTCTGCAGATTATGATATAAGAGTTCTTGAAGCTAAAGGGGGTTAAGCTCAAATGTAGTTAATGACAGAGTAAAATTAAATAGATGATAGAACTGTGTTTCTTAAAATTCACTTAAGTAATTAAAAGATTTTATTTGTTATTTAGTTTACGGTCTTAAAAAATCAAGTATTTTAAATTTAAAAATTCAGTTAGAAATATTTAAACAATTTTAATTAATTAGGTTTTGAAGATCTGCTTGAAAGTGATTGCTGAGATATGCTTTTCTAAGTTGAATGTAAACGACAGAGGAAAAAATATATCTGTAATAAGTCAAATATTAATTTGAAAATCCAAAAGAATCACAAGTAGTCTTTTCTGCACATAAAGCCTGCCCTCAAAGACACCAGAAAAACATTATGTTGTTAAGCATGCATTTATGAAAGAGTGTTAAAATAATGAGTTCTAAGTATTTGGGGCTTTTTTTGTGTAAGTAAAGTGAGTTTATTGGAAGCTTTGGAGCAATAGAATGTCATTATCACATTTTTATCTCACAAGATAATTCTGATGGCAGTCAAATGTCCTTTCCCCACTTTTCTGCCAGGTGACACCCTACTCAATTCCTCAGGCACTAACTTCAACCACACCTCCTCCAAGAAATCCAAACCCACACGCAATCAATCCCAGGCAGAATTAAGAGCTTCTTCTCTGTACACTGTTGCACTTTAACACATCCTGTATAATGATCATTTCATTTCAATGAGGTCTTTTGGGTTCTGTCTCCCAGTAAGCCATGAAGCTAGACCATCATACTCATTTTTAGATTTTTTTGTTTGTGTTTAACATGGAACCATATTTCAAGTGGATGGAATCTAATTGAAATGCAAAGCCTAGGACTGTATTCTGAATTCAGTACAATTCCACTGAAGTGCAGATATCATATGACACCCTACCTAAGAAAGGGCAATCTCCTTTTTCCTCTTGAATTTTGATTGCAATTATAAGTAAATAGCAAGTCATAATTATTAATTCTTTTTATCCAAGATACATTTAGCACCACAGAAAAAGAACTGGCTCTTCTAGCATTTCCTATCAACAGGTTTTCAGCTGTGTACTCTCTTGCAAATGATTACACATTCACAGGAAAGAAATGTATTTAGGTTGGAAAAAGTCCCAGAAGGCCCATAGGGTGGGCATTTGATTCCTTGATAAAAAGCCAAGCCCCACTGTCTGGAAAGGAGGAAATTAGAAAAGGGGGAAAGAACCATTTGCTTCAGGGCCTAAAATAACACCAATTTCAGCACGAACTATGAGAAGCAAGATAGCAGAATTAAACAGTAGAGAAAAATTGCCGTCTAAGACTTCTTCAGCTACAAAATAACTTAGAAAATAATTTCAAAATAATTTCCCAATACACAACAATATTTTCAGCAAGAATGTATCGAAAGGCAATTTGGCAAGATGTTTTGGAGGACTTCAACACAAGAAAAGATGAATTTTTACATTAAGAAGAGATGAATAAATATTAATGTAACAACAAAAACTATTGATGTACCTTTCAATTCTGAGATTGTATTTCTGTATGTGAGTTATTTCCTTTTGTGCATGTGTACGTGTCTCTTCTCACCCGACCTCTCTCACTCTCTTAATTATACTGTAAAAATGAAGCCAGCAGGAACTGCTTCTTAACGGTTAATCATTATCCGCCCTGGCTGTTGTAATTTTTTTTTCTTTTCTTATGGAGAAATTTTTCTTTCCATTGCCTATACTTCTCTCTAGCACATTAATTATCTTTCCTGTGACAAGCCCCTAATCCATTTTTGTTCTGTGAAATCTGTAGCACTTAATGAAGATTATTCTCACTTTGTAAAGGCTTTAGAAGGGACTTTTCAGATCCTGTCTAAATGAGGGCCTCTTAAGTCATATGATGAGCTTAGATTGGAGCCCTGGTCTCTCAGATTTGATTAGCAGGTCCCGATGGCTTGCTACTACTTTGCTCAGCTCTGTGATTTTAGCAAGAAAAAAAGCAAAAATGAAAAACAGGAGTAGCTATCTGGATAATAGCAGGAACAAGTCGGAGAGGAGAACATTCACCTGCCATATGCACTATAACTGAATATAGTCATTAGCTACAGATGCCTGGTAATTTGAAATGGGGACCTTTATGCCTCTTATCTTGGGTAGTCTCAGACTTGAGACCAGTATGTGTAAATAAGAGCCTCTTCATCTTCCACTGGGGCTTAGAATTAGTAATTCTAGCTTGTGGTTCTCCCTTCCTGTATCTTCGTGACCTTTCTGCCTTTTAAACAATCAGCACTTCATGATTATGCTTATTTTTAGGTCTGCTTTCACTATTCTCCCCCAGGAAGAGAAAAATATATAATGCATTAAATCCCAGTTCCAGGAAAACAGCATCCAGGTCTAAAAAGCAGATGTCATTGTGACTATCACTAACAGAACTTCAATGACATGTTTTCCATCTTCTCTCACATTTGAGGGGTATGCCATTACCAGCCTTATGCTGTTGGAAACATACACACCTTACCAGATGTTAATTAGACTTGGGCTTCTAATATTCCAATATTCCCCAAAATTAGTGATAAACACACACTCAGGGATTTTAACTCAGAACTACACATCGGGCAACTTATGGACCACCTGTGGCTGAAATAGTGAAGTTAATGGCTGGGAAAAAGATGTCATGATTTTGAAATAAATCTAAAGAATAGAAAGTAAGAAATGATAGTTTTCTTCAGTAACTGTGATTAAACTCACTTCTGCTTCTTCAGATCAGATGAGAAAGAAATTATAACAACAAGAATAACAATAACAATACCTATTGAGAATGTACCACGGGATTTCTTTAATTGTACCAAGGGATCTCTTTCATTAATTTGTTATAACAAATCTACAGGAAAAATATTTTTTTGTTAATGTTTCCATGTTACATTTATATAAATTTAGGAAATAGAACAATTGAGACTCCAAGCCGAGATTTTGTTAGGTCAGAGCCTGTGCTCTTAATCACTAACTTTTTCACCGCAGGGCCACCAGACCCCAGGTAGAACTCTGCCCACATTCCTCCTTCCAAGCTACACCTAAGCCTAGGCCTAGGCCTCTGATGGAGTTTCACCAAGCAACGAGCATGGAAAGGAGTACAACTAGCTTGCAAACCTTTATGATGTGGATGAGGCATGATTCGGAAAACAAACACAGGAAGACAACCTCTCATGGTGTCCAAGACAATAGAGATTCTGGAACATTGCCTGAAACTTTTATCTTCTGGCCTTCACACATGCTGTTCCTTTCCCTAGAATATTGTCTTTTTTCCCCCTTTCCTTGCCCCACCCAAACCCTGACTTCACTTGAAAACTCTTATTTTTGTTTCAGCCTCAACTTGAAACTCACTTCCTCCATCAAGCCTTCCCCAATCCCCTAGACCAAGTGAGAGAAGCCCCCATTATGGGCCCCTGTGGCCCCCTATACTTAGGTTAGTATAACATATGTCATCATTTATCAAACTTTCTTGTTTTATTGCCCTTCTTCCTTACTGGATTATGAATTCCATGAAAGCTGAAAAATTATGTCTGCCTTATTGCCCAATTCATTTCCATTCCCTGTATAGGTAATTGCTGAATAATAGAGTAAGTGAATGAATGAAGAATCAACACATCTCCTACCAGTACAGAGTACTGAATTCTGAATTCCTTTTTCTGAAAATCCTAAAAAGCAGGGTCAATGGTTATATATCTAAGATGAACTAACTGTCTTTTCCAGGTCCCTTCTAGTCCCACAATTTCTTTTTTTTTTTATCAAAACTGCCAACACAAGTTTTAAATTAATAATAGCATTGTCGTCATTATTTCACCACTTCAGTAGATGAGTGCCTGAGATGCAGGTAACTAGAAGGACTGGCCTCATCTAATCAAGCCCTGAACAGCACTTGTCTTGAGGTGTGAGGGCAACCATTCCACTCTCCACATTAATGCCATTAGGTAAAAGAGGCAATAAGGAGATTTTTGTGTAGTAGAATTCTCTAGCATATACAGTTTTACCCTTGCCACTGATTCATTTGCCAACCTCACAATCTTTACTCCAGGGTAAACAGATTTAAAACAAAAAAGTTGAAGTCTCATGGTAGCCAGGTGAATTTCTGTGCAAATATTTTACTATGTTCATCTGACAAAAATAATTCAGGACATGCCATTCTTAACAATCACCTCTGTCAATACTACTGATTAATCTGCAATTTCTTTCACAGTCGGAATAACGGCATTGATCAATTCAGTGGACACCTTTGAGCATAACATAAAGGATTTGATATACCCTTCAAGATGAACTAGGGGCCTTTGTCTTTGGCACTTTCTATTACTTTCCTGTATGGCCAAACTATGAGACTTGACAGCTTACTCTTGAGTTTGTAAACTGGAATATTCAACAAAAACTAAAATTGCAGAAAAGCATCAGTCATTCATATAAAGTACTGCTTCTTAATTTCCATATTCCCTGAAGGAGCCACCTCTACCCATTTTAACCTATGTTAGATGAGAAAACTGAGGCACTGAGGAGTCAAAGTCATAATATATTTGAGTAATCTGACAATCATTTTCATTTTTCCTCTTGACTCTCTTGATGAAGTAATGTTCATTTGGAAGAGAAAATATGAAGGACCTAAGAAAATAAACTGAATTATTACAAATTTTAAATACTTAAATCCAAGAAAAGTCATTGGACTATAATCTTCATAGACAAACTATTGTCTTCTGTCTTGAATTTCTGGCCCAATGTCTGGAGTATAGCTAGTGCTTAATATAAAGCAAATAAGTGATATACCCATAACATTCTTAACCATTTTAGGAGGCCTCACAGGATCTGCCCTTTTATTACCTCTCTAGAGTCATCTCTCAATATTCCTCCCTTGCTGACTACCCCCAGAGATAATCAGGACTTCTTCCATTTTCTCAAACTTGTTTTGCATTCTTTTGCCTTGGAAATTTCAAGCATTCTGTTCCCTCTACCTGCAGCACTCCCCTCACTCTTCACCCACCCCCTGGAGATGCTTCAGTCTTACCTCAAATGACACTTCCAGTGAGAAGTCTTCCCTCACATGGTCAGCTTCTCTTCCTATGCATTCCTACCACCTGCATTTATCTGTCCCGGATCTTACCCCACCTCCTTGGCATTGCCTACCTAATTCTGGGCCTTCCCAGTAGATTATCTGTCCCTTGAGGACAAAAATTGTGTCTGTTTAATATTAACAAGGTCTCCATTTGTTGCAAGTGACAGAAAGCCTACTGAAATTCACGTATGATAAAAAGTGGATATATTGCCTATATATTCAGGCATTCCAGATACTTATTTGAAATTGTCAGTCTTCTCTTTCTCTTTGTCCATCTCCATCTCTTACCTGCGCTTCTCTCTCTATGCTCCTTTTCTTCTATTTCTAGCTCCCTTCATCATCCATGGTCTCTATATCTCTATCTTCTCTTCATCTCTAGCTCACCAACTTTCACCTGTACTTCTCTTTATATGTTAGTGATCTTCTTTCTCACTATCGATAACTTCCTGCAAATGTTAGGAGAGAACCTAGGATGGGGGCTGGTTTGGCTATAAACAGCTTTAGATTACATGATCACAATTCAATAATCAAAACAAAAAAATCCTCTGTCTCCTAGCATCCAAGTACAAAATCTGAGCTGGGTTTAGACTAATGCTCTGAGATTGGTCCAGTGCTAGGACCAATAGCTATAGCCAGAGGTAGGAACCACTGTGGCTAATCAGTCATGTAGCATACTCCCAGCCATCTGGCCTGGACCAGTGGGGCCATGTGATAGGCAGCCCTACCAGAATTGGAATTGAGGAGGGAGGTTTTCCTCAAATGAAAAGGGTACTGTCACTAGAAGAGAGGGGAAGTAATGCTGTGTGAACAAACAATAAAATCCACCCACACCAGATTAACATTTTATTCTCAGACCCTACCATTAAATCTGTCATGTGATTATTGGTCAATAAATGCTTAGTGAATGAATGAACCTAGGAAATGCATTTTGAGGCCAATATATTCCCTGTATTAATATTTGGGGTATTGGAACTCATGAGTGAGGATGAAAAGAAACATAGCTATTTCTTATAGCAAGTAAAAGAGAACAACGTGTTTTCATGGCCAAAAAGCTAATCCTATGCTTAATAAAGATTGCAAATGCAATATACTTAAAATCGTGTCACAGAATGTCCACTGAAAGATCAATATATTTGATTGAAGATTGTGTAATGATTAATTATATAATTGATGATTATATAATGTCCTGCCTGGCTCCCTATTCCTAGTCTCAAATAAGCCTGACTAACAGATATGCCTGTCCTGTCAAATTCTCATCTTAGAGCTTAGGTCTATCTTTTAACTGAGGCCAATCCATATTCTAAGCAGGGGCCACTTATACATCTCATTGTATGGGTCCCTGTATTAGTTCATTTTCACACTGCTGATAAAGACATACCCATGACTGGGGAGAAAAAGAGGTTTAATTGGACTTACAGTTCCACATGGCTGGGGAGGACTCAGAATCACGGCAGGAGGCAAAAGGCACTTCTTACATGGTGTCAGCAAGAGAAAATGAGAAAGAAGCAAATGTGGAAACCCCTGATAAACCCATCAGATCTCGTGAGACTTATTCACTATCACAAGAATAAGATGTGAAACACTTGTCCCCATGATTCAATTACTTCCCCCTATGTCCCTCCCACAACATGTGGGAATGCTGGGAGCTACAATTCAAATTGAGATTTGGGTGGGGGCACAGCTAAACTGTATCATTCTGCCCCTGACCTCTCCAAATCTCATGTCCTTACATTTCAAAACCAATCGTGCCTTCCCAACAGTCCCCCAAAGTCTTAACTCATTTCAGCATTAAGCCAAAAGTGCACAGTCTAAAGTCTCATCTGAGACAAGGCAAGTCCCTTCTGACCATGAGCCTGTAAAATCAAAAGCAAGCTAGTTACTTCCGAGTTACAATGTGGTTATAGGCATCGGGTAAATACAGCCATTCCAAATGGGAGAAACTGGCCAAGGGAATACAGGGCCAATGGAAGTCCAGAATCCAGTTGGACAGTCAAATTTTAAAGCTCCAAAATGATCTCCTTTGACTCCAGGTCTCATATCCAGGTCACACTAATACAAGAGGTGGGTACCTATGGTCTTGGGTAGCTCCACCCCTGAGACTTTGCAAGGTACAGCCTCCCTCCTGGCTGCTTTTACAGGCTGGCACTGAGTGTCTGCAGCTTTTCCAGGCACAGAGTGTAAGCTGTCAGTAAGCATCTACTATTCCAGGGTCTGGAGGACAGTGGCCCTCTTCTCAAAGCTTCACTAGGCAGTGCCCCAGTAGGAGCTCTGTGTGGGGGCTCTGACCCCATATTTCCCTTCTGCACTGCCCTAGCAGAGATTCTCCATGAGGGCCCCACCCCTGCAGCAAACTTTTGCCTGGGCATCCAGGTGTTTCCATACATCTTCTGAAATCTAGGTGGAGGTTCCCAAACCTTAATTCTTGACTTCTGTGCATTCATAGGCTCAACACTACATGGAAGCTGCCAGGGCTTGGAGCTTCCACCCTCTGAAGCCACAGCCCAAGCTCTACGTTGGCCCCTTTCAGCCATGGCTGCAGCAGCTGAGACACAGGGCACCAAGTCCTGGGCTGCACACAGCATGGGGACCCTGGACCTGGCCCATGAAACCACTTTTTGCCCCTGGGAACCCAGGCCTATGATGGGAGGTGCTGCCTTGAAGGTCTCTTACATGGCCTGGAGACATTTTCCCCATGGTCTTGGGGATTAACATTAGGCTCCTTGCTACTTATGCAATCTTCTGCAGCTGGCTTGAATTTCTCCTCAAAAAACAGGATTTTCTTTTCTACTGCATCGTCAGGGTGCAAATTTTCTGAACTTTTATGCTTTGTTTCCCTTTTAAAATGGAATGCTTTTAACAGCACCCAAGTCACCTTTTGAATGCTTTGCTGCTTAGAAATTTCTTCTGCCAGATACCCTAAATCATCTCTCTCAAGTTCAAAGTTCCACAAATCCCCAGGGGAGGGGCAAAATGCTGCCAGTCTCTGTGCTAAAACATAACAAGAGTCACCTTTGCTCCAGTTCCCAACAAGTTCCTTATGTCTATCTGAGACCACCTCAGCCTGGATTTTATTGTCCATATTGCTAGCAGTATTTTAGGCAAAGCCACTCAAAAAATTTTTAGGAATTTTCAAAATTTCCCACATTTTCCTGTCTTCTTCTGATCCCTTCAAACTGTTCCAATCTCTACCTGTTACCTACTTCCAAATCTGCTTCCACATTTTCAGGTATCTTTTCAGCAACACCCCACTTCTGGTACCAATTTAATGTATTAGTTCATTTTTATGCTGCTGATAAAGACATACCTGAGACTGGGAAGAAAAAGAGATTTAATTGGACTTACAGTTCCACATGGCTTGGGAGGCCTCAGAATCGTGGTGGGAGGTGAAAGGCACTTCTTTTTTTTCTTTTTTCTTTTTTCTTTTTTTTTTTTTTTTTTTGAGATGGAGTGTTGCTCTTGTTGCCCAGGCTGGAGTGCAATGGCACAATCTCGGCTCACCACAACCTCCACCTCCCAGGTTCAAGTGCTTCTCCTGCCACAGCCTCCCGCATAGCTGGGATTACAGGCAAGCACCACCACACCCGGCTAATTTTATATTTTTAGTAGGGATGGGGTTTCTCCATGTTGGTCAGGCTGGTCTCGAACCCCTGACCTCAGGTGATCCTCCTGCCTTGGCTTCCCAAAGTGCTGGGATTACAGGTGTAAGCCACCGCGCTGGCCTGAAATGCACTTCTTACATGGCAGCAGCAAGCGAAAATGAGAAAGAAGCAAAAGTGGAAACCCCTGATAAACCCATCAGATCCGGTGAGACTTATTCACAATCAAGAGAATAACACAGAAAAGACCATCCCCCATGATTCAATTACCTCCCCCTGGGTCCCTCCCACAACATGTGGGAATTCTGGGAGCTACAATTCAAGTTGAGATTTGGGTGGGGGCACAGTCAAACCATATCATTCCCTATCTCAGAATTGAGGTATTGAGGTATTCTTGTGACCTGTCTTTTGTCTCATCTGAGCCCCTGTATACCTGCACTCTGACCCCAGTTGCTCTAGCTCTGGCTATGTTTTCTTTCATATTTGGATCTAAGTGGTAGCATCACTTTTTAGCTTCCTACAAATTCCTTTGGTCATTGGACTTTAGATAGGTTCATGTTTGTTGGACTTCCCTTCATTGTCTGTTCCATTCCTAGCTGGATCAAAATGGAAGATTCAGAAACCTGGACCAACTCACTTCACTGTACCCAGTTCAGTTGGATCCTTTCCCCTGAAGTGATTTTTTTTCAATGTTCACTGCTCACAGCTGAGTAACTCCTGGACACAAACCTTGTTTCAACGGATAGGTCTGTCTGGTCCTTTCCATCGTGGTCTATTTTTCTGTGTACTCACTCCAATTAGGATAAATGATAATTTTCCAGAAAATTTGTCAGGTACATTAATGCCTTCTGTTATGTAATCTAGCACTAGAAATTCACCACATAGAAAGAATAAAATATTCAGCACCATTTCATCATGCCTATTGGTTTCCCCATAGTGCCATTTTATCCTAAAGCACCCTTATAAAAACTTATGGTCATGTGAAACACTTCCTTGTCCCAGCAAAGAAAAAGCCTAAATGACTTACTGTATAGTGTTTTATCAAACTTACTACATAGTGTTTTATCAAGCTAATTTCTTTAGTCTCCTGAAGATACAGCACTAGCTTTAAATTATAGCCTTAATATAATTCTGACAATATGCTCATTAAATGTCTGGCTTATTGTTTGTGGTTATACCATTAAACATAGCATCCCTAGTTGTATCTTCCTAAAATCAAAGAAGCTAAATAGTTCCAAAACGTGAATGTTGACCAAGTCCTCTATTCTCTGGGCATACACATGTGTCAGAAAAAGCAAAAAGTAGCCACTAAACTAATCACTGGGCATAGAAGACTGCTTATCCCTTATGTGTCAAAATAACAATCATTTCAGTCACATATCAATTTGAATTTCCAAGACAAGTAATAAGACACCTCACTTTTCTTATTGTTTTTCAAGACAAACATCTGAGAACTAGCAGGAAAACTGTGTCTCATACATTCATTTGATTTTATATTTTCTATCATGCCAATCAGCATTCATCCATGAAGCAAACACCAGATGCCTAATACATATAAGGACAATGCTAAACACCAGTTTTCATATTCAAATAGCAGATCTTGAACCCTAAAACCCAATATTCTATTTCACCAGTAAAAAAGAAATGCCAAGAGAAATTTTCTCACCTCAGAGTTTGGTGATAGAGCTACGCTTACCTTTCCTATAGCTATTCTGAGGAACGTAACACACATCAGTGTCATCATGACTCAGATTCACACGGTAAATCTCACATATGAAAATTCGAAGACATACAAATTCAAACAATAATCCATCAAAAATTAAGCACAAGGGAGCCAAATAAAAGTTCAGATCAATTTGTCTGCATTCTCATTTGTTATTCCTAATTCCTTAATAAGGCATTTTTTATTTGATTATGGAAACCTTAATTAATTGTATAGAAAATGCTCAGAGATGATTGAGGAATAAATATAATAGAGGAATAAACTTCATTTTGCCTCCTTGGAACTATTAAAATAAAAAGCAGCCATTTAGGATATTATCCTCTGATACAACCAAGAAGAGGTCCCCAAGAGGTAGGTTTAGGGCATTCTCAGGGATTTCTTTCTGTGATTTACTGGGCGGGGGTGGGTATCACACAGGACCTGACTTCTTTGGTTTTCTCTCTTTGGTCCAATTGCTATACATCTGTTAAATTTGGGGTTTTGTTCAGGCAAAAGTTTTAGCAGGGAAAGGCTGAAGGAAAGGACTAAAATAAGGACTGAGATGACGAATGTAAGTTTTTCTTTTGCAATGACCACAAATAATAAAGAGGATATTTTAAAGGTTAATAATTAAAGGCAACTCCACCCCCTTCCCCTTTGGCAGACGAGGAAAATAGGCAGTGAGATGGTGTAGCCTGCAATACTGTGGTTCCGAAGGAATGAGTGCTAACGTGGCCTCCTCCCTCTTGGAACCAAACCTATATCATTTGGAAAACCTTTATTCATTATGCAGAAGCTAAGAGACACACAATATTCCAGCTGGTTTCAGAAACTAATGTTAACAGCCACGTCACCTTTTCTTGCTCCCTTCCTCTTTTTCTCTTTATTTTTCTCTTTCTTCTCTTGCTTATTCCTTTCTTTCCCCTTCTTTCCTTTCAAGTAAGTGAATTTCCAGTTTCCGCTGTTATTCTTAGTTCCCATAGCTTGTTCTTGGAGATATCTTTTTTTTTTTTTTTTAAATGAGAGCAACCAAACCTTATTGAAGACATTCAAGAATTGGGCTTTTTCCTCCCAATCAACTTGCTTTGGTGCAGTTAAGATGAAAGTAAATAAATCCTCTTAGTTGGGCTGTTGCTACTATTCTAGAAAGTCTGCCCTTTGCAGTAACAACCAGGAGACATGGGGGTGGAGAGGCAGCATCCAGCTCCCGGGAAACATGAACTGCCAAGAACAAGACAGCTTTCTATAGCCAACTGAGATCAAATTCCTCAAGCTTCTGGATGGAACCCCATCCCGGATTGGAGGAAGAGGTCAAGAATATGGCCTGGAATGATTGGCCAGAAATAAGAAGGAACTCTATCATTTCAAGATTATGTGTTTGTGTGTATTGAAGAGAAATAACTTTTATAAGGGTAAAGAAATTTAAAGAGAAATAAAGTTAAATTCTAGCTAAAGGAAAAAGCATACAAAATCCCAGGATTTATAACTGAAAGTGTTTATCAGACTCTACAACTACTCATGAGCTTTTAGTCTTCTTAAAAACCTCCCTAGTAATAAAGAGAAAAACATTTATGAGTGTCGAGTTTCTCTAGCACAGCTGATGCTGGTCTGCCTGTCTGGAAACACCAAGAGTGGTGACATATGATTTCAATTAGTTTCACAGTTCCACAAAAATACGCTCTCTACAAAATGGAAAAAGAACTAGAATAAGTACCAATGTCACTAAAGATCCTTTGGTTTATCCTTGGGCATTTTAGTGCATTGTTCCTGATAGACTCCCTGTAACAAGATAATCACATCCCCAAAGTCTCAACAAGGCCTCACTTGGAACAATACTGACTGACGAACGAATGAATGAATGAACGAAGGAATAACATTAGTCACATGACCCAATAGGAAATCAGATGTTGAATGGTTGTATTCTGGAGAATCTGTGCTTTCATTTTCTAGGTTCCCAGGCTTTGCCCTGTGGAGACTGTTCATCTCAATCTTATTTGCTTTGTATTCTCAAAGGAATTTGGTGTAAATTTGTCAGATAACACCTCAAAAACATTTGAAAACAACAGAAACATACATTTCAAAGCACCATGACTCCAAATAACAAAATTAAATCAGAAGTTACTTTTATGCCTCTCGGCTGCCACTTCCATGAAGAATAAAACCAGAAAATGTCCTTTTTATACAATCTTTCTGGTTAATTATATAATCACACCCTAGAATCCATAAGTAGTTATATACCTAGAAGTTACTGCTTACAAAATATTATTTGCTTCAATTCTATATAGAAATAGTCTTTAAGTACTGATTTAAAATTATAGTTTAATAATTATGTTTAAGTAGAGTTCATAAAGAAAAAATGATTTGTTAACTTGATAATTTAAGTTGGCTGTTATTCACCAGTATTCTTTGTGAAGGAAAACAGAAAACTGATCTTTGTCAGAATTAAAAGTATTAAGCACATTAGACTGGAAAAGGGCCTTCCCTCCAAAAACCTTTTGAGTATTTACATTAAAATATTCAGATATCTATGATTTTCTGATCATTATAGTCACACATAATAAAACTCTCAATTCTAACAGGAAGCTTTCAAACATGTGGGAATGAAGCAGCTGCTGAGTGTATTCATTCTACTTTGTCTTTTTCATAACCATCTAACACTGAAAATAAATGCACAGGTATATTTCTTAGAGTGGCACTCATTCTAAACTCTGAGGTCTCTGTGGTATGAAAGCATATGAACAGAACTATAATAAGAAATATCTACAATCATACTCAATGGGAATGGTGCCATGCTACCCAAAGCCAAGGGAGTTTGTCTCTAGTCATCACCTTGCATATGAATATTTTATAAGACTAATTGAAGAGTCAGTCATGACTATGAGGGAAAATGTCTGATTTTCCTCCTCTAAAGGAAGAATTCTAAATCTAGAAAGGAACTTGGAGATCATCTACCACAGTATCCTCATGGATGAGGAAACCAAGGCCCAGAGAATTCTATTTCTTTTTTTAAGGCTTCCAACTATTCAGTTAGTCGAAGTGACCTGGGACTAGCAAAAACAAACACACTTTTAAATTAGACTTATTTCAGAAATGCAATATTTGCCTTAGTAAACATCTCATGCTGTATTTAATACTTCGTACAGGAGCTGAGTTTGGGGAAAATGGGACCTGTATCTCCTTCACTGATAATAGACTTTCAAGATCAAATCTAACTACTCAGTTTGGCAGGTTCAAATTGGTCTCATAGAATTTTTTAAATATTAGAGCCCAAAGGGCTTTATGGAAAATTTTGTTTATATCCCTAAATTTATAATGAGGAAGCTGAAACCTAGAGAGAATAAACAAACTACCCAAAACACGAATAGGACTCATGAATGTGAACATAAGATATGCTGTTTCCACTCTAGAGGCACAGATGGTAATTTTTCAAAAGGGCATCAGGGAAGCCCTCATTAAGATGATGACATTTGAAGGAAGACTTGAAGGAGAAAAGACAGTGAACCATGTGGGTATTGAGGAAAGAGTTTTCCAGGCAGAGTCATTTTCCAGGAACAGAAAGGAGGCCAGTATGGCTACAGCTGCATGAACCAAGTAGAGAGTAGTTGGAGACAAAGTCAGAGAGGTAATGGAAGGCCAGATCATGTAGAGCCTTGGTAGCCATTGTAAGGATCGTGGCATTTACTCTGACTGAAATGGAGAGCTACTTGAGGTTTTGGATCAGAGGAGTGGTATAATATACCTTTATTTTTAAAGGAACAGTCTGGTTGCTATGCTCAGAATAGACTGCAGTAGGGCAAATTTTGAAGCAGAGAGTGCTCGGAGGCTCTTGTAGTAAACCCAGGCAAGGAATAATGAGGGCTCGGACTCGAACAGTAGAATGAAGTGGTAAAAAGTGGTCAGATTCTGTGTGCATTCTGAAACTCCATGGATTCAGGCTAAGGAAAGGGAAGAGTCAAGAGTAACTTCCAGGGTTTTGACCTGGGCAACTGGAAGGGTGATGTTTTCATTAACTGAGGTAATCAAGGCTATGAGGGGGATAAGAATGGATCTAGAACTAGAAATACCATTTGGGGATAAGAATGGATCTAGAACTAGAAATACCATTTGACCCAGCAATCCCACTACTTGGTATATACCCAAAGGATTATAAATCATGCTACTATAAAGACACATGCACACATATGTTTATTGTGGCACTATTCACAATAGCAAAGACTTGGAACCAATCCAAATGTCCACCAATGATAGACTGGATTAAGAAAAGGTGGCACGTATACACCATGGAATACTATGAAGCCATAAAAAAGGATGAGTTCATGTCCTTTGTAGCGACATGGATGAAGCTAGAAGCCATAATTCTAAGCAAACTGTCGCAAGGACAGAAAACCAAACACTGCATGTTCTCACTTACAGGTGGAAATTGAACAATGAGAACACTTGGACACAGGGCGGGCAAGATCACACACTGGGGCCTGTCGTGGGGTGTGGGGAGGGGGAGGGATAGCATTAGGAGAAATACCTAATGTAAATGACGAGTTAATAGATGCAGCAAACCAACATGGCACATGTATACATATGTAACAAACCTGCACGTTGTGCACATGTACCTTAGAACTTAAAGTATAATTAAAAACGATAATAAATAAATAAGTAAAAAGAAAATGTGGCACATATACACCATGGAATACCATGCATCCATAAAAAAGTATGAATTCATGTCCTTTGCAGGGACATGGATGAAGCTGGAAACCATCATTCTCAGCAAACTAACACAGGAACGGAAAACAAAACACTGCATATTCTCGCTCATAAGTGAGAGTTGAACAATGAGAACACATGGACTAAGGAAGGGGAACATCACCCACTAGGGCCTGTCAGGGGGTGGGGGCTAAGGGAGGGATAGCATTAGGAGAAATACCCAATGTAGATGACGGGTTGATGAGTGCAGCAAACCACCATGGCATGTGTATACCTATGTAACAAACCTGCGTGTTCTGCACATGTATCCCAGAACTTAAAGTATAATAATAATAATAATAAAGAACGAGATCATGTCCTTTGCAGGGACATAGATGAAAAAAAAAAAAAAAAAAGAATGGAGGTGAGGAAGGCCAGGCACTCGGTTTAGGATGTCTGAAGTTTGAGCTGTCTATTACTGTACTACGCTTTTCTTGCATTGCCATAAAGAAATACCTGAGGCTGGGTAATTTATGAAGAAAAGAGGTTTGATTTGATCACAGTTCCGCAGGCTGTACAGGAAGCATGGCACCAGGCACCTGCTCAGCTTCTGATGAGGACTTAGGAAGCTTACAATCATGGCGAAAGGTAAAGGGAGAGCTGGCACATCAGATGGCAAAATCAGGAGCAAGGTTGGGGGGAGGTGCCGCATACTTTTAAACCACCAGATCTCTCGAGAACTCACTCACTATCACAAGAATGGCACCAAGCAGATGGTGCTAAACCATTCATGAGAAATCCACCCTCATGATCCAACCACCTCCCACCAGGCCCCTCCTACAATACTGGAGATTACAATTCCACATGAGATCTGGGCAGGGACAAATATACAAACTTTATCAATTACTATACATAAAGTAGATAAGTCAAGTGTGCAAGTCTGGAGTACAGAAGAAAGTCTAGGCCAGACATGCAAATTTGGGAATTGTCCATATACATTTGGCACAAGTGGTATTTGAATCCCTTTTCTTAAGCTAAAGCAATACAAAAGCAACATGCAAGACATGAATTATATTTAACTGTACTTCAATGTCCACTTAAGAAAATAGTTAACAAAAATATCATGAAATAATAAATCAAACCTTATTAAATTTTAGGTTCACTTTGTGGTGGGTTTCTTTGGGATTGTAAATGTTAGTAAATATTTTTTTTCTGGATGAAAATAACAATCAGTCTACAAGATATCATAGAGTTCCCTCCTTATTCTTTAAACAATTTCTTTGTGAATATACATTAGATTGGCTTTTACTATTATAGTCCTTGTATCAAAGATGACCCCATTCTGAATTCTTACATGAAATGATGTTTTAATTTGACAACTAATTACAGTTTTCTTCACATCTCATGATCTGAGAAAATCAAGAGACCCAGTCTGGTATATGCAGAGAGACATGAGACCCTGACTGCCTTACCAACAGTTGACAAGGTTTGATTTACTATAAGTAACATCTTGCCTTTTTCCCAAGGCAGCTATTCAGAAAATACACAAAAGATGTATTTTGTAAGTATATAATACCCACTAACAAACAATTTAAAAGTCAATCAAATTAATCATCAAATTTTCCCTATTAAGTACTTTGGGTTATATCTCTATGGTAAAGTCGCTAATGAAAGTCACATACGCTGCTGTTTCATTTCCCTTGAGAGAGTACATATCAAATTTAATTAGCCCCCTTTAAGTATATTTAAATCTCTTACATCTAGAATATTTTAAATAAAAGTTCCCACTTAGGTTTACGAATTCTCCACTTAAAAAAAAAAGAAAAGAAAAAGAAGTGGGTCCAATTAATATATATTCCTGGAAGGAACATCCCTGTGATGATTTTATTTTAAACTGAGAAAATAATGAATAAGTAGGATGGTGTTGAAGAAGATACTTAGCATGCAAAGAATCTTTGGGAAAGAACTGAAGTAAGTTAGTTCCACCGCTAGACATCTAAGAGTAAATTACTGTGCTAAAACAGGATTGACTGACTTGGCTTTCTCTGCAAATTCCTTCCTCCCCAACAAAACGTACTTAGGATATAGTTAAAGAGATGAGAGATTGTAAAACAATACTAAAGGCAACACAAGTGGAGGCAGCTGTTGGCTTTATTTTGTTTTGGCAGCGTAGAAAGGTAACTAAAAACAGAAAGACATACCGAAGTGGGAAACAAACAAAATTTACAAAGGCATAAGCCATTCAAATGAACGAAAACACACACTAACAATCAAAACACTTTATGCAGAGACTACGATCAGTGAATAAACAATCTGTACATGACATGTGTTCCCCTTTTCTATTTTTACTGTAAAAGACTCAACTGTCATGTCATTCAGTCAAAAAATATTTCTAAGCTCCTCCTCTAACCCTGCATGATGCTAGGCATTGAGAATACAATGGGGAACAAGCTCACGAAGTTTTCAGTTGAATAGGAAAGATGCATAATAAAGCAGGCAAGTGAGGTAGGATGAGTGCTTGTAAAAGGAAACCTCAGACATCTCTGCTTTCTGTCACTCTTACTACCACCACCTGTCACAACTGGTTCTTTTGCTAGTGTCTGCCATTCTCCCTCTGCTCTGCAATTGCCGCTTGATCATCTAAGGGAGTTCAGAATCCTACTGCGCAAGAAGGAAAAGGTAAATTTTTTATTTCGTGGCTTGTCATTGCCATGAGTTGCTCATACAAATCCTTAATTAAATTCATTCCATGTGTACCTATCTCTTCCTATGTACAAGCCAAGGAAAGCCCAGAAATAACCAGCCATGTTCTTCGCTCCTATAAAGCTGACCCTCCTAAGAAGAGACAGATATGAACATGAGCCATTCTCACACATATCCATATGATAAAGCATCCAAAGTCATGTATAAATAGCATTGTTTTGAGAGGCCAAGGCTAAGGAGGGAAACAGTCAATACAAATCAAAAGAATTAAATCAAATACAAATCAAATGAATTAATTATATCTGAGATGGAACATAAACAATGCTTAGAATTTCATCAGGCAGAAAAACAAATAAAGGAGAATCCAATCTATGGAGAAAAAGATAGCCAAACTCACAAATATAGAAAAGTAGAGTGAGATGAAGAGACAACAAATGGCCGAGAAGAACTGGAGCACGGAAGGAACACTTCACTTTGTCCGAGCTGTGTTTGTGTTCACTTGTGTGTCAGCGAGTGCTTTTGGTGCATTTCTTGCATACAGACACCCCATTCCTTACCCAAAAGTATTTAAGTTGCAAAGTGCCAGCCATGGACTTAGAAAATCTAAGATCCAATCCCAGTGACTGTGTGATCATGAGTAAGTCATGTTATCTTTCTGATTTCCTCTTCTTTCTGTAAAGACAATCATATCTTACAGAAGAGTCCGAATGTGTAATAATATAATGCCTTTGGAAATATACCATACAGTAAAGGTTGTGGAAATGCTTACAATCTTCCCTGGGACTTAATAGGTGCTCATGAAAGGTTTTGTTGTTTCATAAGTCAGTACAACTACAGCCACAAATCTTTATTTAATTTCAAGTTACCAGTTTCACTTGACAGTATCACCAGAGATCACTCTGTCACAGCAAAATAGAACCCACCATTATTCTTCTAAACAGATTTAGTCTTCACAAAGTAATGACACAGATATCAACATGATCTGTAATGCTTAACCATATTTTAATTTTTGGTTTGAGATTTCTGCTAAGGAAAGATGCTGTATCGCTTTTATTAAAAAAATCACAGCATCTAACATGGCTGTTATCGCTTTCTACAGGAATATTACAGTTTATGAAAGTTCAGGCTAGCACTATAAATTCCTAAAATTAAGGAGGATAAAAAGAAAGTGCAGAGAGGATAAAGGAATAGTTAAGAGGTGATGTGATTTCATTTCCTCTCCATGTCTGGAGGACATCTGGAAAATGCACAAGAAGTTCAAGAATTGAGATAAGAGATTTACTGTTTTAAATTCATATATAAACATAAAATATAGGTTTAATAAAGACTCTATTACTTAAATCTCCAATTAAAAAGTTTGGGGTTCTATTTTTGCCTGGAGTGCCATTTTAGTATATACAACATCAGAAATAAACAACCGCTTTAAGTGTTACACAATAGAATGTTTTTGTAAACTTCTGTTATTGTGAAGTGTAAACCAATCTTTTTTGAAACTCAAATTCAAATTGCATTTCAATTTCATGTAATTCTAGTGCTCCCTTCCTTCTACAGTGGCAAGCATACATTATTAAAATGTATTTAATTTTTTAAATTGAGTATTCCATTGGAAAGAAAGGCCTAAATCTTGAAATACATGGTATTTAGTGTGTATAGTGCTATCAAAAAAACTGAACTAATACTACTTGGTATGAGCAAATAAAAGAATCACCTTCAAAACTGACTGAGCTCCTCAAGTATGATGTAAGGACAATCTTTGTCACTGGACTTGTGGTGAAATCTGATATGATGTATGAGAAATCCAGGTGGAGTCCATGGTGTTTGCACATTAGGCAGAAGGCAGTAAGATGTCACGGAAAGAGCAGTGGTTTGGAAGATGGCGAATCCCTGCCCTCTTCTCAGTTCATGTGAACTTGAGTAAGTCATTGAACTTTTCAGGACCTTGTTTTCCTCATTGACAAAATGAAAAGCTGGCCCTGGACAGGGTTCTAAAACACATATGCACAAAGAAAAAAAAATCATTCTAATCATCATTTACTTTCCAGTTACAAATAGGAGGAGCTCCACAGCAAATTCCCACAGAAAGTTCCCGAAACAAAATTAGAAAAAAATCACATCATTAGAATTACAAATCCTCTTTCCCTCAACTTTTCTCTCCTTTGCACCCCGTAATTTGTATGGGGGTGGCATAGAGGGAGGATAGAATGGAGGTGAATTGTTGGAATGAGGCTCTGAGAGGATCCTGAAATATTTTAGAAAGGAGTAAAGCTATTTGGTTTGGTTCCTGTTTGGTTCCAAGTATGTCTCCAATAGTCAGCCTTTAATGTCTCACTCTGTAGCAGCTGTGTCAGATAGGAGCATGCCTCTCTCTTAGATTGAATATAGTTCTTAAATTATCTCCATGGTGAGTTTTTCCTGCCTTCATAATTGTCTGAACACTTAGTATATACTGATGTTATTGTAGGATATTTTTAAAGTATAAATGTTTCTTCTTAGATAGATTGTAAATCACATTTTGAGAAATACAACACATTATATACTCTTTGTTTTTGCATTTGGGACCCATCTAAAACCTTAGTTCATAGAGCAAAGCTTTTCTTGCATGTCTTTAATAAATATTTGCTTATTAATTAATAAATTAGTATTGTAGGAGGTTGTATAATAGCTCCCAGTGGGAGTGATTTCCCACCTACTGATACTCATGCCCTTGTGTTATCCCCTCTCCTCAACTGTGGGCTGGATTTAGTGACAGGAGTCTAATGAACAGTATACAGGAAAAGTGATGGGATATCACTCCCAAGATTAGGTTACAAAAAATGTGACTTCCATCTTCTTTGACAACAGTCCCTCTTTCTCAGAGCCCTTAATCTAGGGGAAGCAAATGATTATGTTGTGAGTACCCCTACGGAGAAGCCCACATGCAAGAAATGGATGTCACCAGCCAACAGCTATCATGAGTGTGCCAACAACCACATGAGTAACTCTGGAAATGGATCCTCCCCAGGTAAAGCCTTGAAGTGACTAGAGCCCTAGGCAACACTTTGATTGCTATACTGTGAGAGACTCTGAACCAGAGGAACCAGAGAAGCCACCTTCAGATTTATGACTCACAGAAACTGAGATTAGAAATGTTTATTGTTTTAAATCTCCAAATTTTGGGACAAGTTTTTACACAGCAATAGATAACTGCAAAGCAATGAGAATCTCCAAAGAAAACATTTAGGAATGTAGCATCCAAGGATGTATAAGCTTCTTGTATTGATTTGCCTTGAAGGAATATTGAGGAAAAAATCTCTTTCCCTAATCTTCCTTACCACTGCCTCCTACATACATATAAACCTTCAATTAAAATGGGCCACCAAACTGTTCCTGCACTTGTCAGAATTTTTTGTTGGTTTATAACCATATTCATGCTGTTAAAACATCAATGTTTGCATCAGTTTAAGAATCTTTTGCAAAGCAAACAAACCAACAGGGTAAAGATACAAGCCACCTCATGGGAGAAAATATTTGCAAATTATATATTTGAAAATGGGTTAATATCCAGAATATATAATGAACTTAAATAACTCAACAGCAAAAAAATTAAAATGGACAAAAGACTTTATTAGATATTTCTCAAAAGAAGACATACAAATTACCAACAGGTACCTGAAAAAAGTATCAACATCATTAACCATCAGGAAAATGCAAATCCAAACCAAATGAGTTATTACCTCACTCAAATTAGAATGGCTATTATCAAAAAGAAGAAAGAAAACAAGTGTTGATGAAGATGTGGAGAAAAGGGAAGCCTTACACACTGCTAGTGGGAATGTAAATTAGTACAGTTATTATGGAAAACAGTCTGAAGTTTCCTCAGATAACCAGAACTATAGCTAGCTTATGATCCAACAATCCCACTACTGGGTATATATCTAAAGGCAATGAAATCAGTACACCAAAGAGATACCTGCATTCTGATGTTTACTGCAGCACCATCCACAATAGCCAAGACTTGGAATCAACCTAAATGCCCGACAACGGATAAAGAAAGAAAACGTGGTATATCTACACAATGGGATACTATTCATCCATAAAAAAAGAATAAAATCATGTTATTTGAAACAAAATGGACAAACCTGAAGGAGATATATTACGTAAACTAGGCCAGGCACAGCAAAACAAATACCACGTGATCTCACTCATATGTGGAATCTAAAAAAGAGTTGATCTCATAGAAGTAGACAGTAGAACAGTGATTACCAGAGTCTAGGGAGGAGATGGAGAAGGGAGGATTGGGAGAGGTTGGTCAATGGATACAAAGTTATGATTAGATAGGAAGAATAAGTTCTGTTCTGTTGCACAGTACGGTGATGACAGTTAACAGTAGGGTGTTGTGTATTACAAAGTGGCTGGAGCAGGGGAGGTGCTGGGTGTTCTCATCATGCAGAGATGGTAGATGCATGAAGTGATGGATATGCTAACTACCTGATTTGAACCCTACAATGTATAGATGTATCAAAACATCAAATTGTATCCCATAGATACGAATAATTATAATGTGTCAATTAAATTTTGAAAATAAAAGAAATATCAATCCTTGAAGTAAGAAGCACACAAGAATGGAGAGGTTCACATATAATCTTCACTAATGCAATAATTAAAGATATAGTTTATCCACAGGCACAGTCCATTATGACCCAGATGAAGAGGCTAAATGGCTGTAGCTTCAACTATCCTCCCAACCAGTCGATGACTGAATGCTTGTGTCCAGAATTCTCTCCTCAGGACTTGGTAGAGGAGACAGATGGGATAATGTGAAAAGCATCTCACCTCAGTTCAATGATTCAGTCTGGACATGTAGAGACAGGAAGCTTTACACTAATACCTCCACTTTGAGTTAAGCCTCTAAGTCCAGAGAGAGGAAAACATCAGGCTTGCTAGCAGTCAGCCCAAGGAAAAAGAAGAGCATATTTGGGAGGAACCATGAAAACTCAAAACCTTTAAATATTTTTTGGGAAAAGAAAAAGAAAAAAAAAACAGCATCTGGGATTTTCATTAAGGCCAACATGTTCAGAAGGCTGGCCATTCTCTGCAGAGATTCTGCTACTATATGTCAAAGGATTCTTTGTTGTCATTGCAGGGGAGAGTGTGTTTATTTTAAAGCTTTCTCAGCTCACTGCTTATACTTCACCCATCTGGGGCACTTTCTCGTGCCTATGTGCAATATTGTGGAAGTAGTAAGTCCGGGTTTCACCACCTTGAAACAAAAAAGCCCTACCCCAAAGTATGGCAACCACAACTTCCTGCTTTCCTAAATGGACAGGAGGTCCTTGTTTCTCCAAGATTCCACTAACCTAGGTGTGTATAAAAGTCCCAGAAGTAAGGGTCAGGTGCCCTTGGTGCTGGCTCCTAGAAATCCACACAAGCTGTATATGCTAAAAGCTAGTGCAGCTGAAGATCAGCACGACAGGACCAGGCCTTTATGTAGAGATCCACAGCTCAGGGCTTAATGGGCAGAGACTCAAAGAGCATCTTTCTTAGAGGTGCAGTTAAAAATGAGCAGTGATCACGATGTACTATGCAAAGGTCACAGCCCTAGAGAGATATCTCTTTTGCTCTCACCCTCCTATCTTGATTCTTCTCTTTTCCTCCCAACCTTTATCTAATCTAATTCTGTGGGCTTCACTTTCAGAGTTTATCCTCAAGGCAGCACTTCTCACCATCTCCACTGTGACTACCTATGTCCACGTGAATGGTTCCTTTTTCTTTTCTTGCTTAAACTAATGCAAGTTCTCCACCCCTGCCACCATCAGTTACAGTGTCAATGATTATTCAGAAAGATAAATCTCACCTGCTGATGGTTTCCAGATTTGCATGGCTCTTCAGGATCCATCATTTACTCACCTCTCCAGCACTGTCTCCTGCTACATTCTCCTTGTTCTCTCTGCTCCCACAATGCTCCTCAATATGCCAGTCTCCTTCTCTCCTCAGGCTTTGCACTGCTTCCTCCGTGGGGCTCACTCTTACCCACATGCCCATGTGCTTCTTGCTCTGACTTCATTTCATTTTCTGTTCAATATGCTTCCCTCAGAAAGGCTTCCCTGACCACTCTCTCTCAGATGAGCCCCCCCCATACTCACAGACTCGCTCGTACCCTACCTCCTTACCCTACTTCGTTGGTTCTTTCTCTCTTCATGGCAATTATCTCTACTTAAAATGATATTTTATACGTATTTATTTCTAGAAAATAAGCTCCATGTGGGCAAACATTTTGCCTCACTTTTTACTTTTATATCCCAAATAATGAAAGAAGCATCTGGCATATAGTTAATCCTCGATAAAGAGCCTTGACTAAATGAAGTACTAAACAACACTCCAGGGGGGCTGCACAACCTGATGGTCTCGCTGACATATATTTCTAACAGAAGCATTTGCCCCTGCTGATCCCTGTGTCTCAGTTGTTACCATTTCTAACTTGGAGCCTTACTAATTAAAAAAAAAAAAAAAAAAAAAGCCACAGGTGGGCCATCTGCTCTGTGATCAAACCCCCACAACCTGATAACCACCCACATCAGAGAGGCAAGGGTCTGCCAGTTAGTCCCCAGGCATGGTATTCCCCTCAGTGTGAAGGTGGTGGAATCTTCCTTTGATATTAGGCTCACTCAAGAATGCTTCCTGCCAAGCCTGGCCTTGATAGTTTTAATACAGCTCTTCAAATTCACTCATGGCCACTTTTCTCGGAGCTAAGGCTGCTACGAGGAGAGAGGCCAGGATGGACTATAGCATCAATTGCCACGAGAAACCAGTAGCAACGCTTCAACTTCTGTGCTTCAACCCTTGACTCTCAGTACTGAACACACCTGACATATACCCTTCTTCCCAAACTTTGTTCATTCAATTCTCACAAGAAACTCAATCTTTAAAGTGAGCAGTTTGGAGCCCTGGTCACATTTCTCCTGAGAGCCATGCCTGCTTATTATATAAACCTGTGGAATCAAATAAACAACTCCACTGAGTGGTTTCCTAGCCCCATATATCACTGGATATGGATATGTTAAAGTTAAGTGACACGCACCTACACAACTCCAGCCCAAGACTTAAGTTAAAAAAAGTTTTATTACCCATGGAAAAAACAGGACACTTTAAAAAAGCATGACATTAGCAAATGTTCCAGATTGAAGGCCCCTTCATAATCATTTCCTTGCTAAAACAAGGAGGATATAAAGACAAATAAATTATCCAGTTTGCCCTCCATGAGCTGACCCTGTAGTCAGAGAGACAGATATTGTGATATGAGTGTAAATCCAAGTATGAGTTAGATAAAAATTGTACCCCTGAGCAAGGGGAGGAAGAACTGTACAGAGGGGATAATATTTAAGCTGAGTCTAAGAGTGGTAGGAGGCTGCATGGTGGACAGGAGTGGAAAGGACATTTCCAACAGAAGGAACAGCCTAAGTAATGGCCTCAAGGGTCTGACTGTTAAAGAATACATCTCTCCAGCTTCACCTTCCAACACAGCTCACTCAGCCACTTCTGCCCTAACTGCAATGAACTACTCACTATTCTCTGAATATGAATTACATGCTCTTTCTTGCCTTTGAAAATGGTGTTCTCTCTGCCTGAAGCAGTTTCTCCTTGTCCTCAACTCCTAAGCACTGGTGAAACCTGAATAGCACTTCTCAACCTTCAGGACTTAACTTGGATATAACATGTCTTCTTTGACCTCTTCAAGTCCAAGTTAGGTATTACTTCTACATCCCCTGAGAGCATGCCATAACTTCTCTACTGTAGCGCTTGATACACTCTAGTCTAACCTCTGTGGATTTATTCCATGGTTTCCTGTAGATTACACATTCCAGGAGGACAAGACTATATCTATCTTGATTATCATTGTATCCCCAAGGTCTGGCAGATGGCCTGCCAAATAGTTGGCAATGCACGCAGAATGGATCAATTGTTCAAAATTTCCAGGCATAGGATGGGGCTGGAGAAAGGACAGGTGATAAGATTAAGATTGAATTTATAGATTAAAACTAAGCCTGAAAGACAACGTGTGCCCTGCTGTGTACATTTGTTATCCTCTCTTCCAGAAGTCATGGAAGTGTTAAACACAAGAGGGGAGCAGCAAGTCAGCAATAAGAAGGCCTGAGATAACAGCAAGGGACTAGGGACCAGAGACAAGACTGATTGCAAGAGACACAGTATTTAAGAAGTTGTAGCTCTGAGACCTGATGATTTATTACAGGGTTAGGTAACAGCGTAGGAAAGAAAGAATGACTCACAAAATTGGTAAAAAGGGAAGATCTATGGGGAGTATCTTTATTTTTCTCTTACATGAGAGAAATGAGTAATGTAAACAGTAGGATGGCCCTGGGTATTCAAGACTAAAACGTGTCTGTTGTTCATTACCATGTGTCATGATATTGGCAATTCTATAAGCTATGGGGACATTTACACCCCCACAGGTGGAGAATTCAAAATTTGAAAGAACTGCTTCATAATTAAATTACCAGAGAAATGGGTAGAATGCTTTTTTACAAAAATAACACAAAATAAATCATCTTTAAATTATTTAAAAACTGGATACTAAGTGGAGGTTAAATCACTAAATCTTGACTTAGGAAAATGACAAATTATCTGCCTATTTTTCTCATTACTTCTCACCTCAGATCACCAAGAACTTTCCCAAAGTTGCAAACAAAAACAACAAAAGCCAATGTCTTTCAGGAGATGTTTATCTAAGTGGAAACATTGAGGAAACAACACTGTAACAGAGATAGGGAAAGATGCACTTGATAAGTGAGAAAAAAAACTCAGAGGCTGAGAGAGGAAACAGTTTTCAGAAAACACTTTGAAGAGATGAGAGAGGACACAAGACAATAACAAAATGCTTGCATGGGGGTGGGAGATACGATTTTGGAAGAAATCAGAAAATTGAGAGTGCTGAGTGTTGAGAGAATAATTTGTAAGAAAGACTACAAAAATAGAAGGGGAAAATGGAAGCAAACTTGTGGTTAGAGAAAAAATAACAAAGCAGCCCCCCGCCCCCAAATCTCACCCTGAGCTGGAAAAGACAGAGAGGTTAAAAACAGGATTAGAATACTGTCAGTTCTTTAACTTGGTGATCTAAGTAAGCCTTAGGTTCTTCATCTATAAAGGATTGCATTAGTCAGCTCAGGCTGCCATAACAAAAAGACTGGGTGACTTTAGAAAAAAAAATTAATTTCTCACAGTTCTGGAGGCTGAAAGTTCAAGATCAAGGTCTGGCAGGATCAATTTCTTGTAAGAGCTCTCTTCCTAGCTTGCAGATGCCCATCTTCTCACTGCGTCCTCATATGATGGAGAGAGCGAGCCCTCTGTATCTCTTCCTATAGGAACACTAATCCTATTGGATCAGGGCCCTACCCTTAGGACCTCATTTAACCTAAATGACTTCCATAAAAGCCTTGTTTCCAAATACAACCACATTGGGAAGTAGGGCTTCAACATACAAATGTAGGGGAATATGATTCAGTCCATAGCAAGGTTGTTATAAGAAATCTGAGAAATTATGCAAAGTTCATTATGCCTGGCACATGGCAGGTGCTCGATAAATTCTAACTAATGTTAGCTATAAAATCATCATTGGAATAGGCATCATATCTGGAGTAACTTATGCTTTTTATTTTATATTTTTAAAGGAATGCTACAGATGGAAAAGCCACGTGTTGCCTACTACCCCCCTGAAAACTGCCCAGTTGCTCAGTTATATGGTTTGGCCATGTCTCCACCCAAATCTCATCTTGAATTACAGTTATAAAAATCTTTTTGGGTTGCTATTATTATTATTATTTTACCATTTCACAAGTAAGTAAACCAAAGAGCTTGCCCAAGGTTAGGTAACTAATAAATGAAGGTTCGAATTCAAACCATGTCTGACTGCAAATACATCTCTCTTTTATGCCAGAATCATCATCATCCTTAAGTTATAGGGACATGTGAGTATGACTAGGAAAAAATGGGTCAGTAAAACACAAACACACACACACACACACACACACAGGCACTGATTCTTAAATCAAAGTATTTATTTTCTAATGTCGTTCTTATGAGTATTTGCTTACTCAAATTTTTAAAATCACCTGAAAAATGCCTCTCAATACTGAAAAATTGCTCTACCATTCTAGTCATATGATCACATAATGGGCTTTTTTGTTTAGATTCTAGAGCAGAAGATCTGTGTTGCAATTCAGCATTGCTACTTCTGAACTATGTGATTTTGGGTAAATTGCTTATACCCCCTTAGCATCCATTCTCAAGGGAGCAT
Organism: Pan troglodytes; assembly: GCF_028858775.2. NCBI lineage: Eukaryota > Metazoa > Chordata > Mammalia > Primates > Hominidae > Pan > Pan troglodytes. The sequence goes on from NC_072404.2 coordinate 103,718,743, forward strand.
TGTTGCTTATGTCACAGGGAAATTTTAAAAATTACATAAAACGCAGTCTGCAAAAGCATAGTAAGCTGCCACATTAGCACTCAGCGTCTATATTTTAAAAGTTAATGAAAACGTTGCCAACGTCTCTATTTCTGAATAAGGGCAAGCAAGAGAGACTATAAAGATTTTTACAAAGAATTCTAAAGCCTGAGAATTAGGACTCATTACCATGTAAACTCCAGACATAATCAGAGTTGTTTTCAAGCTTCATTGTTCCAATCTAGTTTATCTCTTTTCTTCCCCAGTTATTTTCATGGGTGTTTCACAAACTATGCAGACTTCAATAACTCACTCTCTAATAATATACTCTGGATAATTGTTAGCTTCATGAAATGCAATTGCCTATACTTTAAGTCATAATTAGAGGAATTACTTAAAGCCTCAAGTGGCCTTTGGAAATCTGAAAATGGAAGCTGAATTTATAAACGCTAGGAAAGAATAGGAAATCCCAGAATCCTAAATCACCAGACTCAAATTCATGTGAACTCACTGAGAGACATCCTCTTGCTTTGGTTATAACAACCAGACTTATACTGACATTAACACCAATGCTACAGTTACTAAATGAGAAAACTGAGCTCACAGAGATCAGTTTTTTAATGTACAATACATTGACCGAAGAAAAGTCTTTGTGACTCAGCTGAACAAAGGAAGTGTAGTTTTTAAAACAGACTTGTTGAGGAAGGGGCAACTCTAGTCATAAAGATGGAAAATTAGCCTCTGTGGCATCTGATTCAATGACAATGGTGAATTTTGCAAATTACATATCTAAGACTTGGTCAGTCTGGGACCATTTGCCTCCATTTCCATAATATTATTGGCTGTTGTCAGAAAATGACTTGAATAGCCATATATAGAAAGACCCATAAGTTGTTGCTATTATAGACAGTTTGAGCATTGTATCGTTTTCTTCAGAGAACTCAGTAATTTGTCTACCTTTCCATAACTTTGTCAGATGAATTCCATCACACCAACTATTCTAAAATGAAATTAAGATCATCTCACCCCAAAGTCCTGGTCCAAGCTCTACCTTCTTTTCCATCACTACTTAAGCTTAGTTCTCTACCCAATATATGTATATTAAGATAAACTACTTTTACTCTAACTTTTACCCTTTCTACCTACACATATCATTAAAATGTAAAATATAAGTCTCTAAATGCAGAACTAAGCCTCTCCTCCAATGAACAATAGTGCTGGTTCTTCTTTCAAGTAAATTCAAATTAATACACTTTTTAAAAAATAATTTATGGCCCAAGCAGTGTATTTAGGGTCAGATACACTAAGGTGAATTAGCCAGGAACCCTATCCTCAAAGATGTCTACTAAAAGACTTAAATAATACCTCTACTTTGTGAAATGTAAATGGTCTATCAGTTCATACTGTTCCCATTTTCCAATCAAGACCTGTATTTCTAGCTTTCCCTTATGTTATCTCTGACTACATTACTCCATAGAACATCATTGTTTTGCCCACTTGTTTTGGTACTTTAAAAAATAAAATTAGAATCAGATTAATAAAGCAGAAAGTGGCCTGAGATCATTGATTTCAGACCGTGCTGCGGTCTGAGACTCTCATTTGATAGATGAAGAAAATGAAGTCTTTCAATTCTGATAACGTGGAGAATTGAGGAAACATGAACCTGTTCCTGTTCAGCCGTATAGAAATACATGATAAAACAGGATGAAAAAGAGTGTTCAATACATAGTCTACCTCCAAAGAAACAAAGAGGAATCCCCAGAGCCAACAGGAGAGAGGGGTTTATTCTGGCAGGAATGGTAAGCTCCAAGTAACCCTGCCACAGTTCCTAGAGGTTTGGGACCTCACAATTGGTCAGACCTCTGGCTGCCTCTGCCCTTCTCAGCCACTGTGCGCTGAGGCAATCACTATCTGCACTGGCCGTACAGGTGTGTTGCTAAGATTTCCTTCAAGAAAACTATGCTGGCAACTTAGCTGATTATTAGCTCCAGCTGTCACCTTTGGGATCCATGCTTTCCCTAGCTGTCCCTAGCCCATGCCTGAGCATAGCACAGGTTAGTAGAGCTAGCCCTTTCCTACCTGACACTGGACTCCTCCAACCAACAACCTTTGGTGGAGGAGTTCCCATGAACCTGGGGTATATCGTCTCAGAACTGTGCTGGGGTCTGAGTTTTCCAATCCAACACTCCCTTTCCTCTCTTCTTTCACAGGTGTCAAAATTGCGTTGACATCTCAAGACTCTCGCTACCACATCCTTCTTTCTTTCTCCTTCAGAAGCACTTTCCAAAATAAATTTCTTAAACATCTAATCTCATCTTTCCATCTGCTCTTCCAGAGACCCAAAGTGACACCAAGTCTGAGCACACCATTGGAGAACCTAGGAAGCTCTACCCTAAAGAACTTTCAGACATGTGCACAAGAAGACCTGTAAGCAACAATGTCCATTACAGCATGGTTTGAAATAGTAGAAAAGCAGCAACAACCTAAATTTTCAAGCATAGAGAAAGGGAAAATTTGGGAGTATATTTACTTAATGGTACGGTAGATAGATAAAAAGAATAAATAAAACCATAAGTATCAACCTGGATGCATCTTACCAATATAATATTAAGTGAACAAAAAATGTTGCAAAAACACAGAAACAATATGACACAATTAGTTTACATTTAAAAACACATAAATAGTACTCTAGATAGTTTTTTTTAATTACAAGAATTTGGGTAGCAAGAACACACATCAACTTCAAGACAGTGGTTATCTCTGGGATAGGAAGGAGAGAAAATAGGATAGGGTGGATTTTAACTTTTTCTGTAACATTTCACCCCTTTTTAAAAAGGATAACAACTGTTAAATTTCATTGGTGGATATATGAGTGTTTGTTATAGTATTTGTTGTACTTTTCTGTGTTTGAAATATTTCCAGATATTTCAAATTAAATAACATAAATATATCTTGAAAGAAAAGAAACTGAGGCCCAAAGAAATGAAATGACATGACCAATTTCACATACTTAGTTCATGGCAGAGCAGCTGGTAGGCTCCTGGACTGGCCCTCTGGCCATCACATTCTGTTGTTATATGCCTTTCTAATACACAGAACTATGGTCAATGTGTCTTCGGTAACCTTCACAGTGACTGGTACCATTGTGGGTGCAAGAAAGCACTAGATGTACTAGAGCATATTGAACAATTAGCGTTCAACCTTTAATGCAAAATTATTTTATCACTGGAATTATACCCCAAGAGAAAAAAGTTCTTGCTGCAGTCTGACTGCTAAATGTTCAGAAATGTGTGGGCCATGCACCCAGCAGGACCTAGGTCCTGTGGTCCTAATTCCTGGCCCAGATCTTGTCCAGAAACACCAAAAACTTTGTGTTAGACATTAAGATCAGCCATCTGAAAACTGTTAAAGTGTGCCTATAGCATGTAGATGATTTCGGAGAGCTTATATTCTTCCTCTGAAGATTCACATCTGTGAGAGTCCCACCAGCAGCTGTACTCAGGAACCACTTTGTTTAGAATCTGGAAAATTTAACTGACTCCACTCTCTACACTCCAATGGTGAGGTAGGCCCCTTCTTCTCCTGAACAGAAAATGAGGGGCATACTAACCCTCTAGTGGTCCTACAGAGCCCAAATGAAGACACACAGTGCCTGCTCTCAAGAGCTACCCAATATACAATAGAATGCAAGGCCAATAACAGCCAAAATGAAGCACCCTTAAATATTTTAAACCTGAATCATGGGCTAAAACCACAAGCAGAAAAGAATGATCAGTATGTACATTTATTAGGGTCATCTTTATATATTTCTGTTGTGAAAGGCAATTATTTTTCTAACTTTAGTAAAATGTAACACCTTTTTACTAATTTTGGTTACATAAGAATTTGAGGTGAATACATCCTTAAGGGTAAGCTTTGACTTTTTTATTAGTGTATTTTTAAAAGCTGACAAAGGGCTTGGCACATTATTAATGTTTGTTGATTGAATGAAAGGATGAATAAATGAATATAAGCGAAATTAAGACATATTTCTTACTGACAGACACTAATGACTAAAAAAGGCTTCCAACAAATGAGCAGAGTTGACAATTAAAGTGTAAATAGGAATCTAATGAATGTTCTAATTGATCTTCCCTGCCTTTAAGATGTAGCCAGAATTTTTTAACCTTGAGATACAATGCTCAGCAAATTAGGAGACTGTCCTTGTGTGACAATCTCTTTAATCAATCTAATAGTTTGTCTACTCAACTACAGACTTTAAGACCTCTGCCAAATTAGTGTTTTGTTTTGTTAGTCTTAGCAAAAGTTATGTCTTAATAATAGATTCATACATGAGGTTTAGCTTGGCACTTTGGACTTCTGTGAAAATAAAGAACATATGTTAAATTGTTTTTTAAAAAGTCTTCAAAGGTAATAAAGTTGGGAGGAAAAAGGAAACTCTCATTCTTTCTTGGTGATTCTACCTACAAGAAAACAATAAACCCTTAATATCTGAATCAGGTTTTAACAAGATTTTTTTTAAAATTGATTATTTCTCTTTAGTTGTGCAGTGGCTTCAAGATAATGAGTGTTAAGCATTCCTTCAACCCATCGAGAAGTTTGATACCATCTATACAAGGCTTGCTAAGAGATGGCAAAGCAAAAGAAAATTTTTTTGACCCAGACCAGACCACCCACCTCCAGCCTATGAAGGAGAATAAAGGCTGAAAGGAAATTGACATTTACAAAGTGGATTTTGTGAGGGAGCTGTTAATGAGTGTTGAGTCCCACACAACTCCCATGGGGAGAAGGATTAGGTGTGTTTTCCTTCATTTCAAGCCCAGGGAATGTGGCTTCAATGCGACCATGTAGAGAGCTCAAGGTGTGCCCCAGGTACTGTCAGAGGACAAAAGAATATGGGAAAATGCTAGCTGACTAGTAATTCTGATCTGATGGAAGACAAAGAAAAGCTGACATGAAGAAAGGTTACAACAGAATTTCTTGAGGTAAAGAATATGCATAGTTATATGAATTTAACAGAAAAGAATCAACCTTGAGGTCCTCTAAATATTGCCCAAAATAACTTCCTAGAGGCACACAGTATCCCCAACACAGGAGTGTAGCACTAGGAGACTATCATGTAAGTGAGCAACTATAGGGAGGAACGTCCCTGAACAACAAAAGAACTGCAGGCTAGGTACCCTAGTGATTCAGGGTTGGTGAGTGGAAAGTTTTCAAATAATGCCCCAAAGTTTGCCAGGAGAAAGTGTCAGCTTTAAACACCTGCCAAGCCCAGAGAGCACATCATCATTAGTTGAGAGACATCAACTAATTTCAGTGGTGATCAACTAATGCCTTTGCTTTTCTCTTACCTCCCCTCTCTCTCTCAGCTCCCTCCAATCCCAAAGGGGTCAGAAACGGCAATTAGCAAGCTGGAGGAGGAGGAGGAGGAGGAAGAGGCACAGAAGCAGGAGGTGGGGAGCCTGAGACAGAGATCATCCTGTCTGCCCTTCCCACTTCAGGCTACCACCTCTTGCAGACCTACGTTAAATGAAATGAGAAGCCTCAACTTTGACTACTATTAAGGTATTACATAGAAGTAGACATTTTAGGGGCCAAAATAAAACTTTCTGGGTGACTAGAAGAGCACAAAGGATCTCTCATTTTCTGAAAGTGGAGTGATCGAAAAAAGCCACTGTGCCATTCCTGGAATTCATTCAAGAACAGAAAAAAATTTGTCCCACTGAGTGGGCTAAAAGAAATAGGGGAAAGATTAAAGCTGTCATGTGATTTCATTCCAGGAGACCTGCTTGTTCACTATAATGAGGTTATTTTCCCACATCAAGAAAAAACCTCCAATAAGTTCTATTTTCTAGTCTTACTGTAGATATTCCACGAACAATGAGGGAATGGTTGCACTTAATTGTTTGATGTCCATGTAGTCCAGTGGAAGAAAATTCTGTCCAGGTTCTCCAGTCCCTACCTGCTGAAGCCCAGTCCCCAACTAACTCATTCAGGCAGGCAAAAAATACTGTAAATTCATTTTGCTGCCCTGAGTTCAGTACCAGCTGATGTTGGGTTGGGTTCACTCTTCACCCCCTGCCCATCATGATTTTTTTCTCATGCCCACTATTAACTGACCAGTTTGTTTTCTGATGGTGTAATGGTAACCTGCTTTCCCACAGAGACCTGGATTCTTTGGCCCGCATGCCCTACCATGAGCCAGGGTCACCTTCCTGACAGATTCATCTCTTAGACTCTCAAATGCACATCACCTGACATGAAGTTCTGTCCAGCTCTGTGCTTCCTCCGCTCTGCCCCAACGACCAGATTCGACCTCTTTGTAGCAACACCAGCCCACATCAAAACTGGCCATGCCACACCCACAGGGAGGAATCCCAGCCCTTCCCAGTTATGCCTTCAGCCTCTACCTGTCCCATCACCCTTTGCTGCTGAGATCCCAGTATGCCTTGCAGTTGAACCCATAGAAAGTTGGAATGAAAAAAAGAACTAGGAGGCACTCATCTGCAACTATTTCTTGTGATGAAAAATGGTGCAACCATTAAAGGAGAAAGGAGGAAGGGAAAAATTGGGGTCTTAAAAAGTACCCTTCGGTTATCACATAAGACTAGAAAAGCAGCCGCAAAGTGTTCTTAATGTTACTCAGTGGTTATCATTTCAAATCAGACTCAGACCAGGAAGATGCAAGGATAATCATGAAATATGAGGCACACCGCTGCTGAGCACCAGTTAGTTCCAAATGTGTTCATTTATTCATTTGCAGTAACAGCCTTGGAAATCAGTGGAGTGGTCTCTAGGAAGTAAAGGAATAAAATAATTTTCCAACTCTTATAGTCAGAGGGCTAATTCAAATTTCAAAAGGAACACTAACTTGCTTAAAGTACCATAAAAATAGAGAGGGGGCGGGGAGAGTGGAAATTCCATCCTGCTTTAATCACTGTCCCCTGCAAGTTTCCTTAATGATTTCCAGCTGCCTCCATTTAGGCTGTTGCTTTGACAGAACTTTCATACAAACTTGGAACATTTAACGTATCCAAAATTTTTTTTTTTTTACTTTGCCCTCAACTGCATTCTAACCAAAAGCAGATTTCTCTTGGATTATATAAGAATATGATGAGCTGGAAAGGGGCGGAGTGAGGCAAGGAGTCTGCCTCTGCTTTTTGCAGTCTCCACAAACCATTTCACAAGAGGCACAAAGGAAAATGTGAAAACCCAAGGAGAAGCCCACACCCTTGTAGAAAGCCAAAATATGCTTTCACTTCAACATACTACTGCATTCCGAAGAGAAACTGACTATTCAGAATTAGGCTACCACAAAATACATACCTCCAAATTTTAATATAGGTAAAATTTTAAGAGGGGGAGAGAGAAAGAGAGTGTAGTAAGTTGGTATGGAAATATTTACAGCCAAACTTGTGCTGACCAAATAGCCTGTGACCCTAAGTCATCCATTTTTCTGCATGGGGAAAGGAGCAGAGAACAATGGAAACATGGATATACAATATCATAAAAGATTAGATATTAATACTTGAATAAGGAAGTTTATTAAAAATCACGAGCTTCAGGCTTGAAGACCCTTGAAGGTCATAATTTCCTTTCCAATAGGGTTGTATGCTCTTTAAAAGAAAAGAGTAACCATCTCTTAATAATTTTTGTCTTCTCCCACAACCCCTAGCAATAGGATCTTATATACGGAAGGTCTTCAATGAAGGCATGTTGAAGCGAATAAAGAAAAGCTTTCAGAGACTGATGTTAATAAAACAGGGGGATATGTGTAAAAAGAAAATGAAGACTGTTTGCAAGGAGATTAATTAGTAGGCTATTTTATCCTCATGATTCCTTGAATCTGTAATTTACTCAGCTATCATTAAGTTTTCCACATGAAGACAGGTCCTATATTTTTACTTGTGAGACAAAAAGGGACTTTGGTAGGTCTTCAAGTTATTCTCCTGAAAACTATCCCAGACTACTGAAGAGCTACTCTTTGAAAAAGGGTTCTATAAGTTAACCTATTCCTTCTTGTCCAACAGGTCAGTAAGGAAATACTCTATGTATATACCTCAAATCGTATATATTGCACACTGAATTTTTTCGGGGGGTAGGGTGGATAGAGGGAAGTTCTTAGAAATATTTAAAAATGAATAATAATTTTCTATTTAAAATCCAAAAGAGGTACAGAGGAAATATAGGAAATAGTAGCTAAGTTAGTCTTTGAGTCACTTCTCATCTCTACCTTCATTCATTTTGACAAATATTTTCGAGTACCTAGGGCAGAGCAGATGTTGAAAATCCCATAGATTTTCCATATAAATCTTATTCTCCATCACTTAGGGACATTCCGAGGCTCCAGAATTTCTGCTAGAAAAGCTTTAGGCCCGGCGCAGTGGCTCATGCCTGTAATCCCAGCACTTTGGGAGGCCGAGGTGGGCGGATCACAAGGTGAAGAGATCAAGACCATCCTGGCTAACACGGTGAAACCCTATCTCTACTAAAAATACAAAAAATTAGCCAGGCGTGGTGGCACACGCCTGTAGTCCCAGCTACTCCGGAGGCTGAGGCAGGAGAATGGCATGAACCTGGGAGGCGGAGCATGCAGTGAGCCGGTATCGCACCACTGCACTCCAGCCTGGGCGACAGAGCAAGACTCCGTCTCCAAAAAAAAAAAAAAAAGCTTTGGGGATAATAATCTGGTTATTGGAAAGAATGCCAACCTTTGTCCTGAAGCTGCATGTGGATGTCAAGCACTGGTTTACTTACATTGCATCTCTATCTAGGGAGCTTGGAAAGTTAAATTCTCCCAAGCCACTTGGTGCTGTTGCATTAAGGACCTATTTTTAACATAGCTTTGAGCTTTAATTCTGAATCTTTCCAAGTTCTCTATATTATCCTCAAATTCTAGTGCCACAAAGTGTACACATTCTAATATAGGCAAACACAGTTAAAAATAAACCAATTCATCAGTTTTTAGTGGCTGAATTTTGCCTATTTGTAGACTCCAATAATTGTACTTGCTTTTTGAACAAATTCATTATTCTTTTGATTCCTTATGACTAATTTCAGCAGAATGTCACCACAAGCAATCAATTTATTTTCAAAAAAGTGTTATGCAAATGAAAGGAATCAATAATACAGAATGGGAGTATATCTGTATTGAGCCTTCCTTTCTTTTGCCCGCTTGTTTTATAAATTCCTACTCCTCATGTTTATTCCAGTATGCGATCTATTAACTATTTAATATATAAAATGTTATTAATAAATATTCCTGTACTGCACTATTTTTTTCTTTCATGGTCCATGGATCTTATACCTTCTTTATTAGATTATAAATTTCTTAGTTATAAAGACGGTGCCTAGTCCATTTTTGCATCCCGCTGGCCAGCATCTGGCCCACTGAAAACATCAAAAATGGTTTGTTGAGTGAATGAGAGAATGCACTGAACCTTGAACCCTAGAAGAAAAGTATAAAATAAATCTTCAAAACTTTTATAAATGAATTCAAAAGCTGTTTCAGATAAACTATTAGCAAGTCCTCAAATCTAACACTTCTAGAAGGCCCACTAGGGAGGGTCAACATAACCTGGTAAGGGTGTAAACACAGCTATTGTTCTCTCCCGGATATGCTTACTTTTGATTTATTGCACATGTCCACCTGCAAGGCTTCTCCAAGCACACAGAGTCATAATATACAAAGTCACCTAGTGACAAGTGAGTCCCTCAGCTCCATTGCTCACTTGGATCAGCAGCTCTCATTTATCTCTCAGGCAGCTCAGAACTGCTCCCAGCCTCAAGGCCCACAAACTCAGACTTTGTCAAATCAAATGGGCAATAATTTACCATATAAGTATCTTTTATAGAATAGTGAGTTATTTCTCTTCTTTGTCATCTTTTTTCCTCACAAAATAAAACACTGGAATTATAATTCCACGTGTAGATTTATAGTTAGTTTTTCTTCTTAAGAAGGTGTGTCCATTATTACTTCATTGATCACAAGCAAGATGAGGTAGGGAGTTTAAAGGATTTAAATAAATATATCAACACTTGCCCTCAAAAGACTCAAAGTACATGGAATAGTTGCATATGGTGATAAGCTGAAGATTCCAGAAGAAAGGAGGGAAATCAGGTAAAAACCAATCTTGAAATTGAAGTAGAAATGTAAAATCGGAAGGAAAACAGAATAATCCACAAGGAAAACCATGCTCCCTGAAGAGTTAAAATGCTAAATCCTGAGATGCTAAATTCTACTCAGGCTTTAAATCAAATCAAGCTACCTTGTACAACCATAATTTATCTCTGTGGTGAAGTCTGTTCTTATTTTCAAGCAAAATAATGCATAGGTAAGACTTGACTATGTACAGAGAATGCTATAAATGAAAGGCAGGCTGAGCTATGTGAGTCTCCAGTGGAAAAGGGTGAGTTATGGTCGTGGTTATTCTACATGAAGAACACTGCTTAATAACACAGGGTTCCTGGATAAGGCATGCCTTGCAATTAATATTCTCATCAACACAGAATGGTTGTTCCCTTTCATCCTTTCTTAGCAGTCTCTGCAAAGGAAGCATTTCAAAACTCTATTTACCTACTGATACAGAGTATGCACTGCCACCCACACAAGGCGGAAAGCAGAAGCAGCTACTGATTTTGAGGTTTCACATGATGATTTTTCTCCATTACACAATAATACTACCTAACTAATTCTACGTATTTGGGAGCAAACTTTATTTGGTGAAACACTCAATTAGGAATTAAAATTTGTGTTCAATTCTTGGCTCAATCTCTTATTACACATATATATGATTTGGAGTAAAATACTTACCTAAGATCTCTTGAATTTTTTTCAACAATAAAATGGGTGTTAGTGATACTTGCCTTAATCACCTCCCTATATAATTGAAACAATCAAATGAGATGATGTAGTTAATGTGCTTTGTAAATTGTATAGTGTTATGCAAATATAAGATACTAATTAAACACATTCAATAACAAAAATGCCTTTCATAGGAATTTCCCTCTCATCCTATGGATGAAAAATTGCTTTAAATCTTTCCTATAAAAAGAGAGCATAAATAAATGACTATAATGATACAGAAAGATCTTTCTTGTGACTACAAACCATCTGTACCTACCAAAAACAGCTACTAAAACTACAGAAATAAGGAAATTCTTCCAGGTAGTTCTCTTCTCTTGTTTCATTGAGCTTTGGGGAAATATTTTTTAAGTTCTAGTCTATTCCTTTTAACTGGTTTCTGATGCACATATGAAGGATAACTCTCTAGATGCTTACTCTTTCCAGAAAGTATTTACTTAGAGAAAATTAGAATTTAATTTATACTGGATGATCAATATAGACCTTTATGCATGCAATACATCTAATACACCGCAACCAGATTAATTTCCCTAGTCAGTGATTAATTGCCTACTCTGTCCCTGGCTCTGGAGAAGGTGCCTGGAATACAACAAAGAGCATAATGGGCAGGGTCTCTGCCCTTCAAAATATCACATCCATAGTCTTGTTTCAGAGCTCATCTTTCTCAACCTCTGTGATATTTGATTTTGTTGCCACTTTGCCTTCTTGAAACTTTTTCTCTCTTGATTTTGAAGATATTATTCTTGCCTAATATAGCAGACACCACTGGCAAAGTGCTCCAACCTGCATTTCCAACCCCTTCTCCTTCGTCACCTTCCAGCTTTCAGTGTGACATGGTTTTGACCAATTAGATGTAAAGTGAAATCTACCCTAATGTTTCCACAAATATATAGGCATCACTGCTTCCACTTCCTCATTCTTTCTGCTAAAACGTAGATATAATTACTAGAGCTGTAGCTGACAACCTGCATCCAGGTCAAGAAAATGGCAAAACTCGGGGCTGATGGTGGAAATCTAAGCACTCGTAGTAACTATCCATGTTCAGACTTCTTGCTTTGTGAAAGAACTAAACAAACAAGAAACTCCTTTTGTTTAAGCCACTACGTTCAGGTTTTCTATTACTTGCAGCCAAATACGTTTCTAATTGACACACCCTGTTTCTCTTTTACTTATCTGTCCAATACTTATTTCCTCCAGAAACGTCACATTTTTTTTCTGTCTATTCTTTGGAGGTCAATTTTCAGCACCTTCTATGTATTCTTCCTGGGAAATCTCAATTCACCCATTCTACTTGTTCTTTCATTAAGTTATTCAACAAATAGAGATTAAAAGACTGCCACATGCCTGGCACTGCTCTGAGCACTAGGGATAGAACAGTGAACAGTAAAGCTTCCACCTTCATGGAAATTACAGTCTAGGAGTAAAATACAACCACCTAATTCTAATTCATTCTCAGTCACAGATTAAGTCTCTGCAGAGACCTCCCCAAACTTCCCAGTCTAAATTAGCATTTCCTGCTAGATATTTTCATAGCATCCTGTGATTTTCCTTTCCATAGCATATATTTTTAGTTACATACTTCACTGTGTATTTATTTTACATCTTTCTCCTCCAGTAGAAAGTAAAGTGGTAATTAAGTCTTTTTATAACTATCCTATATTCAGTGTTTCACAGATTATCTAGCACATATTACGTGCTCAGTAAATACATGTTGATATTTGATGACTTCTCTAGACTTACATTTCAAATTACCTTCTGGGCATCTCCACATGAATATTCTGCAGGAGCTTTGAAACAAAAGACCCAAAATAGATTATATTTATATTTGCACTGAATTTTTTTTTTTTTTTGAGATGGAGTCTCGCTCTGTCACCCAGGCTGGAGTGCAGTGGTGCAATCTCAGCTCACTGCAACCTCCACCTCCTGGGTTCAAGCAATTGTCTGCCTCAACCTTCCAAGTAGCTGGGATTACAGGTGCCCGCCACCATGCCCGGCTTTCTTTTTTTATTTTTAGTAGAGACAGGGTTTCACCATCTTGGCCAGGATGGTCTTGAACTCCTGACCTCGTGATCCACCTGACTCGGCCTCCCAAAGTGCTGGTATTACAGGCATGAGCTACCATACCTGGCCTGCACTGAATTTTTATTCCCAGTTAATGGCATCACCAAAAACCAAAGTCAGAAACTTCAAAATCATCCCTACCATTGACTCCTCCACTCCCTCTCATCTCCAACTGGTACCTAAGAGCTCTATTTCTATCAATCTGATATTTCTTCACTCTCCCCTTCATTCCCATTAGTACTGTCCATACTTCTTTACTGCAGATCCTCATTTTGCCTGCATTACTACAGTATTACTATTACAGTAGGCTGCTCATTCGTCTTCCTGTGTACTTGAATCCCCTCCTTACTAATGCTCCTCAACTAACCAGGTATTATACCCATTTCGCAGATTGGAAAAACTAGCCTTTAAGAATTTAAGTAACTTTTTCCAGGTCACCCAATTAGTAAGTAGCAAAGCTGGAGTTTATACTGGCCTATATCCCTAATCAAGAGGCCTGGGAGAGACCTTCCAGACCTCAGCATGACAAAAACCCCCAATCCAGATGCCCTAAATTGTAAAGGTATGTTACACATGCATCACCCTCAGAAGTCTGCATATTTCCTGGGAAGAGATAAAAGGTCTTCTGCATTTCATGTCCCTCCACCTCCCACCTCTTGCCCAGCATGGCATTCTGCTCCATTATAAGCTATCAAAGGATTTTTCAGACAAGAAGGGGAGAAAGGAGAAAGAAAGATTTAAAAAAATGATTTATCCAAGGTAAAGAAATAAAGGAGGATCAAAGGTGATAAGACCTGAGGGAGAAAGAGATAGGAAGATAAAACATAACTCATTTTGTTTAGACTCTGGTTCAGAAGTTATGCCTTTGCAAAAACTGTTGGCTGGAATTTTGGCTGATGTTTTACTTAGTTCAGCACAAGGAAAATTTCAACTTGGCCTTCTCCTTGAGGAACATTTATGAAGAAATAAGAGTTATATGAAGATGTGAATGAGGAGTCAACTCACATATACCCCTACTTAAAGTGAAAGTTAGCAGCCAAGTGCCACCAAGTAAATCACCTGTCTTCTAAAAGCTCTGCCCTCTCCCCTTCAAAACAATTAGAGTCTAAAAACCCACATCGATTTCTCACTTTTTTTTTTTTTACCAGTTTATGCTCTAAGAGTAATTTGGGACTGTATCTGGGACTGTAGTATCTCCTCTATAGCAACTAAAAGGCTTTCAATCTGATAATTAACCTACCATGCCATTTCACCCAAATAATCTTCTGGAAATTTACCAATGTACTTCCAAATCTTTCATAGGCTGGCTTTGCCTCAGCACCACTAAATCACTCAGGATCATGTTTCTCACAGGCGGCGGCTGAAATAAAATATGCATACTATGTAATTGGAAAAAGATTCTGTCTCATTTGCCCCGGCTGTTCTTCCTTGTTGGCAATGCAGAGGGAAAGAAGGCAGCAAGAATGTCTTTCTGCTGACAACTTAGAAGACAAGCCATCATCACAGAGCCACATCAGCAGGGGCGGGCCTGAGTTCTCTGAAAGCATCTGATGGGGCCCTTCGCCCTGGGGACCCTCATCACACAGTCCGTTGATAATGAATGAGAGTTTCAATAAAGCAATATGGCGTCCAATTCCAAAACACATCCTAAGTGCCCTCTACTCATTGGCTCTTTTGCCTTGCTCTTTTTCAGCTTTTCCAAAAACAAAATGTTTACCTCCAGCCAAAGTGCCACATGTGCAGGGAAGGAACACATTCTGTGTTTACTTTTTATGGGTTTCCATAATCCATGTAATAAAACATATTAAAATGAGAACCTTCTTCATTAGTCTGGGGTTTATACAGGAGATTATTTAAAATTTTATAAATTTACAATCACTTTTATTTTCAGTTCTCTATTATTCAGAATTTTTAATTGTTCATGAAATAATAATAGCTAGGACTTATTGTGCTCTCCATGTTCCAGGCACTGTTCTAAGTGTCTCATGTACATTAATTTTGTCCTCAAAACAATCCTATGAGGTGGGTGCTATTATTATCACTCCTATCTTTACAGACAAGGTAGTTGAAGCACAATAGGGTTAAATAATCTGCTGAGGTCATCAGCTAGTAAATACTACCAGTACCATATATGTGTTCACTGCTTCTTTCTTCTTCCTTCTATGTTCCCTTTAGGGCCATTTTATCCATGTATTCTTTAGAGAATTCTTACCTTTAGAGAATGTTATCAATATATAGTAGAGATGCGATGCCAGGAGGCACACCCCAAAATTATGGAACCAAGGGAAATGAAGCAGGTTCAGAGAATCCTTCAGAGCATGTGCTAGAAGCAGTCAGTTCTCCCTGAATACCTGTTCTTCCCTTAATTTGCTAGCTTTCCTTGAAGTTGGATGAACCCATGTCACTAGTTCTGAGCAATGGTCTTCAAGCAGAAGTAAAGCCAAGTGAAAAAATGTACCTGGAAGACAGAGTGTTCAACGATATCAGATGCCACGGATAGATCAAATAAGGTGAGAATTGAGAATTGATTATGGGGTTTGGTAAAATGGAGGTCATCATCGACTTTGAAAAGAATAGTTTTTCTATAGAAATTCATTACGAGCATCACCGAATCAGACTATAAGGAACTACTTCACTAGTGAGTATAGAACTTAGGTCTATACAAGTTAGTCAATTATTGACATGGAGTTAGAGAGCCTAGATCCTTCCCCACTCAAACCTATGCTGTTCTCTCACCTAACCCACCAGAAGCCTGGTTTGCTTTCCTTGTTCCATTACACATCCATATACACATAGGTCACATTGTCAAAATTTTAATTATCGGCCCAAATTCTTTACTCTCCTCTAGTAGTGCTACACATCTGTACCCTTGTCATGGTCTTATGGATGTGTAATGTACTACTGAGCCCCTTAACTATGTAGTTGGTCATATTATTTACATTGGTCAATTGGACATTAGCAAAAACAACCTAGGTGGAAAAACTGAAATTTGCTTGAGCAATTGCACTTTCCCTCTGCAAGTCTACATAGCCCTGAGTCAGTCCACATACCCAGGATAGTTCACTGGTCCCATAGAGACACCCAAAGCTAACCACAGCCTGGAACAAAGTCTAGTCTACATGAGCCAAACTTCAGTCAACCTGCAGAAGCACAAGTGAGAAAGAAATGACTTTTTTGTTAGAAGCCACTGAATTTTGCAGTGGCTGGTATATAGCATTATTGTGAATATAGCTGATTAAGACACAAGTTGTGGTAGAAATATTTCAAATGTCCTTTAAAAATAAGTAACATAGTTCTTCCTGAACTCTTCTTTAATTACAATCTTCAGATTGATCCCAAAATGCCATGAAGCCACTCCACCCAATACCCACACCACAGTAAAGTTGGTCACTCTCCTCTTAAGAATTCAGTCTTTAAGGACTGGAAGGGACCTGAGTAATCATGCCCAACCACCTCTTTTTACCTCTGAGAACACCCAGGAGGTGAAATGACATGTCAAATATCACATTACTAATCACTGAGAACAGTGATTGGAAACTAGATTTCTCACGGTGTTTTCAGGCCTATTTGTACTGCGTCACACGGCTTGTCTTAATTCCAAATTGAGGACTCTCAGGTTGAAGCTACAGTCAGAAACAAGAGATCTAGAATTAACATTATAAACACTCATTCTCTTGTCATCTACTGTAACATCTTTCTCTTTGTTTAAGCCCCTTTCTCTCCAGTGCCTGAACTACCACCACTAACACACATACACACACACACACACACACACACACACACACAGAGTTTTGGATTTGGTCTTTAGTCTTTGCTTTGATTATGATTATGCATCCTTCAAAAATCTCTGTTCCATCAATAATTAGCATATATGTTTAAAATATTTCGCTGGAATCATAGATGACACAAACTACTGGAAAAACATTCCATGCTCATGGATTGGAAGAATCAATATCACTAAAATGGCCATAATGCCCAAAATAATCTACAGATTCAATGCTAAACCTATCAAACTACCCATGTCATTTTTCTCAGAATTAGAAAAAACTATTCTAAAATTCACAAGGAACCAAAAAAGAGCCCAAATAGCCAAAACAATCCTAAACAAAAAGAACAAAGCTAAAGGCATCATATTACCTGACTACAAACTATAATACAGGGCTGCAGAAACAAAACAGCATAGTACTGGTACAAAACGGACACATGGACCAATTAAACAGAATAGAGAGCCTGGAAATAAAGCTGCACATCTACCACCATCTGATCTTTGACAATGTCAGCAAAAATAAGCAATGGAGGGCCAGGCATGGTTGCTCACACCTGTAATTCCAGCACTTTGGGAGGCCAATGCAAGAGGATCACTTGAGCCCAGAGTTTGAGACCAGCCTAAGCAACATGGCAAGACCCTGTCTCTACTAAAAATAATAATAAGCAATGGGGAAAGGACTCCCTATTCAATAAATGATACTGGGATAACTTGCTATCCATATGCAGAAGAATGAAATTGAACCCCTACTTTTCACCATATACAAAAATTAACTCAAGATAGATTAAAGATGTAAATGTAAGACTTCAAACTATAAGAATCCTAGAAGAAAACCTCAGAAATACCATTCTAAACTCAGCCTTGGGAAATAATTTATGACTAACTCCACAAAAGCAATTGCAACAAAAACAAAAATTGATGTGTGAGACCTAGTATTAAACTAAAGAGTTTCTGCACAGTGAAAGAAACTATCAACAGAGTAAACTGACAACATAGAGAATGGAAGAAAATATTCTGAAATGATGCATCTGACAAAAGTCTAACTTCCAGCATCTATAAAAACTTAAACAATTCAACAAGCAAAAAACGAATAATCCCATTAAAAAGTGGGCAAAAAACATGAACAGGCACGTCTCAAAAGAAGATATACAAGCAGCCAACAAACATTTGAAAAAATACTCAACATCACTGATCATCAGAGGAATGCAAATCAAACCGCAATAAGATACCACCTTACACCAGCCAACATGGCTATTATTAAAAAGTCAACAACAACAACAAGAAAAACAGATGCTGGTGAAGGTGCAGGGAAAAGGGAACTCTTATACTGTTCGTGGGAATGTAAATTAGTTCAGCTGCCTTGGAAAGTAGTTTGGAGATTTCTCAAAGAATTTAAAACAGAACTACCAATTTACCCAACAATCAATCGCATTACAGGGTATACATATCCAAAATAAAATACATCCTTCTACCAAAAAGACACATACACTCTTATGTTTGTCACAATGCTATCTACAATGGCAAAGATAAGATCAACCTAGGTGCCTATCAACAGTGGATTAGATAAAGAAAATGTAGCACATATACACCATGGAATATTATATAATCATAAAAATGAATTAAATTATGTCCTATGCAGCAACATGAGGTAGAGCTGGAGGCCATTACCCTAAGTGAATTAACACAGAAACAGAAAACCAAATACCTCATGTTCTCACTTATACACAGGATCTAAACATCGAGAAAACATGGACATAAAGATGGCAACAACAGACACTGAGGACCACTAGAAGGGCAAGTGGAGGTGAGAGGTGAAAAATTTACTGTTGGGTACTATGCTCACTACCTGGATGGCAGGATCATTTGTATCCCAAATCTCAGAATCACACAATATACCCATGCAACTAACCTGCATGTGTATCCCCAGAATCTAAAATAAAACAATTACCAAATAAAATAAATTTTTTGGAAGATATTATAAAAAGTGGTATGCCCAATAGAAGCATAGTTATTGAGCTAAAAACTTCATTTTATAGACAAGGCAATTGAGCCCTAAAAAAGTAACATGACTTGCCCAAGGTCATGCAACTAGATATCAAAAAAGAAGGAACTGGATCCCAGGATTCTTTACTCTTCTGTGCCTCCCAAACTCTCCCTTTTATAACTAGCCTTATATGTATATTTGTGCCTTGGTGACTATTAACCTCATTACCTCATTCCTTCAGAAGAAACTAATTTTAGATTATTTTTCTATATATTTCTTCTAACTATCTCTCTTTCTAGAATGAAGACAATTTTTATATTAGAATCTAATCCAAATATTCTTGAAGGATTTCAAAAGTCAATATGACATTAACGCTTTCAAAAAGATAATCTCTCATGAGGATAGTGAGGATAGCAGTCTTTAAACTGCTGTGCTTTCAAACAAAAAGCTATTTTGCATACTTAAAAAGCATCTTTCATTTTCTTATCTGTAGGGCTCAATACTTTCAAAAACAACTCATTAATTCTTTCTTACTTCTTGTATCCTTAGAAAAGAAGCAAAACTTAAACACTCAAAAGTTAAGTCATTTGCCAAAGGCTGTATAGGAAGTCACCAACTAAGTACATTGCCTCTGAAAGGCTTCGGTATGAAATTCCACATATAGTACCACTAATGATAACTCCTGTTCCAGGCACAGTGGCTCATACCTGTAATCCCAGCATTTGGGGAGGCCAAGGAGGGAAGATCACTTGAGGCCAGGAGTTTGAGACCAGCCTGGGCAACATAGTGAGACCCTGTCTCTACCAAAAGCTTCTTTAAAAATTAGCCAGATGTGCTAGTACATTCCTGTTGTCCCAGCTACTCAGGAGGCAGACATGGAAGGATTGCTTGAGCCCAGGAGTTGAGCCATGATTGTGCCACTGCACTACAGCCTGGGTGACAGAGCAAGACTCTATTTCTCAAAATAATTCCCACAAAACTAGCATTCATTGAAGTTATACTGTGCTCTATGCACCATGATATGACTTTTGTATGCATTAATTTATTCCATGATGATGGAAATGTTAGTATGTAATATTATTGTCCTCATTGTAGAGATGAGGATGATGAATTTTAGAGATATTAAGTAACGTTTCCAAGGTGACACACCAGAATGAACACACCCAATTTCTGGCAAAGATGTCATGTCTGTCTTACAAAGTATTACCAAATCAGAGTAGGGAAAAGATCTTGCTTGACTCCAGCACCGAAATAGTGAACAAAATGGGTTCTGATGTTTTCATGGTGGATTGCTGTTGTAGGTACATTTATTTATTTTTCTGGGGCACAGTGAAATCTATTTTTTTAATGTTATTTGAGCTACTTAATGAAAGTAAATTAGAAATTAGCCTTTAATGTTAGAAGTCAGGACGGTGGTTTCCAGTAGAAAGGAAGGAGTGGTGATGACCTGAAGGGGAGCCCAAGGGTGATTTTTAGTGCTGATTGTTTATATCTTGTTGTAAGGGATCATAACACAGTTGTGCTTATTTTGTGAAAATTTGTTGTTCTGGACACTTATGATTCATACAGTTTTCTTTGTGTATGTCACATATCATTAAAGATCATATTAAAATTAATCTTGAAAATGTCTAAAAACATATTTGAAATAGATATACTAAATACCTCTAAAAAAACCTGATTACATTTACCAGCTGTGAAACAGGTGAGGTAATGTAACAGAGCCTATCTTATAGATTTTGAAGATGATAGGTCTTTTTCATTTCCATCCCAATTCAGGATTTCTAAGCCTCAACATCCTTGCCTATAAAAATAAAGGTACTGGCCGGGTGCGGTGGCTCACCTGTAATCCCAGCACTTTGAGAGGCTGAGGCAGGCGGATCACTTGAGATCAGGAGTTTGAGACCAGCCTGGCCAACATGGCGAAACTCCATCTCTACTAAAAATAAAAAAATAAGCCAGTGATGGTGGTGTGCACCTGTAATCCCAGCTACGCAGGTGGCTGAGGCAGGAGAATTGCTTGAGACCAGGAGGCAGAGGTTGCAGTGAGCTGAGATTGTTTCCACTGCACTCCAGCCTGGACAATACAGTGAGACTGTCTCAAAAATAAATAAATAAATATTTTTTTAATGAAGATACTGAGATCAATGAGATCTATTATAGTATTAGCTATATCTTTGTTACTTCATCCTCTAATGAAGGTTTCTGTTTGCCTTGTATGTTAGTGCAAAAAACAGATAATAAGATGGAATTAAATGTGCAATCAATTTATTGGGGGAAACATCAGAGGAGGCTTGGAGAGATGCCCCACTGCAATGCAAGTGTGAACTTTGTGAAGGTGAGAGGGCAGAGTTCATGGAAACAGATTATGCTTCTAAAGAACCAGGTTTGGGGAGAATTAGATTGTTAAAAAGAATTCCATTTTGATATAATGAGCCTGAGGTATTTTTCAGACATCAGTTTTGCACTGTCATAGAGAAATATAGGTCTGAGGTGAGCTAACGTTGGACATTTGTGAGTCATCTGCATATAGGCAGTAATGGAAGCCAGAGACATGAAGAGAAAGCATAAGATCATGATACTGAAGGAAAAAACAGCCTCAAGCACTGAGGAATTCTGGTATTTAATGTCAAAAGAAAGAAGGAGAAGCCCACAAAGATAAGTCAATGAAGAGGCAGGAACAGAAAAGGATTGTGTTCAGGAAGTCAAGAAGAGTAAGAAATGATCCACGATGACAAATGCCACAGGAAGGTCAAGTAAGAGGAGGCCTGGAAATGCCCATTGGATTTAGAGATGCAGAGGCTATGGTTGATCTAGCAAGAATAATTATAGTTCAGTGATGCGTACAAGCCAATTCCCCTATAAAATGGTGGGGATGGGGGTGGTGCAGGATGGGGGTGGGGCAGGAAGGGAGACAGAGGTGGAGATGGCGTACAAATCTAAAATGCAACTGAATATGTTAGTGTTGGGAGGATGCAAACAGCTCTTCTATTAAACAAGAGGAAAGGAGAATAAATTAGATACAGATGTAGGCAGTTACGTATATTTGGAAAAGGGAAGATGAGATATCCCAATCTTATATAATAGTTGCTATTTTCTCTTGAAAATAACATCTCTGAGAGCAATGAAAAAACTAGAAAAGTTGGAGGACTATGAAGAACAGAGAGTTTGAAAAAGTCTTTTCAGAAAATGGGAGTGGGAGTTGAACAAAAGATGCAGCAATGTAAAAGATCCATTTACTGTTGTTGACTGTACACTTAGAGTAGATCCAATGTCACCTTGCACTGTTGGATGCAACCACAGGAAGTGCAGATCACTGGGTTAATCTGGTACTGACCTTATTTCTCCAATGAAACCTAAGGAGACATGTGACATGTTTCACTGAAGACAATGAAAAGCCAAAGGAGAATGCATTAATGATACTGGACATGGTGTTCCTGAAATAATAGTGTGTGGACTCATGGTTGAGCAGGGAAGTTAAGAAAGGAAAGGAATAATGGGTTGAGAGAATGCAGGGAATCCTGGAGAGAACCATGGTACCTGAGCTTTTTGACCTCCAACATTAAACAATTCTTACAAAACCAATCAATTTGGTTCTCAAGAAAAAGCATGTTATACTTCTTACAGTCAAAAAATTAGCTACATTTCTGCTGGCAAATACAACCAAAAAACCTCCCTTGCCTTCATGAAGTTTGTGTTCTAGGGAAGTCATATTAACAATACTTATTATAGAGAAATACTATCTAATAGAAATATGAGTCATATACATAATTTTTAATTTTCTAGTAGTCACACTAAAAGAAGTAAAAATAAACATATGGGCTTGTGAGATTTAAGAAAAAACAGGAACATACTTACACTAAAAAATAACCCTGTTTATCTGAAAATTTTTCCTATTATCATCATTTCTGATGAGCATGTCTGTTTTCTCTAAATTCTCTCAGGGTGTTTTTAGTTTTCCAAAGTGAAACCACCTGGAAATTATTTACTTCATGGTGGATACCCAGAAGAAGAGTAATGGCAGGCAGAAAGCTCACAGAAAAAAGAAGGTTGAAGCTGTCCTTTACCTCGGGGAGAAAATAATCTGTCTGACTGCAATGCAGTCATTTTCCCTGCCATTCTTTTCATCTGCTGAAGCTGTGCTTTCCTAGAGCATTCATCAAGCAGCTTTTTTTGGTTAGCAGAGAGAGCCCCATATGCATTCTAACCTTGCAATACAATCCATCTTGGAGAGAGGAAAATATAATGAAAAAGGAGAAGGAGATAATTCTTGTATTGCTATTTACATTTCCCAGAACATACAAAACCATTATTTAAAATTAACTGCTCACTAGACCAACAGCTCACTGAGAAAATGCTGTTTCATTCAGAGAGGAGATTGACCTGGAGCCCCTTTGAAATGGAGACACTATTTTAATTGCTATTCTTTCTTTACCCCCCATATGAACCCCCTTTAATGTTTCCACTTGTAAAAAGTTCTCTTCCTTTGTATTTTTAGTCTGCTGAAGTTTAGAACTCATTATATCATTTTTAATTAGTAAAGAGGTTACAAGTTCTGACCTGCCAAAACAGTAATTTCTTTCCAGTCTATAAATGGATGTTTTTCCAATGACAATTACGGAACCAATTTCTAAAGTTTGAATCTACCTGTAGTAGTGAAGTTAGTGTCCCAGTTTGCAGGGGAGGATGGTATAAAAATTTTAATGATCTTACAGTGATTGGGTAATGTTTGAACACTGGAAAGATGACAGCCGAAATATACTACTGTTAAATCAAGGTTAGCCTAAAGCTGCCTCCTTACACATGTTAGGTTTGCCCTAAAGGTTTCTCTGTACATCGTGAACTATAACAAGTGTAGGTGTAAACAGACCATAGCCTGCCCTTGTGCCTGTCACCGAATTTGGGCCAATCAAATGTAGCCAACTGTTCAAACCGTGTTCAAATAAGACAAACACCAAGCTGTACCCAATCCAGCTGTTTCTGTACCTCACTTCCATTTTCTGCACCTCACTTTCCTTTTTCTGTCCATAAATCTTCTTCCACCACATGGCTGTGCTGGAGTCTCTGAGCCTACTCTGGCTCGGGAGGCTGCCCGATTCGTGAATCCTTCCTTGCTCAATTAAACTATTTTAAATTAAATTCAGCAGAAATTTTTCTTCTAACACTATCCACTGGTACTTTTTTCAGGCATGGACTCAGGAGCAATAAAAAGAAAAGAGAGGTCACCATTTAGAATCATTTATTTCCACTACTTATCATTACCAAGAACCAACAAGTTCTTAGTCCTTGAATATATTCAGCACATAAGCATAATTCTTTTCATCCCTTTCTTTTCCTCCTTAATTTCCCAAACCAGTATAAACAATCCTACAGAAACATAACATGACCTAGGATAGAATTAGGATTATGGCTGGAAAATATTCAACTGTCCTTTACCCTAAAAATGATCACTACTAGTTCTTTTAGAAGTACAAAATTGTTACGATACAATTCTTTGTGGGTCTCACATTTCTACACATTTTTCAAGAGAAACACCAATTGCTTTTTTATTCTAGGCTATATTTTCAAGAATGTTAATATAGTGAAAAGCCTTAGAAGAAACAGATGGTATATCCCTCTGGAACAAAGGGCAGGCATGCTTCTCATCCAGTAAAAGAGAGATGATGCCTCCCTCCAAGCAAATAAAGGAAAACTTACCGCCCAGTGTAAAATATTTGGGTTCCCTAAATTCAGTTTTCCTCTCCTAGAATCCAACCCACTGCACGTGCAAATGTCATTTGGCCCGTTTTTACATCACTCTATGGGGCTCAGAGAAGTATCAAAAAATGTTTACTCTGACCGATACTATTACTGTAAATAATAAACAATCCTTTGTCTCTGACCCAGGAGTCTTGTGTTTTCTATTAGTATTCATGAAACTGTGGAAAGTTTAATGTGGACGGCTTACTTGTTAGTTTGCAAGCAGGATAAAATCTCCAACCCCTCATAGTTCTTCATAAGAATCAGCAACAGGAAAATGCATAAAATTATAGATTTTTACCACTCAAATGCCTACATTTGAAATAGACCTTCAAGCTGAGGCTGGAAATAGTCAGAAAGTGAGGGCTTTCTGGGGCAGTTTCTCAACTGGTTGCAGCACACTGGTGTATGGTCAACTCTTCATCATTGTAGAGTATCAGCTCAATGTGCAAAATGTATTTTTGCTGCACTGAGGAGATGTACCATCATCATCATGTACATCGATAGGATGCTGAGCTGATCTGATCATGCTGTATGATATAGAATATACCTTTTTGAGGGTAAGAGATGAGAGGTTAAACTGAATTCAGCATGAAAGGAAAGCTGAGCATTTACTGGTAGGTGCGAGGATCTCGCTTCATTAATGTAAAAGTGCTGACAGAGCATTCAAAAACTTGATTTAAACAGGGTCTAAAGCTGAATAGTGACTAGTTGGAAAGTGTGGTAACTTTGGGAAGTTGTTTTAGTTTTCCAAATTTTTCCCTTTCTTTAAACCTGCTATTCACCTTTTCATCTTTTCAAGTGTGCTTCCCCCAATCTAGAATCCAAAAAATGTGCCACAATCACACAAATAATGCAAGCCACAGATATGCAATGTCCACAGCTATGGATTGAGTTGAGGCTGACAATCGCAGTACCTGCAAGAAAATCCACTATGAGATTGATTCTCACAGGAATTTATAGGTCACTACAGGGTCTAAACTCAGAGCTGAGCAGATTAGATAGTATCTACTTGGTGTCAAAATTTTACAGTGAGAAAAACCTTCTCTGCCCTTTAAGTTCCTCTTTAATTCTCAAAACTAACTCAACCTAGGTACTATATGAAAAGATTCAAGGGTGTATTCTTCTTGAGTTTGCCCTAGACCTCATACATAAAGCATTACTAGTCTTACCTAAGAGGTAAGAGATACATGGAGACAGAGATGCAGTTCATGAGTCCCTGCCAGAGAGAAGCCTCCAGGAGGAGGTCTTGACCTCTGGAGAGAAATGCCAAGATAGGAGAGGAATTCCACAGACCACAAACAAGAAGTGGCATTATGCAGGAAGAACCAAGGACAAGTCAGCTTGACAGAGCCTATCTCCGGCCTGCGCTATGACGGATGTGGTGAACACTAAAGTGAGTGAGCTCCCTTAATGCAAGTAAGAACACATTGCCACCATCAGACATTTAGGCTTCCTCCCTAATAGCAAGGTTTAATGTAAAAAATAAACACACCAGCCTCCATGTCCACGAAGTGCTGAAATCCTGGAGGTTGGGCTATAAGAGAGTGGCCTCCTCTGACATTGTCTGGAAAATAAAGAAAAATGATTTATGTCAGGAATAACCTCATTCTTCACCTTTGCTGAAAAGTAGAAAAAAAACACAAATAAATATTTTAGGCGGATATGCTACTTGACTACATGTTTATAATTTTACTTTGTAAAGGAAAATCCTGCTGTCTTTCTACTCACAAAATGCCTTAAATAGGCCGGGCATGGTGGCTCACACCTGTAATCCCAGCACTTTGGGAGGCCAAGGCCAGCAGATCACGAGGTCAGGAGATCGAGACCATCCTGGCTAACACGGTGAAACCCCGTCTCTACTAAAAATAGAAAAAAAAAAAAATTTGCCGGGCGTGGTGGCAGGCGCCTGTAGTCTCAGCTACTCGGGAGGCTGAGGCAGGAAAATGGCGTGAACCCGGGAAGCGGAGCCTGCAGTGAGCCGAGATCACACCACTGCACTCCAGCCTGGGCGACAGAGTGAGACTCCATCTCAAAAAAAAAAAAAAAGCCTTAAATAATAAAGCTCTTCTCAGGAAAGTCCAATATGAGGATGGCTGTGTGTTTTAATGAAGGCTTTTGACTCCTGGGAAATATAAGAAGGAACATCCAGAAATAGTGATAATAGATTTTCTGTCTTTTAATCCTGATGGGAAAGGCTATTTTCAAGAATTTCAATTCTTAATGAAGATACACAACAGAAGACGGCACTGATTAACTGTTAAGCATTCAATTCTTTCCCAGCTATCTAGTCAGGTTTGGATTCTCTATTAAAATTCAACACTTAGGTCCGCCAGTCAGGGAAGGAAGGAAAAGAATGTCTCTTGCTTCAAACTCCTAATGGCCTCCAGCTCTGCTGTGCCCAACTTTAAGTAGATTGCTTGGTTTGGCTACTTATATTGTTTTTTCTGGAAACCACTCACACTTCTTCTGAGTTGCACTCCTAAACCACTGGAAGTAGTCTCGCTGAGAAGGAATTAGAGTCCTAGTACTTTTTTTTCTTTTACCTGTGCCTTTTGAGCACCCTGCACTTTAAAAAACAGAGAAAACAAATTTATTGACAACTCCTTACAATTATGTCCCACAGAAAGATTTTGTTGTTACCCACTCCTTCTTTCCAAGTTTTACTGAGAAAGAATAAGCATTGTTAAATCCAGCTGGTGACCCCTATGGAAAAGTTTACCACAGAAACATTTGCAATCGGTTAAGACTTTGGTCCCATAATGCTTAGCAAAAGAAGCTGAAGATCATTCAGAACGGAAATGGAATTCTGTGTGCCAAGCCTTAGAGCTAAGCTTTAAAAAGTCACCCATGAACGATGTGCACTTTTCTCTTTGTTTGGTGACTGGTGAATGGAGACAACAATGGCTTTAAGGAGATTTTTATCCATTGTATTTGTGTCTGCATCTGTATAGAACATACTGTTTCCTTGGCAGGTCACCAAGACTTGCTCACATCTGTTTCTGCTTTCATTTCTATTACCCTATTCATTTCTGGCCAGGAGTCAAAAGAGCTCTAAGTTTACAAGTGCCACGAAGGCATTTGGTTGAGGAGAATATTTTTTCTTTTATTAAACCTGTATTTCTGTTTTGATTTTTTCCTGTTTTTTACTTAATCAGGATGAATCACAATGGAATAGAGGTTTTTATGAACATTCTGGAAAATGACATTTTAAAGGTGCAATTTACAGTGATCTAAATGCTTAGAAATTTTATGTTTACCACTGAATTACAGACCATATAGAGGGGCAGCTCTTTATTGCAAAACTGTGGGCTTCAGAGTTAGGCAGAGTTAATTCTGAGTCTAGCTCTGCCACTTATTGACGATCTGGCCTGAATCCTAGGCTTTCTCATCTGTATATAGGTGATGAAAAAGAAAATTCAACATCTTTAAGTTGTTGTGGAGATTAACTATAAACGCATGCTAAATGGGGAAAGGGGGAGAACTATCAATGAAGAGTAGCTCTTATTAATACTTTGTGGCAGTAAAATGCAACTTTCTGATCACGCTCAGCAATTTTTTTTGAAAGCTTGCTGGTTATCCTCTCTATGAAATTTAATTATTATGTAGTGGTTTTTCATTAGGCCCAATAGCATGTCATCACTAATAATAACGGATGCAAAGGTTTACTGAGGCAGAGAAGTTTTATTTGCTTAGCGTAGGCAAATGGGTCCGAGGACAACACATTTATGTTTGGGGAAAAAGAAACAAATTCCTATAAAAGCCAATACCATAGTGAACATTTCAGAGAAAAATGCAACACTGGTAGATGTGAAAATAAGTCCTGATACCAGGAATAAGGGAAAACAGTGGTTATCTACTGAAAAACAGATAGTAGACCTAAATAAAATAGACAGTAAGACTAGCCAAAGGAAACTATTCTCCATCTCTCACCTCTATTCTTTAGATTATAATCAGCATTGGCTCCTAACTGAAGGAAAAAGCCAGGCCCCAGCTAGGTAAGACCAATGCCAATCTCAGTTAACCACTTGAGATGACAAATGGATTTGCCTCAGAATGTCGATTTTGTTTTGACCCTGCAATCAGTAAAATTAAGCAAGGAGACTTATGTACACACATCTAGACCAATCATAAACATGAAAGACACTGAAGTTTAAAATAAAGAATTTGAACAATATTTAAAAGACAACATTTTAAGCATTCATTTCACTTCTGGAGTCAAGTAAAGTTGAGGAAGAAATATTGTACTATTTCGATAGGATTTACTCAACCAGCTGGATTGATACACACCACATGGGTGATACTGTTTGCTGTATCGGGGGAGATGTTTATGATTCTTATCTTTAAAGCTGTGATTATTTTCCATACTTCCTAACAATTTTTCAGGTACCCCGAAGACAACCACACTCATCCATCTTTATTCTCTAAAAATGTATTTTGGTTTTTTCTCGCTTAGGTGAGGTTGACTTTCATAAAGGAAGACAGGGATTCTTGTAAACATTGGAGTCTTTTCTTTAATCAGTTTTCTTGCCTCCTATTTGGTATCGCTTACTTCCCTCTGGGTCATTTCAATGAAATTAGACCTCACCATGCCATACCAAATAAAGGAAAAGAAAACTATGAATTAATGAAGTTTGGATAATGTAATTCTTTTAATGAAATTCAGGCTTATTGCTTTAAAGAACCTACGGTAATTAAAACAAGACTGAGAACTGCTTCGTTGAGATTCAAATTTAATAAATAACGAAGCGAGATTTGCAATTAGAATAACAGATCAGGCACCAGCCCAAGTATTGCCAATATCTGCTTATATTGTAAATCTGCTTTTTATTCATCTATTCATTCTTTCTTTCAACACAAACTTATTGAGCATGTATTATTTTCCAGGCAGTATGCTAGATGCTAGAGATAGAGTTGTTAACAAGAGAGAATTATTTCTTTACCTGCTTTATTCTGGTATACTTGGAAAAAAATTTCCTCTAATTAACCTTTCCCTTTGTTATCTTATTTATATTATTCAATGTTTTCATATAATCGAAAACTCACAATTAAGATTAAATTAATGAGGTTTTATTCTACTTTTTATAAGGGCAGAAACTGATCAGCAACTCTTTCTTTTTCTGCAGCTGTGTGTCTTAAAAGATTAAAAGCTATTTCAATCTGTTTCTTTTTTCCTGACAACTTGCAGAAAATGGATACTTTTTTACTAGAAATGACTAGAAATGGCAAATCTTCTCTTTATTTCTGCTATAACATTATTATAAGAGTTCAAACCAACAACAAGTTAAGAGATACAAAGTCAAGCAAATACTGCACAGTAAAAATATGGTGAAAGTAGATTTTGATGAGAAAAAAACGCTGCAACCTCCAATAGTGCATAGTAAAATAGTTGTCTCAGGAGGCAGAATGACCTAGGAAAGTTAAGCACAAGAACATAAAGCCTTATGGTGCTCAGAAGTATATCTGGCACCTCTGCAGGATACATTAACCAGAAAGAGCACAGACTTCTGGAAAAAGAACTGAGTCTAGTGGTCCCAAGCTCTGCTGGAACCTTGGGTCTGTCCCTTTACCTCTTAGGGAAACAGTTTACTGGATAAGCAATGGAGTTGAAATCAAAGCCTGATTAAATCCGATCAGGAGTTGTAACTGTGGCCAAGCTCCTTCCCTGAGGGGGTTCTTTCATCAAAATGACGAGGTCAGACTAGAAGTTTTCTAAAGGAAGCTTTGGTGTTGACATTCTTCATTTTTAAAATTAGAGTTAACCAAGAGCTCTTCCCCAGGTGAAAAATTTATTTATTTATTTATTTTCTGCATGGCACCTGTTCCACTCACTACCCTCCTATAAACTACTCCTTGTAGGACCACCCAAGCATACAGGAAAAGGTGGAAATGCCATGTTATGGGCTGGATTGTGTCCCCCCCAAAATTCCTGTGTTGAATCTTAGCCCCTAGTACCTCAGAATGTGACTTTATTTGGAGATATAGTTTTTAAAGGGTAATCAATTTAAAATGAGGTCATTAGGGTGGGCTGTAATCCAATATGATTGCTGTCTTTATAAAAAGAGGACATTTGGACACAGAGGCAGGCACAGAGGAAAGACAAAGTGAAGATGGAGGGAGAAAATGGTCAAATATAAGCCAAGGAGTGATGCCTGGAAGAGCGCTCTCCTTCACAGTCCTCAGAAGGAACCAATCCTCCCAACAACTTGATCTCAGGCTTCTAACCTCTACAACTGTGAGACAATACATTTCTGTTGTTTATGCCAGTGGTTCCCAACTCCTGGGCCAAGGTCCTTGGCCTTTAACAAGGCCACACAGCAGGAGGTAAGCCGAGGGTGAGAACATTACCGTGGCATTAGATTCTCATAAGAGCGCAAACCCTACTGTGAACTGTGCATGCGAGGGATCTGGGTTGTGCGTTCCTTATGAGAATCTAACTAGTGGCTGATGATCTGAAGTGGAACAGTTTTATCCCGAAACCATCCCCCTCCCACCCCCGTCCCTGGTGCCAAAAGGGTTGAGGACTGCTGGTTTACACAACCCACTTTGTGATACTTTGTTGCAGCAGCCCTAGCAAACTAATACACTCCACTGAGCTAGTTCCAAGAAAGAAAGAAAAAAAAAGAGGTCTGACAATGACAAATATCAAAATACAGTGGCTTGGATCCTAGTCTCCCTGCCCCTTCTAAAGACATACCCCAGTTTGTATGTTTTCCTTTCGTGGCATCTCCCTTTTTTCCTGTATCTCCCACTCCCCAAAGCTGCCTACAGACATATTTTAACTAGATATAAGTAGGCCAATTTGATGTAGAGGATTTATAACCTGATTTGTCACACTCACCCACCCTACTTGCCTGCCTCAGAATATATTTTTTTTTATGGCCTGACTTCCTCATAAGGGCCCCTTTTAGCTACAATATCTGTAGAAATGGATGTGGTAGGTCATCAGTGGCTTCCTAGAAATTCTGAGAAGAGGAATGGCATGATGAAAAAGGTACTCTAGGAAATGATTAGTGATCATGAAAAGGAGGATGAGAAGAAAGAAGCAGATGCTGAGAGACAAAAATTATTGTCATTTTTCAAGTAGGTGATATGACCAGTTAGTTAACAGGATTAGATTAGATCTGTGGTTCTCAAACTTGAGTGGATGTTGGAATGAGCTGGAGGGTTTGCTGAAACACAGATTGCTGGGCCAACCCTTGAAAATTCTGTTTCAGCAGATCTAGGGTAGGGACCCAGAATTCCTATATGCGTAACAGTGCCAACTCAATGATAATTGATCATGCATATCATGCAAATTCTATCTTATTTTGTCACCATATTAGCCAGGAATTAGAAGCCTCCATGCCTAAAATTAAGGGAAAATATGAACTGATGCCTTCAAATCTGGCTATAGTCTTAAGAGGTGACTAACATTTCTATTCCTCCACCCTCCCCACTCCAGTTGGGAATCACTGATTTATAATTTGCAAAACCCTTACATGTGATTTTCTCTTTAAACATTTTTATTATTTTATTTTTTATATTTTTATTTTTTATTTTTCCAAAAGTTAGTGAGGTACAAGTGGCATTTGGTTACATGAATAAGTTCTTTAGTGGTGATTTGTGAGACTTCAGTGCACCCATCACCCGAGCAGTATATATTACACCCTATTTGTACTCTTTTATCCCTTGTCCCCCTCCCACCCTTCCCCTCAAGTCCCCAAAGTCCATTGTATCATTCTTATGCCTTTGCATCCTCATAGCTTAGCTCCCACATATCAGTGAGAAGAGGCATCACACTACCTGATTTCAAACTATACTATAAGGCCATAGTCACCAAAACAGCATGGTACTGATATAAAAATAGGCACATAGAACAATGGAACAGAATAGAGAACCCAGAAATAAACCCAAATATTTATAGCCAACTGATCTTTGACAAAACAAACAAAAATATAAAGTGAAGGAGGGACACCTTTCTCAATAAATGGTGCTGGGATAATTGGCTGGCCACATGTAGGAGAATGAAACTGTATCCTCATCTCTCATCTTCCATTTGACTTTCAAGAGCAGTTGATGAATTCACAAATAATGGTCCTGTTCATCATTCTATTAAATAGGCTTTGAAAATATTACCCCCAATTTACAGATGAAAGAAATGATGATCAAAGGGCATTTTACCCCTCTCTCATTTCTGTTCCTGCCAAGTTTTTAACAATTTGCCCAAAAAATTAATGTCCCAACTCTGGAAGTCGCCCTTAACATATATGATGAGAACAATATCAGGCTGATCATTAAATTCACACAACTAATTTAAAGCAAAGCACC
Source organism: Pan troglodytes (assembly GCF_028858775.2). Lineage (NCBI taxonomy): Eukaryota > Metazoa > Chordata > Mammalia > Primates > Hominidae > Pan > Pan troglodytes. The sequence goes on from NC_072404.2 coordinate 103,751,482, forward strand.
ACTCAATCAGAATCCATTAAAAACAGCAAGTCAACCTTAACAGACTTCTCATTGGTAAATTATGGATTGTGCTTTAATGTTCATCCTATAGAACTGATCAAGTTTCTGGGTTTTTTTCTCTGTCCTTAGACTTCATGTTATATAAACAAGTGTCAGGGTATACATTCAGCAAGTTAGTTCCTTGTGAAATGAGGAGAAAATAAGCTTCTCATTTCTGATTTCCTTCAAGTTCATGAAGAGAAAAATCCCAAGAACTGTACTTTCTATTAAATTGAGAAGAGAGATATGTAATGAGGAAAGAATTTTGTTCAACAATAGCAGCAGTGCCACATAGCTGACCAGCTGGAGCTTTGCCTGGTGGTGGCTCCACCTCCCTCCCTTCCAGAGAGAAGCCAGCGTGGCTCAACCCCTCTCTGTGAGGGTGAGAGACGCCTTCACAGAGGGAGTTTGCCCTCAGCCCTCATCAGAGAAACCAGCCATCCTTTCTGTAGTAGAATGTATGCACTTATAAAACTTTTGTGATCTCTCTCTCTCTGTTTTCCCAACTGCTGCCTTTTAAGTCAGTTTGGTGGCTTTCACATGAGCATTTGAGTGTATTGGGTCCACCCAGGCAATCCTTGGATTTAAATGAGTTGCTTTTTATTTCCTCGGGGACTTAATTTTATTCAAAAGATGAGGGTTACACACTGACGATTTATGTGAGAGAGAGAAAGAGAGAGAGAGAGGCCATTCTGAGATCAACATTTCAACCTCTCCTTCCTGATTGCTATTTAAATCACTTATTCCAACTTGGGGAGATTGTAATATATAGTTTCTTAATGTGTTTAGTTAAGGACTTCATGAATCATGTGGATTTCTCCTCAACCTAAGTGGTTATTATGCTGACCCAAGGGTGTGCCGTTTTGCGGACACTTCATTTTTGTGTCCCTGTTTATTTGTAGCAAGCAAGCTCAGTTCTGTAAGACATTGATTAGAGGGACAATGGAAGTTGTTATCTACTGTAAGTCGCATTCAGCAAAAAGCTGCCAAGTGGTGTTCACATAATTGAAGAGGTAGAGCTTTCAGACTTGATTGTGATTTTGGGTTTGGGGCTTCCAGTTCTAACTCAGGCTCTCAACAAGGCTAAGACCACTCCTTATCTTGAATTGTTCCTTTTCAGGAACAACACTCTAACTACAAATCTTGGAGATCTCATACAAGTTGTTGCATTTAAAACCTCCTTAACTAGGACAATCTTTTCCTCAGTCTTCCTAAAGCTAACGAGCACAAGCTGCTTCCTTTGCTTGCTGCTGGATATCAACTTTGCAAGGGATTTTACTAAGCGGAGAGAGGCTATGGGGGATGGTATTGGCAGTGAGTTACTTAGTACAACCCCAGGGCTGGGAGGGAGGGAGATGCTGTGCTTTCTTACCAGCTGTTATACTTCAAGAAGAAACAGGATTTTGTAACCCTTTCCTGGCATACCAGTCTCAAAACAAAGGCCAGACTCAGTTTTGACAAAGATTTTCTTGTGAAAATACACACAACACAACAGTATGAATGCATTCCTATCTAAATATGATTAATAAAATGTGACATTGTTTCTGTGTTTTGGATTTTCACAAGAAAGTGTGAAAACAGAGGCATTAAACAGTGTTGGTCTCGTTGACATCCAAATGGCACTACTATTTGCATCTCCCTCAAGGAAAGCCAGTCTTTTCCACTGAGGAGTAGGGAAAGAAAACACCAATCTGAAAAAGAAAAAGTGGAGGGTTGGACCTCCTCTTGGTTAAAGCCCAGAAGCGTATTCAAATGTGCTTCCCTGAAGAGTTAAGCACAGGCACCTCCCAGGAAATGACAAATGGTCCTACAGCCACAGCTCTGCTAATTTCCCTGCCCCCAATATCCAGACTTCCAGACATCAAATGGTTAGAAAAAGTGTTTAGTTTGAAAAAATTCTTGAGGTTTAGCTTGCCTCACAAACCACATTCTTTTTACCCTTCTCCCCCAGCCCAGTTTAAAAAAAAAAAAACAAAAAGAAAGGAACATGCCTTGGAATTCTGATGATAGATTTTCATAAAATTGTCCATATTGCTTGCTGAGGCAAAAAAAAAAAAAAAAGGAAAGAAAAAAAAGAAAATCTATATAAAGTTACGACTTTTGTAGCTGTTGGTCTTCAATTAGAGATATTTGTCTTCTATTTTTACTTCTTTAAATCTTGAATTTTTATTTTACTTTATTTTATTTTATTTTTTGATAGAGGGCCTGGGTCTATTTCCCAGGCTGGAATGCAGTGGCATGATCATGGCTCACTGCAGCCTTGACCTCCTTGGGCTCAGGTGATCCTCCCACTTCAGCCCCCTGAGAAGCTGGGTCTATAGACATGTGCCACCACACCCATCTAATCTTTTCACTTTTTATAGAGACAGGGGTCTCACTATGTTGCCCAGACTGGTCTTGAACTCCGGGGCTCAAGTAATCCTCCAGCCTCAGCCTCCCAAAGTGTTGGGATTACACATTCGTGCCACCACACCTAGCCACATCTTGAATTCTTGTTGTAGTTTTCATTTTGCAATTTTTTTTTCTGACAACCTAACTGCATATTAGCCCTACCCCCATAAAGATATCAACTATTTTCTGAAGCTCAAGGTCTCTGGATATACCAAAACTCTTAAGTCAGTCTGTGAGCATTTTTTAACCTACAAATGCATGGGGCCCAGCCTCAAAATTTCTCATTCAGGCCCAGCACAGTGGCTTAAGTCTAATCTCAGCACTTTGGGAGGCCAAGGCAGGTGGATCTCTTGAGGCCAGCAGTTCGGGACCAGCCTGGCCAACATAGCAAAACCCCGTCTCTACTAAAGATTAAAAAAATTAACTGGGCATGGTGACACATGCCTGTAATTCAGGTGGCTGAGGCAAGAGAATCACTTGAACCCAGGAGGTGGAAGTTGCAGTGAGCCAAGATTGCACCACTGCACTCCAGCCTAGGCAACAGAGTGAGACTCTGTCTCCAAATAAATAAATAAATAAGTCTCACTCAGTAGTTTGATTTGGGCCTTAGAAAGCATGATTGGCTCCTCCAGTGGTTTAAATGCAGATCTGGGCTTGGAAGACACTGCTGAATAGTATACACCTACATACACACACACACACACACACACACAAACACACATTACTTCCCTTAATGACTACCATCCAATAAGAACAGTCATCATTAAAAGTTTTGTTTGTAATTCTATTGTAGAAGATATCCTATTTTTCCTTTACTGCTAAACTTCTTGAAAAAGTGGCCAGTCTGGCCTCACTTTTCCTACTTCTAACCCCATGGCCCACTTATGTTGGATACAATCAGGCTTCCTCCTAACAATTTCTAGATCCATAGTCAGTGACCTCATGATCATGATCTTCTTTAGTCCTCTGCTTCTTAAACACATTTTCAGCATTTAACACTTGATCATCCTCACCTTCTAGAAGCTCCCTTCTTTTTAGGATTATGAAGATCTGCTCTCCCTGGCACTCCCCCAGGTCTCTTCCTCTGGATCATCATATTCTTTCTGCTCCAAGTCTGTTTTTGGCTATTTTATGTTCCATCTCCACAAATTCTCCTCTGGCAGGCTTATTCAACCCCGCAGACTCAACTAGCATCTCCTTGCCTGTAGGCTCTCAGATCTACTTCTCTAATCCTCACTTCTTTCCCAAACTCCATTTCTCTTTATTTATTGCTTACACAACTCCTTTACCTGGCTCTTCCACTATGCCTCCAAAGTAACATATTTCAAAAAGGAATTTACATTTTCTCCTAAACCCACTGTCCATCTGGTGTTTCAAGATTCTGTGAATGGTAGCTCAATACTCTCAGCTATCAAGGCTCAAAGCTACAATATCATCTCTCACTGGCTCCTATTGCTAGCCTACAACACCCAAATAGGCATTTTGCCCTGTTAATTCTTCCACAAAAATATCTCCAACTCAGTCTTCTCCTTTCTATTCCTATGTTAGACTATAAATGCTATTGTATTTCTAAAATGGGGAAGATTTTTTAAGAACTAGAGTATTCAAAGAAAGATTATAAATGCTGAAGTTGAAACTGAACAAGCCTGGAAGGACAGGTAGGGTCTAGGAAAGTCAAAGGAGGAGAGGGAAGGAACGTCTTGGGAAGATCAACACAGTTAAAGGTCCAGATGCAGGAATAAGCATGGCATGAGCTAGTACAGTGATAATTTGTTTGACTAAAGCCAAGTGTGTATAAAGCAATCTCCAAAAGTTGCTCCCTAATGAACTATGCTTCCAGGTAATAATGTCCTTGTGCAATACCATCCTCAATTTCAGTTGGCATTGTGGCTCTCTTTTTTCTACAGAATGTAGTGGAAGTGACACTGCATAACTTCCAAGGCTAAGACAGAAAAAGTCTTGCAGCTTCCTCTTTGCTGTCTTAGAACACTCTGGGAGCCAAAAAGGAAATCTTCCCGCTATGCTAGAGGTGCCTGACATAGGCATTTCAGCAAAAAGTTCCAGCTGAGCTCGGCCTTCTAGTCATCTCTGTTAAGGCAACAGACATGTGAACAAAGCCATCTTGGATCCTTTAGACCAGACCAGCTGCCATCAGGATTCTAAGAGACCTCAGTCAGTACAAATTAGAATAGAATAATTGCCCAGCTAAGCCCTACTTGAATTCTTGATCTATAAATCAGGAGATATAATAAAATTCTTGTTGTTTAAAGCCACTTATTTTTAAGGTAGTTTGTCAGGCACCAACAGATAACCAAAACACAGAGTCACAGTTTATTGAACAGTAAAAAATAATATTAAATATGTATGGTGGTTCCACATTGTGGATAGTCCTGAAAACACCAAGCAAAGAGGCTCTTCTTGCTGATATAGGATAATTGGAAGCCAGTGAAAGTTTTTGAGCAGTAAGTAACCATTGCATTTCTAGTTTGGCAGAAATATAAAAAATGCATAGACATTTTGGCAGAAATACTCAAAATGCATAGATAAATGACAAATATTTGGCAATTTAATTTAGAAGACCTAGAGTTCAAACTTAGTTATGTAATACTGAGAAAGTTACTAGCTTGAGCATACTACCTCAAGGAAGTGTTGTAATGGTTAAATGGGTGACATACATGACAGTGCTTTGAAAATTCATTCTAAATACATTTTAAAATAAATTCTTGTTAAACTGATGGAGGAGAAACTAGAGGCATCAGAAGCAGCTAAAAAGTTGGGACAACAATCTGGGTGTGGTATGATGCATTTCTTAATTAGGATGATTTATTTGGTCCCTTTACAGCCTTATTCTTTGAAACTTTCTGATTCACAATTTGTACTCTGGCCTTACTAACTATGAATAGTGGATTCCAAATGCCATACCTTGTACATTTTTCCTTGATTTTCATAGTTTGAATTAATCCCTCTCTCATTGGTGCCACCACTGTACATTGTACTCTATGAGGATTCCATATCATATTAAACAGTAGTTGTTGGTTTATGCATTTGTCCCTTCACTAGCACTACACTCTGAGCACCTTTGATTACCTGGCACATAGTAGGGCCTTAATGAATGTTTTTCTATTTATCTATTAGCTAGAACATTAGGGGTAGCAACATAAGAAGGACTGAAATAAGAGGCATCTTAAAGGAAAAAAAATAGAACTTCATGATTTCCTGAATTTGAAGAATGAAGACTATGGAATGATCAGAGATGATCTTGAGGTTTCAGATGTGTGCAAGTACAAGAACATTAGTGCACTAAGAGACTTGGTGGAAATAAGGATTCTGGACATAATGGAAGAATTCTGGAAAGCTGAGATATGAATATGTTGAACTGAGAAAACGGCAAAGCATCCAAATAAAAATATGGCCAAGGCAGGCAGATCACCTGAAGTCAGAAGTTCGAGACCAGCCTAGCCAACATGGTGAAACCCTGTCTCTAGTAAAAATGCCAAAAAAAATTAGTTGGGCGTGGTGGCAGGCGCCTGTAGTCCCAGCTACTCAGGAGGCTGAGGCAGGAGAATGGCATGAACCTGGGAGGCGGAGCTTGCAGTGAGCCGAGATCACACCACTGCACTCCAGCCTGGGTGAAAGAGCGAGACTCTGCACCTGTAATCCCAGCTACTCGGGAGGCTTATGTTGCAGTGAACCAAGATCACGCCACTGCACTCCAGCCTAGGTGACAGAGCGAGAGTCTGTCCCAAAAAGAAAAAAAAAAATCCAGGTAGTTGTGTATATAATGCTATCATTGAGTTCATAAAACAGAAGTCAACCTTTTTTTAGTTGCAGCACTTACATCAGTGATGATATTCGGTATCTTCTTGATAAAAGGTTTTCTCCAAGGGATAGTGTAGGGAGAGAGGAAGAAGTCCATCCTTAGAAACCAAGAGAAAGAAGAAGTTATAGAGAGAAACTGAACTGAGTCAGCATTAATAAAACTATCCATGACAATGTCACAGAAGCCAGCAGCTGTTGCCTGGAGTGTATTCTGCAAAGCATCCCATGTCCTCATATAAGTTCAAGTTCAGAAGTCTGCCTTTCCCCTCCTTGCTTTGTGAATGACACCATCATCCACCCAATGCTTTAAAGGAAATTTAGATACCATTCTCAATTCTTCCTTTAACCCTGATATTCTATCAATAAATACTATGAAGCTATCTCTTAAATATAATTCTTACCCTCTTTCTACTGCTCAACCTACTACCACCATGTTTCATGATGCAACTGCTCCTTAGCTGACTGTCTCCAATATTAGCTCTCCATAATCCAGCCTTCCCACTGCCGGAATAAGTGTTCTAAACCACGAATCACACCAAGAAGTGTCCTACAGAGAATCCCTCAATGATTCCTCATTTCTAACAATATATACCGCTGCCTCTATGATTTGAGTGCTGGTGCCTACTTCCTCTTTTCTGATTCTTTCCCTCAGGCAGTCCATGTTGCAGCCATAGGAAATTATGTGCAGGTATTTCAAACACAGCATGCCTAAAAGGGAATTCACCATATTTTAAAGCCCTCAAGTTCTGCCAGGATTCTCTGTCTCAGAAACGTTACCACAAGGCAGAAACCTGGTAGTCATATTTAATTCCTTTCTTTTCCTGATTCTCACATCCCAAATTCACCTAATTCTCTTCATCCTCAATGTTATCATCCCCACATCCTACCACAATTTATCTGTCATCATGAAGATTCTCTTACGTTCCTCTTACCTGCTCCAATCCATTCTCTAGACCGCAGAGTTATGTTTCTAAACACACATCTGATCAGAATTAGAATTACAGCAAGGTTAGAGTTAATATTTGGGTTAGGATTTAACACTTTCAGAGAGTTCTCATTGTTGTTAGAATAAATTTCTAACATGCCTTTCAAGGCCCTCCCTAATTATCCTCTGAATAACTTGGAATGTACTTGCATTAATTCAACCCCTATCTCACTCATCTTGCTTCCCTCCACTAACTTGTACCCATTTATCATGAACTCAATGTTTGTGTCCCTCCAAAATTTATCTGTTGAAGCTCCCAATGTGATGCTATTTGGAAGTGGGGCCTTTGAAAGGTAATTATGTTTACATGGTGTCATGAAGATAGGGACCCCACGATGGGATTAGTGTCCCTGTAAGAAGAGGCACCAGAGTGCTTTCTCTCTCTCTCTCTCTCTCTCTCTCTCTTTCTCTTTCTCTTTCTCTGCCATGTAAAGACAGTCCTCATGGGCAACTAAACTTGCTGGCACCCTGATCTTAGACTTCCTAGCCTTCATTGCTGTGACAAATAAATGTTGTTTACGCCAACCAGTCTATTTAGTTACAGCAGTCCGAGCTATGACACCATTGTAGTTCTGAGTTTGTCATTTCCTTAGAGTCCTTCTCTATGTCCCATAGCTAGATCAGGACCCCTGCTATGTATTCCCATAGCACCCTACATATTTCCCATAAGATGTTTCATCACAGTTTATTCTGTAGACTTCTCTAATGCCTATCTGTTCTGCAGGAATCCTCTTGCCTTAGGTTCCCAAATCCCATCACAGTGACTGAGACATAGTAGATATAAAATACATATTTAATAAATGAGTGAACCATCTGATTGAACCATGAAGCCATGATTTTGCATATTCCTCTTTACTTCCTGGAGTGCCAGCCCAACAAATCCTCACCCATCAAGATTGATCTTCTGTTCTTGGTGATCCATCTTAATATTCTCAGGCAAAGCTAGAAGCCTTATTTCTGTTTTCCCACGGAAAGACTTCTATCACTAATCTTTTTCACATTATTTATCTCTCACGCATGCCCACTAAATCACGATCAACTTGAAGGCAATTGTCATCTAAAGCATCCTTCTATCCTCACTGCCTATGATTCAATACATAGTTGCTGAATGAATGAGAAATGATTCACATGTCAGCTTCTTAAAAACTGGAATTATATATGCTGATATCTTCCATACCTGGGTAATGGTTACATAAAAAGTCTTGTTGATAGCAATACAAACTAAGGTTTTAATAAATATTCAAAGGTAAGTACATATACACACACATATACAAATCCTGCTTCTCCTCCTGTCTTCCTCATCCCAAGTAACAATACCAACACCCACTTAGTAGCCCAAGCCAGAACTCTCACCTCCATTTTCCATATTTAATTGATCACCAAGTCCTATGAATTCTAGGTCCTAAATATCTCTCTCCTTCTCTCTGTCTTCATGGCTTCAGCTTTAGGTTAGGCCCTTGTCATCCATTGGCCTGCACTGTTAATTGTACCCCAAGTACTAACATACATATTGCTCTTTCTCAAACACGACTTCTCTTTCATGCCTCTCTTCACTTAGCAAAAGTTAAATGAGTACCAACACTGACTGTAACCATGATAGGTTTTATGACACAGTAGTGAATAAGACAGGCAAGATTCCAGCCCTTGTGGGACTTACCTTATAGAGCAGTGGCAATATTGACATTTGAGGTGAGTAAGTCTTTGTTATGGCTCTGTCCCATGTACAATAGAATGTTTAGCAGCACCCCTGGCCTCTATCCACTAAATGCTAGTAGGATACACCCCTGTTCCCAGTTAATGACAGTCAAAAATGTCTCCAGACACTGCCAAACATCCCCTGGGGGACAAAATCACCTCAGATTGAGAATCACTGTTCTAGAGGGAGATTATGATAACATTAATTATGTAAGTACAAATTATGATAAATGTCACCTCCCACTACAAATATTATATCATCTTGTCTAGAAAAGGTTTTCCTTTCCTTTCTTTTTTGGTGAATTTCTCCAGGATTCACTTCCAATGTTCCCTTCTCCTGGAAGCCTCGTCAACTTCCCCAAGCAGAACAAGTTACTTTTTAACTCCCTTAGACCTTGTTAATACATTGTTCACTGCATTAAGGAAAAATATTGTTTTAAAGAGCTAATGCATTATTTTCTCAGGTAAGTTATAGTAACCTCTACCCATGCATGAATTGTCCCTATATCAAACTTTAATAAACAAGGTATTTCAGTATATGCAGTTTGTTTTTGTATACTTTTTCTCAACCACAAGAATTTTAGTTCCAGTATATAAGAATTATGAGTTACTCCTTTTGGGGATAATTAGAAAAAGAGGAAATTGGGTGATGGGAATAAAAAATAAAGGAAGGCAGATGGCATGACAGTAACAGAGGTTTTTGCCTTGAGGCATTAGCAAATTAGGGAATCTGAGGAGACGTCAACCAGGACCTTAAAATGGAACTCCCACAGTTGCAAGGAAGGAGGGAAGTGGTATTTGTGTAAGAGGGGCCTGATGGCATGTACTTTGGGGAGTTATCTCTGGGATTGAGGATGCAGAAGTCAACAATTCCAAATCATCAAATCAGAAAGGCATTGCACATTTGGATGGAGAATCAAATTCAGGGGGAAAGATCTTTCACATGTATATTACTTTGGCAAAGCAAAGCAAATTTATAGGCATTTTATTGAAATAGCAGAGGAGAAAGGCCCTGAGAAATTTCACCTGAGCAAGAGATGATAAATGGAAAGCAGTTGTACTATAACCATTATTAGTAATTTAAGATGTGAAAAATGTTACCGATATTCCTTGTTTAGCATGCTGTTCTGATGGTTCTATTTTAGAGATAATACAAAGAAGATTTATGCAAGTTTGCATTTAATCCCCCTATAACTGTATTGTCCCCCTAAAATCTTAAATACCTCAAACTGCAAAATCTTGTTATCCTCACAATTAGGGAGAATCTACTCTATCTGTAACAGTCTCCTGAGACTGGAATTTCTATCTTATTCCTTTTTCTATTCCCACATCTACACTGGGCACATAATAAGAACTTAATCATTATTTGTTGAACATATAATTCAAAATAAGATGTGGCAGGAGGAATTGGCAAAACCTATCCTATTCTCTCAGATGGAGATTCTGAGAGCAAAGTGAAGATTGGGAGCAGGCAGAGCAGAAATGCAGTCAGCTGCAGACAATAAGCCAGAATGGCCATCAGAGAGGTCCTGCACGAAGGACCTGCAGCTGCCGCAACAAGTGTAGGACTGTAGAGTCCTGGGGAAGCACTATTGGAGATCCAGGCAGTTAGGTCTGCAACAGTAACTGACATGAATATACAGACATGGCACTGAAATTTAGGAGCAGAACTCCAGCCTCCAGGGTGTAAGGAAGGGGTAATAAATGGCTGGTTGCCAAGATCATAGCTCAGGCCCAATTTTTTTTCTTTCTTTCTTTATTTTCTCTCTCCCTTTTTTCTTTTCTTGAGACAAGATCTTGCTCTGTCACCCAGGCTGGAGTGCAGTGACATAATCTCAGCTCACTGCAGCCTGACCTCCTGGCTCAACTGACCCTCCCACATCAGCCACCTGAGTAGCTCAGACCACAGCACACACTACTATGCCTAATTTTTATGTTTTTACTTTTTGTAGAGACAAGGTCTTTCTATGTTGCCCAGTCTGACCTCAAACTCAGGCTCAAGCAGTCCTCCCATCAGGCCGAGTTTCTAACATTGTGTCTTACACAGACAGTAGTAGTTTTGTTGAATGAATGAAGGAAGGAAGGAGTGAATAGAGTGATTGATTTTTACCAATAATAGAGGAACCAGGCACATTATCAAAAGAGAAACTCAAGTGCAAGAAAACGAGATAGATGATATAAGAATGGACATACAATTTCGTCTGGTTTCAGAAATACGAAGCCCAGACAAAAGAACAGAGCCCCAGAGAGAAATACGATAAACAATGCTTAGAAAAGGCTAGAACAGCTTCTTAAATTTATCCTATACAACAGGTGCTGTTCCAAGTCTGGGCAGGAGTATGTCTGCTGGTGTGCATAAATGGCCACAGTTGTAAAATGAGGTCCCTGTCAGAAAACCCAGTAGGGACTCACAGACATGAACAATTACTTACGTGACTGTTTTAGTCCAGCATGTTGCACATTCTGAAGTTCTGAATAGGAAGATCTATTCGCTTACCTACTCTCCTGGGTACTTCAGAAGGAAAGTCCATTTTTCAAGGCTCCAAAGTGTCATTTTTATTCAAGTATCAAAACATGACACAGAAACTACAGGGAATAGAAGCATATGTCAATGTGTAAATAAAATCACCTGGGCCTCTGGAGGCATTTTTCTAGGAGGAGTAATGAATTTACAGTAAAGTATGCATCTTTTTTGCCTCACCTGATCTGCTTAATTACCAAGAGAATGGCACCCCAAGTCCACAGAGTGGTGAATTCCAAGATACTGTAACTGGGAGAAGTTAATTTGTCCATAGAGGAACTGAGGCTACAGCCCAGACTTCATTAGCACCAGGTTTTAACCATTACTCAAATCACATTCAGGTTTTTACCATTACCCAAATCACATTCAGCTTTCTTGAAGAGTTCATGTATACCCTTCAGTACACACTTTTTCACTGTAAATTTGTTAACTAAATAACTTTAAGTAGAGTTAGGATGAGCAAAGAAAAGGATTAAAATTCTTCCTATCATGCTACAAATACTGTAATAAAGAATAATTAATAGGCTTCCAGAATGTCCAGCTACCCATCTCTTTGTACCAAGGAGAATCAAGAAAAGAAGGGGCCTAGACAGGCAAGGGGAGACGTTGGCAATGGGTACAAAGTTCCTGTTAGACAGAAGGAATGAGTCCTTGTGATCTACTGCACAGCATGGTGACTACAGTTAATGATAACGTATTGTATACTTCAAAGGAGCTTAAAAAAGAGGATTTGTTCATGTTCTCGCCAGAAAGAAATAATAAATATTTGAAGTGATAAATATGTTAATTAGCCTGATTTGATTATTCCAAATGTATACATGTATTGAAAGATCACATTGTGCCCCATAAATATATACAATTATTATTGGTCAACTAGAAATAACATAGAATAAAAGTAGTAAGTCAACAGACATATTAAAGAGAGAGCAAAAAAATGTGAAGGAGGCTTTTTGGAGTGAAGGAGGAGAGAGAAAAGAAGTTATCTTCATAACTGGACTTCCAGGTTTCCATCTTGCCCTACTTTAATCTATTCTCCATGAGGCTATCAAAGTAATTTATCTAAATCCAACTTTAACCATAACAGTCACATTCCTCAACACTAGTAGTTCCTAACTGCCGCATGATCAGAATCACCTAGAGGGCTTGTTAACCCACAGATTGCTGAGAAGCCACACCCAGAGTTTCTGATTCAGTGGATCTGAGATAAGGCATGAGAATTTGTGTTTCTTACAAGTTCTAAGGTGATGCTAATGTTATTATCCAGGGACCACGCTTTGAGAACCAGTGATCTGGAGAAAGTCTTTAACTTTGAGCTTCAATTTTCTCCTTGTAAAATAATTTTCCCCTTGTAAAACTCTTCAGATTGTTGTGTTAAATATTGAAAAATATTCCAGACAAATGCTAGATTTTATTTTAATTTAAAAGAAGGAGCAAGAGGCTTGCAGTCAAGAGGCCAGCCCCCTAGTTACAGGTCTACCATAAGCTGACTAGTCAAATAACCTCTCTAGTCATGTTTTCTCATTTGTAAAAGGAATCAATTCATGCAACTAGCACTTATTGAATACCTGTTGTATACCAGACACTTGTCAGACAATAGAAATATGGTAGAAAAATAAATCTTGCTTCCACACATTTATAATTATGATTATGTTTTGGATGATGTTTAAATTATCTTCCAACTCTCAGTTATTTCATGACTTTATAATTAATAAAATGAGCTTTTTCCTATTCTTATGGTATTTTGTTCCTCATAAATTTGACTTAAATGTTTATGAGCTATTAGGTAACAATTAGGGATGGCTATTGGGTGAACTGCCTAAAATACATTTATGTGTTAAGTACATTTCATGTGTTGATTGCCATTATATCAATAAAAGAAAATTTTTAATGTATGGGTTAAATAGTAAATCATCAGTGAAGTAAATAACCAGTATTTATATTTATGTTCCTTATTTTCCAGCTATGTCATGCCAAATCAGTTGTTTATTGGGTAAATATTTGTTAAGCATCTATAAGTCAGCAGGCACTATGCCAGGATCTAGTGATAGAAGGGTAAATGAAATTGGCATTGTGTCTGCTATAAAAGACCTCACATTCAAGTGAAGCTAGTCAATGAATAATTAGCACTTTTAATTAATTAACCAACCAGTCTTGTGGTAGATATTAGGTATTAGAAGTACAAGGCATTTTGAAAATATACGACAAAAGGACTTGGCCCATTCTAGGATATCTAGGAAGCCTTAGACAAGTCACTTCAGCTTTCTGAGCCTCAATTGTCTTGTAAAATTGAAAAAAAGTAATAAAACACACCCCTTAAGATGCAGATAATGATTGTTGGCACTTTGAGATAATTTATTTAAAATTCCCGCCACAGTACTTAGCACACTATATAACAGGTAGTTATGACATCACATTAACTAACTGAAAGATTATTCACACAAAGAATTCCAATGGTCAAAATCAAATTTTAAAGGGTTTATCAGGGCCAGGCGTGGTGGCTCATGTAATCCCAGTACTTTGGGAGGTCGAGGCAGGCGGATCACTTGAGGTGAGGAGTTTGAAACCAGCCTGGTCCCACATGGCAAAGGCCTATCTCTACTAAAAATACAAAAAAAATTAGCCGGGCATGGTGGTGGGTGCCTGTAATCCCAGCTACTCAGTAGGCTGAGACACAAGAATTGCTTGGACCTGGGGACAGAGGTTGCAGTAAGCCAAGTTCATGCCACTGCACTACAGCCTGGGCAACAGAGCGGGACTCCATCTCAGAAAAAAAAAAAAAAAAAGTTTAACGGTAATACCAATAACTTAATTTGCCAGTTTTAAAAAATAAAATATAAACGGTATTAATTGCACATATAGTATCACACAGAATTATGTCTTTATAATTGTTTTTCTACATGTAATATATGAACCAAAGACAGATCATGGATGAATTAATCAATTATCAACACCCAGACTCTTTCTTGCAACTGGAAGTAAATGTCTCCTTATTTCTTTCAGCTACTTGAAAAGAATTGAAAAATATGAGTCTGGAAGCCAAGCCAACAAAGTTCTAATAAACCAGGTGGACTTTTGGAATGCATCAACATTCTGGTGTTTTTCAACTTAAGGATGGATTTGGAACTGGCTGCAGAAATGCAATCAGCATCTTCTCAAAGAAAAAGGCAGACTTAACTGAAAGTTGAAATTTGTGTGCCCAAATACATCCCTCTGAATTATGGGGCTTGGAATAGTCAATAACAAGATACCACAAAACAACTATCTCTATACACACTGTATAAAAGAATACTCAGAATCATGTGTAAGTAAAGAAGTGGTTACCTATTTCATATTTCTAAACTTGAAAAATGGGGCACTGGAGATTAAACTGGGATTCATGAAATATGAGATAAATCGACTCTGTCTACACATTGTAAAAGAAGCTCATGAGAAAAATTGATGATTCACTAACAAGTTAGGAAAAAAAAATCCATACACACTTAAATGTTCCTTGCTTCAATACTAAAAAGCAAAGGAAGAGGGGCATAACATAGAAAACCTAAAGAATATTTTAGTGGAAGGCTTTAAAATGGGGGTGAGTGTTAAAATTAAGCAGCTGCTTCAAATGATCTTATTCTAAACATGCATAATCCTCTTGCATAGTAATCCTAACATCATCCTTAAACTCTATCCAGCTCCTTCTGGACTCCTGTTATAGCTAAAATTCCACACCACATGTGTTTATTACCTCACCTTTCCCTCTTCCACTTTCGCTCACCTGGATTTTGTTCCACTGAAACCACTGTTACGAAAGTCACCAGTGACTTCCAAGGTGCTAATTTATGTAATCTTTTTAGCCTTTTCTGGACCTCTCAGAAAAACATGAAACTTTCCAGCACCCTAAAAAACTATTCTTTCCTCCCTGCAAAGTGTGTTTTCTTTCCTTCTGTGATGGGGACATTATGGCTTTTCCCCATCCAAAGTGGCTGCTCCTTCTCAGTTGCCTTGATGATTTTCCTCTTCTGTTCATTCTTTAACGTTGGAGCTCTTCAGAGTTTTGTCCTATGTTTGATTGTTTTCTACTTTCACACGCACATATAATCTGGGAGATTTCATCACTCCCATGACATCAGTCATCTGATGACTCCTTTATCCATAAGTCAAGGCCAAATAGAGATTGTGGACTTGAGGCCTAAGTATCTAATTATCTATGAGACTTCTCCTCTTAGGTGGCCCACAATCACCCAAAATTGAACATGAATTGGCCTCTTTATCCTCCCCTCCCCACCCCAAGCTATCTCCTCCTCAAATGTTCCCCAAGTCACTGGATGGCACCTCCAGTCATCCAGTTGCCAAAGCCAGAAACTGGCAGTGCTCCTTAAGTCATCCCCTTGAATTCTTCCTCTCTCTCTCTCTCCCCATTACCAAACATCAGAGCACTTTTCTTCTACTTCTGAAACATTTCTATAGCTCATCAACTTCTCTTGAGCTCCACCACATCTATCCTAGTTCAGGCCACCATCATTTCCCCTCAGAATTCCTGCTGCAGTCTCCTTACTGTTCTCCCTGTCTCTACTCTGCTCCCCTTCTAATCGTTTCTCCACACTGCAGCCCCAGTCATCTTATTCAAAACACTCTCTGGTTTCCTACCCTCTGTTTAAAATAATCTAAACACTCCCATAGCACACTTGAGAAAACACAAACACCAGAATACAGCCTAAAAGGTCCTTTTTGATCTGGTCCCTGCCAAAACCATCAATCTCATCTCTAGCTCCTTCCTCTATCCTCCCTCTTTTCCACCACAATCCCATCGTACTGAAATGCTCCATTCCTCAGATTGCCAAATTTTTCAATGCCTCTGTGCCCACACCACTCTCACACCTCTTTTTAAAATTTTGTTTGTATTTAAGGGTTGAACAAGGATGTTGCATCCTCCAGGAAGCCCTCCTTGATTCCACTTATCTGAATCTAGATGAGGTGTCCATCCTAAATCCTCCCATAAACATGTAAGCATTCTATTCCTCCATTACAGTATTCATCACACTCTTCTCTATCCTCCAACAGACTATAAGCCCCTTGAGGGCAATGACCTTGGCATTCTGTTTCATAATTATATACCCACCAACCCGGTAAGTGCCTGGCATAACACTAAATATTGCTTGAGTAAACATACATCTTACCAGCCAGGCGAGGTGGCTCATGCCTGTAATCCTAGCACTTTGGGAGGCCGAGGTGGGTGGATCACCTGAGGTCAAGAGTTCAAGACTAGCCTGGCAAACATGGTGAAGCCTCCTCTCAACTGAAAAATAGAAAAATTAGCCAGGGGTGGTGGTGGACGCCTGTAATCCCAGCTACTTGGGAGGCTGAGGCAGGAGAATCGCTTGAACCCAAGAGGCAGAGGCTGCAGTGAGCTGAGATCGTGTCATTGCACTCCAGCCTGAGCAACAGAGCAAAAACTCTGTCTCAAAAAAAAAAAAATATATATATATATATATATCTTGACTCATTTAAATAATCAATGGGAACTGAATATCCTAATTGATATGACACAGAGCAGGAATCTCCATGCCTTTCAAACAAATATCACAGAAAGAAATCAGCCCTTGCTGGGCACAGTGGCTCACACCTGTAATCCAAGCACTTTAAGAGGCAGAGGCAGGTGGATCACTTGAGCTCAGTTGGAGTTTAAGAAAAGCCTAGGCAACATGGTGAAACCTCATCTCTACAAAGAATACAAAAAAATTAGCCTGGCATGGTGGCATGCACCTGTAGTCCCATCCACTAGGGAGGCTGGGGCAAGAGGATCACGTGAATCCAGGAATTCGAGGCTGCAGTGCACCCAGATCACACTACTGCACTCCAGCCTGGGTGATAAAGTGAGACCTTCTCAATAAATAAATAAATACAAAATTAAAAACCAGCACTTAACTCTTCAGCTACCACATTAATTCTCAGCAAATACCTTCTTAGCGGTCGTTTGACAATCAAGTCAACTAGAACTGGAACTAGAATGAGATAACATGGTATTGCTGCTTCTCACAGAGTAGATCCTCAATGAATGTTTGAAAGGAGATGTCAGTCCGATGTTTACCTTTGATCAAAGAAAGGAATATAAGATTAAGACATCAGGGCCTCGTCAGGCTGTTCTGCATTTCTGTATTAGCCAGACTCTCAACCATTTTCTTGCCATATATAAACATGTGGCCCAGTTTGTAATCAGTGGGTTATACGAAGCTAAAGAAATTATCTTTTCTTTCATAGAAAATAATTTGGGCATAGGAACCCAGGTATTAACCGTCTAGCACCAAAGTTGTAGGAATCTTTAGTCTCCTCTGCCTCCCTTCTTCCGTCCCTCTACTCTCAGTCTTGACCCCACCCCACTCCCTTACTTGTTTTTCCCTCTACTCATTTTCTCCTCCCTCCCTCTCCCCTCTCCCCACACTAGAACCATCAGGGCCCTCACCAGGGCATTCAGTTCAGGTTCTGGGTCAGCTCTCACAGCTCTACCAGTCCCACCCCCATCCCCAGGAAAAGCTGCTCCTTATTTGGAGTCACAAAAATATTTAACAGAGATCTAACTGACCACTAAAAATTCCTCCTTTAAAACAAACACCTAATCAACTATTTTCCCCCAAGTTATGTGTAAAAACAGCTGCAATTAGAACTTGATTCTCACTTTAAGAAAGAAAGATTCTTGTTTGGTTTTCTCCACTTTCATTTTTTCTTTCTAGGTCCAGGGCCTCCCACCAAATGCTGACGGCTGCCTGCTTCAAACCCTGCCACATCAGCAGGGAGGGAGCACAGCGGCATTTGGTATTTGCATCAGTTTCCAGGAATGCTTTTCAAGTTATCAGTTCACTCTGCTGCCTTTAGCAGAGACGTTTTCCCTCTAAGTTTATAGATGTCTGCTTCAATTTACAGTCCTCTAATTCTCAAAAACTTGCTGAGGATTTTTCTTTTTTGGCTAAAAGAGAAATTATAATCACACTTCTAAAAACATTCTATGTTTTAAACTATTTTGACAACAACAACAAAACCTACAATGAAATGTTTAAAACTTGGGATATCTATTGCAAATCCAATGATTGAGCCAACTTGACCCCAGAAGCGTTATCAGATAACCTCACTGAAGGGTATTTGGAGGGTTTCTTTCATAAATCTGTTGCATTACGACCCTGAGTCATTTTGCTCAGAATTAGTCTCTGACTCTCAGCAACACAGGACAAATACACACATATGCCCTGCAAAGGCAATTCAGCACAGTGGTAACAATGATTCTTAGAAATCATTTCTCACTCTTCTGATATGCAGGAAAAAATTCGTTATGATGCAGTATTGAAGTTTTTCTTTCCTGATAAAAATGATTTCCACTTTAAAAGTTTTTTGTTAGTTCTGTAATGGTGATATTTCAGGGAAATGTTAAAAATGTTCTTGGAATATACAATTCAACCTCAGGTCTTTTGTTGTTGTTGTTCCTAGAACCTAGAAAACTTCAAACATTGTTGCCTAGTTAGAAAAAAATTTGAATGTGGATTGCTCCCTGTAAACCCCCTTCTAGGAATGACTAGTAACCCTTTCAAATTCTTTCACTCCCAGATACTTCAAAAAATCATCCAACGTGGTCTCCCAAGTCAGTGCCTTTAATTAGAATAAAACAAGAGTTTATTATAGTTTTTGGTTATCCACTTTTACTTGCATTAACCTTTTTTTCTTCTTTTACATTTAGAAAGAGTAGCCTGCTTTAGAATAGTCCCTTTTATTTACAGAAGCTGCTGATGGAGTTAACTTCTGCAGAAATTCTTCCTTAAGGCAAAGCAAAAAAAGCGGGGAGGGGGTGGGGGGAAGGAAGGGAAAAAGATTCTCAGGCAACTACAGCCCACTTGCTTCTGTTTCTTAGAGACAGAACTGACCTAAAGATGCCCCCTTTGCGATGACTTCTGGGATAGAGCAGCACTCTAACTAGGCCCCCGCTGCCTCATGGGGACCTTAGGCAAGTAGAGGAGAGGCCTGACACACACACACACACACACACACACACACACAGCCTTTCAAACCTAGGGCCTGGAATGCCATCTCAAGAGGCTTTAGAAAAAGGCACAGGACCTTTGGCCTCCCACCTCAGGGTCAAAGTACCAGTTCCTCCTCTCCCTAGTAGGGAGTGGAGGGTTGGATGGAGGCGGCCAGAGAAGAGGGAAGTTGGGTGCTGGGGAGAGAGTTAACATCCACGTTGGTGGGCGCACTGCTTGGGGTGTTACCAGCGAAGACTACGAAGACCCCAAGCTCGAATCAGAAGGGCCTCTGGATGTGCTAGGGGAGATGCTTGGGTGTGGCTGTAAGAGATGGGACAGAGAGTAAGCAGCAAGGTCAAGAGGGACCGGGGGGCTCACGGGAGGGTTGAAGGGTCCAGGCTCAGGGTAGAACTGGTAAATCCAGACAAGGAGCCCATGGAGAAGGGGAGGGGAGACTGGAAACCATGAAAGATCCCCCACCGCAGCCTCAGAAAGGAGAGACTGAGAAATAAGTTCTCGGTCTCCAGGTCGGTTGGAGTCGTGTCGGAGTGCCAGACCATCCCCCAAAAGACCCTCTTTGGAATGAGCCTCAGCAAAGGCAAGCTAGGAGGTCGAAGGACTTCCCCAGGTGACTCGGTCTAGTCTAGAGTTCGCAAAGCCTATCCTCCCTGTAGCCGGGTGCCAAGCAGCCTCGACCCTGCTCCCCAGCCCACCTGCCAACAAAAGGCGCCCTCCGACTGCAACCCAGCCCTCCACAGACAGGACCCCCCCTTTCCCGAAGTCATAAGACAAAGAGAGTGCATCACTGCTGAAACAGTGGGCGCACACGAGCCCCAAAGCTAGAGAAAAGCGGGACGGGGCTGGGGGCGGGGTGCAGGGGTGGAGGGGCAGGGAGGCGGGCTCCGGCTGCGCCACGCTGTCGAGTCTTCCCTCCCTCCTTCTCTGCCCCCTCCGCTCCCGCTGGAGCCCTCCACCCTACAAGTGGCCTACAGGGCACAGGTGAGGCGGGACTGGACAGCTCCTGCTTTGATCGCCGGAGATCTGCAAATTCTGCCCATGTCGGGGCTGCAGAGCACTCCGACGTGTCCCATAGTGTTTCCACACTTGGAAAGGGCGGGGGAGAGCGGGAGGATGCGGAGGGCGGAGGTATGCAGACAACGAGTCAGAGTTTCCCCTTGAAAGCCTCAAAAGTGTCCACGTCCTCAAAAAGAATGGAACCAATTTAAGAAGCCAGCCCCGTGGCCACGTCCCTTCCCCCATTCGCTCCCTCCTCTGCGCCCCCGCAGGCTCCTCCCAGCTGTGGCTGCCCGGGCCCCCAGCCCCAGCCCTCCCATTGGTGGAGGCCCTTTTGGAGGCACCCTAGGGCCAGGGAAACTTTTGCCGTATAAATAGGGCAGATTCGGGCTTTATTATTTTAGCACCACGGCAGCAGGAGGTTTCGGCTAAGTTGGAGGTACTGGCCACGACTGCATGCCCGCGCCCGCCAGGTGATACCTCCGCCGGTGACCCAGGGGCTCTGCGACACAAGGAGTCTGCATGTCTAAGTGCTAGACATGCTCAGCTTTGTGGATACGCGGACTTTGTTGCTGCTTGCAGTAACCTTATGCCTAGCAACATGCCAATGTAAGTGCCTTCAGCTTGTTTGGGGGAGACTGGGTAGAGAGGTTAGATGGGAGGGCACCCTGCCCTGAAAAGGAAAACCCGTAACCTGAATTCCAGGTACACTTGGAGGGCAGACTCTCAGGCATGTGGGAAAACGCCGGAATTGATAAGAAACATGGAAATTACTTTAAAAAATGAAAACATAAAAGCCTTGCCAAAAGTTAGGGAACTTTTCCTCTAAGTTCAGAGTGAGACGGTTAACTCGGTCTGGCTCCTCAGCTTAGTAACCCCCAAAGGGAGCGGAAGGTCTTTTTCCCTAAGGATGAGATATTAACGACCAATGTGGTGGAGGAAGTCAAGGGCCTGCACCCCACAGGCCCCATAACCGCACTGATGTCCACCTTGTAAAACTTGAGGCCTGCGTTAGAAAACCCTTCAACTGAGTAATGTAAAACTCACCTCCTAAGAGCTTTTATCTTCTGGGCATTGTAAGGCTTGTCCGGAGGAGGAGGATGACGATGCTGATATGATGATGGTTATAAGGCGCCCTCTGGAGGAAGGAAAATGAAAGTACAGGGGACAGGGCCTTAAGCAAATGGAATCCCAATTAAAGCTTCTACGGATTTATACAGATTAATGATCAGCATTTCTGGTTGGAGCCTTTCCCAGTGGCTAGTCAGTGAACCCTGGAAAGAAGAATGGATGCTACTTGGAGTGGGTACATTCTGAAAAGTAATATAAGTGTCTCAATTCACTTTCTAGTCATGGAAATGGTAACATTTTTTAACTCAAATCTGCTCTAAATTTTGTTTGAGCCTGAGAATTACCCCTTTGACATGTTCCCAGTGATAAGCAAACATTATGAACGCAGCAAGTTGAGAAATATCAACATTGAGATGAGACTCAAGAGACCGGGGTTTTTCCCATGAGTCTGACACCAATTTGCTGCGTGACTTTGGGCAAGTCAAACGGCCTTTTCTAAAATGCGAGACAGAGATTAAAGGGACCCCAAGGCCACTTTCCAGCTCTAGGTTCCATGGCCAGACTTTCATGTCAACAGAGAATGAAGAAGATCAGTCCGTTTTCATCTTGAAAATGGCTGCCAAAGTGCTAGACAAAGATATTGACTAGATGGGGGATGGTATTGTCTGACCACACCCAGTACTCCAAAAAGTTGTTCCATCCACACAGCACGGTGTCTACCACTGCATAATTTCTAATGCATTTGTGTGTTTGTGTGTGTGTGTGTGTGTGTGTGTCTGTGTGTCTGTTCCCCCTTCATTCACTTTTAGTATACATACTGTGGATACTAAGGAGTAATTGCAGTGAACAAATTCACATTACTGAGTTCATATTTTTAATGAGATCTTGAGAGTGGGAGGAAAGAGTCGGCTCCTAGAGAATAAAATGAAGGCAGACTTAGGGAAATTTGAAGGTACAAAGGCAACTTACCTTCTGATCAACAGCCAACCACAGTCTGGAATAAATGTTATCAAACACACATTCTTCAAAATGGTCCATGTCTGAGTAATTAAAAGGCAAATTTCCAAAATCATAAGGACTTCCGTTAATCAAGTCAGGCATAATTATTCTTCCTACTGATGGACACAATGAAGTAAACATATCATTCTTGTAATTTAACAGTAATTCTTGTAAATTGCCCTTAAATGTCAGTGCTGGATGTGGTCCACCCTCCTAAATTGTGGCTGTTGCAACAGATGTTCTCACTTCAAATAACGCACTTCTTGGCCACCTAATTAAAGCAATTTTTGGGGTGATTCATCCTATTGCAAGCTTGGCCACACTTGTATCCTGTATTAACCTATAATTTTTGTACCGTAGGAGAAGAATTCACTCTTTAAGGACTTATAACAATTATGGCAAAAGGGGGGATAGTACTTTTGTTTATTTTTTCTATTATTTTTCAAGATCTTTAATCCGGTTTTTCCATTTATACAAAACTCTTTCTTCGAGACAAAAATGATACATATTGGTAAAATGATCTTACCTAATTTAAGTGAACTAATTTAAAGCAAAATTCAGATGTCTCAATTAATCCATTTTCATAGTTAATAATGTGCAAATTAGACCTTTTGAAAAAGGATATTAAGAATGGTACAAACTCAATGAAGTACTAGGTAACTTCAATGTTTTATAAAAAAGTAAGTCAGCTTCAATGTTTCATAAAAAACAAATTCAATATAGAATTTTAAGGTAACATACTTTCCTAAATTTTACCTTTTTTCGATATTTAGGTATTAAAAATGATCTAAATCATAAATTATTTCCTCATCAATCTACTAGTCTTACATTCAGCGATTCATCTGTGCACTTTACCAGCTTAATTGCTAAGCATTCAAAATATCCTTCAGACACATTAATATTTCACAACAGTTATAAAATAGTAAATAATTAACAATTTAATTCAAAATACATTTACATATTAATATTGCAAACAAATCACCCTGCTGATCCCTGCCATACTTTTGACCTGCATAATTTCTAGGTCATTAAAATATTCTTAAAAAATATATAATTGGTCCTTAATTAGGTAATTCAATTCTATAAACTTGTTTCTCTATTTGTTAATTATTGCTATTGATCCATGAAGTGATACTAATAATTGTTTCCTACTTTTTCTTTTTTTTTTCTACAGCTTTACAAGAGGTGAGTAAAACTTTTTTTAGAATTTTTAAAAATACTTTGATTCCCTTGGCTACAGTGATGTCTTCTCTTGGAAGGGAAGAAGTTACATTAATATTGACCATCCTAGATTCCCAATAAAATTGTGAAGAATTATGATAGTCAAAACCTTTCTGGCTGCCTTAGAAAGTACCCACCCAATTTTCCAAAATAGGCGGGGCTACTGAATAAGACTAGGTTTATAAAATACTCATAAGAAATATAGAGTAAATAATCCAATAGAAGTTTGAGTTTTAGGATCAGCTTCTATGAAGCAGAAGATTTCACTGAGCTAGAGAATCTTTTCACTCCTTTGGAATTATTTGCAAAAGCACTTATTGTTAACACATTCTTAGCTCATGAATTGAATTTGAGGCATAAGTACAGGTACGTATTGCTATGTATTTTTTGTTCTGTAGGTACATATTTTTATTTGACATGTTGGTAAAATTTTAAATTGTAGTTTGAAATATTAAACTGAGATAATAGTAAATGCATAATGTAATGAATTGTGAAGGTATATTTGTATACTACACCAAAATGGAAGCTGTTTTTAAATATATATATACAATTTTCTTCATAATAATCTTTGATTTATTCTTTTCTAGGAAACTGTAAGAAAGGTAAGAGTACACTACTTCTCCATAAATATCTAAAATTATCAGGGATAACATAATTTAACTAAATTTGTAGTAGACTATAGAAGGAAAATACTTTATCAAAATTTTGTTCATATGAATATGCATTAGCTAAAGCATAAAATAAAGTAGCTTTGATGTTTAAGATAAAAAAGTTTAATTATCTTCCAGAATCATCTGTAATTACATTTATGTGATACAAACTGGTGATTTACATACAAAAGGAAAAAAAAAGACTTGTTTTTATTCTGGAGATGGAAGGCATATTATGTTAATTATAGGTAGTAAAAAAAGTTTATTTTAAAGGGCTTTGACTATATAAATGTGCTGTTAAAAATGTAACAAAATGATCATTTAATCTACAGTTATCATCTTATTCAAAATGCTATGCATAGTATTGACCTAATAGCTGAAGACTGTAGCAGCTTCCAATCCCCCAGCTGAAAAAAAATTACGTATAATTACAATTAAAATATATACTTTTATCTATTGCATTGTGTCAATTTTTTATGTGCTATCTAATAACATTGTAGTTACATCAGTCTTACCAACTAATTATTATCAAGAATGATTTGTTTGTTCACTGGAAATTACTTCTTAGGCATTTATTATTGTCCTGTTTGTATCTTTCCTGTAGGGCCCAGCCGGAGATAGAGGACCACGTGGAGAAAGGGTGTGTAATTTTTGAACTATAAAGGGCTTCGCCCCGTATTTGAATAACTATATATTATAAACTACAGGAACTGGCAATTTATAAGAATATTATGTATCCAGATAATTGTACACCCTTTTAAACAGGTAATGCACTGCAGAAGAAGCGAATGAGCATTATTATATATGATCAATATTTGTTTTGGGTCAAAATTACTGTTAAAAAAGAAAAACTGTTACAGTCATATTCTTTGCATGGTCTACTTTCTTTATTTGTAATTGACCCATCCAACACATGCATAATGAAAATATATCTACCTACCACCACAGTCCTCTTTTTAACACATTTCATTTGCTTTTGAACTAAGATCCCTTAGGTAGCTTGGAAATAATGGTGAATTAGTAGTCAGTAACATGTTTCTCTGCTCAAATTCATGCATGTACAAGTCAGGCTTACATTTTATTTGTGGCATTCTTAAATCTCCCTGCTATGCTTACTTGACATTTATAACTATGTGGTTTTGCATTGTATAACACTTTTGCCAATATATGAATACCTATATCTTATATCTATTAGGAAGAGGAGACTTACATGTATTCCACTCAATTTGTTAGAAATAGAATTAAATCAGTTAATTATTTTAACAATACAAGTAGTTAATGATAGTAAATCTGCAGGATTTTCTCTCCTATGATAAAGTGACCTTATTAACTGTCACATCAGTTAATTCATTCACATGTAACATACCAAAACAATTGAATCAGTTTGTCACAGTCAGAGATCGGCAATAAAAATACGATGTAAGTTCTTGTGCACTGTTAAACATATGAAGCACGTGGAACCATACATTTTGGCTATAATTTTTATATTTGAATACTGGAGCTTCAGTATGAATTAATATTCAATGGCTGAGATAGTTCTTTAGGAAAACTACCCTGTGATATCTTAAGAGTTATTAACCCTCTTTCTAAAATAGACTCATAAGTGAATTTCAATCAATGACAAATATAGTATATTAAATTTCCACCCTACTTGCACATAGAAAGGTCTGAACAACTGATCTTACCACATATAATTCTTAGGTTTCTACAGGGCCTGTCTAACCTGACCTTACTCACTTTTTACATAACAGGGTCCACCAGGCCCCCCAGGCAGAGATGGTGAAGATGGTCCCACAGGCCCTCCTGGTCCACCTGGTCCTCCTGGCCCCCCTGGTCTCGGTGGGGTAAGGTGTCTTACGTATTGCTAACTTTTAGCTAACTTCAGTTGAAAGAAGGTTTATTGTGGAATTTATTTTTAGCAGTTAAGGGATAATTCTTCCATTTGAAAATTAGTATATTTTATTTCATTTATTTGGTTTTTTCACTCAAGATTCTGCTTTACCCATTCTCTTTGTGAGCCCTTGTCAATTACAGGACTGGTCTTTGTGTGCACTGAAGTTAGCTGTGGCCATCATTACCATTATTTAATTTGGAGATTTAATAACTTTTATTAGTAAGGCACAAATAAGAGGTGTTGCATTATTAAGGATTTTGATTAGATTGAACTGTGTAAGTGAAATCCCTGATCTTAAGCAATTTTACAAACATCCTATGCTTTTTATTCTCCTTGACTTGAAGTCTGCTGAACCAACATTCAAAGCGGTTTTAGGTTTAATTTGCTTGAATCTAATTTGAGAAAACTACATTTCCCTTTTTCATTAATATCTTCTTTTAGCTTCATGTCTTTAACAATGGTATGAGTGCCAAATGGCCTCACTGCAGGAAGGAAAACATATTTGCTTAATTGGTTAGCACTATGAATCAGAAGCCTGATTCTAATACCCAACTGTATGTCAGTAAAATAAGACCTTTCTCCCCCAAAGATCTTATTATGATTGCTTATCTATGAATTGCATTAAAAAGCAGCTTCTTTAATAGAGCTACCACTATAAGAGAGATCTTTAACAGTAAAGTTATTACTGTGAACTAGTTTTTAGAAGTTTTATCTTCCAAGGGGCATTTTAATTTAATTTTCCTCTAAATTTGAAAACTCTTTATGCCCTTCCTGAAACTCCAGCAAGAAAAAGATCTCTTAGTCATTTTGTGTAGCTCCGGTGGGGAAGGGCAACAGGTGAAAATGTGAAGATGTCCTCTTGAGCTCTAATTTGTCAGGAGCCCTTAGTAACATTAAAAGTTTAGAAAGCTTCCCTTCCTCAGAGTAGAGGTAAAAGGTGGGAGTGGAGACACCGAGTTAAGGCAGAAGAAGGGCTCAAAAAGTAAAGTAGGGAAGTTCTCCATTTCAAAGAGGTGTCAGCCAAGTTTTTGACGTACAGCTCTCATAACTTTTTAGGAATTTAATTCAATATAGAATTTTAAACTAATAATTATATCAAAAACATTGCCCTCATTTAAATAACAACAGAAAAATATTTACAAGTAGAATGAGAAAATGAACTACATGACTAGTAACTAAAAATATTTTATATATATATATAATTTTTTTTTTTTTTACTTCTCTAGAACTTTGCTGCTCAGTATGATGGAAAAGGAGTTGGACTTGGCCCTGGACCAATGGTATGCTTATCTGTTTATCTTAGCCAAAAAAATTGCTAAATAAATCATTCATTTTATGTCACATTTTACCACGCCATTTATTTAGCTACCTAAGTTAACACTCAATACTTAGATTATATAAAAACAACTCTTTTTGTTTTCAAATTTATGAAAACAGAAGTTAAGGAGTTCACTTTTCTTTACAAAAGAAAGATTAATTGATCTTTTATGATTATATGATCTTTTTGATTATATGATCCTCATTAAGATAGATCATATGCTTATGTCCAAGAAATAATCTTTGGACATAGTAACCATAACTTGGGCAAATCAATTTAATTTAACACAGTAATCACTCTGATTAATTTTTTAATATTCTTTAACGTTGCTTAGAATTTTAAGCAACACTTAGAGGCATAGAACTATTTATTAAGTTCTCTGAACTTGTTGGAAAGGATCAACAAGTTCTAGTCCAGCTAACTCATTTTAAAATGGGAGAGTTTAAGCCCTTTTCTCAAAGTCATCCAGGTAACTAATGACATAACTAGAACTAGATGCCAGGCAAGATGTCTGATATTTGCTTACATCATGGTTTATGTACCTAGTCCTTGAATAAACCACGCATTTAGTCAACAGATATTAATCAGGTGCCTTCAATGGGCCCTAAACTGTATTAGGAACTGGGGAAATTACAAGGAATATGACAGATTCTGATCCTTCCTCAAGGAGTTAACAATATAGGAAATGTTTCTTTTTCTGAATTTTGACCAAAAAAAATCCTTTTTTAGTCTATTGATTGTAAATCTATATAGAATAGAGTATGAGTAAAAATCTAGCATTTATGTCACTCAGTACAAATATTCAGCACCATACCCTATCAGTGGAGCACCGCTTAGAAATATTCCCTATATGATGATGATGATGATGATGACTATTAACAAATGAAACTTCTAACAAGCATTAGAGAGAAGTTTGAAGGGAAAAATGCTAATACGAGCATGCAAAATGTATACTAGCATATATGAAATAGAGGGGAAAATTGCCAGAAGTCAAAGTGTTAGGTTGATTAAGCACTACAGAATTTAATGTATACACACACACGCAATTTAGTGATTTTAATTAATTGTTTCAAAACAAAGGTATTTATCTGCCCAAAGTCAACATGGTCTTTAAAATGTAAATTTTACCTGGGCAGTGCACTTAGTGCTCTATCTTCAAAAGAAGATGTTCTGCTGGAGCTAATGGCCCACAGTAAGCTAATATACTCTAAGGGTGAGATAATATTTTCTGTAAATTAAAACTCTCACTTGAGAAATAATGTACCTTTAATTGACGACTTCTAATTCCCTAATTTTTTCTGGTAGTTTAAAATATTCATATCTGAAATGAAAAAGTAGAGTGTTTCTTTTGGCTTTGTTTATATTGGATATTTGAAATTAGCCGTTTCAGCTAATGCTGGACATTAGTCAGTTTTAAAGCAGTACCTACATCTCAAGAAGAAGCAAGGGGGTGGAAAGTAAAGAGCTACTAAATGTCATTTTTTAAAAAGCCCACTAAGCTGGGAAAATTAATATGGATTTCAGATTCCCCTCTTTTCAGAACATCTGTCTTGGGGGCATAAAGCAGAGTATTTTACTTTGAAATATCAGTGAAATATAATTAAACTTGCACATCCACACACATGCACAGACATATGTAATCAACAGATATCTGTTTCACAAATAGGGAAGATAGGCAGCAATAAAGTATTAAAATAATTTCCATGTTGGAAAATCAATAACTATAAAACCCCACAGGGTTCTTCTCTGAATTAATGAGTAATCACAGCCTCCATGAAATACACTACATTTTATGTAAATGAAATTGATGCAAATACATGAAAAAATAAATATAATTAGAAATTCATGATGTCAAAGAAAATTATTTTTTAATGTATGCCTAAAAAGCTATTGTGATGGAAAAGTGACAGTTTCTTTTAATGTCAGAGCAATTTCTAAAACCAAATGAATAATTCTTATAATTAAAATGATGTACATTTTAGATAAAATCCATGTTATTTCACTATAGGCATTAATACAGTAAGGTAGGTTTGACTGCAGAGTCCCCACAGCTGATGTCATGAACAAATTACTTGAGACTGGTACATGAAATATTTTCAGCATTATGAGGAACAGACCCTACGGATGAGCTTACACAGGCATTGATTACTGCAAAGAGGAGTCAAGAAAGTGTATTTAGCTTACAAACTATTAACAGCCTGTTTTACCCTACTTTTGTGCTACGGAAACAACAAAGGGGAAAACAATCTTCCATCATTTGGGCCATATTTTCAACAATAATATCATATAATAGACTCTTCCAGAAGGCTGTTTCAATAATGTTTTATTTTTCCTTCACCCCTCATTACATCCACTTTTGTTTGACATTTTCATCAGTCACCAATAACCCTTAGAGGAGCGATAAGGTTATAACAAACTTCTCTCTAATCATTAAGAAGGACTTTTGATTCTTTTCAATTTATGTCCTTGGTGGCAATAAAAATAGCAATTTCTTAGCTAAATATGACATAGGAAGATGATATATGATCAAAGAAATCCAAATGGAAATGCTTCATCTGCTGTATAGAAGACAATTGTATATTCTGCACTTCTGCAAAGACTGATTCACTTCATTGCATCAGAGCAATCTCAATATGCCCAATTGTGCACAACTTTAAGGAACCTATCTGCCCCGTCTAATTCTCATTGATTTCTGTTGATATGGATTGGGAGAAAAGGAAAAGCAAAGGGAGAGAACTAGTGCAGGAAGTTTGAGTCCTTAAATTCTTCCTTGGGAGGAATAAAAACTATGGAATCAAACCACAACAATGGCACTGCTAAGTTGGTCATATCTGACCCCAGCCAACACCGTGACAACTTATCAGTGCTAACTGTTGATATATCTGCTTTCTTTACAGGGCTTAATGGGACCTAGAGGCCCACCTGGTGCAGCTGGAGCCCCAGTAAGTACTGAAAGCTTGTAATGCCTCTTATGTAAAAAGACAGAGAATTAAGAAATAAAGGCTTGGAGTATGACATTCTTTTTTTCTTTTAGGGCCCTCAAGGTTTCCAAGGACCTGCTGGTGAGCCTGGTGAACCTGGTCAAACTGTGAGTACATTTTTCCACCTTTGTGATAAGTTTTTTTCCAGGAAGTTTATGAATATAACCTTAGTCAAATGATGGGTCTCCCATTTTCTTAGGGTCCTGCAGGTGCTCGTGGTCCAGCTGGCCCTCCTGGCAAGGCTGGTGAAGATGTAAGTATTTACTCTTAAGCACTTTCAAAATGCTATTTAAATACTCTTGCCTCAACAAGATTTTCTAGATTCAAATTAAGTATTCTGCCAAAAGCTGAATATGCCTGACACAACTCTTAATGTATGGGAAATATTATTTTAATGAAATATTAACTAACCTGCTTGTATTAAGGGAAAGATTAAATATATATCTGGATCCATATTTTTATGTGATAACTTTCTCCCCTTTTGTAAAAACCAAGATTCCCCCATTTTGTCTGATAGTTTACCAAGAAGAAGTTGACTCTACAATGTTTTCTTGTTTAGGGTCACCCTGGAAAACCCGGACGACCTGGTGAGAGAGGAGTTGTTGGACCACAGGTGAGACTTTTTACATTGGTAGATAGCACAAACATCATAGGCCTATAAGATAGTGGCTAAAACTAGCATCAATCTAAATGACAACATAGATGTCACCCAAACTCATAACATGAATTGAAGGCATCTAATAAAGAAAAAAGCCTAGTAAAAAAAATGCATATACATTTTATTCATGCAAATAATGGAATATAAATGACAGCAAGCATACCATAAGCAACTAAATTGTGTTTTCTACAAATACCGTATTATTAGTTACTCACATTAGAGCAAGTTAATTTGTCGCTCTGTGCTTAGAGGTATACTAGACTTTGGTTCAAAGCTTGAACTTTGATGAGAATAAATACTTTGGAGGGAAGAAGTCACTGTCTTTTTATTTATGGTAAAACATTATTCACCATCTTCTGTATTTCTTTCTAAGGGTGCTCGTGGTTTCCCTGGAACTCCTGGACTTCCTGGCTTCAAAGGCATTAGGGTGAGCACATTCTTTACTCAGAAGAGAGAAAATGCCTATTAATTTTTGGAAAAAACTCAAGTATGTTTAAAATCTTGGGTGACATATACTCACTTTCAAATCCCTGGAGTTTGCCAAAGGGAAGAAAGAGTTAAAGAGTCAGATTTCTTGAAAGTAAAGTGGGGTGCAATTTTTTCAGTCTGTTCATAGCTACCAAAAAACAGGCTCACTACAGAGAAAATTATATAGAACATGTATTACTTATTGAGTATTTACAACCATCTGAAAATCATAAAATTATTAAGGATGGAAAAGATGTGAGAGAACACCTAGTCCTCCATCCTTCTCTCTCAATGGCAAGAAAGTTAAGTGACCTATCTAGGGCAATAGACTGAGTTTGCTGGGACCTGGAACACTGGACTTCTTTCTACTGCAGCAGACAAGACTTACCCAAGAGAGATTAATGGCAAAGATATACAATACAATTTTTATTTGACCAAACACTATCATGGAACAGCATTTTATAATAAGGCTTTCCTTTCAGGGACACAATGGTCTGGATGGATTGAAGGGACAGCCCGGTGCTCCTGGTGTGAAGGTAAATATTAAATTAGAAGCACTGTTTTTAAGCACTTGATTGAAATTCCCCATGACCTCCAAAAAAGTATATTATACTGAAGACTACCCATATTACAAAAAGTATTTTTATTTTTTTTCTTTTCTGTACTTCAAATCCCTCAAGGATGGGGACTATGAGAGTCTGTGAAAAAAGGTCAATTATTAATATTTATTAAAATTCAATATCTATTAAACAATTGAGATAAAAATAATATTAATAGTTTCTTCTTCCATTTCCTTTCCTCCCTCTATAATTTCAGTGTATCTCTGCAGCCAAAATAAAAGTAAATAAACATATAATCAGAGATTACGACACTCTGTATTATTTTAAACTGTAAATTCTCCTTTGCCACACACTAATTAGATAGGTACATTCGTGTCGCTATACACTTTTCAACCTCTTTCCTGTGATTTATCTGTGCACACTCAAAAAAATTTTAATTAGGTAATTAAAGTCTCAGAAGTGTGTTATCTCTTGGCTAGGCTCTTCTCTGACAGCGTTTTCAACTATAAAATGTTCTCTTTCCTATTAAGGAGATAATGTGATATTAAAGTGAATACCAACGTAATTACAAATTAATGAGTAACGAATACTAGTGGGACCAGAAATTAACATGAATATGGAGAATCTATTCTAACTTTCCAGCTGCCACACAAATGGATAAGGTCAAACTCATTCTCCCAAGAGCCCGATATAACAGCTCAGACTACTAATCACTGTATCATAAAATGTTAGAGCTGCAAGGAGCTTTGGAGACCCCCTCATTTTGCAGAGGTGGGAAACTGAGGCTTCGTGAGAGCAATTGACTTGCCCAAAGTCACACATCTAGAGGTTAGAAAGTCATAGGCTAGAAATGATCCCCCCTTGCCACTTCAATGCTTATTCCCAAAGAATAGACTTCACATAGAATCCTGGAAATTAAGGGTCCTTATGAGGTCTCTTAAACCATATTTCCCCATATCTAAATCAGATTATCTTTAAAAAAAGTTCTTTTACATGTGCCATAGTATTAAATCCCACTACTACTACTACTACTACCCTGGTTTTTACTCAGGATAAGAATATAGATTGGAAATAAATATGATGGCTCTAAAAAATACCATGAAGCTTCAATTTTTCATGCACATTTTATGAAAGTGATAACACTGAGTGTTCAAAATAACTTTAAAAAGGATAAATATGGTTACATTGAAAGCAAATTTATCCTTTGCCATCTCTTTTTATGATATTGTTTCTAGTATATAATTGATATCCTGAATCTAAGGGAGAAATTGGGGAGGAGGTACACTCAAATAACCACATCTCCTTAGAACCTGGATATGTGGTACTATCTGAATAAAAACTCATGTTAGCACATTTTAAAATCTGTGTGTCTGGCATAATTGAAAAACAATCTATATGTGTAAGAAATGTTATGAAGTCTATGAATGGTTCAAAGTAAAAAAAATAGAGTAAAATTGCACTATCAGGAAAAATAATTGTTATATTTAATGAACAAAAACTCAATCCTTCTCCATGTAGGGTGAACCTGGTGCCCCTGGTGAAAATGGAACTCCAGGTCAAACAGTAAGTATTGACTACTTCATTGTAAATTTAAATGTGTACACTCTTTATGAGATGGAACTTCTTTAATGTTTTTGCTAATCACTGTATCCTTCAGCATTGTATTCTTTGATGTTTTTCTAATAGCCTTCTGATACTTAATTGAAATCCACTGCTGTTTAGTTGGAATTAGAAGGCAACTTATTTATTTTTAGTGTATTCTTGTACAGGTTGGAAACTGAACAAAGCAAATGATGCCTGTGACTTTTTTTTAAATTAGCATTCTGGATTTTATTGAAAATATTTCTGCTTCTAGGGAGCCCGTGGGCTTCCTGGTGAGAGAGGACGTGTTGGTGCCCCTGGCCCAGCTGTAAGTGCTTCCATTTTTGTTCAGTTTCCTCCTTTTAAAAAATCTCCTAATGGCTGTCATTTAAGTTTCCACCTGATCTTCCCTTTATTTTCTTCTTAGGGTGCCCGTGGCAGTGATGGAAGTGTGGGTCCCGTGGGTCCTGCTGTAAGTTTTGACACTGGGGAGTTTGAAAGGAGTTGAGAATGTGGGGTGGGCGCTGTCTTCTTCATTAATCTCTTATGAAATAGCATCATTTCAGACACTTTACCAAATGTTCTGTGAGGTCTTTTGAAGGCTCCATTTATAAGTAGTGTAAGCCATTTATAAGTACCTGAACTTTTGATTGATGTATAAAGCAAAATATCCCCACCCTGGATACCATGAATGTCTTGCCTTTGATGAGATCCTAACGACAACAGACTGGCTGTCAGTTTTTTCTTTACTAATATAAATAGTGTCATGCCACTGTAAGCAACTTCAATCTTCTGTCATTGTTATTGTTTTCTTAATTTACTTGGAGGAAATTTCTTACCACCTTCTGCTTTGATTTCAGGGTCCCATTGGGTCTGCTGGCCCTCCAGGCTTCCCAGGTGCCCCTGGCCCCAAGGTAAAAACACTGGTGACCATTGTCACTACTTTGATAAACTTTTTACTGTGATGTAAAAGATTGGAACTGTGTTTGCAGATAAAGAGATAATTACGAATCAGTTACCTTAATTATTCCTTCCCTTCAAAATGGACATAGAATGACCAGTTTTCTCACTCTACATTTGAAATAGATCATTTCTCTGCACTGTGCACTGTGCCCATCGATATAGATGACAACATAGAAATTGTCTCTAGGACTAGTTAGTTAGGACTGACTGAGAACCAGAGTCAACCACAGAGAGACAGAAGGAGAGGGAAGGTAGTAACAGTAGCCAAGATGGCAGAATCAAGCAAGGAAAATAGGAAACCAAACTCAAATATTGTAATAAAACGGATAAGAAAAATAATTGCAATTTTGAAGTTTTATGAAGACATTTCATAAAACTTGGCATCTTAAAAACAGATATGCTGTTTCGTTATTTGCTGGTTAATTCCTTGGTTTAATTTCCTCTTTTAGGGTGAAATTGGAGCTGTTGGTAACGCTGGTCCTGCTGGTCCCGCCGGTCCCCGTGGTGAAGTGGGTCTTCCAGGCCTCTCCGGCCCCGTTGGACCTCCTGTAAGTAGCCATTGTCTTTAAACTTTATTGAGTAAAAGAAAACGAAGGTGGGGTAGGGGGAAGAAGAAGAATGAAGATGGGGTCAAAGAAGAACCGAAATATTCCAATTAACTGATATCCTTCTCCTTTCCTTTTCCTCATAGGGTAATCCTGGAGCAAACGGCCTTACTGGTGCCAAGGGTGCTGCTGTGAGTATACCTGTGTAGCTAAAATGTGCTGCTATGATTTTAAAGGCATTTAATGTGTGCTGCCTCTACAGCCCATCACGTCCCTAATGGACCACACTGCATTTTCCTTCATAGGGCCTTCCCGGCGTTGCTGGGGCTCCCGGCCTCCCTGGACCCCGCGGTATTCCTGGCCCTGTTGGTGCTGCCGGTGCTACTGGTGCCAGGGGACTTGTTGTAAGTGGTCATGACTGTGGTTCTCATCATCCTGAAATACCACCTCTGCCATCATTTCATCACTATCTAGACTTCCACTTGTAGTTTTATTATTCCTATTTTTCTCTTCCTTAGCATTTTTAGTTTATATTTCTTATATATATATGTACACTCCCGTCTGCTATATGCACACAGACATGCCGTTCCTGTTATCTTAAATCATTACCTCAAGGTAAATGAGGCAAAGTTCTACAATATCAGTTTTGTCCCTTCGACCAATAATACCATTCCCCTGTACTCAATTTAAATATGAACAGGGTACATTTCCTAGAGAACTTGAGCTTCTCTTTACCTTGACCCACAAATATTCTAAGAGATTTGTCTGCAAGAGAGTTTCAACAAATGTTTGTCCTTTGACCACTGTTCTGTATTGAACCCTAGGGTGAGCCTGGTCCAGCTGGCTCCAAAGGAGAGAGCGGTAACAAGGGTGAGCCCGTAAGTAGCTCTATCATCACACTTTTATAAAGTTAATTGTTTTTCTCATTCCAGTTTCTCCAGCTGGACATAGTATTAAAATTAATTTTTTACTCCCTCTTCTTTTGTTCTTTTCATTAAACAGGGCTCTGCTGGGCCCCAAGGTCCTCCTGGTCCCAGTGGTGAAGAAGGAAAGAGAGGCCCTAATGGGGAAGCTGGATCTGCCGGCCCTCCAGGACCTCCTGGGCTGAGAGTAGGTTTCAAATGCTCCCAACACCCTAACACACCAGAGGCAGATTATGACACCCCTTCATTGGGAATTGGTCAGAATTACTGACTGTGTTTTCTTAGGCAAAAAAAGCATCTGCTTTCCATCTGCCTTATTAAATCAGTGACTCTCAATTTAATATGTTATAAAATTGGCCTGGAAACAATGTTGACCTACTTTTGCAGGATGCTCATCTATGAATTCCTCTAGGGGTTGGGTGAAGTGTTTTGGCTTGGTTTGTGTCTGTATCTCCCCTGTAAGGAGATCATGCTATTTTTAACAAACTCTACCTTATCAAAGCCAAGAGATTTCTTTAATTCCCTCTATTTCATGTACTTTCTTGCAGGGTAGTCCTGGTTCTCGTGGTCTTCCTGGAGCTGATGGCAGAGCTGGCGTCATGGTAAGCTGTCTATCACTTACTTCCTAGAAAGGAGCTTGATGCTTCTGGTGGTGGGTGTGTCATTAGCTTTAGCATCCTCCTCCTCTATCTCTTTTTTTTTTTTTTTTTGAATAGGGCCCTGCTGGTAGTCGTGGTGCAAGTGGCCCTGCTGGAGTCCGAGGACCTAATGGAGATGCTGGTCGCCCTGGGGAGCCTGGTCTCATGGGACCCAGAGTAAGTTTCAAACTGATTCTGAGCAAATCACACCTGGCATTACTTCCTTCTTTAAAGGGTTGGTTAATATTGAAGATAACAATAAAAACATCAAAAGTAAATTTGTTAGTAGTCTTGCTGACAGTTGCATTTTTGACTTTATCAAAGCTCAGTAGATATTTTCATGCATTTAATTAGCTCATAAATTTTCTATTTATTACTTGATACAATGGCTATGAGGTTTTTGGAAGAATAGATCTATTTTAATATATCCAAATTAGATTGGTCCTCCTATCAGCATGAATCTTTTATCTTAATTTGTGAGTTTTATATAAGGTGTTCATGAAATATATTAGGACTATACATTTTTCGTTTATTAGATTCATAAGTGAAGTCTTTTTCCTAGCAATCACAAAGTGCTGTAATGTATTCAGCATCACACTAGCTATGGAGAAATAACCTCTAGGTCCATAGACACACTAATCCATAGCAATAGAGTAATTTTTTTGCCTCCATTACCTCTTATGGGTGAATATCAACTGTAATTGTACCATAAACAAGTAATAGGGACACCAAATATAGCAATAAGAAATCCACTTTGGAAATTGCTTACTAAAAGTATTAGTTTTTCTATTATGAGGTAAATAACGTGATACATTTTGCCCATATAGCATGTTGCTTAACAGTTTCTTGAGATATCTATAAAAGGATGAGTTGCACTAAATTTCAATAAAAGGAAAGCCACAAAAAAATAGAAGAAAAATTTCAGAACTCTTTTCACACTTCCCAGCTAGTGGCTAATATTCCTAATGATTTACCCTAGGCAACAAACAAAACGTGGGGGGAAAAGGTGCCTTTGTTAGACTTCAGTTAATCTAAGGCTTGAGTATGTAAGTTAAAGTGCCAATATAAAAACATCCTCATTTATTTTATAGGGTCTTCCTGGTTCCCCTGGAAATATCGGCCCCGCTGGAAAAGAAGGTCCTGTCGTAAGTATTGCTCATTTTCCATTATATTTTCAAGGACACTTATTGCACCCTTATCAAGTCTATTTTGTGGCTTATTTATACATGAACACTTTGAAAATAAATATCAGACACATACATCATCTGGGAATGCAGAGTAATAGATTGTAATTATGGAGTCCAAATGAATACAGGACTGAAAGCAGAGCAGGGGAGAGAAAAACATGGCAGGGAAAATTGAAGCAGGTGACAAGGGGATGCAAGAGAAGGGAATGAGGGAAATTGCATACATACGAGATTGAATTGGCTATGTGTGTACTGACATCCTAGTTAGAAAAGGAAAATGGATTCATAATTTATTAACGCTTTATACAAGAAGCTCTATGCATTCAGAAAACTATTCTGTTTCATCCGTGGCAGCATCATAAGCTTGAGGTTGTGAGAATATGTTGACACTGAGTAAACTTGAAATAACTCTGCTTTCAGGGCCTCCCTGGCATCGACGGCAGGCCTGGCCCAATTGGCCCAGCTGGAGCAAGAGGAGAGCCTGGCAACATTGGATTCCCTGGACCCAAAGGCCCCACTGTAAGAATCACCACAACTTTCTTACCCTCAGCACTTTCTGTAGCCAAATTTTACCAAACTCTAGTATTTATCTCCTGCGAATCAGTCCAGTCTCAGGGAGTTTCCTTTCAACACAGGAAAACTGCAGGCCACTTATCACATTAAAAGTTTACCTCTAGTGTATCCTTATATCCCTGCTAAAAATCCATCTCCTGAGCCCCATGCTTCCACAGGGACATCTTACTGTACATGGAGCTGCATGGTGATGGATCATCCTTAGATAACAAAAACCACAGACTAGGGATCTCAAAAGAACACAAAAACAAGCAGGATTCAACATTCCAAAATCATCGTGGTTAATTTGACATTAAATGTGCAAGGCTGTTCTTTGTTTTGTTTTTCATTTTTACTCTAGGGTGATCCTGGCAAAAACGGTGATAAAGGTCATGCTGGTCTTGCTGGTGCTCGGGTAGGTGCTAACTTGTGTACAGATCTATTCACATAGCATTCATCTAAGAACCACACTTTTTTTTTTACACCATCTGATATCATTTTGTCACTTTCTTTTCAAGATGGCATCCCCAGGGGTCCTTTTACTATCATAAAATGCCTTTTTAAAAACCAAACTTATAAAACAGTGAGCAAAAACAAATCAGAATATACATTAGGTCAAAAATACAGAAGCACTTGGCTTTTACTTTATTCATTTTGTAATTAAAAGGGTATGAATATGTAGTAGCATTCTCTGGCCTTTATAAATTGCCTTGTGTCGCATACTTCGCTTGAGTCATATCAAAAGTTAGTAGGCAAACCCATAAATATATATACCTACTATGTACCCACACAAATTAAAAATTTAAAAAGTTAGTAGGCAGTATTTGGGCTTTCGTGGGAACCCACAATGAGTTTAATTCATGCTAAAATGACAAACTTGTTTTAAGGAAGTAATACCTGAGGCTTTGAGACATCTTAAACTACCTGGCTTGCAGCTAACCATCAGCCTTTCTGTTAAATATTTTTAGGGTGCTCCAGGTCCTGATGGAAACAATGGTGCTCAGGGACCTCCTGGACCACAGGTGAGTATTTCTCCCACTCTTGTGCTCTTCTGCACTAGAATGTATATAGTCCTCAAACTGGCCATCTCCATTTTCCGTCCAAAAGTTATACAGCTAGACAACAGTGGTGACATACGTTGCTATTTATGCTCTCTTTCCTGTCACTTTCAGGGTGTTCAAGGTGGAAAAGGTGAACAGGGTCCCGCTGGTCCTCCAGGCTTCCAGGTAAGTCAACTCAAACATATACAATACTGCCTTTGGTCAGCCTGTTGAGCTGTAAATCACCATACCGTACCTCTCTTCTCCACCACAATAAACATGATTTCAGGACTGAAGCAAAGAAAGGTGCATTTTTTTCAAACAAACTTTTGTGTAATGCTTAATAACATACAGTCGTGCTCATGTTGATATTTGGTAGGCACCACCCCCAAACTCAATTATTAGCAAATCTCCTGAACATAGCCATGGGATTGAGATTTGTATTTCTTTTCATTTTTAGGGTCTGCCTGGCCCCTCAGGTCCCACTGGTGAAGTTGGCAAACCAGGAGAAAGGGTGAGTAAAACAAGTAATAGTAAGTAGTAACTACTAAACTTGAGAATTTCCCCCTGTTTAATACCCCACTGCTATGCAATTATAATATGTAAAAGAAAATTTCGTATTTCATATGTTAATGATAGTGTTTTACATACTTTGGTGCTGATGGAGAGAATGAGCCAAATTAGTTCTGATTACTTTGTTTTACAGATTTAATGAAACATCACCTTATGAAAGTAAAATCTATCAATGAATATTTTATTTAATAGCCTTACTTTTTGTATTGTTCTTGATAACGTTAAGATACAAATTATTTCCTTCCCCATAGTGAAAAAGTAAATGCACAATTTTCAATCAAACTAGATCCTGAAAAATTCCTTTTGTGTTTTTCTTGGCATTCAGACATGACACTGCTATACACAATCAGGGCATGAGTTCTGAGTCATTTTCTCTCTAATTGTGATGAATGTGCCCCAATTTAGTTACATTCTGTGGCCTGGTCTCCTTTGTCAACAGTAGGACACATTAAGGAGACAGCTGGTCAGTAATAAAAGAGATACACTTGGGTATACAATTAACTAGGTAATGTACAGAATATGATAATTTCTCCTAAGAAGACGATCTGTTATACAGCTAAAAATAGGCAACGTCTAATATTCATTATTATTTATCTTATTATTGAAGGAAATAGTCTGTTTTGTCACTTTTTAAAAAGCAATAAACTAAATAATGGGAAACAAATTTTTTGATACCAAGTTCTGGGATGGATACATTTTTGTCACCAATAAAATTCTCTCTTTCTGTATCTTTCCATACTAAAAGTTGTTCTTATTAGCCTGTGTACTTATGCACTCATGTAGATACTGCCAGGTTTATTTCACTCTTTCCAAATTTTTCAAATATTTTAATCATAAGTGAATTTAGAGATCACACACAGATTTCATGCTTTATTCTCATGTTTTGTCTAGGGTCTCCACGGTGAGTTTGGTCTCCCTGGTCCTGCTGGTCCAAGAGTAAGTGTTACTTCATTAACTTTCATAAACTCTGGCAATGTGTTTTTAAAAGTAGTAGTGCTTTCTCCTTAAAGCCACTGATGACCCTGCAACAAGTCTCTGATGCTCTTCTATAGTCAAATGTAATCTGTAGAAAGCATTAGATTTCTAAGTTGATAGTAGAATTTTTTGTTTCGTTGCTCATATTTCCTATTCTATAATTACATAGTTATAAGAAACAAATAAATCAATATATATTATAGTCAGTGATTTATATAGACAACTATGCTACATTTGTGACAGTGGCTCAACTTGAGCTAAGGAAAAATAATATGTTACTAAGATATAAAGTTAATTTTGGCCATATGTGTTGATGTTCAAAGCCTAAAGCCGAATTTATGAGTAGTCATATAAAGAAAAAAATACTTAGTTTCTCTATGGGTATTAGCATCACTGAAATGATTAATTTGCCCTGAAAGTATTCCATCATGTCACTAGTTAACACATATGTAGGAAGCTCAAAGAACCAACTTATAACAAGGTCCTTTGAAACAGTTACAACGTGGACCTATGTGATAAATATTTTGGGCTATAGAATGCTATGTTCTAGTGATATTTAGATGTAAATTGGGAGATATTTAGATAGACAGACATATATATATATACACAAATACATATATCAAATATACATATGAATATTGTAACTGTTATATCATTATTACACAGGGTTATAAAAAGGGGGCATAGCTAGGAGAATATCTAATGTTATCTACACCTGCCATTGCTATTCAACTAAAATGACACAATCTTTTCTTTGAATACTACACATAACTGGCATCTGTTTTTACCTATGGATTTATCACAGAAAAGACTCCCCAAAGAAGGGGAATGAATTGCAAAAATTGAATATTATACTCTAGAAGCAACGAATTCTGGAGTTGTAGTCATGGAACATTAGAGCTAAGTGACACTTTAGAGAATATCTCATCAATCTCTTCATTTTACTAGTGGAGAAATTAGGAACAAAAGAAATGTTAATTTGCTAATAAATGCAGAACCAGGGCTCGGAAGCTACACAAATGTAAACTCTCATATGTAAAACAGTATCACTGAAAGTGATGAATGGTGCAACACTTCTTCTAATCACTTTTTTCAGGGGGAACGCGGTCCCCCAGGTGAGAGTGGTGCTGCCGGTCCTACTGGTCCTATTGGAAGCCGAGGTCCTTCTGGACCCCCAGGGCCTGATGGAAACAAGGTAAAATCTTATGTTTTCTATATTGCTGGTTTGGCCCAGTCTGCCTAGAATAAGTAGACCCTTTACAATAGAAAGATAATTGTTTTTCAGATTTTTATTTATTTCCAGTTCTGTGATGACTTCCCTCTCAGTAAACAGCAATCCGATTCCAGTGGACCTGAATTATTCTAAACAAACAAACAATAGCAACAAACTGTGGGGGAAAATTCAGAGTTCCCAAAACATAAATGAATTAGTATGGGTTGTCACTCTTTTCTCCTCACGCTGTTCATGCTTTTGTTTTAATCTAGAAACATTGTATATATTGGACATTATTTTCAGAGAAAATAACTTTTTATCTTAACATCTCATCCCATAGAGTAAAATTTCAACAAGTAGTCTGAATTTTAATAATAAGAGTTTATGATGATAAAAATTCATTGGGCAATACATTCACCCCCAAAAATTTGTCTGGAAACTTGTGTTCCAAAATAGAATCTGTGGTTTAGATTTTAAAATAGATTTAATATACATTCCTGAAAAAGAGATTACCTTAACCACAATAAAAAGAAGACAACACATATTATTTTCATTCTTAACTCTAGGGGAAAAAATGTAAACATTAGTTGCAAAAAGCTATTTTAGTGTATGGAAGGATGCTCTTGGGAAAAAAATAAAAACATAAAAGGGAGAGAGGAAATAAAGAAACCACGGTTTCGTGAGGTAGTACTTTCAAAGGGATCTATTTATCTCAGAAGCTAGTCAACAGGTTTTAAGTATGTGGAATTGTAGGGTTTTATATAAAAATGGAAGATACAGTCTCTACTCTTAAGGAGATTAAAACACAAACATCTCCTCAATTGACAAGGTCTCTTTCCATGTTTTCTATCTGGGCTAAGAGACTTAACCTTGAAAAATGTTTGTGGGTAAACATTTTCTACTCTCTGCTTCCCATTGTCCTATCCTCTTCTCCATGCCTGCCATCCTTAAGAGGACTGAAGCAGGTTATAAAGGAATCACAGCTGTGCACTCCCACTACCCTCATCTCTTCAGTCACCATGTCATTAACAGCATCTCTCTCTGCTATATTCTCCCTCCTTTCAATAGCCCAGCCTTCTTTGTGTTTCAAAGCAGGCAAGAAGCCTGTCTAGCTAGCTGTTTAAATTAGAATTCTTCAAGAGTTTGATTCTTCATTTTCTTCTTTCTCCACTAAAATTGATTTCACATGTGTTTGACTCAAGGGTGAACCTGGTGTGGTTGGTGCTGTGGGCACTGCTGGTCCATCTGGTCCTAGTGGACTCCCAGGAGAGAGGGGTGCTGCTGGCATACCTGGAGGCAAGGGAGAAAAGGTACCCTCCCAGTGTTGACCCCTATTACATATTGTTGATGAACTCTAGTAAAGAAGGCTGCACAAGGATGCCCAAGTTTTCACAATTCTTGGCAGGTGGTCTGGTAGCATTTTGATATCTATCTATATACATTTCCCTCTGCCACCTAGCACCTACACATTTCTAAACTCACTAATCTGGCAAAATTCCTTGCTACCATGGAATTTCACACAAACAGATGGTGTTGAGTAATACATGAGGCTCATTTTAATGCCACTAACAATAATGCCTCATCCTGCCCTAATTAATGGGAAGAAGCTACATTGAACAGCTGTCAACCGTGCTGCTGCATTAGTTATGCCGTAAGAGTGATCAGGCGCTGCAGCCCATTGTGATGTTGCCTTACAATTCTGTCCACATGAATCTGTACCTTGCTTGATTATGCTTCAGAAGAGTGTACGGAAATTAGAAAAGATTGTTTAACAATAATCTGGAAATGGCCTTGAATTATTTTTTCCTCATTATTTTTCTCGATTAACATTCTACAGAATGGTAAGGAATCGAGACATTGCTAAAAATCTTAAATGACTGAAGGTATCATAGCATCTTCTGTAAAAAAGAAAAAAACTTCATATTAATTTTGATTCAAAATTTTGGTCAGAAAACAAAAAGTTGCTCTTGCTTTATACTTTCAGGGTGAACCTGGTCTCAGAGGTGAAATTGGTAACCCTGGCAGAGATGGTGCTCGTGTGAGTAGAATTTTGTTTGTATGTTTCTTCGTACTTAGATTTTTTTTGATGTTTGAATTGAGAAGTTTTCCAAATTAGAACTACACACACTTTATTTATCAAGTTTAATAAAATAACATTCCTTTCTCTCCTGGGTCTATGACTAATAATATCATTTTACACGTTCCAAAGGAAAAATTAAATGGGATTTAACCTCTTTGAAAATAA
This sequence comes from Pan troglodytes, assembly GCF_028858775.2. NCBI lineage: Eukaryota > Metazoa > Chordata > Mammalia > Primates > Hominidae > Pan > Pan troglodytes. Next base: position 103,796,189 of record NC_072404.2, read on the forward strand.
TATCCTGAAATTTCTAACTTCCCTAGTGTCAACGATACCAACTACAAACTATAGACCAAAAGCTTTAGGTTTAATAGAATATTAAATGATTGTTTCAAGTGATAACAGAGATTAAAATAAATAAATAAATAAGTCTCCTATGCTTTAGGAAGCCGGAACCTCTAACAAGATTCTATAGTTATTCAAACCTACTCCCTAGAAATTTATCACCCAAAGAGCAGCCCCAAAGATTAGCTGTTAATGCCATGAAGATGCCAAAGATAATCCCATGACAGTCTAATTACCTTATCTCGTATGTCAGCCTTATGGGTCTTCCAGGCCACAGTCAGCCTGGATTCCTTTATTCACCTCTCCTTCAGAGCTGAAAACTGACTGTAGCACATCTGTAATAGTCTTTCTTTTGAATCACATAGTTCTAACAGTTTCAAACAAGGCTACTCATTTGCTGCTCTCCAGGGAATTTTACAATAGCGGAAAGTTCAGATCTCCCAAATTTCTGACCTGCTATTGACTTACACATTTCCATAACCTTTATTACTGGAGTACCCTCCTTCTGAGAGTGGCTTCTAATAGTCTTGTTAATTAGAACCAAAATACATCAGAGGCCTTCTAGATATCCAACCAGAGTGCAGTGAAAGTGTTCAGTCACTGTATAAGCACAGAAAAAAAGAATGACAAGGTTCACTTTTGATGATACGGGGTGTTATTAATAAGACATGTTTCCTTTTTGGTACTAGGGTGCTCCTGGTGCTGTGGGTGCCCCTGGTCCTGCTGGAGCCACAGGTGACCGGGTAAGCATGCATTTTCACTAAGCCAACAGCAATATCTAAAATTTCCCGCCTTCCCTAGTCCCAAAGAGCCCCAGCAATTCATTTTTATGGCTTGGTATAAAGCCTACTTATTTAAAAACCTAGCTATTGTGATAGAGCAGCAGGAAACAAATGTTGTGTGTTTAAAATTACTTTTCCCTTCCTATAGATGTGCCAGCTATCTGATCTATACTCTAATCCCTAGCATTTGTTTTAAAGTCTCTCCATGTTGCGCATTAACAATATCCTAATGCACTGAGGCTTCTCAAAGCCTTCAATTATTACCAAAAAAATCAATAAAATACTTAGTGTGCCCATTTCACATTGAACTCTCCACTTAAAATAGATCTTATTTATTGTATTGCAAAGATTGCCACAAATAGATCAGCCCTGTGTCCATCTAAAAATTAAAATGTCCTCCTCCTGGTATTGTAGGCACTGATTTATAGTGTTTTCTCAAGTGTATAACCCATACCACTTAACCCCCAAAATGAATATAGCATTAAGTAAAAATCCACTTCATTTTACTCTGTGAGATGTGCGTCAGTTATCTCTTCCAAGGCAACTACAGACTCTGTCTGTCCACCACTGTTCTCTCTCCCTCCCAGTTCTTTGAGCATCTATGTCAGGCACATTAACAGATTCATCTTTGGTCCCATCATAGGGCGAAGCTGGGGCTGCTGGTCCTGCTGGTCCTGCTGGTCCTCGGGGAAGCCCTGTAAGTAAGAACCTGGGTCATTTTGTATACTCACACCTCACAATGTTTAGACATTGATGAACCTAGGATTGATAACACATTTTTAAATCCCTTCTCCCACCTAGGGTGAACGTGGTGAGGTCGGTCCTGCTGGCCCCAATGGATTTGCTGGTCCTGCTGTGAGTATCACATAACGAAGATTAATCTGAAAACACCCTAAGTTGGGGAGTAGAGTGGGTCGGAATACCAGAGCTGTAACTGTTTATTTCCAACAGGGTGCTGCTGGTCAACCTGGTGCTAAAGGAGAAAGAGGAGCCAAAGGGCCTAAGGGTGAAAACGGTGTTGTTGGTCCCACAGGCCCCGTTGGAGCTGCTGGCCCAGCTGTAAGTTGAATTCACTGGTGGTCCACACAGCAGCTACCCATTAGATCTTCCAATTAAATATATATCCGTCAAGTGCCTGCTGTGCAACAGGGAATATACCAGATAGAAGATGGAAAATAACGGAAGGATTAACATTTGCACACTGCTTTACAATGTATAAAAGTTTCATAAATATTGTTTTATCTTAATTCTCTGATAACCTCATAAGGGTGGTAATATTGAAGAACATTCTGACACAGATAGTCATTTTTTATTTCTACATTTTCTTCTAAGAGATGCGGGAATGATCCCCTTGAAGAAAAGAGTAGCATTTATAAGGGTTTGTCTGTGATTTGACTCCATCTTTTTGTTTGCATTTAGGGTCCAAATGGTCCCCCCGGTCCTGCTGGAAGTCGTGGTGATGGAGGCCCCCCTGTGAGTATTTACAATGGACTCTCGCCGCTTTTCTTTCTTCAGAATCTATTAAGGACACTTGAAAGTTTTGAAATTTTTGGTAAATTTGGACTACCATGAGGAAACTTTTGAGATTCAAGTTCATTCTATTCAGAGCAATTCTGATATTGATGTTAACTTGAACTCAGCTGGAACTCAGTGTATGTTGCTATCAGCTCACTTGAGGTAATAACCAAGGTGGGCCCTAGGCAGTTTAATTGTAAAGTCGGAAGAAATATTCCTTTGGCGTCTTTCATCTGTTTATTAATACGCCCCTTCTTCTGCCTGACCACGTCCTTCCCCTTTGCAGGCAATGCTATCACAACAATTCTCTAGAGACCCAGAGCTCCCCAAAAATGAACTTTACTGACTTCTTCTCTCACTGGACAATGCTGAATTATCTAGGTCATTTGTTATTCTTTTGTCCATGAACACCATTACCTATTAAGTGTCCATTTCCTTACCACTCAGCCAGGTGGTAAAGATAGTTATTAATGTATACACATTAATGTGTAATAATGACATAGTGTCTTATCTTCATACCTTTACAACCATAAGATAATATGTCAGCATTTCAGAAAGGACCATCCAAACCTTAACACAAAATATGGGCATTGCAACTGGTGGTATGCTGGTAAGGAAGAGGTGTGGGGAAGGAGGGCCTTCAGGGTCCTGGCTAAATAATGCCCTATATAAAGCTGCCTACCTCCTACTCCTTGGTCTATCCCTGGTCACATGTACTGATTTTCCAAAAAAAAGAAATTCCCATCTTACCCAAATTCTTGGAGTTGATGTTGACTGTGGAATTCTAATGTGCTTGGCTCTTAGGGTATGACTGGTTTCCCTGGTGCTGCTGGACGGACTGGTCCCCCGGGACCCTCTGTAAGTAAATCACTACAAACGTGTCTTCATTTACTCTAGCCAAAAGGCCTGGCTTCTGATAGGAAACTGGTAAGAAACTCTTCATGAAAACACATCACTAATATTCGCTATTACTCTCCTGGTCTGAAATCAGCTTTTCTGAACCATTAAGGTATTTCATCACAAGTTATATTTTATAATATCAGTTTAAGAGGCTTTTATTCATGTGAACACCAGTCCCCTTTCAGGGGCATGGTCTTTTTGAAAAAAAAAAAAAAAAAAAAAAGAACAGTTTTAGCCACATATCAGATATTTCTATATCTAATTATCCTTTATGGCTAACATTCTGCCTCCATTGTTAAGGTATAATTGTTCCTGAATTTAAAGGTGGTTTGGCCTCTAATTTAATTCTGATTCAGACTCTCCTGTCAGGACTCAAGAAAATTTAATTAATTACCAAGGATTAAGTCTTCTGGTTAAGGTTTCGGGGAAAAAAAATAGCAAAGATGTTGATTTCTTGGAATCCTTTTACAGGTTCATAACAGAAAAATCTTCATTCCCTGTAGGCATTTAATTAAACCTAGTTGAGAAGTGTGTGGGATTCCTCAATTATGAACAAAACGCGTATATTGGCTTTCTTTAAAAAAAAAAAAAGAAGAAAAAAGAAAAGGCAAAGTCCTTCGAAACTCAGAGTCCCATTCATTTATCATTAACTCCTATCATTCTACATAGTTCTGATTCCAATATGCCAGGGTACCAGTGGCATGACATTGTTTTTCCTCATAGAAATTTGCCATAGTCTCTCCTCCATTATTTGGTTGGTTACAGCCTCATAAAGGAAGACAGGAGTTGCTTCTTTCTGCAAGAAAGAAGGTTAAAAACTGTAAATATTTCCCCCAAATGGCCAGGGTATTATTTTATTGCATCACATCATTTGCATCTTAAGATCTAGAATCTTTGCTGCTCTCTTCCAGGCCCTTGGTGATTAACAGAAAGGAAATGACCTTGTACATTTGCTCATAGGGTATTTCTGGCCCTCCTGGTCCCCCTGGTCCTGCTGGGAAAGAAGGGCTTCGTGGTCCTCGTGGTGACCAAGGTCCAGTTGGCCGAACTGGAGAAGTAGGTGCAGTTGGTCCCCCTGGCTTCGCTGGTGAGAAGGGTCCCTCTGGAGAGGCTGGTACTGCTGTAAGTGATTTCCAACTCCTCTTTCTTAATACCTTATGCTGAATTAAAATAAAGCCCCTACACAAATCTTCAAGTGGCATCTATTTGTTGATGAGTATTGCAGGCTCTCAAGTAGAGCTCAGTTGAGCCAGGAAATCTGTCCAGCACACACTGAGGGGCTGTGGCTTCCAAGATGCTCAGAAAGCACAAAATCGGGAAGACAATAAATGAGGGAACTCAGTTTTATCACACAGCCCTTTAAGCTATTGAAGGCACCTTACTGGTACCAGGATTAGAACAGAGTCTCATTGCTGTGGCCATCCTACTACATATTAATCAATCTCAGTAGGCTACCAATTTCTTAAACATACACTGTCCAATATTAGTGCTACTCTGAAAGATGCCCCTATTAGACCTTAGAGGCCAAAGTCAAAATTTGCTTCCTTTTGATATACTGATTTTACTGATTTCCTTTTTGTTTTTGTTTTTGTTTTTTTGTTTTGGGATGGAGTTCCCCTCTGTTGCCCAGGCTGGAGTGCAGTGGCACGATCTCAGCTCACTGCAACTTCCGCCTCCCCAATTCAAGTAATTCTCTTGTCTCAGCCTCCCAAGTAGCTGGGACTACAGGCACACACCATCATGCCTAGCTAATTTTTGTATTTTTAGTAAAGACGGGGTTTCACCATATTGGTCAGGCTGGTCTCGATCTCCTGACCTCAGGTGATCCACCCACCTTGACCTCCTAAAGTGCTGGGATTACACATGTGAGCCACCCCACCCAGCCTGATTTCCTTTCCTTTGTGTATATACCCAGCAGTGTGATTGCTGGATCTTATGGTAGTTCTATTTTTAGTTTTTTGAGGAACCCCTCCTACTATGTACAACTATTATGTATCCATAACAATTTAAATTTTTTTATTTGTTTCCCTGCCTAGAGGCTATAAAAACTCTATTTCACCACCCCAAGTGTCTTTATAAATCTCAACCACATATTTTTAAATGTTGTGCCATTGGTCTCAAGGATGAATCAGATACAAAAGTATTCATGCCAAGATGTAAACTCACCATCATCACTAGAGAAAAGATATCCAAGGATATGTCCTAGTAATAGGAGGTCATTAGCCTTTTTCTAAGCTGAAGACAGTTTATTCTCACAATCTTCAAGCCAACCTGTGTTATCACCTAGGGTCTTACCCATAATACTCAGTATTTTTTCTCTATTTAGGGACCTCCTGGCACTCCAGGTCCTCAGGGTCTTCTTGGTGCCCCTGGTATTCTGGGTCTCCCTGGCTCGAGAGGTGAACGTGGTCTACCAGGTGTTGCTGGTGCTGTGGTGAGTGCTTGACAGTATTCTGACTCCATTAACATAAGAAAAGATTTTAAAAGCTGCCACTTCAAATGTGACAGATTGATCACTGAATAACTTCACTTAAGATTTTTATTCATGGCATTTTCTTTATACAGATCACATGTCACTTATCTAAGAAGCTTTAATACCACCTTACTTAGACACACACTATAAAGACACAGCTTAAAATTATGCAGAATGATTTTTGTTCTTTCCACGCACTTAGGAATGATACAATCTCTAATTGCATTTACTCCTCTGCAATATGAAATGCTGGCATCATTTATCCTGTAGGAAGAATGAAACTCTGGAAGTTCTGAATCATTCCATTAAACCTTATACGTGACAACAACTAGAAACCATCTAATCTCCATAAACTATATCAACTTTTTGAATTCATTTCATTTGGGATACTGAATGACACGAGGCTCACTTTTTACAGAGCAACATCCCGTGATTACATAAAGCTGGCCATCTACATGTGGAGAAGGAGGGCAGGGATGATACTAATGATACTTCTTACCATTGTGTGACCCATTCACATTCAATTTACCTTCTTCCTTCAAACTAGAATCTCCTGAGTAGGGTTGTTTTGGAGGGGAAGGTTAGCATTCCATCGAATAAGGGGAATGTCATTTTATCTTCTCTGCCTGTTTAGGGTGAACCTGGTCCTCTTGGCATTGCCGGCCCTCCTGGGGCCCGTGGTCCTCCTGGTGCTGTGGGTAGTCCTGGAGTCAACGGTGCTCCTGGTGAAGCTGGTCGTGATGTGAGTCCAACACTTGGTTTGTAAAATAAAACTGAGCAGGATTTCATTGTGTGAAACTTTATGTCCTGAGCTGAGGTTCTCTTCTTCCAAATTTCTGAACAAGATGGTCAGCTTCTCCATAGTGTCTACACCTAGTACTGAAAATATGAAAATTGCTTAGGCCAAAGAATGGGCTTTTCAATAGCACACTGCAAAATTGGGCCCAAGTATTTAAAACATCTCTAAAAAATATCTAGGTTGGCAGGTTTTTATCCCTAGTTTTAACAGTCTGAAAGAGGGTTCGTTACTGAGCACTGGAAGTGATGAAGACAGAGTAGCCACAACATAGGGGCTGGTAGGCAGCAGAGCCTCACCAACAGCTTTAATTTGTGTGGTGTCTTCACAGGGCAACCCTGGGAACGATGGTCCCCCGGGTCGCGATGGTCAACCCGGACACAAGGTCAGTACACTTTTCATCTTTCTCTAATTCAAAAGTGATTAAAATGCAACCCAGATTGATGCTAAGTTTCATTTTGCCTTTGGTAGGGAGAGCGCGGTTACCCTGGCAATATTGGTCCCGTTGGTGCTGCAGGTGCACCTGGTCCTCATGGCCCCGTGGGTCCTGCTGGCAAACATGGAAACCGTGGTGAAACTGTAAGTTTGTGAATACCAGTCCCTCAGTGCAGCATTCTCGTGGGCTTCAATTCTGACTTCCCCACACTTGGGGATGGTGGAGGAGTGGGGAGGGGTATCTTGGGCCTAGCTAAGTTGTGTTTTTCTTTTTCATTTCACAGGGTCCTTCTGGTCCTGTTGGTCCTGCTGGTGCTGTTGGCCCAAGAGGTCCTAGTGTATGTACATGCTGAAGATTTCTTTGCAACGCTAACATTTAGAGAGAATCAGTCCAAAACATCTGTTAAGAAAATAAACAATAAATCAGCTAGACTTAATATTTTTAAAAATTTTCAGTCCATGCTGAGAATTGATGCAAATAACTTGAGCTATTTTAAATCTCTTATGCTTGTTTGTATTAAACAATTACAAGGATCTAGCCACTTTACAGATAGCTCAACTAAAGCAGATTACCAGCAGAGGTGAGAGCCTAGCTAAACCATTACATGTCCTGAGTTACCTTTGTAAACGAATTAAGCAGTATTTGTGGTGAAGTGAGTGCCGTTTTTTTAAAACGGTAAGTCTTATCCATCCTTCTGTTTCTTTATAGGGCCCACAAGGCATTCGTGGTGATAAGGGAGAGCCCGGTGAAAAGGGGCCCAGAGGTCTTCCTGGCTTAAAGGGACACAATGGATTGCAAGGTCTGCCTGGTATCGCTGTAAGTAAACTGTAGCCATCTCGCACATAAACTGATCCTGAAGGCCTTCAGCTCAGAAGGATTTTCATATTTTCACTGCTATTGTTCCAGTATAGCCTATATAATATCCATTTCCCATTCTCTGGCTAACTCCATCTCACTCTTGGAGGTAATGCTATTTCATACCAACATGAAAGGTGAGGATTAAGGGAGATAGAAATATACATACATTATAATCTCCTGGTAACAATGTCCTTCAACCCCACTTAAAATAAACATAATTAGAGGAATGACTAATATTGCACTGCTGAAATAGGTTGTGAAAAAAAATTGAATATAATAGACATAATGGGAGAAAAGAGCCCCACTTTACATTTTCAATTTTCTCAATCCGGAGTCCATTTAAACTAAAGTTTCCCATTCAATTTGGAAAAAAAAATATGTCTCTTGACATGTGCTCTAAAAGTGTGATTTTCCTCTTCTGTCTTTAAAGGGTCACCATGGTGATCAAGGTGCTCCTGGCTCCGTGGGTCCTGCTGGTCCTAGGGTAGGTGGACTCAAGAGAAGACAGTTCATCTCTGAAATAGAGGCTAAAGCAAGCAGTGAGCCCCAGGCTGCTGCTCCCTTGGTGGGATTCACCAGCTCACATGCACCTGGTGTCTGTCTTCCTTAGGGCCCTGCTGGTCCTTCTGGCCCTGCTGGAAAAGATGGTCGCACTGGACATCCTGGTACAGTTGGACCTGCTGGCATTCGAGGCCCTCAGGGTCACCAAGGCCCTGCTGTAAGTATGATTTGGGGAAATAATAAAGAAGATCACGGACCTAAGGAATGTTTTCTTCAGACTAAACCAAGACAACTTTGACAACCCATTAAAGTTAGCCCCATTTCAATATATCCTCTAAAATATCTGGAAATTGTCTATATGCAATGGGCTTGTTAAGTCCATCCCTGCAAGTGTGCCTGGGGGCTCGTTATTTATTTATGTGAACTTGATTATTTTTTACTGATTAGAACATGCTTCCATGTGAAGCTCAACTGAAAATCTGCTGCCATGGATGTCTCTCACTGTAACAAAATATAAAGCCTCTCCTATCTCACTTTCACCTTTGCAGGGCCCCCCTGGTCCCCCTGGCCCTCCTGGACCTCCAGGCGTAAGCGGTGGTGGTTATGACTTTGGTTACGATGGAGACTTCTACAGGGCTGACCAGCCTCGCTCAGCACCTTCTCTCAGACCCAAGGACTATGAAGTTGATGCTACTCTGAAGTCTCTCAACAACCAGATTGAGACCCTTCTTACTCCTGAAGGCTCTAGAAAGAACCCAGCTCGCACATGCCGTGACTTGAGACTCAGCCACCCAGAGTGGAGCAGTGGTAGGTCAAGATGTCCAGACCAGACTGACCCTTCTCACAAGTTGAGCTTTTCAAAATTAGTTTCCATTGACATTTAGAGTGAAAATGCATTTGGGTAAAGATTACATTATGTGAAATCACACCCAATTAATGAAGCATCATCTTCTCCCAACCAGCACCCAACCTCATTTCCCTTAAAATGTATTTTTGCACTTTTCATAGTAATAAGTACCCTGATTTGATTTTTCATGGAGGAGGGGAGGGAAGGAACTGTCTAATCTTAAAAATAGCCACCCTCTTCCTCTTAAATGTGGGGTAGACAATCAAAAATGTTACTTATGAGAGTCAGTATCTTTCATTAGTTATTATTAGAATCTGTGTTCTGCTCAATGAGAAGTTTCATGATCTGAATGTTATTTTCTTAAAAGGTTACTACTGGATTGACCCTAACCAAGGATGCACTATGGATGCTATCAAAGTATACTGTGATTTCTCTACTGGCGAAACCTGTATCCGGGCCCAACCTGAAAACATCCCAGCCAAGAACTGGTATAGGAGCTCCAAGGACAAGAAACACGTCTGGCTAGGAGAAACTATCAATGCTGGCAGCCAGGTGAGGAATCCCACAAACACCTCTCCTTCTGCTAAATAATATTTTGGTAGGACTGTTTGTTAATTATCTGCATTTTAATCTCTGACAAAAATGGGCTTATTAAAAAAAGACCTGTTCCTTTCCTGGGTTCCAATTTTGTCCTAAATTGCACATTCGAAGATGGATTGATTGGACACATCCATGTAATTCAAAGTTATTATTCAAATTTGACTTAATTGGTAATCATTGAAAAAACTGACTAATGTCATTTAGCGTGAAGGAGCACTGGCCAGCTATATGCCACACTCATACATATGCATTTTCAGAATGTGAGCAGCTTTTCTGAATTTTTAATCAAACCTTTTCACCAACTTTACTGAATGCCTACTGGAATTCCATAAATTACAAAATTACAGAAAAAGAAAAATGTCAGAATTTCTACCTCCTCATTCTCTTATTCTAGAGAAGAAGCATACGCAAAAAGGATTAATTGAAACAGATAACTTTTTTAGATGACCTTGCCTCAGTCTAGTAGGTCTTATGTTCATCTAGGTAACTGATACTTCAAAGACAAGTGAATTAAGTTTTCTTTAAAAGTACCCTTTTCCTAAGCTTGGATCTGAGTCCACTCTTCCTGAGATCTTTTTTTTTCTTTTTTTTTTTTTTTTTATGTTTGACTCTTAGTATCTGAGTCCTTCTCCACTTAACTGGAATTTCATCTTATTTTCTGTAGTTTGAATATAATGTAGAAGGAGTGACTTCCAAGGAAATGGCTACCCAACTTGCCTTCATGCGCCTGCTGGCCAACTATGCCTCTCAGAACATCACCTACCACTGCAAGAACAGCATTGCATACATGGATGAGGAGACTGGCAACCTGAAAAAGGCTGTCATTCTACAGGGCTCTAATGATGTTGAACTTGTTGCTGAGGGCAACAGCAGGTTCACTTACACTGTTCTTGTAGATGGCTGCTCTGTAAGTAATAGTGAAATATGGGAATAGCTTTGGGAAGTGGGATGGGGGGGTTCTAACTTAGACTGCCCCCAAGGGGGGGGGTCTAAAGGGGGGTTAAAAGAACAGAAGAATGAGAGAACTAACTTATTTCATAAGTAAATTCAGTTTTTGTATGTATTTTATATTTATTTATTTATACGTATTAATTTCGTATTTAAATTCAGATGATAAATTCAGAGTATTCTTATCAGATAGTGCCTTCTGAAATGCTGAAATGTATACTATGTCCATGCATTGTTTTTTCTTTACCATGTTTTTTAAATGGTAATGTGTGCCCAGAACTTAAAATTTCTTGAGACTTCAGTGGCCTAAACTATAATTTATAGTTATGTGTATTTTATTTTACTTATTAGTATGGCCTACATTTAACTTTTAATGCTTTTTCTACAATATGCTATAAATATAAGAAAAATTAAAATTCACTAACAGCAAGACTACATACCCACCCAGGTCCCGCTCCCAAAGACACACATAGAGGGACATACACACAACAATCCTAAAAATGACTTTGTAGAGATAGGTCACTTGGAATGTGTGTTGAAATGTTGTTGGTTTTTTTGGTTTGTTTGTTTGTTTGTTTTTTGTTAGACTGATAGGGAGCCCCTCCCACTAAAGACACCCTTGATACTGTTATTTCAAAGATGAACTTATTTATCTGGGACAGACATCTTCAGAAGGACACATGCCAAACAGTGGTTCTTATTAAATCAAAGGTTCAGATATTATCAGATTCAGAAATAGTGATGCTTTGTGTATCTATTTTCTTCTCTTTAAACAGAAAAAGACAAATGAATGGGGAAAGACAATCATTGAATACAAAACAAATAAGCCATCTCGCCTGCCCTTCCTTGATATTGCACCTTTGGACATCGGTGGTGCTGACCAGGAATTCTTTGTGGACATTGGCCCAGTCTGTTTCAAATAAATGAACTCAATCTAAATTAAAAAAGAAAGAAATTTGAAAAAACTTTCTCTTTGCCATTTCTTCTTCTTCTTTTTTAACTGAAAGCTGAATCCTTCCATTTCTTCTGCACATCTACTTGCTTAAATCGTGGGCAAAAGAGAAAAAGAAGGATTGATCAGAGCATTGTGCAATACAATTTCATTAACTCCTTCCCCCGCTCCCCCAAAAATTTGAATTTTTTTTCAACACTCTTACACCTGTTATGGAAAATGTCAACCTTTGTAAGAAAACCAAAATAAAAATTGAAAAATAAAAACCATGAACATTTGCACCACTTGTGGCTTTTGAATATCTTCCACAGAGGGAAGTTTAAAACCCAAACTTCCAAAGGTTTAAACTACCTCAAAACACTTTCCCATGAGTGTGATCCACATTGTTAGGTGCTGACCTAGACAGAGATGAACTGAGGTCCTTGTTTTGTTTTGTTCATAATACAAAGGTGCTAATTAATAGTATTTCAGATACTTGAAGAATGTTGATGGTGCTAGAAGAATTTGAGAAGAAATACTCCTGTATTGAGTTGTATCGTGTGGTGTATTTTTTAAAAAATTTGATTTAGCATTCATATTTTCCATCTTATTCCCAATTAAAAGTATGCAGATTATTTGCCCAAAGTTGTCCTCTTCTTCAGATTCAGCATTTGTTCTTTGCCAGTCTCATTTTCATCTTCTTCCATGGTTCCACAGAAGCTTTGTTTCTTGGGCAAGCAGAAAAATTAAATTGTACCTATTTTGTATATGTGAGATGTTTAAATAAATTGTGAAAAAAATGAAATAAAGCATGTTTGGTTTTCCAAAAGAACATATTGAGTAAAATTCCTTGCTTCAATGCTCTTTGCAATATAAATATGCATCTCTACCAGCCATTAGACCAAGTGCCTCTGATTAGATAGAAATTATGCAAAAAGGGCAGTTTGGTGTGGTAGAAAGAGCAGAGAACGAGGACCCAGGAGAGCTGAACTCCAGTTCTGGCTCTGTTCCTTGTGGCTGAGTGACCTTGAAACTCTGAGCCTCTGCATTTCAGTTTCCATAGCTATAATATGAAAAAATTCCTTTTCAGCACTATTAAGCATTTGCCCTACTCAAAATATGTAATATTTAAGCAACATGGCATTTTTGACCTAATTTTACTATAACCAAAGGTCTATAGAAACTTTTGGTTTATTATATATTAAGCACTTTATAACAGTGGCTGAAAGTTGGTCTATGAGCAATTAATACTATTAACTAAAACAGTTTCAAATATTCAGTAAAAATGCCATACACTTAAATCTGAGGCAACTGAATACAATGCCTGTTAAGAGGTAATGTGTGTGCTGTCAATCAGGATAGACAGTTGTGGATAATAGTACCACGAACACCTACCTTCCAAATCAAGTTCATTTTCCTCCCCTGCACCTTTCAATGACATCTTTAATACACTTAAACATAGTAATGTGTCAAGTAAAATGTTAAGATTCATTTAGAGCTTATTTCCTGTTGCAGAACATAATTGTGATTGTAATATTTGCCTTGTGTTATAAGTCATCTCAAGATTCAATTAGTTTTAAAGGCAAAAGACTGAACATGGTAAAAATGTAATATTAACCCTAAAAAGTTAGCAAGGTCTCCTAATCAAAATGCAGATTCCCAGTCCTCATCTGCCAAATTCAGATTTAGTAAGAAATTGCTATTCTTATGCATCCTGTGAAATTCAGATGTGCACCAATTGAAGGACCACCTGATGAGGTTACTGCCATAGTCCTTTGTAGCTCTAATATTCTGTGTCTGACAAGAAGGAATATATAAACCTGACCAAACCATATATAAAGATAACTCCTGGGATCCGAATGCTGGTACTCTCTATAAATTAGTAATTAAAATGACCATGCAAACTTACATGATAAAACAGAAATCTCTGGATCAAATATGAACTATACCCTCAGACTTATAGCAAAAAAAAAAAACAGCATTTATTGAGTACCTGCTAGAGGCAAAAGCCATGCTAAATAATAATAATGACCTTTGTCAAACTGAATCTGAATTAGCAGATTTCCTAAGCCAGTGCTCACTTAATAATCACTTAATCATCATCATTGTGAGACAATTGAAAATAGTCAAATAAATAATGGCACACCTAATGATTACAATGAGGAAACAAATTATGGTATATCCAGTAAACAATGAGGAAACAAATTACAGTATATCTCATAGATAACGATAGGATAAATAGTGAGATAAATTTTGGTATCCCAATAACATTTATGAGGATGATTTAACAAAAGAAAAACTTCTTAGAATAGAATTTTCAATCCTGAAAATCTAATATTCAAGAACATCATCATTATAATTAGATATTTTAAACATACATGTAAAAAAATGCTGAGAGTAGGCACATTTGTATAGAAGTTTAAGGATGATTTTTAGGCCTAAAATTTTCAAAATTGCAACAATGTAGCTATATTACATTATTATTTACAACAAATTTACTCTTAAAATATTATGAAAGAAGATAAGCAGTCAAAAGTGAAAAGAATCTGGTTCAGGAGTAGCCATCTCCAGGGAAGGAGTGGTCAACCTCCCACCCACCTGTTTCCTGAAGAGAAGGACAAGCCTGGCCTAAGGGTCATCATCCACCATGGACCAGCCATCCTGAGAGAAGCTTGGGAGGGTGTACAAAGCTCTACCAGGCCACAGCGTCTTCAGGGAGCTCAGGGAGCTTATAGTGCAGTTCCAGAGGCAGAATAAAATAATGTGTGAACAGAATTTTAAATTACATATCCTCTGAGGATAACAGAAGACACTATTAATTAATTAGAGGGAGTCTCGGGAAATTAACCTTTGTCTCACACGGTAACTGATATTTGGATTGAACTGGCCTCTCTTGATAGAGATCTCATTTCACCTTCATGCTCTCTGGCTCAATCCTTCTTCTCTGGAAGTCACATATTTGAACAGCCTGGTACATACCAAGCCAGGAGGTCCACTGTGAGTGTTCCCAGGGCCTAGACTCAAATGTGGACATAGAGCAATAGACTGAAGACTTGGCCCTTCCATGACGAGCCCACTCTTTAGAGGCTGATCACCAGGCCCAAAGCATACTCCTCACAACATTTCTTGACCCTTGGTGGAGTGAAGGTCAGCCACCTCTAACTTGTAGGAGTGTGAAAGGGAAGAAAATTGCACATGAAAGAGAGAAGAAGCAGGTAGCCAAGATCTAGGGAGGGGACATTAATCAAGTCTAGTAAAAAGGGTCATTTAAAATTCTAAAATCAATACAGCTAATGCATTGGCAAAGAGCAAAGATACCTGAGCAATGCTGAATACATTTATTATCTTTAATGCCAAAAGACTTTTTTATGCTATTCCACTTAATATCACTGTAAAGGAAGTTCAGAAATTGGATTATATATAAGAAAAGTTGGAAATGTCATTCTGGGTCAGCACAAAAATGCATCTAGATGAGTACTTTGCCTTTGACAGTGGCACCAGGGGAAATCTGGGAGAAAGACCAGTTGGCACTTCTTGTGAAGGCAGCCTCAGAACTCCCATTTAATAACCCATTGTAAATCTTTTTTGTACATAGATGTATCTAAACCCTTCCAGAGTCCTCTATCTATTTTGAAATATGTCGGTATTACAGTACCAACAGGAGAGAGCTAGTGCTGAATTGTTAGCTCAGCTTCCTAACCCTCTGATCAAGTAGCTAAAATATGTTTCCTATCCTTGTGCCTGGATCAGCCAGGGATTCGACAACTCCATATCCTTAGGGAGCACTAGTAAGTCCAACAATGGGGCCATAGACAACACATAATGAGTGACTTATCCCTGCTCTTCAGTGAAATGAGCACATAATTTGTGGTCAGCAGCCAAGGCTATGAGTATCAGCTCTGCCATTGACTAGCCCAGGGCCCTTGGGAAAGTCTCTTAAGTTTTTTGAGAGTTTAGTTAACATGCCTGCTTTAGTTAACATGCCTGCTCTTAGAGATTGCCATTACCATACGTATCATCTCACAGAACTGCTGGGGGTACCAAAACAGGCATGTGTGAAAGTGCTGAGTAAAGTATGCACAATAGACTTGTCATCACTAGGTCCAAAATTTCCTGGCCACTGGTGGTAGCCTCTTGATTTATTTTCTGATCACTGGCCCTCTAATTTAGGAAGAAGAGAGTGTAGAATTTACACTTAATTAGCACCACTCTCTAAAGTGGTAGTGTATCAATTTTGAGTTATGCCTCCTTATCAGTAAAAATTTGAGTTCTTACAACAAATTTACTTACTTATATATAAATGTTATGTATATATTATGGTGCTAGTATATGCAATATAAAACCTCTACAGAAAAAAAATCTATAAAGACAGAAAATAAATACACATAGAAGGGTCCATAGTCCGGTGGATCATTCTGCACGCCCCTGGGATGCATGCACCACCCCCTTCCATTTTAGAGAGTATTGCACTAAACAAGGATGGTCTTCAGGGGAGGAGGAGCATCAATGAACTCCTGAAATCGCATGTTAAATACACTTTGTGGGTATGTGCATTTTTCTTGGAAGAAAAGTCCACAAATTTCATCTGATATTCCTAGGGGTCCATGTCCCAATTAGACTTTATAAGCCACTGCACAAAAGAAGTATTATCCACATCGTTAAACCCTGGACTTTTCTGAACTATGACTTTCTCTTTTTTTTTTTTTTTTTTTTTTTTTGATGAAGTTATACTCTTGTTGCACAGGCTGGAGTGCAGTGGTGCGATCTTGGATCACTACAGCTTGAACTCCCAGGTTCAACCTATTCAACTACCTCATCCTCCCTAGTAGCTGGGATTACAGGCATGCACCACCATGCCCAGCTAATCTGATATTTTTAGTAGAGACAGGTTGTGCCATGTTGGTCAGGCTGGTCTCAAACTCCTGACCTCAGGTGATCCGCCCTTCTCGGCCTCCCAAAGTGCTGGGATTACAGGTGTGAGCCACGGCACCCAGCTTGAACTATGACTTTCATATCTCATCTTAGGTGTCTTACTCAGAACATGCTGCTTCTCCTATCCTAAGACCTGAGAGAACCAACCAGCACCAGTCCAAATGTAAATAATGGTTTGTCTTTTATTCTTCCACTTTTCTGGTATGAGTCCTCTGTCCTACGCTTTAACAAGGCTTGACATATACCTTATGACCTGTACTTTGTAACATAAAAATGCACCAATCTTCAGAATCTTTTTAAAGAAGAGCAAACAAACTCAGTAATGGGGGACAATTAATTGAGCTATGCCTTTTAGGTAAAATGTGCTTGTATTAGTTTTTTTAATTTTGAAAAGTGATAGAGTTTAACCTAAAAATTATTGCAATTTCTGGCACTGTAAAATGTCTTGAGGACAATACTGTAATTGTTTTCCAGGGATCCTCAAATCACCTAATAGAACCAAATCTTTTCATCTGATTGCTCCAAAGCAAACCTATTATTCTGAGCTCCGGACATAGGATTAATTCTGGCCAAAATTAACAATCCTACTGGAATCTAGAAAGGTATCCTTAAAATTGAGATTCACCGTAAATTTAAAGACATTTTTAAGCAAAGCACACAATGCATTTTTACTATCAAAGTGAACATATTTTTGTAGTGTAGTATTGCTCTTGGTGTCCAATGGCTTAATTAACCACAATAATGATGAAATAAAACTTAAACAACATCTTTAAAATGGAATCTATTAATGCTAGGCAGAGTAAGAACACCTAGTGCCAAGTGGATGGACCTTTCTATCTCTACAATATGTCAATTCGAGTTCAATGCTCCCCCTGCTGGCTGGATAACAGAACACCTCAGTCCTTTAACTGCCGCGGGCATACCATTGGAGAATGAAAATTCCAATTTAAGAGGAGAAAATAGAACAGCTTCCTGTGCTTATATCCTGTTAACTCCAGACAAACAGCCTTCTCCTCAACTTCCATAGGGGTCTACCTTCATGTTCTCAGTACTCCCTATTTTACTTTCCCTCTCTGATCTATCTTTAATATTTCTCCCATGGAGCCAATAAGTGGAAGCCACAAAGAAACAAACATAATCTCAAAGAATGAACTTTTGGATGAGTAGAGCTGTCCGATGCTACAAATATTGCCCCGAGATAAAGTGAGCACCTTTGAGGATTTAAGTAAAGGGTGAGTGGATTATATGGAACAGAGACAAGAGGGTGTGATAGAAAAGAACCAGTGTTTAGGAATCCAGAGCTATTTGGATTTGTATGCTGTCCACCATTTCCTAATCTATTAAATGGGGATGATAATAACACTATCCACGGGACTGTAAGGTTCAGAGATATGAATGCATAGCAGCTTGCAAGGTTGGCGGGACGTAAGCACTCGGGAGCATTAGAAACATCACTATCATTATCCCCTCGAGCCTGAATCCTCCCTAAAAGCCTTTAATTCCATCACCAAGAAAAGTAACCACCTTTTCACAAGTACTATCTTCTCTAACAACAGTGGCCTAAAATGATAGCGCATCTACAATTCAATTATACTGCAATTTCCCTTACCACAGATAGCTTCCAGCAAAGTCTCAAATACTCATAATTTGGTGAGTCCTTCTCCACAACCCAATAGAAAATCATCCAGTTTTTATTAAAAGCATAAAAATCTCTCCAATTTTTTGCAAAAGTAAACCCACAATTCCACCTTCACAGTCATAAAATAAAATTGCTGACAAAAGGAACAAATTTGCATTTAATATTTAGCTGGTCTCTGCCTTATGCCTTTAGAAGTGTGTCCAATTTTGGAAAAAAAAAAAAAAAAGAAGGTTTCTAAGCTTAAAAATGGCTCCTTTGCTTACTTGGAAGCCAGTTCTTCTACACAAATGGACTATAACTCATACATGTTAAATTTGCCAAACCTCTGACACTTAATTTTTACTTGATTTTCTAAAACTGTGTGGCTGGCTGTAAAAATTCTAACTCAAGAGTTTATCAGCATAAGAAATAATCACAATTATTAATGTCCTCAGAGAAATTTCTTGCCCTACATGAATTTACTAAAGGGCTTTAAACATATTAAATCACCTATTACTGCCAGTGCTTTGAATGTTGATGAGTCATATTATAAGTGGATCCACTTCAAAGAATCATAGAAGAAGCTTTGATTATAGATATTTTCAAAATGGTTTTTTTAACACTGATTATAGATCTACTTTCCCTTATAATACAGAAGTTTGAAATCATTTCTAAAAGTTTATCAATATAACTAGAGTTTCCAACTGCTACTTTGTTCATCACGATAAGGTTTGTTCCTAATGAAAATAATTTTTTTAAAAAACCGTTCTCAGATAGCATCTAGAAAATTGCCCATTTAACAATTTCTCTGAGTTATTCACAACAAATACATACTTTTATTTACAACTGGGAATGCTTTTAAAAATATAGTGAATTTATGGTCAGTTTTAACCTCCACATGTTTTCTTAGACTTTCTTCCACTAAAATATCACAATAAATGGTCACCTTGACACCATAAATTATAAAAAGAGCTTTGCTTTCCTTCTCTCAA
Organism: Pan troglodytes; assembly: GCF_028858775.2. NCBI lineage: Eukaryota > Metazoa > Chordata > Mammalia > Primates > Hominidae > Pan > Pan troglodytes. The sequence goes on from NC_072404.2 coordinate 103,815,366, forward strand.
ACTTGGGAGGGCTATGTATCAAAAACAGAACAAAGTCCACTAAATCTTTTGAACCATTGAAAAGAGAAAGACAAATCAATGACAAAAATGATGTGCCTTCTCACCAATACACAAATTAAACTGCGTATTTTGTAGGATGTATAGGGTTATTGGTCTTTTTATTATCACTTTTGTGAGGTATCTGCCAAGTAAGTCTAATTCAGTAAAATAGATTGATACATTGGGAAAAAATCTCTAGTCTGCATTCTGGGTTGGGAATAAAATCATGCAGACTGTTTAGTCAACCTTTACCACTCGTATTTTTATCTAATTGGTCTGAAATATTATTTAAAACTCCCTCGGTGATTGCAATTTGCAGGAAGTCTTGAGGAAAACTGTATGAGACTAAAGCCACAAGGTTCTGAAACCCTCCCTTAAAGTCAATGGCAAAGTTGGAAGTCTGTGCCTATGTGCCTTTTTCTAGGAAGACAAAATATATTGTACTTCTCTAAGTTTTTCCAGATCCCACACAATATTTACCAAATCAGAATTGCTAGGGGTGGACCCAAGATATTTCTATATTTAATTAGTACACCAAGGTGGTTCCCATGTACTCTCAGAGTTTGAGAACCACTGGTTTATTAACATCATCATATTTTTAGGTGATTCTGTATCCCTCTCCCCAAAATGTTTAGGACTACAGCTTTCAAATAGTGGGCTCTTTAAGCTGTTTTAAAAAGAACATGTAATGGCTCATTGAACATGTGAGCAATTAATTTGGGAACAGTTACAATATTACAAATGTGATTACTTATTGCAAACCCAATTAATCCAGTCAGGAAGAATGTTAATTACAAAGGAGTGTGGAAATTAGCATGAGTGCATGACTAAATGCCTAAAATCTGACCTATTATATTGTCTGTCAGGTAATTTACTTCAAAAATACTTCCACAGGAGGTTTTATGTATATATGTGCATGAGGGCTATAAAGTAACATTAATCCACACTCCAGGGCTGATTGAGTAATCTTGGACATATCCTAATTAGGAAAATCCATAGCTTTAGAATTGGCTATTCTGGCATTTCAAATATCATCATTAAAATCTACACCAGAGGGTGTGTTAATTAGCATAAAATATGTCAATAATAATTTTTCATGGTTGAAATATGGTCTTGAAGATATATGGAGAACTAATAAATATTTAACATAATGAAACTTAGGCTAAATCTTGTTCTACTTGTGACATACCACTTGGTAGCAAGATTGACAAGGAAAGACATATAGTCCTATCTATCTTCAATCACCAGAGATGACTTATATTTACCAAAAACTCTTGAATTACTCAATTAGCTCAGATCACTTCAAAAGATGACTCCAAAAAATGGAAAAATGGTAAAAGATGGCTAAGAAAATGACACACAAAGCAAAACTGTACTGAATTGATTTAAAAAGCGAAATGAAATAATGCTGAAAACAATAACTGCATTTCTCTAATGAGCAATGGAATATCAATAAAAATGAATCCAGATATAATAGAAAGCAATCGGGAAGGATGCCAAAGTTCCAAAGAAATCATCTCTCTTTCTATGGGAGCAGCCAAGATTTACTAGGTGCTTTTATGGCCCTTCCCCTCTGGGCATAACTGAAAAGCTAGAGGAAGAGCCTTAGCCAAGCTGAGCCACTCAACTCCTCTCTTTTGAAAATTTAAAAGTTGTAGTGGAGAATGGCAAGGAATAATGGAGGCATGACAATGACAGCACTCTACAGACGACTGTGAACTTTTGCAGATGAGGTCACAAAACAGTACTAGATTTTTGGTTGTTCTTTCAATTATGAAATAATCCAGTATCCTTCTACTAACTTTCCTTTTTGCTTAAGTTAGAGAAAGTTAATTTCTGTTATATAAAACAAAAACAGTTTCAACTAATATACCTAGTAAACAGGACATGGCAAAAATGGAGGAATACAGGACCATCTTAAAGTAGAAATAAGAGTCACAATTTTGAATAGTCTTAAAAAGTACCCAGATAAAGAACATTGTTGGAACACAATTCATGGATGTTTGGCATTTCTGCATGTTTTGCAAGCAGAGACACTGATGACCTTCGTTCTGAAATATCTGTTCAAGGATGTTTGTATAATGATAGTGTGCAACCTTGGAAGAGAGAGTTAATGTCTCCCTTCAGAGGAGAGGTTACTGTCCACTATAATCAAGATAATAGCTCCCTGCAGGGCAAATGTCAAGCAGGTTTGCTCCCAGCCCATTGTAGTTTTGGGTTCCATTTGTTGGTGTTTCTCAATTGCAACACATCCATTTGGATTGCTCTGCATTTTCCCCAAGGGACTTGGGGAAAGGGGGCCTGAAGCAAATATAAAGCTTTTAGTTCCTTGCCTTGCTGGAACAAAGTCTTTCGTCTCTGACCCAGAAGCTGCATGCCTTCCGCCAGCATCTATTAAACTGTGGCCGGCTAACATCTTAGCTTTAAAGTAGAGAAAATTCCAGATCCTTCAGAGTTCTTGACAAACATTTCAAAGAAGAATTTATAACAGAATGAAGCTGCATCCGTTCTGTATTCTTGTCTTTCAAGTTGCCTAGCAACTAGTTGGTCACCACTGATCTGACAATCTGCAGTAATGAACAACCACGCTATATAGAAAAGTGTAATTGAACTACATGCTTCTAGATGGCAGATTGTCTGATTCATCTCTGTATCTCTATCACCTAGCCCAGTAATACAGACTCCAGACTTCGTGATTTTATTGTTGCAGGACTTTTCCTTAGTTTAGCTAATGACAGGGTTCTTTGTTCCATGGCCACAAAAATTCAGGCTTGCAGATAGTTTGAATGGTGAGTAAGACAGGGTTTTACTGGGTGAAAAAAGAAGAAAAGGGGAAACGGGGACTCTCCCTAGGCCAGAGTCCCTGCTAGAGTACTTCTCGCCTGGCCATTTAAATTCCAGGTTCCAGATAGGAAGAGGAGGGGCCAGACTACTCCCCTCTGCAAACAGCGTGAACTTCCGTGTCTCCACCCAATGCACATTCCTCCTAGTGTGCAGGTTGGTTGGAGTTTTTCCAGGGACCCTCTCCCACCTGGCTATCTCATGATGCTGAACAATTATTAAACAAAAGAGGAAACTATAAAAATGACTGCTGGAATATGTATAGAGTTGTAGTAACTAAGATAGTCCAAAATCTGTATCATAGGTACTTTACCTTATAATCATCTTGTATCTTCAGGTTTATTTAAGCAAAACGAACAGAGATCCAGTCAAGGAAGCTCAGGTGACAGGGACATACATAGAGAAATAAGAGCAAGAAAGGTAACAGACTACTGAAGTTGGAGCTGCAACGTGGCTGCCCCTTTATTTATTTATTTTTTTAGAGGCAGGGTCTTGCTATGTTGCCCAGGCTGAAATACAGTGGCTATTCATGGTGCCATCATAGCACACTGTGGCCTCGAATTCCTGGGCTCAAACAATCCTCCTGCCTCAGCCTCCCAAGTGGCTGGGACTACAGGCTCACACCACCATGACAGGCTTGGCTCTCTATTTAAGATGGCTTCAGAGATCTCAGGAGCAGTAGTTTGTGACTTTTTCAACTCTTTCCTCTACAGCTTCACCACTAATCTGGTTCATTCACATTCTGCATGTTTTTTTCATATCTGCTATTAATTGGCTTTCATCATTATTATTATTTGATTTCTAAGAGAGAGATTCTGATATAGTTCATAAATCCCTAGACAGCCTAGTAAGTGCTGACATTTGGGTAGGTATCCCATCATGAGAGTCGTGTGATATAAAACATAGCCACCTAGACATCAGAAGCTCTGCGTGGGCAATTTTTAAAGGAGGCAAGGGTATGAAAGACCATAAATAACATCTCTATTACAAACTGCATCACAAAAGTTGTAATGTTTTATAACTTTTCTCAATAAAACAGAAACTTAATTTAATTCAAATACTTTGTATTTGAATGCCTGCTTTGTATCTACCCATCTCACACTCTTCCTAGCACTCCTTTCTCCTTGAAAATATATATGTTGGTCAGGCCTGGTGGCTCACACCTATAATCCCAGCACTTTGGGAGGCCGAAGCAGAATGATCACTTAAGCCCAGGAGCTTGAGACCAGCCTAGGCAACATAGTGAGACCCTGTCTCTACACAAATAGCCAGGTATGATGGTGTGCACCTGTACTCACAGCTACTACAGAGGATGAGGCAGGAGGATTGCTTGAGCCCAGGAGGTAGAGGCTGCAGTGATCATGCCACTGCATCTCAGCCAGGGTGACAGAGTGAGACTCTATCTCAAAAAAAGAAAAGAAAAAAAAAAAAATATATATATATATATATATATATGCTTCTTCATGCAATTTGAGCATTTTGTTTTTAGATAAAGACAAAATATAAAGAGTTCTTAGACATCATTTTTTAATGCTTGTACAGAAAAAAAGAGGGGTTGGGGGAGACAAAGAACATCAATAACAAAAAACAAAAGTTCATTAAAATGCACAAAAAAATGTCCAGTTACTTTAGAAATTAAAGAAACACAAAGTTAAAAAGCTCACTTCATCTCTGGCTGTTTCTTTTCAAAATAATAGGTTGATAAGAGTTTAGACAAAAGATCACTCTCATCTACAGTTGATGTGGTATAAATTGGTACAAAATTTCTAGAGAGAAATTTATCAGTATGTATCAAAAGCCTTAAAAATGTTTATATCTTGGACAAGGAATGAATGCTAATAAATTAATATTTGATTTTTCTAAAGACTTTGACCCAGTAGAGTCCATATGAAGGCTTCTCGTAAAGCTGTGAGACTCAAGTTTTCTCTCCACTGCACAAATCCGAACAGCACATAGCTGTCCCCCAATGCAGCTGTCTGGGGCAACCTAAACTTGGAGGGAGAGCTGTGTGGGTCTGAGGAACAAGCACGTGAATCACAGAAGTCTTCTAACTTTGGGAAATGCCATGGCTATTTGCAGCGCAAAGCTGACAGAAGGAACTAGAACACTGCAGCTCTCAAAAAGCCACACAAATACATTCTTTGAACTGGTTCACATGACTATGTGCAAATCCAACCCTCTGAACAGGTGTCATGGAAAGGAGTCTGCAAAAAACACCAAAAGGTTATTTTTCTAAAATCATGTTTTATTGCCTTCTCTTCCAATGAAGGCAACCCCCAGCTGGTTATTGGGAAGTCACATCCCCCTTCTTCCTATATCTTAGCATGGGAGTGGTAAAATTGCCTGAAAGAAAGACACTACAACAGCATTAAGTCCATGTGCAAATATAATGACTGACCCTCATATCATATCTCAAGCGCAACAGTTGTCATAGCTTTATTTATAACAAAACATTGGAAATTAACCAAATGTCTAATAATAGTGGATTGGTTTAAGTAGATATGGTGCATCCATTTGATGGATTGCAATCCAGTATTTTAAATGTTCTCAAAATATACTTATAGAAGAAAATTAATAGCTATTTGCTAAAATAAACAAGTATAGATTACAGGGGAGTTGCATCCCATACAGGAAGTTAGGTTTTAAAACCAGCACATAATGGAGAAAAAGTTTTGCATAATCAACATTACCCTTGAAAATCTCTAGGTTGAAGACCAAATACCATAACTTCCACACAGTTTTTCTTTTAGTATTAGAATACGTGGCTGTTTCTGTGATTGTGCATGAAAGTTGTTGGCTTGAGTATGGACCATGTTATAAGAAAAATATGTATTTTTGCCATCAGAATCATAGTCACTGTAGCAAGTTGCACACACCATGTGAGACACACAGAAACTGGAATTGACTAAGAAAAAAGAAATTCCTATCCCCCATCTCATGCTTATTCCAAAGCATATATTCATGAGCTAAATGAAGAGGAATTTTAAAATTTTAATTAAATTATTGTCTGTCTCACACACAGAGAGAGTAAAATTCATCTAAGTTAATGTGTGCAGTGATTATCCATGTAAATCATTACATACAATATAAGTTCAAGTTTGCTTAAAAATTTTTATTTTTTACAGATATGCATAAAAATTCAGAAAGGATGTATGTAAAAATATTAATAACCATTATCTCTAGTGAGGTGATGTATATTGCCAGGGTTTTTTCTTTAATCTGTCTGCATTTTTCAAAAAAACATAAACATATATTACTTTCATTATCAGAAGAAACTAGGATTATTTTTAACTAGCATTCACAAAACATAGATGGTATATTTAAAACTAAGCTTTATTGTATTATGAATGCAGGCTACATGTAGAACAATATATAGTTTTGATGTACAATTTCTGATTCAAATTAACGAGCACTTTGTTAAATTACTGCTAAACATTACGGAAACATGAGAACACATTATGACGCAGTATGTTTCAATCAACAAAATTTCATTCGTCTCCCTTGGTAAAGCAGTGTTATTAGGGACTATTGAACAGAACACGGAGACAGCCTCCTTATATTGAACTGGATGTTAAAATACACTTGTCAAGGAAAAAAAGGTTCTGTCTAGATATGGATTATATAAATATACATAAAAAAATCTGTAGAAAATTGCCCTAGGAGGTCCTTTCTGAGTGTTTAGACATTCCTAATCTTTCGTGCTTCCGTGATATATTGTTAAAATATCTATTACAGCAATATTTTCTCTGCTTCATTCTCAAAAGATGCATAGATGCATTCAGGTAATGAGGGAAATTTGTTACTGAAACACATATATCACTCTAGTAAGCCTGTTTTAATGATTGAAAAAAATATATGTCTCACATAGAAGGATTTTAAAGACAGGTTAGTTGTAATGGTTCTTTGATTAAGTAAAATCACTGGTGGTTGATTCATTGTGTCAGATTTGAAATGAGATTAAATTGTAAGAGTAAGTTTTAAATTCTCTGCATTAAACTGAATTAATAAATTGAGCAAAGACATGATTCAAATAGGATTGAAAGGTTCTGCTAAAACCAGACTGTTTAGGTCCATTAGCAACCTGCTAAGAAAGAATATCTTATCAGAAAACAGCGTAGGCTGTGGAAAATTAATAGTGCTAGACCCAGTCTTGGTGTAGAATTACATGGAAGGGATTAGGAAGTGAGGGGAAGGTAATTAAGTAGAAAGAACAGCCGGAAAGAACTGAAAAGCCAAAGATCAGATGGTCCTCAAGTTGAGCCCCTCACCATCTGTTGGCAATCATCAAAATTTATTTGATCTTATTGTATATTTACTCTGTGAAAGGAAAAGAATAAAACCTCATTCTAATGAATGAATAGGTGAGATCAAGGAGAATACCCATTATAACAGAGCTCATTATTATAGCAAGTAAAATCATTCCCATTGCAACATAACAAATACAATTAATATAATCTAATTGTTACATCTTTGTCCATGTCCCTAATATGAGCTTCATAAAAAGATTCTCATGTTTTCCTGGCCCTTTGTGATTTAGTTGGAGCACTTTGTTTATAATTTTGCTGTCATTGTTTATTGTATGTTTGTCTATACAATTGCTCTTATAAAATTGCTGAGTGACTGCATGCATGCATCAGGAAAAGTAGGTCAATCAGCCACTTAATGTTTCCTCTTCTAATCTGCATTAGCACCTGTGATTTCAGTATCAGCTAAGGGGGTTACTACTATTTACCCAGTTATACAAAACAGAAAATACAATTCTTTCCTCTCCTTTACCTCTGGTTCTCACATCCAATCAACTACCATGTCCTCCTAAATGTTTTTCTATAGCTTTACTTCTTTAGCCTTTGTTTTTGGGGCTTCCTCCCTTCTTTTTCGGCCATACTGCAACTTTTCATTTCAGCCTTTCACCTTAATTAGTTACTACCTGCCTCTTTTCTCGTTCCCCTCAAATCCATCTTCCATTACACAGAGAAAACACAACTCTGACCTTTCAACTCCCTGTTAAAAGATTCCTGTTTCCACAGCACTTGCAGGATAAAGTCCAAAGGCATTTGAGTAGTATGGGAAACCCTTAACCACAGTGTCCCCTGACTATTTCAGCTCTCTAACTCTTTTCTCCCATCTCACAGTTTATGCCCTCCAGCAAAACCAGAGAGTAATTTATAAAGCAACTACCAGTAAATAATTAAGCAATTTTTATTATAATCAACTCATGACATGCCTCAGGGATGAGTATTTCTATTCATTCTTAGGTCTGTGCTATGCATTAGTATTTAAAAATTAGCTGCTGGGGTTTTAGACTGTGAGCCTTGCAAGGAAGGCAGACCAAACGATACAGCCAGCTATCACATGGGAGCATCTGTGCAAGACGTCTCTGCACAGCTCAGCAAGACAAGCAGATACATCATCATATCTCTGAATACATATTAGTATTGCCCACCAGTCAAGCAGTATGCAGCTTCACAGGAGAGCTGTGTATTTTCCTTTATTAAAAAATGATTGAGACTGTCATTCTTTGCCTAGTGCCATCTTTCACATACCTAGCAGCACACTTTTAACATGCCGGATATTTGAAAGAGTTATCAGAAAAGGCTGGCTGCCTCATATCAAGTGTTTAATTTAGTTCTGAAGTCTCTTGAGAAAAATGAATTGATGTCAGATTTTTAATTTTAAAGTTACATTTGCATTGCAGATGGACTATTTAACAGTTCACGTAATCAATAAATTACTACTTCAGCACAGGACATGTTAACGAGAGACGGTAGGATCTAAATTAGTGGTTTCTTTTGAAAATTCACATCATGCTTGCTTGCTTGCTTACTTAAATCTGTTAATCATAAGAAATCACCGTCTTGTAATGAAAAAATAAATAGCTGAATGTTTCCACAAAGTAGTCAGCTTCTTGGACATGATATTCATTTCTTTTTAGGGACTAACATATCTTGATAAGTAGTAATATTCTACCCCACTCACCCCTCCCTACCAACCTTGCAAAGAATGTGCAGACCCAAACTTTTAAAACCTGTTTAAAATGCTATTTCATAACTGTGCCAAATGCTAGCGAACAAATATTTTTAAATGTATTGGGTATTGTATTAAAAGTAATTAATGGCAAAAACCGCAATTACTTTTGAACCAACCATACAAATGGGCACTGAGCTAGTAAAAAGTGAATATTTTGTGTTTTAAAATTATTCATGTTTCTTTTTATAAAGAATAAACTTGTTTTATTGAACAGCATTATACATTTTTATCAGCTTTATTGAGATATAATTGACATAAACTGCACATATTTAATGTATACAATTTGATGTGTATGATATATATGTGTGGGCTTTATGATTTCTAGTTAAAAAGTTAGAAATGAATGAAGAAGAAAACTATCCACTATATTCACAGTAATATAATCACAATTAAAACTTTAGAACATGCTCTTCCAAGTTTTTAAAATCTATTCATATACACATACGAATAAAATAGACATGTGCTTCCATTTCTATCAAATTGTGAACAAGCTGCATACATTAGGTTGTGTTTTTTTGTGTTTTTAACTAAAGTTTTCATAAATATTTTTTCATATTACTATCTTTCTAAAGAATTTTTAATGTATACATATATCACATACATTTTTATCTGTAGTGAAATAATCACAAAATGAATGATGAAGAAAATAATCACCTATAGCCACCTATAACCACTACTTAAACCATAAAAACATAACCATATAAGTAACCATGCATATAATCACTATTAAAATTCTAAAATATGTTTTAATACACATATGAATTTTAAATATATGTAATTGTATATACACACACTTTCATTTTTACTAAAATATTAATCAAACTATATGTATTATTTTATACCCTGATTTTAAAGAAAATTTAATAAGCAGTTTGTATACTTGCAATTTTTTTTACAAAAAGTTTAAAAAATACAGAAATGAATGAAGCCAATTATCACCAATAACTCAAGTAATACAGATAATCACTATTTAAACTTTGGAATATATACTTCTGGACAGATATAGAAAAAACCATTTTATTATTAAATTCTATTTTTAATTTAAATTTTATATGAGCATTTTTCCATGTTATTATATATCTTCTTAAGAAATAATTTTAAGCAGCTGAATAGTTTTATAACATGAAGTACTTTTGATAACATTGGATATAATAAAATATTTTAAATCTTGGCCAATTTTATAGCAAAACTTTTCATTTTTAAAAAACATACAATCTTTTGATTAGTATTGAAGTTAAATGTGTTTTTCAAATGCTCATAGACCATTTTAAATGATGTCTTATTTATTTCGTCCATTCTGTATGCTATAAATAATTTTTCCATTTTATCATTTCCTTTTATGGCAATTTTCATGCACATACGTTTTCCTTTATATTTTTTCTTCATAATTTTTTTCTTTGCCTTTTTGCTTAAGCTAAATATTCACTTATATGATTTTTTTTTTTTTTTTTTTTTTGTAGAGATGGAGTCTTGCTCTGTCACCCAGACTGGAGTGCAGTGGTGCGATCTCTGCTCACTGCAACCTCCACCTCTCCTGTTCAAGCAATTCTCCTGCCTCAGCCTCCCAAGTAGCTGGGACTACAAGCGCACACTGCCATGCCTGGCTAATTTTTTTTGTATTTTAGTAGAGACAGGGCTTCACCATGTTGCCCAGGCTGGTCTCAAACTCCTGAACTCAGGCAATCTGCCCGCCTCAGCATCCCAAAGTGCTAGGATTACAGGTGTAAGCCACCATGCCCAGCCTCACTTATATGTTTTAAAGTTTATTTAATTTTGAATTTGAATTTTTAACATCTGGGATTTATTTGTTATATAATGTAAGGTGACCAAGCATCCTTGTACACGGATTTGAAATTACATCTTTATCACATAATAAATTCTTATGTATGCATTTGAATTTAAAATTTGTGCTAGTGAAGTGATGAAAGCTGCAGTTCAATCTCTAAGCTTTTGTTCCTTTTGTATCTGTTTAGTTAAATGTGGCATTGATTTAGGGTGATACTTTTTCTTTTTTAACACTCCATAAAGCACCAAAGATACATTTAAATTTATGTACATACATGTAACTATTTTTCTTCTTTAGGTTTATATTTTCTTTTAAAGCAATACAAGCTTTTTGTAGGAAAAATGTAAGTAAAATTGTAAGGAAGCAGAAAAATTATTTTGATCTCTTTTAATCAACAATAACCACTGATAACACTTTGGCATATTTAGTTTTACAACTTTTTTCACTTTTTCTTCTTTGTGGAGGATACAAGAGATGTAAATAAAGGTCTTTAAATGGTTTCATAATGATGATTGTTTTATGCTTCCGGTAGAACATTAACTTGATTTGTAATAATGAAATTTTTAATCCTCCTAATGGGATTTGAAACACATTTCTTAAAGAACCTAAATGTACAAACTCATATTCTGAAAACAAAAAAACAAATGTTTTTTAAAATTACTCATTAAAATGGAAATTCTCTATTTTCACCAGTGGGTGGCAATCTCAACATATACACTGTTTGGTATTTTCGACAGAACTGTTAATTGCAAAGGGGAAAGCTACCTAAAATGTCTGACAACTGTAACTCCAGCAGCTATTGTTGCCCTTTAGTTGTTGCGCTTAAAAAAAGAAAAAGAGAAACCTGCAGGAATAATCACAAGTAAGAACATTACACAACATGGAACAAAATTACCCTGGTTTAACGTGGGCTTGGTGAAAATAAAAGCTATGTGTTAAAATACTATTCTTCATACGCTTCTAAAAAATCCAGTGTTTTAAATATTTCTAGAGAGGACTGAAATTTACATCAAATTTCCTACAATTACGTGAGTTTTAACTATTGCAAAAAAAAAAAAAGGTTATGGAGGATATAACTGTGATGTGTAAACAGCAAACTTTAATGGTTAGCAAAGCATCCAAAACACATAGCTAAACCAACATTATAGTTAGGGGCGTTCAGGTAGTAGAAAGCTTTAAAGAGTGGGTGCATCCACATGGGAAAGACCTGCAAATAGCTGTCTGAAGTTGCGTTATCTCCTATTTGGAAACAAAAACAAACATAAAGCTAAAGTAATTGGTTTTTTAAAGTGCAAAATCCAATAATCTCAAATTTCAGATCATGAAAGAAAGCAGTTTGGGGCATTTCACTGATGTTTTGATCTACATATTTATATACTCAGTCCCCCATTTCAAATATAATATAAACATGGCGATTTTTTTTTATTTTGCAGATAAACCATATACTTTCTTACAGTGGTAATTAAAACCAAATGGCACAAATCACTTGAGAGTGAGAATCCCCAGAGTGCAGGGCAATCTAAAAAAGAGGGTACAGTTGGCAGTAAAGTTACAGAGTTTATCTTCAAACCAAGAGCATGCTCTCAGACAGCTCAGAGCGTTGAATCCACTCTGTCCAACCCAGTTATCTCCTGGTGATTATGACACCCGGCCTCTTGACTCTCTGCAGTATGTCAATTCACTTGTTTCTATTCCATTGCTCTAGAGCCTACTGAGTCTGGGGGACAGGGCATAAAGTGAGTTTGATTCAGGATTCAGCAATGCTTATGCCCCCCTGGCAAACTGGTAGGCACTCCCTCAAGAAGCTCAGTTGAGTAAAAACTAAGGAGACTTTAGGGAGAACTATTTATGCAAAGAAAATTGCAAGGATGACAAAATTGACTTAGAAAAAAAGCCATAGTAGCTGTAAGAGTAAAGATACTAAAGTGTGGTGACTTTTGTTGGTAATGACCCCTAAACCAGCCTCGGGAATACGTATTAAAGCCTGACTGTAAATAGAAATCTAAAAACTGCAAACCTCTCCAACAACACCTACATCAAAGAAAGAGAAATTCTCATCTGCTGCATCATCCAGTTCTTTCAACTATTTCTCATATAATGCAAGTTTCTAGACCCTCCCATCGTAATTACCCTCCTATGATATCCTCTTGTTATTAGTGCAATTCTTAGGGTGTAGATTCCCATAATTAAACCCAATATGCTAGCAATGAGGAACAAAGTAAGGCTTCTATAAGCTGTACACTTATCCGCCATTAACAGAACACAATATTCCTTGAGCTTTTTTAGTATTGACCTAGAGCTTTCAGTAAGTATTTATCAGAGGTCAGTTTAATTGTGAACAGCACTAAAACAGGCAGTCTACTTGCTTACACACTGTTTAAACCATATTCAGCAATCTGCAGGGGATTAAAATCACCTCAATAAATGGAGATGAAGGAATTAATGCACAATCAAGTACCAAAATGAGCATTTCAGATTCCAAGAGCTTTCATAGTTCAGAGTCAAGGAGTAGTTACAAGGCAGACAGGACTTAGCAGCTAACATTCACTGAGTGTTTATTTGGTGCCAGACCTTGTTCCATGTACTCCAGTAGCATGAGCTCATTTAATCCTCACATCGACCCTGTGAGTTAGATACTATTATTATCTCCATTCTACAACGAGGAAACTGAGGCTTAGAGATGTTAAATAACTTGTCCAAAAGTACACAGCAAGTAATTGGGAATATCTGGGTCCTGAACCTAGACAGCCTGACTCCAGAGACACACACAACTGCTCTGCTATGTGTTCTCCCTACACAGCTGTGGCACCATCAGTCTCAGTCATGCCTGAAAAATCAGAGGTGTCTCATTTAGCCTGTTTCATGGTCGCTGCTTTGTGATCTTCAGGGACTGCCACTTCCCAGCTCCTTCTTTAATGTGAAACCAGGCAAACTGGCCGTAATGAAACAGTCTGAAGCTTCATGACATCTGTGTCCACTGCATTCATGAGGATCCAGCCCATGGTGGCAGATGAGGGCTCCATGAAAATGAGCAGCATAAACATCAAAATAATCCATAATAGAAGATTTATGAAAAGAGTTGATATTCCTTCTGATTTTTGATTTGGGGATAGTAACAGATAATTCATAACTATTTACATCTTTTTCACTTAAGTAACAAGCAAAACGATGCAGATTGTCTGCTGGACATTGCAATAGATACCATAACTATTCACTGCAGGGCTTTAGGAGATATTTATGGCTCTTTAGAAGCAGATGCACTTTTTAAGATTTTTCGCTGTGACTTAAATTTTGAATTCTAACCACTCAAGGCTATACTGAGAGAGGTGAGTATGAAAAGTACTACACAGAAGCAAAAGGAAATACACAAAAAGGCAAAAGGAAGAAAGACTTCCCCCCAAATTAGTTGAAAATATGTATACTAATTGAAAGCCAATAACTCCAGAACTAATGGGATAATATTCATAACCCCAAGGGAGGATGCTTTGAATAATGATAAATTAGAAGGAATTCATTCTACAGATTTAAAATATTTCTGTACTGTTCTTAGGGGGAAAAGCAAAACAAAAAATTTGTCAGCAAGCATATGAATAACCCCTATTAGACTAATGAAAAGTGAAAAAACTACTAAGAAAAGGTGATCTTATGTCCTTTGTGAAACAACTTAAACATTTATCTAGACAAGTACCGTATTTAAGGAGCCAAATTCTGCCTCAAAGGGAACCAGCTGGCCATGAAATATAATCTCTTTAGCTGGATGGAGGATAAACAAAGTTTAGTCCTTCGTGCAGAACATGCAATGAAGATAGAAAGCACATTGCCCTGGGATTTGTCCTGAGCAGGTGTCAGCAGCCTCTGTGAGATGGCTGCCAGGTCTTTATTTATTCACTCTCTCAGGAACTGGAAGAGGGAGGGCTTCTAGTATCCTTAGGTCACACACATGCCCAGAAGTGGATGTACTTTGAGGCAGCGAGGTTACATCTATAAGCCAAAACACTTGAAAACTACCTGGATCGTGTTTGCTGCTCCACGGAAAATGTGGGGCTCAGGCGTCCCCCCTCCCCCAGGAACTTCTCTTCCCATAATCCCAGTTACTGTTCCTGGGGTTTATTTAGAGTCCTCAAGAATTTCCTTTTATAATGCAAGTACCCTTAAGATAGATGGCACCTATATTTATTTTTGCAAAAGATGTAGAGAAGCTGTGAGCCAGGTAACTCGCTAGACTAATTATGACCTTAAGTGAAGAACAACTCAGTTCTGTGTGTTTATCCAGTCCTAAGAGTCTGCGTGTTGGGGGCACAGTGACAGGGAAAGGTTGAGAGTATTGTTGGTTAAGAAAGCTAGTGGAGGCTGGGTGTGGTGGCTAATGCCTGTAGTCCCAGCACTTTGGGGGGCCGAGGTGGGAGGATCGCTTAAGCTCAGGAGTTTGAGACCAGCCTGGACAAGATGCAAAACCATGTCTTTACAAAAAATACAAAAATTAGCAAGGTGTGTAGGCCAGTGCTTGTAGTCCCAGTTCTTGGGAGACTTAGGAGAACTGCTTGAGCTCAGGAGGTTTAGGCTGCTGTGAACTATGTTCTCACCACTGTACTCCAGCCTGGATGACAAAGTGAGACAAAAAAAACAGAAAGCAAGCAAGAAAGAAAGGAAAGCCAGTGGCCACTTTTATTGTTGTTTTAGTTTTCTATTTTCATCTGTGTTAAGACCTCAAAGGAAACGTGTTATACATCAATTCTGAGGCCAGAATACTATATTAAAATAATATTTTGCATATATTTATGCTATTGGGTAGGTCTGTAAACAAGAATAATTGAGATCTGACCAGAAGCAGAAGCAGTGCACTGTATCTGGGATTTATGGACTAATAAACAGTATGTTTGGTTTACCTCTAGTTTGTGAGCAAACAGAATTTTTTACAATTATTTACCTATTCACTAAAGTCAAATGGAGCAATGTAATTAAAGTTTTCCAGGTCTTCGTAATAAATAAAAACAGTCTCAAGTGCACTTGGATTAATTAAGGAAACATTTCCTTTTTCCTTTTTCTATTTTACTTTCTATATATTTTTCTTTTTTTAGTTTGATTCTAAATAAATGTTCTTTAGTCTATACATAAATGAACAGAAATATTATGTGAGATTGATGACAGAAAACTAATGAGAAACTTTTACAAACCTTTATAATTTGATTAGTTCTGTAATAAAAGAGAACTCATAGCCACTTTCAGATTCTACGATTGGGAGTTAAAAACCTAAAAGTCTGTTCTTTCTGTGTCTTCCGTACTCAACCATATCTATGACATTTTGTTGTTCTTAACTTCCCAATATTCATTTCCTCCTTTTTAAAATTAAATTGCACAAACTTCCTTCCAGAACTATTTCTCCACCCTCAACTATCAATCCATGTGTTTTGGTTGGCACACCATCCTAGTTCCTGGCCACTTAGAGCAATAGATCCCCCAAGAGATTGGGTCAGGGACCACATGACCTACGTTGGTCCCATTACAATGGCTCCCAGGATTTTTGTGGAAACTGCACTTTCTCTTTTCCTCTGGACTTGAGCCTTGGAGAAGTTAAGCCTAGAGTTAGCCTGAGAATGAAGCCAACAAAGGAAATATGAAACTAGAGAGATGTGGCAAAACTAGGGCCTGATGATATTCTGAGTCCTGTGTCAAACCTTTAACATTTTGTTATGGGCACCAATACATTCTTTTTCTCAAGCTATTTAGAATCAGGTTTCCTTTTCCATGCAGCTAAAGGAGACCTATTTCATATAGAAACCAATCTGATTGCTTCTTCTTATTCCATGACTATTGTGTCTATTTTGCTTAGATTCTCTCATTCAGTATTTTACATATTTAACAAAAATACCATGTTTTCTTTTTTTTTATTATTATACTTTAAGTTCTGGGTTACATGTGCAGAACATGCAGGTTGCTTACACACGTATACATGTGCCATGGTGGCTTGCTGCACCCATCAACCCGTCATCTACATTAGATATTTCTTTCTCCTAATACTATCCCTCCCCTAGCCTCCCACCCCTGACAGGCTGGGTATGTGATGTCCCCCTCCCTGTGTCCATGTGTTCTCATTTTTCAACTCCCACTTATGAGTGAGAACATGCAGTGTTTGGTTTTCTGTTCTTGTGTTAGTTTGCTGAGAATGATGGTTTCCAGCTTCATTCACGTCCCTGTAAAGGACATGAACTCATCCTTTTTTATGGCTGCATAGTAGTCCATGGTGTATATGTGCCATATTTTCTTTATCCAGTCTATCATTGATGGGCATCTGGGTTGGTTCCAAGTCTTTGCTATTGTGAACAGTGCCACAATAAACATACATGTGCATCTGTCTTTATAGTAGAATGATTTATAATCCTTTGGGTATATACCCAGTAATGGGATTGCTGGGTCAAATGAAAAATACCACATTTTCTTGACTTTAAAACATACCTTTGCACAAGTCGTGTCCAAAAATACTTTGAGAAGTAAGTAGTGATGCAGCTGGCATTGCCTGCACATAAACAAACTTATTCAAATCAAGAAGAAATCTTTACTTGGATAGAAGAAATCCAAGTAAAAAAAAAAATTCTGTTTGCTCGCAAACTAGAGGTAAACAAAATGGCATTGGGTTGTGACCCTGTTATCTGCACTGGTTTCACGCACCATATAGTTGCACGTTGACTTAAATTCAGATTCTAAATTTTTACTTAACATGCTTTCAGAAGATATTATGAAGCAGCACTGAAATAAAGTGTTATTGCGGTAGCAGAAGCTAAAGATTACCTGGCAAGAGCCAGGTGATGCAATTAAAGCTAATAGAAATTGCCAAATCTTTTTAATCCTCAAAATTTCAAAACTAGCAGAGATTGGTCCAAATGATACATGCTTATAAGGAACCATAATCAGGCTCCCAAATAGCTGTTAAAAATCTTTTACTGACTTTCAAGAGACGCTATTTAACTTACAGAAATACTTAATTCAATTAAAGATAAAAAGAAAGTGTGAATTTAATCAAACATGATATGCAGACAAGATATCAGTGTTCTTCCATGGTACAGTATCAATGTTTTGATCCTAAACATGTTAAACAATTTGGTCTCCCAGGAAATGTGTTTTCCATATAGTGCTATATATACATGGATGAGAATGATTCAGGAAAGCCTTCAGGCTCCAAATATGAAGAAGAGTTAGAGTCAATATTTATGAAGCTACAGACATAAAATTTCATTGCTTTCATAAATTTATTAACATACAGGTACTAAATATTATTTATAGATTCTGGTTCTAAGATTTAGACTTAACCTCCCTACCAAACCAAAGGAGAAGAAAAAAAGAAGGAAGGTAAGGGTAAGGGAAAGGGAAAGGGAAGGGGAAGGGGAAGAGGAAGTGGAGAAAGAAAGAAAAAGAAAAAAGAAAGAAAGAAGGAAGGAAGGAAGGAAGAAAGAAAGGAAGGAAGGAAGGAGGGAGGGAAAAGAAAGAAAAGAGGGAGGGAAAGGAAGGAAGGAAAGAAGGAAGGAAGGAAGGGAAGGAGGGAGGGAGGGAGAGAGAAAGAGAGAGACAGAAAGGAAGAAAGAAAGAAAGAAAGAAAGGGAAAGAAAGAGAGAAAGGAAGGGAAGAAAGAAAGAGAGAGAAAGAAAGAAAGAAAGGGAAAGAAAGAGAGAAAGGAAGGGAAGAAAGAAAGAGAGAGAAAGAAAGAAAAGAAAGCAAGCAAACAGGCAAGAAAGAAGGAAGGAGCCTTAATAAGAGAAGAAACTTAGTGGGCGTGAAACTGTGAGTCATCACGAAAAGACTGGCAGACATAGAAGTGAACCAAAACTACAGCCATAGACTTAGGAGGCATCCATTGTGTGGAAAGCCATCATAATTTAAAGTTATTATAAGCAGGAAATGTTTGAGGCCTTTACATCTGGAGCATGTCAGAGCTGCTGTGCTGAGAAGTCAAGACAGCCATCCCGAAATAAAATACTACCCTTGCCATAGCCATGTCATGTTCTGTAAGGAGAACTACATTATTCCTACAAGGATTCAAATTGGATCCCATGTAGGAGAATGTTACAGACCAGCACATATCCAGGAGAATTCTGTTATAAAGATAAACAGTCAAATAAGACTTACCAACCCTTGGCAAAAATGGGAAAGATTGTTAACACACTCAAGCCTCTCACCTCACAAGAAAGAACTTACACCTGAGGAAATGAGTTAATAGAAAGTATTTCAAAGAATATTTAATACTATAAGAGAATTAAAGCAGAGCATGTAATCAAATAATAAAATAAGAACAAGTGGTTATGAAATAAGAATAAGTAGTAATACAAATAATCAGCTAAAGGTTTTAGAAATTAAAAATATTAAGGCGGGATGCAGTGGCTCTCGCCTGTAATCCCAGTACCTTGGGAGGCCAAGGCAGGCAGATCACTTGAACTCAGGAGTTCAAGACCAGCCTGGCCAACATGGTGAAACCCCACTCTACTAAAAGTACAAAAATTAGCTGGGCATGGTGGCGCATGCCTACAATCCTAGCTACTCGGGAGGCTGAGGCAGGAGAATTGCTTGAACCTGGGAGGCAGAGGTTGCAGTAAGCTGAGATCGTGCCGTGGCACTCCAGCCTGGGTGACAGAGTGAGACTCTGTCTCAAAAAAAAAAAAAAAAAATATATATATATATATAAACACACAATTTAGTAAACAGACTGAATAACACGGTATTAATGTATCTACTAAAGAGTAAATTGGTAGCTGGAATATACTGCTGAGGAATTCTTCCAGAGCATAAAACAGAGGTAATGAGATGTAAACAGTGGAGGAAACTGTAAGAGACATAGCAAATAGATCCAGGAACTCACTCTATCTTGACTTAAGGAATTTTCCTAAGGAGGGACAAAAGACAAAAAGGAATAGCTATATTTGGAGCGATAGAGGCAAAGAATTTTTAAGAACAAAAAGTGATGGGATTCCTCTGTCAAAAGCGTTCCTCACATGCTATCAGAAAGTTAAATTCAATAGGAAAAAAAATCTAAACTAGAAACATTAGAATAAAATTTCAAAACACAAAGTATAGAGAAGAAAACACTTCTATTCCTCTTCATTTTAGCCTACCTAATTGGTTTCCTAACACCTCTTTCTTTGGAGTCAGCATCATGACCAAAGGCAGGCATGGAGGTGAAGGGATTGTGGGGCAATGGGGCCAGCGATGGACTTAAGGCAGTAGCAGCGGACACAGGGGCATAGGGTGGGGAATAAAGGGACCGTGAGGAGTAATGAGGGAGCTAATTGTCAAAGAGATACTACTGTGGTCAAGAGATTAGGTACACACAGGAGGCTTGAAGAAAGAAAGAAATATAGTCGTATCCCCCATAACGAAGTTTCTGTCAACAAGGAACAGAGTATAGGAAGATAATCCCATAAGATTACAACAGAGCTAAAAAACTCCTCTTACCTTATGATGTCATAGCGGTTGCATTCAC
Source organism: Pan troglodytes (assembly GCF_028858775.2). NCBI lineage: Eukaryota > Metazoa > Chordata > Mammalia > Primates > Hominidae > Pan > Pan troglodytes. The sequence continues at coordinate 103,835,525 of NC_072404.2, forward strand.
ATGCTTGTGGTGATGCTGGTGTAAGTAAAATTACTGTGCTACCAGTTGAAGAAAAGTGTAGCACATACAGTTATGGACAATATATAATACTTGATAATAATAAACGACTGTGTTACTGGTTTATGTATTTACTACATTACACTTTTTCTTGTTATTTTAGAGTGTACTTCTTCTAATAATTTTTTTAAGTTAATTGTAAAGCAAGTTTAGGCAGGTCCTTCAGGAGGTATTCCAGAAAAAGGCATTGTTATCACAGGAGGTGGCCTCTCCATGTGTGTTACTGCCCCCGAAGACCTTCAGGATGTGGAGGTGGAAGACAGGGATAGTCATAATCCTTCCCCTGTGCAGGTCTAGGTGAATGTGCATGTTTATGTCTTCATTTTTAGCAAATAAGTTTAAAAGGTAAAAAAAAATTTTTTTAAATAGAAAAATCTTATACACTAAGGATAAAAAAATTTTTGTATCACTATACAATGTGTTTGTGTTTTAAGCTAAGTGTTACGAGTCAAAAGTTAAAAAATTAAAAAGTTTATGAAGTAAAAAGGTTACAGTATGCTAAAGTTAATTTATAATTAAAGGAAGAAAATTTTTAAAATAAATTTAGTGTGGGCTAAGTGTACAGGGTTTATAAAGTCTACAGTAGTGTGCAGTAATGTCCTAGGCCTTCACACTCACCACTCACTCACTCACTGATTCACCCAGAGCAACTTCCAGTCCTGCAAGCTCCATTCATGGTAAGTGCCCTCTACAGGTGTACCATTTTTTACCTTTTATACCATATTTTTACAGTACCTTTCCTATGTTTAGATACATAAACTCTTAGCTTTGTGTTACAATTGCCTACAGTATTCAGTACAGTAACATACTGTACATGTTTGTAGCCTGGGAGCGATAGGCTATACCATCTAGCCTGGGTGTGTAGTAGGCTATACCATCCAGATTTGTGTAAGTACACTCTATGATGTTCACACAACAATGAAATTATCTAATGAAGCATTTCTCAGAATGTATCTTTAGGCCAGGTGCAGTAACTCACACCTGTAATCATAGCACTTCGGGAGGCTGAGGCAGACAGGTCACCTGAGGTCAGGAGTTCGAGACCAGCCTTGAACCTGGGAGGCAGAGGCTGCGATGAGCCAAGATTGCCCCACTATACTCCAGCCTGGGTGACAGATCAAGATTCCATCTCAACGCAAACAAACAAAAAAATAAATACAAAAAAGAGAGAGGCTAGAAAGGACCCTGAGCTGTCAAATTGAAAGTGGAGGTATCCATGTGAACATGTTTGTTTTTATATGTTTATAAAGCAATGTGTATAGATCCATATATGTGTGTATATATATATGTTTATATACACTTATTTTGTTATTTTAAATATTTTAACTTTTTACTTTAGGTTCAGGGGTACATGTGCGGGTTTGCTATATAGGTAAACTTGTGACTCAGGGGTTTGGTGTACAGATTATTTTATCATGCAGGTATAAGCATGGTGCCTGACACTTTTTCTTTGTCTGAGCCTCTCCCTCCACCCACCCTCCACCCTCAAGTAGGCCCCAATGTCTGTTGTGCCCCTCTTTCTTTCCAACACATATATGTTTTATTCACTGAAAGAGTCTAGAAGCAATGACACTCTTTAAGAACTAACAATGAATATAAGTGAGTGCCTAGATTTTAGTTTCAAAATTTCATCTTCCACTGAAAGGAATTCAAGATTTTTGGGGAAATAGCTGATTCTAGGACGGGAGCAAGAAAAGCACAAAATGAGTCTGAAACATCTTGTTGTACCGCAAAGTAAGACAGTACTAAAAGAATAACCGGAGCCAGCTCTGAAGGAACTCATGCTGGCTACATCTTGAAAATTTGAGTATTAAAAAAATAATAATAATTGATCACAACCCAATGAATAAAATAGAAATCCTTGAGTTGATATAGACATACATACATACATACATACATACATACATACAGGATAAAGAAAAGCTCTTTCTTGGTAGAATTCTGTTAATAAAAGCCAAAAGAAAGAGAAATATAAAATTATCATATAGCAACCATCATAATAGTAATTGATGCAGACGGGAGCTGTCAATTGATGCCAAGTTTTCTTGATAGAAGTTTGAAGAAGAACAATATATTGGTATAATCTAGTATCTTTCTCCAAAATCTTCAACACTTACAAAGGGAAAATGGTGACTTTATAATGGAGAAATTTTGCAGAAACCAACATGATTAAGATCAGCATTATCAGTCACGGGACTGGTCAACATTATGTACCTCCAGATGGGTGCACTGAGAAGAACACAGCATCATATCTGTGGTATTTCCACCAAGTCAGCTAGGTCTAAGTCTGGACATAAAGAAACATCAATTGGACACAGAAAAGGGACATTCTACAAAACAGAAGACCTGTCCTTTAAAATTCTCAAGTTTATAACAAACAAAGACTGAGGAATTTCTCCAGACTGAAGGAAATTAAAGTCACAAAACTAAATACATCTGAACCTGGACAAGTAATGAAAAAAACACATGCACATACACACACTTTTGGAACATCTGATAAAATTTGAATGCATCTGTAGATTGGATTGTAATGATGCCTAATACCAGTTTTTGCTTTGGATTACTATATTGTCATTATGTAGAAGCGTGACTTTATTCTGGGGAAATACACATTTAAATATTTAGTTGTGATGGAGCATCATGTCCTTAATTTGCTCTTAAATTATTTAGAAAAGAATAACAATAGTTAAGGAGAGAGAGTACAAATGTTAACAATTGGGGAATCTGGATAAAGAGGATATGGCAGTTCTTTTTTTTTTTTTTTTTTTTTTGGCTGGAGTGCAGCGTTGAGATCATAGCTTACTGCAGCCTCAGACTCCTGGGCTCAAGTGATCCTCCCCAGGAGGTGAGATTACAGGTGCACACCACCATACCAGCCAAATTATTTGTATTTTGTTGCAAAGACAAGGTCTCTCTCTGTTGACCAGGCTGGTCTCAAACTCCTGTCCTCAAGCAATCCACCTCACGCCCCACCGCCTGGCCCCTCTCCGTTCCTCCAAGTCTCAGCCTCCCAAAGTACTGGGATTACACGCGTGAGCCATTGCACCCAGCCTGGCAATTCTTTATACTGTTCTTACAACTCTTTTGTACTTGGAAATTATTACAAAATATTTTTTAAGTAGAAAAAATTCTAAAAGCCACAAGTGAAAGAGAAAAAAATTACTCACAAAGGAAGAAAAATCAGATTGATATTAGGCTTCTCATCAACAATATACGAAGATAATGAATTCACATTATCAGAATGTTAAAAGAATAAAACTTTAAAAATATAAATCTATATGCAGGCAAGTTTGCCCCAAAAAGTGAAATTAAGAGACTTTCATACATAGAACTCGGAAATTTTACCATCCTTTGGTGATCTTCGAAATAATTGCTAATAGCAACATACCAAACCAAAAAAGTGGACTAGAAGGAATTAATGGTATGCAATAATCAATAGACATCTTGTAAATCTTCATTGTCTTATCCATGTAAGTACTAATTGTTTTTTAAATTTGCCTTTAATGGTGACTGGAGCTACAATCCCAGATGATAAAAAAAAATAGATTTAATGAGATGGGAGTTAGGGAGTTCAGGTGAGTAACAAAGACAAGAAAGAAGGACAAAACAAGCCTAGTTCTTTTTTCTTTTTGGAGGGGGAAGAAGAAGATAAAGATACTCTTTACTTAAAAAGTGTGCGTGCTAAAAACATGAAGATAACAGAGGAAAAAAGCATCAAAAGATAATTTTCAAAGTTAAAAGCATGACTGTCATGAAAATATAGAAAGAACACGTTAAATATTTATAAAATGGCTTGTTTTATTTTTGGTAAGCATTTTAAAATGTTAGAATAGGGCCAGGCATGGTGTCTCACACCTGTAATCCCAGCACTTTGGGAGGCTGAGGCGAGGGGATCACTTGAGCCCAGCAGTTCGATACCAGCCTCAGCAACAATGTGAGACATGGCCCCCCCACCCACCACATATCTATAAAAATAAATAAATAAATAAATGTTTAAAAACAAAAATGTTAGAATAAAATTGCTAGGTTAGACAATATTAAGAAAAATTATCCAAAATGTGGAATTAAAGCAGCTACCTTTCGATATTATAAAGGGGCACAGACCTAATCAAGGGTTACTTAAGGCAGATTCTGCAAATGTTTTCTGTAGAGAACTAGAGAATATGTAAATATTTTTGGCATTGCAAGCTACAGGTTCTTAGCACAAAATCAGCCAAAGGTAATACATGAACTAATAGGCTGGCTAGGTTTGGCCCATAGCAAGCCAGATTTGCCCTGCAGGCTATAGTTATCAACCCCTGATTTACAGAAATGTACTCTTTCGACTCACTGCTTATCATTGATTAAGGGTCCAGATTTAATGAATTTACATATTAACTTTTATATTTTTTCCAGTGGAGGTGTAAATAATTTCTTTTGGTAGAAAACAGCTTCAAAGGTTGTGGTTTGTTATCCTGTAGACTATTAGACAGTTTTATTTTTAAATTTTCTTTGAACATGTTATTAAATGACAGAAATATGTAGCTTCCCAAATGTTGTTTGAAGTTGTCTTAATATTTTACTAGTTCTCTCATTAATAAATGAGTTGAATAAAATGTTTGTCATATAAACATTTTTTATGAGAGTCATTAATTTTACCTTTTTGAAAATTACACTTTAACAATACAAAATGTACTCTAGGAAAAAACAAAACAAAACAGTTATGAGTAGGATTATCATTCTTAATGGACAAAAATCTACAAATTAATATGTAACTTCGTAGTGTCTAAGCTATAGTCAAATAGCAAACAGCAAATTTAAACATGGGCATATTTCTCTAGATCACTAAGTAATCTGCTTTCCTTAGTCACCCCCAGTATGACATGAAAGGATATGCTTTATTCCCTGTGCCTTATTTCCCAGTTTTGGGATAAATTTTTTTTTTTTTTTTTTTTTTTTTGAGACGGAGTCTCTGTCTGTCGCCCAGGCTGGAATGCAGTGGCGTGATCTCAGCTCACTGCAAGCTCCACCTCTGGGATCTCGCCATTCTCCTGCCTCAGCCTCCCGAGTAGCTGGGACTACAGGGGCCCACCACCACGCCTGGCTAATTTTTTGTATTTTTAGTAGAGACGGGGTTTCACCATGTTAGCCAGGATGGTCTCAATCTCCTGACTTCGTGATCCACCCGCCTCGGCCTCCCAAAGTGCTGGGATCACAGGCGTGAGCCACCACACCCAGTCTTGGGAGAAAATTTTAACAAGAGAAAACAATGAGGAAAATCTTTATTTTATGCAACATAAAAAAGGACATGAGAAAAAGAAATAAGAATTATAATAAATTTAAAATTCAGGATGAGAAGGTAGAAATAATTCTAAACGTAGCAGTAATTATGACAAATATGAATGGGTGAAATTCCCAAAATAGATTTAAGCTAATCAGTCTCTGTTAACAAACTATTGAGTGTTGTTAACATGATATACAAATTAAAACAACACAGGCAGGTTTTAAAAGAGTAGGAAAAAAACATACCAGGCAATTTTTTTTTTTTGACGGTACAAGGTGGGTAGCTTAGTTGTTATATGACATGTAGTACTGGTTCCTAAATCTGTCTGTGAATCAGAATTATCTGAATTGCTTGTAAAGACTCCTGGGTCTGACTCCAGACCTACTGAATAGGAATTTCTAAAGAAGTGATGTCCAGGAATCTCTCATTTTAGCTAGCTCCACAAGTGGCTCTTGTTCAGCCCTCTAGGCCTTAGTCTGTGGACCTCAGTTTGAAAATCACTAATAAAGACAGGACTGGAAGCTGGGTATCTCCTTCCTGCTTCTGCCACCAATGCTATATGATCTTTTCAACCTATAAAGTTTCTCCATTCTGAAATGTCCAATGACAATAATAATTACAGAAGCTCCTCCTTACCAAACACATGGAGATAATCTAGGAACAAACTAGGTTATACCATAGTGTTGTGTTTTGAGCTTTCTGGGAGAGGCATACTGTAAATATAAGGGCTTATGAATGCAACTACTTCTATCTGGGGATTTTTTTTTTTCAATCTAAGATGAACTTGGTGATACTAATTGGTCACATAACACACATATAAACAATACAATTGCTAAATGCAGTGAGGCCCCAAACTAAGAAGTTAAAGGCAAGGCCAAACACCAGCTAGATAGAACTGGTGGGGTTTTTTCCCCTTGTTTTCCTTTTTTTAAAAATACTTAAAAATACAAACCCTTGTGTCCCAGGCTAACCTCCTTTTATTATTTTCCTTCCAGCTTTTATTTTAGATTCAAGGGGTACATGTGCAGATTTGTTATATAATTTGTAAATTATGTGTCACAGGGCTTTGGTATACAGATTATTTTGTCACCCAAGTAACAAGCATAGTACCTACTAGGTAGTTTTTTGATCCTCACCCTCCTCCCATCCTCCACACTCAAGTAGGCCCTGGTATTTATCTTTCCCTTCTTTATGTCTACATGTACTTAGTGTATAAGTGAGAATGTGCAATATTTAGTTTCTGTAAATTAGTTCAGTCACTATGAAAAGTTGTTTGGAGATTTCTCAGAGAACTCACAACAGAACTACCATTCAACCCAGCAATCTTATTACTGGATATATAGCGAAAGGAATATAAATTATTCTACCATAAAGACATATGCACATGTATGATCATCACAGCACTATTCACAAGAAAAAAGACATGGAATCCACCTAGATGCCATCAACAGTGGACTGGATAAAGAAAATATGGTACATATAGACCACAGAATACTATGCAGCCATAAAAAAGAATTAAGTCATGTCCGGTTCAGCAACATGGATACAGCTGCAGTACATACCAGGCAAACTTTAATAAAAAGAAGGCTCATGTCAGACCAAAAAAAAAAAGAATTCAAGGAAAAAGTAAATAAGAGATGAAAAGAAATATTTCATTCATATAAAAGTCATAAAATATTAAGCACCAATCAATATAACATTTATGAGAAAAAGAATTATAACTCCTAAAAGAAACTAATAACTTCACAGGTATAGTAGGAATCTTTAAGATGCCTGTCTCAGAAAGCAACAGATAAAGCATATTCAAAAATAAGTAAGTAGGCTGGGCGTGGTGGCTCACACCTGTAATCCCAGCACTCTGGGAGGCCGAGGCGGGCAGATCACGAGGTCAGGAGATCGAGACCATCCTGGCTAACACGATGAAACCCTGTCTCTACTAAAAGTACAAAAAATTAGCCGGGCGTGGTGGCAGGCGCCTGTAGTCCCAGCTGCTTAGGAGGCTGAGGCAGGAGAATGGCGTGAACCCGGTAGGCGGAGCTTGCAGTGAGCTGAGATTGCGCCACTGCACTCAGGCCTGGGTGACAGAGCAAGACTCCATCTCAAAAAAAAAAAAAATTAAGTATAGACAATGTCTGAATAACATAATTTAACCCATTTATTTGCTAACATATATAATATACATATATACATATGCATCAGTGAGTATATTCATGTATGTTTACATATATATGAATACATACACTCTGAGAATAATTTTCTTCTAATATAAATGAGAAACTTACAGTGAATAACCATGTGCTGCTCACAAAGGAAGTTTCAACAAATTAGCAACAGAAAGCCCTGACATTTTGCACACCATGTTCACTGCCCACAATACAATGAAATTACATGTATACCACTAAGAGAGAGCCAAAAAGTAAAAACATATGAAATAATAATAAATGAAAGGTTTAATTTTTATTTTCAAAACTATCTTTATATGGTAGTGCATTCTATAATTAATGACTTATTAAAGCTGATGAACTATATGCCCAAATAACTTATCCAAAATTCCAAAATCCAGAAAACTCTTGAAGTTTCAAGAAATTTTTAACTCATTTGACAGCAAAATATAACCTAATCTGAAATTATTTAGTAGCTACAGTTGATCTTAATTCACAAGATGTCATATAAAGCCTTTATTTATTCTATACAGTGTGGATATTCATGTTTGTGACAAAAAAAAATGTGTTTAAGCAAGCAGTGCTGCCCCAGGTGCCTGTGGAAGAAGTTGCATAATAAATCCACATCTGTGATATGAATTTATGTTACTATTCTAAAATACAAAAATTTTTGAACTCTAAAATATACATCAGACTTCAAGTGGTTTGGGTAAGAGATTCTAGGCCAGTTTAGCATTTCTTCTATATTTCAAACCTAAGAAAATCAAGTAATGAGGACAGCTTTTTAGCTCCAATATTTGTTTTCTACCTCCTAAAACTTCCCAATCAAACACTTTTTTCTGTGGCAGGACACCAATTTTGTGGCTATTATAATATGCAAACTAAAACTATTTCATTTTTACTTCCTTTCCTTCATGCAGAGAATGATGGAATGCAAATATTTTCCCTTGCCTCGAGGCAGGGTTCAGATATTAAGAAAAAGAACTAATATTTTGATTGTTAATGATTCAGCCTCTATGGGTAATGAGCCATCAAGGTTTATTGTGAAAAGAACAGGAGAACTGAATTTGAGGAAAGAGACAGTGCCTGTGTTGGAAATCTGAATAGAGAGGAATGGATTTTCCTCGCCTCTCCCATGCTTAGCTAAAAGGTAGCTAAGAAGAGGTGAATAAAGGAAAGAGGGTACCAGAAGGAGCCCCTGGAGCTCATGAGCCCAAACAAGGTAGAAGAGGGCCTGCTGCCTGGAAAGAAACAAATGGATGGACCTAATTAAGGGCTACTGCCAAGAACACTACACAGTGCCCAGGTATTAAATGGAAGATGAGTAAGCAGGAGTCTTCACTTGTATGAGAATGTCACTATCCCAGTTGAACCTCTCATTAACAACAAGAAGGACTTAATTAGAATGCAGTGCTTCATCTATTGATTTTGGGCAGGGATGATGCCTCCTGGGTTATATGATTTTACCAAGTCCTGTCTGAATACCTTATGGAGAAACCCCCATTCTAATTATGACACTTCAGAAACTCCTTCAAGCCCAAGATAAGAGAGATAAAATCCTGGGTATCTAGTGCAGTAGCAGTGATGGGAAAATCACTCTGCATTTTCTCCACAGGGGAAGGGGTACAGAATTGCACCTAATTTTATTTTGTAAGTGGCCTAGGAAACTGTCCTGCATCTGAAAGATTTGCAAATATATAATTGTTTGTGCTTCTAGCTATTCCACTCCCTCTTTATTGATATTCATTATCAGAAATGTGGACAGTTTTAGTCACTATATCAATCTATAAACTTTGAAATAAAGAGTAAAATAAGGAATAGTGTTAAAAATGATTGCAGTGTATGCAACAGTTTTAATGCAAAAATAGACTTTGTATAAGCACTACTAAAACAAACAACAAGAAAATCCGGAGCAATCTCTGTAATTTTGTGGACCTGTTTCCTGTGTTGACTGAATCTACATTTTAAGCCCAGAGAAGGAAGCAGACTCTTGTCTTTCGCACTTTCACGGATCATCATTTCACCTGTTCTGTCAACCTAAATTCCATCCTCATCTGAATGTATATATGGTATGAATTATAGTCATTTTCAAAAAAGTAAAAACTTGACTCTCATACAAATATATGATGAACACATGTCAAAGATGTTATTTAACTCTTTAATTGATCGAGAGACCTATTGCAATGGGTTCAAAAGAGACCTCATAGAAGACAAATTTATGAATCTGAAATATTGAAATGAATTTGCAAAACTGAGTTTTCCACAGGAGAAAAGGTGTTTCCCCTCATAGAATTTATTTGCATGTCTATAGACAAGAATTATTTGCATTGCTACCTGTTTCAAGTTAACTTTACCGTATACGGAGTAGTAAAATAGCTTAGCTAAAGACAAAATCGCATATTCCTGCATGTTCAATAACCCCCAAAGGCTCTAGCATTGCATTGAATTTATATAGAGTAATCTCATTTGTGCATTCCAAAGTCTTAAATTTTCCCTTACAAACAACATTTTTATATAATCTTTACATTTTCATAGCTACTTCTGCAATTCTATAAGTCAGGCCGAAGCTTCTTTCTTAAAGGAAATGTTCATTTTTCATGCAGATTATAATAAAATGTTAAGCCTCTTGATAATTGTTAAAGTATCAATGATAGTGAATAGGCAAAAATTATTTCCTGTTCTGATATGTAATAGCTATACTTACAGTTTGCAAAACCTTAGACAAGGGTAAGAAAGAGAAAAATAATTAGTCAATTTTTACTTTTGTTGTGACAGGGTCTCACTCTGTCACCCAGGCTTGAGTATAGCGGTGTGATCTCAGCTCACTGCAACCTCTGCCTCCCCGGCTCAAGTGATCCTCCCACCTCATCCTCCTGAATAGCTGGAATCACAGGCACACACTGGCTAATTTTTTGTATTTCTGGTAGACATGAGGTTTCACCTTGTTGTCCAGGCTGGTCTCAAACTCCTGAGCTAGAGCAATCCACCTGTCCCGGCCTCCCAAAATCCTGGGACTACAGATGTGAGCCACTGTGCCCAGCCAATCATTACTTTTAAAATAATGTTTAGCAGAAGCAGCATCTTGATAGTCATCAACAGCAATATCAATAAATATTTTATGTGCTATAATATTTTTGGTTAGAAGTAAGATTAATAAAATAATTCAATTCTCAATAAAGGTCTTATTTAGATAAAATGTAGCAAGTAATTTAACTGTATTAGAGACTTTTTAAAAAGAACTGGGCCACTCAAATTGTCATTCCTTAATTTTTTTTTACATTCTAAGATAAAAATGTAATAAACTAAATGCCAATAGTAGCTGATATATTAACAATGGAGCACAATATTAGTACAATAAAATTTTTTCTTTAATACATTACACATCACATATGTTGAGGTCCTTTCTATGCTGCACAAAGAAATCCAGCCTGCATTTACAATTTTAAATTATTATATTCTTGTGTAAATTTTATAGTTGATTTATAACTTGGGATTTATTTGATGTCAAGCCTTTTGGTCACAAATGAAACTCTAAATTGAAGCACCATAGAAGCATCTGATTAAAAAAATTACTCACTGCTTTGACGGAATTATATTGCCAAAGTATATTGCAGCAAAAAGTAGAGATTTTCTTGTATGTTTTTCCAAATAATTGGGAAAACTCTGCTTGCAGCTATTTCAGAAATGCTCATATCAGAGCAGTTCTTGCCCAAGTTAACTATAAAATGCATGAAACAATAGTTTGACAACATTCAAGAGCACTTCCAGCAGACAGGACTTGAGAAGCAGCAGTCCAGGAGAGAAGGAAAACACACTGAAGTGAGCTTCTGCCCTGTATTTCCCTTCAAGACATCTGCAAATTTGCACCTGAGAGAAACAGAGATTAAAAAGAAAGACAAACCTGGCTTACAACACTCTCACTGGGCTGAAGAAACAGAGTTTGGGGGTGAGGGCATGTAATAGAGTTAAAATTTGGGGAAGAAAACACATAAAAGTAAGCGTGAAATTCTGTATGCAATTTCCTTGCAAGGGGTGGCCATCCCCAAAACTGCATATACACAAAGCAAGACTCCTAAACATCTAGCAGAAAGTACCAGTATGCCAAAGAGCTAAGCAAAGATTTTAGCAGTATGGTAGTACCAAGGGCATATAGATTATAATTCAGGGCTCACAAAAGTAGAGGGGACCCAGGAAACACCCCCATGATTTCACATGAGACCATAAAAAGGTTATACCTTAGAAGTAAAAAATAAGGAATAAAGGCAAATTAAAACTAGACCAGTTCCATCACAGTATAGAATCCACTCTTGGAATCCACTCTTGACTAGATAAAAGTGACCTGTTATATCTCTATCTACTTGCCAAAATGAAATTAAATTATCTTTGGGGAAAGATATTGTCATCTAAGGCCTGTATAATTTCTCATACAGAATCTCTAGTATTCCATCAAATATTGTTAGGCAAGATAAGAAATTGGAACATATAACAAAAAACTAGGAAAGATTTGACAATGAAATGGAAGTAAAGATGACCCAAATAGTGGAGCTATCATTAGAGACCTCAAAATAACATTATGGCCAGGTGTTGCAGCTCATGCCTGTAATCCCAGTGCTTTGGGAGACTGAGGCAAAAGGATTGCTTGAGCCCAGGAGTTTGAGACTGGCCTGGGCAACATAGTGAGACTTTGTTTCTACAAACAATAATAAACTAATAATAATGTTTAATATGTTCATGAAAATTGAGAAAAGAATGGAGAATTCATAAGAAAAGAGGAATCTACTAAATAAAATAAAGTGGAAATTGTAGAAGTTGAAAAGATAACTGAAATAAGAATCCAATACTTGGATTTAAAAGCAGATAAGGCAAATAATAAAAACATACATCTACATAAAGACATGTACGCAAATGTTGATAACAGCATTATTCAAAATAGCCCAAAACTGGTAGTAATCCAAATGCCCATCAGCTGATGAATGGATGAACACATGAGGTATAGGCACACAATAAAATACTATTCAGCAACAAAAAAGAGTAGACTGCTCATGTATTCAACAACATAGATGAACCTCAAAAAAATGTTAAGTGAAAGAAGACCAACACAAATGGCTATATAGTGTACCATTCTATTAACAGAAAATTTCTAGAAAAGGTAAACTTATACACACAGAAGTAGATCCACAGTTGCCTAGGGCTATGGGTGGGAGTGGAAATTAACAACAAATGGGCACAAATAAATTTTAGGGGGTGATGGAAATGTTCTAAAACAGAATTGAGGTAATTTTACACAAATACACAAATTTACCAAAATTTATCACATTGTACACTTATATTTGGTTAATTTATGCTATGTAAAATTATAAATTATATCTCAATATACGTTTTTTAACTTTAGCTGACTCCTAAATGATGCACTTGCCAGACAAAATCGAGATAAAGATTCTTAACAATTAACTGTGATTTTAGCTGCCACACAAGAGACAGCGTTTGATGCTTGAGTCCACCCGAGTTTAATATCTGAAAAAAAAATCAGAACTTTTGGAAGACTATAACAGAATGCACAATATAACCCTGACAGTGCCCAGGGTATAGAAATTACTGAATATATTTTTAAAACAGGAAGTATTACTTTTCTCGACAGAAAAGATAGAATATTGTTATACTAATGTTGGTAAATATATACACCAACCCTGGATGATACCGAAGTTGGAATTAGTAGGCAAAGATTTTAAAGCAGCTGTTATAACTATGGTCAGTGAAATAAGGAAAAATACGTTAGCAATAAATAAAATAATAGGAAATCTCAGCAAAGAGAAAGAAAATATGAAATATTTTGAAATATTTATTAAAATAAGCTAACGAATTCTAAAACTAAAAAATAAAATGTCTGAAATTGTAAAAAGAATCATTATATAGGTTTAGCAGCAAAATAGAGATGACAGAGCAACTAGTCAGTGAACTTGATAATACAATAGAAATAGTCCAATCTGAAGAATAGACAAAAAAATTAAAAAGATTGGAAGAAAATGAGCAGAGCCTCAGAGAACTCTAAGACAATATCAAAAGACATAACATATGTATAATTGGAATCACAGAATGACAGCAAAGAATGTGGCAAAAAAATATTTGAAAAATTAGCCAAATTTTTCCAAAATTGGGTAAAAGGCATAAATATAAAGCTTGAAAAAGCTCGGTGACCCTCAAACATGATAAATGAAGAAGCTATGTGTAAATACATTGTAGTCTTAACTGCTGAAAACCAGAGAAAAAGAGAACTCTTGAAAGAAGCCAGAAAAAGAATAACATAATTACATAAGGTTCAAATGATCCCAGATTTTGCATCTGACACTGTGTAGGCCATAATTCCATAAATAAATATCTTCAAAGTTCTGGAAAAAAAGTGTCAACTCAGAATTTCATATGCAGCAAATATATCCTATTGGACTGAAAGTGAAATACTATAATACAATTTTCAAATAAAAGAAAACTAGGAAAATGTGTCTTCTAGCAAATCTGCTGAAATCCTAAATAAAATTCTTCAAACTGAAGAGAAATTATACCAGCTGAAAACTCAGATCATCAGGAAGGAATGAAGATGCTTGGAAATATAATATCTGGGTAAATATAAAAAACTATTTACTACTTAATCTCTTTAAAATATATCTAGGTATTTAGGTCAAAAACTATAAAACTTATTGAGGATTTATAGTGTATGTGGATGTAATCATACATGATAATTGTGCTATATATAATGCACAATACATCATGATATATGATCATATCATTATATCACATAAAGGATAGGTGGGGGGATATTAAGCCTATATGATAGTAAAGTTTCCACATTTTGTGTAGGCTAAATGTACCTATTTACTCTAAATTAGGTACCCTATTAACTCTAAATTAAGAGTAAAAAGTTATACACATTAACCCCCAGAGCAACCACTTTACCTGGGATTATAATCTCCTAAAAAGCAAGACCTTTGCTTTATTCACTTTTCATTCTGAATCACTAACCACAGAGTAGCAAGTCTAGTGAAACTGAATAGAAATAATGAAACAATATTTGTTTAGGTGTTTTGAATCAACTTTTTAAAACTGGAATTGCTCACAATCGAAGCATAATTCTATTCATAGCACAATGTTTAGCATATAGAAAAGACATGATAAATGCAATCATGATAAGTAGTAGTGTTCTTAATGATGTCTTTGGAACACAATAATGTCATGAGTCATACTTTCTGAATCTTCAAAGGATAATCAATTTATATTTAAATGTAATCAACTTATGTATAAGAGCATGTGTTTCGAGTGCCCAAACTTGGGCTTGAGTTTCAGTGATTACCTACATGACTTCTCAATTTATTTACATGTAAAGTGAGATGATGATTTTAAAAGCTTACTTTACAGACCTGTTTAGAAAATTAAATGAAATTTCATGTAAGTTGTTTAACATAGCACTTGGTACAAAGGAAGTGTTCAATTAATATTGGTTGCACTTATTGAAGGAAGCTTTAGGATTGATGATACTCAATACAAACTCTTTAAAAATGTGTAATCCATAGCTAATCATATGTAAATCAACTCTGTACTAGTCAGAATATCTGATTAATCAGAATTTTCATTCCCAAACTTTGGGAGATCACTGTGTCATTTAACTCCACCATGTATGAAAGCCTCCACATTTTCAAACCATTAACAAATAAAAAACAAGAATGGTGCTACTATCGTATCAGATGAAATAACAGCAACATGGGTCAACAATTTCTTAGAAAACCCCATGGGACCTGATGTCCTTTGGAATTCAGAATGTCTTGGATCTAAGTAAGTTGTGAATTATCTCATGTAACAACCCCAAGGGGTATGGCAGTAGCTCTTAATGAAACACATTAATACTTCTACCATCCTACATATGAATATTCATGCAAAGTGGGATAAGTGAAGTTTATAAGTTGTCACAGATCAGTTCCGGTCAGATCTTGCCACTGAATGAGTTTGCTACAGGATGAACCAATTTTTTTCAGCTTTTCAATTTCAGAATTGCACATAAGGGATTGCAGACTTAAGAAAACAAACACTTATATTGCATTAATCATGAGCCAGGCATGTTCTAAATGCTTTACATATCAACATATTGATCCACAGCAAGCCTATCAGGTAGACATTATGATTATCCCCATGTTACAAATGAGAAAACTGAGGCACAAAAAGGTTAAGTAATTTACCCACAGTTGCATACTGAATAAGGTGTATAAAGAATGAGGATTCTGTTCTGGAGCTTATTCCTTAATCATCTTGCTATGTTGGTTCTTTGAAATCTAATTTATGTCCTAATTATCTGTAAAGTAATGTATTTAAAGGTCATCTTAAATAACAATTTCTAAATTCAGCAGGATATCAGTCAGCATCTGGCCCAAGGGACCCTTAAGACTGTAGAAAAATTTTCCTGCTCTGCAGGCACCCTTGCACTGTGAACAGAAATAGAAAATCTTACTCAAGTACCAATATGTACAATATTCACCAATATGTACCAATACCACATTTGTTTTTCTCTGTCATACTGGCAGTGAAAGAAATAGCAGGGGTGAGAAATTGGTGGGGGAGGCAAGCAGAATGGAAAATAACATGTGAAAAGCAATAGAATCCCAAGTGGGTAGCTTTGCTCATTCCCATGTGTTCATTTTTACTTTTGGAAGAACAGGGTGGCAGGTTGTCTGGGCTTGACTAGAAGTCACATTGCATTGAGTCTCCTGGACCTCCTCTTGAGGAATTACATAAAAGTCACATTAAAATGCTGGTTATTGATTTAGAACATTTCTCACCTCTGATTCACTGAATGATTTGAATACAACTTGAAAAGCTTTACCAGAGTTTTCTGTATCTTAAATTCAACTACAAACATACAATGGCTTCTCTGATGTCTCTGTAGTGACTATAACAAATCATCATCTCTTCTTTGAAAACCAAGTGATCAGCACTTTCCAAATGTAATTTCTGTGTAGGTATATAGTAAACATATTCCATTCCCATATCTACTGTTTAGCTGATTGGCTTTACAATATAGGACATTACAGTTAAAGATACATTTTTTAAAATTAGATGTTTTCACTGCTAATCAGAGACACAAAGTATTTATTGTGTCCTGTATCCCAGATATAGTCAAATCTAGACTATGCCTAAAAAGTTGAACATCATTTTAATTCTATATCTATATTCCTGTTGGAAAACAATCTGCCTTATTTTATACTCTTGTTTTAGTATTCTCATTTCATGCCCTGGGCCCCCAGGTAATCACAACCTTAGCTGTTACATTTGAAAGACAAGTTATGTGAGATTAGATTTGATTCTGCTTGGTGAAAATGTTAGTTCACTGTAATATTGTATTTATGGTATCCAGAGATACATACATACAGAAGGTAAAGAAGTCTAAGAATCAGAGGGTACAAGAAACTGCTAATTATAAAACAATGTAAAACTAAGTTAGATGGATCCATCTTAAAAGATCTGGAAAACAAATGAGAATATAACAATCAGTGAACCACCTCCAGATCCCGGCTTGGCATACCATCAAGAAGTATTTTTAAAAATTGCTTAAGATCAAATGGACAAAAGTGGAAAAGGACAAAACTATATAGATGAAACTTTCAAATAACTCAGTAGCCCCTATTATCTCTCTCCCCAAGGGCAGAAGAGCCATTACTGCCACTATGGGAGAGTGAAATATTCTCCTCATTGCAGAATTGAACCAATCTCCCTCTTGTATAGGTGATCACAGCAAGGGTAAGTACACTAAGTGAATCAGGGAAAGAGATTGCCGGCAGGAATGTCTGCAGACAAGGCGTGAAAGAGCTCTTTTCTGGGTTTTATCAGGGCAATCACATTAAGGTAAGAGAAACTTTCAATCAACCAGGAAGAAAAGGTTATTATCCCAGAAGTCCTCTTTTTCACCTGGTACAATTCAACATTATGTGGTAAGAAGGAAACTAGCACTTGAATACCACAGTGGGCTAGGCACCTTGATGGGTATGTTGTTTGTGAACTCATTTGATGTTATAATAAGTTCTGTGATTGGATATCTGCTCTCATTATACTGATGAGACTAAAGCAAAGACTCCAGGTAACTCATCCACCATCACTCTACTAGTAAGCAAGAAGATAGAATTCAAATACAGATCTGTGTAACTTCATATGCTCTTCCCACTGCTCCTGGGAAACTTTTGCCTTCCAGATTCCCTCCTTCTTTTCTTTCTTCTCAAAAATACAGACTCATTCACCTCTCTCTAATAAGAATCAGGAATTCTCCAATCTAGGACATCCTTGCTGCCCCTCAAAAAGAGACTTCTCTTCAATCGAATATTTTCCCTTGAACATCTTCAGGAAATGCCACCTACAAAGACACTTTGGAATGGCAAAGAGCAGAGTCAGGACAAAAAGACAAAACTCTTTAAAGATGTGATTTTCTGAAATGGAGGGAATGGACATTGTTTTTATTTGTAATATAAATGAATCTTGGTAGTTTGGGTTTAGATCCATTCTAGATCACCCCTCAAAGTGGGACCTGTGGACCCAGGGGTCAATCATGGCCAACAATGCCTAGACTATAGACTCTGCAGAGGATGCTGCTACACAAGGGTCTGTGGATGCATCTGGGGATGGGGGATGTGGAAGTGGACATTGAGCAATCCCCAAACCCTTTCCTTTACTTTCTTCATTGACCTTTGTCACATACCACACTTTACTGGAAATGTAAGGAAAAACAAAATTAGGGTGGGGCAAGAAATTTGAAACTATATATTAAATATGACTTTCCCAACAGTCCAGAGGTCAACCAGCTACAAGCCACAACAGAGCTTAATTTCACGTATGTTCCAATGTAGTTTGCACAATTCAGGGTATCACCTTTGCAGTTACTAAAGCATGCGAGGGTCTGGAATCCAAGGATAAGTGCATGGACAGTGTTTACGCATATTTCATCCAGTTGGTAATGAGGGATGATGAAGTACTCTCATTACCGAATACTTCAGAGACCAGAAATTTTTCAGACCTTCAGATCTAGCATCTCTTCTGCTCCTCACCCAGATGACCCTTTCTGCCTTCTTTAACAGTAAATAACAGTCAATACATTTTTTTCATAAATTCTGTATGACTCAATTTTGTTAAGCTCTCAGCTTTTTGAGAATACGTGTGACTTCTATGTGCTGCCTAAATACACATTTTTTAAATTGTGCTTGTTATCTTAATTTATACCTCATTTTATAAAGGACACCTGGCAAGAGCAAAAGTCAATAGTAAACTTCTCCTGTACTCAGTACATAAAGGATTACAGTTTTCCCTAAGGCTGGGAGATGATGGAAGATGGACCTTTAACGGTTAAACTTAGCACACAGTACTGATGAAAGGAGATATAAAAGCGAGAGGTGAAGCTCTCAGGCCAATGAAATTGACTGCATCCTGAGATGGCATTAACTGTTAAAGAATGTTTACTGAACCTGTTTATTTTGTTGTGATTTTATGTTCATCAAGTAAGCTTCAGGTCATAATTGACATTTCATGTTCACTTATCTACACAGACAGAATGGACTGTTCATAGACTATAGTTCTCTGGTTAGTGGAACACTTCTATTTCCCATTAAAAATTAATGAATTGGCACTCAATTTTAGACATCAGCCTTGTGAGTTTGGTTTCCATGAATCTGTCACTGAGAAATGCATCCATTCTCATGAGTCGACAAAAACTTTAGGGCTTCAAGCCTAGACAAGCTCAGGGCCATATCTTTTGATAAATTCACCAAAGTAAAGCCCCCATGCATGGTTCTGCGGGGTATTTAGAGAGCCAGCTGCTGCCACCTCTCACTGACAGAGTCTGTCTTTGCATTCCTGCTTCTGAGCAGTGGTGTTAACTATAGCAGCCCATTAATTGTTGGCATCCTACTCAGCCTTATGCACAGGAACCTATAACAAAAAGAACATATTCTTTACCTCTAATTGGGGAGGAAAATGCACTTTTGTTGTTTTCCCAGCCCACCTTGTGTCAGTTGTCACTTTTAGTGGGAAAAACTAAATTAAAGATGGGAAAGTCAGTAATCACGACCCTCCCTGAGCTACCAAGCACACCAAGCTAATACATAAAATAAAACACTTTAAAAAATACTCCAGACTTACAGACTTTTTCCAATTTATGATACATGTTGACTTTTGCTAGTTTTGATAAAGAAATACAAGATTATTTTCTTGTGCAATTTCCCTTGGTCTTGAACATCTGAAAGCAGACAGATTTACAAATCCATCATCAAGGTAGGATACTGTAAATACATTTTATTCATGTTTACTCATGTTATCTAGAGAAATGTTTGCTTTTCCTACTGTTTCTAGGAAAAAGTGAGAGCTCTGCTTTACAGGACTACCACAAACAATAGTAATATAATTTCATAACAACCAACATAAAGAAGCACTTCTCTATCATTTTACAGATTATTTTGAATTCAATTAACTGATATTAATATTTCTTAAGTCCCTAATATGCACCTAGATCACCCCTCAAAGTGGTGATTGATGTTATAATAAGTTCTGTGATTGGATATCTTCTTCTCTCATTATACTGATGAGACTAAAGCAAATAATCCAGGTAACTCATCCACCATCACTCTACTAGTAAGCAAGAAGATGAAATTCAAATACAGATCTGCGTAACTTCATATGCTTGGGGGGAGGAATCCCGAAGTTTGTATTCATGAAAATGTTACATTTGAAGTAGGTTTTATGTGTTTATTTGAAATTATGTTGAAACAGAGACAGGTGGGGGTCTTCATTGGTTGTCTTATTGCTATCACAAAAATCCAGCTTATTTTCTAGAAAAATGAAATAAGATTCATAAGCCTCAGTTCTAACTATATGGTGGGCAAAAGAGAATTAAAATTTAACTCAAACATCTCAGCCACAGAAGTCTTTTGTGGTCCTAGTGGTTGTTAATAACCCTTGAAACTTATTAATCGAAGGACGGTATGCTTCTGTTGCTAGAAACTATGCAGCTTCACCATAAAGCCACCCTATTAAATTCATCAATAAAATCTTGGAGGAGGCTGAGGCAGGAAGATCGCATTAGGCCAGGAGTGGAGTTCATCCCACACACTGAATTTAGATGGCTTAGATATATTTTCTTTCTTTCTTTCTTTTTTCTCTTTCTTTCTTTCTTTCTTTCTTTTTCTTTCTTCCTTTTTTCTTTCTTTCTTTCTTTCTCTCTCTGTCTCTTTCTTTCTTTCCTTTTCTCTTTCTTTCTTTCTTTCCTTTTCTTTCTTTCTTTCTTTCTTTCTTTCTTTCTTTCTTTCTGTCTGTCTTTCTCTCTTTCTTTTGGACAAGATCTCACTCTGTCACCCAAGCTGGAGTGCAGTATAGATCATGGCTCACTGCAGCTTCAGACTCCTGAATTTATGTGATCCTCCCACCTCAGCCTCCCAAAGTGCTGGGATTACAGGCATGAGCCACCATGCCCAGCCTATATTTTTTCATTGGCATCTTTGTTACCTTCTTTCTTTGGTGTAGCATTTTTAATCTCCCTTCTGGATCTCATCTCAACTTCTGTTTATCTAGTGTCTTTCTTTTTTTTTAAATTTTGTTATTATAATACTTTAAGTTTTAGGGTACATGTGCACAACGTGCAGGTTTGTTACATATGTATACATGTGCCATGTTGGTGTGCTGCACCCATTAACTCGTCATTTAGCATTAGGTATATCTCCTAATGCTATCCCTCCCCCCTCTCCCCACCCCACAACAGACCCCAGCGTGTGATGTTCCCCTTCCTGTGTCCATGTGTTCTCACTGTTCAATTCCCACCTATGAGTGAGAACATGCGGTGTTTGGTTTTTTGACCTTGTGATAGTTTGCTGAGAATGATGGTTTCCAGTTTCATCCATGTCCCTACAAAGGACATGAACTCATCATTTTTTATGGCTGCATAGTATTCCATGGTGTATATGTGCCACATTTTCTTAATCCAGTCTATCATTGTTGGACATTTAGGTTGGTTCCAAGTCTTTGCTATTGTGAATAGTGCCACTATAAACATACATGTGCATGTGTCTTTATAGCAGCATGATTTATAATCCTTTGGGTATATACCCAGTAATGGGATGGCTTATCCAGCGTCTTTCATAAAGTCTCTCAATAACTCCAAACTGAACTGTCTTCTCTAGTCTCTGTACTTTCTTGTCTAGTCTCTGTGACTTAATATACAGTAGACACCTGTCATTAGCCATTCTACTTCTTCATTGCACTCTAACATCCTTTTAGGAAGTAATATCCCCTCTATGTGTATGATCAGAGTTGGAGATCACATTGGGGGTGTCTGCCTTGCGAAGTTCCCATCTCTAAGTACAGTCAGGAGGTGGCCACACGACCTAACCTTAGCCCATTGAATGCTCCTGTCCCATGCAGTGAATATGAGCAAGTGAGGCAAGAATAAAATGAATGGTTGACAGTCACATACAATGACGTCAACATAACAGCAGAATCAACATAACAGCAGGCTGTTCCCACCATGCTATGGTAGCTCTGTTTCAGCTTCTCTGCTCTATCCATTATCCACCCGAGTTCATTTTTATTTTATCTTATTTTTTTCTTGAGGCAGGGTCTCAGTCTGTTGCCCAGGCTGGAGTGCAGTGGCATGATCATGGCTTACTGTGGCCTCGACCTGCCAGGCTCAGGTGATCCTCCCACCTCAGCCTCCTGAGTAATGGGGACCACAGACACGCACCACCACGCCTGGCTAATTTCTGTACTTTTTTTGTAGAGACTGGGTTTTGTCATGTTGCCCAGGCTAGTCTCAGCTCCCTGGTACAGCTCCCTGGTATCCTCCATATTTGCAAGCCTGGCCCCCTACCTAGCCTGCAACATATTTTCAGAGTGCCTGTTATCTTTCAAATAACCTCAACTTTTGCTTAATTTAGTCAATGGACTTCTGTTGCTTGCAACTAATATTCCTTACTAATATGCTATATAAATCAGCACTTGCTTATGTCTTTTCCCTAATTTTTGTATTTAATTTTTATCTCATCAATAGAATTTTAAGTTACATACTTAATATTTAGTAAATACTGACAATCTTAAGGTAATAGAAAACATAAACTGAAGAGGGATTTAAAAATAAGTTATACTGAAATCAATTAATTCAGTTAATGAGAATATTTTCTTATTTGTCTTTATGCAGATAACCATATTTTGTTATTTCAAAGGAAAATGTTAGTAGAGAAATCTGTTACCCTGTTCTTTTTCATGATGATGAGCCTGGGATGCTTCCAAATATAGTTTGTTCTTGTAGCTAACACCTGACAACTAACTTGCTCTAGTCAGTAAAGCTGTGCCTTGAAGAAAAAGGAAAGAAAAAAGAAAAAAAAGGTTATAAATGAAGAAACAGACACTATACCTAAAATAATTTGCCACAGTTCACAGAGTTGGCAGTGGAATCATGACTAGAACAAGGATTACCCGTTCTGCTGTTTATTGCTCTTTCTTCCAGAACAAGCTTCCTTCTTGTTCATTAAGTGATTTTTTGAAAACATTAAGACTAAACTATGAATCATATTCTCAGATAATATTCAAAGAGAATATAATATGCATTCAAACAAGGAGTCCTAAGAGCAGTTACAGAGCACTCTAACAAAACAATAGAACTGCATCCGTCATTTTAGGACGTCATCTTGCGCAGCTAATGGAACACAGGAAATAATTCCCAAGAATGTGCCAAAGAAAGTAATTTCCCATAAGAACCCAAGGAAATATACTGCTATAGTGATGACTGCAATAACTGACATAAAATTCATAAGCCTTCATTTATCATAAGCTTTATAGAGTTATTTCCATACTGAACAGAAATTTTTTTCTGTTTCTTCCATGAGACAGCTGCAATACTTATGTTCCAAGACTAACTAAAAGGTATCATGTTGGATTCAGAGTAACTATTTGCATAAGTGTAGCAGATAGAAGTTTAAGGGTTGTGCTGAGAGGTCGGTAATTCATATTAAAGAAGCCAGAAACTTTGCTGCAAGAAAGCTAAGCACATGTCCCTTACAGGCTGCACATTCTTTAACATGTTTTATGGAAGAATGGTACTCTAATGAGAGACAATGGGCTTACTGCTCCTGGCAGAGACTTTTATCTCTGGAGTTTAAAGACTACTATCTCTTTAAGTCCAAGAGGAAAGGTGTCCTGTTCTGGGTTTTAAATCAGAAATATCAAAGAGCAGAACTTTTAGCCACCATGCCTTCATTATTTTCTATACATTTTCTATGTGCTACCACATTAATTGTTTCTATACATTTTCTATATGCTAGCAAATTAATACCTTTCTCTTGGCATGATTAACATGAACTATTTATAACAACACTTGGGTCTATTATTTCAATCTTTTAAGCAAATAATATCATCCAGACCCTAGATATTAATTATAACTACTTAAGTATGTACACATGTTTGATGAACAAGAATTTAATCCTTAAGTATGGAGAGCTAAGTGAGATGAAAATTGGAATAGTATAAATGAATTTTTTGTAACTGTCTAGGTATAATAGTAGCAATGAGGGCATAAGGAAACAAATGTGAGATGTCTTAGTATTTTCTTGCCCCTGAGACCAGAATTATTTGGCATTGTATGAATGTATGATCCATTAAATAAAATTAAGTTAACAAATCCAGAGTCTTCTACAAGAATACTAGGGCCAAGAAAATGCTTAAAATTTTTTTTGAGGAAAGCAAAATAGCAATCAAAATATTCTACCATGGCACATAGGGTCTGGACCTTTGCCCATTTTGCTGGAGGTATCTTCTGTCATCGCCCGCCTCACCTCACAAACACTGGCTGTTTTTCTTAGCCGTAACCTTCGGGTGTTTTACACTTTTTTTTTTCTTTTCTTTCTTTTTTTTTTTTTTTTTTTTGACAGAGTCTCTTTCTGTCGCCCAGGCTGGAGTGCAGTGGCATAATCTCGGCTCACTGCAACTTCCGCTTCCTGGGTTCATGCTATTCTCCTGCCTCAGTCTCCCGAGTAGCTGGGATTACAGGCACGTGCCACCACGCTAAGCTAATTTTTGTGTTTTTAGTAGAGGTGGGGTTTTGCCATGATGGCTAGACTGGTCTTGAACTCCTGACCTCAAGTGATAAGCCCGCCTCAGCCTCCCAAAGCGCTGGGATTACAGGTTTGAGCCACGCGGCCCGGCCTAAGTGTTTCACGCTTTTGCTCCAGAGTTTGGAATGAGTGGCTGTTTCTTATCATGGAAGCTCTCAACTCAAACAGGCCCTCCTGACAACCAGAGCAAATGTAGCCTCCTACTACTCCCTTCTTCATAGTTACTTTCTACTCATTATTCTGCTTCATAGCATTACCACCAAACAAAATCATCCCCCTTATTTGTAGTTTATTTATAGTTGGATCTCTATGGAGGAACAAACATGAAACAGTTTTATTTTTTTCCAATCACTGCCTTTAGCCTTGCACTGTGCAATTTTCCTTTCCTGCCTCTTAACAATAACTCAGGCTGCTCTCAAAGCTGTTGGGTCACTTTCTGTTATTAAAAATCCACTCGAGTTCATTTTTATTTTATTTTATTTTTTTCTTGAGACAGGGTCTCAGTCTATTGCCCAGGCTGGAGTGCAGTGGCATGATCATGGCTTACTGTGGCCTTGACCTGCCAGGCTCAGGTGATCCTCCCACCTCAGCCTCCTGAGTAATGGGGACCACAGACACGCACCACCATGCCTGGCTAATTTCTGTACTTTTTTTGTAGAGACTGGGTTTTGTCATGTTGCCCAGGCTAGTCTGAGACTCCTGGGCTCAACTGATCTGCCTGCCTTGGCCTCCCAAAGTGCTGGAATTACAGGCTAGTTCATCTTTAAAGCTGAACTAGTTTTATTCTCTTTCTCAGATGTTTCTTCCTAATATCCCTCATTACATCTCTTCCCCATTCCTTCCAATACTACAGCTTCTGGAAAATAGAGACAATTATGAAAATTAGCTGAGGTCTATGTACGTGGCTGCCTTTTGGTGGTTCTCTCTTGGTTATTGAGGCTTCTCTGGCTAAGACTACCCGGCCTTTGATATTTTCTTGCAGTAAGCCTCCAGCTGCTGGTCCTTCAGAGGACCCCGAGAGATTCCTGACACAGACAATCCCACTCCGGCTTGCTTCTTCTAATCCTTCAACAGTGGTTGCCCTGATGGTACCCACAAAGCACTTGATGTCAAGATCCTCACCAAGTGAGATACCAGGAAAGATCAGACTAACGCTTCTGTAATAAGCTGGTGACCAAACTGAAACTAGAATCAGCATGGTGGTGGTGATGGTGGCTTTTCCTTTCCCTTTCTTTCCTTCTCCTCTCTCCTCTTTAATTCTCATCAGTTCTCTCCTCCTTCTCCCCTTTCTTGTCCTCTCTCTCTCTCCCTCTCTTCCTTCCATCCCATCATCCCTTGTTCCTCTCTCTTTTCCTCTCTCCCCTCCTTTTTTCTTTCTTCCTCCTTCTTTTCTTCCTTTAAACATAGATCCAAAAAAGTGTACCCCATATTCACATATAGGGTAAACAGAGGAGATTATATTAATTTAAGCTGAAATTTTGAAATGTTGTGATGCCAGAACAGCAGATTAACCAGTTTAGAATAGACCTTTGATATAAAACTGAGCTTCAAAAAATACTTTAAGCTGAGCAAACAGTAATATTGCTATAAAGAATCTGGCATTGTTTATATATTTAATATGAAAAGAATGCATGGTCACATAATTGTCTTTTCACCAAAACTTTTTAGAAGAGGATAATATTTCCTCAATCCCTTCTTCTACTTTCTTTTCAAACTCAGAATATTTTCCTACCAAATTCACGCTAGGAAAAGAGACAGATATGGAGCAATGTCTCCCTTGGTTCACTTTAGGATTTTCCTAAATTTCCGTCTGAAATTTTTCTATGGATCCATGAATAATTAATTCCTGATCAAGTGCATCAAAAAAAGATGGCATATTCTGAGTCAATGCTGAAAGGGAAAACAAGGAACTTAATCAAGGGCTCCAAGTCAGATCCAGCACACTATTTTCACTTAGATTGCGTGATTATTTGAGATGGCCTTAAAAGGGGGGCGCTAATAATAATGGATAATAATATTGGATGGCAATCCCTGAAAGAGAAGATTTTTCTTTTTTCTCAGGTATAAACATTTTATTATATACTTTTTGACATTATAATTAAATATGTAATTATTATTATCATTTTTCTGAAGCTCATACATTTAAACATCTTCTCTAAATATAACCAATAATTCAGAAAATCATCTACGTACTTCAAAAGCTCAGGCTAACTTTACCACCTAAAAATGCACTAATAAAAAAAGGCACAAATACTTTCATTGCAGCACTATTCACAATAGCAAAGACATGGAAAAAATGCACTAATAATTTTTACCAGAGACTGATTTAAAATGTCACCTATTTCTTTCTCAGACCTTGTGTTTCTCTTTTCTTTAATAACCAAGCTTTTAAAGTTAGAACTATACTTAGTTTGCTCCTCACATCTTGTCATTCTAATCAATGCAATCTTACTTCCTCTGCCACTTTTTTTTTTTGGTATAAGTTTATATGGTATAAATGCAATATTTTTACATGCATAGATTGTGAGTGGTGAAGTCAGTGCTTTTGGGGTCTCCATCACTGGAATAACGTATATTGTACCCATTGAATAATTTCTCTTCATCCACACCCTCCGCCGCTATCATTCAATCCACTGCCACATTTTTCTGATACCACTCTCATGAATGTCATCATTGTCCTCCCGGTTAACAAATCCAATGGTTTGTTCTAGTTCTTATCTAACTTGACCTCTTTCAGGCATAAAATAATGCTGAATCCTCATCCTTTGTACATCTTATCCCCTTTTTCCCCTTACAATTTCACATTCCTGATTTTGCTATAAATTTCTCTGATTTTTTTTTTTTTTTTTTTTTTTTTTTGAGATGGAGTTTTGCTGTCTCACCCAGGCTGGAGTGCAGTGGTGCAGTCTAGGCTCACTTCAGCCTCTGCTGCCTGGGTTTAAGCGATTCTCCTGCCTCAGCCTCCCAAGTAGCTGAGACTACAGGCACATGCCACCACACCGAGCTAATTTTTGTATTTTTAGTAGAGATGGGGTTTCACCATTTTAGCCAGTCTGGTCCCTGACCTCAGGTGATCCGCCAACCTCGGCCTCCCAAAGTGCTGGGATTACAGGCATGAGCCACTGCATCTGGTCTAATTTCTCCAGTTTTTAAAATGAGTTATTAACTTCTGATATTCTCAGCCCCCTCCTCTTCTGTATTCCCTTCTCTACTCCTCTCCTATGATTCCTTCTGCTTTTCTCTCATCTTTTTCTTATGTTATCCTCTTTATGGGAAGACTTATCTTTAGCCATACTTTTAACTTATGGCCATGGTACCCAAATTTATCATTTTTAGCCCAAACCTAGGCTTCTCACCTGAATAACCAATTCTAGATAGCATCTAGATAGCATCTAGGAGACAACATCCACTTGCTGTTGCCCAAGACGAAAATATCTGAGAAAAATCTGAGTCATCTCTTTCTCTTCTTTGTTCTCCATTTTCAATGATCACCAAGTTCTATCAGTCCATGTCTTAAGTATGTTTCAAAATTTCTTCTTTCCATAGTCATGACCGTTGGCCTAGGTTGAGCAATGGGCTAGCTTTGAAACTCTCTCGGTGATCTTTTTGATGTTTATCTTATATAAACCTTCCTGAAAAACCCATCTATTACCCATGCCGCCTTCTAAGATGCAGATCTTATCAGATTACTTCCCTTCTCAACATTGCTCAGTAGCTTTCCATTAGCTACAGAATAAAATTTAAAATTCTTTTGTATGGCTTAGAAGACCCTTTAATTACCTGTCCATTTTTATCTCTTGTAATCCTTATCTTTACTACTCGTGACATCTTATACTTCAGAAATTTTAATATTTTCTAGTTTCTGAATCTCAAGCATAAGATACAGTTTCACATTTGTTTCTGCCTTTGTTTGTGCATGTTGCATTGCCTCTTTTCTTCTAATTTGCCTGACAAACACCTACAAATCCTCCAAGTGTCCTCTCAAGATCTGTCTCCTCTGTGATGTCATCCTCAACTTCCTTAAGTAGGTTTTCTTTCCCTAAAATGCCATTACACCTACTCTATTATAGCAATTTTTCTCTTTATATTGGTTTTTCTGGCTCCCACTTCTTGAGAATTGCAACAATTTCTTTCATTTTTTATTGTTTTTATTTTTAATTTTTATGGGTACATGGTGCATATATTTATGGGGTACATGAGATATTTTGACGCAAGCATACAATGTGTGATAATTGCATCAAGGTAAATGGGGTATCCATCACCTTAAGCATTTATAATTTCTTTGTATTATGTACATTTTAATTATACTCCTTTAGTTATTTTTAAATGTACAATAAATTATTGTTGACCATAATCACTCTGTTGTGCATACTAGCTCTTATTCATTCTATCTAACTCTACTTTTGTACCCATTAACCATCCCCAGGTCCCCACCATCACCACCACCCAACTACCCTTCCCAGCCTCTGGTAATCATCATTCTACTTTCTATCTCCATGAGTTCAGTTGTTTTAATTTTTAGCTCCCACAGATGGATGAGAACATAAGAAGTTGGTCTTTCTGTTCCTGGTTTATTTCACTTAACATGTCCTCCTGTTCCATTCATGTTATTCCAAATGACAGGATTTAATTATTTTTAATGGCTGAATATTACTCCATTGTGTATATGTACTACCTTTTCTTTATTCAGTCATCTTTTTTTCTTTTTGAGATGGAGTTTCGCTCTTGTTGCCCAGGCTGGAGTGCAATGGCGCAATCTTGGCTTACTGCAACCTCGGCCTCCCGGGTTCAACTGATTCTCCTGCCTCAGCCTCCCAAGCAGCAGGGATTACAGGTGCCTGCCACCATGCCTGGTTAATTTTTCTTTTTGTATTTTTAGTAGAGACAGAGTTTCACCATGTTGGCCAGGCTGGTCTCAAACTCCTGACCTCAGGTTGTCCGCCTGCCTCAGCCTCCTAAATTGTTGGGGTTACAGGCATGAACCACCACGCCCGGCCTCATTCATCTCTTGATGGACACTTAGGTTGCTTCCAAATCTTGGCTATTGTGAATAGTATTGCAAAAAAACATGGGATATCTCAAAAAACATGGAGATAACTCTTCCATATACTGATTTCCTTTCTTTTGGGGATATGCTAGCAGTGGGATTACTGGATCATATTTTTAGTTTTTTTGAGGAAACTCCATACTGTTCTCCTTAGTGGCTATACTAATTTGCATTCCCACCAACAGTATACAAGGATTCCCTTTTCTCCACATCCTTGCCAGCATTTGTTATTTTCTGTCTTTTTGGATAAAAGCCATTTTAACTGGGGTATGATGATATCTCATTGTAGTTTTGATTTGCATTTATTTGATGATCAGTGACGTTGAGCATCTTTTCATATACCTGTTTGCCATTTGTATATCTTCTTTTTTGTTTGTTTGTTTTTGAGACGGAGTCTCTCTCTGTCACCCAGGCTCGAGTGCAGTGGCGTGATCTCAGCTCACTGCAAGCTCCGCCTCCCAGGTTCGCGCCATTCTCCTGCCTCAGCCTCCCGAGTAGCTGGGACTACAGGCGCCCACCACCACGCCCGGCTAACTTTTTTTTGTATTTTTAGTAGAGTCAGGGTTTCGCCATGTTAGCCAGGATGGCCTCGATCTCCTGACCTGGTGATCCACCCGCCTCCGCCTCCCAAAGTGCTGGGATTACAGGCGTGAGCCACCACACCCGGCCTGCCATTTGTATATCTTCTTTTGAGAAATATCTATTCAGTTTTTTGCCCGTTTTTAACTTAGTTTATTAGATGTTTTTCTATTGAGTTGTTTGAGCTCCTTATATATTCTGGTTACTAATTTCTTGCCAGATGGATAGTGTGCAAACATTCTGTCCCACAAAGTGGGTTGTCTCTTCACTTCATTGATTACTTTGCTGTGCAAGAGCTTTTTAGTGACCTCATTTGTCCATTGTTGCTTGAGTTGCCTGTGCTTTTGGGGAACTCAAGAAATCTTTGCCCAAACCAAATTCCCAGAGAGTTTCTCCAATGTTTTCCTTTAATAGTTTTATAGCATGAGGTCTTAGATTTAAGTGTTTAATCCATTTTGATTTGATGCTTGTATATGGTATAGTTTCATATGATATAGGGGTCGAGTTTCATTCTTCTGCATGTGGATATCCAGTTTTCTCAGCACAATTTATTGAAGAGACTGTCCTTTCCCCAATGTATGCTCTTGGCAACTTTGTCAAGAATGGGTTTGCTGTAGATGTAAGGAATTATTTCTGGGTTTGCTCTTCTGTGCCATTGGTCTGTGGGTCTGTTTTTAGCCAGTACACTGTTGTTTTGGTTACAATAGCTCAGTAGCATAATTTGAAGTCAGGTGATGTGATTCCTCCAATTTTGTTCTTTTTGCTCAAGATGGCTTTGGCTGTTCTGGGTTGTGGTTCCATATAAATTTTAGGATTATTTTTTCTATTTCTTTGAAAAATGCCATTGATATTTTGATAGAGATTGCATTGAATTTGTAGATTGCTTTGGATAGCATGGACATTATAACAATATTGATTCTTCCAATTCATGAATATGGAATATCTTTTCATTTTTTCATGTCCTCTTCAATTTCTTGCACCGATGTTTTATAGTTTTCATTGGAGAGATCTTTCTCTTCTTCAGTTAATTTTATTCGTAGGTATTTTATTTTATTTGTAGGTATTGTAAATGGTGTTAATCTCTTGATTTATTTATCAGATTGTTTGCTTTTGGCATATAAAAATGCTATGTTTTTTGTTGTTGTTGTTTTTTAGATAAAGTCTAGCTCTGTCACCCAGACTGGAGTGCAGTGGTGCAATCTCAGCTCACTGCAACCTCCACCTCCCAGCTTCAAGCGATTCTCCTTCCTCAGCCTCACCAGTAGCTGAGATTACAGGTGCGTGCCACCACACCTGGCTAATTTTTTGTATTTTTAGTAGAGACAGGGTTTCACCATGTTGACCAGGCTGGTCTTGAACTCCTGTCCTCAGGTGATCTGCCCACCTCGGCCTCCCAAAGTGCCAGGATTACAGGCACAAGCCACCGCGCCTGGCCCTTATTTTTGTATTTTTAGTAGAGACGGGGTTTCACCATGTTGGCCAGGCTGGTCTTGAACTTCTGACCTCAGGTGATCCACCCACCTTGGCCTCCCAAAGCACTGGGATTACAGGCATGAGCCACCACACCTGGCCAACTACTGATTTTTGTATGTTAATTTTGTATCCTGCAACTTTACTGAATTTATCAGTTCTAATAGTTTTTTGTAAAGTCTTTTGATTTTTCCAAATATAAGATCATTATCATCTGCAAACAAGGATAATTTGACTTTTTCCATTTTATCTAGGACTTCAATACAATGTTGAATAAAAGGGAACTCTTTTTCAATGTCATAGAACTTGAGTTAACAAAATGATTACTTTTAAAAATGTTTTATTCCGCTTCCAATTATTGTCCCCAACATTATAAGTCATTATCCTAGCTCCCATGAAGCAATCCACCAAACAAGTAGGCAATTGCCACACTTGTAATGAATGACCTTTGAATCCTATTTCCTAATCATTTATTACATCCAAGAAACCATGAATTTGTGTAGTTTTTTCCCCTAAGGTAGTTTTCAAATGTGTCTTACTGCTTTCCCATCATCAAGCCAGTTGAGGTTATTGTAGGGAAAGAATTGTGCTTCAATGTAAAAAAAGTATGTATTATTTAGATCATAAACTTCCAGGCATCTGATTCTTGTCCTTCATTGTGCTTGAGCTATTTACAACTCTGTATATTGTAGATAACTGATAGCAATGTACAATAATTATTGTCTATGAAGTGTAAATTCTCTCTGGTGAAGAGTCAACTGGCTTGCCTCCTTTCCCACCTGTCCCCATGAAGCCAGTCTTACCTTCATTAGCACATTTATTTAAATATTCTTGATTTATAATTTTTAAAAATTCCTCCTTGACATCGTTGTAACACCTCACCTGTTTCCTCTTGAGTTAAACAAATCTTTAACATGTTTATTTTTATATTAATATAAAAGTTGTGATTTTATCTTTCATGAAAAATTTATTTTAACATATTAAAAAATGATTTACTGTCACTTCTAAACATTCAAGATCATCAGTAATATGGCCCCTTTGGCCATCCTACTGCTCATGTAAACTCTTTGATACTAAGACAGCCTATATCAGGCCAAGAAACATGAAAAAATCCTCGACATCACTAATTATCAGAGAAATGCAAATGAAAACCACTGTGTGATACCACCTTACTCCTGCAAGAATGGTCATAATCAAACAATAAAAAATAATAGATGTGGGCATCTATTATTTATTATTATTATTTTTTTGAGATGGAGTCTCGCTCTGTTGCCAGGCTGGAGTGCAGTGGCACTATCTCGGCTCACTGCAACCTCCGCTGAAAAGGGAACACTTTTATACTGTTGATGGGAATGTAAACTAGTACAACCACTATGGAAAACAGTGTGGAGATTCCTTAAAGAACTAAAAGTAAATCTACCATTGGATCCAGCAATCCCACTTTTGGGTATCTACCCGAAGGAAAAGAAGTCACTGTATGAAAAAGATACTTGCACATGCATGTTTATAGCAGCACAATTCATAATTGCAAAAATATGAAGCCAGCCCAAATGCCCATTAATCAATAAGTAGATAAAGAAAATGTGGTATATATATATACCATGGAATACTACTCAGCCATGAAAAGGAACAAAATCATGGCATTTGTAGCAATCTGGATGAAATTCTAAGTGAAAAAAAACAGGAAAGGAAAACCAAACGTTGTATGTTCTCACTCATAAGTGAGAGCTAAGCTGTGAGGATGCAAAGGCATAAAAATGATTTAATGGACTTTGGGGACTCAGGGGAAAGAGTGGGAGGGAGGTGAGGGATAAAAGACTACACATTGCATACAGTGTACATTACTTCGGTGTTGGGTGTACCAAAATCTCAGAAGTCATCACTAAAGGACTTATTCATGTAACTAAACACCACCTGTTCCCCAAAAGCCTATTTAAATAAATAAATAAATAAGCCTAAATCATCATTCTCTAAGTATACCATGGGAGTTTTTGTTTCTTTTTTCTGGCTCTTAGCTAACTCTTGATGTCTTGTCTAACTCTTGTCCCCAGCCAGACCTGGGGACAAGTGGGTACATCAGACGATTGATTCCATAGTCAAAAAAGCATCTCATATATATCTAAGTCTGATTGTACATAGTCAACAAGTTGTTCTTCATTCATAAGAGTCATATTTGTGGGGTGGGCGTGGTGGCTCACACCTGTAATCCCAGCACTTTGGGAGGCTGAGGTGGATGGATCACCTGAGTTCAGGAGTTCAATACCAGCCTGGCCAATATGGTGAAAGCCGTCTCTACTAAAAAAAAAAAATATATATATATATATATATATATATATACAAAAATTAGTTAGGTGTGCTGGCGGGTGCCTGTAATCCTAGCTACTCAGGAGGCTGAGGCAGGAAAATTGCTTGAACCCAGGAGGCGGAGGTTGCAGCAAGCTGAGATCAAGCCATTGCACTCCAGCCTGGGCAACAAGAGCGAAACTCTGTCTCAAAAAAAAAAAAAAAGTAGTATTTGGGTAGTATTTGGGAATCTGGTTTTATGATGTGATCATGTAGTGACCTCTCTCAGGATATAAAGGGGATCAGTTTCTGTTGGGTGAGAGAGAATAAAAAAACTGGTTTGTTAGCCCTCTTTTTATTTACTTGTCTGTTTGACTATTTGTGAGCTCAACTCAATCAGGAAAACATTATATGCTCACTAAAAGTAAAATGTCCCTTTGAGATCTGCACTAGTGATTTTTATGGTTCTGTGTTTACTGTTGACTCATGATTGAGGCTGTAGAACTGAAACTTCAAGTTCTCAGTCTCAGTAAGTCTATCTGTAATTGTGAAAAACCTTTACCTTTCATTGCGTGAGTTTGACATTTTTCCACCTCATGTATGTAAATAAATTAAATTATAAAGTCTCTCAAATTTAAATAGCTTCTCTCTAATTGGTTCATAGAGAAAAATAAGCACTTATATAACTGGCATTCACAAATTTCTCAGGAAATAAATTGTTCTTTTAAAACTAGGCTTAAAAATTATTATGGAAATCTCAAGATCAGAAGCAGGTTTGTATGAAAACATGAGTTCATATTATAAAGGTGAATCTTTTGAGTCATATATTTTATGTCAAAAAAATAAAATAAAGGTGAATCTTTTACAGATTAGGCTTGTTTGATAACTTTTGGTTTGAAAACAGCTATATGACTCTTCCCTAATTTTACTGATGGGGTTGAACTGGTTTTCTATTGCCACATAACAATATTGCCACATAACAATATTGCCACAAATTTCTCAACCTTACACCAAAAACATTGATAAACTTACAGTTTCTGTTGATCAATCAAAGCTCAGTCTGCTACAGCAAGGGAGAATACCACCTTGAGAGATCCTAGTAATATCTCAAAATGGGAACGTAAGAGGAGGATATTTATAAGGCTTAGGGATCTAGGCTTCAGTTGTTTAGGTCAGGTTTATCAAGACAAGAAACTAACTGAACTGGAGGACAGTTCATGACTTACAGTTTAGGATTAGGAGACCCAGAAAGGCCAACTTCTTGACATAAGCCTTAATAAGTAATTTTTCTTTTTCTTTTCTTTTTTTTTTTTGAGACAAAGTCTTGCTCTGTTGCCCAGGCTGGAGTACAGTAGTATGATCTCGGCTCACTGCACCCTCCACCTCCTGGATTCAAGAAGTAATTTTCCTGCCTCAGCCTCCCAAGTAGCTGAGATTCCAGGCACCTGCCACCACACCTGGCTAATTTTTTTTTTTTGAGTTGGAGCTTTGTTCTTGTGGCCCAGGGTAGAGTGCAATGGTGAGATTTTAGCTCACTGCAACCTCTGCCTCCTGAGTTCAAGCAATTCTCCTGCCTCAGCCTCCTGAGCAGCTGGGATTACAGGCACCTGCCACCACGCCTGGCGACTTTTTTTTTTTTGTTTGCTTTGTTTTGTTGTTTTTTGTTTTTAGTAGAGACAGGGTTTCACCATGTTGGCCAGGCTGGTCTCAAACTCCTGACCTCAGGTGATCCACCCACCTTGGCCTCCTAAAGTGCTGGATCAGGTGTGAGCCAACATGCCCAGCCTTATTTTTGTATTTGTAGTAGAGGCAGGCTTTTGCCACGTTGGCCAGGCTGGTATCGAACTCCTGACCTCAAGTGATCCGCTCACCTCAGCCTCCCAAAGTGCTGGGATTGCAGGCATTAGCCACCATGCTCGGCCCGTCAGTAATTTTTTTAATAAGCTGCCCATTTGGCCAGATAAGCAATCTATTATCCTGATAGAAGAACTGCTTGGCCAGATGAACAAACTATATAGACAAGTTGCTTTTCAGGAATTTCCTGAAGCAAGTAGTAAAGTTATACACTGGTTTATAGCTTTATATTTCTGGGCAAGAATTTCTTAAACAATAAGTAAGTCAAATTAACGTGGGGGAGTCTCCGTTCTAAGTCCCCACATTAAGCTATGTGAATACAAATGGTCTAAATTCTTAAATTAGAATACGGTAAGTTGTAGTTTGTCAACATAACTAAGATCCTTATTTAACTTTAAAACCTGAGTCTATTCTTAGATCAAGTTATTTAATAGATAACTTGGACACCTAGATAATTTTTAAGGGAAATAGAATACTAAAATTTGGTCACCCCACATATTTTGAATATATACACTTTTTTTCTTATAGTGGATATATCTGTTGTTCATGTTAATGACTGTGTTTACCTTACTAATGATTGGGTTTACTCTGATTTAAAGGAGTGAGAAATGGATGTGGGTGACTCTAGGAGGTGATTTCATTAGTTTTGTTAATTTGCTAAACTGTGTATAATAGTTCTACATCCCCTTCTAGTTTTCTCTGTGAAATAGAAATCAGCTACTTTGACTGAAAGTTAGAATTTATACAAATAATCAAAGACTATACTAAAGCAATAGTAGCAGAAAATTGTGACTATGAATGCGAGGTAATGGAAATATTTTCTGTCTTAAACTAAAAGGTTTGGTTCTTCTAGAATGCGAAAACGAATTGTGTAAAACAAATCTTGAATAGATGTAGAAAGTTGTAAGTAGAAAACAATTTATTTGCCTCACTGCAAATAATGAGTTGAAAAAGAAACAATAAAATATACTCAAATGTTGGCAACGTTCCCTCAATTTTGACGAGTTTATTTGTAAGATTGTTTTGTTTTTTAAATAGGACAGGCCAGGAGACGGAGGCTGCAGCCAACCATAAGCATGCCACTGCACTCCAGCCTGGGTGACAAAACAAGACCCTGTCTCAAAAAAATACAACAGAAATAGGGCAGGGTGTTCAGTTAGGCAGCACGTACACTAACATTGGAATGATACAAGAAGGTTAGCATGGCCTCTGCACAAGGATGACACACAAAATCATGATGTGTTCCATTAAAAAAAAACAGAGCAAGGAGCTAATAAATCCTTTCCTGCTAACTACTATATTAATGTAAAACTAGAATTTGGTTTTCTATGTACTAAAATAACAGTGTATCTCAAATTGTTTGGTCTGCTCTTAACAAAGGGTAGTAAAAGTTTATGCCTTTACATTCTATCTGGCCTGACAACATAGCAGAAATTCCATATCCCATCAAAACAGTTTTCTGTGTTTTATGGTCATATTTTCAAGCCCTTGATTTTTAAGCAGCAAAAACTTAAAGTTCTTCATTTGCTGAAAAGCTAAGACTCCTTTCTTTTGTGTCATCATATTCTTGTTATTTAAAATATTGTATTGTCATTTTGATCAACAGATATTGAATTTATTGTTTCTCAGGCACATCTGACCCTATGTTAATAGGTGATCTAAAGTACTCCAATAACTCTTGGTTTTGCTTTCCCACAATCACATCCTAGATTCGGAAAAATAAAAATTAGAGGATTTTCTTCACACATAAAACTATCTTTGAAATTTCCCATAAGACCCCTAGAAAATCATGAAGCTTTTTTCTTTTGTTTTACAAAAGTAGAGATGTACCAAATAATTGTTTTCTTGACTTTTTTTCTTAGTTCAACACTATTGTAAGAATTGATCAAAAGAGTAGTCAAATTAAAGGATACATTTTATTTTTAAAAATTTTTATTATACTTTATGTTCTGAGGTACATGTGCAGAACGTGCAGTTTTGTTACATAGGTATACACGTGCCCTGGTGGTTTGCTG
Source organism: Pan troglodytes (assembly GCF_028858775.2). NCBI lineage: Eukaryota > Metazoa > Chordata > Mammalia > Primates > Hominidae > Pan > Pan troglodytes. Next base: position 103,873,369 of record NC_072404.2, read on the forward strand.
CACCCATCAACACATCACCTACATTAGGTATTTCTCCTAATGTTACCCCTCCCCTAGACCCCCACCCCGCCGATGGGCCCCAGTGTGTGATGTTCCCCTCCCTATGTCCATGTGTTCTCGTTGTTCAACTTCCACTCATGAGTGAGAACATGCAGTGTTTGGTTTTCTGTTCTTGTGATAGTTTGCTGAGAATGATGGTTTCCAGCTTCGTCCATGTGCCTGCAAAGGACATGGACTCATCTAAAGGATAAATTTTATAAACAAAATATTACTCACACATTTATTTCTGAGACTGTACACATTACAGAATAAATTGGAAGGCCCTGGATATTTGTCTGTGCTCTCACTGTTCATAGTATTATTTTACTTATAAGAAAAACACTGATCAAATTCTTATTAAAAAATTATGTATTGCGGCTGGGTGCGGTGGTTCACGACTGTAATCCCAGCACTTTGGAAGGCTGAGGCGGCCGGATGACCAGAGGTCAGGAATTTGAGACCGGCCTGGCCAACATGGTGAAACCCCTTCCCTACTAAAAATACAAAATTAGCCAGGCGTGGTGGTGCATGTCTGTAATCCCAGCTACTCGGGAGGCTGAGGCAGTAGAATCACTTGAACCCAGGAGGTGGAGGTTGCAGTGAGCCAAGATCATGCCATTGCACTCCAGCCTGGGCAAAAAGAGTGAAACTTGGTCTCACAAAAAGAAAAATAATAATAATGTATTGCACCTCAACAGAGAATTTTACTGTCTTCAATTTTGACCTCATCATACAAAGCCCAGCCTGGAGTCACATTTGAGAATAAATTGAGATGGGAGAGTTCTTCGGACCCCTTCTCAGGTGACATGGGTGTGGCTCATTTACTCAGCCACCACACAAACCCCACGCAGGAGTGGGAGCATGCAGGCAAGCGGGTGCCGGGGCCTGGGCGAGTGTTTTTGGGCTCCAGCCCCATGATAGCATCTAGGGATGTGTTACAATTAATGATCTTTTAGCAGTTGCCATCCATGGACAGCTAAGTGTTAACCAGCTCAGTGGAGAGTTGTGGCAACAGCTTTTTATAACCTGCTCTCTTGGTACCTGGGGTCCTTGTCCCGGCATCCAGGAAGACAGGTCACACAGACTTGAATGATGGTGAATGCAGAGGTTTTATTGATTGATGGAGGTGGCTCTCAGTGGGATAGGGAGCTGGAAAGGGGATGGAGTGGGAAGACAATCTTCCCTTGAGTTTGGCCACCCCCAGCCAAACTCCTCTCTGACCGTCCAGCTGCCTCTTTGATATTCAGATGCTTCTTTTCTTCTCTCCTTCTCTGCTGTGCTGCTCTGCTCCTCTGCCAGAGGAGTTTGGGGTTTTTATGGGTACACAGGATGGGGGCATGGCAGGCCAGGGTGGTTTGGAAAAAGCAATGTTCGGGCAGGAAAACAGCAATAACTATTCTCATTTAGGGTGGCAGTTTCCAGGTGGAGCCTTTGCCAGGGAACCGCCATCTTCTACTCAGTATTTCCCTGCCTCCTGTCCATATCAAAATGACATTTAATCAAATATGGAAAGCTCATCATTAAGGAGCAAGATGTGAAAACAATGACTACAAATTTCACTTCCCACTCCCACTTGAAAAAAAAAAATCAACCTGGTTTATGGTTAAAGCCTCACAAGTGATGAGCAGTATCACTTACTAGCCAGCCAGGGACCTCAAGAGTATTTGAAGACTTCAAGTCGAAAGAAATTCACCAGAATCTATTAGAAATGACAGTGTAATCTTGGTGGATAGAATTTTGGGGGCTTGGTTTTGTAGTCTTGGGATAGAAGAAAAAAATAACAGGCTTTTAAAGAATTGAATCCTATATTCCCTAGTGAAATTACCTGACAGAATTTAATTATTTGGCCTCTGTAGTTGCTCAATACTGAATGTTCAAGGAAGTATATACAGTTAGTTAATACCTCTTGCTATGTGAACTATGTGAACTATCATGACAAAATATGGAACTAGCTTTATATGTGAGTGATCAAGAATAATCTCCAGAGGTTATTTATGATCACAAAAAGAGGCTGTTAAATAAAAGTATTTAAAACTTGGAAATAAGGCAAAAAGGTAGCTTGGCAAAAAGGAGGAAACTTCAATGTCATAGCGTTTTTTTTTTTTTTTTTAAACAGGCTTAACCAAGGATTATTTAATTATCTAAGGGAATGTATCTGAATTTGACTTGGCTATTTTCTGTTAATTAAATATCTGGTCTCTGACACATGTGTTTACTTTTAGATATAGCCAGGAGGAGAACAGATTTAACAGGGACTGCATGTGCATTTACCAGTGACAATGAAGTTTGAAGGAGGAAAGAATTTTTTATTGAGCATCACCTAGATGTCAAGAACTATACATTACTCATTGAGTCACAAAAACAACTTTGAGTGAAAAGTGTGATTATCTTCATTTTATAGAAGGTTGAAGTTCAACAGGTAAAATGATTTGCCACATTATTTAGCTAGTAAATGGTAGAGCCAAATGTCAAATCCCAAATGTTCTTCTTTCAAAACCTACACTCTTTTAACCATATTATTCTACCCCCGTAGTAAAACCTTTTTTCTAACGACCACAAAGTTATACCTGCCACTTCTCCAAACTGAAAATGATATCTAAATGTCAACAAAAAATATACTAGTTAGAAAATACAAAATTTCATGATGGGAAATGTAAGTATATGTTCTGTGTGCATAGAGTAAAAGATCTATGAGTCATCTGCTACAACCCACTAAGTGTTTAGTTGAAAATTGCTCTTTATCATCTAGCTAGATAGCAATTAGAAGTGTGAGAGACAAAGTATCCCTTAAGAAAAATTGGCTAAAGAATAAATCATTTAAAGTGCTTTACAGACATTACCTAATACATTTTCATACATCCCTGTGAGCTACACAGCCATACACAAAAAGCAATCCTAATTTGTTTACAGGCATTCAAAGGTGATGCAATGTAAAGTGGAAGGCCAAGATGCTGCTAACAGCATTACACTTACCTTAGGCCTACGGCAGTGTTGGTCATTTCAGCTGAACACCACTAAGTTAATTAACCTCTATTTTTTTTCTTAACCTGCTTAGTGAAAATGTCAGTACCATTTGGGCCATGAGGCTTTGCAACCAGGCAGGTCATTTAGTTTTTTTCTCCACTTCCAACTGCCCCTCTTTGACCTGATCAATGATTAACACCCTTTATTTTAGAAACAATAGGAGATATTCATATTTATCATCCCAAAGGGACCCCTTCCAGGCCTTTGAAAAACCAGTGAACTGAATTTTAGCTAATTTAAACTAACTATTCTACAGAAAGGAAGATTGGTCTTAGTTTTTTAGAAAGACCCAAGACAAAATTCAATTGTTACACTACCATTCCATCCCCACTCACTCAATTTTTTGAAAACTCATTGGTGAAAACTGTTGATTTCATTTGAAAAAAAATGCAACTTGGGAATGGAGTTGGAGATGTACTTTTTGTATTTCTGTCCCGGGAAAAAAAGTATTAAGAGTGGTGGGGTAGGGCAGAGTTTCATATATGAAAATTTAATATGTATTATATTTTCTGGGTTTTAACTTTTAAACATACTATATAATGTAAATAAGAATTAACTGAAGAAATATTCTGATAATCATTCCTAAGGTTGTTCCTACTGCAGTCTTTCCCTGTTAGTAAGTAGTCTCTGAAGCCATTGTTTAAGCCAGAAAAAGAAATCACCTTTGATTCTCCCTCTCTCTAATCCATCACATGCAATCCATCAGCAAGTTATGTCAATTTTACTTCTAAAATCCAATCTGTCCACTTTTCCCTCATTTCCTCTGCTTCCACCTTTGCCCAAGCTATTAAAACAAATGAAGCCACCAAGGTAAGGAGTGAAGAGTTTTCTCAGAAGTACAAATATTTGGTAAACACTACAATTGGTAGCAGAAGGAAACGAGATAGAAGACAAGCTAAAAAAGGTGGGAAAAACAGAACATATTTGTTATAGGAAGAGAATTTAAACAGAAAGAACCAGAGACCTAAGGTTGAATCTCAAGTGCTTCCAATCTGAAGACAAATAGGACATGTGTGAATTTGGGGTGAATTTGGGATGTGTTAATTATATTGAAGACTACTATACCATGTATAAAACTTTTACTTTATACAACTTCCAAATGATTTTGGAGAAGATTTCTGTATCATTTTTTTCACTGTGAAAACTTCCAGAATGAAAAAACTACAAACAAAATAATTGAGTAATACTTTAGAATTTCTTTATGTTTATTCTCTTGTATCAGTTTTTAAGTAACTGAATAAATACAAATTGGATATTTGGGTTTTATTTTTGTTTTATTTTGGTAGGGGATACTCAACTTGATTGAAGGATCTAAAGGCTGATGTTCAAATTCATTGTGCCAAAAATAAGTCTTTTTCAAGAAATCCAAATAGGAAAAGAAGGAGTTATCTCTCTTTTCTGATGATATGATTCTATACCTAGAAAACCCTAATGATTCTACCAAAAAAACTCCTGAACCTGAGAAATGACTTCATTAAAGTTTCAGGATACAAAATCAATGCACAAAAAATCAGTAGCATTTCTATATACCAATAACATTCAAACTGAGAACCAAATTAAGAACACAATTCCATTTGCAATAGCCACAAAAAGAATAAAATACGTAGGAATACATCTAACCAAGGAGGTGAAAGAACTCTACAATGAGAACTACAAAACATTGCTGAAAGAAATAATAGATAGTACAAACAAATGGAAAAACATTTCATGCTCATGATTGGAAGAATGAATATTGCTAAAATGTCCATACTGCCCAAAGCAATCATTGGATTCAATGCAATTCCTATCAAATTACCAATGTCATTCTTCACAGAATTAGAAAAAACTATTCTAAACTTCATATGAAACAAAAAAAAAAAAGCCTGAATAGCCAAAGCAATTCTAAGCAAAAAGAACAAAGCCAGAGGCATCTCATTACCCAACTTCAAGCTATACCACAAGGCCGTAATAAGCAAAACAGCATGATACTGGTACAAAACCAGACACCTAGGCAAATAAAATAGAATAGAGAAGCCAGAAATAAAGCTGCACATGTACAACCTATTGATCTTCGAAAAAGTCAATGAAAATAAACTACAGGGAAGGAACACCGTATTCAATAAATGTTGCTGGGGAAACTTGCTAACCATATGCAGAAGAATTAAACTCAAACCCTACTTCTCACCATATACAAAAATTAGCTCAAGATGGATTGAAGACTTAAATGTAAGTCCTCAGCCTATAGAAATCCTAGAAGAAAACCTAGAAAATACTCTTCTGGACATTGACATAGGCAAATAATTTATGACTAAGTCCTTAAAAGCAAACGCAACAAAAACCAAAATTAAGTGGTACCTAATTAAAGAGCTTCTGCACAGCAAAAGAAAGTAGCAACAGAGTAAACAAGCAACCTACAGAATGGGAGAAAATATTTGCAAACTATGCATCTGACAAAGGACTAACATCAAGAATCTATAAGGAACTTAAACAAATAAACAAGAAAAAAAAACCCACTAAAGAGTGGGCAAAGAACATAAATAGACATTTCTCAAAAGACATAAAAGCAGCCAACAAACCTATAAAATATGCTCAACATTACTAATTATCAGAGAAATGCAAATCAAAACCACAATGAGATATCATCTCACACCAGTCAAAATGGCTACTACTAAAAAGTAAAAAAATAACAGATACTGGTGAGGTTGCAGAGAAAAGGGAACATGCAAGTACTGTTAGTGGGATTGTAAATTAGTCCAGCCCCCGTGGAAAGCAGTTTTGAGATTTCTCAAAGAACTAAAAATAGGATTATCATTCAACTCACCGATTCCATTACTGGGTATACACCCAAAGGAAAGTAAATCATTCTACCAAAAAGACACCTGCACTCACATATTTATCACAGCACTATTCAAAGACATGGAATCAACATAGATGCCCATCAATGGTGGATGAATAATGAAAATGTGATACATATATACTATGAAATACTACACAGCCATGAGAAAGAACAAAATCATGTCCTTTGCAACAACATGGGTGCAACTAGAGGCCAATATACTAAATGAAACAGAAAACCAAATACTACATGTTCTCACTTATAAGTGGGAGCTAAACAGTGGGTATACATGGACATTATGATGGGAACAACAGACACTGGGGACTCCAAAAGCCAGGTGAAGGATGGAAAAACTACCCATTGGTTACTATGTTTACTATTTGGGTGATGAGTTCAATCAAAGCCCAAACCTCAGCATCATGCAATATGTCTACGTAACAAAACTGAACATATACCTGCTGAATTTAAAACATTTTTAAATAAAATAATAATTTTTTAATTAAAAATGTCTTTTTTAGTCTTCCAGAGGAAATTGTTCTCTCATCTAGGCAAACAAAAATTTAGCTTGGAAAATATTTCTTTACCTCATAATCTTAAAAATTTTTAAATGAAAAGTGTCTAAATTTCCTCCAATATTCTTCATTAAATTATCTTTAAACTGTATTTAAGAAATATCATGCCAGGTGCTGTGGCTCACTCGGGTAATCCCAGCACTTTGGGAGGCTGAGGCAGGAGGGTCGTTTGAGCCCAGGAGTTCAAGACCAGAGTGGGCAATATGATGAAACCCTGTCACTACAAAAAATACAAAAATTAGCTGGGCATGGTGTCCTGTGCCTGTGATCCCAGCTAGTGGGGATGCTGAGGTGGGCGGATCACTTGAGCCCAGGAGTTCGAGGCTGCAGTGAGCTGTGATCACATCACTGCATTCCAGCCTGTGCAACAGAGCAAGATTGTCTAAAAAAAAAAAAAAGAAATATTAATATTTACTAAATTCAAGGCAGTGATTCCCAACCTTTTTTGGCATCAGAAACCAATTTCGTGGAAGACAATTTTTCCATGGACCGGATGGGCAGGGTGGATGGTTTCTGGATGAAAATATTTCACCTCAGATCACCAGGTATTAGTTAGATTCTCATAAGAAACACGCAACCTAGATCTTTCCCATGCACAGTTCACAATAGGATTCGTGCTCCTATGAGAATCTGATGCCTCCACTGATATGACAGGAGGCGGAGCTCAGGTGGTAATGCTCCTTCAGGAGCTGTTCACCTCCTGCTGTGCAGCCTCGTTCCTAACAGCTCACAGACTGGTACCGGTCCATGGCCCAAGGGGTGGGACACTCGTATTAAAAGATAATTTTTAAAAGAAAATATTATGACTTTCAAACAGATATAAAGTGAACATGTGTCAAAACTTTTATTTATTTAGCTCATTAATTATATTAGGGAACCAGTAAGATGTAACAACTGGTTTAAAGAAAAATTCAAAGAACCACACATATATAGGTCAGCAGAAATTGTGAAATAAATTTGCTTAATAGATGTAAAACTTGAAATCTGTTCAATATCCAGAGGGCAATAGTCAACTGACTGTCAAATGAGAGACAATTTGCATTTCTATGGACAAGAATCATTTGCATTACTACAAGCATTAGATAATATAGTATAATTATGTACTGTAGTTATTTTATAGCAATGTAAAATAAAGGCAAGATACACAAACCCCCATAGAATCAGATAATCTGGACAATGCCTAATTTTCCACTGATGACAACCATATTTTTTTCTCAATTTCTAAGTTTTTCACATGTTTTCCCTACATATAACAAGGACTAAGTCCCTGTGCCCCAGTGTATAAGTCTGGAGGGAGGGGGATGAGGAAAAAGGAAAATAAATGCAATAACTGAATAGTTTATAAGGTTCAGTGGGATATATGCCAAAAGATAGAACTGATAATTTCCCAATTACACACAATATGCACAAGTAATGAAGATATCTGTTCTGATCGGATGGTGCCTGTGTTGAAGGCATACTTAAGCATATATAGAAACAAAATGCTATGAGAAATGAAAAAAGGAAAAGATTTATATTCCCATAAGGAGGTATGGCACAAGTTCATGGAAAAAGCAAAATGTAGCAGGTCTTCAAAAGAGAAAGATTTTAAATAAGTAGAATATAAGATGTGGGTGGGAGGAAAATATTTCAACTTAAGGGAATAGTAAGAGAAAAGCCACATATATAATGTTCCTGGCTTGTAGTTTAGCATGGTTTGATGAAATCAGAGCTAAGAGAGAAAGGGAGATTTAGGCCAAATCACGGACAATCTTAAACATGTTGACAGGTTTGTTATTCATTTTGTTCCAATAAAGAACCACCAAAGATTTTGAGCAGGTGCATGACAAGATCAAATATAAGTCTTAGACAAAAAAATTCTAGCAGCAATTGGAAAAAAAGAGATTGAAAAGTGAGAAACCAGAGGCAAGGAATCCAGTAGAGCCTGTTGCAATGGTCAGGATAGAGCCTAAACCAGAGCATTCTGGAGAGGAAAAGAAAAGCTTTGGGGAAGGCAGAGTGAATAGGATATGTTGATTCATTAGATAAGTCATTCCAATTTTTGTGACTGTGTGTTCACATTCGTTAAAAATTGGAGCATGCACTCCTCCAACTTTTGCATATTTAGTTATAAATTATATACTGCTCTACTAATGTACTAATACAATACATGTAATTTGAAACATTCATACATGCTCACAAACTTTTTTTTGCTCTCAAAGAGCAAAGATTTAATTCATGTTTTGGGTGCTTAGTTTCTAACTGTTTTGCTAATGTTGATGGCTTTGTATCAGTAGTAATTCTCAAAGTACTGTACATTTACAGCAAGGTCCATAAATTCTTATTTCAAACAGTTTTGGAAATTTTACTTTTTTCTGATATCTTACAGATTTAAGTGGCCATGATATATATCATACATATGATATATATATACACACATACATACATACTTTTTTTTAACCATATAATGTAACTAATAAAGAGTTGAGTTTTTTGGTTTTTGTTTTTTTTTCTGAGACAGGGTCACACTCTGTCACCCAGGCTGAAGTGCAGTGGTGTGATCTTGGCTCACTGCAGCCTTGATCTCCTGTGCTCAGGTGATCCTGCTACCTCAGCCTTCTGAGTAGCTGGGACTACAGGCATGCGCCACTACACCTGGCTAATTTTTATCTTTTTTGTAGAGACAGCGTTTCACTATGTTGCCCAGGCTGTCTCGAACTCTTGAGCTCAAGCACTCTGCCCACCTTGGTCTCCCAAAATGCTGGGATTACAGGCATGAGCCAGCATGCCCAGCGTAAAGGGTTTTTGTGTTTCTTTTTTTTTTTTTTGAGATGGAGTCTCACTCTGTCACCCAGGCTGGAGTACAGTGGCATGATCTCAGCTCACTGCAACCTCTGCCTCCCAGGTTCAAGCGATTCTCATGACTGAGCCTCCCGAGTAGCTGGGACTACAGGTGCAGGCCACCATGGCTGGCTAATTTTTGTATTTTTAGTAGAGAAGGGGTTTCACCATGTTGGCCAGACTGGTCTTGAACTCCTGACCTCAAGTGATTCACCCATCTTGGCCTCCCAAAGAGCTGGGATTACAGGCTTGCACACCTGGCCAAAACCCTATACTTTAGATGAGTAGAAGGCAGAGTAGAAAGAAGATGAGTCAAAGATTAGCAGAAATGACTTGAAGGATAGTGTGCCAATGAACTAAAGGGAAAATTAAAAGGATAAACAAGGTTTAGAAGGAAAATAAAACTTGTTTTCCAACATATTGAGTCTGAGGTACTATGCGAGTCATTGAAGCTGTCCCTGAGGTATATGAAAATGAGAGGACCATGAGAAGCCAGGTTGCATGTGTGGATCAGGAGTGATAGTTGAGGCCAACTTACAATTTAGGTTTGCTAAGAAGAGAAGTAGGCAAATGAGAAACCTGAAAAGCGCTTTTAAAAACGGGCTTTGAGAAAGGAAGAGGAATCTTCGGAGATGCATGAGAAAGGTAAGAGGAGAGATTTGAATAAAGCAAATATTTCAAGAAAGCTGCACAGCCAAGAAGGATAAAGCTAAGATAAATATGTTGAATTTGGTAATTTAGGATGTGGCCCTCATTTGAAAGAGTGGTTTAAGTAAGTAAAGTAGTAGGGACATAAGTTAGTTTTCATGTAAAGAACTGAAAAATAGTAAAAACAATTTTTTTTAATGGGGAAAGTAACCACAAACTGTTCCTTCAGAAGTTTGGTGGTGAAAAAAGAGAGATTGTGTGGTGCATTAAGGAAGATAGGATGAATTTGGCAAACAATGAAGAGAGATAAATTAAAGGTAGAAATAAGGAAGGGGAACTTAGGAGACCAGATTCTCAATGAAATGATATTAGTATAATCATACACACAGGTGAGAGTGACAGTTTTGGGAAAGGTGAGGAGGAATTTTTCTTTGAATCAGAAGGGAAAAGATAAAGTGTAGCAGTTTGTTTTAGAGTAATACATAGGGCCGGCTTTGTGGCTCATGCCTGTAATCCCAGCACTTTGGGAGGCCGAGGCGTGTGGATCACCTAAGGTCAGGAGTTGGAGACCAGCCTGGCCAGCACGGTAAAACCCCGTCTCTACTAAACATACAAAAATTAGCCAGGCGTGGTGGTGCACACCTGTAGTCCCAGCTACTCGGGAGACAGGCAGGAGAATCACTTGAACCTGGGAGGCAGAGGTTGCAGTGAGCCAAGATCACACCACTGCACTCTAGCTTGGGCGACAGAGTGAGACTCCATCTCAAAAAATAAAAATAAAAATAAAAATAAAAATAATGCATAGGTTGAGAGAGTTTCTGTCAGATGGTTTCTGTCTCTCTCTTTTTAAAATATTATTAAGGTGTGAGGTAACATGCTGAGCATTAGTAAACATTCTGGATAGCTCAGGGGTCAGGAAATAAACGTGGAGCCACTAACTGGTTTTTAGCAGGAAATGACATTACGAGATTTTAATTTGAGAAAGTTCTGTCTGGTAAGAGGTATGGCAGAATGGCAGTAGGGTTGGATTTTCGAGTGACCTGAGAAAGAAGAGTAAAAGGATAAGAAATGCAGGCAAGAAATCATCCCTTAACCAAGGTAACAGCAAGTGGATAGAGACGGGGCAACACAGTTGAGAGTTATTTAGAAGAAAGCAAGGATGACTCAAACACTGGCTTGGATAGCTGGGTTAATGATGAAAACTTAGGCATAAAGGTTGAAAGTAGATAAAGGAGAAGGAAGGTGATGAGTTTGTTTAGGAAATGATATATATTAGGTACCTGAAGGATATCCTAGTAGGCAGATGGTTCTTACAGCATGAGGATAGATAAATATGGACTGACATAATCAGGTGTGTGTGTGTGTGTGTGTGTGTGCGCGTGTGTATAAGGAAAGTGATCCCATGGCAGTGGTGGGACCACTAAATAATGACTAAGTGATCCTAAGGTCACTTAAAAACAGCAAGAAGTGGGCTGAAAACAAAGTCTCCGCTCTGTTTTAGATGGATACCAAATAAGGAAGAATGGTCAACAATGTCAGGTGCCACAAAATGGTCCAGGAAGATAAGGAATATAAAGTGTCCCTTGGATTTAACAAGTAGTCATACCACACAGCCTTGGTGAAGAACAAGGAAATGGCTGAAGAGAGAATGCTAATTGAGCCAGTGAAGGCAGAGAGTCAACACTGCTCTTTCTAGATGTTTGCCAGAGGAGGAAAGAGTTGATGAGGTAAACACGCAGGAACAGAGTCCATGGGTGTTTTTCATTAACAAAAAAAATTTTTTTTGGAGGAAGGCAAACAGCAAGGTGATAGGGAGAATTGGAAGACACAGAAAAAGAATGATTTGCATGGGGATAACTGATGGAGGAATCAACACCCTCAAGAAAGGAGGATAAGAAAAGATTCAGAGCAGAGGTAGAGAGATTGGCCTTAAACTTGAGAGAAGAAAAAGGAGGTTCACAAGCTATTTACAGTATTTCAGAAAGCCTTCTGGAAATTGCAATTAATAGAATGTCAAGTTTCTTTACTTTTTGCAGGCATTAACTCAACCCTTTGGGTTAACACTGGTTATTGCATGCTGATCAGAAATTCTAATTTGCTGTTGATGACATCATAGAAATGTCTAGGATGTGATTGGCAGACCATATATTGTTGGCAGAGTTATCTGGTTTTTACAATACCTAATTCTTACAACATGTGATCAACCTCCGATCAGAATGACAGCCAAAATTAAAAGACTATTTGCAGGGAACAGTGCCTAAGTGTTTGTACACTTATTTAACTTTATTGCTTATTAGCATTACATCCATGACAGTGATGTATGTGATTTCATTTAAGTGACAAAATCTTTCAAGATATAAAGTCCATGGATGAAAACATAATAAAGAGTCCTTGGATGAAGAGAATGGGAATGAGTAGACAAGATCTCTACAGTCCCTTCATATCTAATATTCTATAATTTTAAAAGGGGCCTATAAGCACAAGTTCAGGAATGGCTAAATGGGAAAGTTGTAAAGAATACTTGACAACACCCCAACTAAACAATGACTCACTCTAAACAAGGCAAGGCAAGTAGAATGGCAAGCAATGTAAATAACCATTCCCATCTGGAAGGCAACACAAGAAAAACCATTTAAAAAAGGGGTAGGGTGGGAGCGAGAGGAGAGTAGGGATAACAATGCTTTATTAAGGAAATGGAGTGCTGGCTTTATTGAGAATCACAAAACATTAACCAACGTTAGTAGCGGGGATGATTGTCATAAGCACATTAAGAAAAATTTTTTTTGGCTGGGCTTGGTGGCTCACGCCTGTAATCCCAGCACTTTGGGAGGCCGAGATGGGCAGATCATTTGAGGTCAGGAGTTGGAGACCAGCCTGACCAAAATGGTGAAACCCCCGTCTCTATTAAAATACAAAAATTAAACGGGTGTGGTGGCGGGCGCCTGCAATCTCTGCTACTCGGCAGGCTCAGGCAGGACAACCATTTGAACCCAGGAAGGGGAGGCTGCAGTGAGCTAAGATCACGCCACTGCACTAGAGCTTGGGCGACAGGGTGAGACTCCCTCTCAAAAAAAAACGAATTTTTTTGGCACATCGACCTAACCAAACTTGTGTAAATACAAGTGAGAGTCAGACTCTTTTCTCATCAACACCTACACTAAGTTAGGCTCCTTCTGTACCTTCCACTCGGAACTTTGGTGTACTTTCGCCCACCAGAACTGGGCAAACTGAGGACATTAAAAAAACGGTTTAAGAGAAACTGGCCAGAGCAGTGAGTTAAGTGTTAAGACTGGTTTCACTCCTGGGTTGGATGCCAGCAATCCATCGGCCAGCACCATCAACTGGATCCATCAATCCAATCTGGCCAGCACCCAGGGGCAGCCAGACTGACCAGCCAGGCCACGGATAGCCAGACAATAATCGACCTTAGGGTGTCCTTCGCATCCCGCTGGGCGGGTTCTGGGAGTAGAAGGCTGAGAAAGGGGAGTGTTGGGGAAGGAAGGAGTGGGACGATGTGTACTTTTCTCCCGGAACTGTAGTTCTATTGCCCCAACCTGGGCTCAGGTAGCGGCCAGTAAACTAGGAGACAGCCCTAAGGCTCGCGTCCGGGCCAGGCGGGTACCCCTAGTACTCTCTCCCCACACCCCCATGGCTCTGCCGCAGCCGCCGCCGCCCGCCGGGGCGCGTGACCCGGTGACCCCGGAGCACTGGGCATCCGGACCCCCCTCGCAGGCGCAGCCGCTATTAAGGCAGGAGGCTAAAGAGGAGGAGGAAGGGGAGGAGACAGGCGTCCAGGGCGCCTGGGGAACCGGCACGGCGGAGCAGCGGCGGCGGGGCTGGGGGGAGGCCGCCGAGTCGGCCGCGGCCGAGGAGGGGCAGGCGGAGGTCGGGGGCGCCGCGGCCGCGGGGTCAGGTTCCCCGGCGGGAGGCGCAGGTGGCGGCCTGGGGAGCTGGCGGCCGCTCCTCGCCTGGCTGCAGCGGCGGCAGCCCCAGTGCTGCCCCTGTGCGGCGCCCCTTTCCCGCTCCGCCGCGCACTGTTGTCATGGAGGAACCAAGATGGCGGCTCTGGCCTACAACCTGGGCAAGCGGGAGATCAACCACTACTTCAGCGTGAGGAGCGCCAAGGTGCTGGCGCTGGTGGCCGTGCTGCTGCTCGCAGCGTGCCACCTCGCCTCCCGCCGCTACCGAGGTGAGCGGGCCCTCCCCCCTGCCCGGGCAGGCCGTGGGGGAGGCGGCGACGCGGCGGCTGGAGGCCGCCCCCATCGCCCAACACACGCCCACGCGGCCTCCCGCCGGCCCGGCCCGCGGGGGAGGCGGTTCCCCCACGTGCCCCCAGGTGTCCCCAGCAGCGGCCGGCGCCCGAGGCCAACTGAGTGGACCCCAGTGGGGGCCACCAAAGGACAATGGCTGGTGGTTCTGGGCGCCCCGAGCCGCCCGCGCTGGGGTCGGGGGCGCCAACCCTGGACCTGGCCCAAAGTGCTGCTGAGGTCCGGCTCCTGAGCGGTCTGGGTTCGGGGAGACGCGCCAGATCAGGGGCTCGCGTGCAGGAAGTCGGACAGGCGGTCCTTGGGGGCAGCCCGGGGCGCATGAAGCCCAAGGCCGCCCTGCAAGGGGCACCGCTGCCAGCAGTGGGGTCGCAGGTCCTGCCTCTTAAGGGTCCGGCTCCTTAGCCTTTGTTTAATTTTGCCTCTGCCCTGTAACACCCAGTCTGGGCTGTTGGACAGCGGCAAGGGCCGCCCCCATTTTCCTTTGCCAAAAGGGCGACAGCTGGCAAAAGATGCCTGTGGCCAAATGGAAGAGGTGCTACCCAGCTTTTGTGATACAGAAACGTTAAAAGGCTTCGGAGTGCACTTTTTACAAAGTTAAGGCACCAGAGCAGATTTTTGGAAGGAAGTTGTGGGTTGACAGGCGTAAAGGTGGGCAGTTGAAAGCAAGTTGTAAGCACTTTGAAAGCAGGCCTTGGCCATGGGTTTTGAAATTGGTGTAAAGGGGAAAAGGAAATATGACCTGATTTGAGAATGAATTATCTTTCAGTAATCAAGGGATATTTACTTGTCCTTGATGATTGATTGTTTTTTTTCCTTTGTAAAAATGTCACTGGGAGAGAGGCTGACAGGCAGAGGGAAATTAATAATGATAGGATCTTTTATTTTTGGCTCTTAATACTATCAAAGCCATTATCTGGGCAGCTCTTGGTGACTGTGAGATTAATCAGTCAAGATGTAATGTGTAATGGACAGGTGCAAATTAGCGCTGTGCCCGTTTAAATTTACACCTACTTTGGCAAAATATCCACAAACGGGTTGTTGGAGGCTGCGCTGTATGCTCATCCCAGGAGATCTTTCAATTTTGGTCAGTTTTGCTGCTTTATTTCTTCCAACTCTTGAGAATTAAAAATATTATACTCTAGAGCCATACTGGGTGAACAGCTTTTAGTATACTAAATTGATTTTAAAAAGTAGATTCTTTATAACCTTTTGGCCTCTCTCCAGCTCTCTCCAGATCACAGCCATACGACCTTGCAAGGCCTTGGTTTATCTACAATCATGTAAAACTAGCAATGTTGATGCATTGATTTGTGGTGGTTTTGAGGAAATATTTCTTTTAACTACTATTAATCATTTTATGCCAATTTGGTATAAAAGAACAGTAATTTAATTCAATTTATGTAATGGTAGTAGAGAGAAATTTTATAACTACAGTACTATTGTCCTAAGATAAATAAACATCTAGTCCCCTTCCTTTTATTTTTTTTGTGCTTTTTATCTTTTGATAACCTTGGACTACTATTATTTTTAGATTATAGATTTCATCTTATCAAGATCTGTCATCAGCAGGGAGAATAGAATGTCAGATGGGGACTTATGAGTCAGTGTAGCAATCTGGGATTGTTTATAAAGCCTTCTCCAGAAGTAAGTCATCAGTTTCCATAGGTACTTCAGTGCCTTGAGTGTGAAGCAGTACACCTGGTGTGTGTACTTGCCCAGACTGAATGTCAAGAATTTGAGCTGAAGACTGGGAAAAATAAACATCTTACCAGGAACATCCTCATGCTTTGGCAGTATCAAACTGAGTCAGGTGCAATGCCCTTCACACAAAGATAATCATACATTTGACTCACATTGTAACTCTTTAGGACAGAGGTGGCCAATCTTTTGGCTTCCGTGGGCCCCATTGGAAGAAGAAGAACTGTCTTTGGGCCACACATAATATTAACACTAATGATAGCTGATGAGCTTTAAAAAAATTGCAAAAAATCTCGTATCATTTAAAGAAAGTTTACGAATTTGGGCTACATTCAAAGCCATCCTGGGCCTCCAGCAGCCCAGGCCATGGCTTGGAAAATCTTGCTTTAGAATAAGAAAGCATCTTACATTAGATGAAGGGGATTAGGCTGTGTATTTGGATTTTGCATGTGTGAGTATGAGTGTGCTGAAGCAAGGTAGAGTGAATGCAGTTTGGATATACATATTCAGTATCTCTTGCTTTACAAACTACCGAAAGTAAAGGAAAGAATTACCCACTACAGAAAGTAAAGCTTGGCGAATACTGTGTGCTAACGTTGAGCACTTATATGTCAGGGACTGTTCTACTAAAGGTTTTACATGTTTTAACTCATTTTGTCTTTATAACCATTCTATGAGGTAGATACAATTACCATATTTCACTCCTCTCCACTATTTTTAACATCTTTGTAATCAGGGTGAGTCTTTAAAACTTTGATTGCATGTCAAAGTTTAATTGGTAACATTTTTTTCTTACTGTGACATAAAATAATCATGTGTCTAATAATCAGTGGTCTTAGATTCAGTGAATTACAGTATTATTTCCATTTTAAATATGAAGCATGACAGATTAAATTGCCTAAGGATACACAGTGACTGAGCTAGGATTTAGATCCCAGTTAGTCTGTCTCATGCCTTATGTTACAGTCTGTCTTTCTCAGAACTTCTTAGATAGTGGGGAGTATAGAAGATAGAGGGAGAAAGCATTTTCCAGGGAAGCATGGGTTAAACAACTTAGAAACAGTAATTCAGGCAGGGCGCAGTGGCTCACGCCTATAATCCCAGCACTTTGGGAGGCTGAGGCGGGTGGATCACCTGAGGTCAGGAGTTCAAGACCCGCGTGGCCAACATGGTGAAACCTCTTCTCCTTCAATTAGCCGGGCGTGGTGGCGGGCACCTGAATCCCAGCTGCTCAGGAGGCTGAGGCAGGGAGAATCACTTGAACCCAGGAGGCAGAGGTTGCAGTGAGCCAAGATCGCATCCCCCCCAAAAAAAAAAAAAAAAAAAATTCAACTTTATTGTACCAGCTAAGAGTTTTTCTATTTTTTTTTCCAGTCAGGAGGTAATTTTCTAAAAGTTGTTTGTGTAAAGCTTCAAAATCTGACCTGAGCCTACTTTTTGTTACCTATGTTTTTTCCTTATTTTCCCCAAATTCCAGGTTCACAATCTAAACGTGCTTTGCCCGTTTATACGTCTCACAGTTATCTGATTTTCTCTGCCTGCAGTGACTTCTCTCTTGAAAGAAAATATAGGTTTTTCCTTCAAGGCCTGGTTCAAATGTCACACCCACAGAAGTAGGAATTAGCAGTTCAGTTCTGCCAGCAACTTATACATACTTATTGTGTTGTATTGTAATAATTGGTATCTGCCTACCCACACAAACTGTTGAGCTTCCAAGAGTATCTTACTCATCTTTAAACCTTTAAATCATCAGAGCCTAACACACAATAGGAAATCCTTAAATAACTGTGGATAAATAGATTTCAAAGTCTTTATTTCCTTTTATGTTCTTTTGTGGCTTTAATTGAATTTCATGTTCTAATCTCAATTTTAGAAAGTAGGCATTTTAAAATTATTAATATTATTTTCACATAATAGAATGACATTTTGAAAATAATTACCATTTTAACTATATTTTTTCCAAATGTTATCAATTTCTAACATTATGAATCTCAAAATGTCCATTATTAGTTTGATTACAGGTTAAAAATGTCATTTCTGTGACAAGTGGCCAATATCTGTAGCCTTAAGGATAGTTCCAATCTGGATAAATTTTAATTTTTTAAATTGATAAAGTTAATTTCAAATGCCTTAATTTTGTTGAAATCAAATTCTTTTTTTTTTTCACTAAGCATATTAAATGCCAGTGCTAAATGATATTGGATGTTCTGGAGAAAAATAAGTTGAAAGCTTCAGAAATTAGAGCAAGAAAGCAGCAGCTCTGGGTCTCTTAGCCTTTTCTTTCTTTGACTGTTAGAAAGATCCTGATCTTTATGATACCTCTTGTAATGAGACACTCCTTGCTTGTCTAACGATAAATCTTAATGATTTTCAGCACAGGCTAAAGTATAACTTGCTGTATCTTAGGCAAACAAAATATTCTATGGACTATACTGTAAACTTCATGATCTCATATTTTAATGGTTGGTAGTAGGAAACAGTTTTAGCAGGATAATTCGGTCTAAATTTAGGTGCAGTGTGCCAGAGATATTCTCTTCAAAGGAAATCATAAGTTGGGGTTTATATGGGCCATCAGATGTTTCCTTTAGTTGTTACATTTTATTTTTTAGTTTGTTTTTGTTTGTTTGCTTTTAAGTATTTTTCTATCACAGAAAAATCATGCATAAAATTCTGAGATTGTAGATTGACAAACCAGAATGCTTATACTTAAGATAAGAGAATAAAGAGGAAGACAGCCATTCATCCAGATAATCTTGGTGTTGGAGATAGCTGAAGTAGATAGTCCTGTCTTTTTAGTTTCTTTGTGTGTGTGTGTGTGTTTCTTGCTTGATTTATCTGAACGCCTGGCAACATTTATCTCACATTAGTTGTGTTAAAATAGCTATCAAAATTATACTAGGCAATTGAAAATAACAACCGAAGTTTTGTTTTGTTTTGTCTTTGGTAAATTTGGAGATGAAAATATATGTCAACAGATATTTGTATATAGTGTAAATATTAAAAAGGTGGCACATTATCTTAAGATCTAGGTTTATATTTAGTGATTTTATTTTAAAAAATTTCTTTCCTGAGAAAAGAGAATTTGTTTTAGAGTATGAAATTTTATGGAGTTTTTTCTGGATCAGGTTAATTTCTTTTAATCAGGTTATAATAGTAGTAGTAATTTATTATTACTACTATTTTTATTATTTTGCTGACATACAAAAAAGTCATTCTCTTCTTGCTTTTTCAGTTGTCTACTTAGCAATGCTTTATATTAGATTCTGGTAAAATAACTGGTACAGTTCCTGTCTTGACTGGACCCTAGCTGATATGATACAGACACACATGGATTAATTTCAGATACAAGCCTTGTAAAAAACATCTTTGTATTATGAAATATGTTAAGTCATCATCAACTAGCATTCATTAGCAAATTAAGAATTTCTTCCATGGAAAGCTCAGTATTCTCTAAAATACTGTGTTTATAATGCCTTTGGGTTAGTGACAACTTCAAATCTCATTTTGCTATGGTTTTTTTTTTTTTTTTTGATACGGGTTCATCAGATTAGAGCTATTGTTTTCCATCAACTCAACAACTGAGAAACAAGATGTGGGTAATAGTATTGACTGGAGGCAAAAAAAGTTGTTTGCATTTTAGACACGTTTTCTGGGGAGAAACGACTGGTTATTTTGAGATACTGGTATGGTGTTTCCATCTCTACAAAAACATACTGGTAACCCATATAGATGCATAATCCCAGACACTGAAGTTTGATTAAGGTGTGATTCTGTCTGGGCTTTTAATTCAAAGACAAAAGACAAAAGACAACAACACCCCTCTCCCCCTAGAAAAGGGGAGGGGAGAAAGAAAACAGAAAAGAAAAAGAAGAAAACCTTAAAGGATTAACACCTAGTTATTTACAACTTACAACTTTTTAAAAAAAATAGATGTTTTGCTAACTTTTAACTTGGTTTAATAGATTTAAAGAGAAATGCTATAAATATAGAATTTTCACCTTAATTTTAAACATTTGCTAGGTTTTAATAAGATTTTACCATATGGCCATTATAAAAGAATGCTACAGAAATGCTATTTGTAGAAAAATAACTTGTGTGTTTCTACAGTTCTTTTTTTACTCATCCTTAGTTATTTATGTAGCCTAATTTTGTTTTTTAGAACTAGAATTAGTTTTTAATAATTGGGGAAAATGAAGAACTAATTATTTGTAGTTTACTTAGAGACAGGTTATTAAAAAATCTTTGAAATACAAAAAAAAAAAACTGCTCAAGCCGTGTATATAGTTAACACAAATTTAATAATTGATACCCTGCTTTCCTTAACCAGTTTCCCATCAATAAGATAATGCAACATTTTAACTTTTCCTTCCTGTTCTACTTTAGAATTTGTGACATAGGAAACAACACCACTTTCAATATTTATGCATACTTGTCTTATATTTGTATCACCTTTTGTCTGTATTTTGGCTAGATAATGAATAACTAGATTGAGAAAAGAGATGTGTTCTTCTCCTTTAAATATCTTTGTGTCTTTAAATATCTCTACCCTGAAATGCTCAATATCCTTTTTGTTCTGCAGTATTCTTCCTCCCAGACTCCTTAGCCTGACTTTAACTAAATGTCAAGTATAACTTGCTATTGACTATTGATAAAGAACTGGAGATTAAATTAAATAATATTTTATTATATCCACATAGTTAACCTAAACATCTCATTCTGCCCCCCCCACACACAACCCCATCCCACCCCATTCATTTGACATATTTGAGCTTAAATGCCTCCAAACTCTCTTTTAACCCCTTTGGTCATGTATATTTAGCTAATGTACAGTAAAATGTCCAAAAGTGTAGAGTGACTCTTTGTCTCAGTTTACCTGGGGACTGAGGAGTTTCCTAGTTACGGAACTTTCTGTTTAAAACTAGGTCTCCAGGTATGCTGATGCACTGTGTATTATAGTAGTTGAATAGGAAGTCATTTCCAAAGTCTTGTCTTTTATCCCTTAAACTTTTTTTTTTTTTTTTTAAATGAGACAGAGTCTAGCTCTGTCACCCAGGCTGGAGTGCAGTGGCATGATCTTGGCTCACTGCAACCTCTGCCTCCTGGGTTAAAGCAATTCTCATGTCTTGGCCTCCTGAGTAGCTGGGACTACAGATGTGTGCCACCACATCCGGCCAATTTTTGTATTTTTAGTAGAGATGGGGTTTCACCATGTTGGCCAGGCTGGTCTCAAACTCTCGACCTCGAGTGATCTGCCCACCTAGGCCTCCCAAAGTGCTGGGATTACAGGCGTGAGCCACCGTGCCTGGCCTCCCTGAAACTTTTCATTCTCAGCTATAAGTAGGAGAGATATTCAGATGTAAAGGCTAATTTAAGGTTGAGATGATGTCCCCGGAAAGAAAACCTGAAGCAGAAGGAACTGCCAGAGCAGGGAATGTATCATTTAGGAGTTAGGTGAAGTATAAGCCATCAGTTGCTCTTGTCCTCTTGAATATTAATGTATTAATATTTACCATGTTTCTCATGAATGGGAACTGTGAACCTGGGCGGTACAGTGAAACAGAGAAAACTCTACTTTTTTATTTCAAGGAACTTATATAGGGTCAAGATAGCCGATGTGTAAAATTTTAACTATTGTTTACAACTCTGTTGTGTTTAACTGTTTTAGGCAATGATTCGTGTGAATACCTTCTCTCAAGTGGCAGATTTCTTGGAGAGAAAGTTTGGCAACCTCACAGTTGTATGATGCATAAATACAAAATCAGGTAACATTTCTTCATTTTGTTGTTTTCTTTTTCAGGATGGGTCTTAATATGTAGTGGAGAGGGGTTGGTGAAAGAGTACTTTTCATCTCTATGTTGGGGTAGAGACTTGCTGACTGAGTGTAGGGCTGATTGCAAATGAAGATTTCCCTGCCCACTAAGGTTTTAGGGAAGGGCTTTGGCCAATCTGCTTTATCTCAGGTGTGTGATAACTAGGCCTAAGGCAATAATCCTTGAGCAAAAGACTCTTGCTCTGGCACCTGGATACCTATCTTATGGAGTTATTCTAAGGATTAAGAGATAATAGATATAAAGCACCTAATACAGTTAGAGTACATCTTAAACATGTAATGTATCGAGCTATTACAGAGAGTTAACTGATTACAGGAACGTGGAGTGGTAAGTTAAACAAACCTGGCCACCTGCTTATAAAGCAATATAATGGTATGTGTAACAATCTGGATCAACTTTCTTCAAAAACAGTGTGCTTTGAAATGCCAGTATGGCTGATTTTACTTATTTTAATTAATTTTTCTTTGTTGCTTTCAGTGAAGCAAAGAACTGCCTTGTAGATAAACATATTGCATTTATTGGAGATTCCAGAATTCGTCAATTGTTTTATTCTTTTGTAAAAATAATTAATCCCCAATTCAAAGAAGAAGGAAATAAGGTAAAACTTGTCTATTCCCTTCTGTAGAGTGTTTTAGAAGTTAACCAACTGAATAGTTACAGGAGGAGTGTGTCTCTCCAGATTGAGTAGGAGCTGAAAAAATTTTACTTTGATTTTCAGAAAGGTTGGGGAAAAAGAGGGATGACTTGCTTTAATGAGGAAGATGACAAAAAGAAGTGGTGGCTAAGACATTGGCAAGCTTTTTATTGTAATAACTTAAACTTTTAGTTTTCAGAAATAATAAATTCTTACCATGGAAAAACTTTTAAATTTCCTTAGAAAGAAGACAAAGAGAAAATATCACCCCTTATTCTCCTGTTAGTATTTTTCCATACTTCTTTTTGCTCATCTCTTTTTTTAAAAAAACATACTAGTAATCTTTTAATATGTGCAATTTTATATCTTGCTTTTTTCTTCACCACTTATTCACCATTATATAATCAACTTAAGTATCTTCTTAATGGCAACATATTATTGAGTGGATATAATGTAATTTTATATAATTTTCCACTTTTTAAAGCTTTTTGTAGTTTTCTAATTTAATTTTGCAGTTAAAAAATACATTTTAAATTACTTCTTTGTGTGAAAACTTTGCTTTTTAAATTATTTCCTTAGGGTGGAATCTCTAAAATTCAAATATTAGGTTAAAGAACATAAACATTTAAAAATTATTAATTATGCTGCAAAATTATTTCAATTTATACTAATTAGCAATATATTTTGGGGCCTAATTTTCTGCAAACTTTCTGGCATTGGGTGATCATGCTGTAAATTAAAACAGCAGTGCAATAAGTTTCTGTTATTGATTTTGTTAGGAAGTTTCTCGTTTAAAAATATAACTTTGAAAACTAACAAGGATTAATTTCTTTGTATATATTAATTAATTAGTTCATTATTTTTTGGTGAATTATCTCATCATATCTTCTGTTTATACCTTTTTAAGTGATCCCAGATTGTAATCATCGTCTTCAAATACCATGTGATTGGGAGAGGGGAATAGCAAAGGGGGGAAAGTCGAACACAAGAAAGTTTAGAATTGTGAGGGGAGTAGCTCATGAATTTATGAAAATCTGCCTATGTTAAAGAGTTGAAAACTTAAGAGCCTTCACAGCTAAGTAGCTATTAACATAGTGATGATGATACCAGGTCCTAAATCTTTAGCAGCTATTCCATGTGAGAATGAGAATAATGGAAACAAATGATACAGTCAACTTTTCATTTTATTTGCTATCTGTATTTTCCATTTGCATTTATACATACGAAATTGTAGAGAAGACTCAGAACTATTTAACATGAAATTATTACAATTTAAAGTGAAAAATGTTAAT
The DNA here is from genome assembly GCF_028858775.2 of Pan troglodytes. Taxonomy (NCBI): domain Eukaryota; kingdom Metazoa; phylum Chordata; class Mammalia; order Primates; family Hominidae; genus Pan; species Pan troglodytes. The sequence continues at coordinate 103,897,010 of NC_072404.2, forward strand.
AAACTTTTATTTTTAATAATTAAAAAAATTTTTTTAATAGAGACGAGGTCTCACTATTTTGCCCAAGCTGGTCTTAAACTTCTGAGCTCAAGCAATTCTTCCATCTTGGCCTCCCAAAGTGCTGGAATTACAGGCATGAGCCACTGTGCCCAGCCTTTAGTAAACTTTTAAAAAGTAGAAAGATTTCTGATTACTATGAAGGTTTTAATATTTCTTGGCTTAAAGTTGCATGACTTTCTAAAAATTCGAATAATGGATTTGACAATAGGTAGTTGAAAAAAGCTATAATGGTTTAGTCTGCAGCCAAAAGTAGATACAATATGGTACATTGTTTCTGAGCCCTAGTTACAACACTTAGGTTTCCAGTTTTTATAGTCTAGGATGCTCAGTTATCCCCAGATTATCAAACGAGATATCAGACAAGATTAATTTATATGCATTTAAAAGGAAACAAAGATAGTGTGCCCCCATCTTAAAGAGACAATTTTCAAGAAAATATTTAATTCAAGCTGCTAGTGGAGCATTTGCCAAATTATGTGTTACCTTGTCTCTGCACACCTTGAGGACAGAAATTACATATCATCATTATTATTTTTAAATATATTTCTTGTCCCTAGCATAATCTGGCATATTATAAAAGCTTATTACTTTTATTTAAAGCCTGGTATGGGTATGTCTGGGTAGAATAGGAATATTGAAGATAATTCTTTGTTTGAATTTGATTTCTTTTGTGTATTGAGTCAAATTTTTTAAAAAAGAGACTTTAGAGGTGAATTTTTTCAAATTATGCTTTGTGGGAGACTAGTTCTGTGAGAAGCTTTGGTCAAATAAATTTGGGCAGAGCTAGATATCATATCTCCCTCTTAGATAGTTTTAATTTAGGCTGGGATATTAAAAACTTGAGAAGTCTTACAGTAAAGAAATCCATTTTGTGTTGCTTCCAGCCATAGGGCAGGTTAGATACTCTGGGGGCTCCTTCTATGTCAAACCAACTGGAGCCTAGGTTTAAAAAATACTGTTGATGGACTGGGTGCGGTGACTCACGCCTGTAATCCCAACACTTTGGGAGGCTGAGGCAGGCGGATCACGAGGTCAAGAGACAGAGACCATCCTGGCCAACATGGTGAAACCCCATTGCTACTAAAAATACAAAAATAAGGCCGGGTGTGGTGGCTCGTGCCTGTAATCCGAGCACTTTGGGAGGCCGAGGTGGGCGGATCATCTGAGGTCAGGAGATCGAGACCATCCTGGCCAACACGGTGAAACCCCTTCTCTACTAAAATGCAAAAAATTAGCTGAGTGTGGTGGCATGTGCTTGTAGTCCTAGCTACTCGGGAGGCTGAGGCAGGAGAATCACTTGAACCCATGAGGTGGAGGTTGCAGTGAGCTGAGATCATGCCACTGCACTCCAGCCTGGCGACAGAGTGAGACTGTCTCAAAAAGAAAAAAAAAAGAATAGTAGCATTAAAGTTCTGAAAGTAAGTTTCAACCTAGAATTGTATACCTGGGGTTAAAATTTCTGTGTTCTTGAGATGTATTATAGGACATTCTCAGATATTTAAAAATGATGAGGTTTTACTACAAAATAGACTTAACACTAAAGTAATTTCTGAAGGATAACCATCAGGAATGAGGGAAATGTTCAGAAAAAAATTATCTGAAATGTAAGAAGCAATGGTTTAAGAAAATAGTAAAAATGTATATAAATCTAAACAATGTTTGTATAAAATAATAATATCTTTTGCACTTAGTGAAAAGACAGAACTAAAGAACTGGCTAATAATAGCAGATATGTCAAGGGTAAATGATCACAATTAAAGTGTTCTAATGTACTCTATATTCTCTAAATTATTGTGTTTTTTTAAAACTTAAAGATGCACAGTGAAACTTCAAGAATAAGGACCGAAAGAATTGAATTAGAATGTATAAATTTCCACCGGAAGAATAAAAAAATTAAGCAAAAACCAAACTCATCTAATGCCAAATATGTATTTTATACACATGCATGTACCATACATATACATATGATATACATACGCACACACAATTATATGTCTATGTAAAAAGCTGTTTTTGCATATATTATCCATATATGAAAAAGCTACATATATGTGGCAGGGATAGAAATTAAAAAGTGAGATGGTAAAGCCAGGCACGGTGGCTCGTGCCTGTAATCCCAGCACTTTGCGAGGCTGAGGCGGGTGGATCACGAGGTCAGGAGATCAAGACCATCCTGGCTAACACGGTGAAACCCCGTCTCTACTAAAAACACAAAAAATTAGCTGGGCATGATGGTGGGCACCTGTAGTCCCAGCTATCGGGAGGCTGAGGCAGGAGAATGGCGTGAACACGGGAGGCGGAGCTTGCAGTGAGCCGAAATTGCGCCACTGCACTCCAGCCTGGGCGACAGAGTGAGACTCCATTTCAAAAAAGAAAAGAGTAAGATGGTAAAAACATTTATGGTCAAAATAAATGCAAGTAGCCTAAACTTGTGAGCTAAACACAGATTTTCAGATTGCTCTTGAAGAGAACTTTGTGCTGCTTAAAAAGACATATTTAAAATAAGAAGGACATGGAAAGGTTTTAATTAAAAATGAAAAAGGATTCACCAGGTAAATACTAAAGAAAGTTAAGTCATATTAGTATAAGATAAATAGATTTTAAGGCAAAAGCATTTTCAGGGATACAGAAAGTCACTTTCTAATGACAAAGAGTTCAGATAACTAAGATTTTAAACTTGTAGGCATCTAATAAGCCTTAAAATTTATAAAGCAAAAATATAACTACAAGGAGAAATTGGCAAATTCTCACTTATAGTGGGAGAATTGCATACTGCTCTCAGTTAATGATAGGACAAGCAAATAAAACTAGTAAACATATAGTAGAGCATTAACATGCTTGATTCTGTAAGCTTATGGCTCAATAATTTAGAAAATACACTTTACAATCAGGGAAATGTTTGTTTGAAGCACGTGTGGAACTTTTTAATTATTTTTATTTTTATTTTTATTTTTGAGACGGAGTCTCGCTCTGTTGCCCAGGCTGGAGTGCAGTGGTGCGATCTCAGCTCACTGCAAGCTCTACCTCCCGGGTTAACGCCATTCTCCCGCCTCAGCCTCCCCAGTAGCTGGGACTACAGGCGCCCGCCACCACGCCCAGCTAATTTTGTTTTTGTATTTTTAGTAGAGACAGGGTTTCACCGTGTTAGCCAGGATGGTCTCGATCTCCTGACCTCGTGATCCACCCGCCTCGGCCTCCCAAAGTGCTGGGATTACAGGTGTGAGCCACTGCACCCGGCCAACTTTTTATTTTTAACGTGTATTACACCATTAAGCAAGTTCCAACAATATCAGAGAATTGGTGTCATTCTTTCTTTAAGGTAAGTTACTTTATATCAAACTTAACCTGATAAAAATTCTAGAAGCCTACAGAAAATGTTCTTAATGGTGAAATGTCAGACATATTTCCATTAAAAACAGGAAAAAGACAAGGGTGTTCATTACTGCTGCTTCTGTTCAACATTGTATTAGAGATTCTAGCCAAAAAAGGTAATCTAAAGATGTAAGAATTGGGAAGAAATAAACTGAGGAGTTCATATGATACAATTCTCTACATAGAAAATCCCAAAAAATTTATAGAAAATTTACTAGAAGTAATAAAGATTTTAACAAGGTAGCTGATAATAAGATGCACATACAAAAATTGTGATACCTCAACAAAGCTGTTAAAAATTAACACATATCTACATGCCAACAATGTAAAGTTCTAAAGGCTTTTAAAATATACCGTGTGCAATGGTAACGGCAACAGCTATATGTTACATAGGAATAAACAGCAAATGTGGAAGATCTGTATGCAGAAAAGCCATAAAAATTTATTGGAAGACAATTCCAAATGACATAATTAGATGGAATATAATATACTGTTTCCTTGGATGGGAAGACTCAGTATTGTAAAGATGTCAGTTATTCCCAAACCGATCTGTAGGTTCAGTGTAATTCCAACAAAATCCTAACAGAATTTGTTGTGCAACTTTACCGATGGATTCTAAATTTTTTATAGTTGGGCAGCAGACCAAGAATAACCACAACAAATCTGAAGAACAAGGTGGAAAGGATTTGTTATACAATATCAAGATTTAATTTTACCTTGTAGTAATTAAAACAGTGTGGTATTGGTATAAACAAAGAAACCATTAGAATAGACTGTAGAGCTCTAAAATAGAAACATGCATACAAAATGACTTTAAAAGTAACAGAAATGCCATTGATGATCCCTAGGGAAAGGAAGGTCTATTCAGTTAATTGTGCTAAAGCAATTAGCACATGGAAAAAGTTGAAATTGGATTCCTACCTCACACCATCTAGTAAAATCATTTCTAGATGGATGAGTTTAAAGTTAAATGTGAAAGTAAAAAATTTGAAACCTTTAGAAATAGAAATAAAATGTAGGAGAATATCTTCATTATCTCAAGGTAGGGAAACATCTCTTACATAAGGAACAAAAAGTGCTAACCATAAAATAAAAGATAAATTCACATACCTTAAGATAAAGAGTATCTATTCACCAAAAGATACCTTAAGATAAAGAGTATCTATTCACCAAAAGATACCTTAAAGAAAAAAGATAAGTCACAAATTGAGAAAAGATAATTTACAACATATATTCAAGAAATATCAGAAACTGCAAACTAATGAAAAAGATAACCCAGTAGACAAAAGGTGGGGGTCAGGGAGCATGGCCAGGCATTTTACTGAAGTGGAAGTGAGTTTTTTTTATACCTACTATAATGGCAGAAATTAAATCTGACAATGGCAAGAAATATGAAAACAGACCAGATGTATTAGGCTGTGTACCAGTAGATGTCTTATAACTGCTAGTGAGAGTGTAAATTGTTACAAATACTCCAGAAAATAATTTGCGTTATCATTTGATGGTGAACATTTTTATGGCCTATGGATCTATGGAACAATTAGGGAAATTCTTACTCTTTTGTTAAGAGACATATCCAAGAAGATAACCGTTAGTGCTGTTTATAATCTAGATAGTAACGTATTGTATCAGTTGACCTGTACTCTACAAAAATAGTAAGTATGATACTTGATATTAATAAAAATAGTATTGATAAACTGAGCTGTACAAGTTTTTAAAGGCTAGGGAATGTTCTAGGTTATACGAGATTAAGAGATGTGACAACTAAATGTAACACTTGATTTTAATTGGATTGTAGATTAAAATATAAGAGCTATATAAAGGATATCCTTGAGAAATTGGAAAAAATTGGATATGGACTGTGTATTAAATGAGATAATATTTTATCAATGTCAAATTCCTTATGTAAGAGAACGTTCTTATGGGTATGTGCTTAAAGAGATATATGCTTAAGTATTTAAGAGTGAAATGTTATGACTTCTTTAATGAACTTTCACATAGTTCAGCAAAAGAGAAAAACTATAGAATATGTATGTATAGAGAGGGAGAAAGGTAAAGCTGGTACAGGAAATGTTAACGGTTGGTAAAAGGTTTTGGGCGTTCGTTTAATTCTGTCAGCTTTGCTATAAGATTGAAAATTTTTAAAATTGAAAGTTGGAGAGAAAGCCAACAACATTAAAAAATATATCATTTAAAGATGCATATTTATGTGACAAAAACTAAAGAAAGTTTTTAAAACAAAGTATAAACACACAATTTAGGAGAGTGGTTTACTTTGGGTGAAGCAGGGAGTTAAGATAGGGAAAGGACCACATAGGTGGTTCAGTGTGTTGGCAGTGCTCTGATTTGTATTATGGATTCATGAGTGTTTATTTAGTTCTACTGTGCTTTGTGATTTTCATATATGTGACTTATTTGTATATATCAAACATTATATTAAAAAAGGAAAAAGAAGAAAGAGATCGAGTTGCATTAATTACTGTATGCAAAGTAAGACAAAGAAAGTTCATGACATTATTTTTCTGAGGACAAATTTTTAAAAGGTTGAGGATGTGGTAGAAGGACGAAAACACCTGTGTGATTTTGTTTGACCCAGTATATCCCAGATTTATTTCACCAAAGAAACTTAACTTAAAGTTTCATTGAACTAATAGTCTCGAGACTCCTTTTGGAAAGTGATGTTTTAGAAGCACCAACAAGAATCTAAAAAGTTAACCTGTTGATAGAACAAATTTTGTTTCATGGAGATTTCAGTATAAATACTATTTGTCTGTTTGAATTAATGAAAACATTTCAGCTTTGATTTTAGCAACAGAATTAGCTTCTTACTGACCACCTTTACCCCTTTCCCACCTACGATTTCTATTTCTGAAAGGAATGCCATTCTTTATGTAGAATATTTGGTTACAAGAAGTTGTAGTGTTCACATTTCAATTTTTTCTACAAATGGACTATTTATATACTGTTTTCAAAGTGAAACCTATAGCAACCTAGAGTCATGTTCATCCATTCCTGTCACTCAGGGCCTATACTAGTACACTGGTGAGAATGGACTAGATGTTGCTACAGCAACAAACTACTCTAACCTCTTAACAAAACAGAAGTTCTTGCTTAGCGTTGCATGTCCTAGGTGGGCTGGCAACAGGCTTTGCTCCACACAGTCATTCAGCAGTTCCTACTACTGGAATTTTTACTACCTTCTAGAGTACCTTGGAACATTGAGCTTCCTTAGTCTGTGCATCAGTTAAGTTAGAGACTAGAGAATTGCCTTGGGAAATTCAGCCTGGAAGTGGCGTATGTCACATATATCCACGTCGCATTAGCCAAAACTAGCCATGTGGCTCTGCCTAACTGGAAGGGCCTCAGAAAATGAAGGGAAGCAGTCCATTTCTGAGATGAATAGTAATACAAGTGCTGGGCACGGTGGCACATGCCTTGTAATCCCAGCACTTTGGGAGGCTGAGGTGAGTGGATCACTTGAGCCCAGGAGTTCGAGACCAGCTGGGCAACGTGACAAAACCCCGTCGCTACAAAAAATTTTTTTAAAAAATTAGCCAGGCATGGTGGCGTGCACCTGTGGTCCTAGCCACTTGGGAGGCTGAGGTGGGAGGATTGCTTGAGCCTGGGAGGCGGAGGTTGCAATGAACCGAGATTGCGCCTTGTACTACAGCCCAGGCAACAGAGTGAGACTCTGTCTCAGAATAACAAACAAAATCAAATCAAACAAAAAATAGTAATACTGGAACTAAATTGGAATCCTGCCAACCTTGGCAAAAAGGTAATTTATACAGACATGTTTCTGTATCTGCTTGTTTGCTGTTGAAATTTTATTTTTGAACTATATCTTAGATGTTGAAAATCACATGTAGACAATTTAACTAGTGTCACTTACTTTGTTGTGTTCTATGTCGGTTTTTTCCCCTTCGGGTTGAATGTATAGATAATTGAGATTTGGTGCATAAAAATATATCAACAAAAATATGCATAAAGATAAATCAAAGCAGCTAAATGGGGCATTTTTTATATAAATTTAATCTATACATTAATATTTCTCTGTCTCCTTTTATGGCAGCATGAAAACATTCCTTTTGAAGACAAGACTGCATCAGTTAAAGTGGTAAGTTCATGTAATAGTAAGCTAGATGTTACAATGTTGAAACTATATTCATTGGTTAATTGAACATACTAAGTATATTTCAATGTATTCTTGAGAGTAGATAAGAATATTAGGATAGTGGAATAAAAGTTTGTGTGAGTTATTTTATGTAATGGTCTCAAAATTTTATTTGGAAAGAATAATCTTGCACATGAATTTGAAACCAGTATGTGTTCTGGGTTAATGTCCATAAAAGAATATATGTGAATTTTCTGAATTCCCAATCAGTGAGAATTCAGTGAGGATCAAGACAAAAATGGCCTTGACCTAATGAAGATGGCAGGTCTTTATAGTTCTCTGCATGCAAATACAAGTGGGACAAGGATGGCAGAAAAGAAAAAGAGGGGCAATGGGAATGTGCAGAGCAAGGAATTGAAAGTCATTTTCCTCCATGCAGAAGTGATATTTTAACTGAGGCTTCAAAAATAAGTAAGAGTTAGGCAGGCTCAGTGGAAGAGTTTTGTGAGCATTATGGACAGAAGGAATAGTATGTGCAAAGTCCTAGAGAAAAAGGAGAACATAGAGCATTCCAAGAGCTGACTGAGGACCAAAAGGGAGAGCAAGGGTACAAGTGGCAGGAGTAAAGGCAGAAGGGACAGGTGGAGATTCTGCACCTTGTTAGCAACTTACAGGATTTTAGATTTTATTCTGAGGGCAGTAGAAAGTCTCTGAATACTTAAGCAGGGGCGTAGCAAGATCAGATTTAAGTTTTTAAAAGATTGCTCTGGCTAAAATGTGGACAGTAGGTTAGAGGAAGACAAAAGTGGATTCAAGGAGAACTATTGTAAGACTCTTGCCAAATTAAGATAGGAATTGAAGATATCTTGGACAAGGTAATGTTTTACTTTTAAGTATTCTGTAAGAGAATGTTAATGTTTATTTTGAATGGTGGAATTAAGAGTTTCTTCGACTTTTTCTTTACTTCTAACATTTCTCTTTTAGGATTTTCTGTGGCATCCTGAAGTTAATGGTTCTATGAAACAGTGTATCAAAGTGTGGACTGAGGTCTGTATTTAAAAAACATAGGCTTTTTTTTTTTTTAAGCAACCAAATTTTAAAAGTCCACAAGCATATTTTTATTCCCTTTACTCACTTGTCCCACTCTCCTGTATTTTATACCTGCCTTCTTAATAGCAACTAAACTGTGCTGGACTGATTTAGAACATGTAGATCCAATATCTCTGCCCCATTATCACCATTCTAACCATAAAGCAGATTATGTTTATCCCAGACTTTTCATATTTAAAGTCTTCTGTTACTGCTGTAGTTCAGCTGATTCAAACCCAGGTGATCTTCCCAGCACAGTGTATATTCTCTTGTGCATTTTTCTGTTTTCTCCTTCAAACTCATGTCCAGATACTTCAGGAAACTTTTATTTGTTTTTATAGCCTTTTTTCCCTTTTATTATTATATTTGTGACCCAGCAGACAAGACTAATATGTTTTAGCTCATCATGTTTGGAGATAAATTAGATGTAAAGGTAAGCATGCTATTAACCTCAGAAAACTCCTAAGTTCTCAGAAGTCCATTTTACAATCTCTGTAGTAATTTCCGTACAGTCTGTCAGTCCTTTAATTAAACCTGTATTCTTTCCCAGAGACATTTGTATTTGAGATGGATAAAACAATATTTAATTTTATTGACCTTGTTTTGTTCAATTAATTTCCCTGCAACAGTTTTTTGGTTTGGGATTTTTTTTTCTTCACAATAAATATTTAGTATTGCAACCACATCATACTATAAATAGGCTTTTGTAGGATCCTGTGGGAACCTAGCTACCATTTCTAACCTTGTTTCTTTGAGCAAATGTTTTCAAAAAACAAACATATAGACAACTTCTAGAATTCAAATTTCTGTTAAATTGAGGTCTACAGTGTGTTTTGGTTTTGTTTATATGTTTTTAAATGTCCGGAAGTGTAGAATAATGTTCCATGTATATTTGAAATTATTTAAGCATATGTTTCACATTTGTGCTGGACTGAAAATATATTTATTAAAGTAGTAGAAATTCACAATTAAACATTAATACACTACAATTTGTAAATCCTGCAAGATCACAGAAAACCTTTATAGGCTATTTACTAACCTGGAGATATATTACATATCCAAAATTTCAATTCTCATATATTTGTTAAAGCTAGTTTTTGGAGCCTTAGATTCTGTTGTAAAACTCATTATGGTTGTTGAGAAAAAGAAATATTTAATTTATTTAGATAGATGACCACATGGTCACTTGAGATTGATTAGTTGATGGTTTTCATTCACTCAGGAGTATATATGGATGTATGTATTTACTTTTTACTATTTCTGTAGTAAGCTGCTAGATCCTGAGGATTTGGAGACCCACATTTTTGTTGTTAATGTACTATTGCCAGCTTTGTGCTGAGTAATAGGAATGTGGCTGGGAATTAGCTCCAGTCTCAGCCCTCAAGGAATTTGCAATCTAGTAGATGGTGACTTACTGATGAATAACGACATAAGAAGGCAAAGGCTAACACAGAATTGAGCTCAAAGGATTATGAAAGTACCATGGATAGACACTTAGGATAGGAGGTGGTGAGAGTGTTGGTAGTTATCTGAGAAAATTTTATAGAGGAAATAATATTTGAGAACTGTGAGTTAGGAAGAAGATACACTTATTAACTAGAATAGCCTTATAGAAGCCTATAGGCATAAAAGCAAATTTGAATTGAGAGGACTCTAAGTAGATTGTTATTCCACAGATATTTCTATATTCTAGGCACTAAGCTAGACACTGTTGATATACTGGTTAACGTTATAGAGATCCTTCCCTCAAAGAGCTAGATGAATAACACATACAGATACTTAAGCAATGTGACAAGTGCTAAAATAGGAAATGTAAAGGGCACAACAAACAGGATTACAGAGGATAAGCCCTAAGTGTATTTTTCTTAAGTTTTCAAAATTAGTTTTCAGATAAAGTGGTCTTGAAGGTGAGTGTGGGGAACGAGAAGTGGGGTTATTTCCTGCAAAGGAAACAGCTTGTGCAGTGATGCTGAAGATGGAGTATAGCCTATTCAGGGACTCTCCAGCAGTTTTAGTGGAGCTGACATACAAAATGCTTCTTTATGTGTGTTGGTTTTGGTTGTTCTTTTCACGTGCTTCGTTTTACAGGGAGTTGACAAGAGATGAGGAAGCAGGTACTACATTATGAATGATATCCTCAGCCATACTGGGGGAGTGGATTTATTTTATCTATTTTTTAACTACTTCTAAATACTTCAGGGTGTATTTTCTGAAAATAAGTACATTGAATTGAATTGAGGGTAGTGGAGAACCATTGAAAGTTTTAAGCAGAATGATGTGATACAGTGGAGGAGTGGAAGGAAATTAGGCTAACTTGTAAAGAAACTGGCAGTTTAGATGTAATTCTGTAAGTGAATGGAAGTCATTAAGTCTGAGCTATTGAATGGATTTGGTTAGTGTTGGTATGGATTGAGGTAATATTTGAAGTTATTTGAATGGAAGAAATTGAATAGGCAGAGAATTTAGAGATTAAAGAGGAGAGAGGGCTTATGAGGAATGAAATTATCAAGGAGATTCTGAGAAGTGGCAGTAAAAGGAGTAGGAAGAAAACCAAGGGAGGAAGGACTGTAAAATCACATACAGGGGAGGTAAGGATTTTAAAAGATGGGTAGTCACCAGTGTCCCTTTCAAAACTTGCTAAGGTGGAATGAAGCTACAGCATTTGGCAATCCAGAGTTCACTAATGGGCTCTCAGGACAGTTTTAATGGATAGTGAAGCCCAAATTCAAAACTTAAGTTGAGGCATAAATGAGAGATAAAGAAATTGGCATAGTGAGGGCAGAATACTCTTTCAAGTAATCTGTTGGTTACAGGTGTAAGACAGGGTTCAAGGAAAACTTTTTGAGGTTAAGGATGATTTAACACTTTTAGGTTGAGGGAAGGAAAGAGAGTGGAGGAGGAGGACAAGATTGATATTATGAGAGTTGGAGGACATAATTCATGGATCATAGCTCCAGAAGTGAAAAGGGAGGAAATGTAGACAGAGGAAGGCATTAGCCATTGAGAAGAATAGGGACATATTTTCTTTACTCTCTTGTCAGAGGAAGATAGCTGGGGGAGTATAGACAAGTTGTAAGAATGAAGGAAGGAAGGCAAGAGCAGACTTGTCGGATGAATTTTATTTTCTCTACGAAGTTTGAGAATTAAACTTTATGCTGAGAAGGAGGGCAAGAGAGACTGTATATGGAATGTAAGGTTTGGGATAACCAATGTAAGTTTTGGGAATGAGAAAGCCACCTAGGGATGAGGAAAAAATATTTAAAATTTTGTATCCACTGAAAATTCTTCAACAGTGTAAAATGAAGCATGCTCAACTGGAAATGGTCATATATCTAAAAGAAAATGGATTTATTTTGTTATTTTTCTCTATATTTGTAGTATTTTACAGTAAGCGTGTATTACCTTTATAGTGAAAAAGTAACTGTCATTTTTTTACATTGGTCAATTTTTTGTTATTACATTTCATGCTTGTTTTTAATTGTTTCTTGTGTGTATGATTGCAATATCAGGTATTTGATGTGGTGATAAGTGTGTGATTCAGAAGTCAGAAGGCTTGAGTTCCGACTTACCTGGCAGGCCTCAGCAATATCCTATTAGCCATTCTGAGTCTGTATCTTTGTTTTATAAGAGATGTATAATATCATCTTGCCTGCCCCACAGGGTGGCAGGCAGGAATCTATATTACAGTGAGATAATTTAAGAGAAAGTGTTTAGTAAGTTACTAAGTACTATATACTTGTTATATATAACATATAGTTAGCTGCAAATATAATTGTACTGTAATATACTATTGCTATATATTATAAATAGTATACAGTAGTCCCCATTTATCCATGGTTAATATGTTCCAAGACCCTAGCATGTGCCTGAAACCATAGATGGTACCAAACCCTATGTGTACAATGTTTTTTCCTATACATACAAAAGTATGATAAAATTTAATATATAAATTAGGCACACTAAGAGATTAACAGCAATAACTAATAATAAAATAGTACAATTATAACAGTATCTCATCATCACTATTTTTGAGCTTTGGGGTCATTATTGAGTAAAATAGGGGTTACTTTAACACAAGGATTGTAATGCTGTGACAGTTGGTCTGATAACTGAGACGGCCACTAAGTGACTAATGGGCAGGTAAGCATATACAGCGTGATACCCTGGACAAAGGGAGGATTCACATCCCAGGAGGGACAGTGCGGGATAGCATGAGACTTTATCATGTTACTCAGAATGGCACATAATTTAAAACTTAGGAATTATTTATTTCTGGAAGTTTCTATTATTTTCAGACCTCAGTTGACTACGGGTAACTGAAACAGTGGAAACTGAAACCATATATAATGGGGGGAAATACTCTAATTTGCATTTGGTGAGGATTTTTAGGGATCTCTACTTATATTTTTCCACATGTGGTCTTTAATAATCATCAGTTTATTTTGTTAAATATGCATTGGATTTCACTTTCCCAGAAGATTGTTTTGGCACTGACCTTGTATTTTATTTAACACTTACACTGTGTACCCTGTAGGCTTCCATGATTACCTTTTAATTGACTGACATAATACACTAGAGCTTTACTCTAAGCATTTTACTCAGAGTTCAGAATATTAGGTTGTGTTAGATTTCAGTGGTGCTTTTTTTTAAGAACACCAAAGAATTAACCATCCAAATTTCTGTCATCCTGTGTGTATATGTAGCTTTACAAGATTTTAGGCATTGGATATCCTAAATCTGTCTTGTTATAACAATAATAAGCAAGAATAATAAGGAATTCTAAAAACTTAGAATGAATTTAGAAGGAAGAACTTACATTTTAAGGAAAAAAATTAAATGATGTTACTTGTAGTAATTCCCTGAACTGATTATAATACTATGATAAAGATTTGTCTTCCTTTAGGATTCCATTGCAAAGCCACATGTGATTGTAGCAGGAGCTGCCACAGTAAGTTATCATCTGTATTCTTACTTAATGATTTTGTTTCACGTTTAAGAACATGCTAAGAAAAAGTTAATTTGTGTTCAGAATTCTTGATTGTACCTAAATTTTTAATTCCTACTTCTATTATGATTAGATTGATGAATTTTAATAAAAATACTGGAATTAACTTAGGAAACTTACTGTTAAATATCAGTGTTTTTAATATCTAAAATTGTATTCTTCTTGAATGTTATACATTGAAAGTATAGTTTTATAACAGCTTTTTCTAATTGCCTTCATATACTTCATGAACTAATTTGACTGAATTTTATTCTAATATTAAATAAAATGAGAAATATCTAAAATAATGACACTTGTTACAGTAGGTAAATTATATACTTTAATTGTTTGTGATAAATACTAAATTAATGCATAATTTGTACTTCTTTTTAGTGGTCCATCAAGATTCACAATGGTAGCAGTGAAGCGCTTTCTCAATATAAAATGAACATCACCTCCATAGCACCACTTTTAGAAAAATTGGCAAAGACTAGTGATGTTTATTGGGTCTTACAAGGTAAGGAATGAGTAATGAAAAAACGTCACTTTGTGTATATTTTGAAGCATGGGTTTTTATTATCTCCTGTTTCAAGAAGCAGAATTACTGCTTTATGAGAATTAATTTTGAAACAAGATTTGCAAGATTAGAGTACACTTGAGTTATTTGCTCTCCTTTTTCAAATGTAAGGAACAAATTAATAAATATAGGTGAAAAATAAAAAATATCCTCCAAGAAACCTCATGGCTATAGAATGTATGACAAAAAGATAAGTCCTAAACGCAAATGACATGTGGTATCCCTGATTTTTTTTTCATACAAAACATATTTATTGTGATTGGGAAATATATACAAAAAATATTATCTGTTTCATAATTTTTTTTTTTTTTTTTTTTTTGAGACAGGGTCTTGCTCTCTTTCCCAGGTTGGAGTGCAGTAGCACGATCTTGGCTCACTGCAACCTCCGCCTCCCAGGCTCAAGCGATCCTTCCGCTTCAGCCTCCCGAGTAGCTGGGACTACAGGTGTGCACCACCACACCCAGCTAATTTTTTGTATGTTTGATAGAGACAGGGTTTCACTGTGTTTCATAACATTAAAGTCATTAGAAGTAAATATACTTCACCCTGCTTCATAATATTAATAAAGTCATTAGAAGTAAATATACTTTTTTAGCAAGCAATGGGTTTCTGAAAAAATAAAAATAATTAAATAAAATACACTTTTGAATTGACAGAATATGTTTAAATTGACACCATCTGGTTTATGCTTGGTAATGAAATTCTTAGTAGACATTAGGATAACTCATTTTAGGAATTTATTGAATGTCTATTATTTAATGCCTAGCACAATATGAAATGCCATGGATATTTTAGCAATTCATGTTTTGTGTCAGGAATTCTTATTATTTCCAAGTTGAATGTCAAGATGAAAGGAATAAGAAAAAGGGTAGTAATGATCTGTTCCATAATCTCTGTTTTATTCACAGACTCATTGTTAACCTCTCTCATACCAAAATGAGGAAAAATTAGTTATTTATAGTAAGTGATAAGAGAATAGGCAGACCTTGAGCCTCAATAATATTACCTCCTGATGATATGAAGAAAGTTTACAGAACTAAGCAGCGACAAGAGAAAAAAAGATGGGCAGCTATTTTTAATTAAGCAATCTTCTATAACTCATTTTAGATTTGTTGTTACCTGTTATAACTCAGCATCCAAAAATGTTAAACTCTTAAGACATGCTGGAGCATAAAAATATTTCCCCAAATCTGTGTACATAAAGATGGGACAAAAGTTCTTTAAATTTGAAAGGGATATTGCTTGACTCAAAACTTGAATATAAGATGGGAAATTTATTGCAAACTTTGGGAAGCTTTGCGTAAAAATGAACTATTAGGTACCTGGTATCATCTATACTTTTAAAAATAACATATGAAATGTGGAACAGCTAACTTGCATGATCACAATTTTTACCAATAGGGATTTTTAAAGTGTGTTTTTAAAAATGTGTCTCACGTGCAGATCCTGTTTATGAAGATCTATTAAGTGAAAATAGGAAGATGATCACTAATGAGAAGATAGATGCTTACAATGAAGCTGCAGTCAGTATTTTGAATAGTAGCACCAGAAATTCTAAATCAAATGTTAAGATGTTCAGTGTTTCCAAATTAATTGCTCAAGAAACCATCATGGAATCTTTGGATGGCTTACATCTTCCTGAATCGAGCAGAGAAACTGTAAGAAATTTTTACATATGTCAGTAGATGGAGACTATAATATCAATTGCTTTAAGCCATAAGTCATTATAACATGGTTATAAATAATTTGTTTTATTGCAGTCTTAGTAACTTGTAGTTATTGTGTATAAAGATACATCTAGAAATTATTTTGCTTTCTATCATCTAGTTGAATATATACATAAGAGTTTTGGTATACTCTAAGAGAGAAAGAAGTTAGGGAAGAGGGGAAATTAAACTTCATTTACTGAGTGCTAATCACTGTTAATATACATTGTCTCCTCAGAAGCATATATGTTCTCAGCACACTCACATGTAAAAACTACTGCTTCTGTGTTCCCCTTACCTTAAACCTTAAGCTTTCAAGATTAAGCTTCAATGAAGAATACACTTTTTAATGCTGAAAATGTTTTTTATTATTTCCCTATAGCTCTTCTGGCCAGGCGCAGTGGCTCATGCCTGTAATCCCAGCACTTTGGGAGGCCGAGGCAGGTAGATCACTTGAGGTCAGGAGTTCGAGACTAGCCTGGCTAACATGGGGAAACCCCATCTCTACTAAAAATACAAAAATTAGCTGGGTGTGGTGGCACACGCTTGTAATCCCAGCTACTCGAGAGGCTGAGGCAGAAGAATTGCTTGAACCCAGGAGGCAGAGGTTGCAGTGAGCCAAGATCCCGCCACTGCACTCCAGCCTGGGTGACAGAGAGAGACTCCATCTCAAGAAAAGAAAAAAAGAATTCTTATAGCTCTTCTATCCTAAGCATTATTCAAGATACAGAGTACATACTGAACAAATCCAAGTTGACCTATGGAAAGGGATTTAGGTTAAGTATGAAGGAGAACTATGTAACTACAAATTTTCACAAACAGTGGAACAAATTATTTGAAGTTTTTTTCTCTTATTAAGCAGTGGTTCTTAACCTTTGTGAGAGTTGCATAAGCCCTTTGAGTATCTGATACAAGACAATGGTTTTGTTCTTCTCCTGCAGAATAATGTGTATGTTTGCATATACATATGGTTCTCCATATACATAAAAGGGCTTGATGAACCCCCTAAAAACTGGTTAAGAACCTTGCAGTGGAATTTGCAGGCTAGTATCTGCAAGAGTGCCAGGCATAAAACCACCTGCAGTCTCAGGGCTAAAAGGATGAGATTTTCTCAAATCTTGATTATTTTGAATGTTTAGGCTTAAATAACTAATCATCTAGAGTTCCACAGATGCCTAAACTATGAAGTTTTTATAAAACTAGAGTTTGACTGAATCTTCAACTAGACAGACTCAACTTTCCCAGAATAATTTTATTATAATCAAACCATGTTGAAGGTTCTAAATTTTATTTAACATTAGATATCTTAAAACTTGTAGAATCCTAAATGGCCTATAAACTATAATCCAAATGAAAGGCATATTACAAATATTGCTAGCTAAAAATTAATAATTTTTTAGTGGCAGTTATTTTGTGCTTTTTTCCCCCCACATTTAAACAGTAGACTTTATCTTAAATGGCCTGGTATCTTCTGTTTTGAAAGTCTTCTAATTAAAATTCTTTGGTCCTTGATGTCTGTCAGCATTTTTTAACTAAAGGTCACAACCCATTAACAACCATGAAATTGGTGTTGGGAAAAAAAAAAAAAAGGAATAGAATAGAACAATCTCAGAGTGCATTCCAAGTCGTAAGGATAGGTATTGTTTCCTGTAATTGTCTTGGGTCACATTATAAAATGAATTTTGTATTTTGGTTCATAGCCCCAGAAGTTTGAAACACCCTGAACTAGCTGTTACAGATGGAATGAATACCATTATTTGCATGATTTGGGAAATGGTAGCAAAAGATATGAAAGCATTCTGGTTTCAGTGCTAAAAACTCAGTAGTATTCACAGGAGAAAATTTAATGTGAAATACATCACTGACAAGATAATAACCAAATAACTTGATTTGTTCACAGACTGCAATGATTCTTATGAATGTGTATTGCAATAAGATTTTGAAGCCTGTAGATGGGTCCTGTTGTCAACCTCGGCCTCCTGTTACTCTCATACAGAAGCTAGCTGCTTGTTTTTTCACTTTATCTATTATCGGATATTTAATTTTTTACATAATTCATCGTAATGCTCATCGGAAGAATAAGCCGTGTACTGATTTGGAAAGTGGAGAGGAAAAGAAAAATATTATCAATACCCCTGTGTCTTCATTAGAAATACTTTTACAATCTTTCTGCAAACTTGGCCTGATTATGGCATATTTCTATATGTGTGACCGTGCAAATCTGTTCATGAAGGAAAACAAATTTTATACACATTCATCTTTCTTTATTCCAATTATCTACATTTTGGTTTTGGGAGTATTTTATAATGAAAATACTAAAGAGGTAAGAGTCATTTTCTTTTTAACTCATGTTACCCTTCTTGTCTCATTACATACTCTGTGTTAAAGAACTAATATCATTTATCATGACAAAATACACAAACAGGTATAGAGATGAAGATGAAGGAAGATTGTAGTTACACTTCACTTAGTGGACTCTTAACTGTTCCTTTTTCGGAACAGTTTGGAGAAAGGTCAGAGTCACGTGAAAATTGTTGAAAAGTTGGGAAATATGACCTGTGAAAAAGATTTCATGATTTAGTGTTATTTTGCCTGCTTGTTGACGGAGAATGTTGAAGTACTTCTGATTTTATAATGGTCTTCAAGCATGAGATACTATTATCTTTTATAAAGTAAAAGAATATTAATTATATTAACAAATGCCTATGCACACAAACATATTTTATATTTATATATTTATCAGTCAGACATATATACATACCAATCAGAACTTAATGATGTGGCCACCACTACTCACAGTATTCTGATTTTCCTATTTTAGAATTGCTGTCATTGCTCAGAATATTTGTGTAACTTCTTTACAAGGCATGATTTATTTGAATTACTGAATTCTATTGTAAAACATACCTCTCCTGTGAGGATTATTAATTAGTTATTCATCTTCATTGAGAATATACTGGGGAAAGTAAACTGTAATAATAGAGCTTTTTTTCTGTCAGTAAAGTGTAGGGGAAGTGTAAGATCCTTTTAACCCTGAAATTCTAAAGAAAATTATAGAATGCGATTTTTAGATTTATAAATACTCACATCTGTCATAGTTTAATTTTAGTACATTTAATTTTAATACATTGTCATTTAATACAAAACCAAGGGGATCAACTTAAATATTCAAAATCCCTTCAGTTTATATTTTTCAGATTCATATTATATTTAAAACAGTTTTATACTATCTTTTAGCAAGAAATAAAATGACAGTTTTTAACTGTTTCTCACCATCAAGGTTCTTTTGACAGAAGCATTAGCTTTATGTCCTATAAGAAAACTTTTAACATACTTATTATATACCGTTAAATAATTTCTTCATGATAAATTTTAAAACAGATTTTGGTTCCTTTACACAGACTAAAGTATTAAATAGAGAACAAACAGACGAATGGAAAGGCTGGATGCAACTTGTGATTTTGATTTATCACATTTCTGGAGCAAGTACAGTAAGTATTTGGAATTTAAGTTCAGAAAGTATAGGAAGTGATGTCATTTTAATGTTTCTTTAAGGGCACCAGCTTTTTTGTGTTTTATAATCTCTACCAGTTATAGACCCTTCTTATTTCCCACTTAATCTTTCCACCTTTCCATTTTTCTCCTCTTTGAGAAAATGTAATTTTCAAAGCAAAATTTTTTTTTTAAAAAGATAAGGCAATAATTGATTTGTATTTGCTTGGCCTTAATTTTTAACATAATAGAAATAGCTGATATCTAAGGGTATTATTTTATGCCATCTCATTGAACAGCTAATTTGAAGTTATCAGGAAACTTTGAAGAGGCCAGGTGTAGTGGCTCATGCCTGTAATCCTAGCACTTTGGGAGGCCGAGGTGGGTGGATCACCTGAGGTCAGGAGTTCAAGACCAGCCTAGCCAACATGGTGAGACCCTGTCTCTACTAAAAATACAAAAACTAGCCAGGCATGGCGGTGCATGCCTGTAATCCCAGCTACTCGGAAAGCTGAGGCAGGAGAAACACTTGAACCCAGGGGATGGAGGTTGCAATGAGCCGATATTTCACCACTGTACTCCAGCCTGGGTTGCAGAGTGAGACTCCGTCTCAAAAAAAAAAAAAAGAAAAAAGGAAACTTTGAAGATGATAATTATAAAGGATTTAGAATAGGCAAGTTACTGTCAGAAGAAATCAAATTTGATTATTATAGTTTATGTTCTATCCTTTGCTGTCTTTTAGGAAGTTTGACTAGCTATTTTTACATTTTTAAAGTTTAAAAAACTTCCAACTCTCTTGCCTCAGTATTCAAAGAATCCAAATACAGGTGGACTATGTAGGGTGTGCCATACTTCCTAAGTGCTAAGTAGTATTATCTCCTCTGTGGTGTGGAAGACCCTTCCTTTGATCACCTAGTGCCTTTTGTACCTGGAAAAAATAAGTTTTTTCCTTCTCCATGGGTGTCTTAAAAGACAGGATTATTATGATCTCTGGCCACTTTGGATGTGGCAGGGCTAGAAAAAAATGTGTGTTCTGAGTTGTAACAACCCAGCTACATTACAGTTACAACAAACTTCTGTGGCTGAGCCTAACAGCCACTTTTCACACAAGTTTTTATAGTGAAGATGCCAACTTTCCATAAAATGTTTAAAAATTTTAATAAATTCATAATTTGGGAACTACTGAACTGTTTTTTATTGTTCTATTTGCTTACATCTGTAAACAGTACGTGCATCAAGGATAAGTTGAAGTTAGAGAGGAGTGTTGCCCAGAAAGGAGTATTTTGAAGATTTACGCAGCATTAAGAAGATAAATAACATGGTTACTAGTGTTTTTCAGATATCTCTAACAATTGAAGGATGTCTTTCTTCATTGCCTCTTTATTATTTTCAAAAATTATTTATGATTTTATGAATTATTTATTTGAAGTGTAGAAGTCAGATAAATGAAGTATAAATGTTACTAAAATTATTTGGCTATGATATGTATGTTTGTTGCAACAGTGAAATTCCTGTGATGCTGCAGCTGACGGGAAGCTAGTGAATTTGAGTCATTATGAAAGAGCCAAGATAGTGTAAATGATCCAAGGCAAGGAGAGATGGAGATAGTAAGACATAGTTTATAAGCCCAGCTAAGAATTTGTAGGATAAATCCAGAGATTCTCTGAGAAGTATGTAGAGATGAAAATTGAATCCTAAGAATATCTCTGATGTATGAATAAAGACTGAGTAATGGAATTTGTTTTAAGAAAATACCACTTAGAGACATAATTAATTGCTGACATATTAAAGGGTGATACTACTGTTTAAAAAAATCAGGTAGAAAGAATTAATGGCAGATTAAGTTCCTCAATTCAGTGACTCCAGAAAGGATTTATATCATAAAAGGATGAAGGCAATTTGGTATTCTATTATAATCATTTACCAACCTAACATTCTAATATATCTTCTTATACTGCATCCTAATATATTCTAATTTACAATTTTAAAAAATCTGTGTTCTGGAAGGACATACTTTTCACTAACAGATCATTTATAATGATTAACTAACATATCCCTGTTCTTTTATATAGGATGTTGTAGTTAAAAAATTTCCTATATCTACATAGGCAAAACATTATTAGTATAGGTTATAACGTATTTGGGGACTTGATTCTTGGATATTTGAGGGATTACTCGTACTAAAAACTTTTAACTGTCATGATTATTTTAATTACTTAATATTTTTTATTTTGAATAAAATATGTCAAACTAGTTGTGTCATGTTTTTATGCTAAAAGATAACTATCAAAAATTCTAGAGAATTATTAAAATAATCCTTATGGTCTGACATTATCATTGTTAGTGTAAACATTATTTTAAAGTATAATGTATATGAAATATAGATGAAATGTTGTAAATTTAATACAAAGAGAATAGTAAGTTTGGTATATACAGTAGGTGATTTTGTGTTCCACTGGTTTTTTTTTTTTTTTTTTTTTTTTTTTGCCCTTGGAGAGTTTGTAAGTAACTTCCATGGAAAGACCTGAATGAAAGGTCATGAGAATATATGGGGGACTGGAGAAAGAGCAGAACTGGAAGTCAAACTAGCTATTAACTCTAATGTAAAGTTGAAATTTCATACATATTTTTAATACTAAATTTTTGTTGTAGGTAATACAGCAAAATAATAGAGAATTTTGAATATGGATCATACAGTAAATACTGTTATATTCATATTAAATTTCTTGGGTATGGTAATGATAATGTGGTCATGTTAGAAACCATCCTTTTTTCCTAAGACATAGGTGGTGAAATAGTTTAGGAGCACTGTCACATGGTCTGCAACATACTTTTAAAAGGTCCAGCATACAGCATATAGGTGTCCATTGTACTAGTACAACTTTTCTGTTCATTTAAAATATCTTAAAACGTTGGAATAAATATTACATGAAATTTGCAATAGGCCAACATTGGCAGGAACTTGGAAAATTGTTGTTACAGTATTTAATTTTGTTTAAATGAATTATACTTACTGTTTAAATGTAATAACCAACCCAACTTTGTAGTCCCAGCCCCAGTCTTTAAGGGAGTATGTTTTATGGAGAGTGCTTAAAGTAATTAGGAATGATTAACCTAGGTTCGACATCTGTTTTCAAATATTTATAGAGCCATCAGATATAAGAGTGAGTTAGCTCTGACAGACTCTAGAGCTAGACTCTCTGCTGTGCTAGCCGCATTCACTGCATGTGGCTATTGAGCACTTCGTAGCTAGTCAGGATTCAGATGTGCTGTAAGTGTGAAATGTATACCACATTAAATATGATTAATTATGATAAATCAGTACTAAATTCAAAAACTTTATATAAAAGAATGAAAATATCTCATGTTGAAATATTTTGAACATATTGAGTTAAATAAAATATATTTATTGAAATTAATTTCACCTGTTTCTTTTAACTTTTAAAATGCTCTGGTAACCTCATTAAAAAATTACTTATGGCTCACATTTATTTCTGTTGGATAGCGCTGCTCTAGAGGGCTGAACTTGGTAGCTTTTACGTATAGTTAGGTTTCAACTTTTCATGAAAAGGATCATTATAGCAGTTAATGACCATCTAAAGGTGGAATGGATTGCCTTGGGAATTTGTTTTCTCCTATTAAAAGATGCTTAGGCAATACACGAAGGGGATATTTTAGAGTACATTCAGGAATGAGGTAAGGGCACAGATTTGGATTAGATAAATTCTGAGGTTTATTTCAGTACATTTCCTGCCTCCATCCTTGTGATTCTAATATGTTACACCCTCATTGAAAATTTCTGATCTAATAAGTCATTTAAAAAGAACTGATGATGAAGGGCAATAAATAAAAACTCTTTGTTTGATATGTAGATTGTAGGTGCTATAGGAAATCAGGAAGGAGAAATGACATTCATCTGATAGTAAAAATTGGAATTTTGAACCAGGCTCTGAAGAAGAGTAGGATTTGAATAAGCAAAATGCTTAGGGGAAGAACATTCCAGGGCAAGAATAAACAGGTAAATAAAAGAGACTTGACAAAGGAGTACAAGAAGTATCAGTTTAAGAGATAGGGAATCTCTAAGTTTGCTTAGCGTGGAGGCTGTGTAGAACTTATGGTCTAAGTTCATGTTTGTTTGTTTTCCCCAGAAAAAATATCCGTCCAAAAAGAAACATGAATTCAAGAAATCTTCAAAAGATGCATACATTTCAGGACTTATAAAATCTATTTAATGTGTCTGCTCAATTACTGTATTGAGCACCCAGCCTTAAAGATCACTTTAAAAAGCAGTGTATGGACAGGCGCAGTGGCTCATGCCTGTAATCTCAGCACTTTGGGAGGCCGAGGCGGGTAGATCACACCCGAGGTCAGGAGTTCGAGACCAGCCTGGCCAACATGGCAAAACCCTGTCTCTACTAAAAATACAAAAAGTTAGCTGGATGTGGTGGCGGGTGCCTTTAGTCCCAGCTACTTGGGAGGCTAAGGCAGGAGAATTATTTGAATCTGAGAGGTGGAGGTTGCAGTGAGCCGAGATCACGCCACTGCATTCCAGCCTGGGCGACAGAGTGAGACTGTCTCCAAAAAAAAAAAGGCAGTGTACAAGTTATGCTGTGGAAATTGTGATTGTACACATAAAGGATCAGCTGGTGTAGAAAGGTGGAATCACAGTGTTCTAAGGTTATGAGAATTAGTCCTAGTAAATGAAATAACATTTTTTGGTGCCTCCTATCATATGTGGATTCAAATGTGTTGTATTTCATTCAACTTAGAAGTAAAGAAGTGATGCTCTGAAATACCATAATAAATGACATTAAGGGACTTGGTCATGATGAAGACAGTGATGTAGGAGCATAAAACAAAATTGTTTTGTAAAGTAAGAGTGGGAGGGAAATAATATTCCTAAATTACGTTTACACTGGGTAAAAGTATGAATCCATCTTGCATTCAGGATGTATGACAGTTAATTATAGCTATCATATTGAATTTTAATTGGGTGCAAGTTAATGTATAAAGTGCTTCACATTTATTATCTCATTCATCCTTCACAAGAACCCTTCAAGGAAGGAAGGAATAGTCTCATTTTGCAAATTAGAAAACTCAAAGTCATGTAGTTAGAAAGTGGCAGAACTAGAATTTGAACCTAGGTCTCTCCAATTCCAGTTCTACATTTTTGTAATCCTTGCTATAATGACTAACTTTTGAGAATCAACTTTGTGATTAAGCTGATGCCAAATGCTAATAATCATTTATTATCTTTGTTAAATGTACTTGTTATGATAATCCAAGGTGTAGTTGATGCCAACATATGTTTTACCTGTTTATCTTTGTCAACAGTTTTTGCCTGTATACATGCACATTCGAGTCCTGGTTGCTGCATATTTATTTCAGACAGGGTATGGGCATTTCTCATACTTTTGGATAAAAGGAGATTTTGGAATCCATAGAGTATGTCAGGTAGGAATGCACTGTTATTTCCTTTTCTTTCAGTTGAACATACTTTCTTGAGAAAGCATTAACTTGAGAAAAAAATATAAATATAGTCATTATAAGACTGAATAATTTGAATTTATGAAATAGCACTGTAAAGTTGTATTCTGTGTTCTGTGTTTAGTATTTCAAGATAAATTATTAGTGAAAGAAGGAAAATGTAATTTAATATATAATAAAAGCACTGGCACACAGGAGACAGCATTGCTGATTCACTTTAGTTTTGTAGAAATAGTTACCTGGAATTAGTATAATGTGCTATGTTTTCTTTCTTTGAGAAGAGGATGAATATTAATTAAGTTTCTACCTAGTGCTAAGCAGTTTCTAAACATTATTTCATTTACCCCCACATTACAGCCTTGAGTTGTTATCTTTATATTTACAGATGAGGAATCTAAGGCTCAGAGAGCTTAAATAATTTGCCCAAGGTCACATAGTAAGTGGTACAGCACTAGTAAAAATCTGCCGAAATTCTGTGTTTTTTGAATGACATCAAGCTGATATCTGAAATGACTCTTATTAAAGTCCCAAAGACATTTTTAAATTTGAGTTTTGAGTAATACTATTTTGTATCTATGACAACTCTTAATTTAATCCCAAATGGGGTAAGTCAACATTAAACGAAGATGAAATGGACACTGCTTTCTTAAGATAATCTAATCTATGCTTCTACACTATAGCTCTCAGAAAGACGACTTTTTTCTCTTTTAGCAAGATGGCAGTTATAGCCAGAGGACAGCTCAGGTTGGTGCTTTGCTGGGATTTAGTTAATATGATGATGCATACATATTTTATATTCAGCTCTTTACAGTGAATGTAAAACAAATGTAATTTAAGGGATTAGTAATATATACTTGTACAGTCATTATTGAGTCTTAGCCATTTATACTCTGTCAGAGAAAATCTGCCTTTGCTGTTTGTGTATACCTAGAATGAAAACAATTACTTAGAATGAAACCATTTTCTTCTCCTTTTCAATAGGTTTTATTTCGTCTCAATTTCCTGGTAGTGGTGTTATGTATAGTAATGGATCGACCTTATCAATTCTATTACTTTGTCCCCTTGGTCACTGTATGGTTCATGGTCATATATGTTACTTTAGCACTATGGCCACAAATAATCCAAAAAAAAGCAAACGGTAAATATACTTTCTTACTAATGTTAGTAAATATATTTTTTCAACGTGTGAAATTTCTTTTTAGTTGCTAAATGATATTATTTTTATTAAGTGATGTAGACAGTTTATATGTAGTTTTGACATTTTGAAATTCTGTTCTTAAACGATATTTCTAAAATGTTACAGCTAAGTAGTTAAAGTAATATAACAGTGGAGAATAATAGTTTACATTATATGTGTTTTTTCTTTTTTAAATTTAAATTCTTCAAAACCATTTTACCTATTAACTAATGCTACAGTTTTTAAACTGTCTTCTTATACAGAGGCAGAGTGGAGAGAGCTGGAAGAGAGAAGGGAAAGCCAAATAGGCCTCCATGCCCCTATGTTTTGCTTCAATCTTGGCAGCTCTACTTTGATTTATGTATATATTGAGATTTTGAGTAAATATTTCTTTGCAAAAGTCTTCTTATGTCAAACACAATTTAAAAGCACTAATATAATGTCTTTTCTAGACAAGCTTTGAAGCAGTTATTATCAACCCATTTTACATATAAGGAACCTAAATACCCAAAAGCTTGTTATTTTCTAATTTCACATGGTTAGTTACTAATAATGTTCAAAGTGAGGCCACAGTCACTTATCTTAATGCTTTTTTCACCCTCAAGATCATATCATTAAAATAAAATCTTCCTTTTTTGGAAAATAATGTTTTATTTTTAAAAATGTATTTAACTTGACTCTTTCAACCAAATATTATGTGTCAAAAATATTTTTCCATTGGCTTCCAATATAACATCAAATAATTTTTCAGGAATGAGTTGAGGTCTAGCCTCTATTAAAGTCCAGTAGTGTCTTTGGACAGCCTCTGTAGTTTAATTTCTCTATACAAACCCAGCATATTAATTGAATAAACTATCAATATGTATAAACTTTGAACACATAATTTTAAATATGCATACGTTAAAATATATTTTATGTTTAAACTCTAATCCATTAGGGGGTTTAAGCTTTCTCCTTGGAACTTTAATGTTTAAGCAATATCACCAAAGTCATATTCAACAGGAGTGTTTGTTAGAATTATATTGAACATCTTGTTCCAGATTTTGCTGTAACTTTGAATAATGAATAAGTATAATTGAATCCAGGAGCCATTTAAAAATACATTTCTAATGGATGAACAGCAGGTGTACAGGGTATCAGTTATACTTTATAGCCTCATGCCTAGCACGAATCTTTTGTTTTTCTTTTTGTCCTACTTGTAATTTATACTAACTGGATATATTTTGTGTATTCTTGTAAGCATTCTTATATTATTTTAAGAACTATTCAGCATGTACATATATCAAATAGAGAGTATTTAATATGTTGTCTAATATAAATTTTTTTTTAGTAAATTAAATATTTTCTCTCTTAGGAAATTGTTTCTGGCATTTTGGCTTACTGTTGAAACTAGGCTTTTTGCTGTTATTCATATGTTTTTTGGCATATTCTCAGGTTTGTACAATCTTTTCAGTTTATATTTTTTAATATTTTATTTTAAAGTTCAAGTCTATTAAAGCATGTGAGAAGAGTCAGAGCTTTTTTTTAGCTTCATTTTTTAATGACTGTAATAAAAGTGTCACTCTGAAGCTGACTACTCAGTGTAGTTATTTTGAGATATATATACTTTGTTACCACTGTTTTTGTTGTAAGAGCAAGTTAAAGCTCTTCCTCTGGCAGTTGTTCAAGATCCGTTTTACTTGACTTTGATCAATCAAACATTTATTGAATGCTTCTTATAAGACACTAGTCTAAGTGGAGATCAAAATTTTCTTGACAGAATTTGCAGCTAGTTTGTGTATTATTCATTGCATCAAAGTATTGATTTTTCCATAACTACATAGAGTAAAATTTTAGCAGTTAGTATAACCAACTTAGGAGCAAAGGGGTTTGTGTATCTATAGTATGTTTAATTAAATAAAACTTTTGGTCATTTTTTTTTTAGCTGTAACCTTGTATTTTTCTATTCTGATGGTTGAGATTTTCTGTTATTTTAACAGGATGGCAATCTTGCTACCTGCTGGTGAAATCCATCAGGCATACGTATTATTTGGGCAGCATGATATTTATAACAACACATTTTAATTCGAATGCCTGTAGTTGTGTCATATTCTGCAGTGTACTCACATCTTCAACACACTGTTTTGTGCCTGGCTGTATCAGGTGGAAGGAAGTGCCCTATAGGCATTTTGTTTGTATGTATAATCCTATGCTGTTTGGGTTTTTTTTTTTTTTTGTAGACTTTTATATTTGTTTTTATACTTAAAAGTCTTTAAAGCACTATTATTTCTACCTGACACTCAAGCTCCTTTATAGAAGATAAATAAGGAAACAACTAACAAATGTATAAGGAAATAGCCAGGTTAGGGCAACAACTTCTTGACAGTTATTCATTAAAATTCCCAACACTCTGTGGATACTGCTGAGGGAAAGAAAGAAAAGCTGACTAAAAGTTCAATATAAGGTTTAAGAATGTTTCCCTAGCGTTGGGTCAGTGTTGACCCCTGGACAAGAACAAAAAGCCCACTGTCTTTCACAAAATAGTGCTTAATATTTGTTTATTGATCACATAATAAGAAATTTTTAATTAGAGATAAAATTTTAAATTGTGTATACATCATATATAATCATAGATATGTTACATATGTATGATCCATAAAATCATATATTTTATCTGAGAGGTACATACCTAATGTATATCTATATTCATGCTGATATATATACATATATATACACACATATATATGATCTATAAGTACTTCAGACTTCAGATTGCCACTCTTAGTAAAAATCATCCTTAATTTTCTGACACGTAGATTTTGATATAACCTATTTTTAATATGCTATGTGCATTTTAAATTCTGTGGTTAAATGGAGACGGTTGCGTTTTATTAAAATAATATTATAAAGTTCTTCTGACCTAAAGACTCAACATTATCTAAAATATAATATTTTAGATAATCTTTTTTCTTTGTTTTTTAATAGCCTCTTTAAAAATCACGATGTTACACTTTTTATGCCGTAGCATTAGGTCTAGTAATGGAGCTTTCCTTGATAGAGTTCATTGTGATTCTTTATTCTGAAAATTGAGGGTTTTGTTCTCTTCTTTGAAAGACTTCATTAATGTGCAGGAATGTACCCAAGACATCTGCCCCTTCATTCCCAGATTTTCCAACCTGTCAGATTCATAAGAGGGTACTATTCACTAACTTTATCAGAGTAAAACAGTAAACTTTGTTTCCAAGGCTGGTAATGGAATTTGGGTATGGTTGATTGAGTAAGGTGACTAATTCAGAGGACTCTTAACTCAAATAGTTAATTGTAGATTATTGAGGACATTTGGAGAATGATAACTATATTTTAACTTTAACAGTTGTTATTTGGGATACTGATACCGTATTGGCTGAAATATTTTGTATTTTTCTGTTTGATGAGTAAATACTAGTTATTTTGTCTGTGAGATTAAAAACCTTAGGTAGAATGATTTTCTAATTACCAGATTTTTTGATTTGGGGGCTTAAGAAAATTTTACACTCTCAGTAGCCTTTCATGTGAAATGAAAATAAGTTTACCAAGTTTTAAGTCATCTTTTTTGGTCATTAGAAGATAAATTTATTTTCAAATTTTTAAAATTTCATTTGAAATACATTTCAAATGAAGTGATATTTTCAAATGAAATAAAACAGAATTTTAACATTGTGAATGACTCTTATATAATCCAAACTTTAGAAAACTATAATCTGTAATAGAATTGCAAAGCAAAT
Source organism: Pan troglodytes (assembly GCF_028858775.2). Classification (NCBI taxonomy): domain Eukaryota; kingdom Metazoa; phylum Chordata; class Mammalia; order Primates; family Hominidae; genus Pan; species Pan troglodytes. The sequence continues at coordinate 103,926,811 of NC_072404.2, forward strand.
ATTGACTTGTACCATCTTAATTTATTTTCTGGATTCCTTTTCTCAGGGTGCATTTGAGAAGATCTTTTCTCTTTGGCCATTGTCCAAGTGTTTTGAACTGAAAGGGAATGTATATGAATGGTGGTTCAGATGGAGGTTAGACCGTTATGTATGTATTTACTTTGTGATATTTTGTCATTTCAAATTATACTGTTGGAAAATGATTGGAAATTTTTGATCTATCTATACTTAGTTTCAGAATAAAGAAAGATGTTGATTTAGTAAATCAAAGCAGTCCAGAAGTCCACTACCCCCTGCACTCTTTTCTTTACAGCAGTGAAAGGGTATGCATGTGTATATATATATCTGCTGGGAAATATTATTTTAAAATGTTATCTATAACATGGCCTTTGTCTGACTTATAATTTTGATTTATAGGTGACTTGTTATATATATGCTTCAGCCATTCAAAACAATATTTATTGAGTTTCAATATGTGCCCTAGATGTTGATGCCATGAAGTATACATTAGAGAAAGAAAGAAGACATCTCAGCAGGCTTCGAAGCTTTCAGAGTCTAGTTTAAAACCCAAGATTACTATTATAAGAGGATACTAACTATGCAATATAGATTTAGTGGTAGAAGTGTGCAAAGAAGAAAGAGCAGTGTCTTGTATTAGTCTATGAACTTGATCTTGAAGAAAGGTTAAGGTTCAATTGGCCAGGAAAATGTAAATCTAGCACAGCATTTGGAAAACTGATAATAACTATTAATTATTTCATTCTTTCCTTTTTTCCTTTCCTTTTTGACTCATCTCTTTTTTCCAACAAATGTTTTCTTAGTGCCTATTCTTTGGCTTTCCTAGTTTCCAACACCTATGCATTTTTCCAGTGTACTACATTGCATTTCAAAACCACATCTGAATAAAATCTTTGCTAAAGTCTTCACATCAAATAATTTTTAAATTCTCAACATTCTCATTAGAGCAGTGTATTATGATACGACTGTCCCAGTCTATTTAGGCTGCTGTAATAGAGTACCATAGATTGGGTGGTTTATAAACAACAAAAATTTATTTCTTACAGTTTTGGAAGCTGGGAAGTGTAAAATCACACCAGCAGATTTGGTCTGGTGAGGGCCCACTTGCTATTTCATAGACACTTGACTTCTCACTCTGTCCTCATGTGCTGCAAGGGTCAAGGGTGCTCTCTGGGGTCTTTTTTTTAAAGGGCATGAATCCCATTCATGAAGGCTCTGACCTAATGACCAACCAAAGGCTTTACCTCCAAAACTGTCACACTGGGGATTAACGTGATTCAACTTACGATTTTGAGTGGAAGGAAATGTTCAGTCTATTGCAATGATAGTTCACATTAAGTCTTTGTTTAAAAAGAGAAAGCTCATGTACTTTCCGGTCTACCATATTTTTTTCACTTTTATGAGCGTACACTTCTTTTCAGAATTATGACTTGGTGGTGTTATTCTTTGTTTTATTTGACTGAAAGGACTGATATAAAATATGTTTCATCTTTGTTGGGTGCATTTAAATTTTATCATATGTCTGTAGGAGAGTTCCTTATTATTTTTAAATTGTGTTTATTACTTCACTTGCCACTGAGACTGCTCAGAATCAACCAGCGTTATCTCATATTGTTCCAAGAGATGCTTGCTTGTCTATTGCTGATGGTTTCTAACAATCATCGGCTTTATTTCATTTCTTGAAGTTTCACTCTTGAAGTCCTTCATAGACACTTCAAACTTTAAGCTTTTAACCTACCTACTTTTATTCATATATTCCTCACTAACCAAATATTTTTCCTGTTTTTTGAAAAGTAACTGTTTAAAACAAATTTTCTCTCTTTACTTTTCAGGTAGTTTTCCACGGAATGCTGTTTGCTTTTATTTATCTGGCTTTGCAGAAGCGTCAAATACTTTCTGAAGGAAAGGGTGAACCTCTTTTTTCAAACAAAATTTCAAATTTTCTGTTGTTTATCTCAGTAGTTTCTTTCTTGGTAAGTTTTGAAAACTTTCCAAAATTCTAAATGGTATGGAATATTAACATTAAGATATGGAAATATAATCAATTATTTTTAATAATAAATCTTTTTTCTCATTTTTCTTTTTAATATTTAGAAATTTTAATACTTCTCTCCCAGTAATTGATAGGATAGCTAGACAAATTTAGTAAAGTTGTAGAATATCTTAAGGACACGGTCAGTTTGACCTGATGTTAGAATAGTTAGGTAAGCAATAACAGCAGAATACACATTTATTTCAAATGCATGCAAAATGTTTGCCAAGATAAACTATATTTTTATCTATAAAAATAGTTTCAATAATTTTTAAAAATTGTTTGTTTTTAATTATGAATACATATTAGTTCATATTTATGGGGCACATGTAATATTTTGATACAAGCATACAATGCATAATGATCAAATCAAGGTAATGTTAAACGCTTGAGGCGATGTATATCTCCTTATTTTTCTAACTGGACTTAAATTCTAAAGAGACTATATATAAGTTAAAAATGAAGAATAAATAAGAGCTCAATTAAACGGGAATTTTAAAAGTTACAATAAATTTGGGATAAAATATAATGTAAGGTGTTTCATATGGAGAGCCATCACTGCCTTTTGATCACTGTTTCCAGAAAAGCACAGACTTGTGCACCTCCCTCTGTGCTTTCTTATGTTTGGACAGTTGAACATACCAAAACAGGTGATGAGCAAACTTGCAAGCAGTTTTTACTGATAGTTTTTACATAGCATAATGAAGTATAATGTTATAAATAAAGAACTGTAAAAAAAAAAAAACACTGTGAGGCTTATGCGTCTTCCAGACTTGCTTTTTTGAACTTTTCCATACATTTTTTGTTTTAGACCTATTCCATCTGGGCTAGCAGTTGTAAAAACAAAGCAGAGTGCAATGAACTCCATCCGTCTGTTTCTGTGGTACAGGTACTTATCTTGATTTAGAGAAATTTTTACATCTTAATTCTTGATAAGAAAATGGTTTTTAGAGGCAGAGAGATTTGAGATTGAACTCCAGAAAATGTAGAGAAGTTGCTTCATCTTTCTAAGCCCTTCCTTTCTCTGTAGTAATAGGGATATTAAAATCTCTTTCAAAGGGTTCTTGTATTTAATATATGGAAATGATGTAGCTCAGTATTTTTCACTTAATCTGCCCTTAGAAAATGGTGGCTCACGCCTGTAATCCCAGCACTTTGGGAGGCTAAGGCCAGTGGATCACCTGAGGTTAGGAGTTTGAGACCAGCCTGGACAACATGGTGAAACCCTATCTCTACTAAAAATACAAAAATTAGCTGGGCGTGGTGGCGGGCACCTGTAATCCCAGCTACTTGGAAGGCTGAGGCAGGAGAATCACTTGAACCCAGAAGGCGGAGGTTGCAGTGACCTGAGATTGCATCATTGCACTCCAGCCTGGGCAATGAGCAAGACTCCGTCTCAAACAAACAAACAAACAAACAAAACCAAAAAGTTAATACTACATGCTAGATATTATGCCAAGGGCTGCAGTGGTTACCAAATCAGACATAGTTCCTACTCTTATGGAGCCTACATTCTTTTTAGCGTTGTACAGCTTATGCAATACTTTAATTATAATAACTCATTAAATGGTTTTATGTTTAAAGCCTTTGTTTAGGTCTCACATTCATGATTTTCACCACTCTGTATATCACTTATACTATTAATTATTTACAATGTTTCTTTAAATGACTCACAACCTGTGCTATAGTAAGTACCTTATGTATGTTTTCTCATTTAATGTTCACATCAACCTTTCAAAGTAAAGCTTATCTCTATTTGTGTAAATTTAAAAAAAGACCCACAAGATTAAGTGCCTTGCCACAAGTCCCAGGACTAACACAAGCAAAAGACTAGATTTAAACTTGAGTTTTTTTGATGCTATTGCCCATGAGAATCACTCAATTTAATTATACCTGAGTGGTTCACTTTGGTTCCTTTTTCCCACATTATCTCCTCCTCCTTCATCTTTTATGCATCCTAGAGACTTCTTAGATCCTTTGACAAAATGCCCAGGTTGATCAACATTGAATATGAGTTTTTCCCTGAAGTGTGAACAGATTTGTCAATCCTTTTGTAAGAGAAAGTTTCTGGAAAGTAGTTGTGAAAGTGGAGATACTTTTTTTCTTTACAGTTTCTTGCTTTTTATAAGGAGGGTACTTTCTAAGGCAAGGATTCTTTGCTTGGTAAGCTGGTTATTGGATGTGAGACAATGATTAACACAGCACATGTATACATATGTAACAAACCTGCACGTTGTGCACATGTATCCTAGAACTTAAATAAATAAATAAAAAGAAAATGCAAGATTGTTCCACCGAAAATGAAAGATTGTTCCACCTGGTACAAAAGAATAGGGGAGAGGAGTAAAGGCCAGGATCCCAAAAGCTGGATTCTTTTGGGAGAGAAAAGATCCAGAGAGGAAAATATATTACATGTGAATATAGTTCAAGACATCATTCGCCAGGCCATGCAGAGCAAACATGAAGACATGTTAAAAGCCATGCCGTTTCCCGTACTATCATGGCTGTCAGCGGAAGGAGGATTTTGAAGGGAGTCAAGAGAGGGAATGACTGTCAACCAAGCAGATACTTTATGAGAGCAGCAAAATTATATGATTTTGTGAAGTGTTGCTACATAAATATGATAGCAACTTTTTCTACACAAAGGGTCTTAGGCAAATCTGTAATTTTTCCAGTATACATAAAATTGTTCAGCCATGTACTACTTAAAATGTTCATTGGTATGCAGCATACCGACCATGTGTTGAGAAATCCAGTTTGGGTAGACTCTAGAACAAAAATAACTTTCTAATACTTTTAGAATATAAAAAGACTGTTGTATATGTGTCAAGTTCACAAACATAAAGAATAAGGTTATCATTTAAAAGAAAGCTTTATACAAAATACTTTCAATAAAGAGATTATTAATATTTGCTTTTGTGCTTTTTCTTTAGATTTTAGCCTTCATCCTAATAAGAAACATCCCTGGATATGCCCGTTCAGTTTACAGTTCATTTTTTGCTTGGTTTGGAAAAATTTCATTAGAGGTTGGTACATTAATATTTTGCTTATCTTACACAGCCAGGTGTTACATGTTTGTGTATGTACATGTGTGTGTGTGTAAATATCACACATATATATGAGTATGAAAATCGGACGTACTTTTTTCTAAACTGAAGCTATTATGGAATTACAGGGAAAAGACTTAGAACTTTCAACAATACTAAAGTATTTTGGAATGTTTTTAAGCCTTATTTTTAAATGACTAGATATAGATTACTTGCAAAATATCATTTACGTTGTCTTGAGCTTTCAAGCACAACCAAGATGCTGAGACCAAGAGAGAAAAATATTAGACCAGGTATATAAATGAAATCAAACTGAGGGGATTTTGATTTTTTGTTCATCTCCATAATTAAATATATTACTGGAATTCAGTTTATTGATGCATACCATAATAAAATTTACCCTTATTATGATTGGAAATTGTGGGAGAAAGTATAAACTCATTACATTTTGTGTAAGATACATAATATGAAATTATCTACAAAATCAGTTTGAACAGTAGGTTTTAAAATGTATTCTGAGTAGTCTAAGCTTTATTATTTGAAATAGAATGTTTTAAAACAATTTATGTTGTAATAATAACATATTTTAGAGTTTTTAGAGTATAGGATTTATTAAATTGTCTCTTAAAATAGGGAAAATAAATTCCTCTTTGAGTTCTTGAATAATTGTTCTATTATTTTCTTTGGTCTCATTTATAAGAGAGATTGTATTAGCAGTTGGAGTTCTAAGGAGTAGATTGCAGTGGACTTTTCAGGGCCAGTAGTGAGACAGAATAAAATGGTTTTAGGAAAGCCTTCTAATGTTATTATGCAACCAAATTGTTTAAATTAGGAAAAACTGTAATTTATTCATGGACCCTCTATAAATATCTGACTTAAATATTTTTTCTCCTAGCTATTTATTTGCCAGTATCACATATGGCTGGCAGCGGATACAAGGGGTATCTTGGTACTGATACCTGGAAACCCTATGCTCAACATCATTGTCAGCACTTTCATATTTGTTTGTGTGGCACATGAAATTTCTCAGATCACTAATGATCTTGCACAGATTATTATTCCTAAAGATAACTCATCTCTCTTGAAAAGGTTGGCATGTATAGCTGCATTTTTTTGTGGACTCCTCATCTTATCATCCATTCAAGATAAATCAAAACATTAGGTTCCAAAAATTCTAAAAAACCTAAACTCTTCAGGCTACCTTTGTGTGTCTCTAGAAGAGAAAAGCATCTATCTGGAGATATAAATGTGTATGTAAATATAAACGTTTTGGCAAGAGGACAGTTCTGTGACATCTGTTAAACATATGTGGTTGTATATATTGGAAATGTACATATCCAATGTGAAATACTAAAACAAACAAACAAACAAAAAACCAGAATGCATTGTATAGGATTGCATGTGAAGTCTTTTCTACTGAATCTATATTTCCATTTGTAAGTGATTTTAAGTTAACATATGAAGGCAGGGAAATGATTACCTTTCCAGTAAAAAGTATAGATAATTTAATTAACTTAGTGACACCACCAAGTGTTTTGATATAACTAAATTTGTGGTAAGAAGACTGTCTGCACCTGTATTCATTGTGGAACTTCCTCTTTCATTGGAAACTTTCTTACTCAAGAATGACGGCAGTATTGTTTTCTTATATGTGCAATGAAGTGGAATGATAAACAGTATGCCTTTAATTTATATGTGTTCTTGTTCTGATGTTATGTTTCCTGAAATGATTTTTCTTCCTAACTGTGGTTTTCAGGTATGCAAGCCTAAATCTTTGTACACTTTGTCTCACAGAATAGTTCTGAGGCTCCATGACAGGGTTTTGTCATTGTTGATGTTATTGTTGCTTCTTTTTATAAAAAAGCCAAAAATTTTTTTCCAATCCAAACGTTCACCTGTTTCCTTTCCTCAAGCTATACCAGTGTAATACCAGTTACCCTGTGGATCCATTTAATATGTTATCCCCACTAATTAATTTTCGTATATTATTTCCAATATTTGGAAAGCTCTTTATAGCCATTTGGTATTTCCTATTACCCACCTCCTATTTTAAATATTTATCAGTCTAAACTTGTGCAGTGTAGTAAACATGCAAGTTGTTATGATTGAGCTGTATTACCATAAGTAGAATTTTAAGTAAACTGGTGAATTTGGGCAATAAATGTTTTTGCTTTTTGTTTGATTTTTTTTTTACAAGCTAACTTAGAGGTATACATTTATTTATCTGTTGTACAGATTTGATTATGATTTTAATGTTTGAAAGATTGCACTTGTTTGCTTTTACTATGTGTGGGGTAAAATATATTTTCTGTTCACAGTATATGAAAATATGGAGTAATTTAAACAGTAAATAAACATTCTGTGGATGCTTATTTTTGTATTGGCAAAGTATCAATTAAACTATATGTGTTCTTTTTCAAAAATGCTGGATCCATTCATGATTGGTTCAAATATCTAATTATTTCCTCAACTTAAATTTGCTTTTTAAATTGCTTAATATGTAGGGGTAGGTTACCAAATGATAGTTGGATAAGGAATCATTTAGTTATCAGAGCTTCAGAGGGTCATCTGCTTTCCACCAAGGAAGTTTAAGCATTATGGTTCATTAGTGATTTTGCTTGAAGATTTTTAAAATGTACTTATTATTTATTTAGCACTGGATTTATGTGCTACTGATATACCTCCATTAATAGAGGAATATTTCTTGGACAGAAATGTGTGTTCTTTCCTTTTCTCTCTTCTTTTGCCCTTACTTAATCTTTTGACATTTCCCAGATAGACAATTGTAATGATTCATTGCTCTGCCTCCTAGACTGCAGCCTTATAAGTAGAGAATAGTATAGTTATAAATCAAAAACTTCCAAGTACTGTGATCACATTATTCTTGTTCATGTAGCTTGCCAATGAGTAGAGTGCATTTTAATTTAGCTTGTAAGTTTTATCACCTGAAAAAGATTCTTCTTGATGAAACAATTGAAAAAGAAAGATGACCAGTCTCCCTGTGTATTTTGGAAGCACTTATGTCTTCAGTAGGGATGCCGCAGTGAATATATGCTTTTCTCTCCTATTTGAACTGAAGCCTAAAACTTACCTGGTGAGCCCTGTTTCTTCATCACATGTTCTTATTTAATATAAAGCACTATTTTTTACATATAATTATATAATAATTTGTATAATTTAAAAATAATTTATTTGTAGTTAAAAATACTTTTTATATTTGATTTTCTTAATTAGTCTTAAAAGGTTATTGTGGAAGTTGCCACAATGATAGCACCTATATATACGGTAAATGTCTTAATATTTTATTTTCTGCATCGACTCAGATACTGACCATTTGCATTACTCAATCATACCATTCTTTAGAATAAGATTTTTAACAGGATGTTTAGATATGCTAAAGTTGAGATAAAACCACAGAGGTTCTCTAAATTCAGATTTTCTGTAATAGAAATCACAGTCAGAAATCTACCATCTGGCTTTAAAAGGTACTTGCTTGACTGAATTCTACCTCAATCGTTCCTCCCTTCCTTTGCCAAAACTTCCCATTTTTGTGGGTAGCCAATAGAAGCATTAAAAATTCAGCCCATCTAAATTAATAATGTTTTACAAGGATGTGGAACCCAAGTTCATTTATTATTCTATTCTCGAATGACTTTATACTAAAACCTTAAAACGGGAATGCATCCTGGATATAGTCATTGATATCATAAACTGGATGTGTTCCATGGCTTGCATTGCAGACAATTCAGTGTTTTGTGTAATGAATTGGATGTACCACATGGGAGTCTGCTGTATAACAGGAGATTAGGTAGTATTGTACTTACAGATTTTTGGAACAGTTGAAAGAAATTCAATTCTTCACATCATTCAAGAGAAAAATTACCTTTTTAGCTTAATAGTGAAGACTGAAATAAAGATTGACAATTTTGGTTGGCAGTTCAATCCATCTTACCACTTTGAATATTTGTATGCAAAGACATTCAAAAATGATTGCATACATTTATGACTTAATTTGTTCATTCCCCAAATCATAATTGTGATTTGGGGAAACTTATTTGGCAAGGTGTATTCTGGCTCATTTTCTTATTCTAAAAATGGTTTCCAGAAAAGGAAGTGGTGGTCCAAACTATATTCCCAAAATTGTGGTGTTTGATGACTGATTTCCAGAATAGATTTCTGATATTAATTAATTAATTAATTAATTTTTTGAGGCAGGGTCTTACTCTGTCACCCAGGCTGGAGTGCAGTGGCGTGATCTTGGCTTACTGCAACCTCCGCCTCCTGGGTTCAAGCAATTCTCCTGCCTTAGCCTCCTGAGTAGCTGGAATTACAGGTGCCTGCCACCATACCTGGCTAATTTTTGTATTTTTAGTAGAGTTGGGGTTTCACCCTGTTGGCCAAGCTGGTCTCCAATTCCTGGCCTCAAGCGATCCACCTGCCTCAGCCTCCCAAAGTGCTGGGATTACAGGCGTGAGCCACTGTGCCTGGCCTGATTTTCTGATTTTAAATCTTACAAAAATTTAATGGCACTATTTGTTCTGCCTTTCCATATTAATAGTCATAGTAGAAACAAGGAGACACAAATGGAAGCTATTTAACTGGCATTCAATGTGGTACCAGAACCTAAATATAACAATATTGGAATACCCAAATTCTGTATATATGTCTGTGTGTGTGTGTGTGTGTGTGTATATGTGTGTGTGTGTGTATATGTGTGTGTGTGTGTATATATATATGTATATATATGGAATAATTTCTTTTACAATTATGCAGATATTTATGTTCAAAAGTAACCATTATGAACAATTTGGGGGAAATATGAAATTGAATAAAATACCCTTTGTCTTTCAGGGATTCAGCAGTAAAATTGTCCTGAACACCTGACATTTTACATCTTAGTAAAAAAGATACTAAAATTGTTTTGCTTTTGTTTTGTTTTGTTTTGTTTTGAGAGGCAGTCTCGCTCTCTTGCCCAGGCTGGAGTGCAATGGCGCAATCTCGGCTCACTGCATCCTCTGCCTCCCAGGTTCAAGCAATTCTCCTGCCTCAGCTTCCCAGGTAGCTGGGATTACAGGTGTGCACCACCATGCCTGGCTAATTTTTATATTTTTAGTAGAGACGGGGTTTCACCGTGTTGGCCAGGCTGTTGTCGAATTCCTGACCTCAGGTGATCCACCTTCCTCGGTCTCCCAAAGTGCTAGGATATAGGCGTGAGCCACCGTGCCCAGCCAAAAATGTATTAAAATTCTTATTTGGAATTCAAAGTAAAACTAAGAAAAATGGAATAATTAAATGTATTTTCCCTTTATTTTCAAATTAAAATACCTTCAATATTATACATGCCTATGTTATATTAAAAGCTTATACTATCATTCAGTAAAAATAAAGCTTGATTCTATATCTGGCAGTTTTGTTGGTTTGTTTTGTTGTTTTAATTCTTAGGCTTTGTCTTTCTCTTTTCTATCCATCCTTAGTACTTGATTTTTGACTGTAGCTCTTTCATAAGTAGGTTAGTATTTGTTTTGTTTTTAACAAGTCACAGGGTCAAAGTCCTGCTGATAGACGGAATGAATATGCCTTCCTTCATAAGACTAGACTAGACAGGTTTTTGAAGATAACTAATATTGGGAGTGGCATGATGTGTTTTTCTTAGGTTAGTCAGGAGAAAATAGTGGCAGTTATTTCTGGTGTTGAGAGAAAACTAGAACTAAGAATTCAGCACTTTCTTTCCTTGACCCCTTCCATTTTATCCCCACCTCTAGACCCTGTCACTGGGAGAGACAAAGTGATGGAAAAACATTTAGTTGAAGTCTGAGGAATCCAGTACTTTCAAAGTACGTAATGCATAAGGCACATGTAACTGGAGCCCTTTCTCAGAGACTGCAAAATTTAAAATGGAAACTATAAAGAAGTAATACCTGGGCCAGAATATCCAGGAAAAGTTTTAGAGTAACGGGAGAAGTGGGATTTGTAAAGTTGTATATTTGGATATATTATTTACACTAATATCAGTGTGGAATGGATGCAAGAATATATAGATTAATGGATAGAATCAGAAGCATAAAAACAGATTTTATCAAAAGATATTAGAATAAGGTAATGGTTTGATTTCACATTACTGGGGAAAGGTAGAAATATCCTTTAAATAGCCCTGGGACTATTGCTTAATTGAGGGGTGAGAGCGATAAATTCCCATTCTTACTCTCTATACCAAAAGAAATATAAAATGATTAATAGGTTTAAAGACATGTAAAATAAACAGTAGAAAATGTAGGTGAACATCTCATTCTTAGATGAGAAATGACCCGTTAAGGCTAAAAGGTAAATCCAGAATTGCTACATCTATTACATGAAAATTTAAAATTTCAGTATGCCCAAAAACATAATAGAAAAAATACAAGTGGGAACATTTTAGAACATTAATATTTGATAAAAATTTAATGTCCTGGTTCGTGACCAGCCTGGCCAATATGGCAAAACCCCATCTCTACTAAAAATACAAAAAATTAGCCAGGTGTGGTGGGGGGGGGCCTGTAATTCCACCTACTTGGGAGGCTGAGGCAGGAGAATCGTTTGAACCCAGGAGGCAGAGGTTGCAATGAGCCGAGATCACGCTATTGCACTCCAGCCTGGGCAACAAGAGCGAAACTCTGCCTCAAAAAAAATTAATATCCTGGGTATATAGAGAGCTCTTATAGTTTAGAAACACCAAGCTGTTTTCCAAATTTCACTTGGTTCCTAATTCTACACAGAAGGTCACTTCATTCAGATACCTCAATGTTCATTACATAAATAATTTAACTTGGAAGAACATCAGGAAACCACAGTACTCAAAGTTAGGCTTTCTATGGATGCTTTTTGGGAATTGCGGGGAGGGGAAAGATTTTTTAATGGCCACTGTTATGCCTTCCTTAAACATTTTCCAAACTAAAATTAATTAAGACTAGGTTATATTGAGCAGAACTTTGGAACCTAAATGTGCCATCTGTCTGTGTGAGAGCACAGATTGAATTTTTTTTTTTTCGTAAAGAGAACCTCGGTCAAACTCTAGAGTTTTCTCTCAGAAACTACTGATTATTAAACTCAAGTTTGCCTAAAAGATGTCACTCCTACACCAGCTTAATGTCTCATTAAGACAGTTTTTCCTAGAACCCTAGGGTGGCTGAACTCCAGTCATGAACCCTCAGCTAGCTAATATCTATCTCCTGTGAGTTTGACTGTGGTTAACAGTATTTATAAAGGAATGTTAGGGATTTGCTTTTTATCACTTCCTCAGATACTTTAGAATGTACCTGAGAATTAAGTCTGGCAAGCACCTAGCAAAGACCGCCTGGACAGTAACTTCCTGACTTACCCCTAGAATTTCTCTTGAGTTTGAAGCCATTGGTTAGCATTGCAGGACATTCTATAAACAATTCTATGAAACTCATCATTGTGTCAACTGTAGGAATGTTGATTACATCACACAATGGGCTCTTTTTGTGGAGTCTGAAGCTATTCTGACCTTACTGTAATATTTGCACCTCTTCTAAACAGTTAATTTGCTACTATCTTAGGTACATTGTGAGTTGGCTTTTTATGTTTGCCGATAAGAAGCAAGAGCTAAATTTGTGCTCCATCTAGAAAACAGGGCACTTTGGTATTATTTATATTAGTCTCATTCTTGATCCCTTTTATACTTCAGATGATGTTATTTGGCTATATTTTGCCTAGCCTTATAAGCCATCTTACATTCTTTTTTGAAATGAGGCAGTCTAGTAGTCCTAAGTGTTTCTTCAGACCACACCAGTCAGGATGATCAAGAGTCATAGTATATACAAATAGTAGTAGTAATATTTTTGCCTCACTGGTTATGTTTGAAAATCCTAGTCTTCCAAGTCATTTATCTCCTCATTAGGGTCCCTGAGTTGCTCACGAAATGTCCCTATAACAAATGTTCACAGTTCTCTGCAATTTATGAAAATAAGGCTGAAAGTTCTCCTTATCCTGTTCACTTCATGTGTTTCTTTTCAGCTGATACCGTTTCCTTTTTTTTTTCTTTGAGATTACCAAAAATTCCAATGGTAGCTATGCCATTTCCTTCTCTACCTGCCAATTGTTTCCTCTTTTGAAATTGCTGCTCTGTGGACCAGATGTCAGGCTGCAAACTCAAGGTGTTGGTACACACTTGCCCTTATGACGTAGCAATAACCTCTTCTATGGATGCTTCTTACTGCCATGTCAACATGTTCCAGTCTGGGAGTGGTTTCATTTTAGACCAGATGGTCTCCTACTGGGATGTAGTCTCAGCTGACCCCTTTTTCTTTTATGCCAGAGAATGCTGGAGGATTCAGGAAAATTCCTGTATTTTACAGCTTAGTTTTCCTGGCCCTTCAGAAAAATAAGAGACACCGAAACAACCTGATATGATGGTACCTAGGAGTAAGATCTTCCTTATGCTCAACCCTATCTTACATACAAAGGTCTTTGTAGAAACAGCAGTATCACCTTTAGGGGGGCTCTGCTCTATGAATCTCCAATGATGTATGACAAAGTGAGTAGTGACTAAATTGCTGGAGAAATGAGTAGCAAGAAGGAACATGGAACCTGAAGATGTTGAGTGGACCACACAAGAAAAGTGGTTATGCTACCTCCCTCCTTACCCCCTTTTCCAAATATCCTAAACGGAGGCAACATTAAAGAGGCATCTTCCATGCAAGGGTCAGAAAAGGCCTCTGTGGAGATAATAGTTAAGCTCTGGAAAACTCTTATACATAGCTAAGGAATTTGAGGAAAAACAATTTTTTGGTGGTTTGGTCGATTAGAGAATGAAGCCATAACTAATTACTTACCATTTTCAATTTTTTTCTTAAAATGCCTGCTTATTTTTTTTTATCCTTGTGCAACTTAAGGGCTTGTCTTTTTCTTGGTAATTTAGAAGTATTCCTTGTATAATAAGGATGAAAACTCTAATTTTGCAAACACTTTTCCCGGTTGCCAGTTGTCTTCTGTTTTGACTGTTATTTCTTACATTTTTTGTTTTATCAAATCCATACATTTTTCATTAATAGCACAGCCCTCATTTAGCCCCCCTCCCCCACGCCCCCGCTGAAAGCTGGCTACCATTTTTATCACTTGGTATATGTCCAGAGCAGTATCCCTAAGTGTGGAATGTGTTGCCCCCAGAACCCAAAGAGCCTACTAGGCACTAGGAGCTTCTTTCTTTGCAGTAGGGAATACAAGATGCAGCAATGTGTTTTTTATTTTGATGGACATGTCTTGTCATAGCCCTGACTGCTGGACTCTTAAAAAGTGTACTTAAATGGCAAGACTACTAGTCTTTTAATGGCTTATTTCCCATACTCTAGAGTACGCATGTCTCACCAAGACCTCCAGTGTGATAACCAGTTTATGAGCATGATGTCCTCAACATAATCAACATAATATCCTATGGGATGTTTAGATAGTTTAGATCTCTTCAGACTATTTTATGACACACAGCAAAAGAGTTACCATAGCGAAGAAGCAAATGAGTATTTTTGTCTCTTTCATGTGAATGCACACAATTTCTGATTAGAACGGAAAGAACACATTCACTAAGCCAGTAGACATGTACCTGAGGCCTTACTACTCTGCTCTAGCAATGAAACTGTGTCTGGCACAACAGTTGTGGTCCAGGCTACTGCTTGGTTGAGCTTGTTGTAGTGTACTGATATTCCTCAAGATCCATCTGGTTTCTGCAGGGCCAGACTAATGAATTAAAGTGATATGATAGGGACCACTATCCCTGCATTCTTTGGATCTTTAATGGTTGCACTAATACCTTCCATCACCCCTGCGATAAGAAATTGTAATTTACCATCTTTGGCAGTTAGGGAGGCAGTTTCAAAGTCTTCCACTTGGCCTTCATCCTCTATGATAGCTCTTGCCCCACAGGCAAAGGACCCAATTGAGGCTAACTTCAATTTTCAAGTATATAAATTCCAATTATACATTCAGGAAATGACCGCAGGGTCCTGGCTAAAGTAGTAGTAAATGGGGTGCATGGTCCAACAGGGTGGATCCATGGACATAGTGAACCTACTTTGGCCAGAACCCCATTTACTACTTAGTCTTTGTGTGCGCCCACTCTGAAGGCCATGAAAATACTTTGGGTCTTCATGTATCAATGTCAAATAGTTATCAAAAAGGCTGGTTACTCTCCTTTTAACAGCAACAATCACATTAGTAAATGTCTGTAAATCTCTATGAGGGAAGAACTGAAGAAAGCTTTGCAGTACTCTATATCTTTGTCATTGCAATGCAGGGTTCTTTCTCTTGGGAAATTGGCTAACTCTTTAGGTAATGGGTTCCAGATCTGAACATAGTCTCAGATCTGGGAAATCAGCAA
Source organism: Pan troglodytes (assembly GCF_028858775.2). Classification (NCBI taxonomy): domain Eukaryota; kingdom Metazoa; phylum Chordata; class Mammalia; order Primates; family Hominidae; genus Pan; species Pan troglodytes. The sequence continues at coordinate 103,942,277 of NC_072404.2, forward strand.
GGAATTGCAGTGTTTTATTGGGCTACAGCTCTCAGCCTCCTGCTCCTCTATTCTTGCCTTCTGGTTGTATATGTTAAGTAGCACAGTAATTCGCTGCCCATCTATTTTTCCCCTAGAGACACCATATTCTATTATCTATGTATACTACTCCTTGCCATTAAGACCCTTTGGCTACCCCCAAGACTCTAATGGTAAAGCAACTCTGACAATTATGTGCCACTACCTGGCCTCTATTATTTTGGGGCCTATCAACCCATTGTGAATAACAAGACTAGTTCTGTGTATATTCCCAACCCATGTTTCAGAGTCCCAGGCTTCACATAAGGGTCCTAAATTTAGCGTAATAGACCTGCCTTGGCTGAGCATTTAAACACCTCTGGTGCTCTGTAACCCTAGTTATTAAATCCTGAACTTACCGCCCACCGAAGGTATAGTTCCTCTTTGTAAACGTCCTAAAAGGTCCTGTGGCTGTAAAACTTAGCTTATGTCTGTTAACTGCTTTCAGCTTCTCATCCTCCATCTACAGGACAGTCATACAAGTGAGCAATAACCCAATGACTTAACTGTCCCTGTAGGTGCTCTTCCTCCCAAAACCTTCAAATGCCTCAATTGTCACATTAGTAAGGGTGCTTCCCTCCACCAGGACATTTTCCCAGGTCACCACTAATGGAAATTTCAGCAATTAAGCTATCACCTATCCCAAGGACTTCATGATTCATATTCTGCTTAGTAAGGGCTTCTCGTTGCCTGCCGAGCATGAGTGAGCCAGTCTCCTAACCTCATCTTACCATATACATTCTCAGACCATTCCAGGTGCCAACTATGTCACTTTGGGTTCCCTAGAAGCAGACAGAATCATATGTGCAATACATTTGCTAAGGAAAATACTTGTGAAGGATAAAGGGGAAAGGTACCAGGGGTAGTCAGAGAATTGGGTAAGAAGAGCTTCAGAATGCAATGCAGCTTCAAGAAAGTCTTGGCTAGGATGATGGGGAGCTCCAAAACTAAGATTACCATTGGAAGTGTCAATCATTGAGCAGGAATGAGCTGGCTCTAGTACCGCTTCCATGCCCAGTCATTGGCTGGGATCAGCAGCCCAGGGAGAGCCAGGACTTCCTCACAATAGGTTTTTTGAAGGGAGAGCTGAGCAGCATATTTTCATGTCAACCACAAAGAATGAGGTGAGCATTTATAGTTAATAACAAATGAATGCAGAAATTTACAATTAAATTCATGGGCTTCATCAAAACACCAGAAATAAAACTGGGAATAGAATCATATATATGTGAAAATTCTTAGTACAGTGTACATAGAATTTTATAAGCAAGGAAAGGAGGGAAACAAAATATAATTTAATTTTTATCTAATTTCTGATAAAGAATAGCTCAAGCATATAAACAAAAGAAAGCAAAATGAATGTGATTATAATACTTATAAAAAAGAAATATTTCTTAGTCAAAAGAAATGCTGCAAACAAAATTAAGAGTCAAATTGAAAAATAAAACTTGACAAATAGACCACTTTTAACATCCTTACATAAAGAACTCTTACAATTTTTTTTTAAACACAGGTTTTCTCCAACTTATGGCTGTTTCATAGTTGATGATTCCATATAGTACTTTAATTCCATTACTTTGGTCTCCATTACATAAATAGTTTAGCTTGGAGGGTGCATCAGGAAGCAACACTGCTTAAAGCTAGGCATTCTAATGGAAGCTTTATTGACTTTTCTCTCTCTTTTTTTCAAATGTGCCATAGTGGGCTTTTGGTTACACCTTCCTTAAACATTTAACAGAGTAAAATTATTGAGTCTGTGCTATATGGAGCAGAAATCTGGGCCGTCAATTGACCATTTGTCTGTGATTAAGAGCAAATTCAGTTTCTTCCTGAGGAGAACCTTAGCCAGGTCTTAACTACCCCTCGGCTCATCATGGTGTGGCAGTATGATGGCTCTTCTGGTTAGGCTTTTTAGCATGCAGAAATATTTCTCCTAACCCTGGTGGATCCTCTAGCAGTTTATACTTGAATTTGTACTCTCAATCATCCAAACAGAATGGCTATACTCCAGATATTTACCAGGGGTGTTACACACTTTCACATTTATTCTGCTAACTGTGATGTTTAGTCTTACTGCTTCCATCCTTTTTTTTTTTAATCTTTCTGTTACAGATTTATTTCCTATTGGAACCAAGTCTGTGAGTTCACACCCACATACCAGATTTTGCTTCGTGATTGTCAGAGGCTAGTACTCATCCGTCTTGTTTAATATGTATTTTTTGTTGACTGCTCTTTATTGTAGTGATTTATTTTTCTCTTTTCTAACATGCTGAAATGGCCTAGTTTTTATTTATTCTCTATTGATTTGAGCCTCCTATGCCCTGCTTCTGTCATACCAGTGGTTACCTTATCTTTCTTCAGAATTCTAATATTATCTGAGTAGGGCCATGTAAAAGAAAGACATATTATTGAAACAAAAATGAAAATTGCCATGAGCCCATTTTTTACCTCATGAAGCATGTGTATACTTCATTTTTATCAAGGTACTAGCCTTGAAAATACCAGTGCAGTAAGGGGATTTCAGAAAGAAGACACCAGAGAGTTTGTAAGCCCCTGTCTCTCAACATTGTGGTCATCTTTAAAATACCAGGGAAGCTATGTGGAGAGAACTGAAATAGGAATGTCTGCTGTTGCCAGCCTATGCCTGCTAGCTTCTTTTTTCAAAGGCAAGGTCCTTTATTATTTCCTTGTTATGTATGTATTTTTGAATAGGGAATATATTTAGATGGTTCAAAAATAAAATATTAAGGGCAGATAGTGAAAAGTTTTATTTTTCCTCTACAATTCCTCATCTACCTAGTTCCCATGACTACTACTCCCCAACTACACATAGCCAGTCTTACTAGCTTTTTATGTATTCTTACAGAGTTCCTTTATACATTATAAGGAAATGGAAATATATATTCCTTTAACATTTATCCTAAATTAACGTATAAAGTTCATATGATTCCAACATGAATATCAATAGGTTTTTAAAGAAATAAGCTGATTCTGAATTGTATTTGGAAAAATAAGAATTGCAAGAAAACCTCTCATTTAAAAGAAGAGCAGTATGGGAGGGTACTTTCACCAGAAATAAAAATGAATTATTTTATAACATTGTATGAAATAATATATTAGAAAGCCTCTCTAATTAAAACTGTGTGGAGCTAATGCATGAATAGCTAGTGATACAGAGTAAAAAGTACATAAATCGTCCCATACATGTCTATGAATTTAGTATATGCTATAGGTAGCAACTCAAGTCAGTTACAAAAAAGATGGATTGTTTAATAAATAATACTGGCAAGAAGGTTGTCATTTTAAACAAAATTAAGTTGGATCCCTACCATACATCATAAAAGTATAGAAAAAATACAAATGATATCCTGTATTACTTTGGAATGATAAATTATTCTTTATTCAAAAACTATTCAAAATCCAGAAGTCATAAAAGATTGACAAAATCTGCTATATTAGAAAAAATTTTTTGCAAAGCAAAAACAAGTAAATCCAAAGATAGACTGAGAAAAGGCATTTGTATCTTATATTATAGACAAAAGGCTAATCTCCCCAAAATGTAAAGACTTCCTAGGCATTGATGATAAAAGAACAAACGACAGATAAGTGAAGTGGGTGCTATGGTCTGAATGTGTATTAATTAATATGTTGAAACCTAATCACCAATGTGATGGTATTTGGAGATTGGGCCTTTGGGAGATGATTAGGTCCTGAGGGCAAACCCTCATGAATGGGATTATTGCCCTTTTAAAAGAAGCCCCAGGGAGTTTCCTTGCCCCTTCCACCATGTGTGGACACAGAAAATGGCTATCTAGGAATCAGGAAATGGACCCTTTCCAGACATCAACTCTACCAGCACTTTGATCTTGTACTTCCTAGCCTTCCATACTGTAAGAAATAAATTTCTGTTGTTCATAAACTACCCAGTCTCTGGTATATATTATAGCAGCCCAAATGGACTAAGAGGGGAAGCAGTATAAGCAAACTATTCACAGAAAGGGAAATATTAATGCCTTTGAAATATATGATAAGATACAAGTTGATAAGACACTGTTGAGTGAAGGTTATGGCAGGACAGCACAGATGCATTGCTGTGGGAATATAAATTACTAGGGTCCCCATGGAGGGCAGTCTAGATATACATATTAAAAAATGCATATACCACATCTGGTAACTTATACTCATATTGGTGGAAAAGGGTATATAAATAAGGTCATTCACTGCAGTATTACTTGTAATTGTAATTGATTGTACAATTGATAATTGTAATTGGAACTAACATCATCAATAAAGGAATAGTGGATTGATGATGTGGTAACCATACTATATAACACCATGTAGTGCTAACAAAGAATGGGGAGATTATGTATTTATAGGGAAAAGTCCCAAGGAATATTGCTAAGTGAAAAAAAAATTTCAGAAATCTGAGTATATTTTGTTTTTAAAAAGACAGGGTCTCACTCTGTCACCCAGGCTGGAGAGCAGTGGTGCAGTTTTGGCTCACTGCAGCCTCAACCTCCTGGGCTCAAGTAATCCTCCTGTCTCAGCCTCCCAAGTAGTTTGGCACCTCTGTGCTTGGCCAGTTTTTACATTTTTTGTATAGATAGGAGTCTATCTATGTTGTCCAGACTGGTCTAAAAATCCGGGCCTCAAGTGGTCCTCCCACCTCAGCCTCCCAAAGTACTAGGATTACAGGTGTGAGCCACCACACCAGGCATGAAGTGTGTCTCTTGTAGACAGCATATAGTTGGATCATTAAAAAAACTCCATTCTACCAATCTCTGACTTTTTTTTTTTCTTTTTTGAGACAGAGTCTTACTCTGTCACCCAGGCTGGAGTGCAGTGGTGTGATCTCGGCTCACTGCAAACTCCGCCTCCCGGGTTCATGCTATTCTCTTGCCTCAGCCTCCCGAGTAGCTGGGACTACAGGTGTCTGCCACCATGCCCAGCTAATTTTTTGTATTTTTAGTAGAGACAGGGTTTCACCATGTTAGACAGGATGGTCTTGATCTCCTGACCTTGTGATCCGCCTGCCTCAGCCTCCCAAAGTGCTGGGATTACAGGCGTGAGCCACCGCACCTGGCCCAATCTCTGACTTTTCATTGCAAAGTTTAATCCATTTAAAATACAAGGATTTACTTCTGCCATTTTATTAATTATTTTCTGCCTGTCTTATTATTTTTTGTCCCCTATTTCCTCCACTACTGCCTCTTTTCATGTTTAGTTGATTTTTCTGTAGTGAAAGGTTTTGATTCCCTTCTCACTTCTTTTTGTGTACCTTCTATAATTATTTCCTTTGTTATTACTATGGGATTCATATTTAACATCCTAAATTTGAATTGATAACTGCAATAGCATACAAAATCTCTGCTTCTATACAACTGTATCCCCTTTTATGTTATTGATGTCACAAATTACATTTTTATGCATTGTGTGCCCAATAATATAGATTTATGTTTTACAAATTTGTCTTTTTTTGGCAGGGGGATGGAGTCTCCCTCTGTCACCCAGGCTGGAGTGCAGTGGCGTGATCTCGGCTCACTGCAACATCCACCTCCCAGGTTCAAGTGATTCTCCTGCCCCAGCCTCCTGAGTAGCTGGGACTATAGACGTGCACCACCATGCCCAGTTAATTTTTCTATTTTTAGTGGAGACCGGGTTTCACCATGTTGGCCAGGCTGATCTCCAACTCCGGACCTCAGGCGATCCAACCACCTTGGCCTCCCAAAGTGCTGGGATTACAGGAATGAGTCACATGTCCAGCCCATGTTTGTCTTTTAAATCATGTAGAAAATTAAAAGTGGAGATATAAAGCAAAATTACAATAGTATCAGCTTTTTTATTTGCTGATGTATTTAACTTTACTGGAGATCTTTATTTCTTTATATGGCTTTGAGTTACTGTTGAGAGTCCTTTACCCTGAAGTACTACCTTGAGCATTTCTTGTAAGACAGGTCTATTGGTAAGAGAATGCTTCAGCTTTTCTTTATCTGGAAATGTCTTAAATTCTCCTTTTTTTTTTTTTTTTTTTTTTTTTTGAGACAGAGTCTCACTGTGTCACCAAGGCTGGAAAGCAATAGTGCAATCACAGCTCACTGCAGTCTTGACCTCCCAGGCTTAAGTGATCCTCCCACTGCAGCCTCCCAAGTAGCTGGTACCACAGGCCCATGCCACCATGCCTGGCTAATTGTTTAATTTTTGTAGAGACAAGGTCTCCCTATGTAGCCCAGGCTGATCTTGAACTCCTGGGCTCAAGCAATCCTCCTGCTTCAGCCTCGCAAAGTACTGGGATTACAGGCATGAGCCACCATGTCCAGTCACACACTTCCCACCCCCATTTTTGAAGGACAGTTTTGCCAGACATAGAATTCTTAGTTGACAGGTTCTGCACTGCCCCCACCCCTGCAGGATGTAATAATTATGAGGAGCTTGATCCAGAAAACCTAAACTGCCTTGAACTTATTTTTAGTAGAAATTTGGATTTTAAGGGTGCTGCCAGTGAAGGCTCAAAAGAAAATAAGAAACAGTATTTGAACCTGCATGAAGGGAGGTTCTTGTCATGTAGTGGTAGAAAGCTTAGGGAAATTGTTTCCTGGAAACAGAACTCACAAATGGTAAACTTAGATACGTAGTTAAAGATATTTCCAAGCAAGGTATTGAAGATATGCCTGGTTTGCTTACAGTAAAAAGTGAGAGAAAGGAGACAAAAAGTAACCAAGACTGGATGACTTTTAAAATTCCAGCTTCTCTGTGTGGCAAAATAAGCCTAGAATCAGAAATGGCTGCCAAAAGTGTGGCACAAAAAGATGGTCGAGTGTATGACTGTACAACCTTTTACTAAAACCTCAAAAAAAAAAAAAAAAAGGTCAGAAGATGAAGTTGTATAAATGACATTTGCAAGAGATTAAGGTTGTGCCTTACAGATCTTCCCAAACTAGGGGGCTTCTAGGAAACATAGAAGTGGTGTCCCTCAGCAGGAGGCCAAAATAGAGAAGGAATTCTCTCAGAAACATCTGGGATTGTGGCTTTTGTCTAATGAAGTTAATATCCATGAAATCCATGGGATGCCCTTAACATTTTTTCTTTCATTTTGACCTTGGAGAATCTGATGATTATGTGTCTCAGGGTTGATCTTCTCCTGGAGTATTCTACTGGGACTCTCTAGATTTCCTAAATGTGAATGAGATTACAGACATGAGCCACCATGCCTGGCTAATAATTTTTACCTTAAAGTTTATTTTTCTGATATCATATTCCAGCTTTCTTTTGGTCAACATTTTCCTGGAATATCTTTTCTTCTGTAATTTCACTTTCAACTTATTTGAGTCTCTGAATCTCAGTTGTGTCTCTTGAAGACAACATATAGTTGGATTATGTTTTTTTGTTGGCTTGGCTTGGTTGTTGGTGGTATATAGGAATGCTAGTGATTTTTGTACATGCATCATTTCTCTAATGATCATTGATATTGAACTTTTCTTCATATGCTTGGCCACATGTATGTGTTCTTTTGAAAAGTGTCAATTTATATCCTTTGCCCACTTTTTAATGGGGATGTTTGTTTTTCTCTTGTAAATTTGTTTAAGTTCCTTATTGATGCTGGATATTAGACCTTTATTAGATGCATAGTTTGCAAGTATTTGCTCCCATTCTGTAGGTTGTCTGTTCACTTTGTTGATAGTTTCTTTTGCTGTGCAGAAGCTCTTTAAGTTTAATTAGATCCCATTTGTCATTTTTTTGCTTTTGTTTTTATTGCTTTTGGTGTCTTTGTCATGAAATCTTTGCCCATTCCTATGTCCGGGATGGTATTGTCTAGGTTGTCTTTCAGGGTTTTTATAATTTGGGGTTTTATGTTTAAGCCTTTAGTCCATCTTGAGTTGATTTTTTATATGGTGTAAGGAAGGAGACAAATTCCAATCTTCTGCATATGGCTAGGCAGTTATCCTAGCACCATTTATTGAATAGGGAGTCTTTTCCCCATTGCATGTTTTGTCAGCTTTGTTGAAGATCAGATGGTCATAGGGCTGCAGTCTTATATCCTCTATTCTGTTCCATTGGTCTGTGTTCCTGTTTTTGTACCAGCACCATGCTGTTTTGGTTACTGTAGCACTGTAGTATAGTTTGAGGCATCAGGTAACACAGTGCCTCCAGCACTGTTCTTGGTGCTTAGGACTGCTTTGGCTATTCAGGCTCATTTTGGTTCCATATGAATTTTAAAATAGTTTTTTTTCTAGTTCTGTGAAGAGTGTCATTGGTAGTTTGATGGGAATAGCATTGAATCTGTAAATTGCGTTGGGCAGTATGCCCATTTTAATAATATCGGTCCTTCCCGTCCATGAGCGTGGGAAGTTTTTCCATTTGTTTGTGTCTTCTCTGATTTCTTTGAGCAGTGTTTTGTAATTCTCATTGTAGAGATCTTTCACCTCCCTGATTAGCTGTATCTTAGGTATTTTATCCTTTTTCTGGCAATTGTGAATGGAATTGCCTTTCTGATTTGACTCCTGGCTTGGCTGTTGTTGGTGTATAGAAATGCTAGTGATTTTTGTACATTGATTTTGTATCCTGAAACTTTGCTGTAGTTGCTTATTAGTGAAAGGAGCTTTTGGGCTGAGACTATTGGGTTTTTCAGGATGTAGAATCATGTTTGTCTGCAAACAGAATAGTTTGATATCCGCTTTTCCTGTTTGGATGCCCTTTATTTCTTTCTCTTGCTTGATTGTTCTGGCTAGGACTTCCAGTACTATCTTGAATAGGAGTGATGAGAGAGGGAATTCTTGTCTTGTACTGATTTTTAAGGAGAATGCTTTCAGCTTTTGCCCATTCAGTATAATGTTGGCTGTGGGTTTGTCATAGATGGCTCTCATTATTTTGAAGTATGTTCCTTCAATACCTAGTTTATTGGGAGTTTTTAATATGAAGTGGTGTTGAATTTTATTGAAAGCCTTTTCTGCATCTATTGAGATAACCATATGGTTTTTGTCTGTACTTTTGTTTATGTGATTAATCACATTTATTGATTTGTGTATGTTGAACCAACTTTGAATCCCAGGATGAAACCTACTTGATTGTGGTGGATTAGCTTTTTGATGTGCGCTGGATTCAGTTTGCAAGTATTTTGTTGGGGATTTTTGCATCAATATTCATCAAGGATATTGGCCTGCAGTTTTCTTTTTTGTTTTACGTCTCTGACAGGTTTTGGTATCAGGATTATGCTGGCCTCATAGAATGAGTTGAGGAGGAGTCCCACCTCCTTAATTTTTTGGAATAATTTCTATAGGAATGATACCAGCTCTTCTTTGTACATCTGGTAGAATTTGGCTGTGAATCCATCAGGTCCAGGGCTTTTTTTGGTTGGTAGGCTACTTATTACTGATTCAGTTTTGGAGCTTGTTATTAGTCTGTTCAGGGAATCAATTTCTTCCTGATTCAGTCTTGGGAGGATATATGTGTCCAAGAATTTATCCATCTCTTCTACATTTTCTAGTTTGTGTGCATAGAGGTATTCATAGTAGTTTCTGATGGTTAGTTTTATTTCTTTGTGGTCAGTGGTAACATTCCCATCATCATTTCTGATTGTTTTATTTGGATCTTTTCTCTTTTCTCCTTTATTAGTCCAGCTAGCAGCCATCTATCTTAATGATTTTTTTCAAAAAAAAAAAAAATTCCTGGGCCGGGTGTGGTGGCTCATGCGTGTAATCCCAGGACTTTGGAAGGCTGAGACGGACGGATCATGAGATCAGGAGATCAAGACCATCCTGGCTAACATGGTGAAACCCCGCCTCTACTAAAAATACAAAAAATTAGCCGGGTGTGGCAGCGGGCACCTGTAGTCCCAGCTACTTGGGAGGCTGAGGCAGGAGAATTGCATGAACCCGGGAGGCAGAGCTTGCAGTGAGCCAAAATCATGCCACTGCACTCCAGCCTGGGTGACAGAGGGAGACTCCATCTCAAAACAAACAAACAAACAAACACCCCAATTCCTGGATTTGTTGATCTTTTGAATGGTTTTTCATGTCTCAGTCTCCTTCAGTTCAGCTCTAATTTTGGTTATTTCTTGTCTTCTGCTAGCTTTGGGGTTGATTTGTTCTTGTGTCTTGAATTCTTTCAGTTGTCATGTTAAGTTGTTAATTTAAGATCTTCCCAACTTTTTGATCTGGGTATTTAGTGCTATGAATTTCCCTCTTAACACTGCCTTAGCTGTGTCTCAGAGATTCTGGTATGTTTTATCTTTGTTTTAATTATTTTCAAAGAATTTCTTGATTTCTGCCTTAATTTCATTATTTACCCAAAAGTCATTAAGGAGCATGTTGTTTAATTTCCATGTAATTGCATGGTTTTGAGTGATTCTCTTAGTCTTAGCATCTGTTTCTTTGTGCTCTGGTCCCAGAGAGTGTTTGGTATGATTTCCATTCTTTTGCATTTGCTGAGGATTGTTGTATGTTCAATTATATGGTCAATTTTAGAGTATGTGCCATGTGGTGATGAGAATGCATACTCTGTTTCTTTGGGTGGAGAGTTCTGTAGAGGTCCATCAGATCCATTTGGTCCAGTGTTGAGTTCATGTCCTGAATATCCTTGTTAATTTTCTGCGTCAGTGATCTGTCTAATACTGTCAGTAGGACTCCCTTTAATATTTCTGGTAGGGCAGGCTTTCTAGCATTTCTTTAGTTTGTGTTTATCTGGGAATGTCTTAAATTCTTCTTCAGTTTTTCAAAATAAGTTTGCTGGATATAAAATCTTTGGTTGATGATTTTTTCTCCCAAGGACTTTGAAAATGTCATCCCACTGCCTTCTTGCCTACATGGTTTCTGATGAGAAATCCACTGTTAATCTTGTTGAGGAGCCCTTGCACATATTGAATTACATTTTTCTTGCTGCTTTCAAGAGGCTTTCTTTGTCTTTGTCTTTGTCTTTCAATAGTTTGATCATGATGTGTCTAAGTGTGGATCTCTGAGTTTGTCCTACTTGGAGGTCATTGAGCTCTTGAATGCGTAATGTTTTTCATAAAAGTTTTGGAAGTTTTGGCCATTGTTTCTTGATGTATTCTTCCTGTCTGTCTCTTGCTCTCTCTCTCTTCTCCTTCTGAGATTCCCATTATGCGTATGATGATATGCTTATGGAATAAGACAGGTCTCTCAAGCTCTATTTATTTACTTTCATTCTTTTTTCGTTTTATTCCTCAGACTGGATAACCTCAGTTGTCCCATATTCAAGTTTGCTGATTCTTTCTGCTGCCTGCTCAAATCTGCTGTTAAATCTTTGGGCAGGAGGATTGGGTTGCTCAAATCTTACACATTTCAAAGAAATGTTTATCTTCAGGCCTGGCCATTGGCTGGCCCCTGGAAGGTAGCCTCTGAGCCTTTGGAATATTCTTCCTGATATGAGTTTCTGTATGCCCGAAGCCCTGAACCATGCTGTATTTATGGTATTTATTGTAAACACCTGTTTTTGTATGATTAAGCCCTTGGGCTACACTGTACCAGTTTGACTGGATAAGTTTATCCTAGAAAAGTGATTTATGATGAATGCCTGGTTTTGCTCTGTGGTGAAGACTGGATGGAGTCTGAGTAGCTGAGGTCATTCATATGGGCACTGCATGCCTACGTGACTGACCCCCAACAAAAACTCTCGATACCAAGGCTTCGGTGAGCTTTCCTAGCAACACTTCACATGTGTAGTCACACATTCCTCCTGGAACAATTAAGGACATCCCTATGTGACTCCACTGGGAAGGGTTACTTGGAAGTTTGAACTTGATTTCTCCTGGACTTAATCCATGTAACTCCTCCCTCTGTCAACTGTGATATATCCTTTTGCTGTAATAAACTGTAACCATGAATATGGCAGTGTCTGAGTTCTGTGAGTCTTTCTACTGAATCATTGAACCTGAGTATGGTATTGAAAATTCCCAATACAGCCCATGTAGTGAAGTTTTCATCTCAGTTATTTTCCTGTTTATTTCAGAATTTCTGTTTCTTATAATTTATATCTTTTTATTGATATTCTCTATTTGTTGGGATATTAGTCTCATACTTGCATTTAGTTCTTTAGACACAGTTTCTTTTAGTTCTCTAGATATATTTGAAATAACTGATTTAAAGTACTTGCCTAGTAGGTCCAACTTCTATGTTTCCTGGGCAGTTTCTATTCATTGATTTATTTCCTATGTATGGACCATGCTTTCTTGATTCTTTGCACCTTTATATGTGGTTTTGTGTGTTTTTGAAAACTGGATCTTTTAAATAATATGGTGGTCCTGGAAATCAGATTATCCTCCCCACTTCTGCTCCCCAAAGCGTTGTTTTGTGACTTTTGTAAACTAATCCTTTAAAGTCCATATTCTTTGTCATGTGTAGCCACTGAAGTCTCTGCTTAGTTATCTTAGTGGTCAGCTAATAATTAAGCAGATATTTTCTTACATGCCTTTGCGAAGGAGCTCTGTGTGAATGTTGGGGAATGCTTTAAAAACTGAGACAGGCAGTTGAGAGCTCTGTGTTAGCATTCACTGTCTGATTGCACAGAGACTCAGGGTTATCCCAAGGTGAGAGCATAGGGCCTTCTTAGGTCTTTCCTGAGCAGTCACACAGCCCTACACAATCATGTGTAGATTCCAAATAGATAATGAAACTTTTCAAAGCCTCTGTGGAAATCTCATTCCCTAAGCTTTTCCTGGTAAGCTCTTTGGTTAATCAATTGTTTGTCCCAGTTGTTATCCACAATTTTAGGCAGCTGGAAAGTTTATAACTTGCCTGTGTTTTCAAAAATACCCCAGGGAAAATGTTTTTATACTGGGAGAGCTGAGTCAGGTCAAATAAAGACAACTTTGCAAGTGGGTCATCAAGGGAACTACCAGACAGGTAAAATGACAGTTCTCTTCATTAGAGGCTTAGAAGGAACCCTACCTTTGTTCTGTCTCCTTTGGGAGCTACCAAACAGCTGGTTTTCACCATGATTGCAGAATGTTTTCAAAGCTACTGTGGTGCTAGAGAGGGAAAGATGAGAATAGGGTCAGGTAAAGTGCCATGAAGCTTGCCGTTCTTACCAAGATTCTACTGTTTTTCCTGAATAAACCCACCCTGGATTGCTAAAAGTGTAGCAAAGTTTGGTTAACTTCTAGAGTTTTACATTTTTTAATGCTGACAATTTTTACCAGTTTTCTTATTTGTTGAGAAGAGAGTTTTCTGTCTTTACCATCTTTACAAACCCAGAGTAATTAAAAAATGTAAATTGCATGTTATTTTTCTACTTCAAATGCTTTATTTCCAATGTTTTTAGAATAAAATCCAAACTCCACAATCAAAGTGTATAAGACTAATAGGACTCTGTTTACATCTCCAGAATCATCTTTAATCCCACTTCCGCCTCATCAATATGTTCCAACAACACAGAGATCCTTCATGTTCTTGAGAGTCAAGTGTTACCTAGCCCAACTGCCTGTAGTATATAAATAATTGGTTTCTGACCATTCTGTTGGTCCTCCACTTTTTTTCTGTTGGCCTTCTTTTCACCCCAAATTCAAGTGTATTGGATAAGAGCCCCCCACCCATTTGCCAGTCTCAGTAAAATTAAATTATATCTCACAGGTCCTACTGAGTCAGAGGTCTAAACCCTGACCGGAGAGATGCAGTGTTCTGATTAGCCAGACCTGAGATCTGGTGCAAGGTGTGGAGTCACCTTAAATGGAAGTACCTGGCTGGAAATTAGAGCAGAAATGTTTGTGTAGAGAAAAAATGTAAAGTTGCTAGAAGAAGGGTAAGTTGATACTGGGCAGAAACCACAACCACCTGTTTTCATTACATTGCCTTTGGGTCTGTGCCCATGCTGTTTCCTCTGACCAGAATGCTAAGCATGAGTGGCACATGATTAGTCTTCAAATTATGTCTTAAATATTTCCTCTTTAGATAGACCTATTCTGATCATTTAATCCAGGTAGCTTCCTTTCCTCATTCTCTATTACAACACTTTTTTTTAACCTTCATAACTTTTATATTAGACATTAGGTTAATTCTGTCAGCAAATATTTACTTAGCACCAACTAGTACCAGATAGTATACTAGACTTCGTTCATCTTCCATAATACACTATGTTTTATTCACCAGTGCATAGTTCAATGCCTAGAACACAAAAGGTCCTAAGTCAGTATTCACTCAATGAATGAATGAAAGGGCCCTGATACTCAATCCAATAACATTTTTAAATGTTAAAAAAAAAAAAAGGAAAGGGGGTATGTTATTCTACTAGGCCAGTTTATCTCAATCTTTCTTCATTGTCCTAACATTTAATTTGCTTTAGGCACATGCATGGACTCCCAAATTAAGGTAATAAGAATCTTAATCACATAAAAATTAAACATAATATGAAAACTACATGATAAACTGCCTAAAATGTACTGCACCCTATTAATTGACTGCAAAGTGAGATCATCTGATCACAGAAATCCTTGGAGCAAATGAACAACCTTTAAAAATGTAAGATTTATTAAAGTAATAAAATTTGTACAAAAATAATAAGTAATGTTGTATTTTAATTTTGTGAAATGTCAATAAAATACCATCTCAGACTTTCCCTGATCGTTAGATTCTGGCAAATATCCAACTTCATGTACCTTATCTTTTTTGCTATTGGAGAAATACTTGCAACACACTTTAGCTGCTGCGTGAATGTTCAGATGACAAAATGAGCACCAGTTTTCTCATCAGATCCTGTGGTTTCAGTGAAAACCCATATCCAGATGACTTACCAATCATAGCACCAGTCCGAACTTCTACTCTGAGTTTCAAATTCATATATTCAACTGCCTACTAATTTTGGTTTTCTCAGAGGTACCTCAAGTTCACTTTGCATAAAACTAAGCTCATATTATTTCCTCAATCCTGATTCTCATCCACTATTGTCTATCACAATGGATATTGCCACCATTTGACCAAGAAGAACCCACACGTCAGAATTGGCTCCTCTCTGTTCCTCAACACTATTTCCAAAGTATCAATGTAACAACAACTGCTGCCTTTTTACCTCCTAAATAGCTCTTGAATCTCCCACCACTATCCGAGTCAAAGCTACCATTTCTCCAATTATATCTACAACAGATTTCATTCAGACTGGTATAACCACACCCATTCTGCCCAACTGCTGTATCTGCTCTCTATATTATTGTTGGATTATTTGTATGTATAAAAAGGTCAAATATGACCACATCCTATTTTTCATTCTTAACATCCTTCAGACTTTATTTTTCTCCTTTAAGTTCATGCATGGTTTTGGCCTACCTTGGGTCTCACCTTCCCCTATACTTCACCATCTCATGCTTAGTCTTCGTTACTGCGGCTACACTGGACTTTCTAATGGAACTCTAGACTCACTAGGATCTCTTCTTCCAAAAGGGCTTAAATAATGCTCTTCTATCTGCCTCAAATATTTTTTCTTATTCTTCATCATCTTAGCATTTTCTTTCTTTGACATTTCCCTAAATTTTTATTGAAGATTTTCTAATTACTCAAGTAAGATATGAATACTTTCTTCCTTACAAAAAATTATAACACTGCAAATAAAGTCAGGATATAACTTTCCTAATCTTAGCACCATCACAAGTTCAGTTAGATTTGTTTTTCCAAAATCACCTTTGTTCCAACAGATGGCCTTAGAACTCTTGAGTCACTTGTCACCTGAGGCTACTCATCTTAGGCTGCAAAGCCACCAATTATTTCACAATGCACATAGTGTTTACTCCTGCCCTACCCTTTTGCTCATACTTGGAATACTTCTTCGCATACCAGCACTGAAACATATCATTCTCTTAGTTTCTTTTCAAATAAACTATATTTTCTGTTGCAGTTTGAATTAACAGGGAGTAGTCAGCCAAGGTGTTGCAAAGGATATCAATTGCATCATTGTCAAGAGCCCTCTCCAGGGAACACTTACTCCTTCAATTAACCATAGTCCATGGGCTGGCTTTTGGTATTACAGGATCAGGAGCCTGATTTTGCCAGAATCCCATAAGGAAAGCTACCATTTAGGGGTAGACTCACATTAGACACATAGACTCAAAGGCCGATTTTTAAATGTATAGTGAAAAATATCACTCTCCTAGTGCCATGACCAGTGCTGTGTCTCCACAAAAGATAAACATGAGAATCCAAACTTAAATTAGAAATTGCTTGGTGCATATGAAATCAAGCTTAAAGGCTCTTAGAACATATTGTCAAGTCTCTTCCCAGGAAAGTGGTACCAACTAAAAATCTCACTGGCTGTATATCAATGCCAGTTTTAATACACTGTCCAACACTAGTTGTCAGGCAAACTTCCATTTTCATTCTTTCAGTTGACATCAAATGACATTTTTTTCATTTCGTTTCCAACTTTTGTTTTAAGCTCAGGGGTACATGTGCAGGATGTGCAGGTTTCTTCATAGGTAAACGTGTGCCATATGGTTTGCTGCACAGACCATCCCATCACCCAGGTATTAAGCCCAGCACCTACTAGATATTCTTCCTGATCCTCTCTGTCCTCCCATCTCCTGCCCTCCAACAGGTCCCAGTGTGTGTTGTTACTCCCCATGTGTCCGTGTGTTCTCATTATTTAGCTCTCACTTATGAGAACATGGTATTTTGTTTTCTGTTTCTACATTAGTTTGCTAAGGATAATGGCCTCCAGCCCCATCCATGTCCCTGCAAAGGATATGATCTCATTCCTTTTTATGGCTGCATAGTAGTCCATGGTGTATATGTACCACATTTTCTTTATGCAGTCTGTCATTGATGGGCATTTAGGTTGATTCTACCTCTCTGCTGTTGTGAATAGTGCTGCAGTGAACATACATGTGCATGTATCTTTATAATAGAATAATTTATACTCCTTTGCGTATATACCCAGCAATGGGATTGCTGGGTTGAATGGTATTTCTGTCTCCAGGTCTTTGAGGAACCACCACAGTGTCTTCCACAATGGTTGAACTAATTTACACTCCCACCCACAGTGTAAAAGCATTCCTATTTCTCCACAACCTTGCCAGCATCTGTTATTTTTTGACTTTTTTTTTTAATAATAGCCATTCTGACTGGTGTGAGATGGTATCTCATTGTGGTTTTGATTTGCATTTCTCTAATGATCAGCGATGTTGAGCTTTTCTCACTCTGTCGCCCAGACTGAAGTGCAGTGGCACGATCTCAGCTCACTGCAACTTCCATCTCCAGAGTTTAAGTGATTCTCTTGCCTCAGCCTTCCAAGTAGCTTGGATTACAGGTGCCCGCCACCATGGCCGGCTAATTTTTGTATTTTTAGTAGAGATGGGGTTTTACCATGTTGGCCAGGCTGGTCTTGAACTCCTTACTACCCCTCAAGTGATCTGCCTGCCTCGGCCTCCCAAAGTGCTGCGATTACAGGCGTGAGCCACTGCACCTGGCCAGCTTTTTTTCATATGTTTGTTGGCAACATGTATGTCATCTTTTGACAATTGTCTATTCATGTCCTTCGCCCACTTTTTAATGTTTTTTTCCCTAGGAAATTTAAGTTCCTTATAGATGCTGGATATTAGACCTTTGTCAGATGTATAGATTGCAAAAATTTTCTCCCATTCTGTAGGTTGTCTGTTTACTCTGTTGATGATAGTTTCATCTTAGCATTTACTACTCATTCTTTTGGTATCAACCAAACTTTAGGGAAGCTTCTCTGACCTTGCTGACTAGGTGAAGTCCTGCTGTGATAAACTTTTATAGCATCAATTACTTTCCCTCATAGCATTTATCACTATTACAGGTTGACATTTATTTGTATGACGACTTAATATCTGTCTTTTCCAGTAGAATGTAAACTCCTTGAGAACAAGCCTATGTCTAATTTGGCTCACCATTGCATCCTTAGAACACTCTCTGACTTATAGTAACATATTAGGCATTCAGTAAGTAAGCAAATGGTAGAGGTGTTTCATAGGAAATTCTGAAATGCAAATTTTTGAGGCTGCCCTATTTTTGGATGGCTTGCTTAAAGGCTTTTATTCATCCTTAATTGGTATGGTCAAGATATGAGAACAGCTCAGATCTTGGACCATTGATCCCAAGTGTCACTCACCTCACTTATTTGCTATGTATGTACTTGGAGGCACTGACCTTGATGTTATTTTCTATTTAATTTTCTTCTAAGTATTCTCTTAGCCTCAAATTTAGCCTTAATAGCTTTACTTAGTGCTCTTTTCTGTCATCAGTGTAGACTTACAGATGTGAATTTTTAATGCATACTTTGACCTAAATAAATGTTTAGGGGCTTTCAATTTCATTACTGCCATTGGCACTTCTGTCTAAAGATCAACAATTCCTTGTTGCTCACTGCCCAGTACCATTACTGATGTAGCCTCCAAGTAAGTACTGAAGGGGGATAGAAATAAACACACACGCTTGGTGGGAGAAGGCCTTACTAAGGTCAATGTTTAAAAGAATCATGGTCCCTTAGTCAATTCTAAAGAACCAATTTATAGACATGGAACCTGTGGAACCTGGAACCTGGGAAATCTTGTAACCTTAGGTACACACCATGTGGAAATTGAACCTAGACCTTCCTCAAAGAGAGGCTGTCATGTGTATGGGTAAATATACCCTGGAGGATGGAAAAGCCACAAATTTTAGGGGATATTTGGAATCTAAATCTGAGTTTACTGGAATTGCTGAAAATGTACAGAACCACTACAGTCAGTATTTTAGAACAAGGGATTATGCTGGCTAACTGAAAAGGTGTTTTAAGTTTACCATCAGGACCCAAAACTTACCATATAGTCATTTGCCCACTAGGAGAGTACAGTTGGGATAGCAGTCCTCAGCATGTGGCAGAATCCTCACTTTGTTAAAACAAAACAAAACAAAAAAACCCTTAATAGTCCTTAAGGACTATTAGGGTAGCATCAACCAAGGGGAAATTATCTGGACGCTTTTCCCCATCAAAATGTTAAGTCAGAAACAAGATCACTTTTTCACGGGGAACTGCAGCGATTAAAGCTATTATTAAAGATTTGTAAGATGCTGGCCAATGATTTCTCTCCCCATTCAATACCTCAATATGGTCAGTGCAAAAACCAATGCTAATTCCAACTGCACTTTGCAATCTCCAAATGGCTTCTTCACTAGAATAGATGAATAAAGTTCCTGATTTCTGATGTGTTGTCCATGATATGTCGATTGTGCATTACTTTATTCCTGCTCACTTGGACTATTAGGAGCAGTTTGATTTCACCTGGTAAGAGCAACAGTTTGTTTACTCTGTGTCTGTGCCAAAATCTGGTCCTCTGGAGCCTTGACAACATTGCATTCCTCCTAGGCCATGACACTGATGCAATCAGCATACTCAAGCTGATTACTCCTGGAGAACAGCAAGTGGCAATGCCCTAGTTAACTTGGGAAGAAATTAGAGTAAGAGATACATCTTTAAGAAATAAGAGAACCTACATCCTCTGTCCTAGAAAGAAGAGGGAGGTTCTAATGTCAATGATATGACAGAGTATTCTCCCTAAGTGGAAAACAAGTTACGGTACCTAACATTAACAGGGAATCTTTCTGGATTTTGGAATTTTTGTGACCTCTGGGCACCTAATAGGTGACACAAAAATTTGCCCAAAGTAGATTAAGAGAAGGTTTTCCAGCTAGTCCAGTCTGCAAGGAAAGCTGTCCTGCCAGGTGACATGATAGCCACACTGATCCAATAGTATCCAAGATGCATGAAGCCGACCAAAGCTACAGAGCCTTGAACATAAAAGAGTTACTGCAAGGTACTCTGGGGTTTTGGAGCTAACTGATGTCACATTAGCAGTAACTATTCTCTTTTTGTGTAACAGCTCCTGTCTTGCTTCTAGATCCAAATGTCCTCCCATTCCAGTAGGTGTAGCTGTAGAAAAAAAAAACTACCAAATATCTGATTATGAAGTCAGGTAAGTACGCAACGTGGGCTGCCCTCTATGAATTGGGTGTCATCAGTTTCACAATCCATAAAACTAGGTTTATTCGAAAACACTCCCAAGTGGTATATAAAACAACAGGATTTACAGGCCACAAGAGTTAAAGTATTATTTAAATGGGTTGCTCAACTGGAACACGGAGGCACAGGCATTTTATATATTTATGGGAAGCACTAAAGTCTTATGGAATGAGAATGAACACATAAACCTGTTTCTAGCAATTAAAAGACTTCTACTAAATAGGAAGCAAATAGTTTATTGAAGTAAATTTCACCAGTCATTAGGCTTCATTAATAATATTTATTTTAAAGATCAACTTTTATTGTAACAAATATAAAGTCATCAATGTTTTACAAATTGTCAAAAATGCTTTAAGTACAAAAAAATACATTAGTAAAATGAAAGTTATGTTGTATTATTTGGTATACACTTAATACTGCCAACATGCATAACATATGCCAGAAAAGCTCATGCATTATTGGAAGAGAAAAGAAATGTGATATAACTGCTATATTGTCTGATTATAAATTCATTGCTTCAGTCAGTTTTCTTTCTTCAGGGATACCATTTACCTGCAATGTGTAAGAATGAATATGGGCAGGAGTTAGTCAGGGCATGGATACTTTTAGATTTTGAGCAAAGCAAATTATGGCAAGGAGAAAGTTTCCATCTTCTTAATACAATGTAAAATAATTACATTGCATTATTTCTCTGTATTTGGTTTTTTTAAAAAACAGAAAACAAAAGAAAAAATTCTAAATTAGTCTTCTCCTTCTTGGACCAAAGCTATAATATTTTGTATTTCCCAAGAGGTACAGTGTGAAAATTCCTCCCACAATAAACAAAAAGAATGGAGGTTAACTGCAGGATGTATAACTGTACCTTTTAATCGTGGCTTTTAAAAAAATATCATGTGGGCTGGTAGGGCAGAGAAAATGAGAAAACCTGAAGGGGCATCAAACCTAATGGTTTGGGCCTAGTCCAAAAGTTAGTGTGATTGTCAGCTTTTAACTGCTCTATTATCCCAGCTAGTGCTCAAGTCCAGGAACACAACACCAGCAGCTAGTTCATTTCTTAAAGCTTTGATAGGAATTTAAAAGAAAACAAGGAACTAAATGAAAAAAAAAAAAAAAAAAAAAACAACTTCAAGATATACTTTCCCCTGATAAATTCCATATAGGTAGCTACAAATAAAATTACTTGGTATCCAAGACGCAAACTCTTGTGCCTAAATTACCTTCATAAAGAAAACTGACATGTGCATAATGTTCTGTGGTACTTGGAAAACTCCAGTTACTGTTTGATGATAATCATGCATAAATGTAGCTGCCTCTATGCAGTATTAGGATAATCAGGGTAAAAGAAAAGAAAAGCTGCCGTACTCACAAAAATATATAAACAGCACTAAATCCATGCATTTTCAGATAGAAGAATTTAGAAATTGAGAAATAAACTTTTTCATTTAAATGAACAGAATGGAAATAAGGAATGTAAACTGCCCGTCAGCCCTTCTCTCCAGGAGGCATGCCTCCATTTAGGTTTTCTTTTTTCTTTTTTTTCTTTTTTTGATTCAGAGTCTCACTCTGTTGCCCAGGCTGGAGTACAATGGCGTGATCTTGGCTCACTGCAACCTCCACCTCCCAGGTTCAAGTGATTTTTCTGCCTCAGCCTCCCAAGTAGCTGGGATTACAGGTGTATGCCACCATGCCCAGCTAATTTTTGTATTTTTTTAGTAGAGACAGGGCTTCGCCATGTCGGGCAGGCTGGTCTTGAACTCCTGACCTCAGGTGATCCGCCTGCCTTGGCCTCCCAAAGTGCTGGGATTACAGGTGTGAGCCACCGCACCCGGCCTCCATTTAGTTTTAAATGTACCAGAGGCACAAACACGCCAATCTTGCATAATTATAAAAAAAATGCTAGGGTGGTCTCTCTCCCTTTGGCACTTAAGATATTTTGAGGACTCACTAAATAAAACAATAACAACAAAACAACCAAGAGGAGATACTGTACTTTAGTCAATAATATGATCCAAATTGCAGAAAAATGTAAGAAAACAAGAAGGTAATAGGCTCTAGTGTTAGCTAAAAAGGAGAGCAAAGCTTTCTTGACTCAAGCAAAGTACCTGCTCCCTAAAATCTGTTTCAGAAAAATAATTTTATAAATTAGGTTAAACAACCTTAAAATCCCCTAGGAAAACTCTTTGGCTGTTATATTTGTTTAGGCATAAATTGTCCTTGTATTTGGAAGTGCTCTGTATTACTAAAATGTAGCAAGTTAACAAGAGTACTTGCTAAAAAATCTATGTGACTACTAAACAAATTGCCCTAATATCATCTACTCAAGTTTCCTAATTCCCCTAGTGGGTAAGTAAGTAAAATCTGGATTTTTAAATACTCAAAATAAATATTTACTGTTTTTCTAGAAATTGCCTGCTTCCTACTCACTCCATGCCTGAAATAATTAAGAATCAGAAGATAGAAATCTTAGGAGAGATGGAAGCTACAAGGTTAATAACGAAGAAGTTCTATCATTTCTATCGTAGAAGTATTCTTTTAGAAATTTTCCTTTAAAAAAATAGCTGTGAAATTAGTGGTAGTAGGGATTCATTTATCTTTTTTCTCTCTTTAGGTGACTCATTTTTATAACAAAGTTTGTTCCTTCATCAATCTCCTGAATGCTTACAAAGTAGCACCAACACATCAATATATTGAACAGTCTTGTTGAAACATGTTAGCATTTAATTAAAGCAAGTAATCAAAATTGTAGGGAAAAATTCTGATAAACATCTTGTAATTAAAATCTGATGAACAATTTCATTATACTTGCCTCAAATCTTTGAAAAGTTGTCAAACGAAAATCTCCTTAAATTCACGAAAGCAGTAATAGAGAAGATAATTTCTGAATGAAAACATCCAATACATTTCTGTATGTGCCTGAAGTTTTTAAGAGACTTACTTAATAGTTTCCCTACCACAATGCCACTATTCATACTCAGAATTCCACACCCAACTTACATTTTTAAAACTTCTCTTGCTTTTCCAAAAGAGCTACAAAGGCATTAATGGTTGCCTGGCAATTAGAACTAGGAATCAACCACTAATTAGAAGACAATCATGAATAAGTTATCTACTCAGTATAGAGATGAATGAAATAATTGGCTGTGGAAAATTTTTAGGGACACTTGAAAGAAATAAAGAAAGCAAGTCTTAGGGAAACAGAATAATCCAAGGAGAATTGTCCGCCATCTTGTTGTCATTGGTCATGTTATAACAGCTTTTTAAAGCAGCTTTAAAACCAGGCCAGCCATTTCTCATTTATCCCCCTGAAGCCTCAGTGATTAGTCACAATGGTTTCCTTTTGTAAGAGAGCTTGAAACTTCAAGCTGCTCACTTACTGAGACAAATCCTGGATGCATCCAAGCTAAGAATCTTTCATACCAAGGGGAAGAATAGGGAACTTCACTGAAGGAAAGGGGTTTCATTCAGTCTTCCTTAATTAGACAGGACCTCCATGGATGCTTTTGCTCTAAGATCATTTACCCTGTGTTTATCATTCTGATGCCAATCTATGTAATAATCTAAGCTATTATTCTGAGGTTTTAAGTCTGATTAAGGAATGACACAAGTGTTTTGCCTTATTTGGTGAAGATAAAGCTTCATAAATTATATAGTGCCATAATTATCTTTTAGTCTATTAGATTCATTCATAAACATCAATTTATTATTCTTAGCACTCACCTGTAGTCTGCTGTTGGGGAATCTGAGTCTGATGTGGCAAGTTCCTAGAAATGATGAACATTTTTGAGTAAAACTGTTTGTTTACACACTTGTAAACAGAGAGCAGACATACTAGAATGAAAAACTTTACGGGTAAACTATGACCCCAGTCATGTAATCCAGCACAATTCCCCTCCCCTTTCATGAGCTTACAGATGAGGAAACTGAGGTCTGAGGAGAATAAAAATTAACAATATTTGATAACATGCATGAAATTTTCACTGCGGGCTATACTCTAAAGTACCTCACAACAACCCTAAGAGGTAGGTGTTAATATTTTTCCCATTTTATGGGTGAAGAAATAGCCTTGGAGATCCAGGGCCACATAGCTAGGACATGGTAGGTAAAGATGTGAACACAGTGGCTTGTGCTCTTAACCTATACACTTTCAGATCCAGATCACACATTTTCATGGAACAACATATATAACCACCTTCATTCACTATCCCAAACATCTGTGCTCTTTTATCTTCATGTCAGGAATGACACTGGCCATGCATCCAGATGCATTGGCAGAATGCAGAAGTCATCCTTGTTCCTTCCCTCTCCTTCAGTCCCCACATTCAACCACTTAGGGACTTTTGACATTTCTTTTTGTCTCATTTGGATCTGTCCCATTCCTCCCCATCTCCATTGCTAACTTGGTTGAAGCCATCATCATTTCTCACTTGGATCCTTGTAAGGGGATTGACTTGTTTCCTCATTTACATTCTTGTCCCCTTATAATCCGCTCTGCACATTGCTGTCAGAATAATCTTCTAAGACAGGGGTCCCCAACCCCTGGGCCACGGAACTGGGCTGCCCAGCAGGAGGTGAGTGGCAGGTAAGCCATCGAAGCCTCATCTGTATTTACAGGTGCTCCCCATCACTTGCATTACCACCTGGGTTCTGCCTCCTGTCAGACCAGCGGCAGCAGTAGACAGTCATAGGAGCATGAACCCTACTGTGAACTGCGTATGCGAGGGATCTAGGTTGTGCACTCCTTATGAGAATCTAATGCCTGATGATCTGTCACTGTCCCCCATCACCCCCTGATGGTACTGTCTAGTTGCAGGAAAACAAGCTGAGGGCTCCCACTGATTCTACATTATGGTGAGTTATATAATATTTCATTATATATTACAATGTAGTAATAGAAATAAAGTGCATAATAAATGCAATGCACTTGGACCACCCCAAACCATCCCCTACTCCTGGTCTGACATGAAACCAGTTCCTGGTGCCAAAAAGGTTGGGGACCACTGTTCTAAGACACAAATCTGATTATGTCATTTAAATAACACACATTTCAATATTTCCTTGTATCTATCTGCAGATTAAATTTCAGATTTCTTAATGTGGCCTGGAAAGCCACAATATATCTCACTCCTACATGGAGTGCCCCATGTCTGCTTGAAGCCAGCAACCAACTACCATGTCCTGTACACAATCAGCTCCCATTTGTTCTTGCTAACTCAACTCAGAACTTGTTACAGCATACAGGTATTACTCTTATAGTTTAAAAATTCCCATAAGAAATGTTATTAAAATTTTTAACATATTATTTTTAATTTAAAAAATCTCAAGAACCACCTTCCTATGCATCCTCACTCTCTACGCAACCCACAATTAGGTTACCATTTAGCATGCTTTCATTCATATGCTGATTGTCATTGTATTGTCTGTATATAATATTTAATTGCCCTAAAGTACATTAAGAATAAGAACCATCATATTTTGTTTAGTATCCTCAGCAGTAAGCATTATAAAGTATATACATTTATTAACTTACAGATTTAGTTTCACATATTGATACTAAAATTAGTTTATGAAAATGTACAATTTAGGTTCTGTATGGAAGAAACTCTAGGAGTCAGTCCTTTGTAATAAAGTTTGATCCAAGCTGGGGATTTTCAGTTTTTTGTTTTCTCTTTAGCACTGGGATTCCTCTTAATTGAAACCCTAAGCAGAACTGTGATGTACAAAAGAGATAAATGTGAGGTTGCCTGGGTTGAAACAAGGGAGTTAGGAATCCTGTCAGCTTTGTTTTCTTTGTCCCTCATGCTGGCCCCTACAGCAATTCTAAGAAATCTGTAAAAAACAGTTTGAAAACCATTGATATGAATTATTTCAGCCAGGCAAATATTATGTTCCAAATACAACAATCTAAAGTGGAAAACAGTGCGTGCTAGTTAAATGCTGTTTAAACTCTTAATTTAATCTATAGGTAACACCTTTGAGAGATTTTTTTAATGTTTCAGTTCCACTTTAAAGATATTACTAGGGAAATAATAAACTCAACTCTAACACAATTTGAGGAAGTTACTTAATAATTCATCCCAACGATTATATTCTTTTTTATTGTTACTTATCAGCCTTATCCTTATGTAGGCTAGAGGAGTATTTCTTTTTTGGCTTGTTTGTTCTTTCAGAATTTCACACAATGTATTTATATTGGTTTTGGTCACAAAAGTAAAAAGATCAATTTATAAACTACAAAGAGGGAATAAGTTCTACATTTAAAGATGGCAAGGCAAATATCTTTACTACAGAAGTCAAAATGCAATTAGATGGGCATCTCACACAGGGTGGGAGGATGTGTTTTATTTTACCTACTCAGGTATAACTGATCTGGGTCTATTCTACACTCAAAACGAACACAGTGCACCTTCTACACATAGGCGCACACCACACACAAGCACTTCCTCATTCCTTACCATCTCTAGCTCTACCTAGCCTGTCAGCAGATTGAATCAACACATTCTGACAAAATACAAAAATCAAACAGGATAAAGAAAATATAGAATGTAGGTGTTCTAACATAGGTAGTGGTTAGTAAACAAAGACACATGTTTTCCAAAAGCACTAGATTAAGGATCCTCCAAATTCAAAATCAGCATTTGGATGAGGTAGTTGGATGCCCCCCACTTCTCTTGTTGGCCCTCCCAACTGACCTTTCTGTGGAATTTAGCTTGGAAACCACTGATCAAAGTCAACCTATGCCCTGTCGTTTCTTTTCTAGCCTCCGTGTTTTCCTCTTTTGCTACATTGCTAAACTTTCTAAATCACAATGGGCTGGGCTAGGTGAAAAGAGATGGCTGGTTGAGAAAAATGCCACACACAAACTAGCAAGAAATTCGGAGAAGATGCATAAGAAAGCAACTGTGTGTCTTATATTGATTTAGGGACTGAAAAGTATCCATAGTGGGTGTTCTAAGTGGTTGTGTTTGAACAATGCTCATGCACTCCTTGCAGTTTCAAAGGAAACTTAGATGAGTTATATTAAAAATGCTTGTGTGCGCAAAAAGGTGCTCAACCAAAAAAATACTGAGATTCAACATCCCCTGATTGGGTACAACCTATCTCCTGTTTTGAAGGAGACCCTTGAGTCTCCAAGATGTGTGCACATAGCTCTGTTTTTGTGGCTTCCCAAACTTGTAACTAAATGCGAACCTGTAAGTATTAAAGTGTGAATGTATCTATGATGGGCATATTTAAAACTGTGTATTTCATTTAAGAGTTGAAGGGACATACTTTATAACAGCACTGCTTCAGGCATACTGGAAAAAATGCCTTCAACCCCAACTCTGCTAGTTAAGATGCAGAGAATGCAGGAAGAAAGTGGCGAATTCTCATCTTTGGTGAGAGCAGGCTGCTAAAGGCAATTATACAGGAGTGGGGGGTCGACTTCAAATAGAGGCCCTATAATCCTTCCAAGGAAGGACCTTAATAAAGTCATAAAACAATTTAATGATTATTAGACTAAGTGAAAAGTTATTATGTGTAAACTGCATTATGTAGAAATTTAAGAAAACTGTAACTAAATTATTAGCATTAATTATTTTCTCGTTTTATGTTCATTAATTTCATGCATTTAAATAGAAAATTGTGTAAATTAGTCATTGCACAAACTTCATTCTTTAAGAATGCAAGAGTAATAACTTGCAAATTAATAAATGAGTTGGGGGGAGTACACAATTATTTCTTATTTGTACAACCATTTTAAAGTAATTTGACATTCTTGGATACCCTATACCGTAATTCTGTGAGTAAGGTTGATGATTATCAACTGATTATATTGCTACTTGTTTCAAACTAAAAAGCAAAATGATGATTTGCATAAAGCCACAGAATCCATGCCAGAGTTCAAAGAAAATGACATTAGTTGTGTGAAATACAAAACATTTCACTTTTCAGTTAGTATGGTGACATCATTTAACAATAAGAAATAGTTATATATTTTTGGAAAACAATGGCTCTGAAATATTCTTGGCTGCCTGATACTTCTCAACAGGACACCATAATCTTAGTCCCCTGAAACACTGTCTTCAACTGATATTAACTTTTATTAAAACTTAATTTTTATTTATGGAATTTTACCATAAAGTTAGTTGTCATTGTGACCAAAAGCAGGACAAATGGAAAAATATTTAAATAAAAGCCAAAATGATTAGATACTGTCTTCAATTAGAAGACTTAATTCTACTTTTATACTTGTTAATTTTCAAAAGATTAAGTACAACCTATCTCCTGTTTTGAGAGAGACCCAATTATCCTGGATTAGGAATTATGTTTAGAATAATGAATAAGGAAAATTTTTGTGTAGCAAATTAATATCTTCCTGAAAAATGTGTAGAGTACTATTCCCCAATTATTCATTACCTAAGGGGCCTCATGAAGATGCCTACCACTCCAAAAAAATCAATTGGTATTGATGTTGGCATAAGAAAAGAATAGTGAAGAGGCAGATCTTTCCCCAAAAGACAGCATACCTCACTACAAATTTAATATAATAATAAATTATTTTTTAGAAAATCAAATATTTGGGATCCTCCAGTCAATGTCCCTTTCCCCAAGCATAAGACTACAAAATAACATTTTTTCAATGGCTTTTAGCTGTTCCAGGCACTGTTTTCTGATTAGCTCTCATCTCTCAACCTCTCCACACCATTTTCCTCAGGCAGTTTAAGGAGGTATGGAAGAGTCTAGAGGCTGAGAAGTATAAACTCCCAAACAGCTCCAACCTCCTAGACAATGTACATGGACTGCTATTCTTTCAGTTTCACATGGGGGAATTTAGGAAAAACTGTTCCTCTTTTAAAACTCCATGTAGAGGAATGTGAATAACAACCCTTCTTACTCAGAGCTCTGGATTTTCCAATCCTGAAACTTAAGTCTTTTGATTATTAAGCCAGGAATTCTCAATCTTTGTTGAGAAGCTCTCTGCAGGAGTTCTACCATAACATACACTCCCACCAGACTCCAAATTCCCATACTCAGAGCCCCAGAATGTGTGCTGTAAAATCTCTATGGTGATTCTGACACAACGTGGTTTGGGAACAAGGCTAGACTCTCTCTTGACATTCCTTTGATGACCTAAAATGTTATTACTTGGAATTAAATTTTTTTCATTTAAATAATTAGAAAGGGCAATCATTGAGGTACACCGGTCAAATACGTAATAGATTTTTGATGTGAAGTCTTTGGTCACAAACATAACACCAGTCACAACAATGATTCTTTGGGCAAAGTCAATTTACTTTTAAGAATTACTTTACAATGTGATTTCCAGGAATGAATTTTAATAAATAAGAGAAATATCTATAGGGGAAAAAATTATTACTGCTATTAATGGCAACACTTATTCACTAGGCTACAAAGATAACTAAGTACAGATGCAGAAAAACTTACTATATGAGGGCGTGAGGGACATACTACACAATACCTGGCTATAGCTCCTCATGACTGTCGAGGTCATGGGACGCAAGAAAGGTCTAAGAAAATGCCCAGACCTGAGGACACTAAGGAGACATAGTGATTATTGTGTCCTAGATGGAATCCTAGAACAGAAAAAGGACATTAGTGGAAAAACGAATGACATCTGAAAAAAGTCTGAAGTCTAGGTAACAGTAAAGTACCGAAACCGGGTTCCTCATTGTGACAAATGTACCATGGTACTGTAAGATGTTAACAATGGGAGAAACTGGCTGAGGCGTATCTGGGAACTGTCTATTATCTTTGTAACTTTCCTGTACCTCTACAATCATTCCAAAATAAAAAGTTTATTAAAGAATAAACACATTAGCCAAGATCAAATTAAGTTGGCCTTACATTTCTAGACTATGTGATAGTTTTAACAGCCTATTTATGTTGTCTCTAATTTGAAAAGCAAAATAAACACAGTACAAAATGAAACACCTCATTTCTAGGCATGTGCTACATCTCCAGGTTCTGCTCCAGCTTCCCTTTCCACTGCCTCTTTATTCATTTTGCTTATAACCTGAATCAGAGATCCTTTTGAGGTCAATGACCGACACTATCTAGCCCTGCCTAGATATCAGGATAGGTAAATAATCTAATCTCAGTTCTGACCTAATTTAACTTTGTCTCTTATCAGTGTCTCAAATTTATCATCTGCAAATGATTAAACATTTTTTCTTACTGACTAATTTATGGTGCCAGTCTGGAGCTCTGTGAAACATTCTACCAAAAAGAAAATATTACTATGTAATTGATAATGGTGGCAGCCATTCATTACATAACATTGTGAGTTCTCTATAACTTTGATGTAAATTGACTTGTTTAAAGGAACAAACTAGTTCTATGCAGTTTTGAAAGAAAGCTTTGAATATTCTTGAGTCTTGCTTAGAAGCCAATATAAACCTTTAGCCATATCCATGTCTGAATATTTCCGGTATCAATCTGAAGAATAAACATGAAATCCTTTGGCTAGCTAAAAATTGTTTGTGAATGATAAATTCAGTACACTTAGTATGAATGTGAAGATGAAATGCATGCCCTTATAGGAAGGGTAAATTAATAAGTACAAGGCAGCATTATCCAAGCATATACCTGGTTATTGAGTACTGTAATGCCTCCCAAAATATAATATCACATTTTAATCTTGAGAATTCAATTCAATCCAAATGACCAAAATATTTGTGTGTGTCTACTCAGTGCTGAAGTAAAACTTTTAAAACATGGCTGTTTTTCTGGTAAAAAGTAAAAGTTGAATTTGCATAAAGGACAGCTATGATGAACCCCATACAATAAATTCCCTATTATCTGGCATGGTTGGAAAATGAGGTTAATCACATATTCTGGCTTATAGGGAGTTACCATAGAGACTGTGCACATATTATCCATTTCTAAGAATAAAAGAAAGATAATATACACTCAACACTGAAACGACACCGAATGTAATTTAATTTTCCTCTGATGAGTCAGACGCACTTGATGATCCTGCAGTGCCTCAGAATAATCATTGTGAACATCATCAATTATCTATGTACCCTATTTATATAGAAGTGCTAGTTAATGGAGCTTTTCCATTAGCAGAAATCTGAATAATGTGAAGGTTTTCTGGACTTAAAAATACGTATGTGTTTAAATTGTTGCAAGTTCAATATAATAGCCTATTGCATTTGCAAATAGAGAGATCTGATCAACCTAATGACGGTCTTGATGGGGTTATGGAAGGACCAGAAAGATCCATTTGGTGTAAACTAGATAGAAAATTTTATTTTGCTTGTATATTAGTAGCAACATTGAAAAATTCTAACCACAGGGAATCAAAATACTTTTTAAGGGGCTATTCTTATTTTCAATATATGTGGTTAGAAAGGGTTATCTTAAAATGACAGCAACCTTTTTCCGCTCTTAAATTTCACTAGCAATAGAGTTTTATTGATTTACAAACATATTCAAGTTCCCCTACTCATTATAACTAGTTTTCTACTCTAAAATTCTACAGCACTGTTTGTTACATTATCAACAGAAGCATTTCTCAAACTGTGTTCTTTGAAGAGTTACCTATTCTGACCTTTTCCTATGGATTCACAAAGTGTATCAACACACTAAGGGACTGAAGACTGTTGTAGCTTAAAAAACAGAAATAAAACCCTTACGTTACAGTACTCGATAACCAGGTATATGCTTGGATAATGCTGCCTTGTACTTATTAATTAACCCTTCTTAAAAGGGCATGCATTTCATCTTCACATTCATACTAAGTATACTGAATTCATCATTCATAAACAATTTGGTTAGCTACAGGATTTGTTTCATGTTAGAATTCTGCAGTGTTGCTACTACTTTTTTCCAAGTGTATTTGACCATTCCATTTTTGAAGGATATCTGTCAACATTTCACTGGCACGCTAGGGTAAGTAAACAATATCAGAAATAATAACCTTAAAGAATAAGTACAAATTCTTTTCATTTTGAAAATGAATGATAAAGCCATTTCATAATTTTCATCTAAAAAGGGATAAGAGGTTGTTAAATTCTGAATTATTACAATATTCTTGAAATTTTACCAATTTTTCTCATCAGTATCTAATCCTGGTAAACTGGGTTTTATGATGACCCATAATAGGTGGGCTACTGACCACCAGAGAGCATAGAAACCCATCCGTTGCATTCAGTACAACTAAATTTTGTAGACTTTAATATTTATATCCCTGATATATTAATGTTTCAAAAATTCAAAATTGTAAACATATGCAATTTCACCCATTTCTTAAATTACCCACTACCCATTACTTACACTCTCATACACACATGCACATAAACAGGCACCTTAGTCTGTATGACCCTAAGTGATGTTAGAGAACTTTAGAAAAATATTCATAATACTTTTGGGTTTCTAAAGTATTCTGGATAAACTTATCTAGTCTATCTATACTACTTATATTAATTATTATTTAATCTTCGAATTACCACATGCATTCTACCTGGTTACAGAATAAGCACTCAATGGGAAAAATGTACCCAGCAGAGTTCCCAGGTAAATGTGTTCACTTTAATATTATATCCTAAGGGGTGTGTATGTGTCTGTGTGTGTGTGTGTATGAGAGAGAGAGAAAGAGAGACTGAGAGAGTGAGAAAGAGAGATTTTTCTGCATAGCCATTCCATCTATAAAAGTAAAGTGAAAAAGAGGAGGACCTCAAAAGCCAACTTCGTGACTTCTAGTGCTTAGGGCAATTGAATTCAACTCATTTTAACATTTGGTTAAAAAGAAAAAAGGCCGGGCATGGTGGCTCACACCTGTAATCCCAGTACTTTGGAGGCTGAGGCAGGCAGATCACCTAGGCCAGGATTTCAAGACCAGCCTGGCCAACATGGTGAAACCCCGTCTCTACTAAAAATACAAAAATTAGCTGGGCATGGGGGCAGGTGCCTATAATCCGAGCTACTTGGGAGGCTGAGGCAGGAGAATCACTTGAACCTGGGAGGCGGAGGTTGCAGTGAGCCGAGATCGTGTCATTGCACTCCAGCCTGGGCAACAGGAGTGAAACTCCGTCTTAAAAAAAAAAAAAGAAAAAAAGAGACATATTCTTATAAATAACAGTTTTACCCACCATTCCCTTATATAAAAATGTGGCCACTAGGCTACAGTATATCAGCAATATATGATGTAGCATAATGCTGCATTACAGCATTATATAGCATGGTCTCCCAAATGCAACTGTACGGTTTCCTCACCCCTCACCCTTATCTACTCCTAACAAAGTCGTTCCAGCCTTTCTAACCCTGATCCCTATAGCACTAGACAAGGTTTGCACTAATAAAATAGGTGTTTATAGCCCAAATTGGAGCTGCTTGCTCTGACATACAAGCAGATCATAAAAAACAACCCAAACACCCTTAATTCTGAGGCAAAAATTTAGATTAGAAAGATCTATGGTAATAACATTTTAATAGGTTTAAACCAAATAATTTTAGTATCTCTAAAAATAATCAATTTGAAATGCTTAGGATATGGTTCTTTTTTTTTATAATTAACTCATCTTTGAGCAAACATGTAATGTTGAGTTTAGTATCAGTGTCAATTTCTTAAATATTAAGGTATATGTAGTCTTGTTTGGATCAGTGGGGGAAAAAAAGCGCATTTCCTAAAAGTAATTGTATTGTATATGTCAGGAGAGTAGGGGTGAGATTTACACAATGTCCTTTTGTTATTTTCTCTTCCAGTTATAAACAAACACAACAACAGAAAGCTCTGTTCTTTACAGATATTAGTAAAAATATACATGCATATTAATAATTATGGCTCTAAGTGGACACTTACTGCTGTGTTTGCATCAATGGCATGTTTGTGCTATCATAGTTGTCTGTGTGTAAAGGAGGTATGATTTCCCCAGTCACAGGGTGGAACACAGGAAGCGTTGACAGGGGCCATGCTATCTCTCTATTCTTGGACATGTCTCGAAGCTCCTTGGTAGATTTCTGAATAGCACTGTGATGGACCAGTTGGATGCTAGGTCAAAAAGAAATAAAACAACATATATTTAAAATCATATATTAGCCTGATGGGTCATCAATTTGAAAAAGTTATGAAGTATTTTTATCTTTTAAAATAACAAGACATTATGGCACTTTGGGCATTCAATAAACTATTTCAGAAAGGCATACATCTCACATACTTTTAATATAACAAAACTGAAAATTATAAACTGATTTAAAAATACATAGGTGTTTTATTAAACTAAGCTATGAAGCATTGTATTAATATTACTGTCCTAAGTAACAAACTAGTTTTCTATTTATTTTCTATGATTTAAGATAAAACTACCATAGCTTTTATATTTTTGCTTCTGGTGGGGCATTTATAATACTCACAGAAGTTTCATTTTATGGTAGGTTATTACTGTAGATTCTGGAAAACTTGTATGAAAGGTCTTTTCATCTGTTCTCTGGTTTATAGAAATGCAGATTGGAAATCACATAATATAAATGGTAAGTTAATATTCTGAATCTGAAATATTTTAGGTTTAATTTTTATCTGTGTAATCTTAGTTTTCAAACGCTTTTTAGTTTTAGTTTCTACCCCTCCTAAATATCTCTATTTAGAAAGCAGCTTTCACATTTATGAAATAAACTATGAAAGATGACAAATGAAAAAAAGCTTGACACACATGTATGGAGCATGATGGGCAACTGAGAGGTGGGAAAAAATGATGAAGAAAATAACAGGAAAGAAGACACTTACTCTGGTGTTTGCATGTTTCTCTTTTCCCTAGAAACAAAACAAAATTTATGAATTAAATAATAGCATTGATATTTGGAACATTAAGACTATATGCTCATGGGATCTTGCATGATGTGGAAATGCTGACATTGTCACTATTAAATGCAACCAGGCAGCATTTGCCACCAGGTTTATGACATTACTTGGATGAGTACACATACAGCGATGGAATACTGATGAGAAACACATAGAAAAATGAAAAAAATGGAGATTAAGAATCAAGGCCTTGATTGAAATAAATTCTATGACATAATGAAATCAAGCTACATGTAAAAATGAAAGAATTTGTTACTTGCTGCTTTATTAATTTTTTATCCTTTGCTTTGTTGCCCTGACTTCCAGATAATCTTGGGAGATTACCTTAATTGACATAGATGTCCTGAAGGTACTAACTATTCATGAAG
Organism: Pan troglodytes; assembly: GCF_028858775.2. Classification (NCBI taxonomy): domain Eukaryota; kingdom Metazoa; phylum Chordata; class Mammalia; order Primates; family Hominidae; genus Pan; species Pan troglodytes. Next base: position 103,977,458 of record NC_072404.2, read on the forward strand.
TGAAGACTTGTTACTCAAATTATACCTTATTTTCATTAATTTACTCCTAAGTTGGGTTTTAAAAATATATTTTAAACATTAAATTGTGTTACCCTGTTTGACAGCAGAATGATTTCAAGAGTTTTGACCATCACTTCTGATCAAACTAACACAATTTTTTTAAGTGCAATTACCATGTCAGTAGATTCTGCAGTCTCTGCTCATGCAAGATGGCTTGTATAACCAAAATATCTAGCCTCAATTATTCTTGGGACTGTTTTGCCAGTGTGAATTTACATCTAGCCTTAATAATTTTTGAATAAAGTAATTATATCCCCTAATTTGATTTACTAGACTCAAAACTATTTTAATTCATTTTAAAGGAATAAAGTATTGCAGTTTGGACACAATTTCAATTCATTTACAAAGTGTTTTATGAACCAAATGAAACTTTGCTTTTAATGGAATCTTCTATGTTGTTATCTTAGCAGGATCTCTAATTTTCTTATTAGTTTTAAAGTACTCACACGCCTTCCCGTCGGCAGCACATGATATAAGCAAGTATTAGAAAAAGGACCAGTGCCACTGCCGAGGGCACAGCCAGTGTAATTAGGAAATCCGTGTAATAGTCTCTGCTTTTCAAAGAATCAGAAGGGGGTTTGTATTCTCCACCATCAGGTAAAATCCCCTCTCCACGAATCACTTCCTGATAGGTGGACACTTGCTTTGTTTTATCAACCTGATATAAAAGACAATTACACAACAAATTAATCTTTGCAAACATTAAGAGATTTTAAGATCTGGATACACTAAAACATTCTTTGACAAATTATCTAAAAAGCTATCTTTTCCAATTACTTTATCACCTCTTGAATTTGCAAGTATTTATTGGAGGTAGGGAATGTAACGAATGAAAGTAATAAAGGCTTTACTTTGGTCTACTTTCTATGTTCTTCCTAAAACATATATACATATACATTTACATGTGTACATATTTAACATGTGTGTGCCTATACGTGTAGTTGTTCTTTTTCAGTTTCCTTCCTCTAAAGCAGTAGTCCTTTACACTACCATGTAAATGTCTTATTTCCTAGTGGCAAAGCTCAAGTGCAGATTTTACCAAACCTAAAACTGGCTGAAAACCAGGTATGCACGTATGGTTTCTAAGTTTAGCGAAAGAGAAAAGGAAAAAAAAAAGAGGGACAATTTCCAAACGTGTCGTCCTTGATCTTTCTGCCTTCCAGCTGACAGAAGTAACTTTTATGGAAGATAGTCTAGGGAATATGGAACCTATCCCAGTCTTACTTAATTCTATCCCAGTATCAAAAACAAACAAACAAACAAACAAACAAAAAAACTACAACAGTTGCACTATGTTAATTTACCTCCACATTAATTGAGCTGCTTTCACTGAGTTGCATTTAATTATGCTAAGGTTTTTATTGAAGGACACTAAAAATGTAGCCATGTGAAATTTGCTACTACATTTGCTACTAAAATAAAATGCTGGGGAGAATTAGTTGCAGCATTATTCAGTATCTTCTCCCAAAAAACTCCACTTGAAAAATTTTGTTAATAATACAGTGTTAGTAAAAACTTTTGTTTTCTGCCAAGGAATTGATGTGCCTCCTTTTTAAGAATGAGAACTAAATATGAATTTCATTTATTTTTGTCCTGCACATTGGCGGCTTGTTGTCCAACACAGCCTTATGCTTATTTTGGGGGGGTGAAATTTAGGTCCTGATTTTCCATTTCTTTTATATTTTATTTATTATGTTTACTGTATGACTCTTATTTAACCTTCTGAAATCTTTTGTGGCAAGATGTGGCATAAAAATAAATACATGTAAAATAAAAAATAAAAATTCCCAACTTTTCCACTTATAAAGCCTTAACAGATAAACAAAAATCTTCAAGGAATATATCATTTTTTAACTTTTAGAGACTGGGTAATAGTCCTAAACATAAACTCATTTTCCAGAACAACCACAAGTAAAATGGCATTGTTAGGGTCTGCTGGCCACTGATGATGCTGGGAGAGGAATCTAAGTTATGGTTGCAGCTGCTCATTCTCCTGCACCCTTGTATCGTTAGCACCATGATTGAACAAATTTTCCTATAATAATTCAGCAAATTTGCCTATAATAATAATTTTACTTGATTTAGGAAGACAAAGAAGGCCATTTTTCTAAAGGCCATGAGACAAGAGGCATGAGAAGAAGAGTTCAAGGCAAAAGGCCACAAGGAGTGCTAAGTGTTGCAATGTGAGTAATATGTTCTCCAGGATGCAGCTGGCTCTCTAAGACATGAAGTGATAATTGTGTTTATGTGTCAATAACTTTGTTCAAATGTCAACTTTAAACTTAGATCTAATTCACTCACCACCAATCATAAAGAATTGACAGAAGTTATATCTAAAAGATCACTAAATAATTAAAACATCAGTTTGATACATTAATATGAAAAGAAAAAAAAACAAAGAATTGAAACAACTCTCCTGCTTTTCAGATAACAGGATCAAAATATTATATACAGACATATAAAATATGCAAACATATGTAAAATATTACACATATCTTACATATATTTGAAACCTTACATTTTCCTAAATCTGTTAACATGCAAATTAAAATGTGATTTGGAAAGAAATATTATGTTTATGAATTATGGGTAAGATTCTAACTTTCTTCACTTGGAATTGTCTCTTGTTTCTTGGACTTTCCCTATAATTTGAGTTGTCAGAACATTAAATCATAGCACAATACTGCTTTATTTTCAGATTTATTATTGTACTCCATCCTTTCCTTCCAAAGTGGGTTAGTGGCAGAATATTTAAGAAGAATCTTTCTGCACATATCACACTAACTCCACTATCTGTGCTCATTAGCAGCTATATGGATGTCCAAGGGGTTCATTTGGACCACCTGCCAAGCTAATCCAGCCCCAGCAACTAATCAAGGATAGAATAAGTACAAAAGTGGATATATTCTTTCCTAAATGGATGCACTGTCAACGAGCTTACCAGATCCTTAATCTCAAGGGAAGTCAACTGCAGTTAAAGTAAACCCAGGATTTATTCCTAAAAGCAGTTCAGGTTTTAGTCAAATGTTAACTCCAGCCACATTATTTTTAACTAAACTTGCAAAAACAAAATAAAAACTTACCAATGAAATTTTGCACCAGTCAATGTAAAATTGAGTACGAAATTTTTTATCACATGTTATTACAGGCTCCATTTCTTGACTACATCTCAATTGATTCTGTGGATTTTCAACTTCTCGTAAACAAGAAGAAAACGGGACATCTGCACCAACCATGACATAAACGCTGTAAAAATGTGAAACCCTCAGGTTATCCTTTAAGAAAATTGAAAACACTAAAAAACAATCCACCTTAAAAGCAGGATTTAGCCTTCTGAATCGAGAGATTAACTAGACTCATCCCTGAGGTAGGGGTCTCGGCTCTAAAAACAATGATTCATGTAGGGGCTTCCTTTCATTCATTCCTTTATTCAACCAATATTTACTGAGTGCTTTGGTATACCAGATACTCTCTCCATTCTATGTTAATTTCTAAAACTTTATTTCATCCCATTTATTTTCATTCAATATAAACATGCATCATATTCTGATTACTATATTTAGTAATTACTATATTTAGTAGACTATTTACATTAAAAACATTATCCTTAAGGTAAATTAGGAAATAACCCCACTACTACAATAATAAATAACTAAGTAATACATTTCACTTAATTTTCTTGTAATAAAACTCTTAAATTACATCCCTGGAGGTATGGAGCTTTGGGTAGACATTACTATTTTACCTATCAGTTCTGTTAGTTTTTCTGCTACACAAACCCCTATATGCTTGGTTTCTCATTAGAAGGCCTTGCAATCTTTTATCTAAGACATTAATATAAGGGTAAAACTATTGTTTGGTAAACACAAAGAGGCAAACAAAATATTTTGTTGGTTTGGGGGAATTATGGGGAAAGATCTCTACTTAACTGGCTAAAAAGATTTCACAACAGGAAATAGTGACAACAGTATTTAAATAATCTTGGAGCAGCTTGAGAAGATAGGAATCTCATTGGCCTTTCAAAAGAAAAGAGAAAACCAGGAAAATACTACAAGTAAATACTGTTCCTTTTCATAATGACAATGCTAGGGAAAAAATGGCAATGTAAAATGAAATAAAACCATCAAAATTCTAGCTGCCTTCTTTGCAGAAGTTGACTAACTGATCCTAAAATTCCTAAGGAAGTTCATAGCACCCAGAATAGCCATACACACACACACACACACACACACACACACACACACACAAATTTGGATAAGGAAAAACAAATTTGGAAAACTCAAAATTCCCAATTTGAAAACTTACTCAGAGCTACAGTAAGCAAGTCATCTGGTACGGGCATAGGAACAGACAAACAGATCAACGGAATAGAACTGAGAATCCAGAAATAAACTCTCACATTTAATAAACTGATTATCATCACAGGTACCAAGACAATTCAAAAAGGAAAGAATAGTTGTTATAACTAATGGTGCTGGAAAAACTGGATATCCACATATCCCGTCCTACCTAAGAAGGCAAATGAGAAGCATATGTGAAATTTATGGTCTTGAGGCATAGGCTCACTAAAAGATTGAAAACTAATCATAGAATTAGTTTTTATAACTAATGGTGCTGGAATATATATATATATATAATAGTTGTTATAACTAATGGTGCTGGAAAAACTGGATATCCACATATCCCGTCCTACCTAAGAAGGCAAATAAGAAGCATATGTGAAATTCATGGTCCTGAGGCATAGGTTCACTAAAAGATTGAAAACTAATCATAGAATTACAGAATTCTTCCCCTCCCACAACACCTGACCACCATATTACTAAAGGTCTACTTATATTCATTCTTTTTACTCCATACATTAGTCCAGCTATCAAGAAAAAAATTATAAAACATACTATACAGCAAAAAGCACAGTTTGAAAAGACTGAACAAGCATCACACCGGAATCAGATATGGCAGAGATGTTGAAATTATCAGACCAGAAATTTAAAACAACTATGACTAATATGCAGAGGGCTCTAATGAATAAAGTGAAACTACTTTGCAAGAAATGTTAAAATAACTTCTTTTGAGAGATGGAAAATGATATAAGTCAGAAACTCAGATCTACATAAAAGTAGAGCATCAGAGAAGGAATAAGTGAAGATAAAACCTTTTATTTTTCTTAATTGATCTAACAGATAACTTGTTTAAAATAATAATAGCAACAATCTATTCACCATATATCCATAAATGTATATATCTACATATATGTTTATATACACTTATAGATAAGCAAAATAAATGACAGCAATGATACAAGAGAGATGAGGGAAAGACAGGGATTATTTTATCATAAGATACCTGCAATACCTAGGAAGTAGTGTAATTTGAAAGTGAACTTGGATTGGTTATATATGTATATTACAAACTCTAAGACAATCAGTAAAAGACACTTTAAAAAATACAACTGATGTGTTAAAAGAGGAGAGAAAACAATCATAAAAAATGCTCAATGAAAACTATAAAAAGTGGGAAAAGAGTGGAAGACAAAAATAGAAACAAAAAACAAAGGCAACAAACAGAAAACAGTAACAAATGTGGTAGATTTATATTTTATTTTATTTTATTTTAATTTTATTTTATTTTTGAGACACAGTCTCGCCCTGTCACCCGGGCTGGAATGCAGATCTCAGCTCACTGCATCCTCCGCCTCCTGGGTTCAGGCAATTCTCCTGCCTCAGCCTCCCAAGTAGCTGAGACTACAGGTGCCCACCACCACACCCAGCTAATTTTTGTATTTTCGGTAGAAATGGGTTTTCACCATGTTGGCTAGGCTGGTCTCGAACTCCTGACCTCAGGTGATCTGCCTGCCTCTGCCTCCCAAAGTGCTGGGATTACAGGCGTGAGCTACCATGGCTGGCCTCAATAATCACTTTAAACATCAATGGTCTAAATACCCCATTGAAAAGACAGAGACTGTCAGAGTGGATTGAAAAACAAGATCCAACTATACTCTTTATAAAAAATATCTACTTTAAATAGGAAGACACATATACATTAAAAGTAAATGGGTGGAGAAACATATACTATGCTAACAATAACTAAAAAGCAGGAGGAGCTATATTAATTTCAGACAGAGCCAACCTCACAGCAAGGAAACTTATCAGAGACAAAGAAAGGCATTACATAATGATAAAGAGGTCAATTCTTTAAGAACATAAATCACTCCTTAATGTGTATATGCCTCATAACAGTGCATCAAATTACATGAGGCAAGAGCTGATAGAAGTGCAAAGAGAAACAGATGAATCCACTATTATAGCTGGACATTTCAACATCTCTCTATCAGAAATGGACACAACCAGCAGGCAGAAAATTGGTAAAGACATAGTGAAACTCAGTATCATCATCAGTCGACAGGTTTTAATAGACACTTAGAGACTACTTCATCCAAAAATAGAATACACATTCTTCTTAAGTACATATGAAACATTTAGCAACATTCCAGACCATAAAAAATTAACAAATTTAAAGGAATAGAAATCATACACTGTCTGCTCTCAGACCCCGGTAGAATTAAACTGGAACTCAGTATCAAGAGATAACTGAAAAATCCCAAACTACTAGGAGACTAAGCAACATACTTCAAAAATTGCACATGGATTAAAGGAGAAATCTTGGATGAAACTTGAAAATATTCTGAATTAAATAAAAATGAAACCGTAACTTATCAAAATGTTTACAATTTGGCAAAAGCAATACTTAGAAGGAAATTCATAGCATTGAATGCATACATTAGAAAAGAAGAGAGATCTAAAATCAATAATTGAAACCTCCCCCTCAGGAAACTAGAAAAAGAAGAACAAATGAAATCCAAAGTAAGCAGAAGAAAAAAAAAATCAGATAATCTGCACAGGCCTATATGTAGTAAGGAAATTGAATCAATAATTAATAATCTTCTAAAGCAGAAAGCATCAGGTCCAGATGGGTTCACTGTTGAATTCTACCAGACGTTTAAAGGAGAAATTATGCCAACTCTCTACAATATTTCTCAGAAGACAAAAGCCAAAAGAATACTTCCTATCTCATTCTATGAAACCCAAATTACCTTAATACCAAAACCAGAAAACAACATTACATGAAAAGAAACTACACACCACACCAGCATCTCTCATAAACACAGGTGCAAAAATCCTCAACAAAATATTAGCAAATCAGATTCAACAATGTATAAAAGGAATTATACACAATGATCAACTGGGACTTTCCCCAGTTATGCAAGGCTAGTTCAACATCCAAAAATCAGTTAATATCACATCAACAGGCTAAAGAAGAAAAATCACATGACAGCATCAGCAGATGCAGGAAATGCATTTGACAAAATCCAATGGCAATTTGTGAAAAAAAAATTCTTAGTAAACTAGGAATAGAGGGGAATTTCCTCAATTTGATACCTACAGCTAACATTACTCTAAATGATGAGAAACTTGAAGTTTTCCTACTAGTATCAGGAAAAAGTTAAGAATGTTGCCTCTCATCACTGTTTTTTAACATCATACTGGAAGTCCTAACTAATGTAATAAAAGACAAAAAGAAAATAAAAAGTATACAGATTTGAAAGGATTAAATACTGTCTTTCTTTGCAGATGATATGATTCAAAAGAATTGATTAAAAACTCCTAAAACTAGTGAGTGATTACAGCAACGTTGCAGGAATCAGTAATAACCTTCCAAAACAGAAAGCATCAAAATACATGAGGCAAGAGCTGATAGAGCTGATACTAAGATTAATATAATAAAGTCCATCACTTTCCTATATACCAGCATGAACAGGTAGAACTTGAAATTAAAAACACAGGCCGGGTGTGGTGGCTCACACCTGTAATCCCAGCAGTTTTGCAGGCCGAGGCAGGTGGGTCACCTGAGGTCAGAAGTTTGAGACCAGCCTGGCCAACATGACAAAACCATCTCTACTAAAAATACAAAAATTAGCTGGGCATGGTGGCACACGCCTGTAGTCCCAGCTTCTCAGGAGGCTGAGCCAGGGGTTGAACCCAGGAGGCAGAGGTTGCAGTGAGCCGAGATTGTGCCACTGCACTCCAGCCTGGGCGACAGAGTACCCTCCAAAATAAAATACTTAAATATAAATATAAGTCTAATAAAATAGGTACAAGATCTGTATGAGGAAAACTACAAAACTGATTAAAGAAATCAAAGAAGACCTAAATAAATGGAGAGAAATTCCATGTTTAATGGATAGGAAGACTAAATATTGTCCATATGCCAGTTCTTCCCAAATTAATTATAGATTCAATGTAATCTCAATCATATTCTCAGCAAGTTAATTTGCGGATATTAACAAACTTATTCTAAAGTTTATATGGAGAAACAGAAGACCCAGAATAGCCAAAACAATATTGAAGGAGAAGAACAAATTTTGAGGACTGACACTACCCAACATCAAGATTTACTATAAAGCTACAGCAATCAAGACAGTGTAGTATTGGGAAATAATTGACAAAATAGATCAATGAAACAGAATACATATTTAGAAATAGACCCACATAAATCTATTCAACTAATCTGTGGCAAAGGAGCAAAGGCAATACAATGGAGGAAAGACAGTCTTTTGAACAAATGGTGTTGAAAAAACTAGACTTATACATGTAAAAAATGAATCTAGATACATATGCCCTTCACAAAAATTAACTCAAAATGCATCACAGGTCTACATGCAAAATGCAAAACTATGAAACTTCTAGAAGATAATAGAGGAGAAAATCGAGATAACCTTGGATTTGACGATGATTTTTTAGTTACAACACCAAAGGCACAATCCATGAAAGAAAGAATTGACAAGATGGACTTAATTAAAATTAAAAATTTCTCTTCTGCAAAAGACACTGCCAGTAGTACAAAAAGCCACAGACTACAAGGAAATATTTGCAAAATGCATATCTGATAAAGGACTGTTATCCAAAATATACAAAAAACACTTAAAACATAAAACAACAAACAATCCAATTAAAAATGGGCCAGAGGCCAGATGCAGTGGCTCAAGCCTGTAATCTCAGCACTTTTGGAGGCCAAGGTGGGCAGATCACTTGAGGCCAGGAGTTTGAGACCAGCCTCGCCAACATGGCGAAACCCCATCTCTACTGACAATACAAAAATTATCTGTGTAAGATGGCATGCTTCTATAGTCCCAGCTACTTGACTTGGGAGGCTGAGGCATGAGAATCACTTGAACCCAGGAGGCAGAGGCTGCAGTGAGCCAAGATCGCACCACTGCACTCCAGCCTGGGTGACACAGTAAGACTCTGTCTAAAAAACAACAACAACAAAAAGCCAGAGACCTTAACAGACACCTCACCATAGAAGTTATACTCGTGGTAAATATGCACATGAAAAGATGCTCCACTTTACATATCATCATGGAAAGACAAATGAAAACAGTGAGATACGCAACACACAGATTGGCCAAAATCCAGAACAGTGGCAATATCAAATGCTGGCAAGGATGTGAAGCAACAGCAACTTTTATTCATTGCTGGTGGGAATGCAAGATGGTGTAGCCAATTTGGAAGACAGCTTGGCAGTTTCTTACAAAATAACATACTTTTACCATATGATCCAGCTATCACTCTCCCTATATTTACCCAAAGGAGTTAAAAACTTATTTCCACACAAAAGCCTGCACATGGATATCTATAGCAGCCTTGTTCATGACTGCCAAAATATGGGGGCAACCAAGATGTCCTCCAGTAGGTGAATGATAATTAAACCGTGGTACATCCAGAAAATGGAATATTATTCAGTGCTAAAATGGAATAAGCTATCGAGCCATGAAACGATATGGAAGAAACTTCAAAGCATATTACTAAGTGAAATAAGCAAATATGGAAAGGCTACAGACTACTTGATTCCAATTATATGACATTCTGGAAGAAAAACCACTATGGAGACAGTAAAAACATCAATGATTGCCAGAAGTTGGGGGGAAGGCGGGATGAACAGGTGGAACATAGATGACTTTTAAAGCAGTGAAACTACTCTGTATGATACTATAATGATGGAAACATGTCATTATACATTTGTCCAAACCCACAGAATATAAACCACCAAGAGTAACACCTAATGTAAGGTAGGGACTTTGGGTGATAGTGAGTTGTCAGTGTAGGTTCATCATTTGTAACAAATGTACCACTCTGGTGGGGGATGTTGATAATGGGGGAGGCGATGCAAAAGTAATCTCTGCACCTTATGCTTAATTTTTCTATAAACCTAAAAATTCTCTTAAAAATAGTATACGCACAAAAAAGTCAAAGACTTTAAGAGCTAAAACTATTAAACTCTGAGAAGAAAACAGGTGTAAATATGACCTTGGATTAGGCAATGATTTTTAAAATATGACACTAAAAGCTCCAGCAGTAACAGAAAAAAAATAAATTGAACTCTATCAAAATAAAAAAGTTCTGTGCTTCAAAGAACACCATTAAGAAAAGTGAAGACAATCCATGGAATAGGAGAAAATATCTGCAAATCATATATTTAATAAAGGACTTGTATATAGAACATATAAAAACTCTTACAACTTAATCAAAAAATGAATAATTCAATTAAAAATGGCAAAGGATATGAATAGACCTATTTCCAAATATGATATACAGATATCTAATATGCATATGAAGAGATGCTCAACATCACCAGCCATCAGCAAAATAGAAATCAAAACCACAATGAGATACCACTTCACTTTCACTAGGATGGCTATAATCAAAAAGACAGATAATAGCTAGTGCTGGTGAAGATATGGAAAAGTTGGAACTCTCCTATTTTGCTGGTGGAAATGTAAAATGCATCTGCTTTGGAAAACAGTCTGGCAATTCCTCAAAATGTTAAATACAGAGTTACCATATGACCCAGCAACTCGATTCCTAGGGATATACTTAAGAAAAATGAAAATATATGTCTACACAAAGACTTGTACATGAATGTTCACAATGACATCATTCATGGTCAACAAGTGAAAACAATCCAAATGCTCATCAACTTATAAATGGATAAACAAAAGATGGCATATCCATAAAATAGAATATTATTCCATGATTAAAAATGAAATACTAATTTATTCTACAACATAGATGAAACTTGAAAATGTTATACAAAGTGAAAGAAGCCAGTCACAGAAGACCACATATTATATAATTCCATTTATACAAAATGTCCAGAATAGGCACATTTATAGAGACAGCAAGTTCCTTAGTGGCTGCCTAGGGGTAGGGGTGGGGGTGGGGGTGACTTCTAATGGGTACAAGGGTGGGTGTGTGGTGTTGGGATAATAACAACTTTCTAAAATTGGTTATAATAATGATTGCATGACTGTGAATTTACTAAAAGTCACGATTTAAAATTGTACATTTTAGATAGGTGCATTGTATGATATGTGAATTATATCTCAATAAAGCTGTTATTTTTTTAAAATGAAATGAAATAAAAGTACAGCACAAAAGTTCAAAGCTATGTAAATGTAAATATGAAGTCATGACCAAGCCTGAGATGACAACTGTGTTCGAGAATATGTTCACACAAATTCATTTGCTCTACACATCAAATTTATATTAGGATTTAAGACTCATTTGAAAGATTATCTTTTAAAAAACCTATTGTACCTTTGGGAAACAAATAGTAAATAATGGGCAAAATTAAAGATCAAATTAAAAATTCAGAACAAAAGTAGAGATGAGAAACCATTGGTATTTAGATGATCAGAGGATATAAACATATTCGATTTAAAACAAGTTATTACTTTTAAGCCTCGCATACATTCAGTTTCTATCCTTTTAGTAACTACCAAGGCAACACCATATTTTTCCTTGGTAATTGTGAAATATATTTGTAAGGACCGAGATTAAATGAATGTTTCTTACAACTGTTAATGGCCCTCTTGCTTAGACAAGACATTGATTTGTATTTGCAATTAGTAAGATTTTTAATTAATTCCTCTCAAGGTAACATAAATGGGCATAAGAGATTTTCATGCTTTGAAATGTTTTTTTTCTTAAATTATAAAACCAGTATAAAAACATTACAGAAAACCTGAGGTATAAAAACAAAACTCATTTATATTGCCAAAAGAACTATTTTCATTTTCCAATGTACCTTGCAGAATATTTTTCAAATGCATATATTTTAATCTAATTGCAATAATCTCTAAAATATAATTTTGTATCCTGCTTTTTCACTTATTGCATCATAAGCATATTCCACATTGTAATCTTTGTAATTATAGTTTTATGGCAATATAATTTCTTTTTAAGTACACATGATTTATTCCGCAATTATTTCAGAGTTGGACAACTAAGTTGCTTCCAATTTTTTGAAGTTATAAATAATATTACAAAGACTATCTCTGCATATTCTTTAATGTGACTATCCTAAAAGAGAGGTCTAGAAGTGGAAACATTTTTATGACAGTTGACACATACTGCCAAATTACTTTCATCTCTACTTGGATGATCCATAAGCTTTTCAACTTAATATGTTCCAAACTGAGCTCATCATTACCCCACCCCACCTCCACCTGTTCCTCCTTCTATCTTCTTCTCTCTTGGTGATTGACATCCCCAAATGCTCAAGTCATGAACTCAAGCACCATCTCTTTGACTCCTCTCCTTCTCTCCACATATTCAATCCATCATCAGTCTCTGACATTTACCCTGAAATAACTCTCATACACACCTGTCCACTTTGTTTTGTCCCACTGCTACAACTGTAGTTCTAGTCACCATCACCTTCCACAGGGAGTGAAGGAACAGCCCCTTAATGGTGCTCCTTGAACCCAGTCTTTGCCACTGTCCTCAGGTAGCCTACTGGCTAAATGAATGCACGAATGAAAAGCATTATACCAGTTTAAAAACAAACGGAACACAGATGTCATGCTCAGAAGCAGGAGATATTGGATTTGTCTCATTAAGTTTTTTTAAAAAGTATATTTATGGCTTCTTTTGTAGAATCACTAAGTTTGAACATGCTGGCTTTTAAAAATATGTAATTTTGTCTGAGTCCATGTGTAATAATAATAACTATGCTACACATGCTAAAATTATGTTTTTCATAATCTGTTGTTTTCCTTTCAGCTAGTTGTTGTCAAAATTTTAAATTTGTATGAAGTGAAAATGAGAATGATCTTTACCTTTATGACCCTAGCACATGTTTTCAAATTTCAAATGTGTATAAACAGATGAGACAGGAGGCTATTATCAAGTATAAGGCTCTCAATGAATGCTAACAAAACCTGGTACTTCAAAAGACTAGAGACTGGAGTGCACTAGATAGAGTTGTTTCTTGTGAAGAATTTTTTTTCTCCCAACAATTCAATTTCTCTTCTTTGAGGTAAAATGCATTTATTGAGGCCTTTAGATTTATAATGTGAAGAAACAAGTAATGGTAAACAATTTAAGTAGAAACTCCACTGTTTCCAGCAATAGCCAAATAAATAGATCCAATGATTGTATTTTTTCCTAATTGCCCAATTAATGAATATACTTTGTTATTTTATGTATATAGAAGATAAAAGACAGTTTAGAGAAGAATATGTCCATATATGTTACATGTTGCCTGGGAAATGTTGAGCACTCAAAAGCAGCAGCACGAAACTTCCTGCCTTTTCCTCCGCCCCACTTCTTTCTAATGTACATACCTGCAATTAATCAATCAAAAAGTAAGATACAAAATAAAGAATGAAAGATGTATGGGATTATAGCAAAACACATATAATAAAATAAACAAGTGAAAAAGTCACCAGAAATTAGGAAAACATTGAAAACTTGACAGGACTAATAATTCTCTTGCAAGCCAGAGCACTGCATTTGGCACTTAATTTTCTTGTACCCAAATTGAAATAAAAAAAAAAAAAAAACAGTAAATGTCACAGTTCTCATCATTAGAGAGGGGAAAGCATGACTATTCCTTAGAGACCTAAATGTTTTATTGGCACTAAATTCTAAAAGAATTTTTTCATGTGTTCATGTTCCTCTTGTTCATGTATCCTCTGGCAGGGGAAAATGGATGCTATTGGGTCCCCTAAAATCCCAGCACCTATATCCACACAGCATTTCCTCCATTCAGTCTTCCCTATTCTACAAGTGTGATCTCTCTAAAACAAAAATTTTAGTATCAACCATTTCCTGCACAGGTCCCTAATGCTTCAGGATGAAATCCAAATAACTTTTCCCAGAAGACAACGTCTTACATGGTCTGGTCTTTGCCCCTTCTGGATCTCTTTCTCCATTTCCACACTAAGTAGATTTCTGAATCCACTATGCTCTCTCCTACCTTCGGTACTCGCCCAAGCCCTTTCCCCTGCATAGCGTTCCCATTTCTCATTTTCTCAGCAGGCTAATTTGTACTTATATTTTCAACTCAGTCAGCCTTCAGCTCCTCTATAAACCTTTTTCAGGTGTAGAAATGTAGTGAGAGAGGAGCCCTCTCTGTGATGCCTCAATTGTGGTACTTAAAACACCGATTTTAGTTATCTGATTATTTGCCTGCTCCCTAGTAGACTGCAAGCCTAGATTGTGTTTTTAAAATCACTGTACTCCAAAGACTAATAAAATATTCTCCCATTAAAAAAATACTGAATAAACATTAAACTATGAAAGAAAAAATGATAGAACTCAGAAGAGTAGATATTAAACATATAGTTGCATTGACTTCATTTGTTTTTTTGTTATAAAAATTGATACAGGTTTCCAATTTTATTAAAGGCATTTGCAAATATTTCTATATCACCACTATTCCATAAAAGAAAGGATATTTGTACCAAAATTATAGGAGGGACATCATTTAAGAATAAAGGGCAATTCAGCCAGGCACAGGGGCTCACGCCTGTAAGCCCAGCACTCTGGGAGGCCAAGGCGGGTGGATCATGTGGTCAGGAGTTCCAGACCAGCCTGGCCAACATGGTGAAACCCCATCTCTACTGAAAATACAAAAATTAGCCAGGCACAGTGGCAGGCGCCTGTAATCTCAGCTAATCAGGAGGTTGAGGCAGGAGAATCGCTTGAACCCAGGAGGCAGAGGTTGCAGTGAGTCGAGATCCCACCACTGCACTCTAGCCTGGGTGACAGAGCAAGACTCTGTCTCAAAATAAATAGATAGATAGATAGATAGATAGATAGATAGATAGATAGATAGATAGATAAAGGGCAATTCTGTAAGTTACCATAGATAGAGACAATTTCAGAACTCTACTGAAATTGGCCCAGGATCATGACTTTCCATCAGACCAATATTGGGCAGCCATTGACTTCCATTCTTTTCCTCAAGTACAACTTCTCACTGAGGCCTTTGACATACAGCAAAAAGCAGACAATCAGTGGGAGTACTTTGTGAGATGGTCTAGAGAATAAACTAGGATTCTCTGTTGTTGATTGAAACTGGATCCACATGCTTTGGTAACCAGAGGAAATAGTGGTAAGTTTGACAATCTCTTAGGAAAAGTGAGTATATTCTTTAATCCTCACACCCCATCATTCCCTTCATAGCCACCATTTACACTACATCACTCGCCTGTGGTTGGCAGCCATGACATGCCTGGAATGAAATATGAACCTGCTCTTCTTCCCACCAGCTTTATCCCAGGCTAAATACATCCACAAGGACTTAGCCTCTGGCTCAGCATCAGGAGGAAAAGTAGCACCAAGATCATGCCCAGAAACAGCACAGTTGCCTTGGGGTTATCAGTCTGGCAAGTGAAAATGAATCTTTTCAGAGGGCTCAGCCTTCCTTTGCAGGAGCTTATTCACTTTGAAGTAAATCTTCATAATCACTTTCTGTTTGATTTAGGAGAAGTTTGAAAGCTGTCAGTGAGTTCTGCAGAGATTAAAAAAAATGCTCATCAAGAAGGATGAGGAGCTCAGATGCTGCAGGTTGGGCTCATGGGGACTGACACTTAATGACACTTCAGGCAGTAGAAGGGTAGTAGATTTACTCTGAGGTTCTACTACTGAGGGCTACTCTTGGTCATCTGCTGTTTAACTGACTATACATATGAAATATGAAAAATTTTGCACTTATTACTTGTGGCTGACATGTGTAATAAATAGGAAATAATTTCATGGAGATCTTTTTCTTAAATCTGGGACTAAGACTTATGCTAAGTATTACACAAAGCACATTTATTAGGTGCCTAGTTAATACTTCTGAAGTGTATGAATATATTTTTAAACAAAAATTTTTACAAGGGATATAATTCCTTTGCTAGCTCTGAACCTATTTCTTGATCTTTTTAATATTTCATTTTTAAAGGATTTATAGCCCCTGATATTTTCAAAAGAATATACAAAGGCAGAAAGCATATTAAATGAATTAAAAATCATAATATACACAGGTAAAAAGGAAATAAAGTATTAGTTAAGCATTGGATTTTTTTCTAAATTTAAGGCAACAGGGCTAAAAAATTGTTTCTATTACCATGATTTTATATAACTAAAGAAAACATGCAAAATCATTTGCAGCGACAAACTTTTTTTTCGAATTATAACTCAAGTAAGATTTTATTTTATGAGTGTTTGTATACAGACACACTGGAGTAATAGAGCTGGCATTGTGTACAATTTATAGAAATGCTATTTTAAAAGACTCCATATGAATATTTTGTAAAGGTTAAGGCTTAACATTAAATTAAAACTCATGGAAAGCGTTTCAAGTTGGGAAGGGATCTGAGACAAGAGTCCAAATAAATGCCACAGGACTGATTCTCTCAAATATCTGACGGCATGTGCCACCCTCTAGCAGGTGTTGGGGGTCAGTCAGTTAGTGATTGAATTCTCAAACAAGTACTTGTAGGACAAAAATTCTGTTCTTAATATAGAGTCACATGCTCAGGCCCAGCCCTAGGCTCAAAGAATCAGTCTCTAGGGGGAACAAAGGCCAGGAACCTATCTGTATTTTTAGTAATGTTCTATTAGCAATTTTCAGGCTAGACATAGTTGGAAAGCAGTGCTTTAGGTCACAGTTTGGTTTATGGAGTTGCTTGGTTCAATTTAGTTTAGTTCAGGTTCTAAAAGTACCTCGATGGGTGGGACCTGCACTACTAACGAGAAAAAGTGAGACCAGAATAAAGCACAACAATGAAAAACTCTACCAATGCCTTGTTTTTGTGCTGTTTCCTCCAACATTATTTGGTCATTGTTTTAACAATTGTGGAACACATTACCTTAAGAAAACTGTTTTAAAAACCGCATATTTGGAGAATGCCTTCAGGGAAGATACCCCCATTCATCTCATTCCACGGTTCTGCTTTAATTACTTTATAGGAAAGAGAACCATGTTGTAACTATGAAGTAAAAATTTAAGCTCTAGAATTATGTTTTCATATAGAAAGCCAACTAGGTACATAGACAAGAGATAAAGCAACCATTTTCCTCAAAGGACTTCTATGTATGCTTGACTGATTTCAAAATTCATTGCTATAAAACAGAAGATAAAATTTAATTCTGAAATTTTTAAGTTGGACTTTACAGCTCACTGTTTTTCCCCATCTGCCTTTTACCTACTCCCACAGACTGCATCCATGTGTACATAGTTCTCCTTTAAAGCTATCCTTAAATTTAATTCTTACTAATCCAGGTATTCTAGCTAATTCTAGATATCACCTGTATAAAAGTGTTTCCAGGATTATGGGCGAAGAAGTTGAAAGGGGAATATGCTATGCAAAATGTGATTTATTCCACAGACTATACTTTTATAGGATTGAGGGAGGAAAAGCAAATCTGCCTCAACCTACAGATTAAAAATTAAAGATCAAAGTTTGTCTTGATAATAACTTTACCCAGGCAGGATTCTTTCTTGACCTCCACAAGGTCAGAAGTCATGCTTTCTATCTGCACAGCTTGAGAACTGACAAATACCTTTCAAATGCATTATCTCACTTAATCATTATAACAACTCTGAGGGAGAACATAATCCCCACAGGAACAGATGAGGAAGTTGAGGCACTGAGGAGTTCAGGGTTTGCCCAGTGTCACCCAGCTTGTGAGTGACAAGGTCAGGCTTTAGGCCTTTGTGTCACAGGAATGGGTTTCAAATCCACCCCAGCCATCAGTCACTGACACATGGTGGAAAGAATGTTAAAGATGAAGAAATAGTTTCCTAGAATAAAGTTACAGCAGTCTGTGCATCCTTCTGCAGCTAATAACTGGGGCATCAATTTCCTTTGAAATTCATGGCCCTAAATAATCAGCTTCTTAATGGAAGGTACAAAAGACTTAGTGCTGTAATTTATGATGCTGATCCTCATCTACAATTAGATTTCACAGACCAGGAACTTGAGATATAAAAAACCACTAACACAACATCTTTGTCAATATAGAAAATTACTAGTATGTTCATATCTTTACAATATCTATTTCTTATTAAAAAGAAAAATGCAATAGGCCATCTTCCATCTATACTAAGTTTGATAAGATCACCATATTTAAAAATCTATATATAAGGCAATGAGATAAAGGTCTGCTTACCCCTCCTTCAGGTCATTAATGGGAAGTGGCACCCTGCCACCCCTGTCTAGGGCCGATGTGATGTTTATGGCGTTCAGGCGCTCTGGCTGCCACACATTTTTCACTGCCCCAAGAAAGTCTCCAAGAACCTCACTGGCCAACATTTCTTCTACATTCATATTCTTAATGAAGAATTCTGCTTGATATGGCAACGGGAAGTCTAATTTTGGTGAAAAAGGGCATGCATATCTTTAATGAAGTAGTCTTTTAAAAAGGAAACAAAAGAACAATTTGCGATTTGTTGAGTTCTGTCATAATCCTGGCAGCAGGAAGCAATATTAATACTGACTTTAAAGGCTTTCTGTTTAACAGAGGATGTATCTAAAAACATAACTGACATTAGAAACAGAACTTTATCTACAATATAATAAAATCCAAGGCTCATCAGAGGCTCATCAGGGCAATTTATAGTTATAGAATTTGGCAAAACAACTAAGAAAAGCTAAATCTACATTTTAAATTTATAATATTACTGATCTTTTGGGGAGCATGCTAAAATATTACTTTTTCTGAAATAAAAATCAATTATATGTCCAAAAGGAATTCTAAAAACCAGAACAATTCCACAGTTTTTAATCACACTATAATTAAATATTCTAGAAAAATTATAAAGTTCTCATGGAATTTCACTTCACATTGTTGGAGATTTAGTGTTTTTTCCTCCTCAATGTGTCATCAAAATTTCCCTCTAAATATTTCATGATTAACATCTTAAAACAACCCCATGTCAAATTCAGCCTTTCAATATGAGAAACTGTAAGTAAATATAATTTGTTACTCAAATGCTACTCTTCAATTACAAATCATCACTCTCTATATTCTAATTGTTCTCTTACGATAAATAATAGCTTTCTGTTTATTTAATAATATTTCTGTAAGAATAAAGGTTAATTTTTTAAATGTATGTACTGTGAGGCAGGCCAAGCTAGGGGACTTAGGTGAATTAGAACATTTAATTCTCACAACAAGAGGGTGAGTAGCTGCTTGTGTTTTTCATTGTACTTTCATATGTGAAAGCTTATCTTTAGAGAGGTCCAGAAACTTATCTCATAATGCGAACTTACCTTGTACGATTTTTATCTATGCTAAAAGAGACTGCATATATAAGGTGCTCAGCAGAGCTCCCAAAACATAGTAGGAGCCTATAAAATATTAAATGTTAGCTCTAATTATAATAATATGGAAAGGTTGATTATCTGAATTTTTACTTTAAAAAGACAAGAAAATGTTTCTAGGTGCTACACAGATTTAAAGTCCCCAGTAGTAATTACACTATGTATATCCTCTCATTTATTTCAATAAAATTCATGTATCTGTAAGATATTCCACTTTTATTTAATGAACAAAAAATAAAAATTACATTAAGTACCTAAAATCTTGGTTAACTTATTTCTTATGAAGCATCCTATTAAAGGACATTTGATGCCTGAGATGAAGTCAAAGAAGAAACTACGGCTTCAGAATTTTCAAGAGTTTTCTAGAGTGTGGTCATCACTTTTTAAAGATTTAGTTTTTCAAAGCCCTAATCATAGAAAGTTCTTTGCTTATCTCCTATATTGTTACTTGTTCTGCTTACAATTTTGTTAGATTTCCTTAATGTATAGCCCATCTGCAATTTAAAATATATTTATTCTCATATATGCAAATAAATTTCCTGTTTTATAGACATATTTCCTGTTTTATACAGATAAATAGCTTAATCATGCTACATTTATCTGCATACCTAGAAATAGTCATGCAGAAATGTGTTATGAGAAAGTTTCTTGGCAATAAATAATAAAATATTTATAAATAATACAAATACAGCTTTTGAATATGCCAGAAGTCTAAAATCTATTCATTTCATTCAATGTTTTTACATCCAGTTTTCTTAAAAAGTATCTAAAACTTTTTTCTTATGATCAGTGCTACTTTCTGGAGAATTATTATCTGGCTTTTCCTGTTCCACGTGACCCAGCTTCATGGCTCCTTTTCTGAGACCTGCTGCAAAGCCTGTGGTTGCCACCACACCCCTCAGAGGCTTTGAGCTGGGCAGCTGCCTGCTATCTACCCATCCAAGAGCTGCTGCCAGGCCTCCCAGAGATGAGTCACAGCAGCTTTCTAACTCTGGGGAAATCCCATGCCTGCTATATTTGGAAATCACAGAGGCCAAGAGAACAGTAGGCCAACAGATTGGTGGCAGGCCTCTGAGGCACTAAACCCAATTTAGAGAATCACTTTATGTACTCTCCTTGAGCTTCATGCGGTGTGAGTCTACATGACTAATTTCCCATTAGGTCTCTCAGAACAGGAGATAGCTGGGCAGGGAGTTGGACAGAGCATGATTACCCTGATATATAACTTTTGTTATTTCTTTTCCTAAATCTAATCTGGGATAAATAACATGAGTGTAGGCCATGCTCAAACATGTACATCCTACTGCACATATACATTTCTGTCTAGACCAGCAAGGACAAATGCATGGACTTTAGTGCAGTGGTTCAAATAGGTTTGGGCCACTAACCCTACACAAAAAGCAGAGGAACAAGCACTGCCTGGAGTAAAGGTGGAGGCTTCTAAAACCTGTCTACTACTCCTTCTCACTAGCACACCTTCCAAACCCGTTATTTAGACAAAGAGCCCTGCTGCCAATTTTCAATCCTACAGTTGTCTAGCAGTCTTCCATTAGTATCTACTTGACCACAGGTCCTCATACGTCAACAACAACATCTATTGAGATGCCTTGAGTAATCTGTATCTATAGCACTGAGACTAGATTTGAGAAGGAAGAAGTTCAAACTATAGAACAAGCTTTCAATTTGTAGGGACTCTCACACCTGACAGAGTTTTGAGTCCCTTTGAGAGCATAATGGTGAGGTGAGATGGTCCAAGGCCACTGTAGTATAACTTTATAACTGTAATGATGAATTCCTAAGGAGGAAGGAAACTTTTCAATTATTCTGCTCATTAAGTGTATTCCAATTCTACAGGGCCAGCTTAGACAGCATGTAAGCATCCAATCACCACTGTAGTCAAGAACAAAAATCTCCCTGATCCAAACATAAATACCTACCAAAAGCCTTTGGGGAGTGGCAGAGTGGACAGGGAGTCTTCTGTCCAGGCCCACAGAACTGGCACTTGGACTTGCTTTTCATATATGAAGGTCATTTTAAATTTTAAACTTGCACATTTGTTGTCTACAATTGATACCGGTAAACACCTGGGGGAAAACATTCACTTAAGGGGGTTTAAGTGTTCAAGCAATCTCTCCATACACGTTTAATTTTACAGAAATTCCTTCTTTCATATCGTGTAAAAGTAATTTTTAACCCAGCCTTGACTGCATTATCCTTAATGCTAAATTAGTAGGTTCTGATAAAATGTTTGGTGTTTGCTCATTTGTTTTTAGTTGCACTAGTAAATAGAAGCAAAAATTCCCCTATCAAGAATGCACAATTGTTTTCTTGTTTTTAGAGGGAAAAAATTCTGGATCAGTTTCCCTCCTGTCATTCTCATAAATGATATCTAACATAGGGAGGATCATTCCATGATTTATACAATTCAACTACAGGCCAGGTGTGGTGGTTCGTGCCTGTAATCCCAGCACTTTGGAAGGCCAAGGCAGGTGGATCACATGAGGTCCGGAGTTTGAGACCAGCCTGGCCAACATGGTGAAACCCCATCTCTACTAAAAATACAAAAAATTAGCCGGGCGTGGTGGCAGGTGCCTATAATCCCACCTACTCGGGAGGCTGAGGCAGGAGAATCACCTGAACCCAGGAGGCGGAGGTTGCAGTTAGCCGAGATGGTGCCATTGCACTCCAGCCTGGGTGACGAGAGCAAGACTCCATCTCAAAAAAAAAAAAAAAAAAAAAAAAAGAAAATTAACTACAAAGTATTTGGTGATATTTTCCCAATTGATTAAAATATTTGAGAGTGTAATTCTGAGAATACTTCCTTATCCCTAACCTTCAAAATTCTTAGGAAATCACTTACAATTTGAGCATATGAAACTTTAAATTGCTGAAAGACTCTACAAATTACTAATACACTATAAACTATTTAGGAAGGAAATTGTACCCTAAGTTATGGTTTATTTGTTTTCCAGAAACCCTATATTATCACATATACTTAGACTATTACCTACAGTAAATTTTTAAATAAAATAATAAAACTAGTTAGTAATTATTTTTTTTGAGACAGGCTCTCACCCTATCAGCTAGGCTGGAGTGCAGTGCTCCAGCCTTAACTTGTGAATCCTTACCCCATACTTATAAGAGAAATGCTACTGTTAGTCCCATTTTAAGGTAATGAAAAAGGCTTAGAGAAATCAGAGGACTATCTGTTTGGCTTCCTATCTGAGTTTTCACCATCATAACACACCATAATATTTCATAATAAATTACATATTGCTTAGTTTTCTTTTCTATATCTTATTATTTCATCAGTTATATTAGGTATGTGGCATTTTAAAATTCTTAACTATATTTTATGTAGTTATAAAACATAATGAAATACTTCTTGTAAATAAGAAATGATCAACATATTTTCATACCTACCTTCTGCAGACATTATATTAATTATCAAATTATGCCTTGCAGTCTCAAAGGTGCGCCTGTTGTAGGCAGTTATCTATTATAAAAGGAAAACCATATTAAAGAAGTGAAATGTTCTTTGTAAAATGAAATTCATTAAGGATTAAAATGAAAACAAATTGTCATTCTTTCCATTTTCATTATTTGTTGATATACTTACAAAATATTCCTTCTCTGGGCAATGAGAACTCAGAGCTTTTAGCAATATTATGGGAAAATAAATAATTAGTCAGGTCTATTTAATATACTGAAACAAAAAGTTAAAATCAGAAAGACTCTTTCATAGAAGGCCATTAAGCACTGGTAGCAATGCAGATGCATCATTAGTAAATGGATTAACCATTATGAATTACTTACCGGTGATGTTCTAAGATTTCAAAAAAAAAAACAATAATTTTTGTACTTTTAAATGGAGTTTAAGAATTATAATGAAAAGTACACTTTAAAACAAGCATATCTTTGTGTTTTTTTGCATTTAGTACTAAACTGCACCCCAATCAGTCAAAAAATGTCATAAATAACCCTTTGGAAATCATATCTCACTTACGATGGGAGTAAAGTAGTAAGGATCATAGTCCATGAAGCTTATGGAACATGCTCAAAAACACAAATCAATCCCTTCATACGGGCAAATATTAGTAAACATTTGCAGAGCCAATAGACTTACATCAAAGTCAATTCAGAAACAGCCAGTGCAAACAACACACAAAGCAAAGGCCAACAACAGGATATGGCTTCAAAACTTAAGGCCTATTTAACTTTATAACAGATATTAAATCATTCAGACACATCTGCAGTACCTCAAAAAAAAAAAAAAAAACAAATGATTGTGTCAAAATCTTAGAATCCCAGCACTAACCTTCTGGCAATGATTGCAGCTGGAGGTGACACTGAGACAAAAGAGTAGGATAAAACTGACTTCAACTAAAAATAAATATCTTGTACATTTTAAAACAAATATCAAAGATTTTTATACATTACATGTGTCAAAAAATAAGTTGCAGTCATTGAAAATACTGAGTTAGAACAGTAAGAATTTTGAAATAAATAATTTCAAACTTTTAACAATGTTTAAAAGGTATATATTTTGAAAGGCATATTACTCCATAAAGTTAAAAGAACCTCTCTCTCCAGGATTTGTCAAATTTCCATCATATTTAATTATTTCCTTGCTGTTATCTGTTGGGACACATAATCAATTAATTTCACACCAGACATTAAAATTAAGACTAGCCATTAAACAAACTAGGAACTTTTGCTCAAATGAAACATACAAAAAATGCAAAATAGATTTTGTTTGAGAAACTTAATCATTTGAAAAGTTTGCCCTGCAAAAAATTTAATCACATTTTCGATAAAAAGTATGATCCTCTACTATTTGTTACAATATCATGAAGCTTCAGCTCAGAAAAAAAAATAGATTTTTTCAAATTAATACCAATATTTTTATGGGTAGCCTTCCCTTAATCATCACAAATTTCATTATTATAAATTTCATAAATTCCAATAAATGTCTTTATTTTTAAATAATGCAGACTATTGAAGGGAGTGAAGAATATTTCATATGAGGAGGAAGAATTTTATTACCTGATTTTATAGTTGATGCTTAATTTTAACAGCTATAACAGAATGTAGTCCTTCTATCACTTCCAATGAGACATTTAACTGCTGTAATATCCTCAGATTTTACTTATTATGATGATGTGAAGACCGTCAAAGCAGAAGAAAATGTGTCTATGTGTGCATACTTTATTTTTGATTCCCCAATTTCTAAAAGAGAGCTGATCTATTTTAGATACTTAAAATCTAAATATTTCAGATAAAAATCTACTGAATGAATTAGTAGACTTATATGATTAAATATTATATATTTAAGATACAAAAATTCTTGACTAAATAGAATATTTTAAAATACTATACCTGTTACTATAAATGAATGTAAAAATGAGCTATTTACAGATAAGTCACTATATTATATGAAAGATATGGTAAACTTTCATTTTTATCTTTTTACTATATTTTTATACATATTCATAACACTGTATGTTAGTCATAAAGTATATAATGAATGCACTCACAATGAACTCTTACGAAACCATCCCAGTACATGTGTTTCTCTCCTAGCCTAAGCCCTTACCTCTCCCCAACCAGAAGTAGTCATTCTGGATTTGGTGTTTAATGATCCATTCATTTAAAATACAGTTTTATTATAATTGCATGAATGCTTAAAGCATATGGTTTAGTTTGCCTGTTTTTGAGCTCTACCAAAATGGCAAACTATTACATGTGGTCTTCTAGTACTTTTTTTTAATTGAACATTGTGTTTAAAACACTTATCCATATTGCTGGGCAAGCTTAAGTTCACTATTGCTCTGAACATTCACTGTGTGAATACACCAAGATTAATATATTCTCTTGCTGATAGACTTTTGGGTCTCTATTGTTTTGTGGCTTTCCAGTGTTGTGCTATAGAAATGTTGCTTGATGAGCATGATTGTACATGCCTCCAGGAGGGCATTTGCAAGTACTTCTTTGGGGCATATTGCTAGAAGTAGGACTGCCAGATAATAAGGTACAGGGATACTCAACTGTATGAGATATTCAGTACTGCTTTCCAAAGTAGTGATGCCAACTCCCACATCCACCTGCAATGCATTTTACTGATGGCAAAATTTTCATTGTGATCTCCATCTGAATATTCCTCATTACCCATAAGAGCAAGCTACTTAAGTTTATTGGTGTTTGTGTCTCCTCTTTAGTGAAATATCTGTTTCTTATTAAATTGCAGGATTTCGTTTTTATTTTAGATACTCTTAGTCAGCTATATGTGTTGAAAATATCTTCTCCCAGTTTGTGGGTTGTCTCTTTAAATCATGCTCTGGTTTAATGGTTGATAAACAGACATTCACAAATTTCATATAGTGAAATTGATAAATTTTTTCTCTTAAAAATATTTAGGTCTTACTTAACAAATCCTTCCCTATCCATAGGTCAAAGGGATTTTTCTACATTTTAATATAATTGTTTAAAAATTTGCATTTTACATGTAATCCCTAATCTACCTAGACTTGAGACCTGGCATATATTCTGTTAGATTTATTCCTAGTACCTCAACATTTTTGTTGCTATTAACAATGGTATTTTTAAAAACGTGTATTTTCTCAATACATGCTATTCATGTGTAGAAATGTAACAGTAATTTATAATGATCTCACAGTTCACTGCTAGCCTTTCTTAAGATTCTTAATAGTCTACAGACCATTTATATCATTGATGGTTTCCATTTCTTCTTTTTAAATCCTTAGGGATTTAATTTCTTTTTCTTACTTTACTGTACTGGCTGGGACCTCCAATACATTCTGTAATAGATTTATCAGACAGAGTCATTCTTGTTTTGTTCCTGAATTTAAATGAAATTTCTCTAACATTTTACTATGAAGAATGATGTTTGCTATTACTTTTGGTAAAAACTGGCAAATTAAGGAACTTCACTTCTATTCCTAGTTTGCCAAGAGCTATTTTTTCTTATCAAGAATAGGTAGTAAATTTTAATAAACACTTTTTCCATAACTATCATGACAATTATGCTGTTTTTCCTTCTTTAATCTAATAATGTGGTGAATTACATTTATATATTTCTTTTATAACTTTTACTGAATATTTAAAAAAATTAATTTGACAATAGCTCAAACTAACATGCTTCTTCTAAGTACCTGTCTATCTTATAGCTACACTGCCTTAAGGAATATGATTTATAGATAGAAATCACTGAACAGTTAATACAAACTTCAATTCCAACTGAATTGGCCAATGTGGAAGCTCACATCCACAGTACACAGCTGACTAAAACTTTGGAGAAAAATTCATAGTATGTAATCCTCTGAAAGGCTGTATTCTTTTAGTTTATACATCCATTCATTTTTTTAAAGTATTGTATTAATTCCTACTAAAGATTCAATGTAACAATTGTTTTGTTGTTGTTAATTTCTAGTATCTCCCAGCTACAATGCTAGGTGCTGGTGAGGACCTGATGAATGGTAACATCACCATCACTTCTAGAATAAAGGCTAAACGTACCAGGATGGCTTACAGAGCCCTCAAAGATCTGCCCCTACCAGCATCAACGCCTCCCATTCCCATCATTTACCTACTGGGGTACATCCTATTCCAGCCACACTTATAGTTCTCTGAGACCATGTGACTTTTCTTATACCTCTAAGATTTTGATGTGTTGTTTCCTCCGCCCAAGATGGCCTTCCTTCTACTTTCTCAAGTAAATTCTTTACCTTCTTACAACTCTGCATCAAACAGCACCTTCTTACTATAGCAGTTATTACAGTGTTGGCTAAGTATTTGTTTACATCCCAGTCCTCCAACCCCTGAATTGTAAGAAGACATGGCAAGATTCACCTATTATTTATCATTCTATCCCTAAGCACCTATCACAATGCTTGGCACGTAGCAGGGGTATATGTCTGTTGATGGCTATATTTCAATGAACATAAAACTTGAATTCAAAATACAGAGCAAATAAGTCTATCAAGTCTACAATTATTTTCTCAAATAGAATTCATATTATAATAATCTATTTCTTTTAAAGTCATTTTTTTTCACAAATTTAGACTGTCATTTTTAATATAAAAGCTGAAACAAAAACTTTATAAACAGAAAAGAATGGCACATTTCCAAATGTTATCTACTGTGTTTCCATGCACAAAATATTAAAAACCACCATCAGGTAACTTTAGTTTCAACACTTAAAACTCAAATTACAATACACACACACACACACACACACACACACACACGTATAGTTTTGCTCTTTCTAGGTGTAAATTACCTCAATGATTGTTGGCTTCCCCACATTTTCAGCTGTTGGGGACCCATATAGGACTCCATCACTATATGGTGTCCTTTGGATATATCGAAGCCATCCAGGTCGGTCTGGGTAACCCATTAAATTTGTATTAAATGTTATGGGATCATTACTAATCTCGCCTAGATAAGAAACAGAGAATTAAGACATAAGACAGTTATTTTCACACATGTTGCTTTGGTAGTTTCAATCAAAACATTCTGTCTAAAATTTTTTTCTTACATTTGTAGCCAACTAAATACACACATACAAAACCCATCTGGGAATTTAAATTAGGGCACCACGTTAAAAAAATCCTTTTGGTTGTTTAATTTGTTTCAAAATCTGATGCAACAAAGAAAGCAGATTCATACAATTTTCTTGGAAATATATTTTTGGTCACCTAACAGTGATATAGTTCTGCCAGTGAGACAACTATCTTTCAGGAGAATTCCCTAATCATGCTGATGTACTCATTCTTTTGCGAAATATTCCGTTCATGAAACTCTGGACACTATCATATGAAAGATATTCCAAAATTATAAAAGTCTCATCAAAACAAAAATAATGTAATTTTAAAACACTGGAGGATAGGATGAAAAAGACCTTACAAATCCATAACAACTGTACTAACGACAGCATTTATTAATCACAAGCAATAATAACAGCATCATTTATTAGCACATCCTGGCCCTGTGTTAAATGCTTTACAAGCCGTATTTCATCTTCTTGAATACTATTAGGAACATGGCTAACTATATTGTGGAAGAGTTTTCAGGTACAGTATTCATCATATAATCTTCAAAAAGAATAGTTATATCAATTCTAATGCTAAAAACATTCTTATACAATATAATTTTCAGAAAATTCACTTTTATTTGCTGCTTAAGGAAGAGCTGTAATGATATGTTTTCTCTTGCTATTCTTTGTATATCTTCATTAACTTGATGGCATTTATGATCACTCAAAATAACATATTTAAACCAATAGTGAATTAAATAAGACTTCATAATTGGTATCACTTAAAAGGAAAAATTAATCTCCATAATATTATTATGGAGTTATATAAAATTATCTCCTATTGTAAAAGCTTTTTAAAAGCTCTTACCTAATGCCATTTTTCATTCTCCTCTACAACATATGTATAGTTTTCCAAAAATCAATGTACTATGTGAGAATCTAAGTCTTAATATAGAAAATCATAAGTTTACAGCTATAATTATTTCCATGTGAATATAGGTAGATCACTTGTCAGAGACATAAAACTCAAGACTGAGAATCCAGAAATATGCTTTCTTTAACATTCAAAAATAAATTATTTTTGTCTGTAATTAAATTTCTAATCTGTAAATGAGAAATATCCTACAACAATTTGTCACATATTTAGACCATTTGAAATAATGTTAATGATATTTTATCATATATGTCTAGATTATGCAAATTAAACAAAAAATTTAGTACGTTAACTGCTTTTTTTTCCTCACAAAGAACATACCAGGTTTTGGGTAAGGTGGAAATTCCCCCTTAAAATATTCTCTTTCCAAAACATGAACAAAGAGGACACCTGCTGATGGGTATACATTCCGATCGGAGTGTACCTTGGAGAAAATACTGTACACTGAAAACAAAGAGGAAAGATAAGTGACAGAAAGACAAATAATGAGATACGCCCTTGATAATTCAGCTTACGCTGTTTATAAAGAGGGGTCTCACTATGTAGACATTTCTGGAAAAACTGAAGCAACATGCAAGGAAACTGTTAATAACAATTTGTTTTAAATGGAAGTGATTTCAGGACAAAACGGGAAAAAATTCTTTTGATTTGTGTTTACAGCCTTTTCAAACACTACATAGACGAAATTATGCACATTTAATATTTTAGACTGTTATCAAATAATGAAGCTATCCATAATATCTTTTTGGTAATTTCTTTTTACTTGAAGTTATTACCAACAAAATACATCATGAGAACTGACCAGCTACATAATTGCTACAGATTTTTTTCTTCTTTCCTTTTTTTTAAAGCAAAGTACAGAGTAATTTTTAAGTGGTAAGAATCCATACTATACTAATTGTTTTCTAGACAAAGCATGTCAGACTATATAACACTATCAATACATGTAATGCGGTTTTTACGTATACTTATAAAAATGCATTGGATACTTTTTCTGGGTATTCATTCCTCGCATCTCTTGTAGAAATGATTTATTCAATTTTCCCTGATCTTGATATTTAATAATTCAAACAATATAATCTATTACATTATGCTGCATCCTAAATAAGCAATAACAATTACATAATAAAATTCAGGCAAAATAATTTAAGTGAAATAAGCAAATTTCATGATTTACCAGTTACTTAAGACATATGATATGAGTACATTAAAATGACCAATTGTTTTGATTAGTTTCCACTTATTGTTTTTGCTCTGATAGCATCTTCTCCACTAACACATTATTGCCATTACTCTTGTCACTTCTACAATCTCTTTTGGGTTTCTATTTTCCTGATTGGCTAGTGGCTGCAATTTTTAGATAGATAAACCCTATCAGGCCAGTTCTTTCTTTTAAGTCATTAATGGATTTGTAAATATGGTAATTAACCTTATGAACCACAAGGCTGCTCACTCCAAGCTCACAACTTACTAAAAGCCTTGGATAGCAAGATCACTGAACTACATTTTTCAGCACAAAAATAAAAACTCCCACAAAATGTTTCTTTATCTGTGAAAACTTGTCCCTGCAGTTCGGTGGATGGCTGCCAGAAAAGGGGGAACTGAGCTAAAATATTTGACTTGTAGCTTCACGTATCTACAGATTTACTACTAAAAACATAACTTCAAAGGCTGTGTAACAGAGGGAAGGAAGCTACAAGTTATGTTTAACCTAGGTATGCAGAGAGATCTATTCTTTCCTGATTTGTTTTGTACTAGTATTCATAAGTGATCTTCCCCTGTGGCATTTACAGTACCCAACTTCTACTCAAGAACAATGTACTTACCAGCAGGAATAATCCCATTCCCCGAAACAAGAATGAATGAATCACAGAAAAATAGTAAAGATGAGAATTTTATACTTTTTTTTTTTTTTTACCAGTTTGATACCACAATGTACCCTGAATGTGAGGTGCTATGGGGAATATGAAGATGAAAGAGACCCTGCCACTGCTTTCCAGGAGTTCACCATCTGGTTTGGGAGACCAACATCCACCTAACTATGTATTATCGCAGAGGTAAAACTGCTTTGGCAACACCTGGAAATATGGGAGGAGCAATTAAGGTTAGACAGATTCAGAAAAGATTTATGGAAGAAGTGGAATTCAATATGGCTCTTAAAGTACTACAGTAGTAGGATTCTGAAACTCAGAGATGTGGAATTTCAGCATTTCACAGTGAACATATGTGCAAGATACAATACTGGATACTGTGGGGGCCTTTCAGGGAAGGGAATTAAGTCAGTAATGCTGGATCCTGGGGTAAATTTAAGGTAGGGGGAGGCAAAACTGGGAAGAAAAGAAGAGTCAAAATAGGGAGTTTTGAACTCCTGCTAAAAAGTCATTTCACTCTGTATATCAAAGTATTTAAATTCAGGATCACAACCCTACATCCAAAGCAGAGAACATTACAAATAATCTAAAGGAATCTCTTTGTAGTTTATCTAATTATCTAATTTATTCTTTCTAGAGATTAAAAATACCTTGAAGTACAGCACTAAGTTTTATTTACCTTGCTATTTTCTCGGCAGCTAGAAGAGAGTCTGGTATATTTGAATAATTGTATCAATGCCTATGGAATGGATGAGTACATTCTAATACAAAGTACGGCAGAGGTAAACACAAGTTTCCTATTAGTGAACTAAATATATATAATACTTAGAGGGATAGCATTCTGTAGATTATCATCCTTCATTGACATTATAAACTAATAGTCTCCCTTAGTATTTGCTGCTATAAGGTGGTAAAAGCTAGCTAACAAAGCAAAATGAAAGGTTGTTCATATTAAATAATACTGAAATGATTCCATTTTCTACATTGCCCTCCACAGGTCCGGAAGTGGAACCATTAAAGAAAGGGTACCTGCCACTCCATATCATCTCACTTCAAGAACTTGCATAGAACATCTCAGTTTCTGCTTTTATAAAAAACATTTCTGCGTTCTACAGAGCCAAGACACAATCTACCATGGCCCTCCTGGGTTTGAAGATGACAAGCACATTTCTTTATTCATGTGTACTCAATTGCCTTTCAGCAATCTGCTGAACTGCATACTTGCTGGTCAGTTACCTTGGCAACTCCACAGTAAAAGCTGCTTCACTTTAAGTATAGTATGCCATTCACTTTGAGAAAAACATGATACAGATGTATGACACATTCATCATCTAGAAATGGAAAATGACTAAGCCACTATGTTTTGTTTGTAAAAATAATACTTCCTTTCTGTAGCATCAGTTTAAATTACAGGCACCCACACAACATTTTAGAGGAGTGCCCTTTGCCTTTCCCTTTCGCATTTGTTACTTGCAAAACAAATAGCTCTTCAACAGAGGCAATTTAGGCAGTATTTACACCTATGCTTCCTTTCAAAAACAACAAATGACACAGAGAATTCGAAGCTATAGGTTCTTGTTCTAAACGTGAGCTATATAAATAAAGCTGATGGGGTCCACTCCAACACCTACAGAGGCTATTACTAACAGTTAACACATGTTGCAGTCACATATGCCCAGGCAGCACTCACAAACCATAAGCTTAAAGCATGTTGTTTTCCTTAAGAGCAAGTCTTGAAAATCAAATTTAAACACTCTAAGAATCCACAACACTAAGATCTAATAATCTCTGAAATATACATGTGTACAGTGCCATGCTAATCAAGCCAAGGTAACAGGGTCTGGCCTCTCTGTGTATCGCATGGTTTTGCAATCTTCTACGGCTGCAAATCCATTACCTCTGCAAACATATGCCACTAGATATAAATGAAACTGGAAACCTATGGGTGGTTAAATCCATGCAATTGTATCACTATTAATGGGAAAAACAATGAGACCAAAAGTCCAACCCGCAAGAGGTCAAAAATATCATCTCCAAATAGCAAGCATAGCTAGATTTACAAAGATTAAAAACTTCTGAAGACAGGTAGTCATAAGGAACAGAATTTTTTAAGTAATAATTACATATCTGAGTAGAGAGAGCCAAAGGGGTATGTAAGCAAGTAGCTGGGATCATTATCTCACTCTCCCTAAACATAGATCCAATGTATCTCATCACCATGTTACCAAAACCTTGTCCACAAAACCGTTGTCTGTATGTTTCATTCACAGGGTATAGAATCTGCAGCCATTTCAACAACTCTATATTATGTGACAGCATAGAGCCCAGAATCAAATAACAGACCATGAAAGCAGTAGCAAAAAAAAAGGGAGCTCATGCTAGCTAAACAATGTCTTGTTTTCCTTTACTAATAGTCCAGTAGAAACTCTCTCTCCATAATGAAAATATATGGGTGTGCACGTGTGCTTATTACAATTACCTTCAAAGCAAGTTTGAATGTATTTAGTAAACATTAAATTTTGAAAGTACTACGGTGGTACGCTGCCAATGAATCCACAGCATATAACTTCACAATTCTCACAATGATTATTCTTAATGGCATATGCATAAGCACAGGCACACACACAGCCCCTTCGCTACAAAAATGTCCAGAGAACACTTGCTGTTTCTTTTTCTGCATCACCAAGAACAATTACATGGCTATAAAGATAAAATAACAACTGAGTATAAGACCCTGCAAGTTTGAGCTAGTTTTAAATCTTAAAGCCATCTCTCTTCTGAAATCTTTGAGAAGAAAGTCATAAAGTATTGTCAATATTTATGTCCGGGTGACTTTTATTAGGTACCCAGTATGTTTAGGTCTCTCTTATAGATGCTTTATTAATAAACTAATCACTTTAAAATGTCCATTTATATCATCATTTTCTAATTTTTAAGGTTTACAAGGATCTAATAAAATCTCAGTTTACCAGAACCACATGAAATGAATTGTTCCACAGAGCTGATGTTTCTGAAGTACTCTGCAGTTGATTCTTTTTCATGATGGTATAAGATCATCATTTTGTACATCAATTGTTGCACTCTGCTCTATTATACGGTGATACCCGTATGGACTGTTTGGTTGCCTTGTCATTTACCGATCACACTGTGGGTCCCAGTCTGCTAATGCTTTTTAAGGTTGTGTGTTTTACAGATTTTGTTTTCTCTTTTGTAGACAAGTTGTCAGCTGTCATTTCTCATTGCTATCAGTATGTTTCCCATAGCAGCTTCTCTATCCCCTCTAATTTGCTGTTATTAATCGGCTGCAGGTTTAGAAACCAGACTACCAAATGAGGCAGGGTTGCACATTGAAGTAAAAACAAATGCGTGCTGTTTAACGCACATAGGGCTCTGCTAGATGTAAAAGACAGGAGCCTGCATTCGCAGCATCTATTTTGGCTGCCGAAAGACTCTTTTGTGGCGTATTTCCTGGTTCTTAGTTGACGCAGTACACTTCTGAATAGATGATCTTACTATACTTGAGAGCCATTACTTAAGGTGATGGCAGCAGAAACTCTGTTATAAAATACATTCACAAATAAATAGGTGTACAATTGAAAGTCTTAATTCAACCCATATATTACATAACTATGAACTGTCAAATAAAAAATGGATTGAATGCATTGTATAAAACAATTACTTACATATTCGATATGTGGGAAATACACTGCACAATTTAAACAAAGAGATCTATGGATTAAATGATATGTTGCCCTTAGTTATAGCTAAATCAGCCTAAGATACTATAACACAATATAATTAATAAGTAACATTAATAAGCAATTAAAGTCTATTTCTAAAAGCATTTCAATTTTATCAATTTGTTTCTCACATGAAGAGTTTGAAGATGGAAGCTGTTCATTGGGAAGCATCGCAAAGGTGTTTTAACTAAGTTCAAATTATTTAAATATGATAGTATATATTTCACAGCTAGGAAATTAGTTGTTCAAGTAATTAGAACTTAGTTTAAGTATTGCCTTAACAGTAAGTATTATCTAAAAAAATGTTTTGGATAAGAATGATTAAGAAGGTTTTAAGGTATGTTGAGGATACAAAGAGAGTACTAAACAGCCACCTATCTGCTGTATCTTTTAAAATAAATTGTTGCCTAAGCAACTAGGTATCATCATCCCTGATAATTAAAAATGTTAAGTACTGACAAAAAATAATACTTCTCGTCTCATATTTTATAGTTTTAACATCTAAAAACTCTTTATGAGATTCAGAGTCCCTGTATACACAGGAATTGAACAAGAGGCAAATCTCACTTGCTGTCTCTGCATCAAAAGAACTCATTTCAAAGTTTGCATAGCCTGATACATTTATGGATTCCTTTCTAATTTATTTTTTTAACATGTTGTTACTACAGTCAAATTGAAATTTAATTATTAAGCCAGGTAATTGCTGTAGAGAAATATTTTAAGAGAGATCAATATCCAGCCAGTTAGACAACCTGTTTTTGTTTTTGTTTTTCTCACTAATTTTTACCTTGTGTTTTATCAATACAACTTTATGAATCTTGGCTTTGAATCAAAAGCTTTTCTCAGCAGTCTGCACTTCACCTTTAATTCACTCAACATCAAAGTACTGCAGGCCATTCATCTGGCATTGGCCAGCTATTGTTTTTTTTTTCAGTCACAGATAGTCCATGCCTTGGCTGTGGAATCCATCACTAAGAAGGCATTACAGTGTCTTTGTAAACTTCATTTCTCTAAGAGATATGGCCACTTTTCTTTACATGAAGTAGGAGAGGAAACCATTACTTGAATCTTCTACAAAAAAGCAGAAGAGTTTCTTCATGATATTTTCCCCAACTAAAACCACTTACTTTCAGTTTTTCCAAAGTGGAACTAAACATCTTGATTATTGTGTGATTTCATGTGTGTGTGTTTTTTAAATGTCAATCGGAAAGAGGTTGCAAACCATTGCTAATTGGTGATCAATAAGCTTAGTGTCATAGCATGCTACATTGAAAAGAGCTTTATATGTCATCCTGTCTGGGCATGCCAAATATATTTCTTTATTAAGAGACAGATCATAACATTATTTCCTACCTGCATATGGCCTCTGCCTCCTACTTAACCCAGGATTCCTGACAGTTACTAACAATCAGAGTTTGCATGCATTTGCTCTCCTGGAGAGTTCAGTCCATTTTATAGATAACAAAATTGAACGTAGAGGGACTAAGTGACTGCTTCAAGCCTATAGGACCCATAACTAGAAAATAGAAAAAAGGAAGAGTGGGTGTGTCAAAGAAGCTGATGGCCCTCAGCTTGCTCAAGTAGGTCCCCTACTCGCATTCCAGGGAAAAAAAGAAGAGATTCCATAGTCCATATCTGGAGTATTCCTTATTACTTTTGTAACCACTTACTGGGTGCTGAGGTAGAATGTCAAAAGTTAAGGCATTCAAATTCCTTGGAATCCTATTTACAGAAGAAGTACCATCCTACCGCTTTAGCTAAGAATTGGAATATTCTTTGCTGGGACTGGCAGCTCATGCCTATAATCCCAGCACATTGGGAGGGCAAGGCGGGCAGATCACCTGAGGTCAGGATTTCAAGACCAGCCTGGCCAACATGGTGAAACCCCATCTCTACTAAAAATACAAAAAATTAGCAGGGCGTGGTGGTGGGTGCCTATAATCCCAGCTACTCAGGAGGCAGGAGAATCACTTGAACCCGGGAGGAGGAAGTTGCAGTGAGCTGAGATCACACCATTGCACTCCAGCCTAGGCAACAAGAACGAAACTCCATCTCAAAAAAAAAAAAAAAAAAAAAAAAAGCTACACAAAACATACATTTGTCAAATTTATTTTATATATAAATGATCCTATCATCTTTTGTGCTCTCTTGAAATTTTCTAAAAGAGATGACTGGGATTCATGGTCAAGAACATCTCAAAGAACATTCTATATCTGAGACAGCATTTAAAATGGCCTTGCCATACAAGTTACTAGTATTTGTTATTATAATTTTAAAAGTGATGAAACAATTCTCCTCATACAGTTGACAAAACTTACTCCCTGTATAAGGTATCTTGATAATTCAGAACTATAATGATAGGATATAAATAGGATGAGAAGGAAGAAAAATAATCTAAAGGATGAGATCAAGCTAAACTGAAGAAATAAGAAAATGTGATAATCGAAACTCTTTACCTCAGTAGATTCAAGATGGAGGGATCATTTCTATTCTGAAAACTCTAGTTATCTCTTGGGTCCCAAGGAGAAAATCAGTGTGAGGTTCAATGATAGTATGAAGTTTGAAACAGGAAGAGACTGGCGTCTCTTAGAGATTCTAGATGACACTATATGTCAAAGTCTTGAAATGCATTTCCCTGAGAACAGCACCATAATAGATGACTCTGCTGAGTGCAGCAGCTGTTGAGAGAGTATTTTTTTTTTTTGGAAATCAAACAGCAAGAGGAGAGACAGGCATGCTCAGAGAGGATAGAGGTTCCAGGGATCAAAGCTAAAGAGAAAAAATGATGTGAAGTCCAGAGGAAGAGTCTTCAGAGATCCTCGGTGAGGCACAAGGAACCAGGGCATGTCCCAAGTCCTTTGGAGATGACAGAGCAGAAGTGCAGTGCAGATTGCAACAGTGAAGGACACCAGGGACCCATAACCAGAAAATAGATTAGAAAAAAGGAAGAGTGACTGTGTCAAAGAAGCCGATGGCCCTCAGCTTGCTCAAGAAACCAGCCAGATAAGGGTGTAATCAGGGGTGATTCCCTTGAAGGAACTTGGGAGAATCTGGTGGCAATATCTAAAGAGAATGTGGGGAAAAGAACTATGAGATCATGGGCCTGTGTCCTGGAACAAGTGCATCTAGTGCTTTTTAAAACAAATTTTTGTGATATTTTCATGAGAAGTTATTTGTATGAAACTCTATGTTTTCTTACAGATCTTAGCAAGGAAAATTCCTTAAAAATACACAGGTATTTGTAGGTTTGTTTCAAAGTCACTTGAGAAAATAGATGTTGGGAAACTTTGTCCCATTGTGAAAGAGATCTGGGGGTAGAAGTGTCCAGCTGAAGAATAATTCGGTTCCAGCTATAAAAATGTTAGTGATGCCCAACTTCAGAGATGTATGAAGAAAATGAAGTAAGCCAGGAATCAATCCTACAAGTACCCAGCAGGTTTCATCTGGCATTATCATCTTATCACATAAAATTACTGTTCTTTTCAAAACATTTTAATATTACTATTATTTTTATAGACATTTTGGTTGCTCCAAAGTTAGAGAAACTACTATTCTGCTGAGGTTCATGAACACATGTAGTTAATATTCTGTGTGAAGGATCATAAAGCCAAAAAAAAAAAAGAAATCTTAAGTGCAAGTTCATAATGGTAACTGGTATTTTGAAAACAACTAATATTTTGACTGTTAAGTAATGCCTTTTCTCCATAATGAAATGCGTTATTTCAAAGGTCCTGGAATATTGCTGGTCACATTTATAGATACTGAAGAAAAATTTAGAAGGATCAATCAATCATTTACAGGTCAAGTCATCTTTCCAATAGAAAACAAGTGCCACTAAGTAATAGCAAAACATATCAATTTGGTTTTGCAACAAGAATCATCCAAAATTAACCAAAATATGATTTTTTTCCAAGGTTACATACATGCTATTTAAAATGATACATGTTAAATGCACGTTTTTCAGTATTATAAATAACTTGTTATAGTAACCACAGTAGGACAATTTTTATAAGTGGCAAGCTAGTGACTGGATAAAAGGTAAGTTAAAAACATAGGAATGGTTTTTAGTTTTTCTTTAAAAAGGGCAAAGCTACAGCCAAGGAAAAGGACTTGAAAAATAATGGAATAAGAACACACGGGATCTAAAACAGAAGTTTTAGAAGATTAGGAAAACAAAATTTTAGTTTTTCAGACTTACTAACAACAACAACAAAAAGCCACACATGACTAAAAAAGGGAAGAGACTATTGGAAGCAGACATTTAATTGGCTCCCCCAAAGGGATTTAGATTTACAACCTAAACTCACCATCTTTCATCCCAGCAGCCATTTTTCTGCTGATAATAAAATTGTTGGCCTGTCTGGTCTTCCAGTTAACTGTTCCATTTATGCCATCAGCACAGCTTAATAAAAAAGCTTTTCAGAATAAAACAAATGTACAAAAAAATGAAATTAATGTCATGATTTTTTAAAATGACTGTCACAGATCACCTACAATTAACTGGGATCAGATTCCTTCCAGCCCAGCTAACTGTTTAATTCTAGTCAGCAAATATTTGTTGTATGTCAATTCAAGGAGTATGTGGGGATACAAGACAACCAAGGCATAGTTCCTGCCCCTGAAGGAGCTTACAATCTATGGGGATTGGCAATTCATGTACATATACATATACATACATACACATATATACACACACACATATATAATAAATCATACTAATTATACACACAAATGGTAGAAAGCATACGTGCTATAAGAACACTAATGGGGAAGCAATTATCTCTGGCTAGGAATGTTGTTAAGTTTAAAGTACCTTTTAAATTCACAGTTGAATTTTCCTCACACTGGCAGCAATGACTAGCATAGGGGTTAAGGAATACTAAGTAGGGGCTACTGCAAGAGTGTCAGATAGCAGTCAGGGTGAAGCACAAGGAAACAAAAAGTGGTGCCAATTACAAGACACCTTGTAATGGAGATAATACTGACATGGAGATAATGGAGATAATACTGACAATACTTTTTCAAACTGCTAGGTGTAGGGATAAAAGGAGAATCAAAGACGCCTTTGAATTTTTTATCTAGAATGACATAGAATAGCAATACTTTAGGAACCTCAGAAAAGTCAGTTTCAAGAGAAAGATGATTAATTTGATTCAGGATATGTTAAACTTAGGGTACTAGTTGGACATCTAGGTGAAACTATCTGAGAAGAAGAAGATAATGTAATGGGGCTTCACATACAGATTTAAAGTTCTTCTCCAGAGAAATGATTATTGAAGCCAAAGCCCTAGTGTGATTCCTTAAAGATACCATGTCCCTGGTAACACATACATCAGGCTCTTACATAGAAAGTGATCTGGAGCAAATATATGTTCCTGTTCTTATTGATCCTGTTTTTCACCATCCAAACTGCCAATCTGCTGTCTGCTCTCTGATTTTTCACCCTTACATTTTAGACATGATAGATTTGGGCACCAGTTTTTTCTGATTACAATATTGGCTCTCCATCCTATTCTCCCTTGGGCTACTTTAGGTAAGTTCCTTGTGGATTCAGCTCAGCCCAAGAATTGCCCATGGGATTTGTCCTAGCTTCTGTGTGTTTGTTTTGTTTTTTGTTTTTGTTTTTGTTTTTGTTTTTTTGAGATGGAGTCTCACTCTGTTGCCCAGGCTGGTGTGCAGTGGCGTGATCTCGGCTCACCGCAACCTCCGCCTCCTGGGTTCAAGAGATTCTCCAGCCTCAACCTCTGGAGTAGCTGGGACTACAGGCGTGCACCACCATGCCTGGCTAATTTTTGTATTTTTGGTAGAGATGGGGTTTCACCATGTTGGGCAGGCTGGTCTCGAACTCCAGGCCTCAGGTGATCTGCCTACCTCGGCCTGCCAAAGTGCTGGGATTACAGGTGTGGGCCACTGCACCCGGCCTGTCCTAACTTCTGGACCTGAAATGCAGTAAGAAAGAATGCTCAAAAGGTAAGAGGGACAGCAAAAGCAAAACAACATGTTAATAAATACATTAACATATCAAAAGCAGAGGATGATTCAGCAAAGAAAGAAGAGAGAAGCAGTCACAGAGGTTGAAAAATGAAGTCTGAAGAGTAACATAAGCCAACAGAAGAGAGATGTCAAGAAGGAGAGTGTGATCAACATCCTCACTTACTGCAAAAAGGTCAAAGAGGATGAGAGCTTAGAAAAGACTGCTAGATTTGAAAAGTGAGAAGTTACTGGTGACTCCTTGAAAGTGGAGTTCTGATAAAGTGGTGAGAGTAGAAGCCAAACTGCAAAAGGTCAAGATGTAGATGCAGAAATTACAGTTAATCTTTCAAGAACACTGGTCAGAATAGGGAAGAAAAAGATCAAATGATAGACTGAAGAGTAGCAAGGTGGACAGAAGGTTGGTTATTTTAGTAGGGATGACATATTTTGTATTTAAATAGAGGAAAAGATGTAAGGGGGGAAGAGATTAAGGATAAAGAACAGGAGCATAACTGATAAGATACAATCCAAGAAAAGGTAGAATGGGTAGGACCAAGCATGTGGAAGTAAGGAAAATACTTTGGGCATGAGAAAAGGAAAGGAAAGTGAAGACAGCAACAGTTAGTGGGGTATAGCAAACTTAACTTTAAAAGAGCTCCCCACCTTAATAAATCAGAAGTAAAAGGCATATTTCCTTTTCAAACTGAATTTTCAGTAAAAATCTGAACTTAAACTAAATTATGAAAAATCCAACCCTTCAAAATGAGAAAAGAATACAATTCAAAACCCAGATTATTATTAGTAGTAGTAGTAGTAGTAGTGTTTTTAGAGATGGGGTCCACTATGTTGCCCAGGCTGGAGTAGAACTCCTGGGCTCAAGTAATCAATCATCCTACCTCAGCTTCCCAAGTAGCTAGGACTACAACCATTACTGGGACCACTGCAACCGGCTAAAACCGAGGTTACTGATTTAATCATTAC
This sequence comes from Pan troglodytes, assembly GCF_028858775.2. Lineage (NCBI taxonomy): Eukaryota > Metazoa > Chordata > Mammalia > Primates > Hominidae > Pan > Pan troglodytes. The sequence goes on from NC_072404.2 coordinate 104,019,231, forward strand.
ACATTGTATGCTTGTATCAAAATGTCACAGGCACCCTTTATATATGTACAACTATTACATATCCATAATTAAAATTTTAAAAAGTTGTTAAACCCAGGTTATTAAAAACAAACAAAACCTCAGGTGATCATGTCAGTGACACCTAGGAGTACAAATCAAAATCCACAGCACCCCCCAAAATAAGCTACTGAATTTGTATTCAATTTAAAATATATGTCAAATTAAGAATATTAATTTTATCTACTAAATGACCAATCTTATGAATTTCTCTAATAAATAGCTTATTTAATAATGGAAGTTATGTATTTTTAAATCCAGATGAATAATACAGGAGGCATTTCCCAATAATTTAAGCTAAAACAGGATCAGAAATGCTAATAGTCTCTTGTGGCAAAATACTCCACCCCCAGGGTTTTCCTGATGGCTATGTTCCAAAAGCAACATGCTGGTTACATAGGAAGCACGTAGGCAGCTCCCCCAAAATACATATTCACATGTACCCCCAAAATATACATAGTAAAAAATTCTAAAACACATATTCATGACTCCACCATGGAGAGTCTAGGTAGATGGGTTACACAATTCCGTCAGGTAATTCACATACAAAACTGTGAACTCTAGAAGACAGAGGAGCCATTACAGAACCCAAAGAAATATAAACTATTACCTGAACACCCTACCCATTCCAACCTCCAACTGATTTACAGATACAACCAATTTGTAAAAACATGCAAGACCTTGCTGGATAGTGGAATATCCCAACTAGAAGGACAAGAAGCAGGTGGCCAAATTCTTCTCTACAATGTTCCAAAGAACAATGTATTTGTGGATATGACAAGCAACGTTTAGATTTAACTGCTTCCCATCACCAGCTCCTGAGCAAGGTACTTTCACATATACTGTCTAATTCAATCCTTACAAAACCAAATCATCTATTAATGTGTCTGAAGATTATAGGGGCTTAATCTTAAAGCATAATGAAGTAAATCCTGCAGGCAAGCAGACACTCTATAGAACTCTCCATTTCTCCATGAACTGGGTAGTTACCATAAAGAAAGAATGGGGTGAGTGCCCAGGCAGCTTCTCTTTTGTTCCTTCCTTTATTCTAGCTCAGTGGTTCTCAGACTATGTTGTGCATAAGAATTATTGTTCAGAGTTTTATATACAAAATTACACATATTATACCTTATGGGCTATTTAAAGGATTTACTAGGATAATTTTAGGTCTATGGAATTTTTTCTTACACTCTTGCTTTTAGAATCCTACTAACCCAGCATAAGATTTAACACCACTACATGTCCTTGGCTAGTGAATCAATGCATCACTGCTCATACTTTCCAGGTCCTGCATAAGGGCAGTCTAGTTGGCTTTTACAGGATTCAAAAAGCAAATTGAATTGGTGTCTCAATTGTTTAAACAGAGAGGCAGGGTAGAATAGTTTAAACACAACACACAGATATTGCTGTATTTCAAGGCCAGCACTGCTTTTGAACACATTCATTTTTTAAAAGTTTGTATTGATCCAGATGAAGTCCTACTTTGACCACAGAAGACTGAAGTCCAATAAATCCCAATAAAAGGACAATGTTTTATGGCTCTACTCCCCAGGCAATATCACTAAAGGCAAGACACGATGCCATGAATGATGTGCTTAAACCAAGTCCCACATATTGAGGGAGAAACTTTAATAATAGGGAAATAACTATTTATTTTTAATTGTGTGTCCAATATCATGGATCCACTTGACTAACTTCTTGTATAGAAAAGTATTGTATTCTGTACATTGACAAGTACAGAATACTCATTGAAAAAGGCTAGTATTTTAAAGTTTAATTTTCATTAGAAAAGGACCAATGCATTTTTTTATGTGAGAATGGATTTCTCTAGGACGGAAAAATATGACTCAATATTTAAAATATTTATCCTACCTACAACTTTTCAAGATTAAATCTAATGTGTAAAGATATGTCAACCTTGTAGAGACTGGTTCTTGGACTTCCTCCAAAGACACTGGACTATCCTCAGGAATCTTAAAAGGAAGAGAACGCCACTGTGCTCACCAGGTTCATGGTAATCTACATTACAATTATATCTGGGTGTGAGTTTTACTCTAGTTCATAAACACAAAAACAAAACATCATATGCATCTTGCATTTACAAAGCCCAAGCTAAGAAGGCATTCACACAATTAGCCAGGATATCACTGTACATAATTTAATCATCTTTTCAATGTTCCCCCTTCAAAATCATCAAAGCCTAAATTAATCCAAAGGTGGCTGGCATGCCTTCACCTTCCCTAGAAACCATATGACAGTTAAAGTTTGTCTTAAGATTCCATGATTCATTTTGAGTCTTGTAGCGGCATGACTACATTTCATCTGGCCTGGGGCAAGCACTCTCTGAAGAGATATTACTGTTTCCCAAACCTGAATAATTTGCTGACTGGGGGAGGAGAGGATTGCTATTTAATAAAAGTAATTGAAGAGCTGTGAATAGTGACTGATTGCTGATGAGCTAATCAGAATATCAAGGAATGGAAATAATAAATAATAACTTATTCAGACATCACTGTCCAAGTAAACAGCCGGATATGCCAAATGAAATTTAATCTGATTATCATACTCACCTTAAAAGCAAACTGTCAAGTCTTTCTCTGTCCACTACTTCATTTGTCTCTTTCATATTCCACTGTAAGGGGGATGGAAGACTTTGTTTTCAGAAGTTGGTTGTATAGCTCACGTGTCTGGCATCCCTTCCCTTCTCTTACCATCCCCATCCAAGTTGTTACGCTGCTCCCTGACCCTCTACAATTTTCTCTTCCCTTCTTTTATGCAATTCTCCTCATTTCTTTTAAAATTGTTTCCTACATCAAAACATTATTTTTACATTTTTCTCTCTAAAAAATGTAAGTTGGCCATTACTTTTCTTTAGCTACAATGTCTTAAATACTAAGTGCTGGATACTACACCAAGGGTTGTACACATATTAACTAATGTAATCCTTACAATGACTATGTGAAGTAGGCAGTATTCACTCTATTTTACAATGAGACTACCAAGTTTAAGAAAATTATGTTAACTCACCCCAGGTCTTATGTTTACTAAGTGGCAGAGTTGAATTTTTAACCCATTTTGTGGCTGACTGCAAAGTCTATGTCATGAACACATCAATACTACCCCCAAATACAGTCATGCATTGCTTAATAATGGAGATACTTTTTGAGAAATGCATTGTTAGGTGATTTTGTTGTGCAGTCACTTACACAAAATTATATACACATTTTTATTTATATATATTTTTTCATATAGAAAGCCAAAGTTCCCATCACCATTACTATGCTACTGCTGTGCAGTGGAAATTAATCTCATGCACTATGGGCACCAAAACAAGAACAAAAACAATTTGTTGAAAGAAGAAAGCTTTAAGTTTTGGAACCTATGGGGGAAAAAATGGCTTTACTGAGGAGGACTGTTTACCCCAACCTCTAAAAGGAGTTGGGAAAAGATAATCCTAAAAGAAATGTTACAGCAAGGCTTTAAATGAAGAATGCCAGAAGAAGCTAAAAAAATTAGATATAAGAGACTTTAGAGTGAAATAAAACTGTAGTACAGAAAGGTAGTGTTTAACATCAGTCTTTACAGACAGTGTCTGGGTTCAAATCCTAATTTTTGTCCATTGGGCAAGCTACTCAATGTTTCTGTGCCTCATCTGGAATAGAATAGTACCCATATCAGTGACATACTGTTGAGTATTAAATGACATAATGTATTTAAGAACTTTAGAAGAATGCCTAGCATATAATGATGTCCCCCAAAAATGAAAACTATTATTACATTTACTCTTCAACTAATTTGAAGAAAATTTTGGATTTCTTTAAATACAATCGTTTTTAAAAATATATCTTCAAATGAAAAAAAACTATCATCACTACAGGTGGCATTATATAATAATACTACACTCTCATTTTTTTCCACAATCATGACACATATGAAAAATGATATTCTATAGAAATATATAGTAGAGTCAACTGTAGAGGCTACTCAGAAGAGGCGACAGCCATACCAAACTCCACTACATTGGTTGTCCAAGGACTAAAAAGATGGCTTCTCAGCCAGTCCTCATTCTCTGCACTTAGCCAAGTTGAGGGCTGCAGTTTAACCCTTTTGAGGGAAGCCTGATGTAGTAAGAAATGAATTACATCGATATTTATATTCTGACTCTCATAAGCTTTTAGATATTTATTCAGAGGAAGCAATGCAGCAAAAGCAAAAAGTTATGTGTGAGCAAGACTCAACTGCATTAAACACAATATCAAAATTGAGTGGAAAGTTAAACGTTCAATATAAGAAGTTTTGGTTTGACAGAATAGTTAATGGAGAAGAGAAGGTTAATCACTTCTCTTGGTATTTTCTGCTCCTTTGCTCAAATAGCCTGAGAAGATAAGTTTGGGTTTCCACTCATGGGAACAGAACTATATATCTCAGATGAAACAGGAACACCAGTGGAAACTTTAACAAAAACAATGCATATAAGCAACAGTTATATGCACCATTACAATTTAATGTCCTCACTTGCACAATGTTGGACTATTGTGAAAATAATAAAATTAGTGAAAAGCAGAATACAAAACAGTATACAGGCACTATAAAATCTAGTGTAATAGTGCAATCTAGTGGAAAAGGATTAAAAAGCCAAGTGTATGAGCTATTGGGTTAGGGACGTAAAGCTGCAGGAAAAATTTCTGTTCACAATAAAAAATATAACAATGCTCACATGCTCTTTCCAACTAAGTAACCTCTAAAAAAGAAATATTCTTATATTGTATGTTTGCTTTAAATTGTTATTAATTTCCTTAATTATAAAAATCCATACATTCTCATTGTACTATACTTTCCAATAGTATAACCAGGAGGGTACAAAATATAAATGTTCCCTCTCATATCCCTGTTGCCATCCCACCAATGTCACTGCCTAGCGTATCTACCCTTAATCGTCCTCGTGTCTTTCCATATTCTATGTGTGTACACACAAAAACACATACCGTGCTCTTTTTTGCATAATATGATCACATTTTTTCACTTAGAATATATCTTGAACATGTTTACATGATAGCACATTTTAAGGCTACATCATTTTCTGCTATGTGTCTCAATCATAATTTATTTATCATCACCTCAAACTAAGCTTGTCCAAACTAGGACCCATACTCTTTCCCTTAAAAACTGATCCTATTCCAGCCTTCTTCATCCTGTGTGTGGCACCACCATCTGTCGTCATGTAGATGACAGAAATCTGGAAATCATCCTTGAAATCTCCTCCCGACAAACTTAGCACCAAATTCAATGCAACACTCACTTCTGTTGGTTTTTACCCCCTAAAATATCCCTCCTATCTTCATCTCCCCATCACCACGCTAGCCCACAAGGTCATCAACTCTATCCTCAATTACTAAAGGAGCTAACTAGTCTGCTGCAAGCTATTCTGACCCCTCCAACCTTTTCCTCACAAACAGCTAAAGTGCTCTTTTTGAAATGCAGATCTGATCATGTCCTGGTTAAATCCCTGCAAAGATTTTCCCATTGCTCTTAGTATAAAGATTAAATCCTTTAAGGTTGTCTACCAGGTCCTGCAAAATTTGTTCCCTGACCTCCTGTCTAGCCTCATTTAACATTGTGCTCACCCTTTTCCTGCTCCAACTCCACTGGACTTCTTTTAGCACTTTCTGTTTACCATATTCAACCTGCCCCAGGGCCTCTACAGAGGTCTTCCTTTTACCTCATATATACCGTCCCTCCTTACTAATATTTACTCATCCTTAAGATCTGAGTACTTCCTTGGAAAAGCCTTCCTTAAACCCCCTATCTGGCCAAATCCTCTACTTACAAGTTCTAGTCAGGTTCATAGCAATTACCATAGTTTTAAGGGCACATTTATATGTGTAATTGTTTGATTAATCAAATAATCTTGAAAAAAACCCTGTTCTTTGTCAACCCCACTAGTGTAAAAAGTTCCACGATAGCCGAGCTGTGTATTCCCTAGCATCCAGCATGGGGTCTCAAAACTAGTCAACACTCAAAAAAATGAATGAATAAAGGAATTACTGGCCAGGTGTGGTGGCTCACACCTGTAATCCCAACACTCTGGGAGGCTGAGGTGGGAGGACCACCGGAGGTCAGGAGTTCAAGACCAGCCTGGTCAAACGTGGTGAAACTCCGTCTTTACTAAAAATACAAAAAAGTTAGCTGGGCCTGGTGGCGGGTGCCTGTAATCCCAGCTATTTGGGAGGCTGAGGCAGGAGAATCACTTGAACCTGGGAGGCGGAGGTTGCAGTGAGCCAAGACCTCATCATTGTACTCCAGCCTGGGCAACAAGAACAAAAAAAACTCTGTCTCCAAAAAAAAAAAAAAAAAAAAAGAATTACTAATTAGTAAAGATGACCAGGATTTTTTCTAGTTTTCTTATTATGATTATCAACACTATAATAAAAATCCTTATCTGTATCTTTGAAGCACCTTCACCATTATATCTCTAAGCTAGACTTCTAGCAGTAAAACGGTTAGATGAAAAATAATACTGTACATTTCAAATTCTGATAAGCACGTGTAGTCATCTGTTCTGTTTCTACTTCAGCAGTACTGGTCTTTCATGAGAATGAACCCAGTAACTACAGAAAATGAAAGATGTTAAAAGTGCTACACTGATTAACTATTTCATAGAAGAGAAAAGCCAATGTCATTTTACTACACAGCAAGAAACATGAATTTGCTAAGAAGGAGAAACAAAAAACCTCAGGGCTATTTTTTCTCTTATTTTGCTTTCCAAGGTAAAAGAGTAACTATACTTCCATGCATACTGCTGAAGAAATAGGTAACAAATATTCCACTTTAACTGCTGTAAGAAAATTACTGTGATCCCTTCTTTCAAATTTGCAGCGAACCCCAAATCTCCATAATAATCAAAGTGGTGATCAGATAAGGAAGTGAAAAGCTAAAGAATGGGAAAGAATTCATACCAGAGCTGCCTAACTCCTATACATTTTTTAAATGAGCGGCTTCATTTATCAGAAAAGAGTCTGCGTACATGTCACAACAGATACCATGGCGATTCCCGTGGTACAGGATGCCAAAGATCTATTCCAAAAAATTGATTAGTCTAAGACAATTAGATACAAAGTGAAATGTGCTAAACATGAGTGGTTTTTAAATAATAAAATGCACTTAAACTGCTATTGCATAAACATTGCATAAAAATTCTTACATGAAGATACAAAAAATAAAATAAAATTCTACCAAAGAGTGACCGAAGAAGAAAACAGCACTGTAGCTTTTACTAACATATTGTTTCCAAGAATATAACAATAATCATGCCAGCAACTAATGTTTTGAGGCTACCTATTTATTTCCCAAGGTAACATCTTTAAGTTTTAAAATGTAGACACTGGGGATTATTACTTCCAAAGCAGGGGAGCCAGAGCCAGAGCAAGCAAGCACTGCATTCAAGGAATTACAAGTAGCCGCCTGTAGATCAGCTGAGCGTTGACAAGCCAGAAACTCATCTTTGAGCTTTTCTGTCTTGGAAATATGAACTCAGCCCAAGAACGCCCGTGGCATCTTCAACAACAGGGATGCAAGCCATCTCAAATTGCTGTTTGCATTATTACAATCCCACAAAAGTGCATGGGGCCCTTCTATGAAAGAGAGAATAAGGAAAAGAGAAAGTTGTTCAACATTAGAAATATACTTCATACAGTCAGAGTGAAAGTGACTGCATTTCTGACCTAACAACTGGAGTGGAGGAGAAAGTTCTAAGTGTGAGGCAGAAGTGAAAGCTGCAGGGAAAAGTTAGAAAATATGACAGAAGAATTTTTCTATCATTTCTTCACCTCTCTCATTGGACTTCTTAGTTTGCAAGAACTAATAACTCCAGGGTATAAAAATAGCTTTTGTAGAATCCGAAACTACTCACAAAAGGGGTCCTGTAAGGAAGCCCTATATAATCCACAAATTCATTTTAAGAAATCATATTTTCAAAGTTTGATATACTAACCAAAATAAACAATCAATAGGCAGATCACCATACAGGAAAGAAAAATCTGCCTCAAGACATGTTTGAGACACTAAGAATGTGCCCTTCAGCCAGGCAGAAACCAGGCTAACCTGAAACAGACAGAAGTTAAAAACATTTGATTAAAATATTTTATTTTGCTATGTAAAAGCTAAAAATTGTAACTGTTAACTTTTGTAGGGAGATACATCACAAGGGAGGGGAGGTTGCAGAAGGGACCCTATTTCCCTCTGGAGAAGAAGCAGCTGAGCTCCAGCAGCCAGCCTGCCCCCTCTAGCCCTAGGTACCCTCGGCATCCACGGCCACTCAACCCCAGTAGCCTGCTTGGACAGAGCAAGAAATTCCAGGAAAGAGTAATTCTAGGAAGCAAATTAAGCAAATTAAGACACTTTGCAGGGGGAAAAGGAATCTTTCATCTCCTTCTCAGGTTTTCATGTTTGAAACAGAATGGGAGAGATAGGAGGGTGTGTGTTAAATTACCCTGTTGCAGCTATTTTCAAGTTGTAAGAAATGAACTTGCAACACATAGGGCTATTTAGACAGTTTATCAAAAAAAATAAAATGTTCTCCTCACAATTATCTTTCAGGTCTACACTAAAATGTTATCAAGGTCTTCAAGTTAAATATTCATTGCAAGAAAGGTGAATATTTCTGATATTTAAAGAACAGAATAAATAAAGTTGATTGTTTTGTTGAGCTGCAATGTTAGGAAGGCCTCATGTTGAAATCTATCTGTACCTTTAACCCACCGATGCTAGTTCTACTTTCCGAAGCAAACATCAGAGAGTTCATGTTGACTGTTTAGTCTTCTCAAGTTAAACACTTCCAGACCCTGTGAGGATACCTCCTATGACAGGATTGCCAGACCCTTCAACATCCCCATGGACTGCTCTGGAAGTTGTCTAATTTGTCAAAATCTCTCTTTAAATGTGACAGCCAGAAATGGACACAATACTACAGATGTGGTTGATTAGAGCAGGGTACTATTAATTTTTGTGACATATGGACACTATACTACTACCAGAACCTAACTAATTTTTTTTTCTTTTGCAACCATATCATGCCACTGGTTCATATTAACCTTCATTTTCCTAAAGAACTGCCACCATACAAAGTCATCTCCATACTTCCATACCAATGAATTATGATGCATTTACTACTATAAAATATTTTTTGCTTTCAGCACAGCATTGCAGCCCACTTAAAAACCATGTTAACTCTAAATTGTTACCTATTTCTAACAGCTATCCCTTTTCAATTCATCCATGGATTTTAAAGCAAGCCTCTTAGATCTTCATCAAAGTCATTCATACAAATGCTGAGGAAGACAAAACTCAGGGCAAAGGCTTATGATCCTTAACCAGGGACGATACCCTGACGCAAACCCAAGAACGTATACACCTCGCCGGTGCTGGTTCAGTCTGCCTCCCGCTCACACAGCAATACTGCTAATTAATCTGCACACCACCTCATACACAAGAGCATCCTGCATTCTTGACAAATGCTTTGCAGAAAGCAGGATTAACTTATCTTTCAAAACAAAGTGTAAGAAATCTATACATATTAAAATTATAATTATATACAAATATTTATGTACACAGAACAAAGACTAGAAGGGATACAACATCAATGGAAATGGTTGTTCCAGAGTCAGTCTGTGGAAACTGGAGATTTGTTTTTTACTTAATACTGTCTTTAATACGGTTACAGAATTTAAAACACTGGGAATTATGAAGAGAGAATTTGGCTTGGAAGCAATCCATGTGAAATAGCATTTAAGAGCATTGAGACTCTATCTGATCCTATCAACCTGAAAACTTGAATCAGAAACATATTCACTTGAAAAGACTTGTTGATACCTAGAAACATTGGCTTTTTCTTCTTTATTTTATTTTATTTTTTTTGTTTCTCGTACTGCTACTTTAGGCTTAATATTTCTGGAAATCAGGGAGTTAACAGACTGGAGAACTGGATTCCGAAGTTTAGAAAAAGCCTGAATGGAGTGTGCGTTAGTCTATGTATGCTCCTCACATCTGTCTGTCTGTCTGTCTCTGCTGGGGAGGTTGAGAGGGATAGAAAGAAAACAGCCATCATATTGATATTTCTGTGAAGCTATGGACTAAGCGATCTCCCCTCCAGCCCAAGAATTTCTAACGAACACAGACCCATATCATCAATTCCCCTAGAGTCATTTTTTTACACTGGAGGTAGGAAATAAATGTTAGAATATGCATTTAGGTGTTTACAGAATATGGAAGGGTAAGTTTTAAGGAAAGGATTTGGGTAGATTATGGATAATTAGCAAAAAAGAAAAAGGAAGAAGGTGGCTGGGTATTTTGGAGAAAATGTGATCTATAAATACTGCACTTATTAGAATCAGAAACAATCTGAATATTTGACTTGGGAATTTTTTTTAACAAGTCAGGATTTTTTCACTACTTCAATATTTTGTGTACTGCATGATTTTCACCAGTGGAAAACTAGTGTTAGAAACTGGATACATGTTATCTTTATTTCTTTGAGGTTGTCGCTAACCAGTTTTTTCTGGTGTTGTCCCTTATTTTCAATGTCTGTGAGACAAGTGAAAATGCCACTTTGCTTAGAAATGCAATTTATCCACCATACTATAGGATAAGTAAAATACATGAAGCAAATCAACAGCTTTTAGATTTATGGCAAACTGTTGTAAAAATGGATAAAATGTTCAATACAAAGTCCACTTACTCTTTGACAACTGGAAATTGTACTTTGCTTAGAAATAAATTTTCCCTACCATACCAGAACTTAAGCCAAATACAGGTGGTAAGTCAGCAGGTTCGTAAATCCATAGCAATTGTCATTAAAAATGAATAAGGTGTCCAAATAGAAAGTCCAGTTATTATTTGACAACTGAAAATTTTACTTTGCTTAGAAATATATTCTCTCTATATTAGAAATTAAGCCAAATATATGTGGTAAGTCAGCGGATGCATAGATCTATAGCAAATTGTCATTAAAAAGGGATAAAATGTCCAAATAGAAAGTACAATTACTATTTTACAAGTGAAAATTCCAGTTTGTTTTGAAATCGTTTTCTAAAACCCTAGAACTTAAGCTAAATACATAAGGTAAATTCAACAGCTTTATAAATACATGGCAAATTTTCATTAAATGGGTAAAATGTCCAAAGAGAAAGTCTAGTTATTATCTAACAAGTGAAAATCCCACTTTGTTTTGAAATACAATTTTCTTACCATACTAGAAGTTAAATATAGGTGTTAAATCAACAGCTTCATAGATCTACAGCAAATTCTCATAAAAATAGATAAAATGTCTAAATATGAAGCCCAGTTATTATTTGATAAAATAAATAATACACATTAACTCCTCTTTGCTGTATATGCAACCCTGTGCAAAATGGGCAGAAATAGTCAACACCAGAAATAAATATCTGAGAAAATCCAAAATTCACATAGATATTAAATATCCAAAATATGTTTAAAGTTCTTATCTGTTAAGTTGGTTTTGGTTTTGGTTTTGAAAATGTTTGTTGTTCTAGACAACACAAAAATGTTACCTAAAGTATTGCTCTATTAATGTTATCTTTCTGTTTTATTTTTAGTATTGTTTTGTTTTTTGGATAACAAAAAGGTTTTATCTAAATTACTTATATATTGATGCTGTTTTTTCCCTTAGAAAATTCTATTTCTAAGCAAAGTGAAAATATTTTCATATGTAGAGGAATAAAAAACTACAATATGTTAGAATAGTGAGATGAGAGAAAATTCTTCTCAGTTTTCTGGTTTTAAATATTTATGTACTAAGGTTGTTCATTTAAAATTTTAATTAAAAAATTAATTAATATTATTTCCTTTAAAGAAAGCTCTCCAAACTTAATGTTATTTAACATTTAAAGGCTCTTTGGAAAGAAAATAATCGAGGAGAATTAATTTGATCTTGTTTTTAACTTTTAGAAAGTATTTAACTGCAATCCTATGAAAAATATTTATTGTATAGCTACCTATATATGCATAGAGAACGTCTGAAAAAGCAGACTCTATAATGTTTACTGGTGTTATTGCAGGGTGAATAGGTTACAGGTGACCTTTTCTTTAGAGTTTTCTAGGGTTTTCTCTCCTGAATTTTGTACAATGACCTGAAATTACTTTTATTATGGTAAAATACTAATTACGTTTTTTTAAAAAAGTCCTGGTTAGCATTTTGAAATGAAAAAATCAAATTGGTTCAAACTTGTTCAAACTTTTAAAGTCTTAAGATGGATTTTTGAACTTTAATTTTTCCTGCTTTTCATCTATACTGGTTTTAAATCTCAATTTTTAGAAGAATAATGTCTCAGTTAACTAGGTGAAGTAACTTTCGAATTTAAACAAACAAACAAAACTGGTAAGAATTTGACAGCGGTCACCAGAACAGTACTCTACCAAGCATAAGAAATCCTGGAATTATTCTATCTTGCAGAAGAGGGTGAACATCCTAAAGATTAAATTAAAAGGCACTTCTAAAAAGTATAATTGTGTTTACCCAACTTCCTAGGGAAATGTCTTTGTTAAAAAGCTGCATTTCATTCATTCATATTCCGGATAGTGGGCATTTTCTCTCTAATAAAAAGTAAAATCTCAGTAAATGGGCTACAGTTTTGTTTATTCCTAGAAAGGCTCGCTTTTAAAGTGCGGTGTCTGCAACGTTGTTATGACAATAAGTCAAATTCTTATTGATATTCCAAGTATAAAATAATCCGTAGCAATGTTACTAAAATATGCTCAATTTTGCTCTTCAAATATGAAAGCGTTTCATCTGTGTTTCAGAAACCTAACTCAGCTGTAGACAATTTGGTTTTCCCTTTTAACTTAAACTTGTTTTACTAAGATCATCAACAGATTGTCAGTTTCCCAAGCGCCTAACACTGAGGCGCTTAGATGGGAATCCGCGTTAAGGTTTTATTTAGCATCCTTCCTCATCAGAATTTTAGCGTCTTATCAGCCACTGCAATTTTCCCTGACATAAAATATATATGTTCATAGTACAAATGCACGCAAATATTTGTGGCCGAATCTCGGCAACCCGCTGGAAAGGATTAAACGTGCGGTTGCCGTGACTAAACGCATTCATTCACCCTACAAGATTTAGGAAAATGTAACGTTGCAAGGGAAGCAAGGTCTCTGTGTAAACCTCGTAATCGCCACCAAAAGTCCGTAGCTGGGAGCCTTCAAAGCCCGCCAAACACACTGGAAGCATCCACAGCTGTTTTAAATTGGTTTTGGTTTCTGGAAATAGCGCACTCGGTACGGCAGCATCTCTGGCCTCCAGCCGGGGTTAACCCTGACCTGAATGCCCTGTTTAGCTCCCAGCATTTCATGATTCCGCGTCCCTGCTCCGTAAAACCGAAGAAAACCGAGATTTCCGCCACCGAGAAATGCACTTAGCAAGAGGGGGAAATTCGGTGTTTTAAATGTCATATTTTTGTGTTCTCTACCACGATCAAGAAAAGGAAAAAAGATGTGTTTGTGTAGCGGGGACGCAGCTTGACACCCATTTCCTTTGGCTCGCATCGAGGTCGCAGAGCCCAATCGCGGGGAAACGGGCCCCCCAGAAAAACAGGCAACGACCCCCAGCTCTTTGCTACAGGGATCGGGAGAGGACTACCCTGGGGCTGGGCGGGGAGGGGGATGTTGGGAACAGGAATTGGAGATGGAATTTCTGCGCCCGCAGAGCAGGGAGGGGCCCGCGGGGGCGCGGAGAGGAAAAAAAAAAAAAGGCCAGGGGTCAAGCCTGGGGAGAGAGAAGCTGGGCCGGGGAAATGGGGTACAAGGTGTACTGAAGGAGGGGTACGGTGGGGTCCGGGACAGAAAGAGAGGCTGGTACCCAAAGGGCGCGCTCAGGCGCCCGGAACCCGAGCGGGGGAGGGGGAGGCGGCGGCCTGTTGGCCCCGGACCTCCACGTCGCGCGCAGGCCACTAACCTGTCAGCAAGAATGTGCCAGTGGTCGCGGGGCTCATCCTGCGTGTCCCCCGACCCTGTCCCGTCCAAGCACAGGGGTCTCCCAGCTCCCACCACCGGGGCAATTGCATTCTTGGCCTGGCTAGGCCGTCCGTCCTCGATTCTCCCCTCCCCTCCCTTTCTTCTTCCCTCCCAGCTTGGCCAGTTCAGCATCAGCATCCCGCACCCCCTCGGTAATCCCGTACTCCCTCTAGCGGCGGGCCACTGCAGCGTGGCCACCGCCCCCACCCCCATCCCCCATCCCCCGCACCCCCCTCCACCCCCTAGCCCGCGGAGCACGCTGGGATTTGGCGCCCCCCTCCTCGGTGCAACCTATATAAGGCTCACAGTCTGAGCTCCTGGTACACGCGCTTCAACTTCGGTTGGTGTGTGTCGAAGAAACCTGACTGCGCCCTGAGGAGAACAGCGGAGAAGGTCCACCGAGCCTGGCGAAAGGTCCGCTGAGCGGGCTGTCGTCCGGAGCCACTCCGGGCTGCGGAGCACCCAGTGGAGACCGCGCCTGGCTCAGGTGTGGGACCCCATCCTTCCTGTCTTCGCAGAGGAGTCCTCGCGTGGTGAGTATGCGGTGAGGACGTTTTTTTTTTTTAAAGATCACGTTCATTCCCCGTGCTTATCGGGAGCTGCGGGAGATGGAGTAGCACCCCAGAATGTCTCCACGCAAAACTTGTCACGCCTTCACTGGCTGTACCCCAAAACAAATGGGGAAACCAAGCCTTAAAGGCTTGGGTTTCCAGGACCAAGTCCAGATACGGGCTGTAGACAGAGATGAGCTGCGGACAGTGATGAGCTGCAGACGGTCAGGAGCTACAGATCGATTTGCAATTTGCTCTTCAAATGCGCTACCAAGTGCCATGCTTTACAAACAGATAAGCGCTTCAAATGCGCTACAAACTGGCGCTTCAGATGCGCTACAAGCACGCTTCACGCGGGCGACAAACTGATGGGTGCTACAACTGGCGCTTAATTGCGCTATAAACTGATGGGCGCTTTATGTGCCACAAACTGACGGATGGGCGCTTCAGTGGCGCTACAATCCAGAACGAGGAGCAGCGATATAGGAGCTGCAGACAGAAAACTGAATTGCGCTTTACACGCGCTGCAAAATCTGAGCTGCAGAAGAGTAGCACTACAAAAAACGCTACAAAAACGATGCGATTAGCCAGCCCGACAACAGCGCTTCATTGCGCTGCGAGGCACATGAACTGCAGAGGTACATGAGCTGCGGAACAATTCACACCTAAGATGCACTACAAAGTGGTAAGAGCTGCAGAGGTACAGGAGCTGCAGACTGTTTGCGCTACAAATAAAGCAGCCGTAGTGGGACATGAGCTGCGGAGTACAATTCCTCTGTTTTCTTGGAGCAGGACCCC
Organism: Pan troglodytes; assembly: GCF_028858775.2. Lineage (NCBI taxonomy): Eukaryota > Metazoa > Chordata > Mammalia > Primates > Hominidae > Pan > Pan troglodytes. The sequence goes on from NC_072404.2 coordinate 104,034,662, forward strand.
ACCCTTTCACCTTTTGGAATGGCTCCCACTCTATTTTTCTGCAGGACGGTTCTCTGCATGATGGTGCTGGTAGACAAAATGGAGCCCCGGGCAAAAATTAGTGTTTAACATTCTACCCACACCATTCCCGCTATAGCAGTGGAGTGGAGGGGCACTGATTGGAGTGGAAATGGGAATCTTTTGGTGATGGCAGAGCAGGCTGCCTGCCTACTTGTGCTTGATTGAAGTGGCGGTGTAGTTGTGGTGGCGCGAATCAGCGTCCAGCAACAGTTTGTGGAAACTGTGGGTTTGCTGAGTATGGCGGGGGAATTGGATCTGTGGATTGCTCTTGCTGCATGAAATGAATCTGGCTTTGGTGGCTGGTGGGAGGGGTTTGGGAGGGGGGATTCTGGCGGCGGGGGGTGTGTGCAGATACTCTGCAGCCCTGTAGCAGCCAGTCTCAGGCCTGCCCCGCCCATCCTAGCATGCCTTCTTTGCGGTGCTTAGCGCCTCCTCCTACAGCGCCTCCTCAGAGCGCGCCTCCCCTGCAGCGCGCCTTCCCAGAGCGCGCCTTCTAGATGCGGCCTCCTCAGGCCCCTCCTCCCAGCTCCTTAGCGCCTGCCTGCCCAGGCCCCACCTCTCTCTGGCCACCTCATTCTGAGGTGAGCTGCTCAGGCCCCGCCTCTTCCAGGCCCGCCTTTTCTGTGGTGAGCTGCCCAGGGCCTGCCTCTCCCAGGCCCACCTACTCTGAGGTGAACTGTCCAGGCCCCGCCTCTCCCGGGGCCGCCCCCTCTGAGGTGAACTGCCCAGGCCCCACCTCTCCTGGGCCCGCCTCCTCTGAGGTGAACTGCCCAGCCCCGCCTCTCCTGGGCCCGCCTCCTCTGAGGTGAACTGCCCAGGCCCCGCCTCTCCTGGGCCCGCCTCCTCTGATGTGAGCTCACCCAGATCCCACCTCCCCAGGCCCGCCTCCTCTTAGGTAGCCTGCTCAGGCCCCGCCTCTCCAAGGCTTGGCCCCTCCCTAAGCCTGCCCCTGCCCGGCTGGCCTATAGTCCCACCTCCCTCAGAGCCTGCTAGCACACATGCGCAGTGTGAACCCTCAGCCCCTCCCTTCAGGCGCCGGTCCTCTGCACCTGCGCATCTTCCTTGCCTGAGCCCTGGCTGTACAGCCCCGCCCCCCTGCGGTTTCTCTGCTGTGTTGGTTTTGCTTTTTGGCTACTAGAGTCTAATAGAATAATAAATAAAACAATTAATAATAATTATAACTGGAATTTATGAGCACTTTTAATATGTTCTTTGCATATATTCAATAACATAATCCCACAATTTAAACTCCTGATAGTGGCTTATGAAGGGACCTTGTAAACTGACATGGCTGGTGCCTCTAAAGGCAATTTAGCCAAATGTTTTTACTGCAAATGAAAACCAAAACTTAACAATTTATTTTTAAAAACTTTAAAAATATTTTCACATTTAAGGTTTTTTTAGAGGCACTAGTGGACCTTTGGGAATCGGATGTTTTGGTGAATACAAAATTGGTGCTGTTGGTTTGGCCTCTGAGTGAGGATAAGGCTTTTATTTGCGTGCCTATGAAGCTGGGTGTTTTCCTTGGATCTCTAGGTGATTAACCCTAGCCTATTTGCCTATGTATAATAAATTGTGCCTGCACATGGTAGGCATTCATTAAATATGTGTTAAATGACCAGAGTAAATTGGTTTATTCAGTGTCTTGCTTGGTGTCTGTAGGTCTCTTCTGATTTGCTCCTTTCCTATGGTGTTTTGCTGTCCTGGGTTGCCTTGTTTGCGTTATCTCTCACATTTAACAGAATTTAAAAAAAGTGTATGTGTTTTTAAACTCCAATGATATAAGCTGTAATTATAATACAAAGCAACTAAATTAATTTTAATTATTCCAAATAATTAGCTTTTTTCATAAAAAGCTAGTTATTCCAAATATTAGCTTTTTTCATGAAAAGCTTATTCCAAATAATTAGCTTTTTTCATAAAAAGCTAGTTATTCCAAATAATTAGCTTTCTTCATAAAAAGCTAGTTATTCCAAATAATTAGCTTTTTTCATAAAAAGCTAGTTATTCCAAATAATTAGCTTTTTTCATAAAAAGCTAGTTATTCCAAATAATTAGCTTTTTTCATAAAAAGCTAGTTATTCCAAATAATTAGCTTTTTTCATAAAAAGCTAATTTAAATTTGGGGCAAGTGGATTATTAATGGTACATATTGTATTAAAGTTTGTGTAATGTAATATAAAGTGGTCACATTACAAAACATAGGTTGTTTCAGCTTGCAAAATTAAACATCTGTATAAAACAAATTTATAACTGATTGCCAGTAAGAGGTACCATGTAAGAATTGTGTTTCTAGCTGAATGAAGAAATTTTAAAACCTGGTTCCATATATTACAAATCATGAGCCAGGACTTTGGTAGGGGAGGAATTGGGGGCTTTGGCTCCCAAAAATCTCTGTCACATACCCCCTCCCCACCACAAGTACACAATCTATGGAAAATTTGTGCTTATCATAATTACAGCTTTAAGTAATTTTCCCTTCTCTTTGGATATTGTATATTTGCATATTAAAGAGGTTCAAAACAACAGTAATAACATGCATATTAAAGAGGTTCAAAACAACAGTAATAACATGCATATTAAGAGAATTTGCATTTCATAAATAGTACAAGATAGTACTAAAAAATTGGACATTTGAAAATATGAAGCAACTAAGAGTTGCTTAATGAGATGTCATTTCCTAATGGGATGTTTATTTATGGTTTTTGGCTACTATTGCTCTTTGGTGTGTTTGTGGAATAGAAATTATTCCAAGCTATTGTGAAGAGTCAATAATTAACCAAATGTATTTATTTCCTAAAAAGACTAAAACTGAAATTATTATCATGTAAAGATGGCATCTGTCCTAGGCAACTTGCTTTATGCAGTTTGTCCTTTCAGTTTTCAGGAATGAGACCTCTTGACCCCTCCCCTCCAATGCAGCCCCTACTAAGGGGGAGTTTAAGGAGCCATACATAGTTCTATAATTCAAATCAAGTAAACATGCTTCTTGTCCCAGGTTAACTTGTGCTGCCTCAGTCGCTGTTTAAACATTTTTATACGCACTGTTAACCTGCCTGCCCATTATCCTATTACTTTTAATGGATAAACTACTGTTCCCTGGGCAGTTGTCTCTTTTAACGTCCCACCCTAAACTTGCCAACCCTCATATGAAGGCCTCAGGCTTGTTATTGGCAAAGGTCAGAAGTCTTAAGCTAGTGACCTTGCAGGCTAAAGTAGGCCTTGAATTTGTTTGACCAGGAACTAAATTAAAAAATAAAAAAGAATGAAATGTCTGGTGGCAGGGGGGCAGGGGTGGGGAGGGTGGTAAGGGGGAGGGCATGCACCCCCAAGTTCCATTGTTGCAGCCCCTCCCATCTTAACTCTGGTCTCTTTTCACTTTTAAACTACCTTCCTTATATACCAAAGGTATTTGAATTTTTAACTCTTATTGATCTTTTATTTCCCTAAACCGTATAGTAATTATTTGCTGATTTCCTAATGTATTGTTATTTCTGTCCCATCACTGTTTTTTGCAGATAATAAAACCATCAGACCTGGGCTTCAATAAAGCCCCACTTAGTGGCCGTGATTGACAAGTGGTCAGGCTGCACCAGGCCATGCTGTGAATGCTCTTTAGGAAGTCTTGTCTCAAGGTTTTGAAGGTATTAATGTCTAGATGACAAAAGTGGTACCTTAGTCACCTTACTTATGGTTATTAGTTGTTCATTAATGGGACATGAAAACTCCTAATTTAATAAGGAAAAATTGCATTATGTTGTGATGTTATATTGTCAGGGTCAACAATACAATTGTCTTTAAGGAGTTGGAAATGATACTGAATGTCACGGGTTATGATGTGTTTATTGTGTTTTCTAATTTTTTCTAAACTTGAATATTTTATCTTAAATGTCAATTATTTGTTGTTTTTATAGCCTAAGTTACTAAAGTAATTAAGTAGTGGGGTTAAAACTGTTAAAATGTCACACTACTCCCTGTCTCTTAAAGACCCTGCTTGCTGTATAGCCACTCCTTGGAGAGGCTACACCAACTGCAAAGGACACAGGGATAGTATCTGTGGGTGGTGACACTGGGGCATGGGAGGTACCTAAAGAGTTTAGGAGTTGGAGAGGAAGGAGCATTTCTTTACAGCCAGGGGCTGGGCATCATGTTTAATTACCACTTTTTTTTTTTTTTTCTTGTACTCTATTGGTTGAAAATAGTAACTATTTTTCACCTAACTTCTCTAATTACCAACTGTGTATCTTTTTGGCCTTATTCTATGTAATTTATTTGGCGTCCATTTTTGCAGGTAAATCACATAGTGAGTATCCAGAGAGGACCAAGTTATGTATTTAAACTTTTGTTTATTTAAAAGTTTTATAAACTTTCTTTAAAAGTTTTAAACTTTTTAAATCAAAGTTTTTTAAACTTTTTTAAACTTTTACATATTATGTTTTAAACTTTTTATATATTTAAATTTTCCAAATATGGGACTTGAGATTATTAATAAAATTTAAAATAATTAAATCATTCTAAATGCATTTAACTGTATTTTCAGGAAGTACACAGGCAGACACTGTGTCAGGATTTTTTATGTGTGTGATTGTCATTACACTCATAATTAGAATGCTTAAACACACACCCTACCCCCACCTCCCCACACACATCCACTCACCCCCTAGGAGTGCAGCCCTGTCCCACCTTAACATTACAAACCTTCATTTGGGGCTATGCTGACAAATCTTCATTAAAAACTATGGATTACAAACTGGTAACCTGCAAGACAAATAAGGCCTTGAATTTGTTTGACCAACACAGTATTTTTAAAAAAGTAAATGTCTTTAGGTGGGAAATGCATGCCCATGTTGCTATAGTTGCAGCCCCTCCCTCTTTTAATCCCACTCTTTTTACACAGATAGTCACCTTTCTATTTTCTAATTAATAACTTTGTTCATATCAGCTAACCATTGTTGAATACTCACTACATAATTTACCTGCACTATTTAATTAAGTCCTCATAATTAGTTTGAGGTATACTATTATTGGGCTTCTTTGAATGTCGCATTTTATAGCTTTTCCTAGGAGGCATCAATTATTATTTCTTGAATGACTGCATAATGACAAGGGAAACTGACATACACATATTGCTGCTTAGTGCCGTTTCTGTCCCATAGAGAATTTTCTTTGGGGATTTAAATTATGGTCAGAAAAGTAATTTAGGCAGTCCTGTGGTTTTTGTGGTGGTGGTTGTTTGATTTGATAACCAGTTACCTTCTCGGTGGCAGTGGAATAGGGTTGTGACAGTTGGCCAGAGTACCCTCCTGCCCACAGGGCTGATGAATACATGCATTGTGATTTTAATACTCCCCTCTTGCTTTAATGAGATTCTATTAGTTGCAGTATTAACTATTTTTGGCCTGGCTTCTTTAATTAAACAAAAGTTATTATTTTGGCTTTAATTTGCATAATTGATTTTGTATCCATGTTTGCCTTGAAGTTTCTTGCTGTGTTTGAATACAAAACTACTTGTTTAGAGGGTTTCAACATTCTTTTATAGTTTATAAAGGTAAGCATGCTGTTGATAATGTATTGTTGAATCATAATGAACAGGTGGCCTTTGAGGAAGACAAGGTCATTTGAACATCAAAAAGTAGTTTGCTTTTTGTTATATATGGTGCTGATTAATAACTTTCTCTTGAGAGTTTATTTTCTTTGTTCACTAATTATTAATGTAAGCACGTAGAGCAAGGGATAATTTAAATACCAAATCCTTTGTGTCGCTTTTGCTGCTTTGAATGTATAAGTTGGATTTATACATACATTTATCTTTATTTACAGGAATAAGCGGGTTTTGAAAACAAAAAAAAGAAGGAGTGGAAGAGGGGGCCAGGATCCAGGCCTCCATCCCCACAGAAGTGAAGCTACAGCTGGGAGGTCTCCTCCCACCCCAACCGTCACCCTGGGTCCCGACTGCCCACCTCCTCCTCCTCCCCCTCCCCCCAACAACAACAACAACAACAACTCCAAGCACACCGGCCATAAGAGTGCGTGTGTCCCCAACATGACCGAACGAAGAAGGGACGAGCTCTCTGAAGAGATCAACAACTTAAGAGAGAAGGTCATGAAGCAGTCGGAGGAGAACAACAACCTGCAGAGCCAGGTGCAGAAGCTCACAGAGGAGAACACCACCCTTCGAGAGCAAGTGGAACCCACCCCTGAGGATGAGGATGATGACATCGAGCTCCGCGGTGCTGCAGCAGCTGCTGCCCCACCCCCTCCAATAGAGGAAGAGTGCCCAGAAGACCTCCCAGAGAAGTTCGATGGCAACCCAGACATGCTGGCTCCTTTCATGGCCCAGTGCCAGATCTTCATGGAAAAGAGCACCAGGGATTTCTCAGTTGATCGTGTCCGTGTCTGCTTCGTGACAAGCATGATGACCGGCCGTGCTGCCCGTTGGGCCTCAGCAAAGCTGGAGCGCTCCCACTACCTGATGCACAACTACCCAGCTTTCATGATGGAAATGAAGCATGTCTTTGAAGACCCTCAGAGGCGAGAGGTTGCCAAACGCAAGATCAGACGCCTGCGCCAAGGCATGGGGTCTGTCATCGACTACTCCAATGCTTTCCAGATGATTGCCCAGGACCTGGATTGGAACGAGCCTGCGCTGATTGACCAGTACCACGAGGGCCTCAGCGACCACATTCAGGAGGAGCTCTCCCACCTCGAGGTCGCCAAGTCGCTGTCTGCTCTGATTGGGCAGTGCATTCACATTGAGAGAAGGCTGGCCAGGGCTGCTGCAGCTCGCAAGCCACGCTCGCCACCCCGGGCGCTGGTGTTGCCTCACATTGCAAGCCACCACCAGGTAGATCCAACCGAGCCGGTGGGAGGTGCCCGCATGCGCCTGACCCAGGAAGAAAAAGAAAGACGCAGAAAGCTGAACCTGTGCCTCTACTGTGGAACAGGAGGTCACTACGCTGACAATTGTCCTGCCAAGGCCTCAAAGTCTTCGCCGGCGGGAAACTCCCCGGCCCCGCTGTAGAGGGACCTTCAGCGACCGGGCCAGAAATAATAAGGTCCCCACAAGATGATGCCTCATCTCCACACTTGCAAGTGATGCTCCAGATTCATCTTCCGGGCAGACACACCCTGTTCGTCCGAGCCATGATCGATTCTGGTGCTTCTGGCAACTTCATTGATCACGAATATGTTGCTCAAAATGGAATTCCTCTAAGAATCAAGGACTGGCCAATACTTGTGGAAGCAATTGATGGGCGCCCCATAGCATCGGGCCCAGTTGTCCACGAAACTCACGACCTGATAGTTGACCTGGGAGATCACCGAGAGGTGCTGTCATTTGATGTGACTCAGTCTCCATTCTTCCCTGTCGTCCTAGGGGTTCGCTGGCTGAGCACACATGATCCCAATATCACATGGAGCACTCGATCTATCGTCTTTGATTCTGAATACTGCCGCTACCACTGCCGGATGTATTCTCCAATACCACCATCGCTCCCACCACCAGCACCACAACCGCCACTCTATTATCCAGTAGATGGATACAGAGTTTACCAACCAGTGAGGTATTACTATGTCCAGAATGTGTACACTCCAGTAGATGAGCACGTCTACCCAGATCACCGCCTGGTTGACCCTCACATAGAAATGATACCTGGAGCACACAGTATTCCCAGTGGACATGTGTATTCACTGTCCGAACCTGAAATGGCAGCTCTTCGAGATTTTGTGGCAAGAAATGTAAAAGATGGGCTAATTACTCCAACGATTGCACCTAATGGAGCCCAAGTTCTCCAGGTGAAGAGGGGGTGGAAACTGCAAGTTTCTTATGATTGCCGAGCTCCAAACAATTTTACTATCCAGAATCAGTATCCTCGCCTATCTATTCCAAATTTAGAAGACCAAGCACACCTGGCAACGTACACTGAATTCGTACCTCAAATACCTGGATACCAAACATACCCCACATATGCCGCGTACCCGACCTACCCAGTAGGATTCGCCTGGTACCCAGTGGGACGAGACGGACAAGGAAGATCACTATATGTACCTGTGATGATCACTTGGAATCCACACTGGTACCGCCAGCCTCCGGTACCACAGTACCCGCCGCCACAGCCGCCACCTCCACCACCACCACCGCCGCCGCCTCCATCTTACAGTACCCTGTAAATACCTGTCATGTCCTTCAGGATCTCTGCCCTCAAAATTTATTCCTGTTCAGCTTCTCAATCAGTGACTGTGTGCTAAATTTTAGGCTACTGTATCTTCAGGCCACCTGAGGCACATCCTCTCTGAAACGGCTATGGAAGGTTAGGGCCACCCTGGACTGGCACACATCCTAAAGCACCAAAAGACCTTCAACATTTTCTGAGAGCAACAAAGTATTTGCCAATAAATGATCTCTCATTTTTCCACCTTGACTGCCAATCTAACTAAAATAATTAATAAGTTTACTTTCCAGCCAGTCCTGGAAGTCTGGGTTTTACCTGCCAAAACCTCCATCACCATCTAAATTATAGGCTGCCAAATTTGCTGTTTAACATTTACAGAGAAGCTGATACAAATGCAGGAAATGCTGATTTCTTTATGGAGGGGGAGACAAGGAGGAGGAGGAGGACATGACTTTTCTTGCGGTTTCGGTACCCTCTTTTTAAATCACTGGAGGACTGAGGCCTTATTAAGGAAGCCAAAATTATCGGTGCAGTGTGGAAAGGCTTCCGTGATCCTCTTGCTGCACCCTTAGAAACTTCACCGTCTTCAAACTCCATTTCCATGGTTCTGTTAATTCTCAAGGAGCAGCAACTCGACTGGTTCTCCCAGGAGCAGGCAAAACCCTTGTGACATGAAACATCTCAGGCCTGAAAAGAAAGTGCTCTCTCAGATGGACTCTTGCATGTTAAGACTATGTCTTCACATCATGGTGCAAATCACATGTACCCAATGACTCCGGCTTTGACACAACACCTTACCATCATCATGCCATCATGGCTTCCACAAAGCATTAAACCTGGTAACCAGAGATTACTGGTGGCTCCAGCATTGTTAGATGTTCATGAAATGTGACCACCTCTCAATCACCTTCGAGGGCTAAAGAGTAGCACATCAAAAGGACTCCAAAATCCCATACCCAACTCTTAAGAGATTTGTCCTGGTACTTCAGAAAGAATTTTCATGAGTGTTCTTAATTGGCTGGAAAAGCACCAGCTGACGTTTTGGAAGAATCTATCCATGTGTCTGCCTCCATATGCATCTGGGCATTTCATCTTCAGTCCCCTCATTAGACTGTAGCGTTAGGATGTGTGGAGAGAGGAGAAATGATTTAGCACCCAGATTCACACTCCTATGCCTGGAAGGGACATCTTTGAAGAAGAGGAATTAGGGCTGTGGACACTGTCTTGAGGATGTGGACTTCCTTAGTGAGCTCCACATTACTAGAAGGTAACCACTTCAAAAGGATCAGAATCCACATAATGAAAAAGGTCCCTCTAGAGGATGGAGCTGATGTGAAGCTGCCAATGGATGAAAAGCCTCAGAAAGCAACTCAAAGGACTCAAAGCAACGGACAACACAAGAGTTGTCTTCAGCCCAGTGACACCTCTGATGTCCCCTGGAAGCTTTGTGCTAACCTGGGACTGCCTGACTTCCTTTAGCCTGGTCCCTTGCTACTACCTTGAACTGTTTTATCTAACCTCTCTTTTTCTGTTTAATTCTTTACTACTGCCATTGACCCTGCTGCAGGATTTGTGTCATTTTCCTGCCTGGTTGCTGAGACTCCATTTTGCTGCCACACACAGAGATGTAAGAGGCAGGCTTTAATTGCCAAAGCAGAGTTTGAGCAGTAGAAAACAACATGGTGTACATCTCAAATTGCCTGACATGAAGAGGAGTCTAACGGTGAAGTTTCACTTTTCATCAGCATCATCTTTCACATGTTCATTATCATCCGCTCTTATTCTTGCATGTTAAAATACTTAAAATTTGTAGTATAATTTTTAGTGTGTTTTGAAGTGGTGACTAGGCTTTCAAAAATTTCCATTGAATTACAAAGTACTATCCAGTTCTTATTGTTAGAGTTAAACTAAGTAAAAATGGTAAGTAACATAGTGTAAAATATTCCTTTACTGTGAACTTCTTACAACGCTGTGAATGAGAGGCTCCTCAGAACTGGAGCATTTGTATAATAATTCATCCTGTTCATCTTCAATTTTAACATCATATATAATTTCAATTCTATCAATTGGGCCTTTAAAAATCATATAAAAGGATATAAAATTTCAAAAGAGAAACCTAATTGGCTATTTAATCCAAAACAACTTTTTTTTCCTTCAATGGAATCAGAAAGCTTGTCAATCACTCATGTGTTTTAGAGTAATTACTTTTAAAATGGTGCATTTGTGCTTCTGAACTATTTTGAAGAGTCACTTCTGTTTACCTCAAGTATCAATTCATCCTCCATACATTTGAATTCAAGTTGTTTTGTGTCAAATTTACAGTTGTCAATTGATCTTCAAGCTGCAGGGTGCCTAGAAATGGGCCGTTGTCTGTAGCCCTGGCATGTGCACACGGACATTTGCCACCACTGCAAGCAAAAGTCTGGAGAAGTTCACCAACGACAAGAACGATCAGGGAAAATATGCTGCTATGGGTTAACAACTCAGAAAGTCCCTGATCCACATTTGGCTGTTTACTAAAGCTTGTGATTAACTTTTTGGCAGTGTGTACTATGCTCTATTGCTATATATGCTATCTATAAATGTAGATGTTAAGGATAAGTAATTCTAAATTTATTATTCTATAGTTTTGAAGTTTGGTTAAGTTTCCTTTCACTCAATTGATTTATTTTGTTGTTAATCAAATTTATGTTAATTGGATCCTTTAAATTTTTTTGGCATTTTCCAACAAAAATGGCTTTATTCATAAGAAAGGAAAAAAATAAATGGAATTTGATATCTAAAGAAGTTAGAAAGGGAGCAAAATAAAAAACATAAAGGAGATAGATGAATTAGTAAGCAAAATCAGTAGTCAAGTTTTTCAAACTGGCAAAATTAATTAATTGACTTTTAGCCCAAATTTACATTGTTAATTAAATCAAGAAGGAAGAAGATCTAAGAGCTCCCATTGATAGGCAAGCCTAGAGAGAACTAGCTAAATTTATCATTCTAGGATATTGAAACAGAGAAAGTTTACATACATTTATGAAGGGTCAATTTAGTTTGGACAGTGAGGTATTTGTCTTAGTGGAAAAAAGGAGAATTAGTCTGATCAAATCGTGAAGTAATACAGTGAACTTGCAGGTGCACAAAATAAGAGGGCCACATCTATATGGTGCAGTCTGGAATTCTGTTTAAGTTTGCAGTTACCTCTTGGACTTCTGAATTGATCCAGTTGTCATCCACCACAGACATCTCACATCAGATACAGACAGTTCCAAGATTGACAACAGAGAACAACCTGCTGGAAAGACCTGGGCAGAAATGGAGAGCCCTGCGGGAACCATGCTACATTTTCACCTAAAGAGAGAATGCACATCTGATGAGACTGAAAGTTCTTTGTGTTTTAGATTGTAGAATGGTATTGAATTGGTCTGTGGAAAATTGCATTGCTTTTATTTCTTTGTGTAATCAAGTTTAAGTAATAGGGGATATATAATCATAAGCATTTTAGGGTGGGAGGGACTATTAAGTAATTTTAAGTGGGTGGGGTTATTTAGAATGTTAGAATAATATTATGTATTAGATATCGCTATAAGTGGACATGCGTACTTACTTGTAACCCTTTACCCTATAATTGCTATCCTTAAAGATTTCAAATAAACTCGGAGGGAACTGCAGGGAGACCAACTTATTTAGAGCGAATTGGACATGGATAAAAACCCTAGTGGGAGAAAGTTCAAAGGTGATTAGATTAATAATTTAATAGAGGATGAGTGCCCTCTGATAAATTACTGCTAGAATGAACTTGTCAATGATGGATGGTAAATTTTCATGGAAGTTATGAAAGTGATAAATAAAAACCCTTGCTTTTACCCCTGTCAGTAGCCCTCCTCCTACCACTGAACCCCATTGCCCCTACCCCTCCTTCTAACTTTATTGCTGTATTCTCTTCACTCTATATTGCTCTCTATTTGCTAATATTGCATTGCTGTTACAATAAAAATTCAATAAAGATTTAGTGGTTAAGTGCAAACTGTGTCCTGATCATTTCAGCATCTACCAGCATCGAGGGAATGGGGTGGGGTAGGATGGGGAAGGCTGAGAGAGTAGGGAGAGTGGGAGAGGCTAAGAGTGCGGACAGTAGAGTAGAGTGGGGCTGTGGGGAGGGCAGGATTGTTGGAAGGGTAGCGAGGTAGGGAAGTGGGAGGTAGGAGGGTGGGTAGGGTAGGGGTGGAATTGAGTTTGGGATAGTGGGGTGGTGGTATAAAGAACATTATTGATTACAACCTAGTATGAATTATATAGCCAGAATACTCCAGGAAATCAGTTATTCCAGCTGCAAAAGTTTAACATATAAAATAAAGATACACAATTAATAGCAACTCTGGTTGCTATTATCACAAACTTTAACATCAGTTTTACTTTAAATACTTGAGATTCATTAATATAAAATTATGAAGTATTAGGACATAGAAGAAGAGTTTCAAAGGGCTGCTAGGTTCATATGACATGATAGTCACATAAATATGACTGTTTATTGGGAAGATAGTGACTAAAAGGAAAAATCTAGAACTAATGAAAACACACAACTAAAAACTGTCTACCCTCAGAAGCAGGCTACCAGAGTAGCTATCCATCAAGCAGAGCTCACAAACTCCAATCGTGTGCAGGGTGGTGGGTGGGTTTGAAGAATTGGGAGTAAGGGTCCTCAGCCAAGAACTACTGAGTTATTAAGTACCTGCCCTGGGGGTTTCTTACAATTTAACCTGATACAAAAGTGATTAGCCAAATCAAGTTGAAAGAAAATGGAAACATTTTATTCCAATTTGTTACACCTAGACTCCTCCTCATCTGGGCCCCACTTCTTTCCATAATCCATGTGATTAAACAAAAACAAAAACAAAAGGTGCTCAGCCTCAAGATTATATTGTTATGCAGCTGTATGACAAAGCTAGTCCAGAACAATAAACTTATTTTACATAACAATTGCAATATTTTTGAAACTTTTTATGAAATGAATAAAGACACCCTCTTATCTAGTGTAGTGGATGCTAGCAATTAATCAAAACAACTAATTACAATCAAAACAATTACAATCAAAACAATTGTTTAGAATGATGATCACACTATGTTAAAACACAAATGTACATTCATTTGGTCAATCTTAAAAGAGGTCCATATTCTACTGATTGGAGCTCTGAGTTGCCCTTTTGAATAAATCATCAGTACAAAATGTTATACAACAATGGGAAAATAAACAACTTTTAAAAACATAAAGGCAATTAAATATTCATGAGGATAAGAATCACTCTTGATCCATACCTCAAAAAATACACTAACGAATTGCATAAGGACTACAAGAAGGAAGAAGAACTTATTGGTATGAGGAGGATAAACTAATACATCTAAGATGAATTAAATTAATAAAGATAACATGCACAACAGAATGGAAACGTATTTGGTACATACCTATAAATGATTTGATAATGAATTCATTACCCAAACCACCTCATATTTTCCTGGAAAAATTAAGTAAACACCCAATTCCCACCCTTTACTCCTTATCCTCGGGTTCCACATCTACAGACTCAACCAACCTCAGATGGAAAATACTCAGAAAAAGTGAAAAAAAAATACAACAATAAAAATAAAAGTAAACAATATAATACAACTATTTACATAGAATTTACATTGCATTAGGTATTACAAGTAATCTGGAGATAATTTAAAGTATACAGGAGGGTGTGCATAAGTTATATGCAAATACTATGGATTTTATATAAGGGACTTGAGCATCTTCAGATTTTACTATTGGCAGGGAGGGAGGTCCTAGAAGCTATTACCTTCATACACCAAGGGACAACTGTACATGAAGAAGAATCTGGAAGGATGGATAAATAAAATAAGAGAGAGCGTATGTGTGTGTGGTATGTTCAATAACAATTTATTAATTTCTTTCAATGTTCAAGGCAGTAGGCTTGGTCTAGGGGAATGCAACTCAGGGCACAGACCTTGGACTGCGACACCTAGTGCAGTTGAAGGGTGAGCACCCAAGGGTTCTCTAGCTAGGTGTCTTAGTCCATTTTCGTTGTTATAAAAGAATACCTGAGACTGAGTAATCAATAAAGAAAAATAGTTTATTAAGCTCACAGTTCTGCAGGCTGAGAAGTTCAAGGGCATGGTCCTGGCTTCTGGCAAGGACTTTCAAGCTTTGTCACAACATGGCTGAGAAGGTCAAAGGGGAAGCAGACATATGCAAATGAAAAAACCTGAGGGGCTTCCTGGCTTTATAACAACCCACTCTTGAGGAAACGAATCCAGTTACTACCTCTAGAACAGCAACAAGCCATTCATGAGGCATCTGCCTCCATATCCCAAACACCTCCTACTAGCTCCACGCCCATCAACACTGCCACATTGGGGATCAAATTTCAACATGAGGTTCGGTAAGAACAAACAAACCATATCCAAATAATAGCACCCGAGTACCCCAACTGCTCTTAGGCACCATAGTTGCCCAAGTCATTTGTGAGTAGGCACTGTTTAATTATCATTTAGTGCAGACAAAGGATATTTGACATTTAAGGTTTTTTTCTAGAATACATTAAATTTCTTAAATATTTATTTTTACTAATGTTTTTCAATTGAAGATTAGAAAGAATGAACAAGAGAAATGGTTCCTCCCTCCCAAATTGACTTCCCAAGCAACTCTTTTAGCATATAATAAAATTCCCTTATTCTATTCCCAGATAATCCCTAGAGGTAGTTGACAGCTGTATATCTAGAATCTCAGTTCCTGGTAACTCAGGATAATTTACAGAATAACATTTTGATCCAAGACAGTCGAAAAAGAGAGCAGGTGAATCTTTGGAATATCATTAAATCATTAATTACTATTTTCTATTTAGCCTTATAGTCCTTACATAAGAAAATCCCTGAATTAAAATTAATTATAACTTATATAACTTTGAATCATTGGCTAGTTATTCTCAATCAGTCCATGTTACAAAAAAAAGAAACAGGTGGAAGTTAGACTCAGAGATAGCACCTTATAAAAATTTATTATAGATAAAATTCTTTTTAAAAAACAAATATTTTTTCCTATTTTATTTCCAAGAGGTTTCAACATTACTTAAATCTCATATATATCAGCCTGATGTTAGAATAAATCTAATAAAATAATACAACATCCTACTTTCTAGGCATAAGTTGATGTGAAGACTACACATGGTCATTTCTACTTTGAGTCTCTTGAGTAATACCCTAAGTTTCATCACTGACTGCAGTTCTTAAGATTAATTAAAGTAGGGTGAATGATATTTTGCTAGCTTTTGGACCACAACTTTGGCCCATCAAATTACCCTATCAGTCCAAGTCTGAAATAATACCCAACTGTGACAACTGGGCTTAAGTCTTCTTACTAAGGGCTAAACCTCACCAAAATCCAATGTTGAGGTTGGAAGAGTATTCACTAATGACCTCTCTCTTCTTTTGTACCTACTTGAGAATGAACACAGGTAGTTAGACGTGGATTAAAATGCATCTTTATTATGGTCAAGCTAAGTTGTAGAATGCAATTTGGGCCTTAGGTTAAAAGGTTAAAATTATCCATCCTACTCCTTTCCTCCTCCCCAATTCTGGATCTGAGGATGAGATGTGCTCAGAGTAGATACCCTACATAGCCCCCTCAAGGAGGAACATGAGCTGCCTCACACCCATCAATAACTTGGGAGAGGAACAAAAGCAAGGCCAATATGCCTAGAAGCCTACCTTTTTAAGACAAGGTCTATGTAGATTGCATGTAAGTACAGAGTATAGAACTAAAGACCCAGTTTGTTCTCAGGACATTGTCAACACCGATATATAAGTTTTCTCCAGTCCAGTGACAGCTCTTATCAGGAGATACATATCAGATTGGACTTATTTGCACATATGTAAAATTTACAACCAGATGGCTAGGGGTGGTACATATGTCTAGTGCAACATATTAGGGTTCACTAAGTATAAAAATCCTAAGAGCTTGATGACACTTGTTCCTGCTTCAGAGGACCTGCTGTCCTTTGTTCCCCTAACATTGAAAGATCAAGTCTCTGACCTAATACCCTGGACTTCATGGTGATGAAAGTCCTCACAGTGATTCCAATCCACAGTGATAGCCTAAAGGATCACTTTGAAGAAGACGCATTCCTACCTACGAGATGATAAATGAACCATCACAGACACCCACCTAGAGGTTAAAAGGTGGTGTTCTGTACCTACTCCAAAGGAATGTGTGAGTTATTTTTATTATAAATAGGAAAGTGTAGTTTAGACGGTTTAGTTTTATGTAGGATTTTTTTTTTTTTAAGATGAAGTCTCACTCTACCACCCAGGCTGGAGTGTGGTGGTGTGATCTTGGCTCACTGCAAGCTCCATTTCCCAGGTTCAAGTGATTCTCCTGCCTCAGCCTCCCAAGTAGCTGGGATTATAGGCACCCGCCACAATGCTCAGCTAATTTTTGTATTTTTAGTGGAGATGGAGTTTCACCACATTGGCCAGGCTGGTCGCAAACTCCTGAACTCAAGTGATCTGCCCGCCTCGGCCTCCCAAAGTGCTGGGATTATAGGCATGAGTCACCGCACCCAGTCTATGTAGAATTTCTAAATGTTGATTAATTCCATACTTATATATATAGTTAATTCTTATAATACATATTTGTTACGGACTAAATTGTCTGCCTTCCCTCCTGCAAATCTATATATTGAAGCCCTGACCCCCAGTGTGACCTATTTGGAGAAAGGGCCTTTAAGGAAGTAATTAAGATTAAATGAGTTCATAAGGGTGGGGTCCTAATCAAATAGAACTAGTGTTTTAAGAAGAGGAAGAACCACCAGGAACACCCGCACAGAGGAAAGGTCATGTGAGGACACAGCAAAAAGGTAGCTATCTGCAAGCCAAACACAAGGGTCTCACCAGACAACAACTCTGCCAGCATGTTGATCTTAGAATTCTGACATCCAGAACAGGGAGAAAATGAATTTTTGTTATTTTATCCAACCAGCCTATGGTATTTTGATATGGCACCCCCTAGCAGACTAATACAATATTGTATTTTGTATTCTATAAATTTTCTATTTATTATGATATAATATAGAGGAGTATAACATATAATATAGTATAAGAATACTAAATATTAGTATATATTATATCATATATAGTTATTTAATAAGTTTTATAATAATAGTATAATATAGTATAATAGATGTAGGTAAAATAAGTATAAATACATTACTATATGTTATATAGTATTGCCTAAAGACAGGGATACATTCTGAAAAATGTGTCAGGCAAATTTGTCATTGTGTGAACATCATAGAGTGTACTTACATAAACCTAGATGGTATAGCCTACTACACACCTAGGCTGTATGGCTATTGCTTTTAGGCTACAGGCCTGTATAGCATGTTACTATACTAAACATTATAGATAATTGTAACACAATGGTCAATATTTCTGTAGAAAAGTTACAGTAAAAATACAGTATAAAAGATAAAAAATAGGCAAGGCGCAGTGGCTCATGCTTGTAATCCCAGCACTTTGGGAGGCCAAGGCGGGCAGTGATCACAAGGTCAGGAATTTAAGACCAGCCTGGCCAACATAGTAAAATGCCATCTCTACCAAAAATATAAAAAATTAGCCGGGCATGGTGGCGGGCACCTGTAATCCCAGCTACTCAGGAGGCTGAGGCAGGAGAATTGCTTGAACCTGGGAGGAGGAGGTTGCGGTGAGCCGAGATCATGCCATTGCACTCTAGCCCAGGCGACAGTGCGAGACTCTGTCTCGAAAAAAAAAAAAAGATAAAAAAAGAGTACACCTATGGGGGGACACACGATAAGTGGAGTTTATAGGACTGGAAGTTGCTCTGGGTGAGTCAATGAATGAGTCGTGAGTGAATATGAGGGCCTAGGACATTATTATATATGACTGTAGACTCTATAAACATAGTATATTAGGCTACACTAAATTTATTTAAAAATTTTTCTCTTTTCAATAATAAATTAAGTTTAACTTACTGTAATTTTTAGCTTCCTAAACTTTTTAATTTTTTTAGCTTTTTTACTATTGTAACACAGCTTAAAACAGAGATATTGTACAGTTGTATAAAAATATTTTCTCTTTTTATATCCTTATTCTATAAGCTTTTTTCTATTTTTTTTATTTTTATAGATTTAGGGAGTACAAGTATATATTTTTTCACATGGATATATTTTATGGTGGTGAAGTCTGGGCTTTCCGTGTAACCATTACCCAAATAGTGTACGTTGTACCCAACAGGTAATTTCACATCCCTTATTCCTTTCTCTCCCTCCTACCTTTTGGACTCTCCAGTGTCTGTTATTCCACTCTCTATGTCCATGTGTACACATTTATTAGCTCCCACTTATAAGGGAGAACATGTGGGATTTGCCTTTGTTTCTGAGTTATTTCCACTGAAGAAATACACACATACTGAGGCATACACACACTGAAGGTATATACACATATACACCATAAAATACTACTCACATTTTCTTTATCCAATCATCCATTGATGGACACTTAGATTGATTCCATGACTGTGCTACTGTGAATAGTGTGGTGATGAACATACAAGTGCAGATTTCTTGTTCATACAATGATTTATTTTCCTATGGGTAGATACCCAGTAGTGGGATTTCTGGATCAAACAGTAGTTTCTGTTTAGTTCTTCGAGATATTTCCATACTGTTTTCCATCCATAAATGTTGTACTAATTTACATTCATACCGACAGTGTATAAGCATTATCGTTTCTCCACATCCTCACAAACATCTGTTGTTTTGTTCTTGTCAATCTTTTTAAGCTCCCTCGAAACATGGGAATCTGTTGTTTTTTGACTTTTTAATAATATCCATTCTGACTGTTGTGAGATGGTATGTCACTGTGGTTTCATTGGCATGTCCCTGATGATTAGTGATATTGAGCACTTTTTCACGTTTGTTGGCCACTGGACAATTCTCATTCTGGTCAGTTATTCATTTGATCTTGTGAATGTCATGGTGAAAGGAACACCATAGTTACCAGATGAAATGAAAACACTCACGTGCATCATAGTCACAGAAATTTGTCACAAGATGGAAAAGACATTGATTCCACTTTGAACCAAACTTTATAGAACACTATTAATGGAAATTAGTGGAAATGGCTGCTAAAGTAAAAGTTAAGGTGAATGATCTAATCTGACTTGATTTATTGAATCCAGAACTTTTATGCTAAATCCCCCTGGTAATCAACTAAATAAAAATCCCTTTATACCACTACTTAGTAAGTTAGTAAAGGTTTGCTACTCATTAGATGCTAATCTCACTTACTGAGGAATGCAGAATTGCATACTGTTTCCACAGTTCAGCAAGTACACCCTAATCTCAGTCTATAACTCCCTATTGTTCTTCCCTACTAATCAACTCACTGTCTTCCAAAAGAGCCCATGGCAATAAAAAAGAAGCCAAATTCCCATGTCCTTAAAGAAAATTAAGCCCAGGAATCACCTCCCCCATTCCTATCTGGAGTATAAGATTAGAAAAAAAACCCACAGTATTACCAGTGTATTATTTGGCCACTTTTTAATGGGGTTGTTTGTTTTCTTGTTGAGTTGTTTTACTTTCTTATAGATTTTGGATATTAGTCCTTCATCAGATGAATAGTTTGCAAATATTTCTCCCATTCTGTAGGTTGTGTGTTTACTCTGTTGATTGTTTCTTTTGATGTGCAGAAGCTTTTCAGTTTAAGTCCCATGTGTCTATTTTTGTTTTTGGTGCCTTTGCTTTTGAGTCATAAATTCTTTGTCTAGGTCAATGTCCAGAAGTTTTTCTTTGTGCTTAGGATTGCTTTGTCTGGTCAGGCTTTGTTTTTGTTTCCATATGAATTTTAGGATTGTTTTTTCTAATTATGTGGAAAATGATATTGGTAATTTGATAGGAATTGCATTGAATCTGTAGATTTCTTTGGGCAGTATGGTCATTTTAACAATAGTGATTCTTCCAATCTATAAGCACGGAATGTTTTTCCATTTGTATGTGGAAAGAATACTGATAGAAGAATCTACAATTTATTCCATCAGTATTTTCTAGTTCTCCTCATAGAGATCTTTCACCACCTTGGTTAAATGTATTCCTAGGTATTTTGTGTGTGTGTGTGTGTTTTTTTTTTTTCTTTTTGGTAGCTATTTTAAATGGTATTGAGTTTGTGACTTGGTTTTCGGCTTGATCTTTATTAGTGTATAGAAATGCTACTGGTTTTTGTATGGTGATTTTGTATCCTGAAATTTTACTGAGTCATTTATTAAATCTAGGAGTCTTTGGAAGGGTCTTTTGGATTTTTTAGGTATAAGATTATATCATCAGCAAACAGATAATTTGACTTCCTCTTTTCCAATTTGGATTTCTTTTATTTCTTTCTCTTGCCTGATTGCTCTATTTAGGACTGCCAGTACTATGTTGAATAGGAGTGATTAAAGTAGGCATCCTTGACTCGTTCCAGTTCTTATGGGGAATGCTTTCAACTTTTCCCTATTCAGTATGATGTTGTCTGTGGGTTTGTCATATATGGCTTTTATTATTTTGAGGTATGCTCCTTTGATGCTTGGTTTTCAGAGGGTTTTTAACATGAAGCGGTGCTAAATTTTATCAAATGCTTTGTCTGCATCTATTGAGATGATTGTATAGTTTTTGTTTTAAATTGTATTTACGTGGTGAATCACATTTACTGGTTTGCAAATGTTGAGCCATGCTTACATCCCTGGAATAAAACCCACTTGATTGTGGTGAATTATCTTTTTGATGTGCTGTTGGATTTGGTTTGCTAGTAATTTGTTGTGGATTTTTTAATCTATGTTCATCAGGGATATTGGCCTGTAGTTTCTGTTGTTGCTGTTGTTTGCTTGCCTGGCTTTGGTATCAGGGTGATACTGGCTTTGCAGAACAAGTTAGGGAGGAGTCCCTTCTCGATTTTTTAGAACCAGTTCTTCTTTGTACATCTATCAGAATTCAGCTGTGAATCTGAATGGTCCTTTATTATTATTACTATTACTGATTCAATCTCAGTACTCATTATTGCTCTGATCAAGATTTCTATTTCTTCCTGGTTTCATCTTGGGAGGTAGTATGTTTCCAGGAATTTATCCATTTCCTCTTGGTTTTCTAGTTCGTGTGCATAGAGATGTTCATAGTAGTCTCTGATGATCTTTTGCATTTCTATGTAATCAGTTGTAATGTGTCCTTTTTCATTCAATTGTACTTATTTGAGTCTTGCTTTTTCTGAGTTAATTTAGCTAGTGATCTATCAACTTTGTTTATCTTTCAAAAGAACCAATTTTCACTTTGTTGAGCCTTTGCATTGTTTCTTGGGGTCTAAATTTCCTTTATTTATCCTCTGATCTTTGTTACTTTTTCTCTTCTGACAGCTTAGCTTCTTTCTTTTTAAAATTTTTTATTTTCTTTTTACTGTTAAACTTTTGGTTAACAACTAAGACACAAACACACACATTAGCCTAGGCCTACACAGGGTCAGGAGCATTAATAGCGTTGTCTTCTGCCTCCACATCATGTCCCACTGGAAGGTTATTAGGAGCAATAACACGCATGAAGCCGTCATCTCCTATGATTACTGTGCCTTCTTCTGAATATAAAGGATCTGCCTGAGGCTGCTTTACAGTTAACTTTTTTTTCTATAAGTAGAAGTACATTGTAAAATAACGATAAAAAGTATCTTATAGTAAATACATAAACCAGTAATACAGTCATTTGTTATCATTAGAAATATCTACTCTACATAATTGTATGTGCTATACTTTTATACAACTGACAGTGAAGTAGGTTGGTTTATACCAGCTAACCACAAACACATGAATAATGCATTGCACTACAATGCTATGATAGATATGACATCACTAGGCAGTAAGAATTTTTCAGCTCCACTATAATCTTATATGCAGTCAGTTATTGACCAAAATGTAATTATGAGATGTATGACTGTATGTGCATATGTATTTGGTATTTATTATAGTAAAATAGATAAAAGTAATCTCAACAGGTTATTATATCAAAACCAGTGGAATGTCTGTAGTATATTCACTACACTTAGAATCCCCTGTAATTCTACAGCCTTGCTTTTGACCCTGACACAGGAGGTCTTCGAATTCAAGAGCTCTAGAGTGATGTAATGGAAAGCATTATATTGGCAGCAAGCCTCAGTAAGAAAGTGCAAATGCAATGTGATGGACCTTGAAGGAGCATTGATCATCACCTACATCTCCTTGATGCTCCAGGGAAGAGAAGAGGAAATTTTCCTTACTGAAATTCCTCGGAGAAGCTGAGTTATTGTTACATGGGCCATAGTATGAAAGCAGGATGAGACAGAGAATGGTTTCCCTCTATTTACTCCAGCTCCTCATTCTATTAACTGGTTGGGTTTCACAGCCAAGGCTGTAGGGTGTGGTGGGGGTGGCTGTCACTCTTGGAGAAGAGGCACCAGTACCTTGTCAAGGCAGGCCCATACCTACCCTTGAGGCATCTCCCCCAAAAAAGCACTGCTCCTTTTATTTAAGACCAATGGTGGGCAGTTCAGCTTTTATTCCCAGAAACTTCTGAAATGGGTCATAATAGAGTATTCGTTAATTTCAAAAGTACTTCATAGTCTAGGCCAAAATTTTATCCCATTTACTATTTCAGTCTCAAATTATGCCCAGGAAGGCACAAATGAAATTCCTAGACAAATTTAGAAATCTATATGATATGGAGGCCATGTTAGAATGTATGAAACTCCTACTACTATAAAAGTCTCTGAAGTTAAAGCTAAAAGTCAAAGTTCAAATTTTTGCATTAAGTCAAAGTTCAAAATTTTGCCCACACTAGTTTCTTATTCCACTGTTTAGCTCAGAAGGGTGTCACAGCTGTTCAGCTGGAGTATTGTTTCCTTAAGCTTGGGCTATTTGGTGCTGAAGGGATGATGGTACTTTCTTCATCATTTCCAAACTGAATTAAACTAATCCAAGTCTCTCATCTGTCCCACTTTTTTAGAAAAACTGATCATGGAACACATAAGAATATTACAGTTGCACACACACACACACACACTGTCCCCTTACCCCTTAAAGATTTTAACCAAGCAAAATGATGTTTCTAAGCCCTAGTATATGGTTTGAATCAGTTAGTTTTAACTGCATATAAAAGAAAACCTCAAAGTGACAGTGGTTAAAGTAAGACAGAAGTCATTCCTCTCTCAAATAATAGAAGACCAAGAAGAAATAGTCCACGGTTAGTGAAGTGGTTCTCCAGAATCACCTAGATTCTGATCTTTCCATCCTACCAACTTCTAGTCTAAGATTGTTGCTGGTTAAAAGCAGTAAAGGCAAAAAAGCAAACTGGGTCCTGCTATGCTGAGTCAGGTCTCTTTAAGCTAAAACCCAACATTCTTTGCTTAGATTTCATTACTGAGAACTCACTTATGAGTGGGAGTATAGCGGGATGGGAAATGTAACATTTCATTTTAAATGTTTCTCTTCCCAGCTAAAATCTATGATCCATCCCTAAGGAAAAAGCAAAGAACAATGATGTTAGAATAGACAACTCAATTTCTACAACATAGTACAATCCAGATCCACATTGTTTTTGACCTACTTATGTATTAGTCTGTTCTCATGCTGTTAATGAAGACATACCAGAGACTGGGTAATTTATAAAGGAAAGAAGTTTAATGGACTCACAGTTCCACATGGCTGGGGAGGCCTCATAATCATGGTGGAAGACAAAGAGCAAAGGGACATCTTACATGTTGGCAGGCAAGAGGGCACGTGCAGGTGGACTCCCCTTTATAAAACCATCAGATCTCATGAGACTGATTCACTATCATGACAACAGCATGGGAAAAACCACCCCCATGATTCAATTACCTCCCACGTGGCCCCTCCTACAACACTTGGGGATGATTACAATTCAAAGTGAGATTTGGGTGAGGATACAGAGCCAAACCATATCAACTTGTATTGAGGGAAGGAAGGTGAATGAAGGGAATCATGAGCAAAAAGAGGAAATGGTGTTGATTTAGATCTTGACTGTATGGCAGTAGTGAATTTAGAACATGCTATTCTGAGTCCCAAACCTATTAAATTCACCTCAGTTATAAGTATAAAATTGAGGAGTATATCTTGCAGATATCAACAATATAAATATATTGTTAAGATTATTAAGATAAATGTTATTACAGCCAGATAGGCAAGGAGTCATAAACCAATAGAGAAATGAAATGCAGAAGTATGGATATATGGAAATTTAAAATGTGTGAAAAAGATGGCATTGAAGATGAGTGGAGAAAGAATGGACTTTTTAATGGGTGTTGTGGAAGATTTTATTTTCAAAGATGACTGCATCAAATATATATCACAGCCCACATGCTCTTCTCATACTGTGACACGAACACACCTCCCCCTGAGAAGTGGAGTCTGTGTTCCCTTCCCTTGAAACTAAGCAGACCTTTGTAACTGCCTTAACCAATAAATAACAGTGGTAGTGACAGTTCATGACTTCTGAGGCTAGGTCATAAAAGGCATTTTATCTTCTGTCTTTCTCTCTGAAATGTTTCCTTTGGGAGAATCCAGCCTTCATGCTATGAAGACAATCAAGCAACCCTTTTGAGAGGCTCATGCAAAGAGAAACTAAGGCCCCTGGTAACAGCAAACATCATTTTGCCAGCCATGTGAATGAGATACCTTTGAAGTCGATGTCCTAGCCCTAGGTAAGACAGGTTTCCAGATTAATGCAGTCCCAAAAGACATACGACTGAAACTGCATGAAAGGCCTCAAGTGAGAAATGTTCAGTGGAGCTTTTCTCAACACTTTTCACCCACAGCAACCATGAGAGATAAATAAGTATTGTTGTTCTAAACCATTAATTTTTAGGGTGATTTGTTATATAGATAATTAACATAGGTGTTGATAAATTTGTTTATTCATAAGGAAAAAAAGCAAAAATCAAAACTGAGTTTCTGCCTCCTGCTATACACAGAAGTCAAATTCAAGTGAATAAATGCCTTTAATTTGAAAAGCAAACTTCAGAATTCTAAAAGTTTTAGAAGAAAATATGAAAAAATATCTGTATGATTATCAGGATAGGGAAAAAATTCTTAAAACATAAAAATGCTAACAATAGAGAAAACATTGATCCATGACTATATTAAAATCTTCAATCAAAACATACCCTAAAGAAAGTAAAATGATGAGCCACAGTTGGGGCTGCATCATAGTTAGACTTCTGCCTCTTCCCAGTCCTCTACTTCCTTCTCCTCCTTTCCACAGGGGCTGATGCCAAGCACACTAAATTCAATCTCAGATTTTATGTTTCATAGAGCCAACGATTTTAAATGTCATGTTTATCATTTCCATGAATGTTTCTATAGAATAACTACATATGTACAGATTCAACATTAAGATAGAGTATATTATACCTGTTCCAAGTATTGTTTGAATAATATCACAGCTTGCATTATCGTGGCAAAATGTACATGTAGTTCCACTCCACCTATTTTAACAGGTACATGGTATTCCATCTCAGTGATTCATACATTTCTACTTTGGTGTCCTGTTCCAGCAAAACATCTCAACACTTGCTGTTCTCGCCCTACCACTGTATCCCTTTCTTGCCTGCAAGGAGCAGGCTCATCTTTTCTTCCCCTTCTCATTTTCCCTACATCCTCCTCTTTTCCAAATCTAATTCAGAGCTTTACCTAAATGGCAGATGGTAGATAAGGAGGAAATATTTTATTGGTAAGAGGACACAAACTGGTAAGTATTTTAAAAATAATACTCTGCTACACTGTTGGCAAAAGAAATTCATATTTACTGAGAAAATTTGTAAAGGCAGGGGCCATAGTTTATTTTACTAACCTTCTTTTAAGTTTCCTCGAGGCAGGAAGGCCTGCTGGAATGAATCCTGAAAGAGTTGCTTGCCAAAATGTATGTGAATAAATGAATCTGAGAAATGCAAGAGATGGACTGTGATGGACATGGAGTGGTCCTATACTCAAACTCTCCATTACCTAACTCGCACTTTTCTCCCCACACTTCTGTACAAAACTTCATGACAGCCAACTGAATCTCATCAGTTTCCTCAGCATATCCTATCATCATTCCTCGTGGTCTTCATTTAAGCCTTTAAGTCCTATTTGAAAAGATTTTGTCTTTAATTATTTGAATATGTGTTTTGTAGGGGTTTTTTTTGTTATTTTTTCTTGTTTGTTTTTGCTTTTTTGAGATGGAGTCTCTCTCTGTCGCCAGGCTGGAGTGCAGTGGCACGATCTCAGCTCACTGCAGCCTCCACCACCCAGGTTCAAGTGATTCCCCTGCCTCAGCCTCTGGAGTAGCTGGGACTACAGGTGCATGCCACCATGCCGAGATAATTTTTTTTTTTTTTTTGTATATTAGTAGAGACGGGGTTTCACCATGTTGGCCAGGATGTTCTCCATCTCCTGACCTCATGATCTGCCTCCCTCGGCCTCCCAAAGTGCTGGGACTACAGGCATGAGCCACCACACCCAGCCGTGTTTTGTAGCTGAAGAAAATTTAGACTCATGGTTAGTAACAGAGCATAGATATGAATCACATAGTATTTGAATACTATTTCTTTTTCCCTTCTTCCCCCCTTCCTCTCTCCCTTCTTACTTCTTTCCTTCTTTTCTTTCTTTTAAAATTTCAGTGGATTTTTCTCTAAGTAATACAAAAGTAATACATTCTTCCTTTTGTTCTTCTGCAAGGCTTGCCCCTAGGAATAACAATAGTTGCTTTCTGAATTTTCTAAGCATACATATATACTCACAAACACATATCACATGCATATACACATACTTTTTAAATTTAGTAAGATCTTATAATTTGTCTTTCTTTTCATTTTTCTTTTTATTTTATTATTTTTTTTTTGAGGCAGAGTCTCACTCTGTTGTCCAGGCTGGAGTGCAGTTACACGTTCTTGGCTCCCTGCAGCCTTCGCCTCCTGGGTTCAAGTGACTCTCCTGCCTCAGCCTCCCAAGTAGCTGGGACTACAGGTGTGCGCCACCACAACTGGCTAATTTTTGTATTTTTAGTAGAGATGGAATAGGTCAGGACCACTTTCTATTAGAGTTCCATCTGATTTAAGAGCTGAATGACTTTGAACAATAGGTGTCTAATTTATTTTACTATTGTATTTAAATTGGTGCCTTTTTTTTTTCTTGAGACAGGGTCTTGCTCTGTCGCCCAGGCTAGAGTGCAGTGGTGCTATCTCAGCTTATTGCAAACTCCGCCTCCTGGGCTCAGGTGATCCTCCTGCCTCAACCACCCGAGTAGCTAGAACTACAGGCACACAACACTACACCCAGCTAATTTTTGTATTTTTAGTAGAGACAGGGTTTCACCATATTGGCCATGCTGGTCTCGAACTCCTGACTTCAAGTCATCCAACCACCTTGGCCTCCCAAAGTGCTGGGATTACAGGCATGAGCCACTGTGCCCGGCCACATGCCTATTTTATTATTATAAATAATGCTGCATTGAACTAGTAATTCTGTAGGATTAAATCTTAAAGTAGCAATCAAGGGGTGGGTTGAGTGAGTGACAATGAGCAGTCAGCCCTAACTGGGAGAAGTGTTTTATTACTGAAATTGCTTAGAATTGCTGGTGCATAGTGGTAATACAAAGAAGAATAACTTTTGGTTGGTTTTAATCTTATTTTTTTTAACTCTCTACCAACTCCTTGATTACCTATATCCTGGGCAGATCTTCCCACTGACCTGCCCCTGGTGGGCCACTGGGTTCTTAAAATGGGTATTAATTGTTTCAAAAAGTACACACATTTGAAATTGATGATACCCTTTCCTTAGTCCTCTCACCCTCAAGAGGTCATAAAAATTTGCAACCCCAACAATAGTATGAGAAAGTGGAAGATTTATTTTATCTTCAAAAATGCTGGATATTATTGCAGCCATCAAAAGGAAAGAGATCATGTCCTTTGCAGACACATGGATGGAACGGAAGCCATTATCCTCAGCAGACTAACACAGGAACAGAAAACCAAACACTGCATGTTCTCACTTATAAGTGGGAGCTGAATAATGAGAACAAACGGACACATGAACACACACTGGGGCCTGTCGAGGGGGCGGATGGAGGGAGAGTATCTGGATAAACAGCTAATGCATGTGGGGCTTAATACCTAGTTGATATGTTGATAGGTGCCACAAACCACCATGGCACATATTTACCTATGTAAAAAAACCTGCATGTCCTGCACATGTATCAGGAACTTAAAATAAAATAAAGTTTTTTTTTAAAGACAGAAACTTTTGCTTAAAAGTGCTGGATATTATCAGTGTGATTTATTTTTACCAATTCAGTAGACAAAAATATAATATAATTGCTGTTTTAATTTTTTTTTAATTATTGGAGAGTTTGAGCTGCTCATATTATTGGCTTTTTGTATTTCTTCTTTGAATAGCTTATTTTATGGTCACACATTTTTCCAGTTATTGATGGTCTCTATGCTATATAACAAGCTCAGATAAGTTCTGTCCCATTCCAAAATTAAAATATATTTCAATATGTTTCTCTATTTATTTTGCAATTTTTAAAAATATTGATACTTTTGACCATTCTAGAACCTTTTAAAATTATGATGTTACTTAAGAATCATTTATTTTATGCTGTTAATCATTTTTCTATCATAATTTACTGAGCAGACCAGTAACATCCATGGGTTCCCCAAGAGATCCACAGATTCAGGGCAAATCTGTGAATCTGAATGGAAAAATATTATCTTTTATTTTCACTAACATCTAATTGATATTTATACTTTCCTTCAATGATGAATACAGGAAACAAATTACAGTAGCAATAGCAGTATCCCTGACTTGGCTACCAATAGAAATTAGAGATTTTTATATCAAATTACAATTACAGATATCTAAAAATATTGTTTTTAGTCATTATTACTTAGAAATTATTGCAATTAATAAACTTAGCACATCATATTTTGGCCAAAGTAATTACATCAGGAAGTAAGGTTTATATTCTTTGCTCAGATGGAGCTCCCATAATGTTTGATAATGTCTCTAGTTTTTACTACTTTTAGGGAAAAGAAAGTGCTTTGGCATCATCATTTAACACATTCCTGTACTCACAACAAAACGCTTCCTACAGTCTTAAAATAAGTTTTGTCAACAGCCATAAAACTCATTAACTTTATCAGAAAAAGGTATGTGAATCATTACATTTAAAAACTTTTGTCAAGGAATGGGCAAAGGATATGATCACCACCAAAGAGAAGTTTGCTGGCTTTTAAGAGAATAAATCTTGCTATGCTTGTTGAGGCGTAAGCTGTACATTTTATGAAACAATAACAACAAAAAATACTTTTTGAACATTGTCTTTGTCCAGTTTGAGCTGCTATAACAAAATACCTTAGACTGGGTAATTTATAAACAACATAAATTTGTTGGTTACAATTCTGGATGCTGTAGTTCGAGATAAAACCAGAAGATTTCAAGTTTAAGATAAATTCAAGATAAAATAAGCAGATTTGGTGTCTGGTAAGTATCCAGTCTCTGCTTCAAAGACGGCCCTTTCTAGCTGTGTCCTCATATGGCAGAAGGGCAAACAGGCTCCCTCAAGCCTTTATGAAAGCACTAATCTAATTTATGAGGTCTCCACTTCCCAAAGAGCCCCAGTTTGCCTCCTAAAGACCTCATCTCTCAATACCTGTTGCACTGGAGGTTAGATTTCAACATATGAATTTTGGTGGTAAAACCATATTCAGATCATAGCATTTCACCCTGATCCCCCCAAATTCATGTTCTTGTCACATGCAAAATGCATTGATTCCATTCTAATAGTCCCCAAAGTCTTACCTTGTTCCAGCACCAACTCAAAAGCCTGAAGTCCAGAGTCTCATCTAAATGTCATCAAGATCAGAAATTGTTGACACTCAAACGTGTGATTCATCCTGAGGCAAATTTCTCTCCAGCTGTGAGCCTATGAAATCAAACAAGTCATGTCCTTCCAAAATACAACGTTGGGGTAGGCATAAGATTGACATTCTCATTCCAAAAGAGAGAACTAGAAAGGAATGAAAGAGTAATTGATTCAAAGTCCAAAACCCAACAAGGCTAATAACATTACATCTTAAGGCTTGAGAATAATATCCTTTGACTTGATGACCTGCCTTCTATACACACTGGGGCACAACTAAGCCTTGGGAGTGGGGCCTTTGAGGATTAGGCAGCCCCATCCCCAAGGCTTGGCTGGGTGCATGCCACACAGCACCTCTCATACATTGGAATCACATGCCTGCAGCTCTCCCAGGCTGGAGTTGCATCATTCTGGAGTCTCAGAGCCTACTCCCACAACAACACTAAACGTTGTGATGGTCTCTGTGATGACCCCAATCTATGCCTCTGCTGGGCATTGCCCTCATGGGGGCTCTCTGCAGTGGCCCCACCTCTGTGGCAGTTCTCTGTCTGGATACAGAGGCTTTCCAGAGCATCTTTTGAAATCTAGCTGGAGATAGCCATAGCCACACAGTTCATGAACTCTGTGGACCTGTGGAGGTGGCATTGTGCAGATACTGCCACATGGTTTACCACCTGTGCCTTCTGGAGGGCCGGCCAAAGTTATACCTGGGCGTGGTTAAGCCACAGCTAGGATGACCAAGGACCACTGCACATGAATGAGTGAGTGGAGCCTTAAAATTGTTCTCTCCTCAAGCTTCTGAATTCTGGGCCTATGATAGGTGGGGCAACCCTGAAGATCTCCACAATGACTTTGGTGTCATTCCTCCATTGTCTTAATGAACAGCACCTGGCTTCTAGCCATACTAATCTTCTTATTTAACAGTCACTTGGCCACAACATTGGTGTTCTCTCCAAAACTTGCTTTTTGATTCTTTACTGCCATGCTTAGAATTTTCCTAATCTTGAAAAATGGAAGTTCTGCTTCCATTTTTATTATAAATTCTATCTTGAACTCATTTCTCTCTTCCTACACTTTACTATAAGCAGTTAAGAAAAGATATGCCACACCTTCAACACTTGGCTTAGATATTCCTTTCACCAAATATCTTATTTCATTACTCACAAGTTGTACCTTCCACAAAACACTAGGACCCTAGGACATGAACACAGTTCAGCCAAATTACCACTTTATAACAAGGATTGCCTTTCCTCCAGTTTTGAATGACATGTTCCTCATTTGTGTCTGAGACCTCATTAGAATGGCCTTTACTGTTCGTATTTCTACCAACATTCTAACGGCTACCACTTAGGCAATCACTAGAAGGCTGAGGCTTCCCTACAGCTCTTCTCTTTTTCCTGGTTCTCACAAGTATCAAGTTTTATGGTCCATTCATGGGAATGTACTTCAAAGCCCTTCTAGCTGCTACCTATCACCCAATTCCAAACTGCTTCTAAGGTTTTCAGATATTTGTTAAAGCAGCCCCCACTCTCATTACCAATTTTTATCTTAGGTTTTTTGAGCTACTATAACAAAATACCTTAGACTGGGTAATTTATAAGCAGCATAAATTTATTGCTCACAGTTCTGGAGGCTAGGAAGTCCAAGATCCAGGTACCAGCAGATTCAGTGTCTGGTGAGGGCTCATTCCTTTCTTCAAATTTAGCATCTTCTAGCTGTGTCCTCATATAGCAGAAAGGCAAACAGACTCCCTCAATCTTCCTTCTTAAGAATATTAATCCTATTCATGAAAGCAGAGCCCTCATGACCTAATCACCTCCTAAAGGTCCCACCTGTCAATGCCATTGCTTTTGGGGTATATTTTTCAATGTATGAATCTGGGGGAGACACTGACATTTAGACTATAGCAAAGACTATGAAAGAAATTATTTTATGACAGTGTGAGTTCTGCTTGCACATATTTTAAAACATATGAAATAATTAAGTCTTTCAATGAAAAATCCTAAATAATTAACATGATTGCTACAGAAAAAGTTACACATTTTCTTGGATAAGCTGCTGATATGGAAGAAGAGATTTGAGGTACATCCTGGCAAATTTTTTAATTCTGGAAGAGGAACTCTCCCAAGATACAATATTATTGGTGAAATGTTCTCAAAAAAATCTGAATATACCTGGAAACACTTTAAAAGTCCTCCAAAGTTAGTCTATCTTGATGACAATAAGGCTTATTAATTATATTTTCATAAATTATGCTTTTGATGATGTAACTACAAGCTCATTGCCATCAGAAGGTTGCCTATACTTTTTTCTAGTTTTATAGTTTTGTATTTTATTTTGAGATCTGTGATCTATTCTGAATTTTTGAAAACAGAAACATTTTGTAAAAGATCAATGTCTAGATTCATTTTTTTGCATGTGAATGTCCAGTTGCTCAATCAACATTTATTGAAAAAACTACTCTTTCTACATTGTATTGCCTTTGCTCCCTTGCAACTTTGTCGAACCAATTGACAATATTTTCTGGATCTATTTCTGAATTCCCTATTCTGTTTCACTGAACTATATGTCTATTATTTTACCAACATCACACTATTCTGATCACTGAAATTTATACCAAGTCCTAAAATCAAACAGTGTTAGACCTCTAACTCTGTTCTTTTTCTTCAGAATTGTGTTTTCTGTTCAAGGTCTGTTGCCTTTTGCCAAAAACTTCAGGATCATTTTGTCAATACCTACAAAGTGACTTGCTACCATTAGGTGGGGATTGTGTTAAGTCATAGATCAAGGTGGGAAGAATAGAAATCTTAACAAAATTAAATCTTTTAATTCATGAACTTAGAATATCTCTTCATTCATTTAGATATTCTTCGATCTCATTCATCAGAATTTTTCTGCATATAGATCTTGTACAAAATTTGTTAGATTTATACCCAAGTATTTCATTTGGGAGGTGCTATTTTAAGTTGTATCACTTTAAATTTCAATTGTAATTATTTGTTGCTGGTATTGATAAAAACAATCAAATTTATAAGATTATTGTGTATTAATCTTGTATCCTATAGTCTTGCTATATATGCTTATTAGTTTCAGGTGTTTTACATTGATTCTTTGGATATTCTATATAGCCAATCAAGTTATCTGCAAACAGAGAGGTTCTTTTCTTCCCTCGCAATCTGTATACTGCTTATTTCCTTTTTTATTTTCTTATTGACACATAATATCTGTACATTTTCATGGGATATATGTGATATTTTATTACATACATAGACTGTGCAATGATCAGGTCATGGTATTTGGGGTGTCCATTACTTCAAGTATTTATTTCTATGTGTTGGGAATGTTTCAAGGCCTCTCTTATAGCTATTTTGAAATATACAACACATTGCTGTCAACTATAATCATCCTACTCTGCTATCAAACATTAGAACTTACTCTATCTGTATAATTGTATGTTTGTACTCGTTAAGCAAGTTCTCTTTATTCCAACCTCCAACCCAGGAAAATTTCCCATCCTTTGGTATCTATCATTCTACTGTCTACCTCCATGAGATCAACATTTTTAGCTCCCACATATGATAAAGAATATGCAATATTTATCCATTTGTGCCTGACTTATTTCACTTAATGTAATAAACTTCAGTTTCATCCATGTTGCTGCAAATGACAGGATTTTATTCTTTATAGCCAAATAACATTCTATTGTGTATATATACCATATTTTCCTCATCCATTCATCTGTTGATGGGCACTTAGGTTGATTCCGTATTTTCACTATTGTGAATAGTGGTGTAATAAACATGAGAGTGCAGATATCCCTTTGATATACTGATAGTCTTTCCTTTGGATAAATACCTAGTAGTGGGATTGCTGGATTATATGATACTTGTATTTTTTATTTTTTTTGAGAAATCTCAATACTGTTTTCCATAGTGGCTGTACTGATTTACATTCCTATCAACAGTGTATAAGAGATCCCTTTTCTCTGCCTCCTCTCCAGCATCTGTACTTTCTTTGTCCTTTTACTAATCGCCATTTTAACTGGGGTAAGATGAGGTCTTATTGTGGTTATGATTTGCATTTCCCTGATGATTAGTGATGTTGAGCTTTTTTCATATACCTATTGGCCATTTCTATGCCTTCTTTTGATAAATGTCTATTTGTGTTCTTTGCCCACTTTTTAATGGAATTGTTTCTTTTCCTGTTGAGTTGTCTGAGTTCTGTGTATTTTCTGGGCATTAGTCCCTTGTCAGATGAATAGTTTGAAAATATGTTCTCCCATTCAACAGGTTGTCTCTTCACTCTGTTAATTGTTTCCTTTGCTGTGCAGAAACTTTTAAGTTTAATATAATCCCATTTGCCTATTTTTGTTTCTGTTGCCTTTGTTTTTGAGGTTTTAGCTATAAAATCTTTGCCCAGATTAATGTCCTGAAGTGTTTCCCCTATGTTTTCTTCTAGTAGTTTTATAGTTTCTTGTCTTACATTTACATATTTAATCCATCTTGAGTTAATTTTTGAATATGGTGAGTGACAGGTGTCCAGTTTCATTTTTCTGCATATGGCTATCTAATTTTCTCAGCACCATTTATTGAATAAGGTCCTTTCCCCAGTGTATATTTTTGTTGGCTGTGTCAAACATCAGTTGGTTGTAGGTATGTGACTTTAATTCTGGGTTCCCTATTCTGTTCCATTGATCTACATGTCCATATTTATACCAGTACCATGCTGTTTGGTTACTATAGCCTTGCAGTGTAATTTGAAGTCAGATAATGTAATGTCTCTAGCTTTGTTCTTTTTGTTTAGAATTGTTTTGGCTGGTCAGGATCCTTTTGTTTCCATATGCATTTTAGGATTTTTTTTCTAATTATGTGAAAAATGATGTTGATAATATGATCCTTAATGGTCCACATTTCCATCACAGACTCCTACAATCCTAATAGGGCCCTTTAAGGAGAACCCCTAGACCCTCAAGGGCCCCAAGGCTAACAAGGAACTGCCTGGAGACTGTGCAAAGGTATTTCTCCAGAGTGGGAGTTCATGCTGGGTCTCACAAGATGCCATTAAGGATCTCTCACTTACCCTTTCTGTGTGTTAGGGAGCCTCTCCGGGCTCCCAGATGATCCTGGCCAAACAGACTGCCTCACCTCCCTCTCTTCTTGTGTTAGATGTTTCCTGTCACTTCTCTGCAGATGATCTACTCAAAGCGTGATTATCTACTCACTATTTTTGTTCTTCTTTGTGGAGGAAGCAAGTACCAGATGCCTCCAGTAATTCACTTTGAAGCCCTCCTTTTCTTGTCTTATTTCACTAAGACTTACAGTATGACATTGAATAGGACTGGTGAGAGGAAACATTCTTTCTTGTTCTGGATCTTTGTGGGAAAGCATCCAGTGTCTCACCATTAAGTATGATGTTAGCTGTAGGTTTTTGTAGACATTCTTTATTAAATCTAGGAAGTTCCCCCTCTATTCCTACTTTGTTGACAGATTTTATCATGAATAGGTAATAAATTTTGTCAAGCGATTTTTCTGCCTCAATTCACATGATCAAGAAATTTTTCTTCTTTAGCTACTGATGGCTGATTATATTAATCAGTTTTTGAATGTTGAATCAGTGTGCAGAACTGGAATAAATCCTACTTGGCTGTGTTTTACAATTATTCTCATAGATTTTTTTTCAACTTGCTGATTTAGTTTTGAGAATTTGTCATCTCTGTAGTGAGAGATTGTGATTTGTAGTTTTTTACTGAAAGCTATCTTTTATAATATTTTTATTTGGTTTAGGTATTAGGATAATGCTGGCCTCATACAATGAGTTAGAATGTGTTCCTCTGGTTCTATTTTCTGGAAGAGATTGTAGAAAATTCATATAATTTCTTCTTTAATTGTTCCATAAGATTCACTGGTGAAATCATCTGGAACTGATGTGTTCTTTTTTGGAAGGTTATTAATGATTAATTAATTTTCTTAATAGACGTACACTCATTTAGATTATTTATTTCTCCTTGTGTGAGTTTTGGGAGTTTGTGTCTTTCAGGGAATTGGCCCAGTACTGATAATAATCAGTAGTGATGGCCCTGTTTTTATGTCGGATATTGGTAACTTGTGTCTTTTTTCTTGGTTATCTTGGTTAGAAGTTTATCAAATTTACCAATTTTTTTTTTAAAGAGCTTTTGGCTTTACTGATTTTTTCTATTACTTTATTCTTTTCAATGTCATTACTTTCTGCTTTCAGTTTTAGTATTTATTTTCTTCTGATTTCTTTAGGTATAAATTGCTCTCCTTTGTCTAGTTTCCTGAGCTTGGATTATTGATTTTAGGTTTTCTTCTTTTCTAATAAAGGCATTTAATTTTAAATTTCCTTCTAAACACTGCTTTTTCTGCATTCCACAAATTTGAAAAATTTTCATTTTCATTTCATTTAGTTATAAATAATTTTATAATTTTTATTGAAGTTTCTTTGTTATTCATTTGTTATTTATTTATTTATTTATTTAGAGATGGAGTCTCGCTCTGTCGCCCAGGCTGGAATGCAGTGGTACGATCTCAGCTCACTGCAACCTCCGCCTCCTGGGTTTAAGGGATTCTCCTGCCTCAGCCTCCTGAGTAGCTGGGACTACAAGTGCGTGCCACCACGACTGGCTAAGTTTTTGTATTTTTAGTAGAGTCAGGGTTTCGCCATGTTAGCCAGGATGGTCTCAATCTCCCGACCTCGATCTGCCCGCCTTGGCCAATCATGTGTTATTTAGATGGGTGTTGTTTAATCTCCAAACATTTGGGAATTCTCCAGTTATTTTTCTTTTACTGATCTAGTTGAATTTCTGCCATGGTCTGAGAACATATTTTGTATGATTTCTATTCTTCACAAGTTTTTAAGGTGGTGTTTTATGACCCAGATTGTGGTCCACCTTGGCAAATGTTCTATGTGAACTTGAGAAGAATGTATATTTAGCTGTTATTGGATAGAGTATCGTGTAATTGTCAGTTAGATCACATTGATTGATAGTGCTACTCTGGTCAATTATAGTCTTACTAATTTTCAACCTGCTTGATCTATGCATTATTAACCTTCTGCTAACAGATGAATTCTCCACATCTAATAGTGGATCTATCTATTTCTTTTTACAGTTCTATCAGTTTTTGCCTAATGTACTTTGATGGTCTGTCCTTAGCTGCACACACACTGATTGTTATGTCTTTTTAGATAATTGATGGCTTTACCATTGCATAATGCATGCCTTTATTCCTAACAATTTTTTTCTGAAGGTTACTTTTTTCCTGAAATCAAAATAACTATAGCTTTTTCCTTTTTTCTTTCTTTCTTCTTTTTTTTTTTTTTTTTCACAAATAGCACTTTTTATTTGCCATCATTTGAAGTCTGAACTTTAAACAGATTCTTGGACTGGTGGTTCATATCCCTCAGCTCGTTCAACTTTAGCACCTGTCTCATCCCCAATGGCTTTTCCAGAACTACTGCTGTCACCATGAAGCTCCATGAGCTTTCCCAATTCAAACTTGGGCTTCTTCAGCATTTTTACTTTTCTAATGAAGACATCATGGAGAGGATAAATAGATTGGCAAGCCTTTTCTATGTCTTTTCCAATGCTGTCTGGAATCAATTTATTGACGACTTCTTTCAAGTCATTTGTCTGCACCTCTCAGGTCATGATTTCCATCATCTTCCTCTGGATTTGGCGGACCTGTTGGTGCTGAGCATAAGAGGTCTTCTGTATCTGATTGTTGCGATTTTTAGTAAAACCAACACAGAACAGATGAAGCAAGTAACCATCGGTAGTCTTGACATCAATGTGAGCTTCAATCTTGTCTGCCATTTTTTGACCATGGAACACATTTTGTCATGGGTAAGATCCATGCCATGAAAGTTAGTCAGGCAGTTTTTGCCCCGAACATCTTCAGTAATCAGCTTGAATTTTCTAAATGCAACTTCATCATTCTGCAAATCAGCAAGACTCACTTCAAACACACGACCCTTGAGACCATCAGATGCAATTTTGGTTCCTTGGGTCCTGGTGATGGCGTCTTTCCAATATTTCTTATATTGGACATAGCAAGTGCTTTCACATCATACCAATCTTTCTTAGAAAATTGATCAATCACTTTCTTCTTGGCTCCCTTTTTGCTGCCTTTCATAAAGCACTTGTTCTTGCCAACTGCCATGGTGCTGGTCAGAGCCAAAAGGCTTTTTTATTTTTATTTTTAGACAGAGTCTTGTTGTCTGCAGGGCAGTGGCACAATCATGGCTCACGGTAGCCTCAACTTTCTGAGCTTAAGTAATCTTCCCACTTCAGCCTCCCAAGTAGCTGGGACCACAGGCACACACCAATATGCCTGGCTGATTTTTAAATATTTTACAGAGACATGGTCTCCCTATGTTCCCCAAGCTGGTCTTACACTTCTGGGCTCAAGGAATCCTCCCACCTTGGCCCTCCTAAAGTGCCGCTTTCTTTTCTTTTTATTAGCGTTAGCATAGTCCATCTTTCTTATTATTTTAGTTTTACTCTGTGTCTTCATATTTAAGGTGGCTTTCTGGTAAGCAGTGTTTAGTTGGGTTTTGATACTTTATCCGCTCTGACATATCTGTCTTTTAATTGGTGCATTTAGACCATTCACATTTAAAATGGTTACTGATATAGTTTGGCTAACATCTACCTTGTTTATAATTGTTTTCTATTTATTCCACTTATTTTTTGTTCCTTTCTCTTCCCTCTTTTTCTGTCTTGCCTGGTTTTAATTGAGCATTTTATAATTCTCCATTATCTCATCCTTTAGCATATTAATTATACTTCTTTGTGAAAATAATTTAGTAGGGACTGCCCTAGAGTTTTCATTATTAATTTTTAACTAATCAAATTTACCTTTAAATAACAAGAGAGATGGGGAAGACAACTTTCTGGCCTCTATCTTGGTGAGACTCATAAGATGAGAAATTGTTCAAACATAGTAAGGATGTTCAAAATTGCTGAGCAGCCACAAAGAACACAAAATCTACTACGTATTTTTCTTAACTGCTTTTTCTCCTATTTTTCACCTCCTTGCTTAGTTCCTAAAACAGTTAATTTCTTTCTACTTTGTCTTCCAGTCATTAAGTCATTCTACAAACACGTCATTTATCTTCAGTCCAACCATTGAGTTCTTTTTCAAAAATATCCTTGTGTCATGTTTTTGATTTCTAAGAATGCTCTCTTTTTCTGATAGTTCCATTTTTTGTATGCAATAACCTTTCAAATCTATTTGAAAGTATTAATTACAAATTATTTAAGGAGTATGTTTCTTTTTTCTCTGTATTTTTGTATTCATTTTAGTGTCCCTCACTAAAATTTGCTCTTGGTTTTCCTCAAAATGCCTGGCAAATTTTGTATTCGCATTTATAAATGAAAGACTTGCCTCACCATTGTGGGTGTCATGGGGCTCCCTGGCCATTTTCAAGCCTTCTTTATTATAGAGAACTACCCCTTGAAAGAGAGTTGTAACTTTAGAGCTCCATAAGTGTGACAGGGAAAAACTTACAGGAATGCTTCTTGCCAGGAAAAAAAAAGGCAGCTGTTTTTGAAAGGCCCATAGATAAAAAGCAAAGAGATAATCTACTGACTTTCCTCAAATGGTGAAATAAGAAAAGTAGGAGTGTGGCCCAACTCTTAGCATGGAGCTGCAATGTCCTTGTCATTTTCTTGATGTCCATTCTAACAGTCAAATTTTACCTTTTTGCCTTACTCCAGTTCAGGAGTTCATGCTAAGGCTTCATTTTCTGAGTCAAAAATTCTACTTTATTTAATTCTTCTAACATGATTTAGCCTGCAGGCTAAAGAATAGTCAAGTTGGGACTGGCCCAACTGTTGCACAATTCTTCAGTGAATTGACTCACTATTTGACCCATGACCCGCTCCCATTACTAACCCTACTGACTCAATGCTTTGCATTTCACTATGGTTTCTAGCACTAATCCTGCTAACTACTGTATGTTTTTAAGAAATTTCTCCAATTTTAAGTAAAATAATGACACTGCTTTGTCTCCAGTGCTGCTATAGATTTTTTTATTCATGAATCACTTCTGTTTTTCAAGGTGATTTTATGAAAAAAAGGAAATACTGTATCATCTTGTTTGGTGACAACATTTGTCTTTTTCTACCACACAATGGGTGAATAATCCACTGGGTAAAATGGTAATTTTCAGGCTAGCTGAGACTAAATAAAATAAACAATGATGCATTGCTGTGATCAAAAACTCAGCTTTTTCATTGGTATATTTGGAATCTGTGTTTGTGCAAATGAATCCTTAGGCATAGGCATTTTTACCATGATACTTTAAAAATGCAAATTATTATGTGATGTTTGTAAAATTCATTTCAGTACTTCTGCTTAGAAATTGTTTTCTTAGCCCTTTTCTGAATGAGATATATGTTCATTAACATTAAAACATACATTAACATAAATATATATTTTCATATGAAGATAAAAATATTAATGTGGTTATTCCAGAAGGTAGAATTTAGAGCGATGTTGATATTTTTGCTTTTAGATTGTGTTTTCTAAATTTTCTACAATAAACATGTATGTAACTTGAAGGAGGACTTTTAAAAATAAATGTATTTGCTTTTTTTTTTCGGTTTGCTAGACAAATATTATACCATGCCCACGGCTACCAAGAGAAGTAGTCACAAAGAGCAGCAAATTTAAGAAGCAAAAATTTAAAAAGCATAAACAGCCTTATGTATACTGATTGCATAAAGATTTCTGTGTGTATACCATAGTATAGAATGCAAGTTTAAAACTGCATGTATTATTTCTTCTGTGCTGTTTCCTGCCAGCTGTTGACCTTGAAAACAACATATTATTGAGATGACTCATGAGAACCAGTGTGAAATAGGACATTTTACTGCTAGAAGTTCTCCTTCTTCTCAGACTGTAGTTTGGCAGTACTGTATAAAGGCAGAACAAAGTTGTAAAAGCTGAGATTAGAAATTAGTCGTGTTAGCACACCTTAACCATAATTTTGTTAGGATGTGCAACAAAAGAATCAATGTTAACTATTTACTCAACTGTAACATTTATTATGCAGAAGAAATATGTGTTCACACCTTATGAAATCTCTTCTAAGTCTTCCAAAGCCTAACATGGCAAATATAGAGTTTAGTGGACTCCATTATAATTTGGCTTACAACCCACATCTCTCGAATTTCCCCATAAATTGTATGAAAATAATATGCATAAAATTATTTTATGAAAATATAACATTAGCATTTTCCTTTTAAAATATCTGGGACTCATCCAATAAAGGTTCCTGTGATGTCAGGGACAGATGAACCTAAATGCATAGAAGTGACATTATGAGGCATTTGCAAAACCTGGGTAAAATCAAGAGTACAAAATATTAACATTTTTACTTGCTATGAAAAAAATAGGCAAAATTTGAAAGTGTGGCAAAAAGTTGGGTACCATATCCCTTCAATGTCATACTAGGGTGACAGCAACCTAATTATTATCTAGGGAAGTGGGTCTGAAACTTCAGTGTGCATTCAAAATCATCTAAATAACTTACTAAATCATAGGTTGTTGGGTCCCACTCAGAGCTCCTGATTCTGTAAATCTGGCAAAAGGGCCTGAGAATATTAATTTCTAACAAATTTCCAGGTGAGACAGATCCAGGAATTTCTAATCCAGGAATTATAATTTCAGAATCACTGATACAGAAGAAGATACCTACTTAGATTACTGTACATTATTCATTTGCATTTCTAGGTATCAGTTTATAGACTTCTGTTCAGTAGAAATGGAAATAATTTCTGTCCAGAGTAACAGATAATTCTAAATATTATTGCTCTGTAAGACATTACCAGTTTTGTATCTTACCCAGCTATCTTAACTGAATATGTCTGTGTGTGTGCGTGCACACAAGTGCATACATGCATGCATAATAGTTTCTCAATTGCTTCTTGAACTGGTTTTAATACCTCACTGGTTCCCTCACACATGTGAGTCCAATAACATTTTTTACACTTGTTTATATTTGTATGAGAGAAATAATTTTACTTTTGTGAAAATTATACTTTAACACATTTGAATGAATGGTTTTTGACTGAATTTTGGTACTTTTGGATTTTATTATATAATTGTAATCAAGTATTGTACACAGAGCATTAAGGTAACTCTTTTAAATAGAAAGGTACATCTTTTGTGAAATTCATGAAATTACTTTGAAATTTCTTACATTATTTCAATAGATTTCCTTTTCTTGCCTCAGACTTACGTGCTTCAATGTTTTCTTGAAACTCTCAAGACGTTGTGTCATAAGATGGTTACTATTAATCAGAAATAATTTTCTCTTCATTTTTATTTTCATTAAAGTACCTCTCAGAGTCCTTTTTATGTTAACATGCAGAAATATAGCACATGACTATCTTCTTCATCAAAATTGGGTAGCATCCATATTGGGTAGTATAAAAAAACATATTTTAGCATAGAGAAATAATAACAGAACATGGAAGTCAGAAGTATATCTGTGTTTCCAGGGATTACATAAATGGCATGGGCCTTCATAGCTACAAGTTTAACTCCCAATTTATTACTAATTTCCCATGAGTCTTGGAGAATCACTAAGCTTTTTCATTCTTTTGCATCATTGTTTGCCAAGTATTATAATATTTGCAGGGATATAATTTAGTTAGATTGTAAGCTATTTTTATAAATTAGATGGTCTAGTAAAAAATGTAGTATTAATTAATATAAATATTCAAAACCACAATGAAATATTATTTCACATACATTAGGATGGCTACCACCAAAACAAAAACAAAAACGAGTGTTAGAAGGGATGTGGAGAAATTGGAATCCTTGCACACAGTTGATGGGAATGCAAAATCATGCAGCCACTACGGAAAAGAGTATGGCAGTTTCTCAAAAAATAAAAACATAGAATTACCATGTGATCCAG
The DNA here is from genome assembly GCF_028858775.2 of Pan troglodytes. Lineage (NCBI taxonomy): Eukaryota > Metazoa > Chordata > Mammalia > Primates > Hominidae > Pan > Pan troglodytes. The sequence goes on from NC_072404.2 coordinate 104,077,809, forward strand.
CAATCCCTGTCTGTGTACATATACAAAAGAGTTGGAAGCAAGATCTCAAAGAGGTATTTGAACACTCATGTTTATAGCAGCTTCCACCAAGAGGTGGAAGCAACTCAAATGTCCATCAGTGAATGAAGGGATAAACAAAATGTGGTATATCCATATGATGGAATATTATTCAGTCTTAAAAAGGAAAGAAATCATGTCACACACTACAACATGGATGAACTTTGAGGACATTACACTAAGTGAAATAAACTAGTCACAAAAAGACCGTACCACATGGTTTTACTTGTATGAGATATCTAAAGCAGTCAAGCTGATAGAGACAGGCTGGGTGGAGTGACTCACACCTGTAATCCCAGCACTTTGGGAGGCCAAGGTGAAAGAATCACTTGAGCCCAGGGGTTCAAGATCATTCTGGGCAATAGAGAGACCCTGTCTCTATTAAAAAAAAAAAATTCATAGAGACAAACAATGGATCATGGTTACCAGGGACTGGGAGAACCAGGTAATGGGGGGGTTGTTGTTTAATGGACATAGAGTTTCAGTTTTGCAAGATGAAAACATTCTGGAGATCCATTGCACAACAATGTGAACATAATGAACACTATTGAACGCTATACCTAAAAATAGTTAAGACTGTAAATGTTATGTTGGATTTTTTATCACAATTAAAAATAGGAAAAAAAAGTATTTCTGGATAGGATTAACTTTATGGCTTTAAAAGAAGGCAGCTTTAGGAGCCTAATTCCAGGCTCACCACAGGATTCCCTTTACCCTGCTATCTCCCTTACTAACCTGTTTTATGCCTTAAGTGTTACCTGTGGAGCATCCTTGCTTGTGGTTATGAGCATATTCCCCATTGTGAATAAATACCTAAAGTAACAACCTGTAATCAAGCATTTATATTTCTAAGGACATTTATGACAGATTGTTACAAGTAAGCTTTGACTGAATACACAAAGGAAAGAGCAGGAGGGCAGAGTGTCCTTGGTGAAGGGAGATTAAGAGTCTGGTGAAGCCTGGTTATTTACCAAAAACTTCATCTACTTAACTCCATGTCAGGCCTGCAAAAATATTTTCCCTTCTTATTTCCTGTTGCCCTGGGGAAAGTTGCTGTTACCATAGAAAAGGGAGTCTATGTGTGTAACCTATGCATTCCTTTCTAGGGGCAGACAAAAGACACATTGTGAGTGAATGACTTTCACAGCTCTTCAGCTCTAGACCATTAGTATGCTCAGTTTTAAGCTCTATGTTTCCCTTTTTGAAGTAGTTAAATCCTTTATTGACTGTTTCTTCTCATTTCCACATCATCTTTTAGTTCAGTGGAGGAACATTATATTACGATTCTTACTAAGGGGCCAGAAGTGTCAATCCATTTTAAGGTCAATTCAAACACAGACCGCTTACCTCTCAGCCCTATGCTGTGGAACTTCTGGAAGAAACCCCATTCTTAATTTTATGATGTTTTTACACATATACCCCCACAAAAAGTGGTTACCATAGAAACTGGGGAGCAAGTAACTTGGTAACTTTAACAGAAGTGCATACTTGCTATTGCCAAAGCTGGAATAACAATTGTGCATTTACCAGGAGAATACAAGACTTTCTATTGTAAAGTTGACTACTTCTTTTTTACCAGGTACTCCATAATTCTTCAAGTGTATTCCCAATATGAGAACAATGTTTTCTGTATTAGTGACTTAGAAAAATATTTGGGTTTTTTTTTTGACATAGCAGTATGTCAGTGAAAAAAATTAAATTGACATGATTTATATTACCTTATGTGTCTACATCATTCCTTTTGCTTCTAAGGCTTTACAAGGACATCCTTGAAGATTTTGTGAGGGGTTGGCTCCCTTTATTTTTAATTAAACATTGATATAATTCATTGTACAAAATTTGGGGAGCACAGTGAACTGTAAAGAAGATTTAAAAAACCCATAAAGCCTTTGTCTCTCGCTCCAGCCAGAGCTTGGGGTTAGTGCTTCACTGCCCTGTGTCCTCCGCTCCAGGAGGTCTCTGTGATTGTGCCACAGCCTAAGCCTCCATCGCTCTGTGACCTGCTGGTATTGGAACATTCATAGCAAAGACCCCAGGACACTCCTGAAGCCAAGAAGGAGGAAAAGAAATAGCCCTGCAATGTGAAGAGACATGAGACAGTAGCCAAACTCCCGGAAGACAGGAGAAGACAGAATACCTCCTAAATCTTTATATGAGGCCAGCATTAACCTACATCAAACCAGACAAAGACATTACAATAAAATAAAACCACAGACCAATATCTCCTATAAATGTACATGCAAAAACCTCAACAAAATACTAGCAATTCAAATTCAATGAGGTACAAAAACAATTACACACTATGACCAACTTGGATTTATTTCAGATAATGCAAATCTGGTTTAACATTTAAAAACCAATTAATGCAATCCATTCCATGAAGACTAAAGAAGAAAAATAACATGAGCATATAAATGGAGAAAAAAACATTTGAAAACATCCAGTACCTTCTCGTGGTTAAAAGACTGGGCAAAGAAGGAAAAGAAGGGAACTTCTCAACTTTATACAAAATATTTTTTTAAAACTCCAACAGCTGGCCAGGCGCGGTGGCTCATGACTGTAATCCCAGCACTTTGGGAGGCTGACGCGGGCAGATCACCTGAGGTCAGGAGTTCAAGACCAGCCTGACCAACATGGTGAAATCCCATCTCTACAAAAAATAAAAAATTAGCCGGGTGTGGTGGCAGGCACCTGTAGTCCCAGCTACTTGGGAGGCTGAAGCAGGAGAATCGTTTGAACCTGGGAGGCAGAGGTTGCAGTGAGCCAAGATCACGCCACTGCGCTCCAGCATGGACAACAGAGTGAGATTCCATCTCAAACAACAACAACAACAAGAAAAAAAAAAAGCCAACAGCTACCATCATAACCTAGACTGTGAGAAACTAGAAGTTATCCTGCCAAGATCAGGATCCAGTCAGTGATGGCCTCTATCGGCATTCCATCTCAACATTTTACTGAAAATCTGAATAGTATAATATGGGGCAAAGTGTATACTGTTTGGGAAGGATAAAATAAAACTGCCATTTTTTGCAGATGACTAAATTGTCTATGTAGTAAATCCAAAATGAGCAACCTAAAAAAATCTGGAACTAATAAACAATTATAATAAGGGTACAGAACACAAGATTAATATACAGAAGTAAATTGTTTCCTATATAGCAGGTATGAACAAGTCAAATTTGAAATTTTAAATGCCTTAACATTTAAATTAGTGCTTTTCAAAATGAAACATATAAATCTAAAAAAATATATTCAATATCATTTTGATAAAAACTATATAATTCTGATGAAAAAATCAATAACCATATACAATATTATAGGTATTCTCAAAGTATTTTTCTTCCAGTCTGAGCCTCGTCTTCTTATTCAAATGAGAAGCAGTGTATTTCAGAGTATAGTTTGTATTTCACAGAAGAAATATTTCCTTCTCATATACAAGCAAACTCAGTATTGTCAAGATGTCATTTCTCGGCTTCATCTATGGATCAACACAATCCCTATCTAAACCCAAAGAAATTATGTTGTGGATTTTGAGAATACTTTCTAACATTTATATGAAGAGAAAAAAATCAAAACAACACAATATTGAAAAAGAACAAGAAAGAGGACTGTTATTACTCAACTTCAATACTTATTATAAATCTGTAGTAATCATGAAACATTGTATTGGCAAAATAATCCACAAATTGATTAAAGGAACAAACACAAATCTCAAATATCTACAAAAATACAGTTAACTGTTCGCAAAGAATAAAAAGCAATACAATGGAGAAAAGATAATCTTTTAACAAATGGTGCTGTAATAACTGGACATCCACATGCAAAAAAAAATTTAAAAAGAATCTAGACATAGTTATTACACTCCTCAAAAATTATCTCAAGGCCAGGCATGGTGGCTCACACCTGTATTCCCAGCACTCTGCGAAGCTGAGGTAGGCGGATCACCTGAGGTCAGAAGTTCGAAACCAGCCTGACCAACATGGTGAAACCCTGTCTCTACTAAAAATACAAAATTAGCCTGGTGTGGTGGTGCGTGCCTGTACCCCGGCCACTAGGGAGGCTGAGGCAGGAAAATCACTTGAACCCGGGAGGCAGAGGTTGTGGTGAGCCAAGATCATGCCACTGCACTACGGCCTGTGCAACGAGAGCGAAACTCCGTCTCAAAAAAAAGAAAAATTATCTCAAAATGTATCAGACTTAAATGTAAACACAAAACAATGAAACTAAAAGAAAACAGGAAAAAAAATCTAGATGTTCTCAAATAGAGCAATAATATGCTGTTTTTCATTGAAATTTAAAAACAAAGAGAAACTCTGTAAAAGATATTGGTTCTCATTCTAATAAGAGGAGAAGGCACAGACCAGAAGAAAAATATTTTCAAAACACCCACCTGGAAAGAAATATTATCTAAGATATGTAACAAATACTTAAAATTCAACAAAAAGAAATGAACAACTCCCATAGATTACATACATTTTACATATCATATATTACTTTTTAGAATCCCTAACAGAATGAAGTCCTAACATACCCAAATTATAATTTCTGAGCACTCTTTCAGTAAGATATGTAAAGGCACAGGAAAAGCTGAAAGACTTTTTTGTATTCCTGGTCTACCTCATTAAAATGTAATCCTCGGCCAGGCCCGGTGGCTCACGCCTGTAATCCCAGTAAGAGGTGACAGTGTGCCGGCAGTCCTCACAGCCCTCGCTCACTCTCGGGGCCTCCTCTGCCTGGGCTCCCACTTTGGTGGCGCTTGAGGAGCCCTTCAGCCCACTGCTGCACTGTGGGAGCCCCTTTCTGGGCTGGCCAAGGCCGGAGCCGGCTCCCTCAGCTTGCAGGGAGGTGTGGAGGGAGAGGCGCCAGTGGGAACCCGGGCTGCGTGCGGCGCTTGCGGGCCAGCTGGAGTTCCGGGTGGGCGTGGGCTTGGCGGCCTCGCACTCGGAGCAGCCGGCTGGCCCTGCCGCCCCGGGCAATGAGGGGCTTAGCACCCGGGCCAGCGGCTGCGGAGGGTGTACTGGGTCGCCCAGCAGTGCCAGCCCACCAGCGCTGCGCTCAATTTCTCACCGGGCCTTAGCTGCCTTCCTGCCGGTCAGGGATCGGGACCTGCAGCCCGCCATGCCTGAGCCTCCCACCCCCTCCATGGGCTCCTGTGCGGCCCAAGCCTCCCCGATGAGCGCCACCCCCTGCTCCACGGCGCCCAGTCCCATCAACCACCCAAGGGCTGAGGTGTGCGGGTGCACGGCACGGGACTGGCAGGCAGCTCCACCTGCAGCCCCGGTGCGGGATCCACTGGGTGAAGCCAGCTGGGCTCCTGAGTCTGGTGGGGACGTGGAGAACCTTCATGTCTAGCCCAGGGATTGTAAATACGCCAATCGGCACTCTGTATCTAGCTCAAGGTTTGTAAACACACCAATCAGCACCCTGTGTCTAGCTCAGGGTTTGTGAATGCACCAATCGACACTCTGTATCTAGCTACTCTGGTGGGGCCTTGGAGAACCTTTGTGTCCACATTCTGTATCTAGCTAATCTGGTGGGGACGTGCAGAACCTTTGTGTCTAGCTCAGGGATTGTAAACGCACCAATCAGCACCCTGTCAAAACAGACCACTGGGCTCTACCAATCAGCAGGATGTGTGTGGGGCCAGATAAGAGAATAAACGCAGGCTGCCCGAGCAAGCAGTGGCAACGCTCTCGGGTCTCCTTCCACACTGTGGAAGCTTTGTTCTTTCGCTGTTTGCAATAAATCTTGTTACTGCTCACTCTTTGGGTCCACACTGCTTTTATGAGCTGTAACACTCACCGCCAAGGTCTGCAGCTTCACTCCTGAAGCCAGCCAGACCACGAGCCCACCGGGAGGAATGAACAACTCCAGACGCGCCGCCTTAAGAGCTGTAACACTCACCGTGAAGGTCTGCAGCTTCACTCCTGAGCCAGCGAGACCACGAGCCCACCAGAAGGAAGAAACTCCAAACACATCCGAACGTCAGAAGGAACAAACTCCAGACGCGCCACCTTAAGAGCTGTAACACTCACCGCGAGGGTCCGCAGCTTCATTCTTGAAGTCAGTGAGACCAAGAACCCATCAATTCCGGACACACCAGCACTTTGGGAGGCCGAGTAAGGCAGATCATCTGAGGTCAGGAGTTCAAGACCAGCCTGGCTAACATGGTAAAACCCCATCTCTACTAAAAATACAAAAAAATTAGCTGGCATGGTGTAGCTGTAGTCCCAGCTACTCGGGAGGATGAGGCAGGAGAATCGTTTGAACCTGAGAGGCGGAGGTTGCAGTGAACTGAGATCGCGCCACTGCACTCCAGCCTGGGTGACAGAGCGAGACTCTGTCTCATAAATAAATTAATTAATTAAATGTAATCTTCGAAGGTGTTATAGCCAGCTCTCCAGGCTCCTAAGATTGTGAGGAATGCATGTCTTCCTTCCAGGGCAAAGAGCAGCATTGAATAATAACGTAATAGCTGTAACATGGATTTTTCAAGCATGGCTTCAATTTGACACGTCAGAACATTTGAGATTCTAAATCACTGCTCCAGACTGTTTTACATCGCTCCACTGACTATAGGAAATTTTTACTGAAATCAAGGTTTAACAAAATAACTTACTTATAAAGTCTAACAAGCGGAAAGAAAATTAGCCAGAGATAATCAGTTCTTCCTGAAAAACACTCTTTTCTCATTAAATTTTTTCTGACGTTAGTTTACTGATTTCAGGTAGAATTTTAAATTCTCCTTAAAAACAGAAGCAAACAAAAGAACTAACTGATAAAAACTAATAAAAGCTTGCTCAAATTAAAAAAAAAACCATAAACCCACTATCCGGAGTTAATTTTAGTTAATAATTTGACCTAAGTTCTCCAAGTATTTTTTCAAACATAGTTGAGATTGTTGAGGGCTTTCATTGCAATTGTAAAAGGAATTGCAGGTCCCTGCTTAAATGAATGACTGGGATACATGTATAAAACTGCCTTGTCTAGTTATTTCTTTACCTTTATTCCTTAGCAATAGAATCTAGTCAAGCCAGCTATTATTCAGCATAATTTGTTAATAATATGCTCTCATTTTTGCCATAAAACATTTATTTTCTCTGACATGTAGGGTTTATGTAATTTTGGAATTTATTTCATAGAGAAATACTAGCTAGAGGGAAGAAATCAAGAAATACCTTTGGTACCACAGTGTCGGAGGATGGATCTATCTGGATAACACTCCCTGCTGACAAGGTGAAGGTTGTGGGACTTAAGATGCCAAGAGGGTGTATGGTGATGATGAAAGATGAAACTGTCATGGCTAAAATTGAGCAACGGCTGCTCCTTTTGTAGGGGAGAAAGTTTTCTTTTCTTTTCTCTACCCCTCTTAGAATCATTGGCTGGGGCCCTGTAAATTAAACTGACAAAAGACACATTAATAAGAGAAGAACAAACAGAAGTTTGTTAACATGTACAGTATGCGTACACAGAAGAGCACTCAAAGGGATGGTTAGCATTCGGGCTTACATAGCATCTTAATAAATTTTAAACAATAAATTTTAGAGATGTGACAAGATGAAGGAAAAGGACTTTGAGTTTCTAGGGCAGCAAATTATGGGAAGGCAAATATATGGGGGGATGAATGAAAGATAAGGGCTAATTAATATTTGTTACATGGATTCCTCTAGTGCAGTCTCCAGGCTGATAAGGGTCTAGAGCTGTCTCCAGTAATTACCTCTGTCCTTCCTGGTGGAGAGGAGAGAGAGGCACATTTACAAATTTACATTCTGCTTTTAATCAAATGAGGGAGGGAAGAGAGTTTTTCTTATGTCTGTTTCTTCTTAATTGTCTTCAGCTCAAAATAATCAATATGCCAAAATGACATATTTTGGGGTGCATCTTCTGCATCTCTTCACTGCCATTTCTCTTGGTAATGAACCTTGTTGCTGCTTGTAAGATTGCTTTGAAAGTGATGGGACTGAGGATGTTTGCGACTGAAAATTACAGACAGCTGGGCAATGCTGTAATCAGAAAAAGGATCATTGACTTAAATAAAGCTTCCATCAAAATATATTCTTTATAAGAAGATTTGCAATATTAATAGCCTTTCTCTCAAGGTATACTAGAAAGCATTCAGTGAGTCTTACTGTATGTCAGGTACATGGCATTTATTATCTCATGAAATCCTCTCAACAGTTTTGTAAATTAAATGCTGTTGTTTTTCTCATTTTAGCAATGTAGAAACTGAGTTACAAAGAAAGTAAATTAACTTGCCAAAGTCAATTACTAGTTAGTAAGGAAGTCAGAATTGCAATTTCTGCAGTCTGACTTGAGAGTCCATGTTGTTACCCATGTTTTACTGTGTCCTATCTAGTAGAATTAGATCCATAAACACTCTTAAGACTCTATGAGCCTTGTTCTCAGTCTTTTCTGGAAAAAAAAAAAGAATTATCAGACATCAAATATAAAGAACATTTATCAGTATTTATTCTAAAAATCTCTGAGAACACTTAAATTTTTTTTTTTAATTAAGCTCATGTCTTCTCTTCTTTGTAATGAACCAGAAGGATTACTGGGTGTCTTCAGTGGAAAACTAGGCAGTTGTCTAAGCACGTTATTACTGTCATCTGATCTATAGGTTCTCTGTATTTTTCCTCATCTTTGAGTTATTTTATAATTCTTGTAAGTTGTAAGTAACTGATAGCAATGCAAGTAATTACTCTACAGAATCACACAAATTAATTTTGTCTTAGGGAAATTAAACTGATTTCTCTCTACTTCCCATGGAATAAGACCATTTTACACCAATTTGTAAATAAATTCCAACATACTTATTGCTTATATATGCGCATATTCTTTAACACTCATTTGGATCAATTGTAACATTTATGGGTCCCTCATTAGTTAATGAGTTAAATAAAATCATTGACAGGTATTCATTTTGTATTTGTATGTCAGCCACAATTATACCCTATTTTAAGCTTCCAAATCTACTTTTCTTTTTTTATTCCAAGCAGTACCCATATTGTATACATCCTACCTTAAATATATTTTAAACTTATCTTTTCTGTTCCTTTTGCCTTATCTTGGCCCTCATTATCTCATCAGGAGTACAGCAACAATCTAACTTGTATGTAAGTGATGAATAAATTCATGAACTCCCAGGTTTAGGATCAGGATTATAACAGTTATTGTCAATAATGGGAACAGCTGAATTGAAAATAGAAGATACCAGGGCTCTAGGAAGGTTACTCTTCTAAAAATGTTTCTGAAATACAGTTTCATTGTATTTCTTTCTCTGATAAAACACGTTAGTGCAATATGCACATTCCTTACTTCCACAATAATATCATTGCTTTAGCACCCAAAATTCAACTGGCTTTGCAGTGGCTTGAAGCCTAGTAACATCTCCTCCATTTTTTAGGCATTGCTGGATGATACCATTTGTTCATCACTTAAAGTAAAAACTATTGGAATATTTAAATTAACAGTAATCAACTTAGGGTTTTTAAAAAAATCTGTAAACTTAATAACAGGATTAGATTTGATTGGTTGTAGCAGGGGGTGGGGAAGGTGGCATCAGCGACATTAACTTCAAGAATGATCGTTGCCCAAAGTTGTTTTGTTGTTGTTCTGCAAACATTTCTTCTGGTAATTACTAAACTTAATGTCCATGTATATTCTTGTGGTGTCATAAAAATAGCATAAACTCTAGCTCAAAATTCTTAAACATGATCTGAATATACTAATTTAAGATAGAGAATATACCAAATTAAAATATGCCTTGTGTAAACTCTTGGACCGCAGAATGACACCTCAATCCACTCTTTGGAATCTAGAGGTCACATGCAGGGGCAGGTGGATAAACACGAGGTTTCCACAGTACATTCTGAAGCTGGAGGGATGCTCAGCAATTACCCAAGAAATACAGAAAATATCCTCAAACAACCTTGTTTCCTGAAGTTTCTTTGATTGTACATACAAATTATTAAAAACAATACACTTGGAAAGGCTCAGAAGCCATGCAGTACTGCCTAAGTATAAAAATAGGAAGACTAACATTCTTGAAAGCCTCAGGCATACTGAATTTGTCATTAACAAAACATTTGAATTCATGAGGACCAAAGGCTGGAGAAAAAGAGAGGCTATCCTGCCCCTACTTAAGTTGAAACTACAAAGGCTATATATGTTTCCATTTTCTGCTGCCGAATGACAATAAGGTAAACAGTGTTAAGAATATCAGTTTGATATGCATTGTAAAATGAATAAGATATAAAAATACTCTTCTGAAACAAAAATTTTAAAATTCAGGTTTTTCTGAAGCAGCTTCGTTCAATACTTTTAAAATGATATTTTGCCACAGATATGAACTTTTATGAATGCCTGGACACAATTAGAATTCATCTATATATGTTTACAAAATGTCCTCTTTTTATTGATAGTTATTTTATTACAAAAATTGTTGGAGTTTCTCTTTAAATAACATAAACCTATTATTAGCTTTCATTAAGAAAATTATCCAGCACATGGTGAAACGGGCAATAAAATGAAAAGAAAATTATCCATAAACATTACATAATTACACCACCTAAGACTTTCCAATCTATTTGGCTTATCAAGTCTCCTTCAAGTTTTTAAAAACCATTTTGCCTGTTTTCTATGGTAGATAATAAAAAATTGAATTTAAGCAAAATATTTTATTTTATATTAGCATATCAATAAAGAATACAAATAACATTTACCTAAAATAGTTTTAAATATTAATATGGGGTCACTGATCACTTTTAAATATATAACATTTACATATATTTATATGTACTATATAAATACTATAATATAAATACACATTTATATTTATATAAATGTCCTATATATTTATATTATAAATATAAATATGTAAATTTATATAAATAGAAATATGTAAATTTATATAAATAGAAATATGTGTATATTTATCATTTATGTAACAATATAATTCATATAAAATATATTACATAAATTTTTATATTCATATTATAAATATATGTATTTATATATGTATATTTTTAGACATAAAATATATGTCTGTGTAAAGATATGAATAATATAAAATATTATGTTATTTTATAACAATATACATTTAGGTGTCTTTCTATTCAGAAAAAATGCCACTTGATTTACTTTAAATTGTGTAAGACAAAAACTGCTTTGTCAAAAATAATATTTAAAATGAAATATGTTTTCTTTGGGGACTGGATGCATGTTAAAAATACTTATTAATACATAACTAAATGTTATGCATCAAAAAGACCAAAACGCCTTTCATAACCTTGCAATTTTAGCATATGCTTTAAAAACTTAACTGGTTTGTATTTTTAGGCTATTTTGAAGATCTTTCCATAAATAAAATATTTCTTAGGAGTACAGTGCTTGTTTTCCAGTACTTGGATGATGTATTATTGTTTTTCTCATTGTGTGTTTTTATGTTTTTATGTATGTATTATGTTTTTCTCAAGTTTTTTCCTTGAAGAACTATTTAATAGTGTAGCTTCTGGATCTGGTGAATACCAGTTTTTGTATTACAATCATGAACAAAGCAGAACTGCCTGCATAATACTATGACTAAATGAATGAGATTGATTTATTCCAGTAACTAACAATATCAAAAGGCAAGTAAACTTTTCCATGGGGGTACAATACATAACCAATTCATAAGAATTTCTTCAATGCTTTTCCTTGGATTAAAATCACATTATGGACAAATGAAGTCATTAACAAATCTCTTGAACCTGTCAACCTATTTTGCAAAATGTACAATTTCAGAAATTTTTATATGAATAACATTTTATCTGTCCAAAATTATGCTTTTATTTTGACAATTCTTCAGAAATATTTCAGAATTCAGAAACAGAGGTATATCAAAGCAATCTAAAATACTTCTAGCATCTCTCTTTTTATGTAGTAAATATAGAAATCGTTGTGATTTCTGCATTTTCCAGGGGGGTCCCTGGGCAATCTAAAAGATAATTGTAATTTTAGAAAACATCTTCGAGTTTGCTTCAGCAGCAAGTGTACTAAAATTAAAACAATATAGAGAAGATTAGCATGATCCCTGCACAAGTATGACACACAAATTTGCGAAGCATTCTATTTTTTTTTCGACAAATGGTTATCTATTTCAACTGGATATCCACATGCGGAAGAATAAAGTTGGACTCTTACATTATACCATATATAAACATTAACTTAAAGTGAATCAAAGCTCCAAGCAGCAAAATCTAAAACTATAAAACTCTTAGAGGAAAACATAGGAGGAAAGATTTATGACATCAGATTTGGCAATGACTCCTTGGATATGACATCAAAAGCACAGACAACAAAAAAAGTAGATAGATTAGACTACATTCAACATGGAAAGCTTTTGTGTAGTATGCTAAGTAAGACTCATCACAAAAAGACAAATACTGTATGATTGCACTTATATAAGCTATCTAGAATAATAAAATGTATAAAACAGCAAGTAGAATGGTGGATGCCAGGGCTGTTGGGAGAGATGAATGGGAGCTATTGTTTAATAAGTATGGAGTTTCAGTTCTGGAAGATGAAAAAGTTCTGGAGATGGATGGTAGTGACAGGTGCACAAACATGTGAATGTACTTAATGCCACAGAACTGCACATTTAAAAATGGTTAAAGTGGCAAATTTTATGTTTTGTATATTTTACCACAATGAAAAAACAAAAAGACAATCTATTCTTTTTTTTTTTTTCTGTGTTTAGAATCTGATCTTGAAGAAACAGAATTATCAGAAAAGATCTGGTCATTTGATTGATACAGTATCACAGTTGCCTGTGAGCAATGACTGATTATAGCTTAATTATACATAAAGTAACAATATTTTATAAAAGATGAAAGTAACACAATTATAAGAAACCTTAGTTCTCCTGAAATGATGAACTTTAAAAAAATTGATAACAAAATAAAATCAGCACAAATTTCAGGAAATTATTCTGGTGATATACAGAATTCCTGCTAACTCTGTAGATTACACAGATGGTAAAAAATAATCTTATTCCCTTTGTTAAAAGCAGATTAAATATTTCAAGATCAATTTATGTTTTAACAGGGAGAAAATAAAATTCCAGGATTGCATTAATGTAGTCTTTTGCAGTAAAGGATATTAAAATATCTTTATAAATAAACCCATTAAAATTAAGCAAACTTCCTCCAAATTTTAATATATTTCATCTTTTTTCCTAGACTAAGATATTATAAAGTATGGTAAATAAAATTCATTTTTCTCAAACCTTATACAACTTGCTATGTACACTCAAGTTTTATCCCTCACTATAATCTTTAATATTCTGGAACAAATTGACACACTATTCTGTTTTTACTTGAAAACCATATCTGGCGGCCCTCTGGTTGTCAAGGGTTGCTTCTTTCTCTATGTGTATGATTTTATTTTTCCTTAATTTATTGAATTTTTCTTTTTCTTTTTTTTTACTTTATGTTCCAGGATACATGTGCAGAACGTGCAGGTTTGTTACATAGGTATACTAGGTATACGTGTGCCAAGATGGTTTGCTGCACCTATCAACCTGTTACCTGGCTTTTAAGCCCCATGTGCATTAGCTATTTGTCCTGATGCTCTCCGTCCTCTTTCCCCCGACCGGCAGGCCCCGCCCAGCAGTATGTGTTATTCCCTCCCGGTGTCCACGTGTTCTCATTGTTCAAATCCCACTTATGAGTGAGAACATGTGGTGTTTGGTTTTCAGTTCCTGTGTTAGTTTGCTGAGGATGATGGCTTCCAGGTTTATCCATGTCCCTGCAAAGGACATGATCTCATTCGTTTTTATGGCTGCATAGCATTCCATGGTGTATACGTACCACATTTTCTTTATCAAGTCTATCATTGATTCATTGATGGGCATTTGGTTCAATGTCTTTGCTATTGTGAATAGTGCTGCAATAATCTTACGTGTGCTAACCTTCTCTCCCTGGAACCTTCTGGAAAGTGAGGAGCACCTCTGCCAGGCTGTAGCACCATCTGAGAAGTGAGGAGCGCCTTTGTCCCACCCCAGTGCAACTCTACAGGTGTGAAGTGGCAGTCTAGTGTGTGATCTTTCTGCCCTCCTCAAGTTTGCATTTTCAACATTAAAGTTTACTTCTAAATTAAAAGACTTAAATTGGGGAAGATTTAAAAAAAATGTGTGCATGTGTCTTTATAATAGAATGGTTTCTATTCCTTTGGGTATATACCCAGTAATGGGATTGCTGGGTCAAATGGTACTTCTGGTTCTAGATCCTTGAGGGATCGCCACACCGTCTTCCACAATGGTTGATTAATTTTTATTACATTAATTTACATTCCCACCAACAACGTAAAAAGTTGTTCTTATTTCTCCACAGCCTCGCCAGCTCTGTTTCTTGACTATTTAATAATTGCCATTCTGACTGGCATGAGATGGTATTTTATTGTCGTTTTGATTTGCATTTCTCTAATGATCAGTAATGTTGACCTTTTTTTTAAATACGTTTGTTGGCTGGATAAATGCCTTCTTTTGAAAAATGTCTGTTCATACCCTTTGCCCACTTTTTGATGAGGTTGTTTTTTTCTTGTAAATATGTTTAAATTCCTTGTAAATTCTGGATATTATACCGTAGTCCTTTGTCGGATGGGTAGATTGCAAACTTTTTTCCCATTCTGTATGTTGCCTGTACTCTCTGATGATAGTTTCTTTTGCTGTGCAGAAACTCTTTAGTTTAATTAGATCCCATGTGTCAATTTTAGCTTTTGTTGCAATTACTTTTGAGGATTTCATCATAAAATCTTTGCCCATGCCTATGTCCTGAATGGTATTGCCTAGGGTTTCTTCTAGGGTTTTTATGGTTTTAGGTCTTACGTTTAAGTCTTTAATCCATCTTGAGTTAATTTTTGTTTAAGATGTAAGGAAGGGGTTCAGTGTCAGTTTTCTGCATATGGATACCCAGTTTTCCCAACACCATTTATTAAACAGGGAATCCTTTCCCCATTGCTTGTTTTTGTGAGGTTTGTCAAAGATCAGATGGTTGTAGATGTGTGGTGTTATTTCTGAGGTCTCTATTCCATTCCATTGATCTATATGTCTGTTTTGGTACCAGTACCATGCTGTTTTGGTTACTGTAGTCTTGTATAGTTTGAAGTAAGGTAGCTGATGCTGCCAGCTTTGTTCATTTTGCTTAGGACTGTCTTGGCTATGCAGGCTCTTTTTTGGTTCCATATGAAATCTAAAGTAGTTTTTCTAATTCTGTGAAGAATGTCAATGGTAGCTTGACGGGAATAGCATTGAATCTATAAATTTCATTGGGCAGTATGACCATGTTCATGATATTGATTCTTCCTATCCATGAGGATGGGGTGTTTTTCCATTTGTTTGTGTCCTCTCTTATTTCTTTGAGCAGTGGTTTGTAGTTCTCCTTGAAGAGGTCCTTCACATCCCTTGTTAGCTGTATTCCTAGTTATTTTATTCTCTTTGTAGCAATTGTGAATGGGAGTTTGCTCATGATTTGGCTCTCTGTTTGTCTATTATTGGTGTATAGGAATGCTTGTGATTTTTGCGCATTGATTTTTTTATCCTGAGACTTTGCTGAAGTTGCTTATCAGCTTAAGGAGATTTTGGGCTGAGACGATGGGGTTTTCTAAATATACAATCATGTCATCTGCAAACAGAGACAATTTGAATTCCTCTCTTCTTATTTGAATACCCTTTATTTCTTTCTCTTACCTAATTGCCCTGGCCACAACTTCTAAGACTATGTTGAATAGGAGTGGTAAGAGAGGGCATCCTTGTCTTGTGCCTGTTTCCAAAGGGAATGCTTTCATTTTGCACATTCAATATGATATTGGCTGTGGGTTTGTCATAAATAGCTCTTATTATTTTGAGACATGTTTCATCAATACCTAGTTTATTGAGAGTTTTTAACATGAAAAATTGTTGAATTTTATCAAAGGCTTTTTCTGCATCTATTGACATAATGATGTGGGTTGTCATTGGTTTTGTTTATGTGATGGATTACGTTTATTGATTTCCATGTGTTGAACCAGCCTTGCATCCCAGGGATGAAGCCAACTTGATTGTGGTGGATAAGCTTTTTAATATGCTGCTGGATTCGGTTTGCTGGTATTTTATTGAGGATTTTTACATCTATGTTCATTGGCGTATTGGCCTGCAGTTTTCCTTTTTTGTAGTGTCTCTGCTAGGCTTTGGTATCAGGATGATGCTGGCCTGGTAAAATGAGTTAGGGAGGAGTTCCTCGTCTTCAATTGTTTGGAATAGTTTCTGAAGGAATGGTACCAACTCCTCTTTGTACCTCTGGTAGAATCTGGCTGTGAATCCATCTGGTCCTGGGCTTTTTTTCTTGGTAGGCTATTTATCACTGCCTACATTTCAGAACTTGTTATTGGTCTATTCAGGGAATTGACTTCTTTCTGGTTTAGTATTGGGAGGGTGTATGTGTCCAGGAATGTATCCATTTCATGTAGATTTTCTAGTATATTTGCACAGAATTGTTTATGCTATTCTCTGATAGTAGTTTGTATTTCCATGGGGCCAGTGGTGATGTCCTCTTTAGCATTTTTTATTGTATCTATTTGATTCTCTTTTTTTCTTTATTAGTCTAGCTAATGATCTATTTTATTATTTGATTCAAAAAACTGGTTCCTGGATTCATTGATTTTTTTGCAGGGTTTTTGTGTGTGTGTGTGTCTCTATCTCCTTCAATTATGCTCTGGTCTTAGTTATTTCTTGTCTTCTGCTAGCTTTTGGATTTGTTTGCTCTTGCTTCTCTAGTTCTTTTAATTGTGATGTTAGGGTGTCAATTTGAGATCTTTCTAGCTTTCTGATGTGGGCATTTTAGTGCTATAAATTTCCATCTTAACACTGCTTTAGCTGCATCCCAGAGATTCTGGTACGTTGTCTTTTGTTCTCATTGGTTTCAAAGAACTTCTTGATTTCTGCCTTAATTTCATTATTTACCTAAGAGTCATTCAGGGGCAGCTTGTTTAATTTCCATGCAGTTGTGTGATTCTGAGTGAGTTTTTTAATCCTGTGTTCCAAATTGATTGCACTGTGGTCTGAGAGACTATTTCATATTATTTCAGTTCTTTTGTATTTGCTGAGGGGTGTTTTACTTCCAATTATGCAGTCGATTTTAGAGTAAGTGCCATGTGGCACTGAGAAGAATGTATATTCTGTTGTTTTGGGGTGGAGAGTTCTGTAGATATCTATTAGGTCCACTTGATGCAGAGCTGAGTTCAAGTCCTGAATATCCTTTTTAATTTTCTGTCTTGTTAATCTGTCTAATATTGACAGTGGAGTGTTAAAGTCTCCCACGATTATTGTATGGGAGTCTAAGTCTCTTTGTAGATCTCTAAGAACTTATTTTATGAATCAGGGTGCTATTGTATTGGGTGAATATATATGTAGAATAGTTAGCTCTTCCTAAAGAATTGAACCCTTTACCATTATGTAATGCCCTTCTTTGTCTTTTTTGATCTTTGTTGGTTTAAAGTCTGTTTTGTCAGAGACTAGGACTGCAACCCTGCTTTTTTCCGTTTTCCATTTGCTTGGTAAATTTTCCTTCATCTCTTTATTTTGAGCCTATGTGTGTCTTTGCACATGAGATGAGTCTCTTCAATACAGCACACCAATGAGTCTTGACTCTTTATCCAATTTGCCAGTCCATGTCTTTTAATAGCCCATTTACATTTAAGGTTAATACTGTTATGTGTGAATTTGATCCTGTCATGATGATGCTAGCTGGGTATTTTGCACACTAGGTAATGCCATTTCTTCATAGTGTCATTGGTCTTTATATTTTGAGTGTCTTGCAGTGGCTGGTACCAATTTTTCCTTTACATATTTAGTGCTTCCTTCAGGAACTCTTACAAGGCAGGCCTGGTGGTGACAAATTCCCTCAGCATTTGCTTGTCTGAAAAGGATTTTATTTCTCCTTCACTTATGAAGTTTAGTTTGGCTGGATATGAAATTCTGGTTTGAAAATTCTTTAAGAATGTTGAACATTGACCTCCACTCTCTTCTGGATTGTAGGGTTTCTGCCGAGAGATCTGCTTCTAGCCTGATGGACTTCCCTTTGTAGGTGACCTGGCCTTTCTCTCTGGCTGCCCTTAACAGTTTTTCCTCCATTTCAGCCTTGGAGAATCTGAAGATTATGTGTCTTGGGGTTGATCTTCTCATGGAGTATCTTAGTGGGGTTCTCTGTATTTCCTGAATTTGAATGTTGGCCTGTGTTGCTACGCTGGGGAAGTTCTTTTGGATAATATTCTGAAGTGTGTTTTCCAACTTGGTTCCATTTCCCTGTCTCTTTCAGGTACTCCAATCAGTCGTAGGTTCAGTTTTTTACATAGTTCCATATTTCTCGGAGGTTTTGTTCATTCCTTTTCATTCTTTTTCTCTAATCTTGTCTGCCTGCCTTATTTCAGCAAGGTAGTCTTCTATCTCTGATATTCTTTCTTCCACTCAATCAATTTGGTTATTGATACTTGTGTATGCTTTACAAAGTTCTTGTGCTGCATTTATGTTCCTCTCCAAACTGGTTATTCTAGTTAGCAGCTCCTCTAACCTTTTATCAAGGTTCTTAGCTTCTTTGTGTTGGGTTAGAATATGCTCCTTTACTTCAGTGAAGTTTGTTATTAACTACCTTCTGAAGCCTACTTCTGTCAATTTGTCATCTTATCTTCCATCCAGTTCTGTGCCCTTGCTGGAGAGGTGTTGTGATCATTTGGAGGAGAAGAGGCACTCTGGCCTTTTGGTTTTTCAGTGTTTTTTTGTTGATTTTTTTTTCATCTTCATGAGTTTGTCTAGTTTCAATCTTTGAGGCTGCTGATCCTTGGTTGAGGTTTTCGTTGGGACTTTTCTTGTTGATGCTGTTGTTGTTGCTTTCTCTTTGTTTTTCTTTCAATAGTCAGGTCCCTCTTCTGTAGGACTGCTGTGGTGTGCTAGAGGTTTGCTTCAGTCCCTATTAATTTAGTTCACTCTTGCGCCTAGAGATGTCACTCGAGGAGGCTGGAGAACAGCAAAGATGGATGCCTGCTCCTTCCTCTGGGATCTCTGACCTCAAGGGGCACCAATCTGATGCCAGTAAGAATGCTCCCATATGGGATGTCTGACAACTCCTTTTGGGGGGTCTCACCCAGTTGGGTGGCATGGGGAACAGGACCCATTTAATGGGAGGACATTTAAAGGACAGCATTTTGACTGTCCTTTGGTGGAGGGGGTGTGCTGCACTGGGGGAAAACCCACTTGTCTGGGCTGCCTGGATTCCTCAGAGCTGGCAGGAGGAAAGATTAAGTCTGCTGGTCCATGGAGACAATGGCCACCCCTCTCCCTAGGGGTTCAGACCCAGGGAGAGCAGAGTTCTGTCTTTGACCCCCTGGATGGAGTTGGAGTTCCTGCAGGGAGGCCCTGCAGCTGCAGTGTTGGCTGCCGCCCCTCCCCCAAGGAGCTCAGACAGCTTAGACGGCAGGTAGCTACAGCAGTGGTGATGGCTACCCCTCTCCCTGTGAACTCCACAGGCTTAGGCTGATTCTAACTGAGTAGCTCTTGAGAATCTGCACAGCTCCATGGTTGGAACCCAAGGCACCGGTGGCATAGGCTCACAAGTGAGATCTTCCGACCCATGCATTGCACAGTTCCATGGAAAAAGCATGGTTTCCCAGGCTGGGTAGCATGCTCACTCACCACTTCCCTTAGCTGGGGGCGGGGGCTCCCTGCCCTGTGCGGCTCTCAAGGGAGCTGCAGCACCACACTACTACTCTTCCTTCCTCTCTGTGAGTCACACCCACCAGCCATCTATTCAGTCCTAATGACAGAACCAGGATACCTTGGTTGCTGGTGCAGGATTCGCACACTGTTTTGGATCTTTTCAATGGGAGCCTCTGATCGCTGCCGCTTCTAGTTGGCCACCTTGTCCCTGTCCCCTGAAATTTTTTATATGACCCATGATATGGTCTACTATTTGGACAATGTTCCATGTTCATTGTCATCTTCCTATATCTCTCCTTATCTCAGATATTATTTTTTGAGGTCTACATTATATATTATAGCCACTACAAATTTCTTTTGACTATTGTTTACATAGTATATTTTTAAAATTATTTTAAACTGTCTATGGTGGAGAGCATGATGAACTGCAAAGGACCATGAGGAAATTTGGGAGATGATGATATTCAGTATCTTGACTGGCAGTTCTGTTACAAGAGTTGTGTATCTGTTTAAAGTTGTATATACAAATTGAGCACAGTTTTTTTGGTACAAAGATTATACCTCTAAATGGTTGATTACATGTGAAAAAATGGTTGATTAAAGATGGAAAATAATAAAATCTAGAAAATCCTCAAGTATTTGGATATTAATACTCTTCTAAATAAACCATTGCAATCATTGTAGGGTTAAAGAAAAATTATAAAATAGAAACAGAAAACAGAAAAGATCATGAAATCTGAAATATTTTGAACTGAAAAATAATGAAAATTCTTTATATCAAAATATGCAGCATGGAACCATAGCAATGGTTAGAGAAGAATCTATAGTTTTAAATGTTCATATTATACACAAAACATTTAACAACATGGATCTAACTTTCTACCTTAGAAACCTAAAAGCAAAACTTAAATATATAGGAAATCAAAAGAAATAAACTATAAAGATAAGAACAGAAATCAATAAAATTGAAAATGACAAATAGAGAAAAGTAACAAAGCAAAAAGTTTGTTTCTATAAAGTATTAATACAGTTAGTAAATCTCTAGATAGGAGACATGTTATTTGTTTTCATCTGGGACATGAACAAACATACCAAAGAAAATTGGATATCTCAATGTTCTTGATTATGTTATTTTTGTACCTTGAGTATTGCCAAGATCACTATGGATATTTATCTTTGTTAACAGCTGTAGGTAAAATTTGAAGGATGCATAGAAGTTTACTGTATAAACAGTGAAAGTAAGGCAAGGACACTATCAGCATCTATGCAATGATATCAAATTAAGAACAAGCATGTTGTGGTCACAGTTTGTGAAAAAACATTTAAAACTTGGATGATTTTATTTATTTACTACAGAGAATGTAGTCTGTCCTTTCAATGTCATACTGTATCATTATTTAATACATATCTATGATATTTCTTTTAGAAAATTAAACTAGCATATTTACTTGTGTTTTACCTTGCTCTTTACTATTTGATTAGATCCTAGACACTACAAAATTCATGTTATCTTGTAGATTTCTGTACAGAAAAGATAACTAAATTTTAATGTTATATATGATAGTCTATTAAAAATTACTTTCTTGTGAAATTTAGTTCAAAAGAACTTTTATATAAGAATTCAAATCCACATAATTAAGGTGAAAACTTGGACAAGTCAAATTGGATTCGTAATTTAGGTTTAAATAATCATTTCTCCACTTTGGCACTATTGACATGTTGGTCTAGATAATAAGAATTCAAAATATTAAGGTATTTCAAAAGATATCTCTCATTACATTTTTAGTTAAACAATTTTTATCTAAAAAAAATCTGTGGAAACAAAAATGAATTACTGGACTCATGAAACAAAGGTAAGAAAACTTAAACATTTAAATCATGAAAAATTAAACTTTTACTAACAAAAATATTTTGCTAAAAATTTTCACATATTGATAAAATTAGTAAGAAGACAGTGTTCATTGTAAAATTAAATTACTCTTAAACTGAAGAATGCATCAGAGACTTGCAATGGCAGAATTGATCAAGCAGAAGAAATAGTGAGCTTGAAGATAGGCTATTTGAAAATACACAGAGGAGATAAAAGAAAAAAGAATTTAAAAGAATGCCACAAGATTTAGAAAATAGTCTCAAAAGGGCAAATCTAAGAGTTATTGGCCTTAATGAAGATGCCAAGAACAGCTCAGTCAGGGAGACCCTAACCCAGCGGCGCTAGAGGAATTAAAGACATACACACAAATATAGTGGGTGGAGTGGGAAATCAGGGGACTCACAGTCTTCAGAGCTGAGAACCCCGAACAGAGATTTACCCACATATTTATTGACAGCAAGCCAGTGATAAACATTGTTTCTATAGGTTATAGATTAACTAAAAGTATTCCTTACGGGAAACAAAGGGATGGGCCGAAACAAAGGGATGGGCTCTGGCTAGCTATCTGCAGCAGGAATTATGTCCTTAAGGCACAGATTGCTCATGCTACTGTTTGTGGTTCAGGAATGCCTTTAAGCGGTTTTCCGCCCTGGGCGGGCCAGGTGTTCCTTGCCCTCATTCCGGTAAACCCACAACTTTCAGCATGGGTGTCATGGCCATCACAAACATGTCACAGCACTGCAGAAATTTTGTTTATGGCCAGTTTTGGGGCCAGTTTATGGCCAGATTTGGGGGTCTATCCCCAGCATGTTCCCCTTCTTGTTTTTGCAGGGCAGTAAAAGCAAAGGCAGCTTTATCACAGTGAGCTACTAACAGGAGTTGGGATCCACATCTGCAGACTACACAAAGACAACACAGATTAATAACACAATCATCACTGAAATCACAGAGCCTCCAAGTGTTTTTATCTGTTTTAATGGGTTACTAGCTGCTAATCTGTCTGCATCTCCTTCAAGCACTCCAGTTCCTGGCATTAAGGTCAGGTGTGCCTGGGATGCTTTTAATATTTGTTCTTTAAATTTGGAATATCCAAAGACAAGTTTGTAGAGTGTCCTTCTAGATGCTTTTTGATTCTTTCCCAAATTTTGATCTTATTAAGAGTCATTAATAGTTTCCACAAAGCCTTATGTTTAGCTCCTACAGCGGGCCATATCATTTGAGGTTGAGGTGCCACTATACCGTCATGTTTCCAGATAATAGGAACTCTTACCATATTTCTTACTATTTCTACCATCTGACCATTTTGTTCAGACCAGCTGAACATAGTGTGGCCATGGTATGCAGACTGAGAGTGGAATTTAAGCTAAACATCCCCTTAGGGGACCAATCAATAATGATTCCATAGGAATCATTGTGCAACACCTCTGCCTGTTCTGCAATGCAATCTTCCAAAAAAAATACATTCATCATTTCTGGCCAGGTCCAATTCTGTTTACAAATAGGCTTTGAGGGCAGTATGCCTCAATTATAGGAGCAGATTTATTATGGTAAAATGAGATCAGAAAGCATGTGTAACTGTGTCATAGAGTGATTACATCCGGGCATTATTGCCAGCCAAGATTGATAAATATGCCCAATAAGTATAATTACACTCTGTGTCAGCCCTTGTTGAAGGAATACTCATGGCAATGGTGATCACCACTATCACAGCTATCATTAAATTACTTATTGTGACTGGTTGTCCTGCTTTCCTCAGGTTTTCTTCTGCCATCTGCAACAGCTTCTTGATCTGTCCCCAGGTAGGTGGCTGTGTTCAATGGGTGTTTCTTGTGACAGCTGCAGTCCTCCTCAGCATCAGTCTCAACATGGCTGCAACCAGGGAGTCCTTGGGATCCTCCTGGAATCTCTTCTTTGGCATCTGGCTCATGATAAGGTTTCAGGTGTCTTGACGGTATCCAAATTGGCTGCCGGTTTTGGCCTGGTGAAACACAAGCAAAACCTCTACCCCAAGTTATTATTTTACCTATTTCCCAACTTTTTGTTATTGGATCTCTCCACCAAACCAGTTGTTCTGCTTCTGTCTTTGCAGCTGGTTTCTGTAGATGCTGTTCAGCTGCTGATAGCATCTGGCCTTTAGGCAGCCTCAAAAAATTTAAGGTCAATAATGCTAGATTCAATTACATATAGGGTGTTCCATAGTCCCTGTTTCCCCCTTTCTGCTTTTGCAATTGCTGTTTTAAGGAGAGATTCATTTGTTCTACAGTGGCTTGTCCTTGAGAATTATATGGGATACCAGTAATGTGTTTAATGTTCCATATAGAGAAAAATGAAACTAGAGCTTGGCTAGTATAGCCTGGGGCATTATCTCATTTAATAGAAGCTGAAATGCCCGTCACCACAAAACACTGCAAAAGGTGACATTTAACACAGGCAGAAGACTCTCCTGATTGGCATGTAGCCCAGACAAAGTGAGAAAAGGTGTCCTCACATGCATGTACATAAGCTAGTCTCCCAAATGAGGGAACATGTGTGACATCCATTTGGCAAAGAGAATTAGGTACCAGTCCTCGAGGATGAACTCCTCCTGTAAAAGATGAGTAATGTACCATTTGGCAAGTTGGGCATCACTGGATAGTAGCTTTAGCTTTTTTCCAGGTAATGCTGTAACTGCATTTGAGACCAGAGGAATTAACATGGGTTAAATTGTGAAAGTGTCTAGCATTATATATTGCAGTAGCAACTAGGCAATCAGCCATTTGATTCCCTGCAGTCAAAGGTCCTGGAAGAGGTGTATGAGCCCTAATGTGAGTGATGTAAAAAGGGTGCATTCTACTCCTGACTGCTGCTTGCAATTAGGTAAATAAAGTCATCAGTTGTTCATCTGCATGAAATCGTAACTGAGCATTTTCAATTAATTGTGTGGAATGAACCACGTATGAAGAATCAGAAATCACATTAATAGGCATATTAAAAACAGTGAATACCTTAATTACAGCTACAAGCTCTCCTTTTTGACTGAAGTATAGGGTGTCTGAAGAACTTTACCTTTTGAGCCAGAATAAGAAGCTTTACCATTGCTAGACCCATCTGTAAAAACATTCGCAGGGCCTTCAATTGGTTTAAATTTAGTGATTTTAGGGAGAATCCAATTGTCAATTTCAAAAATTGAAACAGTTTTGTTTTAGGAAAATGATTATCAAGAATACTCACAAAGTCAGCTAAATGGGTTTGCCAAGTAAGACTATTTATAAAAGCTTGCTGTATTTGTGCCTTTGTGAGAGGGACAATAATTTTTCCAGGATCATATCCATGTAATTTAACAATCCAAGTTCTCCCATTTCCTATCATAGTAGCGATTTGATCCAAATACGGAGTTAGAGTCTGTGAATTAGTATGTGGAAGAAAAAGCCACTCTACAAGATCTTGCTCTTGAACAATAACACCAGTAGGTAAATGCTGAGTTGAAAAAATTAGCAAATCTACAGTCTTCTCTGGATCTATTCTGTTTATTTGAGCTTTGTGGACTTGCTTTTCAGTCAGCTGTAACTCTGCCTCAGCTTCTTTTGTTAATTGCCAAGGGCTAGTGAGACTAGGATCTCCTCTAAGAAGAGAAAATAGATTACTCATGGCATAGGTAGGAATGCCTAGAGCAGGTCATATCCAATTAATGTCCCCTAGTAATTTTTGAAAGTCATTTAATGTTTTCAATTGATCCCTACATATGGTTACTTTCTGTGGCACAATGGTAGTGTCATTTACTAAGGTCCCCAAGTAGGATTAAGGAGTAGTAGTCTGAATTTTGTCAGGAGCTATAATTAAACCAGTGCAAGAAATCAAATTTTGCAAGTGATCATAACATTGGAGTAATATGTCTCGAGTGGGGACAGCACAAAATATATCATCCATATAATGAATAATGTAACACCGTGAAAATTTTTTACAAGGAGGTTCAATTGCTTGCCCTACATACATCTGGCAAATTGTTGGGCTGTTTAACATGCCTTGTGGCAACACTTCCCAGTGAAAACGCTTAGCAGGTTGCAGGTTGTTTACCACAGGAATTGTAAATGCAAACCATTCACAGTCTTGCTCAGCTAAGGGGATAGTAAAGAAACACTCTTTTAAATTTATGACTATTAAAGGCCAATTTTTTGGAATCATAGCAGGAGAAGGCAGTGCTGGCTGCAATGTCCCCATAGGTTGTATAACTGAATTAATGGTTCTTAAGTCAGTTAACATTCTCCATTTACCTGATTTTTTCTTAATTATGAAAACTGGAGAATTCCAAAGGGAAAATGTTGGAGTTATGTGTTCTTTTTCTAATTGTTCAGTAACTAAGTCCTCTAAAGCCTCCAGTTTCTCTTTACTCAGTGGCCATTGTTCTATCCAAATTGGCTTATCTGTTAACCATTTTAAAGGTATAGGTTCTGGAGGCTTAACAATGGCCACCATCAAAAACGATATCCTAAATCTCAGTGGGAACTTTTGTCTTTCCACTTGAAGCAGTTCCTTCAAACCTTGCAAATTTTTTCCTAGTCCCATACCATGGACATACCCCATTTCATGCATCATATGTTGACTATGAGGGCTATATAATTGTTCTGGAATTAGAACTTGTGCTCCCCATTGTTGTAATAAATCTCTCCCCCATAAATTTATAGGTACAGAAGTTACAATTGGTTGAATAGTCCCAGGTTGTCCATCGGATCCTTCACGATGCAAAACATAACTACTTTGATATACTTTAGGGGCTTTACCAACTCCAACTATGTTAAATTGAGCAGGTTGAATTGGCCACATGGATGGCCAGTGCTGTAGAGAAATGATTGAAATGTCTGCTTCTGTATCTACCAAACTTTTAAATTTCTTTCCCTGAATAGTTATTTCACAGGTAGGACGTTTATCAGTAATCTGATTCACCCAATAAGCTGCTTTGCCTTATTTATGCTTCCAAATCCTCCTGTTCATTTAATTTCCCTTTTCTCCATTTCCACATACGGCACAATCAGGAGTTGTGCTATGCGCTCTCCTGGCTCTGCTTTCCAGGGAACAGGAGTAGATATAACAATTTGAATTTCCCCATTGTAATCTGAATCAATGACTCCTGTATGTACTTGCACTCCTTTTACATTTAAACTAGATCTACCTAGGAGTAATCCTATCATCCCCCCAGCAAGGGTCCAGAGACCACTGTTGGAACTTTTTGCAGGGGTTACCCAGGCAGAAGGCTCACAGCTTTTGTGCAGCATAAATCTACTGTGGCACTACCAGCTGTGACAGGGGACAGATATTGTACAGGGGTGAGGGAATGGCCTGAGCCAGAAATGATCCAGTTTGGAATGGGGCCTGGGACGGCCCCCTCATGGCGTTTCCTGAAATTGGGTTCCCATCTTTATCAAATTTAGAGTGACACTGATTGGCCCAATGTTTTCCTTTTTTATATTTTGGACATATTTCAGGCTCAGCAGTTTTCCTTTTTCCCTCTTCTGGTGGCCTGACTTGCTGATTTTTTCTACATTCTTTTTTAGTATGACCATGCTTCCGACAGTTAAAATAAGCTCCAGGAAATGGAGTATTTCCTTTACCCACTCTCAGTCCTGCCATTGCCTGGGCTAGCAGAGTAGCCTTATGCAGATTACCTCCGATACCAACACAGGCCTTGATATAATCAACTAAATGTGCTTTCCCTCTAATAGGTCACAGAGCAGCCTGGCACTCGGGATTAGCATTGTTGAAAGCTAATAACCGCAACACTATATCCTGAGCAGCTGAATCTGCAATCACCTTTTTAAGAGACTCCTGTAACCGAGCTATAAAACCTGTGTATGGTTCTTTTGGTCCCTGTTTTACAGCACTAAAGGAAGGGTATTGTTCTCCACCTGAAGTGATTTTTTCCCCAAGCTCTAATGCACACCCCTCTAAGCTGTTCTATGGCATCATCCTGCATAACCACTTGTGCATCTAAGCCAGCCCAGCTGCCGACCCCCAAAAGTTGGTCTGTAGTTATATTAAATTGAGGTTGGGCCTGGGCATTGTGAGCAGCCTGAATGGAAGCTTCATCTGCCCACCAAGTTTTAAATTATCAGAACTGAGCAGGAGTCAGACAAGCTCATGTAAGAGTGTCCCAGTCAGTAGGAATCATCTGACTGGAAACAGCAACATTCTTTAACAGTCCCATTACAAAAGGAGAAAATGGTCCATATTGATTAATAGCTTTTTAAATTCTTTGAGTAATTTAAAAGGAAAAGGCCCAAATGTAGCTATAATATTTCCCTGTTGATCTTGGGGGGTGTATCCTAAACAGGACTGCCAAGCCTCTATATCACCTTCACGTCTAGCTTGCTGGATTCCTGCCTGAATAGAACTGAGAGTGGTCACTCGAGGCACTGCTCAAACAGTCACTGGGGCAACTACTTTTTGCCCAGTGTCCTCTGGAAAAGAAAGATCTGGAGGGTCAGGCTACTCTTTTTCTTCAAAATAATGAGGGGGTGCAGAAGAGTAGGGACAAACCTCTCCCTCCTTTGCCGCTTTAGCTTTAGCTGGCAAACAAACCTGCTCTGTCACCTCTTCTGTTACTTCATTATACTTTCCTTCCTCCTCATCATTAGTATGTAAAGGTTCCAAGGTGGAATGAACCAGAGCCCACACTTGTTCCATTGTTACCCTGATGCTTCCAAGCTCCCCTTCTTACTCACCATGGGGATTCCTTAAGAGAACTCGGGTGTCCTCCAGCTTCATTCCACATTTTCCAACCATTGCTCTGGTGACCCTTCAACCTGGGTTCGAGCCTCTGTATAGGCACCACTTGCTGAGACCAGCTCGGCTGGGGAGACCCTAACTCAGCGGCACTAGAGGAATTAAAGACACACACACAAATACAGTATGTGGAGTGGGAAATCAGGGGACTCATAGCCTTCAGAGCTGAGAGCCCCAAACAGAGATTTATCCACAAATTTATTGACAACAAGCCAGTGATAAACATTGTTTCTATAGATTATAGATTAACTAAAAGTATTCCTTACGGGAAACAAAGGGATGGGGTGAAACAAAGAGATGGGCTCTGGCTAGTTATCTGCAGCAGGAACATGTCCTTAAGGCACAGATTGCTCATGCTATTGTTTGTGGTTCAGGAATGCCTTTAAGTGGTTTTCTACCCTGGGTGGGCCAGGTGTTCCTTGTCCTCATTCTGGTAAACCCACAACCTTCAGCA
The DNA here is from genome assembly GCF_028858775.2 of Pan troglodytes. Lineage (NCBI taxonomy): Eukaryota > Metazoa > Chordata > Mammalia > Primates > Hominidae > Pan > Pan troglodytes. Next base: position 104,106,672 of record NC_072404.2, read on the forward strand.
TGGGCATCATGGCCCATCACAAACATGTCACAGCACTGCAGAGATTTTGTTTATGGCCAGTTTTGGGGCCAGTTTATGGCCAGATTTGGGGGCCTATCCCCAGCATGAAAAGGTAGAGAGAGAGACTGGGGTAGAAATTGTATTCAAAGAGATAACACAGAGCTTTCCAAACCTACAGAAAGATATCAATATTTAAGTACAAGAAGATTGTAGAACACCAAACAGGGTTAACTCAAATAAGACTACCTCAGGACATGTAACAATCAAACTTCCAAATATCAAGGATAAAGAAATGATCCTAGAAGCAGCAAGATAAAAACAAAAACAAAAACAAGTAACATATAATGGAATTGCTCCACTATGTCTGGCTGTAGACTTTTCAGTGGAAACCTTACAGGCCAGGAGAGAGTGGCATGTTATATTTAAAGTGCTGAAGGAATAAATCTTTTATCCTAAAATAATATGTCTGGCAAAAATATCTTTCAAACATGAAGGAGAGGCTGGGTGCAGTGGCTCACACCTGTAATCCCAGCACATTGGGAGGCCAAGGCAGGTGGATCAATTTAGGCCAGGAGTTTGAGAACAGCCCGCCCAACATTGTGAAACACTGTTTCTACTAAAAATACAAAAATTAGCTGAGTGTGGTGGCACACACCTGTAATTCCAACTACTTGGGAGGATGAGGCATGAGAATCACTTGAACCCATGAGGCAGAGATTGCATTGAGCCAGGAGCATGCCATTGCATAAAAAAAGAAAACAGTAACAAGAAAAACAAAACCATGAAGGAGAAAGACTTTCCCAAACAAAAGCTAAAACCTGAGGGATTTCACCAATACCAGAAATGCTAAAGGAAGAAATGATAAAGGAAGTTCCTCCATCAGAAGGGAAAGGATATAACTGAGCAACAGGAAATCATCTGAAGGTACAAAATTCACTAGTAATAGTAAGTACACAAAAAATACAGAATATTATAACACTGTAATTGTAGTGTGTCAACTATTCATATCATGAGTAGGAAGACAAAAAGAGAAACCTATGAGAAATAATAATTAGAACAAATTTTAAATAAATAGTACAATAAGATGTAAATAGAAACAACAAAAAGTTAAAAAGTGGGGGAGACAAAGTTAAAGTATAATTTTTATTAGTTTTCTCTTTACTCGTTTGTTTGTTTTTGCGATCATAGTTAAGTTGTCATCAGTTTAAAATCATGGGTTATAACATGCTATTTGCAAGCCTCATGGTAACCTCAAATCAACAAACCTGCAACAGACACACAAAAAATAAAAAGCAAGAAATCAAAACCAGAGAAAATCACTTTCACAAAAAGGAAGAGGGGAAGGAAGGACGAGAGATCACAAAACAACCAGAAAACAAATTTTAAAATTGCAGGAGTAAGTCCTTACTTATCAACAATAACACTGAATGAAAATGGACTAAACTCTCCAATCAAAAGACATAGGCTGAATGGATTAAAAACAAAACAAAACAAGATTCAACTATCTGCTGCCTACAAGAAACATACTTCACCTGTAAAGACACATAGACTGAAAACAAAGGGATAGAAAAAGATATTTCATGTCAATGGAAACCAAAAAAGAGCAGGAATAGCTATACTCCAATAAAATAGATTTTAAGACAAAGACCATAAAAAGAGACAAAGAAGGTCATTACATAATGATAAAGGGGTCCATTCAGCAAGAGGATATAATTATAAATATATATGCACCAGACACTGGAGTGCCCACATATATAACATCAATTATTATGGGAGCATGGGAGCTAGAGAGAGAGATGATTACCAGAGGCTAGGAAGCATAGTGAGGAGTGGGGTGGGGAGTGGGGATAGTTAATGGTACAAAAGTATGGTTAGATAGAATGAATAAAATCTAGTACTTGATAGCACAACAGGGTGACTATAGTCAACAATAATTTATTGCATGTTTAAAAATAAATAAAAGGGTATAGCTGGAATATTTGTATCACAAATAAATGAAAATGCTTGAGCTGATCAATACCCCATTTATTCTTATGTGATTATTACACATTGTAGCCTGTATAAAAATATCTCATGTACCCCATAAATATCTATACCTATTATGTATCCATAAAAAATAAAAATAATTTTTAAAGTAAATAAATAAGTAAATAAAATTACATTACTCTAATTTGTCCAAAGAATTGCCTATTTAAGTATACCTTTTCCTTTTTCAATTATAGACAATCTTGAATAAAATATCAAAAATTTAAAAGATTAAAATTTTGCGAAAAGCTCTTCAGTGCAGGAACCAAACTATTAGTTGAACTCCCAGTTAACTTTTCTTGAATCACACTTTTGACAAGAAAAAACATACCAAAAAACCCACACAAACAATTTAATATTTTGTCTTTTTTTTTTTTTTTAATTTTGGGAGTTCTCGACCTTATATCTGCACTAGCCATTTCCAGAGTTTACACATAATGACAGAGCAGTGTTCATGAACAAATGAATATCCAAATTTTCAGAGAGATCAGAAGAAGAAAGGGAGAAGAAAGGGAAAGAAGGAAGCAAGAAGAAGCCAGCTTAGGACAGATATGAAATTATTACTGTAACAGGCCAATTACCTAAATTCTACAAAGAGAAGACAAGGGTTAAATGACAGAAAACCTATTTTTACAATATACAATCGAGGAAAAGCATTACAGCTGATTTAAACAATAACTAGAGGTTTCAACCATTCCATGAAATCTTAATGATTAAAAACTTGGCACTTAACAGACCAGTGACACTACAAAGCAACCAAATAAGAAGTCTGCAAAATAACCAACTAACATCATGATACCAGGATCAAATACACACATGTCAATACTAACCTTAAATGCAAATGGACTAAATGCCCCAATTAAAAGAAACAGCATGGCAAGCTGGATAAAGAGCCAAGACCCATTGGTAGGTTATCTTCAAGAGACTCATCTCACATGCAATGATACACATAGGCTCAAAATAAAGAGATGAAGAAAAATCTACCAAGTAAATAGAAAACAGAAAAAAGCAGGGGTTGCAATCCTAGTTTCAAACAAAACAGACATTAAACCAACAAAGATATAAAAAGACAAAAAGGCATTACATAATGGTAAAGGGTTCAATTAAGCAGGATCTAACTATCCTAAATATATATGCACCCAACACAGGAGCACCCAGATTCATAAAGCAAGTTCATGGAGACCTTCAAAGAGACTTAGACTCCCACACAATAGTAGTGGGAGACTTTAACAACTTACTGACAATATTAGACAGATCATTGCAACAGAAAATTAACAAAGATATTCAGGATCTGAAATCAACACTGAATCAAATGGATCTGAAAGACATCTACAGGACTCTTCATGCTCTAAAATCAATCACATAATCAGAAGTAAAACAATCTCCAGCAAATACAAAAGAAATGTAATCATAACAATCTCTTGGACCACAGCACAATCAAATTAGAAATCAAGACAAAGAAATTCACTGAAAACCATATAAGTACATGGAAATTTAATAACTTTCTCCTGAATGACTTTTAGGTAAATAATGAAATTAAGGAAGAAATCAAGAAGTTCTTTACAACTAATGAGAACAAAGATACAACATACTAAAATCTCTGGGACGTAGCTGACGCACTATTAAGAGGGAAATTCACAGCACTTAATGCCCACATCAAAAAGTTAGAAAGATAGCAAGTTAACAACATAACATCACAACTAAAAGAACTAGAGAACCCAGAGCAAACAAATCCCAAAGCTAGCAGAACACAAGAAATAATCAAAATCAGAGCTGAACTGAAGGAGATTGGGAAATGAAAAACAATTCAAAAGATCAACTAATCTAGGAGCTGTTTTTTTGAAAAAATTAATAAGATAGACCACTGGCTAGACAAAGAAGAAAAGAGAGAAGATCCAAATAAACACAATCAGAAATGACAAGAGGGATATTACCACTGACCCCACAGAAGTACAAACAAACATTAGAGAATATCATCAACACCTCTAGGCATATAAACTGAAAAATCTAGAATAAATTGATAAATTCCTGGACCATACATCCAGGAAGGATACATCCAAGACTGGACCAGGAAGAAACTGAATCCCTAAAAAGGCCAAAAATGAGCTCTGAAATTGAACCACTAATAAGTAGCCTACAAACCAAAATAAGTCCTGGACCAGAAAAATTCACAGTTGAATTCTACCAGATGTACAAAAAAGAGCTGGTACCATTCCTGCAGAAACTATTCCAAAAAAATTGAGGAGGAGGGACTCCTCCCCAATTCATTCTATAAGTCCAGCATCATCCTGATATCAAAACCTGGCAGAGACACAACAAATAAGGAAAAATTCAGGCCCATATAATTGATGAACATCAATGCAAAAATCCTCAACAAAATACTGGCAAACCAAATCTAGCAGCCCATCAGAAAGCTTATTTACCATGATCAAGTAGGCTTTATCCTTGAGATGGAAGGGTGATTCAGCTTACGCAAATCAATAAATGTGATTCATCATATAAACAGAACTAAAGACAAAAAACACTTGATTATGTCAATACATACACAAAAGGATTTTGATAAAATTCAAAACCCATTTATGTTGAAAACTCTCAATAAGCTAGGTATTAAAGGAACATACCTCAAAATAATAAGAGCCATCTCTAACAAACCCACAGCCAACATCATTCTGAATGGCCAAAAGCTGGAAGCATTCCCCTTGAAAACCAGCACAAGACAAGAATTCCCTCTCTCACCACCACTCCTGTTCAACATAGTATTGGAAGTCCTAGCCAGGGCAATAAGGTGAGAGAAAGAAATAAAAGGCATCCAAATAGAAAGACAGGCAACCAAACTATCCCTATTTGCAGATGACATGATCCTATATCTAGAAAATCTGAACCCAAAAGCTCCTTAAGCTAATAAACAACTTCAGTAAAGTCTTAGCATACAAAATCAATGTGCAAAAATAACTGGCATTCCTATACACCAACAGTCAAGCACAGAGCCAAATCAGGAAAGCAATCCCATTCACAATTGCCACACGAAAATTTAAAATACCTAGGAATACAGCTAACCAGGGAGGTGAAAGATCTCTAGAAGGAGAACTATAAAACACCACTCAAAGAAATCAGAGATGACACAAACAAATAGAAAAACATTCTATGCTCATGAATAGAAATAATCAATATCATTAAAATGGCCATACCATCCAAAGCAACTTATAGATTCAATGCTATTTCTATTAAACTAGCATCAACATTGCTCACAGAAACAGAAAAGCTATTTTAAAATTCATATGGAACCAAAGGAGAGCCCATATAACAAAGGCAATCCTAAGCAAAAAGAAAAAAAGCTGGAGGCATCACACTACCCAACTTCAAACTATACTACAGGGCTACAGTAATCAAAACAGCATGATACTGGTACAAAAACAGACAAATAAACCAATGGAACAGAATAGAGAACCCAGAAATAAAGCCACACACCTACAACTATCTGTTCTTCAACAAACCTGACAAAAACAAGCAATGGGGAAAGGATTCCCTATGAAATAAATGGTGCTAGAAGAACTGGCTAGCCGTATGCAAAAGATTGAAACTGGACCCCCCTTTCTTACACCATATACAAAAATTAACTCAAGATGGATTAAAGACTTAATGTAAAACCAGAAACTATAAAAACCCTAGAAAACAACCTAGGCAATACCATTCTGGACATAGGAACAGGCAAATATTTCATAATGAAGACACAAAAAGCAATTGTAACAAAGGCAAAAATCAGAAACGACAAGGGGGTTACTACCACTGACCCAACAGAAATACAAGCAACCATCAGAAAATATTATGAACACCTCTGTGCACATAAACTAGAAAATCTAGAAGAAGTTGATAAAATCCTGGACCCATACATCCTCTCAAGACTGAACCAGGAAGAAATTGAATCCCTGAACAGGCCAAAAACAAGCTCTGAAATTGAGTCAGATGTAAAAGAACAAACAAACAACAACAACAACAACAAAAACATGACAAGTGGGACCTAATCAAAATAAAGAGCTTCTGCAGAGCAAAAACAAAAATGAAAACAAAAACAAAAACAAAACTACTTACAGAGTGAACAGACAACCTACAGAATGGGAGAAAAATTTTGCAAACTATGCATCTGATAAAGGTCTAATATCCAACATCTATTATTAATTTGTTTACAGAACTTAAATTTATAAGAAAAAAACACCATTAAAGAGTGAGCAAAGAATATGAAAAGACACTTTTCAAAAGTAGACATGCATGCAGCCAACAAGCATATGAAAAAAAGCTCAACATCACTGATCGTTAAAGAAATGCAAATCAATACCACAATGAGATACCATCTCACACCAGTCAGAATGGCTACTATAAAAAAGTCAAAAAATAACAGATGCTGGCAAGGTTGCAGAGAAAAAGGAACATTTATACACTGTTGGGAGTGTAAATTACTTCAACCATTGTGGAAGACAGTGTGGCGATTCCTCAAAGACCTGAAAATGGAACTACCATTTGACCCAGCAATCCCATTATGGGTATACACCCAAAGGAATATAAATCATTCTATTATAATGGCACGCACACACATATGTTCACTGCAGTACTAGTCACAATAGCAAAGACATGGAATCAACCTAAAAGCCTGTCAATAGTAGACTGGATAAAGAAAATGCGGTACATATACACCATGGAATACTATGCAGCCATAAAAAGTATAAGATCATGTCCTTTGCAGGAACATGGATGGAGTGGAGGCCACTATCCTTAGTAAACTAATGCAGGCACAGAAAAACAAATACTACATCTTCTCACTAATAAGTGGGAGCTAAATGATGAGAACACATGGATACATAGAGGGTAACAACACCCACTGGGGCCTGCTGGAGGGTGGAGGGTGGGAGGAAGGAGAGGATTAGGAAAAATAACTAATGGGTACTAGGCTTAATCCCTAGGTGACTAAATAATCTGTGCAACAAACCCCCATGACAGAAGCTTACCCATATAACAAACCTGCACGTACACCCCTGAACTTAAAAGTAAAAAAAAAAAAAAAAAAAAAAGGTACCTAATCATCATCTAAGTGGGAAACCTTAGAGGGAAGGTAGGGGGTGGTAGAAACCTCTTATGTTAAAAAAGTGATCTCTCGTTTGGACAGACAAACCAGAGAATCTCCTCCCAAAGTGTTTTTCCCCATTTATTCTAGTTTATCACTCAAATAATTCATATTGTTCGTGCCAAAAATTCCCCAATGTGACCACAGTAATTTGTGAAATTAGGCCATGAGTAAAGGCATGTTTGGCCCAGAGTGTCGAAAAACAAATGAACAAAAAAAAAAAAGCAAAAACAAAAACAAATCATGGCAACTGCAATGCTAGGTAAGAATCTGGTCAATCAGCAAGTCTGGCAGTCTAGAAAAAATTAACACCTCCAAGTAAAAGACACTAAATTAAGTAGTTATCAAAGAAACAAAGGCAAGCCTGAGGAATGTTCTTATTAGGTTGAAGTTTGGTCCAAGGCAAAATTTTTTTCTGTAAGGACACTGGTCTGATGAGATCTTCTGGACTTGTCAGCCTTGGGGTGCACTGAGAGACACACTTATTCAACCTATGCTAATCCTTTCTCATCTTATAATTTTCTCCTGGGGACTCACAACAAAAAGAAACAAGAACAGAACAAGGGCCAAAACATTGTGGAATAAGGAAGTTTCCCCACCAAATAAGAGTTTTCAAATCTGATCAGATAATAAAAGGATTCCGAGAGAGGAATTCTCTTTCCCAGCACACAAAATAAACTCAGTATTACAGGGCTTCAAATAAATATATTGGACCTGAGCCCCAATGGAAGACCTACCTCACCATTGCAGCGGGAGAGACCCCTGAACATGAGATTCAGGAAGCTTCAAGGTTATGTACAATTTCCAAGCTATAAGCCTTAAGCCATGGCAGGGACGGTGTTTAAATTATAGCTCGGGACCTCTAGGATCATCAACAGTCAATTCCCTAAAAGACCATTTGAAAAATCCATTGATCAAACAAAGCTAAGTTTATTAGACTTACTGTAATAAGGTAGAGCACCACATTTAAAGTCTTATTTGTGGCTCAAAAAGGAGAGTTTAAGGAATATTATTTGTAGGGTTTAGGGGGCTTGAGCTTATGAGGTTTAGGGCAAATCTTTCATGGCAGGTAACAGATTGTGACAAGTACAATTTTGACATAATAATTTGAAATTGGTGGCACATTAAGGTGTTTTGATGAGTAAAGTTGACAGATAAGCAAGCAGTTTGCCTAAGAGATAAACTTATCATAATAGGAGCTGTTTATGCAAATGAGCAAAGTATTTGACAGGACAAACTTGGTTTGCAGAAATTCCCCTACCAAACAGTAAAATTTACTGGTTTATAGTCTTATTTTCCTGAGCTAGAATTCTCTTGAGCAGTTTTGTTATGATGGCACAGCTGGTCTGAGTTCTCAGAACCTTTCCATTTTGTGACCTCTGCCACAGCTTGCTCAATGGTATACCTGAAAGGTATCATTGACCTAAGATTATTTCCTATAAAAACATCAATTAATATTTCAGATAATTTTTTTATCTGTGGCATTAGAATGTACACTTTCTTTACAATGGTATTATCCTTTAACCTATCTGATAGTATTTCTGTTTCTATTTCCTTGCAAAGGGGGTATTTGTTGTTAACAGATTAGACTTAGAAGTTTTGCCAGGATTCCTTTGCATATGGCCCATAAAGGAAGGCACTTTCTGGTGTATCTTTCCTTAACCTGTTCCCCTTCATGTCTAGCAAAAATTCCTCAAACTTCTAGGGCCAGTAACAATTTTTTTCTGATTTTTAATGTTTTACAGATTTTTCCCTCAAGAATCTATGCGGAAAAACATTAAACAGCTTGCCTTTAAGATTCTTTTGAAAAGCAAACAAGTTGAAGATTTTTCTTCTAACATGATTGATTGGTAAAATCAAAAAAAGATTACAGATGATGGACTCACTCTGGTCACTTTCTAATATAAGCTACTTCATTATTTTGGACCACAGCAAGAATTCCTTTGCCAACAGTGATGCAGTGAAGCAATTTGAACAGAAGCATGAAACACATATTTCATTGCCTACATTTATTAAAACAGAGAAATTAAAACCTAATTTGATTCACTAAATATTAGAAACATTTTTGTCACTCATCTCAAAGGCCTTTTAATTTGACAAGGCAGGTGCAGAGGCAAACATAAACAGACAATGCAAATATACAGAGAATAATCATACTATACATAAAAGCGTCAGTAGAAAGATCTCAGAAGTCGAGTGCAAAAACTAAACAAAGCCATGAAGATGCCTGTAATTTAATTTAATGTCTTCTAATAGTTATAAAAATTATAAATTCTAGAAGACCACTGCCTGGACCTTCACTGACCATGCTGTCCCAGGGGGTACTTTTTGCTGCCACCACACCAGTGCCCTCTCTGAAGAATGCAGCCCTCCTAGGTCCAGGGATATTGCAGGCAACAAGGACCTTTCTTACAGGGCAGCCAAGTCCTACCCTCTACCACCTCTTCCTGAATATGGAGGAAAAGTTTGTCTTGGGCTGATCCTTGAGGAATTCTTCCAGTTTCTTTATCCCAAAACTTGTGTAACAGTACCCTATGTGCTTGGAGCCTGGGCTTGTGTTGTATGTGGTACCCAAACAAATATATGTGATTACTCCTACTCTACAGTATCAGTAGTAGGTTACTGGTCTATGTAATTTAAAAATATGGTGCATCTATTGGAGATTAGCTGATAAACTCAATGAGCAAAAAATTGCCCAACTAGAAGAGGTGAAGCAGGCTTCCATCAAACAAATCCAGGACACGATTCATTTGGAGAAGTTATTCCAGTTATTGGTTCAGAAGTGCCATTACTATTTTAATGTCCAGAGGAATAACATTGCTATGGCTTTGGAGGTTATTTACTGGAAATGGCTGCATAGAGTATATAAGGTAAAGAATCACCTGGACTATCATATGTGTATGTAGAATATGATGCATCAAAAGGAACAAGAGCACATGATCAACTGGGTGGAGAAGCACATGCTCCAGAGGATCTCTGCACAGCAGGAAAAGGAGACAGTTGCCAAGTGCATTGCAAATCTAAAGCTGCTCTCAAAGAAGGCTCAAGCACAGCCAGTTCTGTCAGTGTATCCATCCCAACTGAGACAACTGAAACAACTGACCGACTAAATGAAAGGTAGTCTTTGTGCCAAAATCTTTCTGTATTGCTGTCTACTGAAGTTACAGTTTACTTTTCCTAAAAGTGAAAAGTTTGAGTGTCATTGTAGTGAAAGAATTAAACCTATTGGCCAATCAGATGGGTCTCATCTTTCCTCCTCTGCATGTTGAGTTGTTCCATGATCACTTTTGAATAAACAGTTTGTTTTTATTAAAACTTGCTGCCTGGCTAAAGATTACCAAGATACAGTTTAAACTTGTAATTAATTCTACCATCTTGCAATAAAGTGACAACTGAAACAAGAAAAAAAAATTACAAATTATAGACTATAAAACTCTATCTTCTAGAATTGAATATAAAAAGAATGCAAGCTATAGAATAGAAAATAATATGAAAAGGATACAAGCTATGATCAAGTCCAAAGGGTTTTGAAGCTAGACAGAAAGATATCTAAATATTTTGGGGACAAAGAAGTGAAAATCCAAATAAGATGATGAAGCAAAGTAACAACAATCATGGTGGCGGCTGCACACTTTTTTTAAGAGACACGTTCAGGCATTTCCTGCTTAATGTCAGTAAACTGTTTCTGACAATCTGCACTTGTACACAAAATTGTTAACAGGAGCCTATTTCCAATCATTTTATTTATTTATTTATTTATTTATTTATTGAGACGGAGTCTCACTCTGTTGCTCAGGCTGCAGTGCAAGTAGCAGGATCTCGGCTCACTGAAACATCTGCTTCCCGGGTTCAAACGATTCTTGTGCCTCATCCTCCCAAGTAGCTGGGATTACAGGCTCCCGCCACCATACCTGGCTAATTTTTGTATTTTTAGTAGAGATTGGGTTTCACTGTGTTGGCCAGGCTGGTCTCAATCTCCTGACCTCATGATCCGTCTGCTGTGGCCTCCCAGAATGTTGTGATTACAGGTGTTAGCCACCATGCCCAGCCTATTTATTTTTAAAATTTGATAATTTTGCTAATCTTCTCTGTATCGTTCCAATTTTAGTATATGTGCTGCCGAAGCAAGAACTCCAATTATTTTAAACAGCAAAATGTATAATATGCTCAACAGTAACTCAAAGCCTCCAATTTCTTCAAATACAAAAAGCAGTTGCATATGAGTAACAGACTCTAATGTCAGGATGTGAAATTATTATGACCAAATGTTGCATTGTGTGCAATAATGCTGCAGTGCCTCTCTTTATACCATGGACATAATGAGAGTTGCATCCCTCCTACTGACACTTTGATATGTTTGTCAAGGATTCTATGCTGATTCTGTCATTCTGTCAATTGTATTTGAATCACATCTCATGGCTTTTTCCTCTCATCATTTTGATTAAAAATATTGCATTGAGCTTTGGGGACACAAATATAATTTCCCCCCCTATAAACAAAAACCTCAAATAATGTATTGTGAGATAAATACGTTTTATGAAGTTAGAGGTATTAAAAGCCAAGAGGCATCCTACTGGGAAAATCTTAACTGAGGAGAGAACCAGCAGCATATTGCTGATATTATGAAATATGTGATTTAAATGCATGGACTTGAACTATGCGAAACCCTCTCTACAGGCCTTTTTTAAAGTTATAGTGATTACAATTAAGACTTAATTTGAGCCACTTACTGCTGTCACTAAAAGTCATTCTAAAAGTCAGCCTTAAAAAGGAAGGAAATTCCGATACACACTAAAACATAGATGAATCTTGAGGACACCAGGCTAAGCGAAATAAGCCAGTGACCAAAAGACAAACACTGTGTGATCCCATTTATATGAGGTATCTGGAGCAATCGAATTCACAGAAACAAAGTAGAATGGTGATTGCCAGGAATTGGGAGGGAAATGGGCTGTTGTTGTTTAATGGGTATAGAGTTTCAGTTTCACAACGTGAACAAGTTGGTTGCACAACAACCTGAATATATGGAACACTATTCAACTCTACACTTAGAAATGGTGAACATGGTAAGGTTTATGTTTTGTATTTTGTACCACAATAATAATAAAAAAAAGTATGTGGGGGGAGAGTCATTCTAGAACCTCACTTTACTCAGAAGATGTCTCCAAACATGTCTTGATATGACATAAGTGTCTCTAGTGATTAAGGATGTTTTCACTCAGGAAGAATTAGCAGTATGTGTAAAAAAATTAAGAAAATAAAATCTGTAGTGTTATTATTTTGCATTAAGGAATCTTGTATATCTGCTAGTTTTTTTAATGTTTTATTAGCCTTGTAATTCAATTTTCTAAAATGTACTTGTGTAATTGATTTAGGCTTATGATATTAAATTGAATTCTTGCTAAATATATATGATATATAGACATATATATAGACATCTATACAGACATATATATATGGTCTAGAAAAAAATCTAAGATAACCTGCAGTATTTATGAGTTTAATTTGTGAGATTAATAAGAGTAGTCAGGAAGACTGTGTTAGACAATCATATTGCTGAAAAGAAAACTGAACATTTTAACATAAAATGTGTAATGTAAAAGGAAATTTAATAAACTTAGATGTTTAAGGGAATTTAATAAGGTCCTAAAATCCTCCTTAAAAGGAGTTACAAAAATTTTCTAGATTTTTAAAAAGAATTTAAAGACTAGAAGGTGAATAAAAGCTTAAGAAAGAATCAAGTAAATAAAACATTCATTTAAAAAGAAACCTAAGTAAACCTCTAAATGGCTTCTTCTACACATAAAAGCTGTCCTTGAGGGCATCAAAAAACTCATTTTAACACTGACAATAATATCAAGAGTGACAAAAATCCTTTCCCTGACCAAACTCTAGCCAGGCTCCTCTGAGCAGTCTTCTCAACTAGGCCTCAACCTTGGCCTATAAATGCTTTAATGAACACTTACATAGTTGCTAACAGCTCAAGGCTGAATCCCCAGAATGACCCCAGCCCTTCTTCAAGTGCCTGCCTTAGAAAACTCAAGGCTGTCAAAAGAATTTACTGTTTTCTCTAGCCAACATTTGAAGATAGAAACCCCGTCTCCCAGTCTCTGTGGGAGGGTAGGAGCTTAAGTTTAATAAACACCAGTTAATAAGCCCAGATTGATTTCACATGGACCAACCCCCGTTTCACTTTTTCTAATTTTTCACTTCTCCAGCTCCATTGAGAGCTGGCCTACTCCTGTCACTATTCCCTTACTGCTCCTTTAAAACACCCACTCACTTCTGCACAAATCAAAGCTCAGGTCATTTCACATTGGACCCTTTTCCCTATTGCAATAGAATATTACTGAATAAAACCTGTCCTTACCACTTCAACTCATGTCCAACTTTCTTTATCTTTGACAAAGGTAAAGAAGGAGTGAGACTTGGGTTGCAGCAAGCTAATAGGTAGTTGTTAACTGACATAGTGTGAGCAAGTCAGGTACCCTATAGAACAAACAGAACTAAATTCAAAGACTCCAGAGAGCCATGGCTAAAAATGTAAATGTTGGAGTACTTGTCTTCCTATTTAAGTTATATTGAACCCTTCTCAGTAATTTTTAACCTTAGAGCTTTTACTTGGTTTTTTATTCATTAACTGTTATGCCAGCAGGCAACTCGTGAGTTCTGGGGAAGGCCTGAAACTGTGGAGCGGAGACTATAAGGAACCTTGATAATGAGCAGCCTAATTCTCTCTTCATCTCTGGGACAGAGTAACTTATAATTCTGCTCAGGTGCAAAAGCAGTTTGAAACTGACTGTGGCTCCAGCTCTTAAAGATTTTCCTACAGTCAAAAATAGATTTTATTTTATTTTTAAGTAATCTGCAAAGCACCCTGCTCAGCAACATGTACATTTAATAATTTGGGGGGAAGATAATAAGGATGACCTGGTATGATACCATTTTAATGAGCCAGTTTGTTGCTAAGTAAGCTCTGGTCCTTGGTGCATATAAGGTACATTTTTAAATGAGTCAGAATCACTTATTGATCACCCTCTGTGTGTAGATTCCTGTGTTAGTCTTATTGACAATTTAAAAGAACAACAGAAGAAAAAAGACTCAGACTTCAAAGCGTTTCTACCAGCCTTTTTGGAATAATGAACACTTTTGGGCAGGCAAAGGCCAAGGCAACCTGCTGCAGCCCTGCATCAGTTTCAGGGTACAGGGTCATTCACTAGGATAAGAAGAAAGGAGTTGAGAACTAGAAGTAGACTATAAAAATGAAATTACCTCCAAAGCAATCCTCAGACCAATGATCAAATGAAACCTATCAAGCAGGGAACCAGAGAAGCCCACCCAAAATTATATTTGTTACTTACCACAACACTTGGTCCAACTATCAGTTCAATGAAGAATTTTCAGACTACAAAAAAATCACCTCCCTCCTTGAAAAACTGAAAATACAAACAATGGCCAGACCAAATATGCAATCCACCTCTGACCCACAATTGCTGCAGCAATCAGCCCAAAATGATTAAAACTTGGTCAGTGACTGCCAGCTTCCCCTGATTCTAGCCCCAGCTTCCAACTCGGGACCAACCAGAGAAAGCCAAATGTGCTTTCCAATTCAGTTGCATAGGATGACCGGCTTCTAGCTAGCCCACCTGCAGCTTCCCCACACCATTAACTTCCTATCAAAGCAGACCTGAAGCCTTCCCCCATTTTTTTTTCTTCACTGTAAGGCTTCCCTGGCTGCCTTGGAGTCTCTGCCAAAAGCAAGTGATCGTGGCTGACTCCCTGTCTATAGCAAGGTCTGAAAAAACAGTCTTTTAAATTCTCATCTCAGTGGTCTTCATTTATTTCCACAATTTTACTGGACGCCCCACCTGAATACGTTCTGCACTGTCTGTTGCCATCAACCAGGTGAAGATGCTACAGTAGGAGGCCCCTTGTGCCTCGCTACTCGTGTCTTACAGAGTGCACGCTGATGTGGTAAGTTTGCAGCAGGTCTAAACTTGGCTTTCTTTACGCTGAGTTTCTTACCCATTTATTCAGTTCAATAAGCAGAGTTTGTAACTGGTTCCCCTTTGTTTAGCTTCCTTGGTGGAATCAGGTCATTCTGTTTTGCTGTCTTTTGTGCTTCTGTTCTGTGTTGTGCTGTTTGAAAGTATTGTTCGTTTTAAGGAGAATCACAGGGTAGACACAGGCATAGCCTTAATAAACCTGTTGTTCCAGCTGGCCTCAGAGGCTCATTAATTTGTGGTTCTTACTGGACAGGTGTCCATTTGACAAATTCTGCTGTGGTCACCAAAAACAAAATGAGTTTCTTCTTTTGTCTTGACCTTTTGTCTTAAAAGCTTGGCTTAATGAAGACAGAGTGTTCTCTGGTCTTCAATCTGCAGGGTCTGGGAGTTAGGGAGGTGCAGATTATCGGTTCTGTGCATGGAGGCAGCCACTTTTCAGGTTAGTGACCAGAACATGAGATGTCCAAGGATCACATTTCTACTGACCATGGCCAGCTCTCATGGAGTCATGTGTGTCTAAAATCTCTCCTCCCTAGAAAGAACTCCTTAAATGTACTCATAGTATAATCCTATTTTTTGCACCTGTCTCTCTAAAAGGCATAAGTTTACCAAGAATGATTGGGGCCTTCAATGGCCACTCTGGGGAACATTTGACTTGAACAAAATTGTTCATTTGAGAAGTGCTTTAAGAAAGGGAACAATATTTCTCTGGCCAAATAGGCAACATTTCTTAATGGTATGCAAAGTCCTCTAAATGAAAACCTGAATTAAAAATTGCTTCACTAAAAGATCTTTTGGCCAAAGATAATGAGCAATAAAGCAAACTTAAGCAAATGTAAGCTAAAATAAACTAGACTAATCCCCCTTAAGTGCCCCCCTCCTTATCTCCAGTTGCTTCCCTATATTCAGCTTTTCCTCTTCTCTGTTATCCTCTGATCCTCTCCTTCTGCACCTCCATGGACTCATCCTTCCCTGGTTCAGACCCTCTTTCTTTTGCCAACACTTCTTCAAAGAGCCTGACATACAACTTGCCTCGAATGATCCATTTCTCCCTTGATCCAGGCATACAGGCACCTGTAGAATTTAAACCTCCTCCCAGCCCTTAACTATAACCATTAGGCCCTTAACTGAAAAATGTTCCTTTCTACTCTGTGATACCCTCCCTGCAAATTTAAAATAGAAAGGCTTACTTAGTCATAGAATTGTAATATTAAATGCACAATAGGAGGATTTTGTCTTGAGGTTCCAGAGGACACCTCTATTTATTACCAAGTTGTTTCTAGTCTAGAGATACATTTACTTCTCCATTATATTTGAGGCATATCTCAAATAAGGATTATAACACTGTACCTAACACTTCATGGGCTAAAAATGCCACTGACATAGGAAAAATGATTGGAGCAGAACCTATTTAAATAGATCCTACCAAACCATTATACAAAGTTCACCAAGATCCCTTGAAACCAGAAGCAAAGGAAGGGCTCACACCTATAGTTTAAGGATTTATAGCAAAAGATCTGCAATAGCTCTTGTAACACTCCCATCCTAAGAGTAAATAAATCAAACACAAAAGTATATTTTTTTCACAACCTGAGAATCAGCAGCAAAACTGTTATCCCTCACTTGCTAGTAGTACCTAACCCAAATATCAACCTGTCATTAATTCCACCTGAAACCACTTGCTTCAGTGTAGTGGATCTTTATTCTAACTTATTCAGTGTGCCTCTAGACCAGGACAGTGAATACCTTTCCTTTCACCTGGAGAAGACAACAATATATCAGGACAATCATGCCTAGGAGTTATTGAAGCTCCCTCCTGTATTTCCTGGGTACTCAATCGGGAGTTAAAAGATTTAAATTTCCCTTGTGATTCAGTACTAGTACAATATGTAGACAGTGTCATAATTTGTTGAGAGAACAAAGAATTTCATTTACTTGCTCTTAGCTGTACAAAAAGAGGGACATAAAATTTCAAAAGTTGTTACAATTTTGCCAAAACACTGCCCATTATTTAGGGCATGACCTATCTGAGAAAAACACTTTCTCCTAAGTCCTAACGACTATCCAAACATATCCTATGCCCCTTATAAAATGGCAATTGAGATGATTTCTAAGTTTAACGGGATATTGCAGACATTGGGAATCAAATCCTTTTGAACTTGTGATACTTCTTTATGAATTGAAGAACATCTTGCAATGCAATTGACTATGGAGATGACTAAACAGTCCCCCATCAGTGAAGATCTGGATCCCTAGCCTTTCTGGAATTGGTCAACCTCTTGAAAGTAAGAGAATGACCAAAGGCGGGGGACTAAGAGACTGAATATACAAATGGACAATGGCCAGACCAAATATGCAATCCAACTCTGACCTCTCAAAACCTCACAACCTCTGCTGCAATCAGCCTACAACAATCAGAACATGGTCAATGACTGCCAGCTTCCCTAATTTTTGCCCTGGCTTCCAACTCAGGATGAACTGCTAAATGATCTCCCCCAAACCAATCACATAGGATGCCACATTTCTAGTTAGCCCACCTCCAACTTCCCCATGCCAATAACCTGCAATCAGAGCACATATAGAGCCTCCTTTTTTTCACTATAGAGCTTTTGCACTCACCTGTCTGCCTTCAAGTGTCTGCCAGATGCAAGTGATGGAGGCTGACGGCCTTGCTATAACAAGCCCTGCATAAACAGTCTCTTTTGAGTTTTCTCTTACTTGCATTGTATTTATTTCCATATTCTCCACTCAGAATTTTTTTATTTGAACAATTTTGGTTCCTAGCTATGGTAAGTTCCTGAGCACTACCAATCCCACCTACCGTCAGAATAAGTCTTATGCTACTTAATCTCAAACTGCAGAGTCAAAACATCTATGCAAAAATGCCACTGTCTTGCTCTAAAGAAATATATAGACACTTCACTTTTTCTGTGCCCCCAAATGCAGGGATACTATGAGTTTATCCAAAATGAAGGAGGTCTCAATTCAAAGATTTTAAAAGTCGAGGTGACCGCTCCATGTTTGTCTACCCTGTCTTTAATTAAACCTTGCTATGGTCATCTCATCTCCAAACTGACCTCCAAAAACTGACCCTCGAAACATAGGTATGAATCTTGAGTAGTAAATTCCTGCTGACTTCACAGTCATTTCCACTAGATGGTTTTATAAGGAGGGTTACTATTAAGAGAAGCTTGGGAAACACATTGTCAGTCATGTAGTTTTATAGAAATGTCAAAACTATACCCAGCGAAATACATGCCAGCCCTACAGGAAAACTAACATTTTGTCTCCATGAATGTAATAGAAAAACTCAAAAAATCAGAAATAGGCAAAATTGAGTACTGAGTGTTCTTTCACCTCTGTAGGGGCAGAAGTTAACAGGTAGATTTCTGTTAGAAAAACAACTTCTACTCTGTATCATTTATTGCCCTGTGAGTATTAAACAACTTAGTGTTTACCCAAGCAATCTAATACTAATTTTTTATTAAATTATCTGTAGATTCCTGGCTCCTCAAATGCTCTTTGTACTAGTTTTAACATCTACTAGTTCCCTCATTAACTGGTTGAAAAAAAACTGACACATGTTCATTTGATATTCAACATGAGATATAATTTTATCTTTCTAAAAATTATACTTTAACCATTAAAAATGTAAGCTCCCTGACATTTGGGGCTGACTGATAAAAGAGAAAAAAAATTAAGCTCTTGAAGGAAAGACATTATATGATGGGTTTTTTTTGAGCTATTATAACAATATATATCCTAATATTGAATCAACCTTGCATTCCTGAGATATATAATATACTTGATATTTTGGTGCCAAATTCTATTTGCTAATATTTGTATTTAGGATATTTGCATTTGTAATTATTCCCAGAAAATTTTCAGAAAAAGGGAAAATCATGACTCATATAAACATAAAAATAGCAAATATGAAAACTTTCAAAAGGAAAGCTAAAATGGAAAAAAAAACTATACAGAGTAAAGAGATGGTGAAAGGAATTGCAAATAGGCACAAAACTGGTTTTTCCAAAGAGTTAGTCAAAATCATTATAGAACAAGACAGCAGTCATATATTTATCAGTTACCTACACATAAAAAGAGATCAAATAGCTCAAAGACAATGAACAAGACTAGAATCTGATAAGCTGGAAGGTATGCTGCAAATGATTCATAGTTTCCATTGAAACACACACAAAAAGTTTGACATAATCATTGGTAAAGTTGGTCTGTAATTTAATTTTTTTTTTTTGAGACAGAGTCTTACTCTGTCACCTATGCTGGAGTGCAGTGGCATGACCATAGCTCACTGCAACCTCAACCTGCTGGGTTCAAGTGATCCTCCCACCTCAGCCTCCTAGGTAGCTGGGACCACAGTTGTGCACCCCTACAGCTGGCTAATTTCTTTATCTTTTTGTAGAGACAGGGTCTCATCATGTTGCCCAGGCTGATCTTGAATTCTTAGGCTCAAGCAATTCTCCTGCCTTGGTCTCCCAAAGTGCTGCGATTACAGGCATTAGTGACCACATGTAATTTTGATTTTTTAAAATAAAATATTAATTGCATTTTGGTATTGTAAAAGAAAAAAATACCTTTGAACCCCTTTTATTAAAAAAGGGTTTCACTGGGTGCAACAGTTTGCATCTGTAATCCCAGCTACTTGGGAGACTGAGGTGGGAGGATCACTGCAGCCCAGGGTTCTAGACCAGCCTGGACAATATAGTAAGAACTGGGGGGGAAAAAAAAGAGTTTCAAGACACAGGGAAGTCAGTAAACCAAAAACCTGGCAAAAAATTTCAGAGTCAACTTTATCTCAACTCTAGAAGAGAGACAATGGTTTGCAGCAACAAAGGGAACACTTAATCAGGAGAAAGGCCATTGAAACAAAGTAAAGAACTTTGCAGCAGTTTAACTTAGCCTTGTCCCGTCCCTTTCCTCAGCACAACAGAGGTCTTGAAGACAGTATCTTGTGTTCCTGATATGGGGACATGGTTCCAGAAGGAGGCTAGTGGACCTCTTTCCCAAGAATTACTCTTTTCTCTTTTGACCTGTCTGCGGGTTCCCTGAAAGACTAACACAAGGGTCCTGCCTTTGTTTCATCTACCTTGGAATTCTCTCAAGGTGGAGAATCAGACAGATGTTCCTCTAAAACATTGTACACCATCATACACAGAGTATGTTCTTCTAAATCACTGAAAGCCAAAAGAATGAGCATCTGTCAGCTGAGACAAAAAAGAAAGGTTGGGGAAAACAATTGTTTCCACACAGCGAGGAAGAAAAAGTTGAGAGTAGGAATCTGTAGGGAATAAGGGCTTTGGAAAACTCTTGCCTATAATGGAGAATCTAGGAAGTTACACACAAACTCAGAGCAGGATGCTTGCTCAGAAAAGACCTGAGAAGGCCATAAACTTTCACCTTTGACTGATCTTTAGGGTTAATGAAAGCAGGAAGTGAAGGTTAAGTCAGAGTTGTAAACTGCCTAAGCAATGAAGGAGTGCCTCAACAAACAACCAATCTTCAAAAACCTAGAGGATATCATATTTCTTTCTCTTCTTTTCTTTTTTCATCCCTTTGTTTTCTTTCTTTCTTTTTTTTTTCTTTTTTTTTTATTATACTTTAAGTTTTAGGGTACATGTGCACATTGTGCAGGTTAGTTACATATGTATACATGTGCCATGCTGGTGCGCTGCACACACTAACTCGTCATCTAGCATTAGGTATATCTCCCAATGCTATCCCTCCCCCCTCCCCCCTCCCCACCACAGTCCCCAGAGTGTGATATTCCCCTTCCTGTGTCCATGTGATCTCATTGTTCAATTCCCACCTATGAGTGAGAATATGCGGTGTTTGGTTTTTTGTTCTTGCGATAGTTTACTGAGAATGATGGTTTCCAGTTTCATCCATGTCCCTACAAAGGACATGAACTCATCATTTTTTATGGCTGCATAGTATTCCATGGTGTATATGTGCCACATTTTCTTAATCCAGTCTATCATTGTTGGACATTTGGGTTGGTTCCAAGTCTTTGCTATTGTGAATAATGCCGCAATAAACATACGTGTGCATGTGTCTTTATAGCAGCATGATTTATAGTCATTTGGGTATATACCCAGTAATGGGATGGCTGGGTCAAATGGTATTTCTAGTTCTAGATCCCTGAGGAATCGCCACACTGACTTCCACAAGGGTTGAACTAGTTTACAGTCCCACCAACAGTGTAAAAGTGTTCCTATTTCTCCACATCCTCTCCAGCACCTGTTGTTTCCTGACTTTTTAATGATTGCCATTCTAACTGGTGTGAGATGATATCTCATAGTGGTTTTGATTTGCATTTCTCTGATGGCCAGTGATGATGAGCATTTTTTCATGTGTTTTTTGGCTGCATAAATGTCTTCTTTTGAGAAGTGTCTGTTCATGTCCCTCGCCCACTTTTTGATGGGGTTGTTTGTTTTTTTCTTGTAAATTTGTTTGAGTTCATTGTAGATTCTGGATATTAGCCCTTTGTCAGATGAGTAGGTTGCGAAAATTTTCTCCCATTCTGTAGGTTGCCTGTTCACTCTGATGGTAGTTTCTTTTGCTGTGCAGAAGCTCTTTGGTTTAATTAGATCCCATTTGCCAATTTTGTCTTTTGTTGCCATTGCTTTTGGTGTTTTGGACATGAAGTCCTTGCCCACGCCTATGTCCTGAATGGTAATGCCTAGGTTTTCTTCTAGGGTTTTTATGGTTTTAGGTCTAACGTTTAAATCTTTAATCCATCTTGAATTGATTTTTGTATAAGGTGTAAGGAAGGGATCCAGTTTCAGCTTTCTACATATGGCTAGCCAGTTTTCCCAGCACTATTTATTAAATAGGGAATCCTTTCCCCATTGCTTGTTTTTCTCAGGTTTGTCAAAGATCAGATAGTTGTAGGTAAGTGGCGTTATTTCTGAGGGCTCTGTTCTGTTCCATTGATCTATATCTCTGTTTTGGTACCAGTACCATGCTGTTTTGGTTACTGTAGCCTTGTAGTATAGTTTGAAGTCAGGTAGTGTGATGCCTCCAGCTTTGTTCTTTTGGCTTAGGATTGACTTGGCGATGCGGGCTCTTTTTTGGTTCCATATGAACTTTAAAGTAGTTTTTTCCAATTCTGTGAAGAAAGTCATTGGTAGCTTGATGGGGATGGCATTGAATCTGTAAATTACCTTGGGCAGTATGGCCATTTTCATGATATTGATTCTTCCTACCCATGAGCATGGAATGTTCTTCCATTTGTTTGTATCCTCTTTTATTTCCTTGAGCAGTGGTTTGTAGTTCTCCTTGAAGAGGTCCTTCACATCCCTTGTAAGTTGGATTCCTAGGTATTTTATTCTCTTTGAAGCAATTGTGAATGGGAGTTCACTCATGATTTGGCTCTCTGTTTGTCTGTTGTTGGTGTATAGGAATGCTTGTGATTTTTGTACATTGATTGTGTATCCTGAGACTTTGCTGAAGTTGCTTATCAGCTTAAGGAGATTTTGGGCTGAGACGATGGGGTTTTCTAGATAAACAATCATGTCGTCTGCAAACAGGGACAATTTGACTTCCTCTTTTCCTAATTGAATACCCTTTATTTCCTTCTCCTGCCTGATTGCCCTGGCCAGAACTTCCAACACTATGTTGAATAGGAGTGGTGAGAGAGGGCATCCCTGTCTTGTGCCAGTTTTCAAAGGGAATGCTTCCAGTTTTTGCCCATTCAGTATGATATTGGCTGTGGGTTTGTCATAGATAGCTCTTATTATTTTGAAATACGTCCCATCAATACCTAATTTATTCAGAGTTCTTAGCATGAAGGGTTGTTGAATTTTGTCAAAGGCTTTTTCTGCATCTATTGAGATAATCATGTGGTTTTTGTCTTTGGCTCTGTTTATATGCTGGATTACATTTATTGATTTGCGTATATTGAACCAGCCTTGCATCCCAGGGATGAAGCCCACTTGATCATGGTGGATAAGCTTTTTGATGTGCTGCTGGATTCGGTTTGCCAGTATTTTATTGAGGATTTTTGCATCAATGTTCATCAAGGATATTGGTCTAAAATTCTCTTTTTTGGTTGTGTCTCTGCCCAGCTTTGGTATCAGAATGATGCTGGCCTCATAAAATGAGTTAGGGAGGATTCCCTCTTTTTCTATTGATTGGAATAGTTTCAGAAGGAATGGTACCAGTTCCTCCTTGTACCTCTGGTAGAATTCGGCTGTGAATCCATCTGGTCCTGGACTCTTTTTGGTTGGTAAACTATTGATTATTGCCACAATTTCAGCTCCTGTTATTGGTCTATTCAGAGATTCAACTTCTTCCTGGTTTAGTCTTGGGAGAGTGTATGTGTCAAGGAATGTATCCATTTCTTCTAGATTTTCTAGTTTATTTGCGTAGAGGTGTTTGTAGTATTCTCTGATGGTAGTTTGTATTTCTGTGGGATTGGTGGTGATATCCCCTTTATCATTTTTTATTGTGTCTATTTGATTCTTCTCTCTTTTTTTCTTTATTAGTCTTGCTAGCGGTCTATCAATTTTGTTGGTCCTTTCAAAAAACCAGCTCCTGGATTCATTGATTTTTTGAAGGGTTTTTTGTGTCTCTATTTCCTTCAGTTCTGCTCGGATTTTAGTTATTTCTTGCCTTCTGCTAGCTTTTGAATGTGTTTGCTCTTGCTTTTCTAGTTCTTTTAATTGTGATGTTAGGGTGTCAATTTTGGATCTTTCCTGCTTTCTCTTGTGGGCATTTAGTGCTATAAATTTCCCTCTACACACTGCTTTGAATGCGTCCCAGAGATTCTGGTATGTTGTGTCTTTGTTCTCGTTGGTTTCAAAGAACATCTTTATTTCTGCCTTCATTTTGTTATGTACCCAGTAGTCATTCAGGATCAGGTTGTTCAGTTTCCATGTAGTTGAGCGGCTTTGAGTGAGTTTCTTAATCCTGAGTTCTAGTTTGATTGCACTGTGG
Organism: Pan troglodytes; assembly: GCF_028858775.2. Lineage (NCBI taxonomy): Eukaryota > Metazoa > Chordata > Mammalia > Primates > Hominidae > Pan > Pan troglodytes. The sequence continues at coordinate 104,130,774 of NC_072404.2, forward strand.
TCTGAGAGATAGTTTGTTATAATTTCTGTTCTTTTACATTTGCTGAGGAGAGCTTTACTTCCAAGTATGTGGTCAATTTTGGAATAGGTGTGGTGTGGTGCTGCAAAAAATGTATATTCTGTTGATTTGGGGTGGAGAGTTCTGTAGATGTCTATTAGGTCCGCTTGGTGCAGAGCTGAGTTCAATTCCTGGGTATCCTTGTTGACTTTCTGTCTCGTTGATCTGTCTAATGTTGACAGTGGGGTGTTAAAGTCTCCCATTATTAATGTGTGGGAGTCTAAGTCTCTTTGTAGGTGACTCAGGACTTGCTTTATGAATCTGGGTGCTCCTGTATTGGGTGCATATATATTTAGGATAGTTAGCTCCTCTTGTTGAATTGATCCCTTTACCATTATGTAATGGCCTTGTCTCTTTTGATCTTTGTTGGTTTAAAGTCTGTTTTATCAGAGACTAGGATTGCAACCCCTGCCTTTTTTTGTTTTCCATTTGCTTGGTAGATCTTCCTCCATCCTTTTATTTTGAGCCTATGTGTGTCTCTGCACGTGAGATGGGTTTCCTGAATACAGCACACTGATGGGTCTTGACTCTTTATCCAACTTGCCAGTCTGTGTCTTTTAATTGGAGCATTTAGTCCATTTACATTTAAAGTTAATATTGTTATGTGTGAATTTGATCGTGTCATTATGATGTTAGCTGGTGATTTTGCTCGTTAGTTGATGCAGTTTCTTCCTAGTCTCGATGGTCTTTAAATTTTGTCATGATTTTGCAGCGGCTGGTACCGGTTGTTCCTTTCCATGTTTAGCGCTTCCTTCAGGAGCTCTTTTAGGGCAGGCCTGGTGGTGACAAAATCGGTCAGCATTTGCTTGTCTGTAAAGTATTTTATTTCTCCTTCACTTATGAAGCTTAGTTTGGCTGGATATGAAATTCTGGGTTGAAAATTCTTTTCTTTAAGAATGTTGAGGCCGGGCGTGGTGGCTCACGCCTGTAATCCCAGCACTTTGGGAGGCCGAGGCGGGCGGATCACGAGGTCAGGAGATCGAGACCATCCTGGCTAATACGGTGAAACCCCGTCTCTACTAAAAATACAAAAAATTAGCCGGGCGTGGTAGCGGGCGCCTGTAGTCCCAGCTACTCGGGAGGCTGAGGCAGGAGAATGGCGTGAACCCGGGAGGCGGAGCTTGCAGTGAGCTGAGATCGCGCCACTGCACTCCAGCCTGGGCGACAGAGCGAGACTCTGTCTCAAAAAAAAAAAAAGAATGTTGAATATTGGCCCCCACTCTCTTCTGGCTTGTAGGGTTTCTGCCGAGAGATCCGCTGTTAGTCTGATGGGCTTCCCTTTGAGGGTAACCCGACCTTTCTCTCTGGCTGCCCTTAACATTTTTTCCTTCATTTCAACTTTGGTGAATCTGACAATTATGTGTCTTGGAGTTGCTCTTCTCGAGGAGTATCTTTGTGGCGTTCTCTGTATTTCCTCAATCTGAATGTTGGCCTGCCTTGCTAGATTGGGGAAGTTCTCCTGGATAATATCCTGCAGAGTGTTTTCCAACTTGGTTCCATTCTCCGCATCACTTTCAGGTACACCAATCAGACGTAGATTTGGTCTTTTCACATAGTCCCATATTTCTTGGAGGCTTTGCTCATTTCTTTTTATTATTTTTTCTCTAAACTTCCCTTCTCGCTTCATTTCATTCATTTCATCTTCCATTCCTGATACCCTTTCTTCCAGTTGATCGCATCGGCTCCTGAGGCTTCTGCATTCTTCACATAGTTCTCGAGCCTTCGTTTTCAGCTCCATCAGCTCCTTTAAGCACTTCTCTGTATTGGTTATTCTAGTTATACATTCGTCTAAATTTTTTTCAAAGTTTTCAACTTCTTTGCCTTTGGTTTGAATGTCCTCCCGTAGCTCAGAGTAATTTGATCGTCTGAAGCCTTCTTCTCTCAGCTCGTCAAAATCATTCTCCATCCAGCTTTGTTCCGTTGCTGGTGAGGAACTGCGTTCCTTTGGAGGAGGAGAGGCGCTCTGCGTTTTAGAGTTTCCAGTTTTTCTGTTCTGTTTTTTCCCCATCTTTGTGGTTTTATCTACTTTTGGTCTTTGATGATGGTGATGTACAGATGGGTTTTCGGTGTGGATGTCCTTTCTGTTTGTTAGTTTTCCTTCTAACAGACAGGACCCTCAGCTGCAGGTCTGTTGGAATACCCTGCCGTGTGAGGTGTCAGTGTGCCCCTGCTGGGGGGTGCCTCCCAGTTAGGCTGCTCGGGGATCAGGGGTCAGGGACCCACTTGAGGAGGCAGTCTGCCCGTTCTCAGATCTCCAGCTGCGTGCTGGGAGAACCACTGCTCTCTTCAAAGCTGTCAGACAGGGACATTTAAGTCTGCAGAGGTTACTGCTGTCTTTTTGTTTGTCTGTGCCCTGCCCCCAGAGGTGGAGCCTACAGAGGCAGGCAGGCCTCCTTGAGCTGTGGTGGGCTCCACCCAGTTGGAGCTTCGGGGCTGCTTTGTTTACCTAAGCAAGCCTGGGCAATGGCGGGCGCCCCTCCCCCAGCCTGGCTGCCGCCTTGCAGTTTGATCTCAGACTGCTGTGCTAGCAATCAGCGAGATTCCCTGGGCGTAGGACCCTCCGAGCCAGGTGTGGGATATAGTCTCGTGGTGCGCCGTTTTTTAAGCCAGTCTGAAAAGCGCAATATTCGGGTGGGAGTGACCCGATTTTCCAGGTGCGTCCGTCACCCCTTTCTTTGACTCGGAAAGGGAACTCCCTGACCCCTTGCGCTTCCCAGGTGAGGCAATGCCTCGCCCTGCTTCGGCTCGCGCATGGTGCGCGCACCCACTGGCCTGCGCCCACTGTCTGGCACTCCCTAGTGAGATGAACCCGGTACCTCAGATGGAAATGCAGAAATCACCTGTCTTCTGCGTCGCTCACGCTGGGAGCTGTAGACCGGAGCTGTTCCTATTCGGCCATCTTGGCTCCTCCCCCTCTGTTTTCTTTCTTTCTTTTTTTTTTCTGCTTTTTGTGTGTGTTTGAGGTGGGGAGAGTGTTCCCAGAATTTAAGAAAAATCTCTATGAAGGAATTATGTGACAGTTAAACTAAAAGAACAGAGATTTCTGACAAACACATGATAAAGAAGATAGTCTTTATAAGAAGAGTTTAGGAAAGTCATTAAAACAAACAACTACAACTCATAGCAAGTAAAATCAGCAAATCCTGGAGAGAGAAGAATTTGATTTCCAGAGTTAGTATGTTTTAATATACAAAATGTGGCTGGGCACGGTGGCTCACGCCTGTAATCCCAGCACCTTGGGAGGCCAAGACTGGTGGATCAAGAGGTCAGGAGATTGAGACCATCCTGGCTAACATGGTGAAACCCTGTCTCTACTAAAAATACAAAAAAATTAGCTGGGCGTGATGGTGGGCACCTGTAGTCCCAGCTACTGTGGAGGCTGAGGCAGGAGAATGGTGTGAACCCAGGAGGCGGAGTTTGCAGTGGGCCGAGATCGTGCCACTGCACTCCAGCCTGGGCAGCAGAGCGAGACTCCATCTCAAAAAAAAAAAAAAAGAAGTGCAGTTTTAAACAAAAAAGAAGCAGAGAAAGAAAGAACAAAGAAACTATGGCCCATTTACAGGGAGAAAAAAAGAAATTAATGAAAACTACCCCTGTGGAAGCATAGACATTTTTCTTAAGTAGACAAAGATCTGAAGAAGTTATAAATATGCTTAAAGAGTTAAAGGGAAACATGGGGAAAGAAAGAAAAGAAACAAGGAAAATTATATCTCAACTAATAGAAAATATCAACAAAGGAAAATAGATTTCAAAAATAAATAAATAGAATATTTGGATCTGAAAAATACCATAACAGAAATTAAAAATTCACTGAAGGGGTTCACCTGCAGATTTAAGCCATCAGAAGAAAGAATCAGTGAACTAAAAAAGAAGTCAAATGAAATTATTCAGTCTGAGAAACAGAAAGAAATAAAGATGAAGAAAAATGAACAGAGCTTAAGAGAATTGTGAGACACCATTAGGCATACCAAGTTACGCATAATAGGAAGGAGAGGTGATAGAGAAATGGGCAGGAAGAACGTTTGAAGGATATTTAATATTTCAAGAAATAATTGCCAAAAAATTTCCAAATTTGAAAAAGATATGAATCTATACACCCACAAAGCTTAATAAATTCTGAAATTGAGTATTTATGCTTTAGTAGTCACTTCCATTTTAAAATCTATTACCTGTTCTTTTTTGATCACTTTTATTTTTTCTGATATTTGTGTATTTTTTTCTTTAGTTGTTTTTTTAAATATACTTTTAAGTTCTGGGGTACATGTGCAAAAGATGCAGGTTTGTTACATAGGTATACATGTGCCATGGTGGTTTGCTGCACACATCAACCAATCATCTACATTAGGTATTTCTCCTAATGCTCTCCCTCCCCTAGCTCCCCACCCCCCGACAAGCCCTAGTGTGTGATGTTCCCCTCCTTGTGTCCATGTGTTCTCATTGTTCAACTTCCACTTACAAGTGAGAACATGTGATGTTTGGTTTTCTGTTCTTGCATTAGTTTGCTGAGAATGATGGTTTCCAGTGTCATACACGTCCCTGCAAAGGGCATGAACTCATCCTTTTTTGTGGCTGCATAGTATTCCATGGTGTATATGTGCCACATTTTCTTTATCCAGTCTATCATTGATGGGTATTTGGGTTGGTTCCAATCTTTGCTATTGTGAATAGTGCTGCCATAAACATATGTGTGCATGTGTCTTTATAGTGGAATGATTTATAATCCTTTGGGAATATACCTAGTAATGGGATTGCTGGGTCAAATGGTATTTCTAAGTTCTAGATCCTTGAGGAATCACTACACTGTCTTCCACAATGGTTGAACTAATTTACACTCCAACCAACAATGTAAAGGCATTCATATTTCTCCACATCCTCTCCAGCATCTGTTGTTTCCTGACTTTTTAATGATGGCCATTCTAACTGGCATGAGATGGTATCTCATTGTGGTTTTGATTTGCATTTCCCTAATGACCAGTGATGATGAGCTTTTTTTCATAAGTTTGTTGACTCCATAAATGTCTTCTTTTGAGAATTGTCTGTTCATATCATTCACCCAGTTTTTGATGGGGTTGTTTGTTTTTTCTTGTAAATTTGTTTAAGTTCTTTGTAGATTCTGGATATTAGCCCTTTCTCACATGGATAGGTTGCAAAAATTTTCTTCCATTCTGTAGGTTGTCTGTTCACTCTGATGATAGTTTCTTTTGCTATGCAGAAGCTCTTTGGTTAAATCAGATCCCATTTGTCAATTTTGGCTTTTGTTGCCATTGCTTTTGGTGTTTTAGTCATGAAGTCTTTGCCCATGCCTATGTCTTGAATGGTATTGCCTAGGTTTTCTTCTAGGGTTTTTATGGTTTTAGGTCTTATGTTGAAGTCTTTAATCCATCTTGAGTTAATATTTGCAGTAAGGAAGGGATCCAGTTTCAGCTTTCTGCATATGACTAGCCAGTTTTCCCAACACCATTTATTAAATAGGGAATCCTTTCCCCATTGCTTGTTTTTGTCAAGTTTGTCAAATATCAGATGGTTGTAGATGTGTGGCATTATTTCTCAGACCTCTGTTCTGTTCCATTGGTTTATATATCTGTTTTGGGTAGCAGTATCATGCTGTTTTTGTTACTGTAGCCTTGCAGTATAGTCTGAAGTCAGGTAGTGTGATGCCTCCAGCTTTGTTCTTTCTGCTTAGGATTGTCTTGGCTATAGGGGCTCTTTTTTGGTTCCATATGAAAATTAAAGTAGTTTTTTCCAGTTCTGTGAAGAAAGTCAATGGTAGCTTGATCAGGATAGCATTGAATCTATAAATTACATTGGGCAGTATGGCCATTTTGACAATATTGATTATTTCTATCCATGAACATGGAATGTTTTTCCATTTGTTTGTGTCATCTCTTATTTCCTTGAGCAGTGGTTTGTAGTTCTCCTTGAAGAGGTTCTTCACATCCCTTGTAAGCTGGATTCCTAAGTATTTTATTCTCTTTGTAGCAATTGTTAATGGGAATTCACTCATAATTTGACTCTCTGATTGTCTGTTATTGGTGTATAGGAATGCTTGTAATTTTTGCACATTGATTTTGTATCCTGAGACTTTGCTGAAGTTGCTTGTCAGCTTAAGGAGATTTTGGGATCAGACGATGGGGTTTTCTAAATATACAATCATGTCATCTACAAAAAGACAATTTGACTTCCTCTTTTCCTAATTGAATACCCTTTATTTCTTTCTCTTGCCTGACTGCCCTGGCCAGAACTTCCAACACTATGTTGAATAGGAGTGGTGAGAAAGGGCATCCTTGTCTTGTGTCAGTTTTCAAAGGGAATGTTTCCAGTTTTTCCCATTCAGTGTAATATTGGCTGTGGGCTTGTCACAAATAGCTCTTACTATTTTGAGGTATGTTCCATCGACACGTAGTTTATTGAGAGTTTTTAGCATGAAAGGGTGTTGAATTTTGTTGAAGGCCTTTTCTGAATCTATTGAGATAATCATGTGGGTTTTGTCATTGTTCTGTTTATATGCTGGATTACGTTTATTGAGTTGTGTATGTTGAACCAGCCTTGTATCCCAGGGATGAAGCTGACTTGATCGTGGTGGATAAGCTTTTTGATGTGCTGTTGGATTCGGTTTGCCAGTATTTTATTGAGGATTTTCGCATCAATGTTCATCAGGGATATTGGCCTGAAATTTTCTTTTTTTGTTGTGTCTCTGTCAGGTTTTGGTATCAGGATGATGCTGGCCTCATAAAATGAGTTAGAGAGGATTTCCTCTTTTTCTATTGTTTGGAATAGTTTCAGAAAGAATGGTACCAGATCCTCTTTGTACCTCTGGTAGAATTCAGCTGTGAATCCATCTGGTCCTGGGCTTTTTTTTTTTTGGTTGGTAAGCTATTAATTACTGCCTCAATTTTGGAACTTGTTATTGGTCTATTCAGGGATTTGACTTCTTCCTGGTTTATTCTTGGGAGGATGTATGTGTCCAGGAATTTATCCATTTCTTCTAGATTTTCTAGTTTATTTGCATAGAGGTGTTTATAGTATTCTCTGATGGTAGTTTGTATTTCTGTGGGATCAGTGGTGATATCCCCTTTATCATTTTTTATTGCATCTATTTGATTCTTCTCTCTTTTTTTCTTTACTAGTCTGACTAATGATCTATTTTGTTGATCTTTTCAAAAAGCAGCTCCTGGATTCATTGATTTTTTGAAGGTTTTTTTGTGTCTCTATCTCCTTCAGTTTTGCTCTGATCTTAGGTATTTCTTTTCTTTTGCTAGCTTTTGAATTTGTCTGCTCTTGCTTCTCTAGTTCTTTTAATTGTGATGTTAGGTTGTCAATTTTAGATCTTTCCTGCTTTCTCTTGTGGGCATTTAGTGCTATAAATTTCCCTCTACACACTATTTTAAATGTGTCCCAGAGATTCTGGTACATTGTGTCTTTTTTCTCAGTGGTTTCAAAGAACTTCTTGATTTCTGCTGTCATTTTCTTATTTACCCAGTAGTCATTCAGGAGCAGGTTGTTCAGTTTCCATGTATTTGTGCAGTTTTGAGTGAGTTTCTTAATCCTGAGTTCTAATTTGATTCCACTGTGGTTGGAGAGATGTTTGTTATGATTTCCTTTTTTTTTTTTTTGCATTTGCTGAGGAGTGTTTTACTTCCAATTATGTGGTCAATTTTAGAATAAATGATGTGGTGCTGAGAAGAATGTATATTCTGTTGATTTGGGGTGGACAGTTCTGTAGATGTCTATTAGGTCTGCTTGGTCCAGAGCTGAGTTCACGTCCTGGATATCCTCGTTAATTTTCTGTCCCGTTGATCTGTCTAATATTGACAGTGGGGTGTTAAAGTCTCCCACTATTATTGTGTGGGAGTCTAAGTCTCTCTGTAGGTCTCTAAGAACTTGCTCTGTGAATCTGGGTGATCCTGTATTGGGTGCATATATATTTAGGATAGTTAGCTCTTCTTGTTACATTGATCCCTTTACCATTATTTAATGCCCTTGTCTGTCTCATTTGATCTTTGTTGGTTTAAAGTCTGTTTTATCAGAGACTAGGATTGCAACCCCTGCTGTTTTTCTTTTTTTTTTTTTTTTTTTGCTTTGCATTTGCTTGGTAAATATTCCTCCCTCCCTTTATTTTGAGCCTATGTGTGTCTTTGCACATGAGATGGGTCTCCTGAATACAGCACACTGATGGATCTTGACTCTTTATCTAATTTGCCAGTCTGTGTCTTTTAATTGGGGCATTTAGCCCATTTACATTTAAGGTTAATATTGTTATGTGTGAATTTGATCTGGCCATTGTGATGCTAGCTGGTTATTTTGTCCATTAGTTGACGTGATTTCTTCCTAGTGTTGATGGTCTTTACAATTTGGTATCTTTTCACAGTGGCTGGTATTGGTTGTTCCTTTCCATGTTTAGTGCTTCCCTCAGGAGCTCTTGTAGGGCAGGCCTGCTGGTGACAAAAATCTCTCAGCATTTCCTTGTCTGGAAAGGATTTTATTTCTTCTTCGCTTATGAAGCTTAGTTTGGCTGGATATAAAATTCTGGGTTGAAAATTCTTTTCTTTAAGAATCTTGAATATTGGCCCCCCACTCTCTTCTGGCTTGTAGGATTTCTGCCAAGAGATCCCCTGTTATTCTGATATGCTTCCTTTTGTGGGTAACCCGACCTTTCTCTCTGGCTGCCCTTAATATTTTTTCCTTCATTTCAACCTTGGTGAATATGATGATTATATGTCTTGGGGTTGCTCTTCTCGAGGAATATCTTTGTGATGTTCTCTGTATTTCCTGAATTTGAATGTTGGCCTGCCTTGCTAGGCTGGGGAAATTCTCCTGGATAATATCCTGAAGAGTGTTTTCTAACTTGGTTCCTTCATCCCCATCACTTTCAGGTACACCAATCAAACATAGATTTGGTCTTTTCACCTAGTCCCATACTTCTTTGGGGCTTTGTTCATTTCTTTTCACTCTTTTTTCTCTAATCATATTTTCTCACTTTATTTCATTGAGTTGATCTTCAATGTCTGATATTCTTTCTTTCGCTTGATCGTTTCATCTATTGATACTTGTGTATGCTTCACGAAGTTCTCATGCTGTGTTTTTCAGCTCCATCAGGTCATTTATGTTCTTCTCTAAACTGGTTATTCTAATTAGCAACTTGTCTAACCTTTTATCAGGGTTCTTAGCTTCCTTGCATTGGGTTAGAACATGCTCCTTTTGCTTGGAGGAGTTTGTTATTACGCATGTTCTGAAGCCTACTTCTGTCAATTTGTCAAACTCATTCTTCATCCAGTTTTGTTCCCTTGCTGGTGAGGAGTTGTTATCCTTTGTAGCAGAAGAGGCATTCTGGTTTTTGGAATTTTCAGCCTTTTTGCACTGGTTTCTCCCCATCTTCAAGGATTTATCTACCTTTCATCTTTGAGGTCAGTGACCTTTGGATGGGGTCTCTGAGTGTATATCCGTTTTGTTGATGTTGATACTATTCCTTTCTGATTGTTAGTTTCCCTTCTAACAGGCCTCTCTGCTGCAGGTCTGCTGGAGTTTGCTGGAGGAGGGACAAGGCCTGAAAGCCCTGCTTGCTTTCTCAGCAGGGAGGCATGTAGCCTGGTTCAAGATCTCAGTCCTGAGCACCAGGGGCCTGGATATAAACTTGGCTCTGTTTGCTTTTGGGGGAGCATGGGAGTAAGACTGGCCTTGCTGGCTGTTGGGAAGCTGGGTGAGGCCTGTCACTGCTGGCTTTTTCTTACTTCCCTGGCAACCTGTACAAAGCAGCATAGGCAGCCATAATCCCCCTTGGAACCAAACTCCATTGGCCTGAGAACCACCCCTCATCCCCCACAGTGACCATAGCAAGCCTCGTCTGAGGAGAGTCTGAGCTCAGACATGCCTAACCCTGCCCCCACCTGATGGTTTTTCTCCACCTGCCACAGTAGCCAAAGACAAAAGACATAAACCCGTGGGAGCTCTACAGCCACATCCATCACCTGAGAGACTTGAATACTTATCCAGGTGACCTTAGGGCAAGCTTGTATCACCCCTATACTACCACAACTGATGCCCTCTTGAAAGTGCCACCTCCTGGCTGGAGGCCAACCAACTCGAGCATTTACAAAAACTCATAACAAAACAAACCCTGTTCCAAGGAAGAAGAAAATAATAGCTAATTCCACCACCTGTAACATCCTGGCTAACCAGAGGTCCTGAGTCTGGACACGGGACAACTTCACTGTTAGCATAACCAGCATTTGAGATAACGAGCATGCTAAACAAAACTACAACCAAGGACTTTCACAGAGTCCACTTCACTCCTCTGCTACCTCCACCAGAACAGGAGCTGGTATCCATGGATGAGAGACCTGAAGATGGATCACATCACAGGACTCTTTGCAGATACTCCCCAGTACCAGCCTGGAGCCCAGTAGCTCCAATGGATGGTTAGACCAAGAAGAGAAGTAACAATCACTGCAGTCCAGCTCTCAGGAAGCCCCATCCTTAGGGGAAGGGGAAGAGCACCATATCAAGGATCATCCTGTGGGACAAAAGAATCTGAACAGCAGCCCCTGAGTCCCAGATCTTTCCTCTGACATAGCCTACCCCAATGAGAAGGAACCAGAAAAACAATTCTGGTAATATGACAAAACAAAGTTCTATAACACCCTCAAAGGTTCACACTTGCTTACCAGCAATGAATCCAAACCAAGACAAAATCTCTGAATTGACAGAAAAAGAATTTAAAAGGTTAATTATTAAGCTACTCAAGGAGGCACCAGAGAAAGGTGAAAACCATCTTAAAGAAATTGTTAAGAATGCAGGATATGGATAACAACTATCCAGAGAAATAGATAGCATAAATAAAAATCACAATTCCTGCAAATTAAGGACACACTTAGAGAAATATAAAGTGCATGGGGAAGTCTCAGCAACAGAATTGAACAAGTAGAAGAAAGAACGTCAGAGCTTGAAGACAAGGCTTTCAAATTAACCCAATCTGACAAAGACAAAGAAAAAACTTTTTTTAATGAACAAAGCCTCCAAGAAGTTTGCAATTATGTTAAATTATCAAACCTTCCTGTTCCAGAGGAAGAAGAAAAATATCAAAGATTGGAAAACATATTTGAGGGAATAATCAAGGAAAACATCTTTGGCCTTGCTAGAAAACTACATATCCAAATACAAAGCTTCCCTGGCCTTGCTAGAGAACTAGATATCCAACACCCAGGAAATTCATTACAAAAAAAGTCATCACCTAGGCACATAGTTAACAGGTTATCTAAAGTCAAGAAGAAGGAAAGAATCTTAAGAGCTGTGAGGCAAAAGCATCAGGTAACCTATAGGGAAAACCTATCAGATTAAAAGCAGATTTCTCAGCAGAAACCCTACAAGCTAGAAGGCACTGGGGTCCTATCTTTAGCCTCCTTAAACAAAATAATTATCCAGCAAGAATTTTGTATCCAGCAAAACTAAGCTTCATAAATGAAGGAAAAATAAAGTCTTTTTTCAGACAAACAAATGATGAGAGAATTCACCACTGCCAAGCCAGCACTAAAAGAACTGCTAAAAGGAGTTCTAAATCTTAAAACCTCAAAATACACCAAAATAGAATCTCCTTAAAGGATAAGTCTCACTGGGCTTATAAAACAATAACACAATGGGAAAATAAACCAAGATATTCAAGCAACAATTAACACAATGGATAGAATAATACCTCACATCTCAATACTAACATTGAATGTAAATGGCCTGAATGTTCCACTTAAAAGATACAGGATGGCAGAATGGATAAGAATTCACCAACCAAGTATCTACTGTCTTCAAGAGACTCACCTAACCCATAAGGAATCACATAAACTTAAGGTAAAGGTGTGGAAAAAAACATTCCATGCAAATGGTTGGAAATGAGCAGGAGTAGCTATTCTTATAGCAGACAAAATAGACTTTAAAGCAGCAACAGTTTAAAAAGACAAAGAGGGACATTATATAACGATACATATATATATAGTGATATATATGACATTATATAATGATAAAAAGATTAGTCCAACAGGAAAATATCACAATCCTAAATATATATGCACCTAACACTGGAGCTCCCAAATTTACAAAACACTAAGAAATAAGATAGACAGCAACACAATAATAGTGGGGGCTTCAATACTCCACTGACAGCACTAGACAGGTCATCAAGACAGAAAATCAACAAAGAAACAATGGAATTAAACTATACTGTAGAACAAATGGAATTAACAAATATTTACAGAACATTCTACCCAACAACTGCAGCATACACATTCTATTCATCGGCACACAGAACATTCTCCAAGATAGACCATATGATAGGCCATAAAACAAGTCTCAATAAATTTAAGAAAATTGAAATTATAGCAAATACTCTCTCAGACCACAGTGGAATAAAATTGGAAATCAACTCTGAAAGGAACCCTCAAAACCATGCAAATACATGGTAATTAAATAACCCTGCTCCTGAATAATCTTTGCATCAAAAATGAAATCAAAATGGAAATTAAACAATTCTTTGAACTGAATGATAATAGTGATACAACCTATCAAAACCTCTGGGATACAGCAAAAGCAGTAAGTACTAAGAGGAAAGTTCATTGCATTAAATGCCTACATCAAAAAGTTTGAAAGAGCACAAATAGACAATCTAAGGTCACATTTCAAAGAACTAGAGAAGCAAGAACAAACCAAACCCAAACCCAGCAAAGGAAAAGAAATAACAAAGATCAGAGTAGAACCAAATGAAATTGAAACAAAAAATACAAAAGATTAATGAAACAAAAAAGTGGTTCTTTGAAAAGATAAACAAAATTGATAGACCATTAGTGAGATTAACCAAGAAGAGAGAAGATACAAAGAAGCTTGATTAGAAACAAAACTGATACCACAGAAATACACAAGATCATCCAAGGCTACTGCCACTATTCCACCCTACTAGCCTACTTTCTATTCCCCATGATCACTAAACCTTTTTTCCTTGTTATGTATCAGGTATGATCTCTCTTCAGTTCTTCATGTCAGACAACTTTCATCCTCTGTGTCTCCTCAGACTAGCTTTTCCTGACCAATCTGTCTAAAGATGACTCTCCCAGGTATTCTCCATCTTATTAATCCATTTATTTTCTTTGCATAGGTTTTTAAAAACTATGTTATCTTGCTAGTTCTTTGTGGTCTACTTCAGAATCAGCAAATTTTTTTCATGAAGGATGAAGTAGTGAATATTTTAGACTCTGTGGTCCATATGGTCTCTGTCACAACAACTCAAGTCTGCCACTGTTGTGTGAAAGCAGACATAAACAAAACATAAACAATTGGAAATGGCTATGTTACGATAAACATCTGTTTACAAAATCAGGCAGCCAGACAGATTTGGCTCATAAGCTGGAGCTCATCATTCCTGGTCTATTGTATCTCCTACCTCTCTAGCCCATGAGACGAAGATATCCTGTAGCTCTTCCTTACTTTTGTATTTCCAGTGCCTAGCAAATTGGCTGGTCAATAGCAATGGACAATATTTGCTGAATAGGTAAAATTTTACTTTACGATAAGCATAAATTCAATTAGCTATCTTTTTTACTTTTTTAAGAACTTGAGCATCTGTTTTTATAAATGATGGTTTTTATTTCTGGGTGCTTTAGCAACTTACGGTATTAAAATATTTGGAGAATTTTTTCTTATTCTTCTATACTGTGAATAGTTTGAGTAACAGGATATTCTATTCTTGGGAAGTTACATAAAATAGATATATAACTATACTGGACTGTCATCTTTTTAATTACAGATGAAAAAATGTTTCTTGATTTGTTCTAAATTTTCCAATTCTTTTTAAGGCAATAATTAAAAATTTTCTTAGTAGAAAAACCCTCATTTTTACCCCCACTATACCCCCATTTTGGAGTTTGAGATATATTTCTACATAGTTTGGAAGATATTTCTACAAAGCAGCATATAAAATATTTACTATAGATTGCAAAAATGGACGAAATTCTTTGCAACTGTTTCTGTCACCAAGAAAGGAAATGTATTTCCTCACTGTTTGAACTGGAGATGGCCTTGTGATTTACTTTGGCCAAAGAATGTGAAAGAAATGGTGTTCTATAAATTCAGAACCTGTAATTCAAGAAGATATATGGTGTCTGCTCATGACCTCCAATTGAACAGCCCAGGTATATTAATGGAGGATAAGAAACAAAGCAGGGAGTGGCCCTGCTCAGCTAGTTTATGTCAGCTGAGGTCTCCATAAACCAGCCAGTCTCAATTGTTCCATGAGCTGACTGCAGGAACCTAAGCCCAGCAGAGATCAGATCTCAGTCTAGAGCAGAAAAATCACCCAGCTGGATCCAAGCTCAAGTCATATTGACAAACTGCTGAATTATGAGTTAAGTAAATGTGTTGTTTTAAACACTTACAGTAGAAGATGGTTTGTTCTGTAACAAAAACTAATATACCCTTTAATTTATTTCAAGCTTTAAGTGTAATAATTTTCTTCTCCTTTTATATTTTCTTTTCGTTACTTTAGTTACTATTGTTGTTCTTTTGCCCAGTTTACCAAATTAAATATTTATTTCATTCAATTTAGTATTTCATCCTTAATAAAACATTCAGAATTCTACTCGAAGCATTTTTTTTTAAATTATTTTGAGACAGGATCTCACTCTGTCACCCAGGCTGGAGTGCAGTGGCACTATCATGGCTCACTGCAGCCTCAACCTCCTGGGCTCATTGAGTCTCCTGCCTTACCCTCCTGAGTAGCTGGGACTACAGGTATGCATCACCACACCCAGCTAACTTTTTTTTGTAATTTTTTTATAGAGATAAAGTCTCACCATGTTGCCCAGGCTGCACTTGAACTCCTAGGCTCAAGTGATTTGCCTGCCTCAGCCTCCCATGAAGCATTTTTTAAGCAGAAAATTAGCTGTATTATTTTAGGTTTTTATTTGATACGTTTTTTCCATTACTGTCTTGGTGATTTTACATTTCATTTTTAAAATCCTATTTCTTCTTGATATCATTTTAAAGAGTATTTTCCATTATAAAGCAGCTAAGTTTATATTGTTTTTTATAATTGGTTTTAGTTTTTCACATTTAGTGAAAGAGGATAATTGCTCAATCTATTCATTTTAAAGATTTCCAACTTTTTATCTGCTCATTTTCAGATTGATTTTTATAATTGTTCTATGTATTAAAAATAAGAAATATATAGTGATTGATATAGACAGATACAAAATATCATATGTATGTAATTCATTTGGTTATTGTTTTGTTCAAGATCTCTATTCTTAGTTATTTCACAAATAAATATTAATACTAGTGATTGTTGTATCAATTTTTATTTTACCTTTTATCACTATAAATATCCTTTTTGTTGGATACTTTTGAATTCTACTATATCAATATTAATATCATCATAATTTTTAAATTTGTGTTTGCCTAATATTTTTCTTCATCCCTTTATTTTCATCCTTTGTTTGTGCCTTATGGTGAGTATATGGCTAGATTTTATTTCTTAAACAGATGTGAGAGCCTATCTTTTCTTGGGGAAATTTAATGAAATCAATTAATGTTTGGTTTTGTTTTACCGAGCTTATTTTATATTTATTCTTTCATATAATTTGCTATAGCTTTCTTTTCCTGTCCCATGTTTCTTTTATCCATCTCTTTAAAAATTATTTTCCCTTAGTAATTTATCTGTTACGTAGACTTATTTTAATTGATCAGATTTAAACCACTAGGTGATAGGCCAAAGGAGATATTAACTTTTATGTTACTCTGTTTAATTCCCTCTTGGGCCATTCTTAGCTTTCTGATGCTGCGGATTGCTATACTCTGACTGATGTAGAAAGAGAAGCTATGGAGGCAAGATATCCACTTTGATAATACTCTGGGTCCTTTAGACATCCTAAATGAATGTAGGAAGAATGAGCTAATGGGGAAGAGAACTAGAGAGAGAAGAATTTCCTCCCTCAGAAAGTATCTGCAATGAGGAGGTGGTTTCCAGCCGGTTTCCGTGTTGCTGGCCCCCTTCCTGTCAGAGGGCTGCATCAATTCCCTATTGCACTGTTCAGGGCAAAAGGTCAAGCGTTCATTGGCTATGATTAGAGTTGTTTAAACCTTAACATCTGCTGGTAATTAGTGTAAATCCTTCCAAGATTTTGATATATGATGAATTCTAATCCTTAGTTTCCAGAGGCATTGCACATGTTTTTCTAATTTATGTTTTCATAGATATTTCATAACATGTATTGGGGTTTTTGTTGCCATTGAAAAAGTAACACACAATATTGCCTAACATTTCTAAAATGCAGAAAAGCCCCCCTCAAAAGAAACTACCCATAATTTATCTACAGGAGACAATCACTATTATTAGATTTTTTGTGTGTATTGTTTAAATTATAATTTTATGGCTATTTTTATAAAGCTAGATGCAATTTGTAAACTGTTCTATATTTTTATATCTATATATCATGAACATTTTCATCCATTTAATATTCTTCAACAGCATAATTTTTGTTGCTACTTAGTATTCCATCTATAATTCCCAGAAAATTATTTTCAAATTTATCAGTAGATTTGTGCTGGAAGCAAAAGTTAGCATCCATAGACATTAATCCAACTTCTGAAAGGTAGTGCAATTCTCAGCTAATCAGAATACCAAGGTTAGTAAGGTTACCTTAACCAACAGAATTCATAGCTTAATTCCTTCACTTAGTCAAGGCATAATAATTACATAGTTCAATAAGAGAAAAAATTGCTCCTAAATAACACTCCTGGATAAGTTCCCAAATTTCCTATTTGATAATACTGAGTTTGGGCTATTTCCCTAGGTGTATGAATATTATGTATTACATATTGTACAAAGAAAGAAGGCTTTCTTTTCTTTTTCTTTCTTTCTTTTTTTCTTTTTTTTTTTTTTTTTTTTTTCTTTTTCTCACTCTGTCGCCAGGCTGGAGTGCAGTGGCTGATCTCGGCTCAGTGCAACCTCCATCTCCCGGGTTCAAGCAATTCTCCTGCCTCAGCCTCCCTAGTAGCTGGGATTACAGGTGCATGCCACCATGCCCAGCTAATATTTGTATTTTTGGTAGAGACGGGGTTTCATCGTGTTGGCCAGGATGGTCTGGATCTCTTGACTTTGTGATCCGCCCACCTCGGCCTCCCAAAGTGCTGGGATTACAGGCATGAGCCACCGCGCCCGGCAAGAAGGCTTTCTTTCAACGGCATATCTTACTAGGATATAACCTCGATACTGAAAAACACTAGTTGATATGTGAGTAAACTCTCAATGAGAATGCCCCATAGGCATTCGTATTTCCTAATGCCACAAGAAGCAAGAGGATAAGTAAACAAAAAGATATCATGTATCACTCTGGTTACAGGACAGCCAGTTCCTAGATATAGCTTGTAAGACTGAGATTACAGGTTATCCACAAAAGACGTTCGTCTAATTTCAACCAGGAGCTAAAATTCACTGTAGTCCACAAACAAAACTTAAAGAGCATGAGTCAACACAAAAAGCATGGGGAGCCCTCCTAAAACACCAGAGATCTTCGTTGCTTCAGTTTGGGAACCAACGAATCACAGAAAACAGGAACTCATGTGCTGGTATTTTCTCTTCACCTTTTAGTATCCTCTGGACTGTGCATATATCTACTTTCTCATCCTTAAATTTGTTTATTTGTGCTTACCTTTTTGATTTTTATTAGATTATGTAGAGGATATTACATTTTATCTCTATTTTTTAAAAATCATCACTTTAAATGTTTCTTTGCTAAAACTTTATTTCAAATTTATGTTAAAGTTGAATGAATACGATAGGAAACCCATACATGTGGATTACCCAAATTCATCATTGTTTATATTTTGCCCCATTTGTTGTATTATTTTTATACATGTATATTATATAGAAAATATATATCATATATATATATATATATATTTGAGATGGAGTTTTGCTCTTGTCACCCAGGCTGGAGTGCAATGGCATGATCTTGGCTCACTGCAACCTCAGTGTCCCGAGTTCAAGTGATTCTCCACCTCCCAAGTAGCTGGGACTACAGGCATGTGTCACTATGCCTGGCTAATTTTGTATTTTTAGTAGAGATGGGGTTTCACCATGTTGGCCAGGCTAGCCTCGAACTCCTTACCTCAGATGATCCACCCACCTTGGCCTCCTTAAATGCTGGGCTTACAGGCATGAGCTACCGTGTGCAGCCGTATGTGTATTTTTAGTACTAGTCTATATTCTGTATTTTTCTGAATTATTTATGAGTAAGTTGAAGATACCATGCCTATTTTTCTCTACTTCACTGGTATTTCCTAAGAACAATGATATTTTCTTACTAAACCACAGTATAACTATACTGCAATATAAAAATAATTTATGGGTGAAACAAAACACATTGTCACATCTTCTTATTTAGGACATTACACATTGGTACACTATTTTTGAATCAGTAGTCCATATTCAAATATATCTATGCCTCAATGATCTCCTTCATAGCAATGGAGCACAGTGGTGTGATCACAGCTCGTTGCAACCTCCATCTCCCAGGCTCAAACAATCCTACCACCTAAGATTTCCATCTCTCTGGTTTTTCTTGAGCCTGGAAGAATTTCTCAGCCTTTTTTTTCTTTTTAAACCTTCCTTGACTTTGCAATTTTAAAGAGAGCAGGGCAGTTACTTTGAAGAATGTCCTTCAAGACAGCTTTGTCTGATCTTTCCTCATTAGATTTGTGTTATACATTTTGGTATCAATATCATGGAAATGACGTTGTGTCATTATCAGTGCAAAACGTAAGGAGTAACGTGATGTTGGTTTGTTCCTAAAACATTGATGTTAGTTTTGATCACTCAGTCAGGGCGGTGTTTACAGGTTTCTCCGCTGTAGAGTAATTATTTATCTCTCTGTCAGAAATAAGTAATTTGATAATATGAGGCTGTGAAAATATCCTGATTTTCTGCAGCAGGATAATGTTGAATCCCTTCAACATTTACTTATTTTAACATCTTGATTTTTAACTCAATCACTCCTTCTGCATTTATTAACATTCTATTGTATGAAGGGTATTCATTCTCTCCTTTTTACTTATATCTGTCTGGTCTCATGGATTCTAATTTTATTACCTTGGTTATAATTCATTACTATCATTATTTCTTTTGATCTACAACTTATCCCAAAGTTAGCTGGGATAATTCTCTTGAAACTGTCTTCTTCTTCTTTTTTTTTTTTAATCTTCAAATTGTATTGCATTTTTACTAGCTCTATTAACTGTTTCCTGTTGTTAAATATGTTTTCATGAGTGCCCATTGGTACATTGAATTGTGATGTATAGGAGATCCCTCATTAAATTTCAACCTTTTGCTCCAAGGTGCCCAATCAGAATTATCTTGACTTGATAAGAAATTTTCTGCAGTAGAAAATAATTTACAGGTGAAACAGAACACATCGTCACATCTTCTTAAACACACTAACCCTCTCTCTTGCCTTTCACCATTTGTTAGCTTTTACTGGAGTAGTTTGTGCAAAAGTGCCTATTTTTATCTTTAGGATAACTGTTTTCTACAACATGGGAGGAGGACCATATTGTATTAATTAATGTTTTAATAGCACAACTCTAGTGTATGGGCCTTGGGTCTGTGTCATCCATCACAAACTTTTGATTTTCAGTAACTTTTCACTTTCACTCACTGTAAGACTTTGTAGATCTTTATTCTCTATACTTTCTATGTTTTCATTTCGAAAATATTAACAGGATTTTTTTTGGGTTCATCTATGCATTTGTAAATATCCAAAGATGATATAATTTTCTCCAAGATTTCCATCCCAGATACACTAGAAAAAGTGGAAGAAGAGTCCAGACCTGCTTATATAAATTTGTGATGATAATTTCTCTGTTGCTTTTCATTTTCCTCTTCATGAATTTTTCTAACCCTTTTTGCATGTATCTGGAATCCTTTTTTCCATAGCCTATATTGTGGCTTTGTCATGGTAGTTGTTTTATTTATTATTTAGATGCATTCTGGAAAAGCCTGCTGAAGACACCTAAGAACCAGTATTTGTTGGAGACTGTGCTCCCTAGGAAGCCTTTCTCAGCTCCTGTCACTGCTTCTCAGCCTTTCTATTCCACAGTGGGGACAAGAGCTGTGGTCCATGACTCTACTGAGGCACCTTTTTATTAAACACTTTCTTACTTTCTGGTGGAATGAGGTGTTTCAGGCTTATCTTGAACTTTCTCTATCCCAGGCCTGGAGTCCACCATTTTCCCTAGGAATCCTGGTTTCTTTCAGTGGAGAAGAGTATTTAGATACCAAGATCTACATGTGAAGTGTGTTCATTACTATACATGTATCATTGCTGCTAGTGCCTTTTGGCAAAGAGAGCTAGGGAATCTTGACCTGTATATCTTTCTACATCTACATCTATACACTATTTCTATATCTAAATAAAAAACTATGAGTTCCAATTCCAATTCAATATCATGGGGCACCTTTTTGTTCACCCATTTCCATAGTTTTATTCCTTTTTCACTCTTCCAAACAGTGAGAAACCAGAATCCTATTAGCCTTTATATTTTTACTAATTTTCCCAAGTCTAGAACACACATAACTTAGCTTCAGAATTATTAACCTATACCTCTGAGAAAAGCAAACCTACTTGTAAGAACCTTGTTCACAGTTTTATTTGTTTTTAGGTAAAATTTATGTACAGTAAGCTGCATAAAACCTAAGTCTACCAATTGATGAGTTTTGACAAATGCAAACATAGATGCAATCTGCATCGTAACAAAATAAAGAAGATTTTTATCACTTTCCATCATTTTCTGTCAAGTCCCCTCAGGCCCTTGTCCAGTCAAGTCTCACACCCAACACATACAGGCAAGTGACATTCTGATTTTTTCCCACCATCTATTAGTTTTGTCTGATATGAAATTTAGTATGTTTAAATGGAATCAAGGCCAGGTATGGTGACTCACACCTGTAATCCTAGCACTTTGGAAGGCCAAGGCAGGAGGATCCCTTGAGCCCAGGAGTTCGAGATCAGCCTGGGCAACATAGGGAGACCCTGTCTGTATAATAAAATAGTAATAAATACATAAATGGAATCATACAGTATGTATTCTTTTCTGTTCAACTTCTTTCAGCCTAACGTCTGTGAGATTCATTCATGTTGTCATATGCATCACTATGAAAGAATAAATTCTTGGATTTATTTATAATTTTATTTTTCTTATAATTTAAAATTCTTTTACCTTTATTAATTTCTCATTTCTATTGTCTTAGGAATTGATATTTTTTAACTCCTTGAATTTAGCTTATTTTATTTACTTTCAATTCTACCCACTTCCTCCTTACTATGCCAAAAGCATATTTAGAATTATTGATATAAATTTTAGAATTATTGATATAAATTTTGTCCCTGGATCTCCCTAAGGTTATATCTTCTCTTTTCTTTCCTTTCCTTTTCTTTTCTTTCTTTTCTTTTCTTTTCTTTCCTTTCCTTACCTGTCTTTTCCTATCTTTTCCTCTTTTCTTTTCCTTTATTTTCTTTTCTTCTTTCTTTTCTTTTTCAGACAGGAGCTCACTCTGTCACCCAGGCTGGAGTACAGTGGTGTGATGATAGCTCACTGCAGCCTCGACCACCCCGGGCTCAGGTGATCCTCACACCTCCGTCTCCTGAGTAGCTGGGACAGGCACTTGCCACCACACCTGGCTAGTTTTTTTGTAATTTTTGTAGAGACAGGGTTGCACCATGTTGCCTGGGCTGGTCTTGAAATCCTGGGCTCAAGTGATCCACCTGCCCTGGCCTCCCAAAGTGCTGGGATTACAGACATGAACCACCATGCCCGGCACATCCCATATTTTAAAAGGAAAAGTATCTTATCTTAGATGTTTTTATTGATACTATTTGCAAAATACTTTATTTGTGAAAAAACTGTAATAGCAGTTGTTCCCTAACGTATTTTGTCTATTCCTATAAGGATTTTAAATGACTGCCTACTACCTCCACACACCTCACAATCTAACACTTTCACATCCTTCAAAATTCTAGGTTGGGGGCTGAGTGAAATTCTTTGGGGATTCTTTTACTTCAGCCCAAAAGCATCACATCCTTTTCTTGGGAGGAGCAATTAAAATTCAGCTCAATATTTACCCTCGATATAACCCCATCTTCATTATGTCTAATAGAATTTATTTTATTTCTGTGACATGAATGTATCATTCTTCCCTAGTTTTCAGTGGTGTGACAGATCACTTCAATTTTTATGATCCTTTTGTATAAAAGAAAAACAGAGATGCCAAGACACTGGTGTGAGTGATGAGCTGAATTCACTGTTGGACAGGCAGGGAAAACTGGATCCAATACAAAGGAATGAAGCTGTAAATAATAGGGCCTCTTGAATATCAAAGAATAACTCTAAGACAGTTAGTTTAAAATATTGGAGATTCGCTTATATATAGGTGTATAGGAAGGAGAGCAGCTTCTGTGAAAACTGCCTCCTCAACCAAGAGCAAAGATAGGGTTTATAAATGCAAATCTATAAAATTCACCAAAAAGAGTGATGAGTCAGCTGAAATAAGGACTTGGCTTCTTACTTTAGATTAGGTGATTGTGCTGGAGCTTAGCATACACCAATTTCTGTCACCTAGGTTGAAAATCAAATCAATTAAGTTCAGTCAGTATAATACAGTTGAGTCAAAATGTATTAGCCTGTTTTCCTGCTGATTCTGGTCAGTTATCCAAGAAAAAAATGCTATAGTTTTTTCCTAAATCCCATCTGCTCTTCTATCTTTCAACCATATGCACACTTCAAGGTCAGGATCATGCAGCAAACAAGTTTGTGTTTACACACTCAAAACTCAGCAACAACTTCCTTCATTGCTTTGTCCATATTAGAAAGGATTTAGGAAGAATAAGTTAGATTGTTGGGCTCAAGGACCTATGTCACTATGTCGTTTTGAATATTTTAGACAAAATTCAAGGAAGGAAAAAAACAGCAGATGCTGCCATTATCCTTACTTTATTAGAAATTATTCATCATATTTAAACGATTTAGATCTGTCTTCAAAAACATTTATTTGAATTAAAATTACCAATCACAGTACCTGCTATCATAAAATCACAGATTCTAAGTTAACCTCTTACCTAATCCAATGTTACTTTCCACCAGATACTTGAATCCCTTGAACCAAATCACTTATTAGTGATCTTCAAAAGTGGTAAAAATCCAGCAAAAGAAATAGTATAGATATAGCTTATTCTACTTTTGTATGCTTCTGAATTCACCACGGATCCACTGATTATCTGTTTTGTTTTGTTTGCTATGATTTTTCCCACCCTGAAAAAAAATTTAATAAATGCCTTAATGAGAGAATTAACTTTTTTAGCCCAAGCTGCCTCTTTTGAACTTCTCTTTTTCCTTATTAATCACATTAAAAGGGAGAAGTTAATTATTGTATCTAGATATTGCCAACCAACAAAATCGTATACCTAGAAAACTAAAAGGTCTCCTGCTTTGATCAACCAAATAATATTAGCCCAGCAATTGTTCAAATGAGTCTATTATAAGAATTTTTTAAAAAGCAAAACAGATAATGTTAAAATCAAACTCAAAATTGTAGCTTAACGGGGATTTGAATTGCATAACTTCTTTACATTGAAAAGAATTTCTTTACTTAATAAAAAGTATGTTTTGCGATAAGCATTGGAGACATCAGTATGAACTGATATTTAACTTCATATAAATACAGATGGTTACATATGGAAATATTTATAGATTTGTATATATACAGTGGTTATTAGGCACATATATATTTCCTTGCTCTGTCAGCTGAGAGATCTAGTAACAATAACACCCCAGTAGCAAAAAGGACACCTAGTATCCAGATCTTGGTTTCTAATAACATTCTGCAGTAAAAGTAATCAAGGCTCCTAAAAGAAATAACTGGTTCTAGGGCTAGGACAAAAAATAGACAAGATGATCCTTCAATATTTTGTAGTGTCAGAATGTATGGAAATTCTAAACAAGCAAGCAGAATGGATATCTCACATGATGGGGGCATGTCAAAGGGACACATAGCAAGCTGAAAGATCTCCCTGTGGTCAAAATTCCAATAATTTGAGCAATAGAATTTAAAAATAATACTGGCTTATAACACAAAGTGTAAAATAAATATCCATGAGTCCATACCAATAGGACTAAATGATTAAATAAGTAAATGGAGCAGAAAAGACAAATTTTCCCATGGTGAAGTTTTCAAAATAATTCGTGTAGATACTCTGCCATCAAGAAGGGAGAGTAAAACTCACCACTCCTTTAATGTGGACTGTGTGTAGTAACTTGCTTCAAAAAAATACATTATGGAAAGGGAGAGGAAAAAAAAACCAGTGACTTTACAGTGGATAAATCTGTCAAACACTACATCAGCCGGGTGATCAAGGTTAACATCAACAGTGATAAATAATATTAACACTAAGTATCTTTGATATAAGGTGATGAAAATGGCACTTTACCTCTGTAGTCTTCCTTCCAAAAACTCATAATCCCAGTCTAATAATGAGAAAAATATCACACAAATGCTAATAGAAGAGCATTCTACAGAATTCATGACCAGCATTTCTCAAAACCATCAAAGTCATTAAAAACAAGACTAAGAAACAGTCACAGCCAAGAGGAGTATAAGAAGATTGGACAATGAAATGTTTATGGTGTCCTAAATAAAATATAGTAACAGAAAAAAGATATTGGGTTAAAAATAATAAAATCAATCTACTAAATAATAGCATTCGTAGCAACCTGGATGGAAGTGGAGACTATTATTCTAAGTTAAATAACTCAGGAATGGAAAACCAAACATCGTATGTTCTCACTCATAATTGGGAACTAAGCTATGAGGATACAAAGACATAAGAATGATTCAATGGACTTTGGGGAAAGGGTGGGAAGGGGGTGAGGGATAAAAGACTACTCATTGGGTACAATGAATACTACTTGAATGAGCTTATTAAATATTCCAAAAGTAGGGAAACAGGACTTGACTGTATGTATGGTGAGCAGGCCCCAAAATATATTCGTATGCCATATTGAGAAATTCTGAAAAAAGTGAATAGCTGTATTATAAATAATATGTATAATATTTATAAATATTTTCAACCCATGATGTTGAAAAATCTCAGAAATCACCACTAAAGAACTTACTCATGTAACTGAATACCCATTCCCCAAAAACCTATTGAAATAAAAGATTTTTAAAAATTCAGAAAGAATATATATTCAAAAAAATAAAGTCAGGGATTTTCTCTGTTTCTGTAAAGGATGAGGATTACATTTCCATTTCTCAGAAAGACAGAGGGATTGGTGTGGTTAGGCTGTGTCCCCACCCAAATCTCATGTTGAATTGTAGCTCTCATAATTCCCACATGTTGTGGGAGGGACCCAGTGGGAGGTAATTGTATCATGTGGCGGTTTTCCTCATCATATTCTCATGGCAGTGAATAAGTCTCACGAGATCTGATGGCTTTATAAGGAGTTTCCCCTTATGCTTTGCTTTCATTCTTTCTTGCCTGCTGCCATGTAAGACGTGACTTTCACCTTTTGCTATGATTGTAAGGCCTCCCCAGCCACGTGGCACTCTGAGTCCATTAAACCTCTTTTTCTTTATAAATTACCAAGTCTTGGGCATGTCTTTATCAGGAGTGTGAAAATAGACTACTGCCATTAAATTGATACCTGTAGAGTGGGGTCCTACTGTAAAGATACCCGAAAATGTGGAAGGGACTTTGGAACTGTGTAACAGGCAGAGGTTGGAACACTTTGGAGGGCTCAGAAGAAGAGAAGAAAATGTGAGAAAACTTGCAACTTCCTAGAGACTTGTTGAATAGTTTTGACCAAAATGCTGATAGTGATATGAACAATAAGGTCCAGGCTGAGGTGGTCTCAGATGGAGATAAGGAACTTGTTGGGAGCTGTAGTAAAGGTGACTCTTGCAATGTTTTAGCAAAGAGACTGGTGGCATTTTGCCCCTGCCCTAGAGATTTATGGAACTTGACTTGAGAGATTTGATTTGATTTAGGGTGTCCGGCAGAAGACATTTCTAAGCAGCAAAGCATTCAAGAGGTGACTTGGGTGCTGTTAAAAGGATTCCATTTTAAAAGTGAAATAGAGCAAAAAAGTTTAGAAAATTTTCAGACTGATGATGTGAGAAAAAAGAAAAAACCATTTTCTGAGGAGAAATTTGAGCCTGCTGCATAAATTTGCATAAGTAACAGGGAACCAAATGTTAATCGCCAAGATAATGGGGAAAATGTCTCCAGGGCATGTCAGAGACCTTTGTGGCAGCCCCTCCCATTACAGACCTGGAAGACTAGGAGGAAAAAATGGCTTTGTGGGCTGGGCCCAGGACCTCTCTACTGTGTGCAGCCTAGGGACTTGGTGCCCCACATCCCAGCCTCTCTAGCCATGGCTAAAAGGGGGCAAAGTACAGCTTGGCCCATGGCTTCAAAAGGTGCAAGCCCCAAGCCTTGGCAGCTTCCACATGGTGTTGAGCCTGCAGGTGCACAGAAGTCAAGAATAGAGGTTTGAGAACCTCCACCTAGGTTTCAGAGGATGTGTGGAAACAACTGGATATCTAGGCAAAAGTTTGCTTAAGGGGTGAGGCCCTCATGGAGAACCTCTGCTAGGGCAGTATGAAAGGGAAATGTGGGGTGGGAGCCCCCACACAGAGTCCCCACTGGGGCACTGCCCAGTGGAGCTGTGAGAAAAGGGCCACTGTCCTCTAGACCCCAGAATGGTTGATCCACTGACAGCTTGCACCATGCACCTGAAAAAGTTGCAGACACTCAACACCAGACACTCAACACTCATACTGGGAGGGAGTATGTACCCTGCAAAGCCACAGGGGTGGAACTGCCCAAGACCATGGGAACCTACCATCAGCATGACCTGGTTGTATGACATGGAGTCAAAGGAGATTGCTTTGGAGCTTTAAGATTTGACTGCCCCACTGGGTTTTGGACTTGCATGGGGCCTTTAGCCCCTCCATTTTGGACAATTTTTCCTGTTTGGAAAATGTGTATTTATCCAATGACTGTACCCCCATTGTATCTAGGGAGTAAACAACTTGCTTTTGATTTTACAGGCTCATAGGTGGAAGGGACTTGCCTTGTCTCTGATGAGATTTTGAACTGTGGACTTTTGAGTTAATACTGAGATGAGTTAAGACTTTGGGGGACTGTTCGGAAGGCATGATTGGTTTTGAAATGTGAGGACCTGATATTTGGGAGGGGCCAGGGGTGGAATTATATAGTTTGGCTGTGTCCCCACCCAAATCTCATCGTGAATTGTAGCTCCCATAATTCCCACATGTTGTGTGAGGGACTGAGTGAGGGATAATTGAATCATGTGGGCAGTTCCCCTCATACTGTTCTTGTGGTAGTGAATAAGTCTTATGAGATCTGATGGTTTTATAAGGGGTTTCCCTTTTTGCTTGGCTTTGATTCTGTCTTGCTGCCACCACTTAATATGTGCCTTTCACCTCTTGCCATGATTGTGAGGCCTCCCCAGCCACACAGAAGTGTGAGTCCATTAAACCTCTTTTTCTTTATAAATTACCCTGTTTCAGGTACGTCTTTATCAGCAGTGTGAAAACAGACAAATACAGGGATGATTCCTGAGGATGGATATGGTTAGGAGTTCAACAATAATGAAGTTCAAGAATCCCATGTACTTTCCATAGCCAAATAAAACAGAGATATTTACACTTAAAAAAAAAAAGGCCAAGCACGGTTGCTCACGCCAATAATCCCAGCACTTTGGAAGGCCAAGGTGGGCGGATCGCCTGAGGTCAGGAATTTGAGACTAACCTGGCCAACATGGCGAAACCCTCTCTCTACTAAAACTACAAAAATTAGCTGGGTGTGGTGGTGGGCACCTGTAATCCCAGCTACTAGGGAGGCTGAGGCTGGAGAATCTCTTGAACCCATGAGGCAGAGGTTGCAGTGAGCCAAGATCATGCCAATGTACTCTAGCCTGGGTGACAAGAGCAAAACTCCATCTCAGAAGAAAAAAAAAAGAAGAAAAGAAAAGAAAAAATCTGAATTACATGTGGACATTAGCTAATAATAATGTATCAATATTAGTTCATTAATTGTGACAAATGTATCATACATTAGTAGGATGTCAATACAGGAAACTGGGTGGGTGGTATAGGGGAACTCTATACTATCACCTTAATTTTTCTGTAAATCCAAAACTATATTTTAAAAAGTTAGGGTTTTTTAGAAGTACATGTTAAAGTATAAAATGTTTAGGTGATTTGGGTTCATATGTATAAATTATTAGAAGTCTAAAGTCAATTGTATTAAATTCTTTGTCTATTATTTTTATTGATTTATAATTATGTATATTTATGTGTCACATGTGATATTTTGATGCTTGCATATAACGTGTAACGATAAAATCAGTATATTTAGGACACCCATCATCTCAAACACATTTATCATTTCTTTTTGTTGTGAACATTTCAAATCTTTATTTCTAGCTTAACTTCTTATTTTTCTTTCCTTGTTTTGCAATGGTAACTGCATTCTTTTCATAAAATGAGTTAAAATTATTTACTTTCACTGCCCCAGACTAAAATGTCCACATAAGTTCATATGCTTAATATGCTATTCTGAAACCTCTTATTGCAATGTTTTTAATATAAATTCTTTTCAGAAACAATACCTTATGGAGTTGCGTTTTCAACTTTACTGAGTGAAGGACATTAGTTCTTCCCTTTACAGGTTCAAATAAATCTTACATTCAAAATGTAGGTCTCATATATATTACTTTTACTCTGAAAAGGAAAATGTGCCTTGTGAGATAAACAAAATACAGTGCGATATGTGAACACAATTATGGATCTTGAGGGCTAAAAGTGACCCTGAAATGAAGAACTCCCAGTACAGAATTGGAAAAATTATTCCAACCATGAGTAAATCATGGCAACCAGGGCAAAAAGAAAGTAAATCAAACACAGCAAAATAAAACACTCAAAGCACATCATACAGTAAAAATATTTATATATGTTAGAAATAATATTTGTAATAAAGTTCTTCACTTTTTTCAGAATTTCTCAATATAGCATAGGAATATATTTGGAGGCCTGCTAGTCATATTTATATTAACATACAGTCAATTCCTGTTTCCCTGCTTTTGGAATATTTAATAAGATCAAAAGCCCTTTCCTGACATAAAAATTCTACACAACCCTAGAAAAACTCTGGGAAGAAAGTTGTTTCCTTTAGGCAGGAATGCATATTCTGTGATTTAAAGGGGGGAAATTTAGCTCAAACTGGAGGGCTTTCACTAGGGCATAATGTTAGAACTACAGAAAGCAGACTTTAGGTATTTGGGAAAGAAAGTAGTTGTGCTAAAAAAATTATACCAAATTTGAAATAGGACAAAGGAATCACCGTATTGCCTTTCAGTGTCAGAACACTGTGTAAGAGGACCACCCAAGGATTATCTAATTCTCAAGGGGATGTACCTTTGTTCGATTTACTAGTTACCTTTGATAAAGGCCCAGGTTCTATGAATTACATGTCAATGGTATAGATTGTTTTGTCCAGTAGAGGTGCAAATTATTTCTCTCAGAAAAGACAACCCAAAAGGTTATAGTTTTATTGCCCTGTAGGACATTAATCAGTTTTATCTCTTACCGAGTAAACTTTTTTCAGCAAGTCTTCTATTTCTTGGCTGACTATCAATCAACTTCTCGCTCTCCTTTTCTATTTCTCTCTCTTAATATCTCTCTGTCTCACCCTTTCTATATATAGAGAGATCTCTCTATACACATATAAATATATATACTTTTCTGTCTAGCTAGAGGATTGTAAACGCATCAGTCATTGCTGTGTCTAGCTAAAGGATTGTAAATGCACCAATCAGCACTCCGTAAAAACGCACAAATCAGCACCCTGTGTCTAGCTAAAGGATTGTAAATGCACAAATCAGCACTCCGTAAAAATGCACAGATCGGCACTCTGTGTCTAGCTAAAGGATTGTAAATGCAACAATCAGCACTCTGTAAAAACACACCAATCAGCACTCTGTGTCTAGCTAAAGGATTGTAAATGCACCAATCAGCACTCTGTAAAATGGACCAATCAGCACTCTGTAAAATGGGCCAATCAGCACTCTATAAAATGGACCAATCAGCAGGACGTGGGCAGGGACAAATAAGGAAATAAAGGTGGCCAGCAGCGGCAACCCGCTGGGGTCCCCTTCCATGCTGTGAGAGCTTTGTTCTTTCACTCTTTTCAATAAATTTTGCTGCTCCTCACTCTTAGGGTCCACACCACCTTTAAGAGGGGTAACACTCACCATGGAGGTCTGCGGCTTCAGTCTTGAAGTCAGTGAGACCAAGAACCCACTGGAAGGAACCAACTCCAGACACATCTTGACTTTACATTATTTCATATCAGGGTTTATTAAAACCTTGTTTTGTGTTTCAGGGTGGAAAGCAGTATTTTCAAGGTTTCACTTCCATAGGAACAGGTTATATGTATATACAGTAAATTCTTCATTATTCATGCCAATAAAGAACATTCACATGAAAAATGAAAAAACCGTAACTAGCCTACCACCTGAGATAGAGATAGGTTCCATCTGCAAAGAAGTAAATGTGTGTTTCCACATCCGTTCATATTTAAGTCTCATGACAAACACCATATAGTCAACTCCTGATTGTTTCCCACATATATTCTGTCTAAAATAGTGGTGCCACCCAGATTGAGGTTTTCCAACACACTCATATTTAGAAAACTTGGAAGTTTATCTTTCTTTTACTGAACTGCTTTTCTTTATTACTGAGGCAAATTATACATCTGACCAAAAGGCTAATACACGAAGTAAGCCTTTGGGTTTTTCAATCAATTTAAAAGACATTAAAATAGCACCATTTGCACAGTCTTCAGATATAAATGTGAGAAATACGAATATTTTAAATAAGTCAGGTGGAAAGGACAACCATACTGGATTAGGGTCTAAGAACCCCAGGTTCCAGTGGAGTTCATGCTACAGGTTTTACATGAGGAAATTAGCAAATCACCTGGGACTGTTTTTCTCAAATGAAAATCAGAGGACTGAGCTGACATCTAGAGAATATCTCAGTTCTCTTCCATTCCATAATTCATTGGCTCCTCTAAGTTTTTTCAAACATGAAAATAAATTTCAAATAAAATTCTTGCATTTATGAAAACATAAACATCTAAAATTTAAATAGGTATTTCTTCTAGGGTTAAGAAAAGAAAATAGTTGTAGCTGTACCTGGTTTTTACACTTACTCAAAAGAGCTAACATAGCCAAGGAAAGCTTCCATGTAACTGTACCAGTTGAGACAAGATTGTAAGTATCTCTTAATCTTGGACAATCTGCAGTGTTTGTGATGTGTTGACTAAAAATGTAACTATGTCAGTGCTATGGATTATATAATAACTTTTAAAAATAAACATTTCATAGATTGTCCCACATTTATCTGAGAACACATAAATAAAAACTAACATGAATCATCAGGACATCAGGACATTCTCTTTTGAGTATGGCTGATAAAATCAATAGTAAAATCTACATAGCTCAAACGTCCAGCTTTGAAAACTAAAAACCTTATTCTTCAGTGTGAATTCTATCAGCTTTTGTTTTTCCAACATTACAATTTTTCTTTTCCCTACCAAAAAAAATTGTCCCCGCTTAAGTATTATCTTCAAGATCATTAATGTCCAAGTAAATGTGGTCTGACCAAATAATTTGGCACTATAGCTAGGACCAAAAAAAAAAAAAAGTAAATAACTTTCAGAAGAATTAAAACACAGCTCTTTCTATTGGTGTAGGCATTTCAGTTCTGTTCTGCGACCTCCTCCAATTTAGCTAGAGTTAGTTTCCATGGGAACTGAAGACTGTGTTCTACTGAGTCTTGAAACACACAAATATGAATTTTTGCTTCTTACAAGTGGGCAGCGATTTATCTCTCTAATGCTTAATGGAAGACATTTGAATCTATTTTGGTTTGAGACAAAAACTGAAAGACAGTTATGTCAATTATACTAATATACAATTTCAAAGCCTGAAATTAGAAATTGGTAAAATTGAGGTGAGTACAGCATAGTAATATATGTCCCAGCTGTTCTAGCTTTTCCAGGGTATTTTTTTCCAAAGGGAGGAATATATTACTGTATTAAATACTTGTGCTACCATGAAAAAACTTTAAAATTAATTTTCTTAATCCAAGCAGATTTTCCATTGTCATTGTTGCTTTTAAATAATCTCTTATGGAATATAGAGTGCAGAGTTGTAACAATATAAAATATCAAAATAGATGTTTAATTTTTATGGGGCTTTTTTGGTAGAGAAAAATTTGGGATAGATTAATGGGAATGTTTAAGTCAGCACATGAAGAAATAAAAGAATTTCAAACTATTGAGTTGAAAAACAGGTACAGCCTTTCAAAAGTCTAAAAACCCAAAACCCATGACCTTATAAAAAGAAAATTGGTATTACTCAAGAACAAATCCTGACTTTACTTGAAAATATCTCTGCATAAATATGTATAGCAAAGATAATAAAAACAGCTAAATCTACCCCAAGCTGAAAACAAAATCAACAAAAAGTCAACTCCCTGGAGGAATCTGTGTTTCTCTTGGTTGTGACACTGGTTACCAAGGTAGTGGTTATATTTGAGAGGCCCCTGGCTACAAATCCATGATCCTGAAGACCTTCGGTAGAATCTGAAGCAAACAGACCATTATAATAGACTAACTTGTGCTTTCCAGTGTTCAAACACCTAGAACTTAACAAACCAAACTTCTCTTATTAAAAAGGAAAAGCAAGAATCAAGGTAATTATTGAAAATTTGGGGTTAAAACTCTTTTTCCTTTTTTTAGAAAATTTTATTATTATTATACTTTAAGTTTTAGGGTACATGTGCACAACGTGCAGGTTTGTTACATATGTATACATGTGCCATGCTGGTGCGCTGCACCCATTAACTCGTCATTTAGCATTACGTATATCTCTAATGGTATCCCTCCCCCCTCCGCCCACCCCACAACAGTCCCCGGTGTGTGATGTTCCCCTTCCTGTGTCCATGTGTTCTCATTGTTCAATTCCCACCTATGAGTGAGAACATGCGGTGTTTGGTTTTTTGTCCTTGTGATAGTTTGCTGAGAATGATGGTTTCCAGTTTCATCCATGTCCCTACAAAGGACATGAACTCATCATATTTTATGGCTGCATAGTATTCCATGGTGTATATGTGCCACATTTTCTTAATCCAGACTATCATTGTTGGACATTTAGGTTGGTTGCAAGTCTTTGCTATTGTGAATAGTGCCGCTATAAACATACGTGTGCATGTGTCTTTATAGCAGCATGATTTATAATCCTTTGGGTATATACCCAGTAGACTGTAAACTGGTTCAACCATTGTGGAAGTTAGTGTGGTGGTGATCCCTCAGGGATCTAGAACTAAAACTTTTTATTTTAACTTTCCAGAGCAAAAAGTTAGAACATGTCCAACCAGTATTTTTTTAGATCCCATATATTTTAGAATCCTATAACAGGTATTGTAATAGGCAGGATGGAAACTAGCCCACATAATGTCTTCGTACAATTTAGAGGACACACTGGTGTTGAGGTTTACAGCAAATAAAGCACAACTGGAATTTAAGCTCCCTCTCACTTCTTCATTTAGACACACTTGTGCAGTATATAAACTGCACAACTGTGCAGGTGGCTCTGGCACAGGATCTTGAATATGCAGCGATGAATAGAACAGGCCAATCAACACAAGCAGAAAACAATAATTAGGATCTCATTATTAAAGGACTGTTAGTATTTAAGCAATAAATACTAATTGGATCAACATTCACCGAGAACCTACTATGTTCTTACTGTATAAGAAATACAAAGATAGGATCTGAGAACTACAAAAGAACTCTTGGCACATAATGACTCCACACAAACCCCTGCACTAAGAGACCTGATCAACCCTAACATGGCTTCTGGCTGCCTAAGGCTACATCCCTGGAAAGACTCAACCCCTCCTTGAGTTCCTGTCTGAAAAAGCTCAAGCCTGTTGAAAGAATTTATTGTTTGTTCTAGCCAACATTTGACAATAGGTCCCTGACTCCCCTTTCTTAGAGAATTTACTAAAAAGAGCTTATAATTGTAAATCCTTCCTCTGTAACTTTGAGATATATATGTATGTATCTCCTATGCCCCAGGGTATCTTTCTCAAGGACCTAAAAGCCATTCCTCTAAAATATAATAAGCAGGAAAGATAGAACCTCTGTATCTCAGTCTCTGTGGGAAGATAGAATTCCAACTTCAATAATTGCCAACTAGCATACACAGCTGGCCTAATCACATTTACACTGACCAACCTTCTTATTTACTTCTGGTAATTTTTTACTTCCCTGACACTACTTGAGCCCTGCTCACTTTTCCTTCCTACTCCCTTATTCTCCTTTTAAAATGCCCCATCCATCACCTCTGCGCAAATTGGAATGGAGCTTAGGTTGTTCCCTTACTGTCAGTAGTTACTGAATAAAATCTGTTTTTAGCACTTGAACTAATGTCCAGTTTGTTTATCTTTGAGAGATCTAAAGAAAATATTCTAGTATGGAAAATAACCATGTTCAGAAATGACTATAAAATGCAAAATGAAAATTTGATTAATTAAATTGAAAGTACAAAATAAGGCCTGCACATTGCTACAATAACAATATAATATCTTAGAAGAAGGGAGAGATCCATTGTGCAGAGGTGAAAGGAAATATAGAAGTGGGACTTTAATTAGAAATATAGAAGTGGGACTTTAATTGTTTAACTTCGAACAAGAAAAATAGAATTGAATGGATATTGTCATATGTTCATATTACTCCAAAAGACATAAGCATGGTCATAACCATACCAATAAATTCTAATAGCCTCAAGGGGAGAGATATTGTCTGATTTTTTTCATATCTGCATTATCAATGTGTAAAATACAATGGTCTCAATAAAAATTTATTGAATTAACTAATGAGGTATCACTTATAAAAGGAAAGAAAGATATGTGATCTGAAAGACAGTTTATGCAAACTTAATTGGTCGCTTTCCCATTTTCTGTTGAAAGTTTATATACCAAGAAAATTTCAATCCTAACATGAATCTACAGAGGCTTTCCACATGTATATTTGAGGCTCCAAGTTTCATAAAGAATGATACAAGGAGAACAAAGTAAAGGAGAGCATATAACTTAAATTTATTTAACCCTTAAATAATATTTATTATAAACATTAATTTTACAGATGATTGGAAAAAAATTACAGAATAAAATGAGACTAGAGACAAGAGTGAGAAGATGCTAAATATAAAACTTAGACAACAGACTTTCCACATACACAAAATTAGTGTTGCAGTGTTTTTTAAAGTAACAGAAAATTGTAAAGATAAAATTACAGGGCAAGTGCGCATGCGCTGCCTCCATCAACCCAAGTCAGGAACATGGCCGTGTGGTCGCTGTGGGTGGGCAGGCACCAGGTGCAGCACCTACTGGCCTCGAGTGCCTTGTAGGAGAGCAAGGGATGGCCGCTTCCATTCTGCACGGCCACCCTGATAACTGCTGGTGTGGACTGCTGTTCTGAGGACCCTCCTGATGAGCTTGGGCCCTCTCTTGCCCAACAAGCCTTAAGGGTAAAGCTGTTAAACTGGAGAAGGAAGTCCAGGATTTAACCATGAGATAGCACAGAGCTGTAGCTGATTGTGAATACATAAGGAGGCAAACCTAGAGATGTGTGGAAGATGCCAAGATAGGTGGCTGACATTTTGGAGACGACTACACAGTAAATTTCTGAAGAATCAGAGCCTGGGAACCAGAAGCTCACTCTGGAGAAGGTCTTCCGAGGGTTGTCACTTTTAGAAGCAAAGCTGAAAAATGAGTTTGCCAAGCATGGCCTGGAGAAGCTGTCACCCATTGGTGACAAATATGACCCCCAAGAGCATGAACTCATCTGTCATGTGACAGCTGCTGTTGGGGTGCAGCCTAGCACCGTGACATTAGTAAGACCAGATGGCTACAAACTTCATGGCTGCACCATTAGACTTGCCCGGGTGGAAGTTGCTGTGGAGTCTCAGAGAAGACTGTGAAGAGGCCATCAGGAACTGGATGTTCTCCCAGAGTCCAGTCACCTATGCTTCTTTTATTTATTAAACTAGGTTTGTATTGTACATGAGGTACTTCATGTGATATGTTTTGGATTTAGTCATATTGGCTTTATTTCTAAGATATTCTATTGATTTAATGTGACCTGTTTGGTCTCATCAGAAGTCTTACCATTTGGCATTTGAACAGTGTGACAAGTGTCCCAATGGCCTTTATCAAAACCTGCTTAGGAAAATTAGTACTCTGATGAATTTGAATCCAAAATCCTTTTAACTATGTGTTTTCAGCTACAGGTTCCTTCCTAGTGGTCCCTATAACAGAGACTGTATAATATCTTATATTTTGTGGAAAAAGGAGATGGCACGGATTGGTTCAACATTTGGATACTTAGAGGATAAAGCTTCATGGTTGTAGATACAGACACAAAGAACCCTTCAAAAAAATCAATGAATCCAGGAGCTGGTTTTTTTAAAGGATTAACAAAATAGATAGACTACTTGCCAGACTAATAAAGAAAAAAAGACAGAAGAATCAAATAGACATAACAAAAAATGATAAAAGGAATATCACCACTGATCCCACAGAAATACAAACGACCATTAGAGAATACTATAAACACCTCTATGCAAATAAACTAGAAAATCCAGAAGAAATGGATAAATTCCTGGACACATACACCCTCCCAAGAATAAACCAGGAAGAAGTCAAATCCCTAAATAGACCAATAACAAGTGCTGAAACTGAGGCAGTACTTAATAGCCTACCAACCAAAAAAAAGCCCAGGAACAGACAGATTCACAGCCGAATTCTACCAGAGGTACAAAGAGGAACTGGTACCATTCCTTCTGAAACTATTCCAAACAATAGAAAAAGAGGGACTCCTCCCTAACTAATTTTATGAGGCCAGCATCATCCTGATACCAAAACCTGGCAGAGACATAACAAAAAAGAAAATTTCAGGCCAATATCCCTGATGAACTTCGATGTGAAAATCCTCAATAAAATACTGGCAAAACGAATCCAGTAGCACATCAGAAAGCTTATACACCACGAGAAAGTTGGCTTCATCCCTGGGATGCAAGGGTGGTTCAACATATGCAAATCAATAAATGTAATCCATCACATAAACAGAACCAATGAAAAAAACCACATGATTATCTCAATAGATGCAGAAAAGGCCTTCAATAAAATTTGACACCCCTTTATGCTAAAAACTCTCAATAAACTAGGTATTGATGGAACATATCTCAAAATAATAAGAGCTATTTATGACAAGCCCACAGCCAATATCATACTGAATGGGCAAAAACTGGAAGCATTCCCTTTGAAAACTGGCACAATGCAAGGATGCCCTGTCTTACCACTCCTATTCAACATAGTATTGGAAGTTCTGGCCCGGGCAATCAGGCAAGAGAAAGAAATAAAGGATATTCAAATAGGAAGAGAGGAAGTCAAATTGTCTCTGTTTGCAGATGACATGATTGTATATTTAGAAAACCCCATCATCTCAGCCCAAAATCTCCTTAAGCTGATAAGCAACTTCAGCAAACTCTCAGGATACAAAATCAATGTGCAAAAATCACAAGAATTCCTATACACCAACAATAGACAGAGAGCCAAATTATGAGTGAACTCCCATTCACAACTGCTACAAAGAGAATAAAATACCTAGGAATCCAACTTACAAGGGATGTGAAGAACCTCTTCAAGGAGAACTACAAACCACTGCTCAAGGAAATGAGAGAGAACACAAACAAATGGAAAAACATTCCATCCTCATGAATATGAAGAACCAATATCATGAAAATGGCCATACGGCCCAAAGTAATTTATAGATTCAATGCTATCCCCATCAAGTTACCACTGACTTTCTTCACAGAATTAGAAAAAACTACTTTAAATTTCATATAGAACCAAAAAAGAGGCCCTATAGCCAAGACAATCCTAAGCAAAAAGAACAAAACTGGAGGAATCATGCTACCTGACCTCAAACTATACTGCAAGGCTACAGTAATCAAAACAGCATGGTACTGGTACCAAAACAGATATATAGACCAATGGAACAGAACAGAGGCCTCAGCAATAACACCACATATCTACAACCATCCTTTGACAAACCTGACAAAAACAAGCAATGGGGAAAGGATTCCCTATTTAATAAATGGTGTTAGGAAAACTGGCTAGCCATATGCAGAAAAATGTAACTGGACCCCTTCCTTACACCTTATACACAAATTAACTCAAGATGAATTAAAAACTTAAATGTAAGACCTAAAACCATAAAAATCCTAGAACAAAACCTAGGCAATATCATTCAGGGCATAGGCATGGGCAAAGACTTTATGACTAACACACCAAAAGCAATGGCAACAAAAGCCAAAATTGACAAATGGGATCTAATTAAACTAAAGAGTTTCTGCACAGTAAAAGAAACTATCATCAGAGTGAACAGGCAACATAGAGAATGGGAGAAAAGTTTTGCAATCTATCCATGTGAGAAAGGGCTAATATCCAGAATCTACAAATAACTTAAACAAATTTACAAGAAAAAAACGAACAGCCAGGCTCAGTGGCTCACGCCTGTAATCCCAACAATTTGGGAGGCCAAGGTGGGCAGATCATGCGGTCAGGAGTTCAAGACCAGCCTGGCCAACATGGTGAAACCCCATCTCTACTGAAAATACAAAAATTAGCTGGGCATGGTGGCACGTTCCTGTAATCCCAGCTACTCGGGAGGCTGAGGCAGGACAATTGCTTGAACTGGGACCCAGGATTGGGAGGTTGCCGTGAGCCGAGATGGCACCACTGCACTCCATCCTGGGCTACAGAGGGAGACTCCTTCTCAAAACAAAAAAACAAAAACAAAAACCAACCCCATCAATAAGTGGGAAAAGGATATGAACAGACGTTTCTCAAAAGAAGACATTTGTGCAGCCAAAAAACATGAAAAAATGCTCATCAACACTGGTCATTAGAGAAATGCAAATCAAAACCACAATGAGATACCATCTCATGCCAGTTAGAATGGTGATTATTAAAAAGTCAGGAAACAATAGATGCTGGAGAGGATGTGGAGAAATAAGAATGCTTTTACACTGTTGGTGGAAGTGTAAATTAGTTCAACCATTGTGGAAGATAGTGTGGTGATCCCTCAAAGATCTAGAAATATCATTTGACCCAGCCATCCCATTACTGGGTATATACCCAAAGGATTATAAATCATTCTACTATAAAGATACATGCACACGTATGTTTATTGCACCACTGTTCACAATAGCAAAGACTGGGAACCAACCCAAATGCCCAACAATGGTAGATTGGATAAAGAAAATGTGGCATACATACTCCATGGAATACCATGCAGCCATAAAAAAGGATGAGTTCATGTCCTTTGCAGGGACATGGATGAAGCTGGAAACCATCATTCTCAGCAAACTAATACAGGAACAGAAAACCAAACACCGCATGTTCTCACTCATAGGTGGGAGTTGAACAATGAGAACACATGGACACAGGGAGGGGAACATCACACACCAGGGCCTATTGAGGGTTGGGGTCTAAGAGAGGGATAGCATTAGGAGAAATACCTAATGTAGATGACAGGTTAATGGGTACAGCAAACCACCATGGCACATGTATACCTATGTAACAAACCTGCATGTTCTGCACATGTATCCCAGAACTTAAAGTATAATTTTAAAAAAATTACAGAAAACTTTCCTGAAGTAACAGAAGAAAATTGAAAATTGCACATAAATTTTATAAACTGAAAAGGAAAAGAATTAACATATAAAGTAAGATGATGCTAGGCATAAAAATCAGACAACAGTGATTCCATCTATTGATATTTCTGTAATTTTAAAACAATTTAAGAAAAAGTAGAAGAGAACATTCCTGGAAGTCTTGAAACGTTATAATAAAAGAAATGATTACTTAGCAAAAAAATACTAGCTGAGCATTAGAACAGACGTATTCCAGCATTCAGTAACAAAGAATGTGATAAGTATTCTGGCATTAAAAAAGATTGATTATATTTGCCTAGATATTTACCATTCAGATGTTCATTTTTTGTAGAAATTCCAATTTCTATCTAATACCAACATTTTTTGGACTTCATTTATCATTTTATATAGTGCTGGTTGCTTGGTGATTAATTCTCTCAACTTTTACATGCCAGAACAGTCTTTATTTTAACTAGATATTTAAAATAGATATTTTTTCTGGGTATATAATATTAGACTGGCTTTTCTTTTTTCTTTCCTTACTGTAAAAAGAAGTCTCCATTATCATCTGCCTTGGACTCCTGAAGAGAAATATTCTGATATTTTTATACTTTGCTTGCAATGGGCAATTTACCTAAGGTTTTCTTTGTTTCTTCTGCTTGAAGTTTGTTGAGTATTTTGTGGAGGTTTTTCTTTGGATCTATAGGTTTATAGTTTTCCTGATATTTGGAAAATGTTTAAGTTATTTCTTCACTTTGTTTTTGTTTTTGGTCAAACCCTCTCTAATTGCACACCACTAGGCTGCATGATGCTCTACTACAGATCACTGATGTAGCTTCATTTGTTTTTTGATCTTTTTATCAGTTTCATTTTGAATATTTTTACTGCTATATCTTCAAATTCACGAATCCCTTCCGTTGCACTTTAATCCTAATCATTTCATATTGTTTCTCTTTTTTATTAACTTTTATTTTAGGTTCGGGGGTGCATGAGAAGGTTTGTTACATAGGTAAACTCATGTCACAGGGGTTTGTTGCACTGATTATCTAGTAATCCAGGGATAAAGCCCAGTTTGCAATAGTTATCTTTTCTGCTCCTCTCCCTCCTCTCACTCTCTACCGTCAAGTAGACCATAGTGCCTATTATTTCCTTCTTTGAGTTCATAGGTTCTTATCATTTAGCTCCCACTTATGAGTAAGAACACCAGGTATCTAGTTTTCTGTTCCTGTGTTAGTTTGCTAAAGATAATGGCCTCCAGTTACATTCATGTTCCCACAAGACATGATCTTGTTCTTTTTCATGGCTACATAGTATTCCATGGTGTATGTGTACCACATTTTCTTTATCCGATCTGTCATTGATGGGCATTTAGGCTGATTCCATGTCTTTGCTATGGTGAATAGTGCTGCAGTGAACATACACATACATGTGTCTTTATAATAGAATGATTTGTATTCCTCTGAGTCCATACCCAATAATGGAATTGCTGGGTCAAATGGTAGTTCTGTCTTGGTTCTTTGAGGAATTGCCACACTGTCTTCCACAATGGTTGAACTAATTTATACTCCTACCAACAGTGTATAAGTGTTCCCTTTTCTCTGCAACCTCACCAGCATCTGTTATTTTTTGAATTTTTAGTAGTAGCCATTCTGACTGGTGTGAAATGGCATCTCATTGTGGTTTTGATTGGTGTTTATCTAATTATCAGTGATATTGAGCTTTTTTTCATATATTTGTTGGCTGCATGGATACCTTCTTTTGAAAAGTGTCTGTTCATGTCCTTCATTCACTTTTTAATGGGGTTGTTTGTTTTTCTCTTGTAAATTTGTTTAAGTTCCTTATAGATGCTGGATGTTAGACCTTTGTCAGATGTACAGTTTGCAAAAATTTTCTCCCATTCTGTAGGTTGTCTGTTTACTCTGTTGATAGTTTCTTTTGCTGTGCAGAAGCTCTTTAATTTAATTAGATTTCACTTGTCAATTTTTGCTTTCATTGTGATTGCTATTGATGTCTTTGTCATGAAATCTTTGCCTGTTCCTATGTCTAACATGGTATTGCCTAGGTTGTCTTCCAGAGTTTTTATACTTTGGGTTCCATTGGTCTATGTGCCTGTTTTTGTACCAATACCATGTTGTTTTGGTTACTTTAGCACTGTGGTATAGTTTGAAGTACAGTAATATGATGGCTCCAGCTTTGTTCTTTTTGCTT
Source organism: Pan troglodytes (assembly GCF_028858775.2). Classification (NCBI taxonomy): domain Eukaryota; kingdom Metazoa; phylum Chordata; class Mammalia; order Primates; family Hominidae; genus Pan; species Pan troglodytes. The sequence continues at coordinate 104,172,939 of NC_072404.2, forward strand.
AGAATTGCCTTGTTTATTTGGGCTGTTTTTGGTTTCTAGTTCTGCAGAGAATGTCTTTGGTACTTTGATAGGAATAGCATTGAATCTGTAAAATACTTGGGCAGTATGGTCATTTTAATGATATTATTTCTTCCTATACATAAGCATAAAATTGTTTCAATTTGTTTGTGTCTTTTCTGATTTTTTTTGAGCAGTGTTTTGTAATTCTCATTGTAGATATCTTTCACCTCCCTGATTAAGTGTATTCCTAGGTATTTTATTCTTTTTGTGGCAATTGTGAATGGGATTGCCTTTCTGACTTGGCTCCCAGCTTGGCTGCTGTTGGTGTATAGGAATGCTAGTGACTTTTGTATATTGATTTTGAATCCTGAAACTTTGCTAAAGTTGTTTATCAGCTTAAGGAGCTTTTGGGATGAGACTATGGGGTTTTCTAGGTATAGAATTTTGTCATCTGCAAACAGAGATAGTTTGACTTCCTCTCCTCCTATTTGGATGCCTTTTATTTCTTTCTCTTGTTTGATTACTCTGGCTATGATTTCCAATGCTATGTTGAATAGGAGTGGTAAGAGATGGCGTCCTTTTCTTGTGCCAGTTTTCAAGTTTTGGCCATTCAGTATGTTGGCTGTAGGTTTGTCATAGATGGCTCTTATTATTTTGAGGTATGTTCCTTCAATACCTAGTTTATTGAGAGTTTTAAACATGAAACAGTGTTGAATTTTATTGAAAGCCTTTTCTGCATCTATTGAGATAATCATGTGGTTTTTGTCTTTAGTTCTGTTTATGTAATGAATCACATTTATTGATTTGCATAAGTTGAACCAAACTTTCATTCCAGGGATGAAGCCTACTTCATCATGGTGGATTAGCTTTTAGCTTTTTAATGTGCTGCTGGATTCTGTTTGCAAGTATTTTGTTGAGGATTTTTGCATAGATGTTCATCAAGGATATTGGCCTGAATTTTTTGTTGTTGTTGTGTATCTGCCAGGTTTTGGTATCAGAATGATGCTGGCCTCATATAATGAGTTGGGGAGGTGCCCCCCCTCCTCTGTTTTTTGAATAGTTTCTGTAGGAATGGTACCAGCTCTTCTTTGTACATCTGGTAGAATTTGGCTGTGAATCCATCAGGTCTTGGACTTTTTTTGGTTGGTAGGCTATTTATTAATGATTCAATTTCAGAGCCTGTTATTGGTCTGTTCATTGAATCAATTTATTCCTGGTTCAGTCTTGGGAGGGTGTATGTGTTCAGGAATTTATCCATCTCTTCCAGGTTTTCTAGTTTGTTTGCATAGAGGTGATCATAGTAGCTTCTGATGGTTATTTTTATTTCTGTGGGGTCAGTGGTAACATTCCCTTTGTCATGTCTAATTGTGGTTGTTTGGATCTTCTCTCTTTTCTTCTTTATTAGTCTAGCTAGTGGTCCATCTATCTTATTAATATTTTCAAAAACCAAATTCCTGGACCTCTTTTGAATGGTTTTTGGGGGGTCTCAATTCAGTTCAGCTCTGATTTTGGTTATTTATTGTCTTCTGCTAGTTTTGGGGTTGATTTGTTCTTGCTACTTGAATTCTTTCAGTTGTGATGTTATGTTGTTAACTGAGATCTAACTTTTTGATGTGGATATTTTGTGCTGTGAATTTCCCTCTTAACACTGCCTTAGCTGTGTCCTAAACATTCTGGTATTGTGTATCTTTGTTCCCATTAGTTTCAAAAAACTTTTTGATTTCTGCCTTAATTTTATTATTTACCCAAAAGTCATTCAGGAGCACGTTGTTTAATTTCCATGTAATTGTATGGTTTTGAGTAAATTTCTTAGTCTTGATTTCTATTTTTATTGCACTGTGGCCCAAGAGTGTGTTTGGTATAATTTCTGTTCTTTTGCATTGGCTGAGAATTGTTTTATGTCCAATTATGTGGTCAATTTTAGAATATGTGCCATGTGGTGATGAAAAGAATGTATATTCTGTTGTTTTTGGGTGGAGGGTTCTATAGAGGTCTATCAGATCCATTTGGCCCAATGTTGAGTTCAGGTCCTTTGTTAATTTTCTGCCTCAATTATCTGTCTAATACTGTCATCACTTTATATTTCATCTCACATATTTTCATTTCTAGAAGTTCACTCTGGCCTTTGTAAAAAATATTTCATTAATCCCTTATTATTTGCATGAGAGATTACTTTTGTAATATATGTAATGAATTTATAATGGCTGTATAATATCTTTTTCTGTTAATTTTATCATCTTTGTCATTTCTTGATCACTTGCTATTAATTGATTTTCCCCTTGATTATGAATTATTTTTTTCCTACTTCTTTACATGTCTGATAATTCTTATTGAATGCCAGAAATTGTATGTTTTACATTGTTTTATATTTTTAAGATATTTCTTTAAAGATTTGGGGGCAGGTAGATTACTTGGAATTAGTTTGAACTTCTCAACATTTAATTTTAATGCTTCATTAATAAGGATACAGAACAGCCTTTAGTTGAAGGCTAATTTGGCCCTTGTGCAGAAGCGATGCACTTCTGAGAATCGTATTTGCTGCCCATTTATTAGAAAGACATTTTACTTCCAGTGATTAGAACATAAAGAATTCCCACCTCTATGTGCGCTCTAAGGATTGCTGTGCCCACTCCTGTATGGTGGTTCTTCCTCAGCTTTAGTAGTTTTCTCACATGCATGCATAGATCACTATTCAGTCAAAGACTTAAGAAAACCCACCCGCACCTCTACAGAACTCTTTTCCTTGGCAGCCTTATTTTCTTTAACACTATGTCCTGAGAATTATAGCTTCTGTGGCAGCCAACACAAACTTTCAACTTTATCTCCTTAATTCAGTAACACAACTGGGCTCTGTTTGGCATCAGCATCTCTATGCTGCAAAGTGGAAACTCTCTCCAGGCAGTGAGCTGTAAGGTTTACCTTCTTTGTTTCTCTATTCTCAAGGATATAAAATAAGAATGAATACAGACTCCTGGTCATAAATAAAGTCAGTCAGAAAAAAAATGAAGTGACATATTTAAAATACTGAAAGAAAAATACAGTCAATCTGAAGTTATCCACCTAGCAAAATTATCTTAAAAAATGAAGAAAAATTTATTAAAAACTTTTTTTAGACAAACAAAAAGCTATAAGAATTGGTTACCAGAAGAAGTACACTGTAAGAAATGTTAAGGAAAGTATTTCAAACAAAAAATATATTACCACATGGACCTTGGGTGTACACAAAAAAATGAAGAGTGCCAGAAATAGTAAACCCAAGTACATGAAACAAAGAAATAACAGGCCTATAAAGTAAAATAAACAAATGCATAATAATAGAGATTTTGACATACCCTTCTCAGTAATTGGTAGAACAATTAAAAATAAAATAAGGTATAGAATATAGTAACAAAACATTATAAACCAATTTGACCTGACACAGAACACTCCATGTAACAACAGCAGAATACCTGCTTTTTCAAACATAAATGAATCATTCATTAAGACAAAGCATTTACTATACCTATAAAAGTAGTTCCTATAAATTACAGATTATGTCGTCTAACTGCAACAGAATTAAATTAGAAATCAATAATAGAAAAATACAAGAATATGCCCAAATATTTGGAAATTAAATAACATAGATCCAAATAAACATGTATCCAAAACAATCACAATGTAAATTATAAAATGTGAATTAAAAGAAAATTGAAATAAAACATAATAAAATTTGTCAGATGTAACTCAATTACTTAGAAAAAAAGTTCTAAAATCTACTGTCTAAGATTCCCCATTAACAAGCTATAAAAATGAAAATTAAACCTAATATGATTGAAAAATCATAACAGCAGAAATCAATTTTTTAAAACTGAGAAAAATAGAGCAAATTAAACAAAAGGCTGTTCTCTGAAAAGATTAATATATTTAAATGCTAGCTAGATTGAAGAGTAACAAAAAAGATGAGTCAGATTACATCAGAAATAAGAGAAATGGCTAAAGATATTGGTCATTAAAAGAATAAAACATTATTTTCAAATGCATGTCAATAATTTTGATAGCCTAGATGAAGTGAACAAGTTCCTTGAAACACACAAATCACAAAACAGCCCACCCCCCCAAAAAATAGAAAAGCCAAATTGGTTGAGGACTTTTCTATTAAAAAGCACAAATTTACAAATAGACTCATGAAGACAAGTAGCCAAAAAGCCCTATATTTATTTTAGAAATTAAGATTCTAATTAAATATTCTCTCACAAAGAAATACACAGTGCAAAAAGACAAGAAAAAGAAATAAGAGCATACAAATTGATAACAAAGAAGTAAATCTTTCTTCATTCATAGATAACATGATCATCTATGCAGAAAATTTTAAGGAATCTATAAAGAGATGCTAGGGCTAGTAAGTAAAATTAGCAATGTAGTAGGACCCAAATCAAGATAACAACAATCAATATTTCTCTATACTAGCAATAAACAATGAAAAATAAAATAAAATTTATAAAACAATACCATTTATTTATAATTGTCATCCCAAAACATGAAATAATAATAAATTTAGCAAAATACCTGAATTATAGCTAAAAAGTGCTAAACATTGCTAAGAAAAATCAAATAAATAAATATTTGCTAATGGATAACAAGATTAAATGTTTAGATTCAGTTCTCTACAAATTTATAAATAGATTCAGTGTAATCCTAATCAAAACCAGTCTTCTGTAGAAATTGCTAAAATGACTTTGAAGTATATCTGAAAAAGCAAAAGTTCTATAAAAGTCAGAATAACTTTGTAATTACAGAGTTGGAGAAATGAAACTGCCTAATATCAAGACATATCTGAAAGTTGCAGTACATAGGCATAAAAAGTTAGACCATGCCAGGTCAGGTGGCTCACACCAGTAATCCCAACACTTTGGGAGGCTGAGGTGGGCAGATCGCTTGAGCTTAGGAGTCTAACACTGGTCTGGGTCAGGGCATTGCCTCACCTGGGAAGCACAAGGGGTTGGGATATTTCCCTTTCCTAGCCAAGGGAAGCCATGAGTGACTGTACTTGGAGGAATGGTACGCTCCTGCCCAAATACTGCACTTTTCCCATGGTCTTCGCAACCAGCAGACCAGGAGATATCCTCCGGTGCCTGGCTCGGCAGGTCCCACATCCACAGAACCTTGCTCACTGCTAGTGCAGCAATCTGAGATACATCTGGGATGCTGGAGCTTGGTGGGGGGAGGGGCATCCACCATTGCTGAGGCTTGAGTAGGTGGTTCTATGCTCACAGTGTAAACAAGGTGGCAGGGAATTTAGAACTGGGCAGAGCCCACTGCAGCTCAGCAAGGCCTATTGCCTCTCTAGATTCCACCTCTGGAAACAGGGCATATCTGAACAAAAGGCAGCAGACAGCTTCTGCAGACTTAAAGGTCCCTGACAGACGGCTCTGAAGAGAGCAGTGGTTCTCCCAGCATGGCGTTCAAGCCCCATTAACAGACAGACTCCCTTGTCAAGTGGGTCCCTGACACCCATGTAGCCTGACTGGGAGACACTTCCCAGTAGGGGCCAACAGACACCTCATTTAGGTGGGTGCCCCTCTGGGATGAAGCTTCCAGAGGAAGGATCAGGCAGCAATATTTACTGTTCTGCAGGCTCCACTGGTGATACCCAGGCAAACAGGGTCTGGAGTGGACCTCCAGCAAACTCCAACAGACCTGCTGCTGAGGGGCCTCTCTGTTAGAAGGAAAACTAACAAACAGAAAGGAATAGCATCAACATCAACAAAAAGGACATCCACACCAAAAACCGATCTGTAGGTCACCAACATCAAAGAAAAAAGGTAGATAAAACTACAAAGATGGGGAGAAACCAGAGCAGAAAGGCTGAAAATTCCAAAAACCAGAATGCCTCCTCTCCTCTAAGGGAACACAACCCCTTGCCAGCAAGGAAACAAAACTGGATGGAGAATGAGTTTGATGAGTTGACAGAAGTAGGCTTCAGAAGGTCGGTAATAACAAATTTCTCCAAACTAAAGGAACATGTTCTAACCCATCGCAAGGAAGCTAAAAACCTTGAAAAAAGGTTAGGCAATGGCTAATTAGAATAACCAGTGTAGAGAAGAGCTTAAGTGCCCTGATGGAGCTGAAAACCACAGTACAAGAACTTCGTGAAGCATACACAAGCTTCAATAGCCGATTTGATGAAGCAGAAGAAAGGATATAAGTGATTGAAGATCAAATTAATGAAATGAAGCAAGAAGACAAGATTAGAGAAAAAAGAGTTAAAAGAAATGAACAAAGCCTCCAAGAAATATGGGACTATGTGAAAAGACCAAACCTACGTTTGATTGGTGTACCTGAAAGTGACGGGGAGAATGGAACCAAGGTAGAAAACACTCTTCAGGATATTATCCAGGAGAACATCCCCAACCTAGCAAGGCAGGCCAACATTCAAATTCAGGAACTGCAGAGAACATCACAAAGATACTCCTCGAGAAGAGCAACCCCAAGACACATAATCATCATACTCACCAAGGTTGAAGTGAAGGAAAAAAATGTTAAGGGCAGTCAGAGAGAAAGGTCGGGTTACCTACAAAGTGAAGCCCATCAGACTAACAGAGGATCTCTCGATAGAAACTTACAAGCCAGAAGAGAGTGGGGACCAATATATAACATTCTTAAAGAAAAGAATTTTCAAACCAGAATTTCATATCCAGCCAAACAAAACTTCATAAGTGAAGGAGAAATAAAATCCTTTACAGACAAGCAAATGCTGAGAGATTTTGTCACCACCAGGCCTGCCTTACAAGAGCTCCTGAAGGAAGCACTAAACATGGAAAGGAACAACCGACATCAGCCACTGCAAATATACACCAAATTGTAAAGACCATCGACGCTATGAAGAAACTGCATCAATTAACAGGCAAAATAACCAGCTAACGTCATAATGACAGGATCAAATTCACACATAACAATATTAACCTTAAATGTAATTGGGCTAAATGCCTCAATTAAAAGACACAGATTGGCAAATTGGATACAGCCAAGACCCATCAGTGTGCTGTATTCAGGAGACCCATCTCACGTGCAATGACACACATAGGCTCAAAATAAAGGGATGGAGGAAGATCTACCAAGCAAACGGAAAGCAAAAAAAAAAGCAGGGGTTGCAATCCTGGTCTCTGATAAAACAGACTTTAAACCAATAAAGATCAAAATGGAAAAGAAGTCCATTACATAATGGTAAAGTGATCAATTCAACAAGAAGAGCTAATTATCCTAAATATATATGCACCTAATACAGGAGCACCCAGATTCATAAAGCAAGTTCTTAGAGACGTACAAAGAGACTTAGACTCCCACACAATAATAATGGGAGACTTTAACACCCCACTGTCAATATTAGACCGATCATCAAGACAGAAAATTAAAAAGGAAATCCAGGATGTGAACTGAGCTCTGGACCAAGCAGACCTAATAGACATCTACAGAACTCTCCACCCAAAATCAACCGAATATACATTATTTTCAGCACCACATTGCACGTATTCTAAAACTGACCACATAATTGGAAGTAAAACACTGCTCAGCAAATGTAAAAGAACAGAAATCACAACAAACTATCTCTCAGACCACAGTCCAATCCAATTAGAAATCAGGATTAAGAAACTCACTCAAAACCACACAACTACATGGAAACAGAACAACCTGCTCCTGAATGACTACTGGGTAAATAACGAAATGAAGGCAGAAATAAAGATGTTCTTTGAAACCAATGAGAACAGACACAACATAACAGAATCTCTGGGACACATTTAAAGCAGTGTGTAGAGGGAAATTTATAGCACTAAATGCCCACAAGAGAAAGCAGTAAGATCTAAAATCGACACCCTAACATCACAATTAAAAGAACTAGAGAAGCAAGAGCAAACAAATTCAACAGCTAGCAGAAGACAAGAAATAACTAAGATCAGAGCAGAACTGAAGGAGATAGAGACACAAAAAACCCTTCAAAAAATCAATGAACCCAGGAGCTGGTTTTTTGAAAGATCAGCAAAATAGATAGACCACTACCAAGACTAATAAAGGAGAAAAGAGAGAAGAATAAAATAGACACAATAAAAATGATAAAGGGGATATCACCACTGACCCCACAGAAATATGAACTACCATCAGAGAATACTATAAACACCTCTACACAAATAAATTAGAAAATCTAGAAGAAATGGATAAATTCCTCGACACATACACCCTCCCAAGAATAAACCAGGAAGAAGTTGAATTTCTGAATAGACCAATAACAGGTTCTGAAATTGAGGCAATAATTAATAGCCTACCAACCAAAAAAAGTCCAGGACCAGACATATTCACAGCCGAATTCTACCAGAGGTACAAAGAGGAATCATTACCATTCCTTCTGAAACTATTCTAATCAATAGAAAAAGAGGGACTCCTCACTAACTCATTTTATGAGCCCAGCATCATCCTGATACCAAAACCTGCCAGAGACACAACAAAAAAAGATAATTTTAGGCCAATATCCCTGATGAACTTCGATGCAAAAATCCTCAATAAAATACTGGCAAACCCAATCCAGCAGCACATCAAAAAGCTTATCCAACACTTTCAAGTCGGCTTCATACCTGGGATGCAAGTCTGGTTCAACGTATGCAAACCAATAAATGTAATTCATCACATAAACAGAACCAATGACAAAAACCATATGATTATCTCAATAGATTCAGAAAAGGCCTTTGACAATATTCAGCAGCCTTTCATGCTAAAAACTCTCAAAAAACTAGGTATTGATGGAACGTATCTCAAAATAATAAGAGCTATTTATGACAAACCCACAGCCAATATCATACTGAATGGGCAAAAACTGGAAGCATTCCCTTTGATAACCAGCACAAGACAAGGATGCCCTCTCTCACCACTCCTATTCAACATAGTATTGGAAGTTCTGGCCAGGGCAATCAGGCAAGAGAAAGAAATAAAGGGTATTCAATCAGGAAAAAAAGGAAGTCAAATTATCTCTGATTGCAGATGACATGATTGTATATTTAGAAAACCCCATGATCTCAGCCCAAAATCTCCTTAAGGTGATAAGCAACTTCAGCAAACTCTCAGGATGCAAAATCAACATGCAAAAATCACAAGCATTCCTATACACCAATAACAGACAGAGAGCCAAATCATGAGTAAACTCCCATTCACAATTGCTACAAAGAGAATGAAATACCTAGGAATACAACTTATAAGGGATGTGAAGGACCTCTTCAAGGAGAACTACAAACCACTGCTCAACGAAATAAAAGAGGACACAAACAAATGGAAGAACATTCCATGCTCATGGATAGGAAGAATCAATATCATGAAAATGGCTATACCTCCCAAAGTAATTTATAGATTCAATGCTATCCCTAGTAAGCTACCACTGACTTTCTTCATAGAATTGGAAAAAACTACTTTAAATTTGAAATGGAACCAAAAAAGAGCCCACATAGCCAAGACAATCCTAAGCAAGAAGAACAAAGCTGGAGGCATCATGCTACCTGACTTAAAACTATACTACAGGGCTACAGTAACTAAAACAGCATAGTACTGGTACCAAAACAGATATATAGACCAACGGAACAGAATAGAGGCCTCAGAAATAATGCCTTACATACAACCGTCTGATCTTTGACAAACCTGACAAAAACAAGCAATGGGGAAAGGATTCCCTGTTTAATAAATGGTGCTGGGAAAACTCACTAGCCATATGTAGAAAGCTGAAACTGGATCCCTTCCTTACACCTTACACAAAAATTAACTCAAGATGGATTAAAGACTTAAATGTAAGACCTAAAACCATAAAAATCCTAGAACAAAACCTAGGCAATACCATTCAGGACATAGGCATGGGCAAAGACTTCATGACTAAAACACCAAAAGCAATGGCAACAAAAGCCAAAATTGACAAATTGGAACTAATTAAACTAAAGAGCTTCTGCACAGCAAGAGAAACTATCATCAGAGAGTACAGGCAGCCTACAGAATGGGAGAAAAATTTTGCAATCTATCCATCTGACAGAGGGCTAATATCCAGAATCTACAAAGAACTTAAACAAATTTACAAGAAAAAAACAACCCCATCAAAAAGTGGCCAAAGGATATGAACAGACACTTCTCAAAAGATATTTATGCAGCCAACAGACATACAAAAAAAAGCTCATCATCACTGGTCATCACAGAAATGCAAATCAAAGCACAATGAGATACCATCTCATGCCAGTTAGAATGGTGGTCATTAAAAAGTCAGGAAACAACAGATGCTGGAGAAGATGTGGAGAAATAGGAATGCTTTTACACTGTTGGTGGGAGTGTAAATTAGTTCAAACATTGTGGAAGACAGTGTGGTGATTCCTCAAGGATCTAGAACTAGAAATACCATTTTATCCAGCCATCCCATTACTGGGTATATACCCAAAGGATTATAAATCTTGCTAATATAAAGACACGTGCACATGTATGTTTACTGTGGCACTATTTACAATAGCAAAGACTTGGAACCAACCCGAATGTCCATAAATAATAGACTGGATAAAGAAAATGAGGCACATATATACCATGGAATGCTATGCAGCCATAAAAAAGGATGAGTTCATGTCCTTTGTTGGGACATGGATGAAGCTGGAAACCATCATTCTCAGCAAAATATCACAAGGACAGAAAACCAAATACCACATGTTCTCACTCATGAGTGGCAGTTGAACAATGAGAACACATGAACACAGGGAGGGGAACATCACACACTGAGGCCTGTTGGGGAGTGGGGTGCTGGGGTAGGGATAGCATTAGGAGAAATACCTAATGTAAGTGACGAGTTGATGCGTGCAGCAAATCAAAATGGCACATGTATACCTATGTAGCAAACCTGCACGTTGGGCCCATGTACCCTAGAACTGAAAGTATAATTAAAAAAAAAAAAAAAGACTGGCCTGGACAACATGGTGAAAAGTTGAGGTTGCGATAAGCTGTGATCATGCCTGCACTTCAGCCTGGGCAACAGAGCAAGATGCTGTCTCAAAAAAAAGAAAAAAAAGTTAGGCTATTAAAACTAAAAGAGAGTCTGAAACTAAACCCATGCATCTATGGTCCTTTGACTATGAAGATGCCCAGATAATTCAGTGAGGATAACAATAGTTCTACAATAAATGGTGCTAGAACAAATAGATATTAATATTTTTTTAAAATGAAAGTTGACCCGTACTTTAAAACACACACGTAAATTAAATTGGAAAGGATCACAGACTTAAACATAAAAGCAAAACTATAAAGTTTTAGAAGAAAATCCTAGTGACCTTAAAATATTTTCCTTTAAAAAACACAAAAAAGCACAAAGTAGAAGATCAAAAATTGACCAAATATCCTGCATCAATATTCAACATGTCTACTTGTCAAGAACTGAAGTATTGAGATACTTGACTTTATCCAACTTACAAACTAGGAAGTTAGCTCTGTCCCGTGAACACTGTCACCCAGACTCCTGAGTCATCACTCATGGCACAGCAAGCAGCATGACCATTAGCATTTATCAGTTCCTTTTGCCCCCAAATCCTGCAGAAGTGAAGCAGATGGACCCAGCTGAATGCCCAAACATGCAGTGAGTTGCATTATTGAAGAGGACCCCTGAGCTTAGGGAACTCAAATCTTTTACTATGTGCAGTAAGCATAGCTGCCCTTCAGTTCGGAAGGAGACATGCTCTTTATTATACTGGCAGTCAGCATGCCGTGCTTTGCTATGAAGGAAGACACCTTGTTTTTCTTCTATGGCTGCTTGCTATGCAAACATCCTTTAAATGATATTCCAGAGAAAAGCTCACAATAGTGTCTTGCTTAAAATAAATGAAGAAACATAACAGGCCCATGAAGAATTGCCTCCTAAAACTGTTCTTCCAAAGACCCTAACCAAATTGGATGTGAGGGTGATCTAGCTGCAACATCTGTCACCTCATTGATTGCCAGTGTTGATTTGGCTGATCTGGCTGGAAAGGCGGGTGTCCCCTTCTTCCTTTATGGCTCCATGTGCCTCCCTCCTGAAGCTGCAAGCTTGGGTTGAAGAGCATGAGCTTCTCTCACAGAGGAGGACCTTCCTTCCATCAAGAATAAATGAGTAGCTGTGTTCCCCTGCCAGAACCTCCAAACAAGGTCCAAAGACCCTGAGCAAATAAAAAGGCACAGACAAAAAATATATATATTTCAACACAAGTATATGACACAGAATATAGAAATAACTTTTCCTAATCAATCAAAATATAAGCAACCCAATTTAAAAATACGCAAAAGATTTAAATAGACATTTCACAAAAGAAGATATTTGAATGGACATGAAATACTGTTGTGAGCTGCATAATGACATTTTGGCCAACAATGTATCACATATATGATGGTGGTCCCATAAGATTATAATGAAACTGAAAAATTCCTATTGCCTGATGACATCATAGCCTTCCTAGCACAAAGTATTGCTCATGTGTTTTTGGTGTTGCTGGTGTAAACAAACCTACTTGTATAGCACATACAATTATGTATGTATATGTAACTATGTATAATACTTGATAATAATAATAAACAACCATATTGTTGGTTTATGTATTTATTTTACTGTAGTTGTTATTTTATTGATTTATTTAAAGACAAGATCTTGCTCTGTTGCCTAGGCTGGAGTGCAGCGGCACTATCATACATAACTCGTTGCAGCCTCAAACTCCTGGAAGCCAGCCTCCTGAGTAGCTAGGACCACAGATGCATGCCACCATGCCCAACTATATTTATTTAGAGATGGGGTCTCGCTATGTTGCCCAGACTGGTCTTAAAATCCTATCCTCAAGAGATCTTCCCACCTCAGCTTCCCAACACACTGGGATTACAGGTATGAGCCATTGCACCTTGCCCCTATTTTTTTTATAATGTACTCTACTTATTTTTTTAAAAAATTGATTGTAAAACAGCCTCAGACAGGTCCTTCAGAAGATATTCCACAAGAAGGCATTACTATCATAGAGGATGCCAGCTCCACGTGTTACTGCCCTGAAGACATTCCAATGGGACAAGATGTGGAGGTAAAAGACAGTGACAGTGATAATCCTCACCCTATGTAGGACTAGGATAATGTGTGTGTTTGTTTCTTAGTTTTTAACAGAAAAGTTTAAATAGTAAAAAAATTTATGAAAATTTTTGAACAGAAAATGTTATAGAATAAGGGTAGAAAGAAAAAATATTTTTGTATAGCTATACAGTGTGTTTGTGTTTTAAGCTAAGTGTTATTATAAGAAAGTTGAAAAGTTACAAAATTTAAATGTTTATAAAGTAAAAATATTACAATAAGCTAAGGTTAATTTATTACTGATGAAAGAGAAATATTTTTCAATAGATTAAGTGTAGCTTACATATACAGTGTTTCTAAAGTCTACAGTAGTGTACAATAATGTCTAGGCATTTCCATTCACTCACCACTCACTTACAGACTCCCCAGAGCAAATTCCAGTCTGGGAAGCTCCATTTATGGTAAGTACCCTATACAGGTGGACCATTTTGTATTTTTGTATAATATTTTTACTATACTTTTTCTATGTTTAGATACACAAATACCTACCATTGTATTACAGTTCCCTACAGTGTTCAACACTTTAACATGCTCTACAGGTTTGTAGCCTAGGAGCAATAGGCTATACCACACAGCCTAGTGTGTAGTAGGCTATAATATCTAGGTTTGTGTAAGTACAGTCTATGATATTCGCACAACAAAATCACGTAATAACACACTTCTCAGGAAACATCCCTGTTGTTAAGTGATACATGACTATAAATGAAAAGATGTTCCACAACATCCTTATTCATTATAGAAATGCAAATTAAGACCACAATTTGATAACACTACCTATCCACTAGAATAGCTAAAATTGAAAACCTTAATATAAAACATTAAAAGTAATGGCAAAAACCAGGATTACTTTTGCACCCACCTAATATTACCAAATATTGATAAGAATGTGGAGCAACTGGAACATTCATAGATTGTTGGTAGAAGTGCATAATAGTAAAACCATTTTGTAAGCCTTTTTGGCAATTTTTTTTTTTTTTTTTGAGATGGAGTCTCACTCTGTTGCCCAGGCTAGAGTGCAGTGGTGTAATCTCAGCTCACTGCAACTCTGGCCCCCTGGTTTAAGCAATTATCCTACCTCATCCTCCCGAGTAGCCATGATTACAGGCACCCACCACCATACCTGGCTAATTTTTTTTTTCTTTGTATTTTTAGTAAAGATGGGTTTTCGCCATGTTGGCCAGGCTGGTCTTGAACTCCTGACCTCAGGTGATCTGCCTGCCTCAACTTTCTAAAGTGCTAGGATTACAGGTGTGAGCCGCCATGCCTGGCCACCTTTTTGGCAATTTCTAATAACAATAAAAATACATCTACCTCATGACTCAGCAATTCTATTGTTAGGTATATATTTAAGAGAAATGACATATCCAATAAAAGACTCACAAAAGAATAGTACTTAAATAAGAATGTGAGTGATTAACATACCAACCCAAATCTGGAAACATCCCAAATGTCTATGGATTAGCAAATGAGTAAATTTTGATAAATTCATATACCAAAATACTATTTGGTAATTTAAAAAATTTTTAATTCAGCAATAATTCTGATACATGAATAAATTGCAAAAATATTGTGTTAAACCACAGAAGCCAGATACAAGGGGATATATACTGTATGATTACAGTTTTACCAAATTCTTGAAGAGAATTATTTTGACAGAAAGGAGATCTGGGATACTTTGCAGTTCAGGATAGAGTTTGACTTCAAAGGGGCCCAACAGATCCTTTTAGAGTAATTGAAACATTCTGAATCTTGATTATAGTGGTGGTTACGTAGTTGTATATGTTTGTCAAAACTCATTAAACTATACACTTAAAATATGCATATTTTGTTGCATGTAAATTATGTCTATATTGAGTCGATTAAAAAATCATTTAAGGATATTGTCCAGTTACATAAAAGATGACTTGAAATAATAAACTCCCTGGTAAGATTCTGAATGAAAAAAAATGTAGTGTTAAACTTTAAATACAGTGAAACATAGATTTAAATATAATCAAACCATTTGGTATCTATACAAAATAAAATCAAGTTTTTACAATTACTATTGTAAAGGTATTAGTGATAATAAGACATAAAGTAGTTGGAAGCAAAATTCATAGTCAAATCTTAATTGCCTTGCTGTCTACAATTCAAAAATGTAATGCAACAACACTCGTTCAAGTAACAACACAAAAGCAAAAACACTTAAGCATACACTTGAAAGGAAATATAAATGACATATATAGAAATATTTTGTAATTCCACTGTGGAAAGTTAAATCAGGGTATACTTGAATAATATAAAACTAGTTTGGTTGACTATTGCTGCATTGCAAACAACCCCAAAACTAAGTAGCTTAAAATATTTATTTATCTGTGGCTTTCCTGGAGTTTAGCTGGCCTGGGAGGAATTTGGCTGGGCACGTCTGCTTTTTCCTATAATTCTGTAGGTTTGCTGGGGTGCTTCCTTTTCAGATTGTGGTAGCTGGGATGGATCTGCTCTCTAACTCTTTCATCTTCCTTCTGGGACCTAAAATAAAGCTAGATAAAGTTCTAATGGCACTGACAAAGCTCAAGAGGGCATCCCTATGACCCAAGAGCATTTCAAATTCTGCTGTGTTACTTCTGCTAATATATTATTGAGCAAAGCAACTCCACATGTTCATGGCTACAGTCAATGGGCAGAAAAAAAAATTACCTTTCCTATGAAGGCATACAAGAGACTGCAAAGTCACATGGAAGTGTTGTGTTATGGACTGAACGTTTGTGTTTCCCCTAAATGTATAAGTCAAAGCCCTAACTCCCAATATGATGATATTAAGAGGTAGATTCTTTGAAAGATAATTAGGTTTAGATAAGGTCATGAGGGTAAAGCCCCCATGATGAGATTAGTGCTCTTGTAAGAGGAAGGCAACAGCTTCCTCTTTCCACTATGTGAGGACAGAGCGAGAAGTTGGCTATCTTTAAGCAAGGAAGCAGGCTCTCACCAAGAATCAAATCTGTTGGCACCTTGATCTTGGACTTCTCAGCCTTCATAACTATGATAGAATAAATTTCTATTGTTTAAGCTGCCCAGTCTATGCTATTTTGTTATCTCATCCAAACTAGACCAAAACAGATTGTCATACAGAGGTAGTTGAATAATTGGGCCAATAATGCAATCTACCAAAAAGACTTATCTGGATTTTAGACAGAAACAGGCAGTCATTGTGGTAGTTTTAAATCACTTACACAGATTTGTTGATGCTCCTCTCATAAAGAGGAGTCCACAATCCCTCCACTTGAACCAGCGAGGACTCATCAATGAATAGAATGTGCCAGTAGAGATGCTACATGACTTCTGAGGCTTTGTTAGCAAAGGCCCCATGCTTTAAAAAAAAAAAAATCCCTCAATCCTTCTGAATAATATTGTGCTAAATAAATGTGTTAATTTGCATAATATGTTAGTAAATATGTTTGGTTAGAGTGACTAAACTATATCTAATAATTAATACCTTTAATTGTGCTTACCTTCACATTTTAAAAATTGTTTTATTTACAATCTATAAACAAATTAAAAAATAGAAAAATGACTTTTGGCTTTGCTTACAGAACTCAGCTTTCAAACCATATGACTCACAATAATTAAGAATAAAATAATTGTATAAGGCCAATTTTTTCCTGATTATTGTACAAAGAAGTTGCGAGAGCTGCTTCTCTCTCTCGCAACTATATATGTGTATATTATATATATAATATACACATATATATGTGTTTATATATATATAATATACACATATATGTGTTTATATATAATATACACATATATATGTGTTTATATATGTGTTTATATTATATATATCATATATAATATAAACATATGTGTATATTATATATGTATATATGTGTGTATATATATTATATACACGTATATGTGTGTATATATATTATATACACATATATAGTTGCAAGAGAGATATATATATATATATATAGTTGCAAGAGAGAGAAGCAGGGAGCACACAGATTCATAAAGCAAATATTACTAGATCTAAAGAGAAAGATAAACTACGATACAATAATAGACCCCCTTCTCAGCATAAGACAGATTAGCTAGACAGAAATTCAACTAAGAAACACTGGGTTTAAACTGAACTTCAGACCAAATGGATGTTATAGAGGTTTACAGAACATTTTATCTAACTGTCTGCATACATTCTTTTCACTAGCACATGAAACATTCATCAGGATAGACAATATGTTAGGACACAAAACAAGTCTAAGAAATTTTGGATCAAAATTATATCAAGTATCTTCTCAGACCGCAATAGAATAAAACTAGAAATCTATCAGGGAATCTGCCCCGATACTCACGTAGGTTCTTTTCTATTTTCCTTAAGCATTGGCCAGCTTGAGAAATAAAGGGACAAAGTACAAAAGAGAGAAATTTTAAAGCTGGGCGTCTGGGGGAGACATCACATGTCGGTAGGTTCCGTGATGCCCCACAAACCGCAAAAACCAGCAAGTTTTTATTAGGGAGTTTCAAAAGGAGAGGGAGTGTGCGAATAGGTGTGGGTCACAGACATCAAGTACTTTACAAGGTAATAGAATATCACAAGGCAAGTGGAGGCAGGGCGAGATCACAGGACTATAGGACCGGGGCGAAATTAAAATTGCTAATGAAGTTTTTGGCACCATTGTCATTGACATCTTATCAGGAGACAGGGTTTTGAGATCAACCAGTCTGACCAAAATTTATTAGGCGGGAATTTCCTCTTCCTAATAAGCCTGGGAGTGCTATGGGAGACTGGGGTCTATTTCACCCCTGCAGTCTCGACCACAGGAGATGGCCATGCCCAGGGGATCCAGTTCAGAGACCCACCCCCAGGTGCGCATTCTCTTTCTCAGGGATGTTCCTTGCTGAGAAAAAGAATTCAGTGATATTTCTCCCATTTGCTTTTGAAAGAAGAGAAATATGGCTCTGTTCTGCCCGGGTCACCAGCGGTAAGAGTTTAAGGTTATCTCTCTTGTTTCCTAAACATTGCTGTTATCCTGTTCTTTTTTTCAAGGTGCCCAGATTTCATATTGCTCAAACCCACATGCTGTACAATGTGTGCAGTTAATGCAATTATTACAGGGTCCTGAGGCGATATACATCCTCCTCAGCTGACAGGATTAAGAGATTAAAGTAAAGACAGGCATAGGAAATCACAAGGGTATTGATTGGGGAAGTGATAAGTGTCCATGAAATCTTTACAATTTATGTTTAGAGATTGCAATAAAGACAGACATAAGAAATTATAAAAGTATTAATTTGGAACTAATAAATGTCCATGAAATCTTCACAATCCACGTTCTTCTGCCATGGCTTCAGCCGGTCCCTCCGTTTGGGGTCCCTGACTTCCCACAACAGAAATCAACATCAAGATGAACATTGAAAACAATACAACTAAATGGAAATGTAAAAACATGCTCCTGAATGATCCCTGAGTGAATGAAGAAATTAAGGTGGACATTTAAAAAAATTGCTTGAAACAAATGAAAATGGAAATACAATCCACCAAAACCTGTGGGATACAGCAAAAAGAGTGTAATGAGGGAATTTCATAGTAACAAATGCCTACCTTGAGAAAGTAGAAAGATTACAAATGAACAATCTAATGATGCCCCTTAAGAAATCAGAAAAACATGAAAAAACCAAAGCCAGATTTAGCAGAAGAAATAATAAAGAGCAAAACTAAACAAAATACAGACTTAAAAATATACGAAGGATCAAGGAAACAAAAAGTTGGTTCTTAGAAAAGATAAACAAAATTGATAAACTTCTAGCTAGACTAACCAAGAAATAAAGAGAGAACACCCAAATAAATCAGAAAAGGGAGACATTACAATGGGTACCACAGAAATATGAAAGGTCATCAGAGAATATTATGATCAGCTATGTGCGGATAAACTGGAAAACCTAGAGGAAATGGATAAATTCCTAGAAATATACAATCTACCAAGATTGAATCCAGAGGAAACACGGAACCTTAACAGACTGATAACAAGTAGTCAGATTGAATCAGTAGTAAGTCTCCCAATAAACTTAAGCAAATTTACAAGAAAACCCCATTAAAAAGTGGTCAAAGGATATGAACAGATGCTTCTCAAAAAAGGACATACATGTGGCCAACAAACATATGAAAAACAGCTCAACATCACTGATCATTAGAGAAATGCAATGAAAACCACAATGAAATACCATCTCATGCCAGTCAGAATGGCAATTCTTAAAAAGTCAGGAAACAACAAATGCTGACGAAGTTGCAGAGAAATAGGAATGCTTTTACACTGTTGGTTGGAATGTAAATTAATTCAACCATTGTGGAAGATAGTGTGGTGAGTCATCAAAGATTTGGAACCGGAAATACCATTTGACCCAGCAATCCCATTACTGGGTATATACCCAAAGGAATATAAATCATTCTATTATAGAGATACATACATGCATATGTTCATTGCACCACTATTCACAATAGCAAGGACATGGGATCAACCCAAATGCCCATCAATGATAGACTGAATAAAGAAAATGTGATACACATACACCATGGAATACTATGCAGCCATAAAAAGGAATGGGATCATGTCCTTTTCAGGAACATGGATAAAGCTGGAAGCCATCATCCTCAGCAAACTAATGCAGGAACAGAAAACCAAACACAACATGTTTTCATTTATAAGTGGGAGCTGAGCAACAAGAACACATGGACACAGGAAGGGAAACAACACTTTCTGGGGCCTGACAGGAGAGGGTGTGTGGGGAGAGCATTAGGGAAAACAGCTAATGCATGCTGGGCTTAATACCTGGGTGATAGGTTGGTAGGTGCAGCAAACCACCATGGCACACGTTTGCCTATGTAACAAACCTGCATATCTGCACATGTGCCCCAGAACTTAAAAAATATTATTATTTTAAAAAAATGTAACAACAAACAAATTTTAAAAATTAAATTTAAAAAATTTTTAAAGTCTCCCAATAAAGAAATGCCCAGGGCTGGTTAGATTCATAGCCAAATTCTACAAAACATACAAAGAAGTAATACCAATCTTCTTGAAACTATTCCAGAAAATCAAAGAGGAGAGAGTTCTCCCCAACTCATTCTATGAGGCCAGCATCACTCTGATTTTAAAACCAGACAAGCGCACAACAAAAAATGAAAACTTCAAGCCAGTATCCCTGATGAGCATAGATGCAAAAATCCATAACAAAATACTTGCAAACCAAATTCAACAGCACATCAAAAAGGTAATGCATCATAATCAAGTGTGATTTATACCAAGAATGCAAGGGTGATTCAACATACACAAATCACTAAACATGAAACATCACATCAACAGAAGAAAGGACAAAAGCCATATGATTATCTCAGTAGATGCAGAAAAAGCATTTGAAAAAATTAAACTATATTAATCAGGGACAGAACTAGTAGGATATATGTATACATGAAAGGGAGTTTATTAGGGATAATTGTCTCACATGATTACAAGGTGAAATCTCACAGTAGATCATCTGCAAGCTGGGGAAGAGAGAAGCAGGTAATGGTTCAGTACGAGTCTGAAAGCCTCAAAACCAGGAAAGCTGACAGTGTGGCCTTCAGTCTGTGGACAAAAGCCCAAGACTCCCCGGCGAGCCACTGGTGCAAGTCCTAGAGCGCAAAGGCCAAAGAATCTGAGGTTTGATGTTCAAGGGAAGGAGGAGTGAAAGGAAGCATCCAGCATGGGAAAAAGAATGAAGCTAAACAAGAAACAAAAAATTCAGCAAACAAGATTATCCCACCTTTTTCCACCTGTTTTGTTCTTGCCACCTTGGCAGCCAATTGGATGATGCTCACCCAAATTGAGAGTGGGGCTTCCTCTCCCAGTCCACTGACTCAAGTGTCAGTCTCCTCTGGAAACACCCTCACAGACACACACTCAGAAACATTACTTTACCAGCCATCTAGGCATCCTTCAGTCCAATTAAGTTGACACTTAATACTAACTGTCACATCAACATTCCTTCATGATTAAAAAAAAAACTTCTCAATAAACTAGACAGAGAACGAACATACCTCAAAATAATAAAGCCTTTATATGACAAACCGGCAGCTGACATCATAGTGAATGTGGGAAAGTTGAAATTCCTTCCTCTAAAAACTGGAACAAGACAAGACGCCCACTTTCCCCACTCCTATTCAACATAGTACTGGAAGTCCTAGCCAGAGAAATCAAGCAAAAGAATGAAACAAAAGGCATCCAAACTGGAAAAGAGGAAGTCAAATTGTCCCTCTTTGTTGATGATTTGGAAAACCTAAAGAGTCCACCCAAAAACTCTCACATTTGATAAATTAATTTAGTAAAGATGCAGGACAATCAGTGTACAAAAATCAGTAGTGTTTCTATACACTAATAACAATCAAATAGATAATCAAATCAAAAGGCAATCCCATTTACAATAACTACCTAAAAAATAAAATACATGGGAATGAATTTAACCAAGAAGGTGAAAGATCTCTACAAGGAAAACTACAAAACTCTAATGAAAGAAATTGAAGAGGACACAAACAAATGGAAAAACATTCTATGCTCATGGATTGGAAGAATCAATATTGTTTAAATGACCATAATGCCTACAGCAACCTACAGATTCAGTGCAATCCCTATTGAAATACTAATGTCATTATTCGAATAATTAGGGAAAAGCAATTCTTTTTAAATAAGTAATAAATTAGAAAAAATTTATCATATGGAACTAAAAAAGAGCCTGAATATCCAAAGCAATCCTGGGGAGGCAGGGCAGGGGGGAAAGCTGAAAGCATTACATTACTTAGCTTCAGAATATATTACAAGGCCATAGTAACCAAAACATCGCAGTATTAGTACAAAGATAGACCACATAGACCAATGCAACAGCTTAGAGAACCCAGAAATAAAGTCACATATTTAACACAACTGATCTTTGACAAAGCTGACAAAAACCTACATTGAAGAAAGGACACCCTCTTCAACAAATGGTGCTGGGAAAATTAGATAGCCACATGCATAAGAATGAAGTTGGACCCCTATCTCTCACCATATACAAAATTCAACTAAAGGTGGATTAAAGACTTAAATGTAGGGCCCAAAGCCATGAAAGTACTAAAAGAAAACCTACAAAAAACATTCCAGGACATTGGTCTAGGCAAAAAATGTATGACTAAGACCCAAAAGTAAAAGCAACACAACTAGAAATAGATAAATGGGACTATATTAAACTAAAAAGCTTATGCACAATGAAAGAAATAGTCAACAGAGTGAAGAGACAGCCTATTGAATGGGAGAAAATATTTGTATATTACTCATCCAACAGAGGGCTATATCCAGATTATACAAGGAACTCAAGCAACTCAACAGGAAAAAAACAAATAATCCTATTAAAAAGTAGGCAAAGGACATGAATAGACATTTCTCAAAAGAATACATACAAATGGCCAATAAGTATATGAAAAAATGCCCAACATCACTAATCATCAAAGAAATGCAAATTAAAACCGTGATAAGATATCCTCTTACTCAGTGAGAATAGCTATTATTAAAAAGACTTAACAGATGTTGCTGAGGATGTGGAGAAAAAGAAACTCTTATACACTCTTGTTGGGAATGTAAAGTAGTATGGTCACTATGGAAAATAGTGTGGGAGTTTCTCAAAAAACTAAAAATAGAATTATCAATCCAGCAATCCCACTACTGGGTATTTACCCAAAGGAAAAGAAGTCAATATTGCAAGGTGATACCTACAGTGACATGTTTATTACAGCACTATTCACAATAGCAAAGATATGGAATCAACCAAAATGTCCATCAACTGATGAACGGATAAAGAAAATGTGGTATATATACACAATGTAATACTATTTGGCCATAAAAAAGAATGACTTCATTTCATTTGCACCGACCTGGATGGAACTGGAGTTCATTATCCTAAATGAAACAGGCCAAGCAAAACAAGACAAATATCATGTGTTCTCACTTATATGTGAGAAGTAACAAATTTTATCACATGGAGGTAGAGAGTGAAAAGGTAGATAACAGGGACTGGGAAGGATGATTTGAGGGAGGAGGAGAGAATGAAGAGAAGTGGGTTAGTGTGTATAAACATAAGTAAGATAGAAGGAATAAATTCAATGTTTGTTAACAGAGGGCTTATATTCAATGTTTGATAACAGGACGCCTGTATTAACAAAAATGTATTGTACTCAGGTGATAGACACCCTAGAAACCCTGACTTGATCACTCTGAATAATATACATGTAAAAAAATTCATGTATGCCCCATAATATTTATACAAATCTTTTAAAAAGAAGTACTAAAATAAATTATCCAGGCTAAAATCAACTGATACCAGATGGAAGCATAGAAGTGCAGAAAGAAATGAAGAAAAGGTAAGTATGTGGGTAAATATGAATTTTTAAAAAGTATTTAAATCAGGAACAACATCAATGTCTTACAGAGTTTATAACAAATGTAGAAGTGAAATATACAATGGTAATAGCATGAAGGGCAGGAGATTGGTAAATGTAGTTAAGCTGTGGAAAGGTTTTTTCCCCCCTTTTCTTTTTTCTTTACAAAAATAATCAAGTTACAAAAGGTTTCTAAATTGCTCATAAAATGGTAAAATTATTAACAATGTAGTCTGGAATAAGTCAAAGATTACTATACCCGATAACATAATCCCTCAAAGAATAATACAAAGAATATATCTAAAAAGCTACAAAAGACAAAACTGAGTAATTTTTAAAATACTTGTTTAATCTGGCCAGGTACGGTGGCTCACACCTGTAATCCCAGCACTTTGGGAAGCTGAGGTGGGCAGATCACCTGATGTCAGGAGTTTGAGACCAGCCTGGCCAACTTGGCGAAATGCTGTCTCTACTAAAAATACAAAAATTAGTAGGGCATGGTGGCAGGCACTTGTAGTCCCAGCTACTTGGGAGGCTGAGGCAGGAGAATCACTTGAACCTGGGAGGTGGAGGTTGCAGTGAACCGAGATGGTGCCACTGCACTCCAGCCTGGGCAACAGAGACTCTGTCTCAAACAACAACAACAACAACAACAACAACTTGTTTAATCCAACAGAAAGGCAGGAAAAAATTGGAACAATAATAAATGAAACAAATATTAAAAACAAGAAATAAGATGGTTTGAATGTTTCTGTTCATCCAAAATTTATGCTGAACCTTAATCCTCAAAGCAGTATATCAAAAGGTGGACCTTTACGGAGTCTTGCTCTGTCACACAGGCTAGTGTGCAATGGTGCAATCTTGGCTCGCTGCAACCTCCACCTCCCGGGTTCAAGAGGCTCTCCTCCCTCAGCCTCCTGAGTAGCTGGGATTACAGGCACTGGTCACCATGCCTGGCTAATTTTTTGTATTTAGTAGAGATTGGGTTTCACCATGTTGGGCAGGCTGACCTCAGGTGATCTATCTGCCTCGGCCTCTCAAAGTGTTGGGATTACAGGCATGAGTCACTGTGCCTGGCCTAGGATGTAATTTAATGAGAGTTCCACTCTCGTGAATGGCATTTATACCGTTATAAAGGGCTTGAGGTAGTGTGCTTGGCCCTTCAATCATGTGAGGACATAGCAAGAGGTGACATCTATAAAACAAAGAGTAAAGAGCACCAGACACCAAATCTGCTGGAACCTTGATCATGGACTTTCTGGCCTCAGTAACTATTATAAATAAATAACTAATATAAAAAACAAATTTCTGTTTTATATAAATTACCCAGTCTAAATATTTTGTTACAGTAGCCTTACCAAGCTGACATGGTAGATTTAATCCAACGACACCAGTAACTACATTGCATGTAAGCACCACAATCAAAAGAAGACAGTAAGACAGATTTTTTAAATGGCCCAAATATATTCTATTCACAATAAACACACTTAAAAGTATAAAAATTGATATGCTGAAAGTATAAGAGTACAAAAATATATACCATGCAAATATTAACCAAGAGAAACCTGGTATAACTATATTAATTCAGTATAAGGCAAAGTAAACTATGATGTAGATAGCATTTCTAGAGTTAAAGATGTACATCTCATTATTAAAGAACCAATTCACCAGGAAGCAAAAAAAAAATTCTAATTTTATTTCCACCTAACCATAGTTTCAAAACATACAAAATAAAAATGGACAAAATCAAGAGAGAAATAATAGGTAAACCTTTGTGGATCACAGTAAAAGATACTAACACAACTCTTTCAGCAATTATTACAACAAACAGACCAAAAAAAATCAGTAAGAATGTAGAAGATTTGAATAATACTATTAACCAATGTGACCTAAATGATATGTTGGGATTACTACATCCAACAAATACAGAATACATAATTTTCAAGTGCACAAGAAATGTTACTGAAAATAGATCATACATTGGACCATGCATGTCTTCATAAATTACAAAAAAAGAAATTATACAGTATTAAATTAAAAATCTACAGCAGAAATAGAAAATTCCCTAAATATATGGATATTAAACAACACATTTCTAAGCAACTCAATAAGTAAGAAAATAATCACAATGAAAATTAGAAAATACCTCAAACTCAATAAAAACTATGATGTGTCTACATTCTGGCATTTTACTTGGGAAAAAATATATTAGGTGTCAAAATTTGAGGAATACAATTAAGTACTGAAAGGGAAATTGTTTACTTTATATTCATATATTAGAAAAATGAAAAGTGGAAAAAACTGTTTCCATTCTCAAGAAAACAGAAAAAGAAGAGCAAATTAAACCGAAAAAAAACTTTTAAAAAAAGAAAATAATGAAGACAAGAACAAAAGTAAATTAAAAAGCAGGCGTACAATAGAGGTAATCCATAGAAATAAAGTTAGTTCTTGGGAAATGTTTTAAAATTGATAACCCCTTCTAAGACTGATCTAGAAATTGTTAAAAATGATAAAATACAAGTTACAATAGCAAAAATGGAAAAAATGCAATCACAATTAAAAGGGAACCATTCTAAATGCATTTATTAGAAAATTATAGAATAATTGTAAATTTGGTGGATTGCATAAAGTAACAAAATTCCTTTAAAAACTTAACGAATACCAAAAGAAATAGAAAATATGAATCATCCTTTTTCTGTAAGTGTAATATAATTCTTTCCACAATGAAAACTTCAGGCCATGGTGACTTGACAAGCAAATTTTTTCAAACATTTAAGGAAGAAATCATACGAGTCTTATCCAAACTCTTGTTTTTTCTTTTTTCTTTTTATTATACTTTAAATTCTGGGATACATGTGCAGAATGTGTAAGTTTGTTACATAGGTATACATGTGCCATGGTGGTTTGCTGCCCCCATCAACCCGTCATCTACATTAGGTATTTCTCCTAATGCTACACCTCCCCTTTCCACCCACCCCCTGAGAGGCCCCAGTGTGTGATGTTTCCCTCCCTGTGCCCATATGTTCCCATTGTTCAACTCCCACTTACCAATGAGAGCAATGATTGAGAACATGTGGTGTTTGGTTTTCTGTCCCTGTGTTAGTTTGCTGAGAATGATGGTTTCCAGTTTCATTCATGTCCCTGCAAAGAACATGAACTCAGCTTTTTTACGGCTGCATAGTATTCCATGGTGTATATGTGCCACATTTTCTTTATCCAGTCTAACACTGATGGGCATTTGGGTTGGTTCCAAGTCTTTGCTATTGTGAATAGTGCCATAATAAACAAACATGTGCATGTGTCTTTATAGTAGAATTATTTATAATCCTTTGGGAATATATCCAGTAATGGGATTGCTGGGTCAAATGGTATTTCTAGTTCTACATCCTTGAGGAATCACCACACTGTCTTCCACAATGGTTGAACTAATTTACACTCCAACCAACAGTGTAAAAGTGTTTGTATTTCTCCACAGCCTCTCCAATATCTGTTGTTTCCTGACTTTTTAATGATCACCACTCTAACTGGCATGAGATGGTATCTCATTGTGGTTTTGATTTGCATTTCTCTAATGACCAGTGATGATGAGCTTTTTTCATGTTTGTTGCCCACATAAATGTCTTCTTTCAAAAAAGTGTCTGTTCATATCCTTTGCCCATTTTTTGATGGGGTTGTTTGTTTTTTTCTTGTAAATCTGTTTAAGTTCTTTGTAGATTCTGGATATTAGCCCTTTGTCAGATGGATAGATTGCAAAAATTTTCTCCCATGCTGTAGGCTGCCTGTTCACTCTGATTATAGTTTCTTTTGCTGTGCAGAAGCTCTTTAGTTTAATTAGATCCCATTTGTCAATTTTGGCTTTTGTTGCCATTGCTTTTGGTGTTTTAGTCATAAAGTCTTTGCCCTTGCCTATGTCCTGAATGGTATTGCCTAGGTTTTCTTCTAGGATTTTTATGGTTTTAGGTCTTACATTTAAATCTTTAATCCATCTTGAGTTAATTTTTGTATAAGGTGTAAGTAAGGGGTTCAGTTTCAGTTTTCTGCATGTGGCTAGTGAGTTTTCCCAGCACCATTTATTAAATAGGGAATCCTTTCTCCATTGCTTGTTTTCATCAGGCTTGTCAAAAAACAGATGATTGTAGATGTGTGGTGTTATTTCTGAGGCCTCTATTCTGTTCCATTGGTCTATATATCTGTTTTGGTACCAGTTTTGGTAGCATGGTTTTGGTACCATGCTATTTTGGTTACTGTAGCTTTGTCATATAGTTTAAAGTCAGGTAGCATGATGCCTCCAGCTTTGTTCTTTTTGCTTAGGATTGTCTTGCCTATATGGGCTCTTTTTGGTTCCATATGAAATTTAAAGTAGTTTTTTTCTAATTCTGCGAAGAAGGTCAGTGGGAGCTTGCGGAGAATAGCATTGAATCTATAGATTACTTTGGGTAGTATGGCCATTTTCCAGTCTTGATTCTTCCTATCTATGAGCATGGAATGTTCTTCCATTTGTTTGTGTCTTCTTTTATTTCGTTGAGCAGTGGTTTGTAGTTCTCCTTGAAGAGGTCCTTCACATCCCTTGTAAGTTGTGTTCCTAGGTATTTTATTCTCTTTTTAGCAAATGGGAATGGGAATTTGGTCATGATTTAGTTCTCTGTTTGTCTATTATTGGTGTATAGGAATGCTTGTCATTTTTGCACATTGATATTTTTATCCTGAGACTTTGCTGAAGTTGCTTATCAGCTTAAGGAGTTTTTAGGCTGAGACGATGGGGTTTTCTAAATATACAACCATGTCATCTGCAAACAGAGACAATTTGACTTCCTCTCTTCCTATCTGAATATGCTTTATTTCTTTCTCTTGCCTGATTGCCCTGGCCAGAACTTCCAATACTGTGTTGAATAGGAGTGATGAGAGAGGGCATCCTTGTCTTCTGTCGGTTTTCTAAGGGAATGCTTCCAGCTTTTGCTCATTCAGTATGATATTGGCTGTGGTTTTTTCATAAATAGCTTTTATTATTTTGAGATAAGTTCCATCAATATCTAGCTTATTGAGAGATTTTAGAATGAAGGTGTGTTGAATTTTATCGAAGGACTTTTTTGCGTCTATTGAGATTATCATGTGGTTTTTGTCATTGGTTCTGTTTATGTGATGGATTACATTTATTGATTTGCATATGTTGAACTAGCCTTGCATCCCAGAGGTGAAGCCGACTTGATCATGGTAGATAAGCTTTTTGATGTGCTGCTGGATTTGGTTTGCCAGTATTTTATTGAGGATTTTTTGCATCAATGTTCATCAGGAATATTGGCCTGAAATTTTCTTTTTTTGTTGTGTCTCTGCCAGGCTTTGGTATCAGGATGATGCTGGCCTCATAAAATGAGTTTGGGAGGAGTCCCTCTTTTTCTATTGTTTGGAATAGTTTTGGAAGGAATGGTACCAGCTCCTCTTTGTACTTCTGGTAGAATTCAGCTCTGAATCCGTCTGGTTCTGGACTTTATTTATTTGGTAGGTTATTAAGTACGGCCTCAATTTCAGACTTGTTATTGGTCTATTCAGGAATTGGACTTCTTTCTTGGGTTAGTCTTGGGAGGGTGTATGTGTTCAGGAATTTATCCAATTCTTCTAAATTTTCTAGTTTATTTGCATAGAGGTGTTTATAGTATTCTCTGTGGGTAGTTTGTATTTCTGTGGGATCAGTGGTGATCTCCCCTTTATCATTTTTTATTGTGTCTATTTGATTCGTCTCTTTTCTTCTTTATTAGTCTGGCTAGCAGTCTATCTATCTTGCTAATCTTTTTCAAAAAACCAGCTCTTGGATTCATTGATTTTTTTGAAGGGTTTTTTGTGTCTCTATCTCCTTCAACTCTGCTCTGATCTTAGTTATTTCTTGTCTTCTGCCAGCTTTTCAATTTGTTTGCTCTTGCTTCTCTAGTTCTTTTAATTGTGATGTTAGGGTGTTGATTTTAGTTATTTCCCACTTTCTCCTGTGGGCATTTAGTGCTATGAATTTCCCTCTAAACACTGCTTTAACTGTGCCCCAGAGATTCTGGTATGTTGTGTCTTTGTTCTCACTGGTTTCAAAGAAGTTATTTATTTCTGCCTGAATTTCATTATTTACCCAGTAGTCATTAAGGAGTAGGTTGTTCAGTTTTCATGTAGTTGTGCAGTTTTGAGTAAGTTTCTTAATCCTGAGCTCTAATTTGATTGCACTGTGGTCTGAGAGACTGTTTGTTATGATTTCCTTCCTTTTGCATTTGCTGAGGAGTGTTTTACTTCCAATTATGTGGTCGATTTTAGAATAAGTGCAATGTGGTGCTGAGAAGAATGTATATTCTGTTGATTTGGGGTGGAGATTTCTGTAGATGTCTGCTGAGTCTGTCCCGCAGACTCTGCCAGAGCAAACAATGACAGAAGTCTGCTGACACTGACGTGGGTATTGTGCCTGACAGTGTGGCTAGGGGACCGCATGGCTTAGCATCACTGACAAGAGTGCAGCCTCGATAAGCTGGCAACACTTGCATTTATTTAGTCCAGATTTAATGACAAAGGCTTGGAGGAAACATAATTTGTGGTTAATTAACATTGTTGACCCCCCCCCCCCCCGAATAGAGAGCAGCCCTGTGCGTGCATGATCAAAGGTTGGTTTCTGGAGACATAACTAAACCAATTTATCTACATAAGTTCCTTTACATTCCCTTGTTATCTACCCTTTGCTCTCAGCTTCCAGATAACAGAATCAGCTGCCTTCAGCTTCTCTCCCAAAGCTTTTGCAAAACCTCCTGGCCTTCCAAGAAAGTTTGTGTCTTTCCTTATAATTTTTCCCACCACCCTGACCGATCTTCTACAGATATCTATTAGGTCGGCTTTGTCCAGAGCTGAGTTCAAATCCTGAATATCCTTGTTAATTTTCTGTCTTGTTCATCTAATATTGACAGTGGGGTGTTAAAGTCTCCCATTATTATTGTGTGGGAGTCTAAGTCTCTTTGTGGGTTTCTAAGAACTTGCTTTATGAATCTGGGTGCTCCTGTGTTGGGTGCATATATATTTAGGATAGTTAGCTCTTCTTGTTGCATTGATCCCTTTACCATTATGTAATGGCCTTCTTTGTCTTTTTTGATCTTTGTTGCTTTGAAGTTTGTTTTATTGGAGACTAGGATTGCAATTCCTGCTCTTTTTTTTTTTTGTTTCTTTGCTTTCCATTTGCTTGGTAAATATTCCTACATCCCTTTATTTTGAGCCTATGTGTGTCTTTGCACGTGAGATGGGTCCCCTGAATACAGGACACTGATGAATCTTGACTCTTTATCCAATTTGCCAGCCTGTGCCTTTTAATTGGGGCCTTTAGCCCATTTACAATTAAGGTTAATATTATTATGTGTGAATTTAATCCTGTCATTATGATGCTAGCTGGTTATTTTGCCCATTAGTTGATGTAGTTTCTTCATAGTGTCGATGGTCTTTATATTTTGGTTTGTTTTTCCAGATGCTGGTACTGGTTTTTCTTTTCCATAGTTAGTGCAGGAGCTCTTGTAAGGCAGGCCTGGTGGTGACAAAATCTCTCAGCATTTGCTTGTCTATGAAGCGTTTTATTTCTCCTTCACTTATGAAGTTTAGCTTGGCTGGATATGAAACTCTGGGTTGAAAATTCTTTTCTTTAAGAAGGTTGAATATTGGCCCCCACTACCTTTTGGCTTGTAGGGTTTCTGCTGAGAGATCCACTGTTTGTCTGATGGTCTTTCCTATGTGGGTAACCAGACCTTTCTCTCTGGCTGCCCTCAAAATGTTTTCC
The DNA here is from genome assembly GCF_028858775.2 of Pan troglodytes. Taxonomy (NCBI): domain Eukaryota; kingdom Metazoa; phylum Chordata; class Mammalia; order Primates; family Hominidae; genus Pan; species Pan troglodytes. Next base: position 104,204,250 of record NC_072404.2, read on the forward strand.
TTTACTTCAACCTTGGTGAATCTGATGATTATGAGTCTTGGGGGTTGCCCTTCTCGAGGAGTATCTTTGTGGTGTTCTCTGTATTTCCTGAATTTGAATGTTGGCCTGTCTTGCTAGGTTGGGGAAGTTGTCCTGGATAATACCCTGAAGTGTGTTTTCCAACTTGGTTCCATTCTCCCTGTCACTTTCAGGTACACCAGTCAAACATAAGTTTGGTCTTTTCACATAGTCCCATATTTCTTTGTGGGAGGCTTTGTTAGTTCCTTTGCATTCTTTTTTCTCTAATCTTGTCTTCGTGCTTTATTTCATTAAGTTGATCTTCAGTCTCTGATATCCTTTCTTCTGCTTGATTGATTTGGCTATTGATACTTGTGTATGCATCACGAAGTTCTCGTGCTGTATTTTTCAGCTTCATCAAGTCATTTACATTCTTCTCTAAACTGGTTATTCTAGTTAGAAATTCCTCTAACCTTTTATCAAGGTTCTTAGCTTCTTTGCATTGGATAAGAACATGCTCCTTTAACTCAGAGGAGTTTGTTATTACCCACCTTCTGAAGCCTACTTCTGTCAATTTGTCAAACTCATTCTCCATCCAATTTTGTTCCCTTGCTGGCGAGGAGTTGTGATCCTCAGTTGGAAATGAAGAAATCACCCACCTCCTGCATTGGTCTTGCTGGGAGCTGCAGACTGGAGCTGTTCCTATTCAGCCATCTTGCCCGGGAAATCCTTATCCAAACTCTTTAACACAAAAGAGCAAAAGGAAAGCCTCCCAATCTGTTCTGTGCATCCAACATAACTCTGATATCAAATTACCATATTCTAACAAGAACCTTAAGAAAATAATATTATAAGCAATATTTTCCCTAAACATTAGCTACATATATATTATTAATGAAGTGAATCATATATAACCACAAATATTAACCTATTTATATAAAATCACATATATTAACATATATACAATATATTTTTAAAATTTTATGAATGTAAGATTAGTTTAACATGTGAGAATAAAAACAATGTAATTTACCACATTAACAGAATAAATTTTTAAATGATCATTTCAATAGATGGAATGAATAGCATTTTAAATAATTAAATTTGCATTTATGTTTAAAAAAATCAATTTCTCAGTAAGCGAGGAATACAGTGCACGAATACAATAGCACTTCCATAATTTGACAAAGTGTATTTACAAAAAAACGATTTCTATCATTATACTTAATGAGGAATTTTGAATGTTTTCTCCCTAAAACCTAGAAAAAGATCAACTTAATATCAACATAATTCTAACTGATAGGGTGTTAGAATTAGTCAATAAAAAAAAGAAAAAGAGATTGAACCATATGTTTTTGTACATAGAAAGCTCTCAAATAATCTACAAAGAAACCATTGAATTAGATACTGAATTTGGTAAGATTGATGGATACAAGTTAAAGTACAAAAATCAACTGTATTTCTACATACTTTAATAGCAAAATAGAAAATATATTCCTTCTTATAAAATAGCAAAAAACTATTGGAAAAATAAATTTACAAATAATATATTAGAATTTTAAAAACTCAGATATAATGTATTGAAAGATGTGCAAATTCTCTTTACTAAAAAATATAAAATACTTATAAGTATCTATATTTATTCATTTTGCCTGAAATTAGGCATGGGCTTTCTAGGGCAGGAACTGATTATTACAGTCATTTTTTGATATGCATAGAGTACTGGTTCCAGGACTACTTGTAGAAATAAAAATTCATAGATGCCCATAAAATAGTATAGTATTTGCTTATCACCCATGCACATCCTCCCATATAATTTAAGTCATTAATAGATTACTTATAATACCTACTAAAATGTAAATGCTATATAAATAGTTATTATACTATTAGGTAATAATGACAAGAAACAATTCTGTGCATGTTCAATAAAGATGCTTTTTTAAAAAATATTTTTGATCTGCCATTGGCTGAATACATAGATTTGGAACTCTTGGATACAGAGGGCGTACTCTTTCTGCTCATAGCAATAACCACATGAACCCATTTGTCCCAATTATTTTTTCTTCGAGGAAGATGTGAAAAGAGTAAAGCAAATCAGTATTAGAGTCTATATTATTGGCTATAAGCTTTAAAAATTCCGCAGCTTATACAGGACAGGGACAGCTGTCCAGCTTTTCCTATTTAGGGTGGGAATGAAAGCCTTTGCTCCTTAATGTCAATATTCCTCAAAAAGAGAAAGGGAAAGATCCTGAGCTTTTACCTTTTGAAATGTAAATAAATGTCTTTAGGGGGAAGATAAAACGAGCATCTATGTATTTATAACCAGGGGTTTTATCTCCAGGCCCAGGACTCAATCCCTTGAAATGAAAATACATACCTCTGTGAAGGTAAGTCTCTTGAATTCTCATTATTGATTCAATTATTATTTAACTGACAAGGCTTGTTTTTTAGCTCAGGTTTTGTTTTCTTTGCTTCAGAAAGCCCTAACCATGCAAATCCCTAAAATACAAAAACATTTTAAAATTTCTCTATAGCTCCATAAATACTATCTAGATTTTTTAAATATCTAAATAAATATTCACAGATATTTATTTAGACTTTTTAAAGATCATAGTTATTAGAAAAATTACCTACATATTTAACACAGTTGCAATCCAAATGCCAGAAGAAAATTCACCGAGGGAATTAGAAAGTTGATTTAAATGTATACAGAACCACAAAGATCTAGGATATTCAAGAAAATTTTGAAAATGACAAATGTATAGGACATATAGTACAGATTTTAAGACTTACTATAAAGCTGTAAGAATTAAGCAGTATAGTTTTAGTGCAAAGAATAGACAAAGAGTTCAATGGAACAGAAAAGTATAGGATAAAAGCATGTATGTATGACAAATTAAGACTAATTAATTTCACTTCAATTTCAAAAGCAAATAAATTGTCTTTCCAATAATATTGCTGGACCAATTGGATAGCCATATGGAGAAAGGAAGGAATTAACCCTGCTGATAGCATACTTAAAATATAATTTAGAATGGATGGTAAGAAAGGAAAAATAATTTTGTCTCTACACTTCATGGTAGTTTTTGGTCTGAAAGACTCCTTTAACAAAAGACAGATTAACAAGAGAAAAACAAGCAGAAGTTTAATAACACATAAACCTTATGTATATGTTGGAGATACCCAGACAAATGAATACAGTTGTCCTCCTTTATCTGTGGTTTCACTTTCTGAAGTTTCAATTAGCCATAGTCTACCATGGTCTGAAAATATTAAATGGAAATTTCCAGAAATGAACAATTCATAAGTTTCAAGTTGCACACCTTTCTAAGTAGTGTGATGAAATTGCCAGACATCCTCCTCCAGCATGCCCGGGAAGTGAGTCATCCCTTTGTCTCCCATATCCAAATGGCCTTCACTATCCACACATTAGTCTCTTAGTAGCACCATCTTGGTTATCAGATCAACTGTCATGGTTTCACAGTGCTTGTGCTCAAGTGATCCTTATTTCACTCAATCATAACCCCAAATTGCAAGAGTGGTGATGCTGGCAATTCAGATATGCCACAGGAAAGCCATAAAGTGCCTTGTATAAGTGAAAAGGTGAAAGTTATTGACTTAATGAAAGAAAAAAAATTGTATGCTGAAGTTGCTAAGATCTACAGTAAGAATGAATCTTCTGTCTGTAAAATTGTGAACAGTATCTTGTTATAATTGTTCTGTTTCATTAGTCATTGCTGCTAATATTTTATTGCCTCATTTATGAGTTAAACTTTATCATGGATATGTATGTATAGGAAGAAACAGTGTATATAGTCTTCGGTATTACCCATGGTTTCAGACATCCACTGGGGGTCTTGGAATGTATCCCCCATGGATAGGGGGACTACTGTAAGTCTCAAAGAAGTGGCTTTGAATTCAGACTTAAATACCATCCTCACTGAAATAAAGCAAGAAGCTTGTGGGGGAAGGCCAGTTATGGAAAGGTATTCAGTAAAAGCTTGGTAAGCAAGGTAAGGTTTGTTATGCGATTTAAGTGAGTACTTTCTTTATTAATAAGTCTCTAGTGATGCAGTCGTTTTTCTCTTCCTCATACAGAGAGGAGACACTCTTACAAAGAAATCTTCATTTCCTTTATAGATGTTAATTTCCCTTACAAAAGGATAACATCTACTCTGTTTTCAGAGTTTGTACTGTGACTATAGTTTCTGAAAATATTTAGCTCAAAAAAATTTTTATGCCAAAGAGGCATATTTTATGATGGCATATTCTGATCCCCTATAGGACCATGGACCTAAATTTAAAAGATAAAGTTTTTGGACTATATCATGGGAGAATACCTTCATAACATTGGGGTAAGCAAATATTTCTTAAACAAAGCACAAGAAAACAGGAAATTAATTTATCAGTATCATTAAATAGCCAATATTATTAGTCATCAAGGAAATGCAAATTAAAACCACAACATAACATTTCACACTCAATAGAATGGCTAAAATATAAAAAGACTATACCAAATGTTGGTGAGATGTGGAGCACTGGACTCATACATTGCTGATGAGAGGCAAGCTGCTATAACCATTTAAGAAAACTGGCAATGTCTTATAAAAATAAAACTCTATCTATCCTATCATCTAACAGTTCTAGCCACAGATATTTACTCATGAAAAATAACTGCATATGTCCATGAAAATTCATGCACAAGAATGTCTGAAGCAATTTTGTTTATAATAAACTAAAACCGGAAGTAACGCAAATGTCTATCAGTGAGTAAATATATTGTGAAAAATTTATATGGTAAAATATTACATAATGATATATAAAGAATAAACTATTGTTATACAGATATCATATCGAAGAAAAGATGCCAGACACAAAAGACTACATGCAGTGTGATTCCATTTGCATGCAGTTCAAAAAACTTATAAAATGGATAGATGGTGATATATGTCAGAAAAATGCTTATCAAGGTGAGGATATTATCTAGGAAGGGATATGAGAAAAAATTATGGAATTTTCTATGTCTTCATCTAGTTGGTAGTTTCACAAGTGTATACATGTATTAATAAAATCAATTAACTCTTCATTTAAGATTATTTTATGCACCTGTAAATGAAAATAAAATTCTAACCCCCTCAATCAACTGAATGGACCCCTCTTCTCAGCCAAAGGCATTCTAAAGTAAACTTGAAACACTATTCAGGCCCTGATGGGAAAGGGAGTGTCAGATATGCCTCATTTTACCTTCCTCCTTTGGATTTCAGGCATGGCTGATCAGCATTAACATTAAAACAGACCTTAAGACTAACAAATCAGATTCTTTGTAGCAAGAAGATATCAACAATGACAGATAGCAAGCTCTGAAAGAAATTGAAATATTTCATCCCAAAATATATTTATTTGACATATTTTGAAATGGCCCCACAAAGTTGTCTCTTGTGGGGAAAATCTATATTCTGTAGAGAATCCCCTTCCCTTAGAGAATTAACTGTTTGGCATCTTTTTATGTCTGATAAGAAACATTTACAATCTTCTCTCTGAAGCCTGCTACCTGGAGGCTTCATCTGCGTAATAAGGACCTTGGTCTCCACAACCCCTTGTCTTAACCCAGACACTCCCTTCCATTCATTCCTGGTCATTAGATAAACTCTTTCAACCAACTGCCAATCAAAAAATCTTTGAGCCTACCTATGACCTGGAAGTACTTGCTTCGAGTTTCTCTGCCTTTCTGGACCAAACCAATGTTCATCTTACATGTATTGATTGATGTCTTATGTCTCCCTAAAATGTACAAAACCAACCACCTTGGGTACATGTTCTCAGGATGTGGGGCTGTGTCATGGGCCATTAGTCACTCACAGTGGACTCAAAATAAATGTCTTCAAAAATTTTACAGAGCTTGACTCTTTTTGTTGACAACCTTATTGAATATAAGAAACAAGTCCAATGTAAAAAAAATGAGGAGTATTTTTATCAGCTGAGAAGTGTGTTAGCTTTTTTTTCCCAAGCATGTTTTGTGTGAGACATGAAAGGATTCTCAGAAGAAATAAATTTGATTCTCATTATTTACAGTATTCATGTTCTATAAAGCCACTGTGAATTACCACATTAGCAAATACTGAACAGTTGTTCCTAGGGGAAACACAAGTTTAGGTTCCTGCTAGCATCTGGTCACAACATTTTTGTCAACTGATTAATACCCAACTGTCATCCAAAAGACCACCAGAATGACTAAATAATAGAAAGGAGAGTATTATTGGAAGTATCAGTTTGCAAACCGGGAAGAGATCATCACTGGTGTGTGCAGAAAGTGCTCTCTACAAAGAGGGGGGAAAAGGCTAGGTTTTATTCCTCACAGGGCCTGTTTCACACACTAGAGTCATATATAGTAAGCAGATTTTAGGGTAAAGCTATAGGTATTTATGAGGGGAGTCAAGTGCATGTGCAATGGGTAAACATATGTGTAACATACATCCCATGTTCATTTGGGGGCAGGATTTTAGCATTAAAATGAGATGGAAGTTGGCTCTTTACATCAAAAATGAACTATAGGATACAAAGACAGTTTGTGCACAGCTGCTATAAGCTGGCTAAAACTGGCTTGAGATCTGCAATTGCTTATTAGAAAAGAATGTTTGTAAGGTTGGTCGTCTGTCCAACCAGAGTTGTAGTGGTCTGGGTTGCAAAGCAGAGTTAGAAGGGGTCCAACAGCTCCTACTGTAGGGAATTTAGAGCCATAGGAATTTAGAAATTTGCCATTCCAGCTGGGCCCTGAATCCTTGACTCATAAGTAACTTTGTTTTCACAACCTTAACTTTAGGGTTTATCTTAGTTGATAAGGGGGTACCTATTGTGGTCTCTCAGATCACATCATCTTGTTTCATGTGTTCTTGTATGTTGTTGATACATTAACATTAAACTCACAGCTAATAACAGTATAACTCATGCCTGAACAAAGCTTATCTGATGGTACATTTTCTCCGCGAGACACATCACAGCCTTCTTGTGCTTGGGAATAGTAGACAGCACTTCAACACTATGCCATTTAGGGGCGATTCTGAACAGCAGAATCGCCAATAAACATCATAAAAAAGCAAAAACTATGGCACTAAATGAAAAGGACAATGTGAGAGCCCAAACAAGAAAGCAAAGCCTCACCTTGTTTGATCTCTGCTCTGAACATGAATGTCAGGCAACTCAAATTTTTCACCATTCCATGTATGTCTGTGAATAATCCTGAAAATGCCACAAGTATTGATTTTAGTGTTCAAAATAAATTTTATTGAATAGGCAAATTTGCAAATACAAAATCCATGAATAGTGAGGATTGAGTATAACTAGCAGGCTATTGGACACGAATCTTTCACCAATTCTCAAGTTCAAGAATAATGTCCCTTACAGTTTTAAAGAGCTTTAAATCAACAATAAATGCCTCAATAGGGAGATGACATATATGAGTTCTACACATAATCACTGGACAAACCAATATCCCATCCAACCAAAAATGGGCTTTTTTGTTAAGGATTAAGGATATGTGACTATGTTTATGAAGAATATTGATCTGTAGTTTGCCTGTAATGTTTTTGTCTGGTTTTGGTACAAGAACAATGCTAGCCTCATAAAATGAGTTGATGAGAGCTCCCTCCTCTATTTTCTGAAAGAGATTTCTAGGATTAGAGTTATTGTTCCATTAAATATTAATTATATTTGCCATTGAAGCCCTCTGAGCCTGGCGTTTTCTTTGTGGGAAGGGTCTTATCACAAATTCAATTTATTTAGAAGGTACAAGGACAATCAGATTGTCTATTTCTTCTCAAGTCAGATTTGATATTTTATGTATTTCAACGCACTTACCCATTTAAGTTGATGAATTTATTGGCATAAAGTTTGTATTATTCCCTTATTATTCTTCAAATATCTGTAATATATTCAGGTAATGTCTCCTCTTTCATTCCTAATATTGGTAATTTTTTCTGTTTTTTCAGATCAGTATGAATAGAATTCTATCAATTTTATTGTTCTTTTCAAAAAGACCTTTTGCTTTTACTTTCTCTATTATTTGTCTGTGTTGTATTTCATGGATTTCTGCTGTGAGCTTTACTATTGTTTTTTTTTTTTTTTTTTTTTTTTTTTTTTTTTTTTTGAGACAGAGTATCCCTCTGTCACCCAGGCTGGAGTGCAGTGGCGCAATCTTGGCTCGCTACAACCTCTGTCTCCCTGGTTCAAGTGACTTACCTGCCTCAGCCTCCTGAGTAGCTGGGATTACAGGCGCCCACAACCACACCTGACTAATTTTTGTGTTTTTAGTAGAGATGAGGTTTCACTATGTTAGCCATGCTGGTCTCCAACTCCTGACCTCAAGGGACCTGCCTGCCTAAGCCTCCCAAAGTGCTGGGATTACAGGTGTGAGCCACTGCGTCTGGCCTACTATTGACTTTTGTCTACATATTATGACTAATTTGCTTGTCTTTTTCTGGTTTCATAAGGTAAGAAATATAAGTTTCTTGACATTAAACCTATCATTTAGAAATGCTACTTTAATCGTACCTCCCAATTTTTAATATGTTATATTTAAATTTTCATTTAGTTGAAAATATTACCCTATGATTTCCTTTTTGACTCATGAATCATTTTGAAGAGTATTGATTTCCACATATTTAGGAATTATCCATGTATCTTTCTGTTACTGATTTTCAATTTAATTCTGTTATGATCAGAAGACATGCTCTGTGTGATTTCTTTCTTTAGAAATCCACTGAAACTTCAAGTTTTGTGGCCCAGCACATGGTGAATTTTCTATGTGTATATGAAGAAGAGTATATGTTCTGCCGTTGTTTGGGAGAATGCTAATAAGTTTGACAGTATTGTTTGTCTTCTATATCCTCTTTGATTGTCTATTTACTTGTTCAGTCAGTTAATGAGAGTATTAAAACTTCTAACAAAATTATAGATTTCTGTATTCTGCCTTTCAATGTTGTCATTTCTTTACTTCTTATGTTTTGAAACTTTGATATTCATTGCATATACATTTAATATTCTTATGTCTTCTTGGTGAATTTGCTCACTTACCATTATTACATGGTATGTGCTATATTAAATTTGCTTTACTTATGAACACCCAAGTAATTTAAAAGCCAAAGGTTGGCATAAGATAGAACATGCAAAGAATAAACATCAGAAATCTAGAGTAGTTATGGCAATTTCAGGCAAAATAGACCTCATAACAGAGAATATTATCAGAAATATCAAAATGTTGAAATTTATTTTAGCTCTTTAAAGATGTCATTCCATTATCTTCTTGTCTCCATTTTTTTGAGAAGCCAACCAACCATTTCCTATCACTGTAATGTGTATGTAATGTATCTCTTTTTCTTTGGCTGCCTTTAAACTTTCTAACTCTTGGTGTGTCCAGGTATAGCATTCTCTGCATTCATTCTGTTTAATGCTTAGTCAGCTTTTTGCATCTGTGAGTTGATGTTTTAAACTAATTGGAAAAACGTTACGTTAGTTACTCTTTGAAACTTTTTGTTTCTATTTTCTGTCTTTTTTCTTTCTGGGACTTAAACTATATGTGTTTATTATGTAATATGGTACTACGGGTCACTGAGGATCTTTAATTTTCTCTTTTTTTTCTTTTTTGTTTCACTTTGAAAAATTCTATTGACCTATCTTTATGGAAATGGATTTTTTTCTTTGAATTTTTTAAAAGGTTGATTTTATTCAGTTATGTTTTTATTTCAGATACTATATTTTTAATTTCCACTTGATTCTTTTTGAATTTTATATATTTCCAAAGATATCCTGTATCCTCGTCTATTATATCCACCTTCTCTGCAAATTTGTTAAAACAACTGTAACATTCCTACTTTAAAATCTTCTGTTAGTTTCAATATCTGGGTCCTCTGTAGGTCTGTTTCTATTGACTATTATTTTTTCTTCTCACTATGTGTCCAAAGACTAGTAAGTTTTAAATTCTAAAGTATACATTATAGAACATGCTATAGATATTCTAGATTTTATCTTCCTCTGAAAAGTTCTGGGGTCTATTCTCGCGTGCAGTTATATTAAGACTGATCATCTTAATTCTGTTGAAGTTTGATTTTAGACTTTGTTAGGGAGGGTCTGTTTCCATTTTTCCCTTAGTGCTAATGTATAAACCTTAGTTTTAGAATGTGGTCCTTATTCCTAAGGGTGACTGTTTGCGGTTTCAATGGAAAAATCAAGGTGTTTTCCAAATCCTTCTAATGTGATAGAACAATTCCAAACTCTGTCTCTCCAGCACTGGGAAATTTCCAAAATCTCTGACCAGCTCTTTCAGGCTTCCATTTCTTTATTTCTATTGGAAGTATCACTCCGGAAGTGTTGTTATTACCATACAAATTTCAGGTTTCATCCAAGGATTTGAAACTGTATGCAAATTTGGAGGTCCCCTGTTCTTCTCTGAGCTATCCCATTCAATTTCCAGCTTTTCTGTCACCCCCAAATCCTGACTTTTAACTCGTCAGCTCAGTAAAACTGCAACTTTCTGCTTAAGCTCCATTGCCCATGTGCAAGACAGACTAGGAGTTATGGTCAGCAGAATAGTAGAACAAATGTGGTTTTCACTTAGTATGCCTCCCTTCTTTCAATGGTCACTCACTAATGCATTCAAAAATTGCTTTTTACATTTAGTCCGAAGTTTATACTTGTTGTAATCAGGAAGACTAGTCCACTATAGCCATCTTACCATTACTAGAGGTCAAAAACTTCTAGTACTTTATTTCTATTGTGTTTTACAAAAGTATTGGTCTATGATTGGGTAGAAATTTTAAAAATCCTGATCATTACAACAAATAGTTTGAGAAATCCTGCTTTTCTACTCCCCATAGGCAATTATTTCCAGATCCAACTAGTTCCTACTGTCAGATATCATTGCATCTGCATATCAGAGACCCTGAGAACAAAGAATATGGACTTCTCTCCAGCTTACACAAATAGGTTACATGACTGTTTTTGTGTCTGCTTGTTAATAAATGTTTTTAAGTTTGTTGGGATTTTGTCTGAGACTTACTTTCATTGTGATGCATTTTCCAGTAGCAAGTTTGTAGAGGAGAAGAAATATATCACCCATTTATCTAGATCAGGGTCTCAAATAGAATAGATGTTAATAAATATTTGAAAATGAATCAATATTTTTCTAAAAGGTACACTTCACTTCTCTGCCTTAACTAAAACCTAGTTCTCTCTAGCTTCATCCACTGTTCTACCAAGTAGAGACTTTTTTTTTCTCCTCTCACACTTCATTTAACTCAGGGTAGGGAGAAGTCATCCTTGAGCTTTATCACCACTGTGAACACAGGCAGTTCCTTTGAAGCTACAATATTTACCTTCTCATTGTCTTCCAAGACTTACCACCTGTACCTCTTTCCTCAATTCTGCTGCTTGATCTGTAGACAACGCTAAGTCTGTGAAGACCAAGAAATTAGTCACAGGCATTCTCTAAACTTTAATAAAAGAAATTCAAGGGGATGATGTATCAGCTTCATTGTTTTTGCTTTTCTCCCCCAATTCAAGAAACTTGAACTCACTCAGCATGACTAAGTTTTTGTTTCATCCCTCTAAAGAGGAAAAATTCTACTAGTACGTCTGTCCTAAATGTCAAGAAGATGTCGAAAGTCCAGATTTTATTTCTTCCTTTTCATCGTCCCTGAATTACTAACATGAAGGTATTGTTTTATTGCTCATTTTCTTATATCTTATTATCAAGGGTATGGTGAAAGTTGTGGAGGTAGAGACGCACAAGCAACTCCGGACTTTGTGAGACTCAAGTTGTTCCTAGACATTTGGGCACATATATCTGAAAGAAGTGCCATTCCACATGCCTGATTTTTTTATTTTTTATTTTTTGAGACAAGATCTCTCTCTGTCACCCAGGCTGGAGAGCAGTGGCACCATCAGGGCTCAGTGCAGCCTTGACCTTCTGGACTCAAGCAATCCTCCCACCTCAGCCTCCCAAGTAGCTGGGACTACAGGCATGTCCCACCATGCCAACACATGCCTAATTTTTAAAAATTGACAATGTTGAAAAAATCGAAGTATCAAAGAAAAAGTTCCTCATCCGTCCATTTCTATATTTCCGTCCATTTTCTTTTTCTATCTTTCTCCCCTGTTAAAACTAATTAACTTTTCTAAGACTTCATGGGCAACCTCCATTCATGCTCAAATTTACATACACCCTTGCCTTTCCTTCTTCAGTTACAGGCCCTTTTCTCCATGGTATGTCTTCATTCTCTCCCTCATTACTCATTCTACTTGGATTTGTCAGGGAAAAACACCATATTAGCTGAAATATGAAGAATTAGTTGGTCTTCTGTGAATGAGGAAGGCAACGAAAGGGTGATCAAAGAAAAAGAACAGCGTATATATAGAAAGAACATAAAAGACATTATTTATATTTGGGGAAATAAATTATAATCTATTGTGCTAAGAATATGGAGTGGGGAGGTTATCCAATGTGTTGGCACACAAATTCATAGTACTTTTGTTCACAGTACATTTTTATAATTCTTTTTGATTCTGTAAATTCAGTAGCAATATTCCCTCTCGCATTTCTAATTTTAGTCTTCTCGTGTTTTTTCGTAGTCAGTCTAGCTAAAGGTTTCTTAATTTTGTTTATATTTTTAAAGAACCAGCTCTTGGTTTTATTAATTTTGTTTCTTATTTTCTATTTTATCTATTTCTACTCTATTATTTTCTTCTTTCTGCTAGCTTTGGATTTAATTTGAAAATTTTTCCTAGTTTCTTAGGGTGTAAAGCTAGATTGTTGATTTGAGATATTTTTAATGTAAACATTTATAACTATATATTTCTCTCAGCGCTGCTTTCACTGCATTCTATAAATTATGGTGTGCTATGTTTTCACTTTCACTTGTCACAAAATATTTTCTGATTTCCCTGGCTATTAATTTTTTGACGCATTGGTTATTTTAGAGTGTTTTATAATTTCCACATACTCGTGAATTTTCCAGTTTTCCCTCTGCTATTGATCTCTTGCTTCATTCCATTGTGATAGAAAAAGGTACTTTGCATGATTTTCATGTTTAAAATGTATTAGGGAGCAAAATCAACACGTAACTCAGAGCAGCAGTCACCGAAATGTCCCTGGCCAGCATCCTTCCACCTGTCCACAAGCATGGGGAGCATCTTTGTCAACCTCTTCGAAAGCATTTTTGGCAAAAAAGAAATGCACATCCTCATCGTGGTCCTCAGTGCTGCAGGGAAAACAACAATCCTATATAAGCTGAAGCTAAGTGACATCATGACCACCATCCCTACCATAGGCTTCAATGTGGAAACCATGGAGTACAGGAACATCAGCTTAACCATGTGGAACATGGGCAGCCAAGAAAACATCTGGCCTCTGTGGCACCACTACTTCCAGAATACACAAGGACTGATCTTCGTAGTGGACAGCAATGATAGAAAGTGTGGAAAGGAGGCCTGGGAGGAGCTCTTTAGGATGCTGGCTGAGGATGAGCTCTGGGTACAGTCCTCCTGGTGTTTGCCAACAAGCAGGGCCTCCCCAATGCCAGGAATGCAGCCAAGATCACAGACAAGCTGGGGCTGCACTACCTGTGCCACAGGAACTGGTGCATTTAGGCCACCTATGCCATTAGTGGAGACAGGCTCTGTGAAGGACTGGACTGGCTGTCCAATCAACTCTGGAACCAGAAGTGAATGCAACACCCTCTCGCTCTCATTGCTCCTCTTCCCCTTCACCTTATCCTCATGTGGCAAATGTGCAGCTCTGTGGTGTGAGTGCCAGAACCTGCCTCCCTGGTTTGGTCACCATGTGCATCATACTGTGCTGTAAATGTGGCAGACATAGCCTGTGGCCAGACTTTTTATTTAATGTAAATAGTTTTTGTTTCCAGTGAGGCAGTTTCTGCTACTCCTATGCAATATTACTCAGGTTTTTTGTTTGTTTGTTTTACCGTAAAAAGAAAAATCAACTCATTCTTCAGTGCTGAGAGGGGACATAGGCTCATGGGTACCTGGCCTCTGACAGTCACCAATTTGGGAGAGCTGGGGATGCCTCTAACTTCAGAGCTGTGTTGATACCCATTTTGGTGGTTGGTTTTTAACCCAAACGCGGTGCATTTTTAAAAATAGTTTAGAATCAACGTCAAGAACACTTGAACACACAAAAGAGAGACTTTGCTTAGCATGGGTTTGCAGTTATGGCCTGGATGCTAGTCACCGGCTTGGCTATTCCATTCAGGAACACCAGGTGGTGGCACAGCAAGACTGCCATCAATTCTGCATGGTCACAATAGAGATGTCTGTGAAACACTTGTCCTTAGATCACCCTGCATCTCATAGCCTTGTGCTTGTCCCTGTGCTCCCATGGTTCTTGAGGGCTAGTCTTAGAGCCCATGGCTGTCTCATTCTCCCCCAGGCCACCTCCCTACCCACCTGCCTGCCTGCAGCCTCCTCAGAGGACATAGGGCCCTACTATCCCTTGGTCAGCATGTGGCCAGAGCAGGCCCATGGTCTTCAGCTCTTGTGCTCGTTGAGGCACATTGGTAGGATATCTGGGGCCTCATCTGTGTTAATGAGAGCAAGGCAAGTGGACTGTGCACCTACACCCACAGCCCCTCAGGAGCACCCCATCTCCATATATGTCTTACCTGTCTCTCACTCAGACTGCAAGCATCCAAGTTGCCATAAAAAAAGACGGCCTTGCGCTGGGCGCAGTGGCTCATGCCTGTAATCCCAACACTTTAGGAGGCTGAGGCGGGCAGATCACAAGGTCAGGAGTTCAAGACCAGCCTGGCCAACATGGTGAAACCCTGTCTCTACTAAAAAATACAAAAAAATTAGCTGGGCATGGTGTCAGGTGCCTGTAATCCCAGCTCCTCGGGGGCTGAGGCAGAGGATTGCTTGAACCTGGGAGGTGGAGGTTGCAGTGAGGTGAGATCATACCACTACACTCCAGACTGGGCGACAGAGCGAGACTGTCTCAAAAAAAAAAAAGATAGCCTTGACCGGGTGTTGGGGCTCACGCCTGTAATCCCAGCACTTTGGGAGGCCAAGGTGGGTGGATCACCTGAGGTCAGGAGTTCAAGACCAGCCTGACCAACATGGCAAAATACAATACAAAATTACAAAAATACGAAAATTAGCCAGGAGTGGTGGCGGGTCCCTGTAATCCCAGCTCTCAGGAGGCTGAGGCATGAAAATCTCTTGAACCCAGGAGGCGGAGGTTGCAGTGAGCCGAGATCGTGCCACTGCACTCCAGCCTGGGTGACAGAGTGAGTGACTGAGACTCTATCTCAAAAAAAAAGAAAAAGAAAAAGAAAAAAAGATGACCTCGATTTTTTTATTTTGTATTTTGATAAACACTAAAGAAGCTGGAGCTGTGAAATTTGTCTTGGGGAAAATCTCAGAACTGGTCTATCTGGTGTTGTGGAACCTCTTACTGTTTTCAGTACACAATTAGGAATCAACTGTTTTGTATACTTGTTTTCAGTTTTCATTTAGACAAACAAGCATTGTAATTATTGGTATTAGAATAAAACCTCTTAACTATTAAAAATAAATCAATAAATTTTAGAAAGTGTATAAAGATTTGGTTTTTGGCCTAACATATGATTTATCCTTTAGAATGTTCCATGTGTACTTGGCAAAATTATTTTGTGCTGTTGTTGGTCCCATTAGAGTATAGGGTTGTTCAATTCTTGTATTTCCTTATAGATCTTCTATCTGGTTGTTCTATCTACTATTGAAAGTGAGATATTAAAATCTCCTACTATTCAAGAGCTATTTTTCCCTTCAGTTCAGTCAATGCTTGCTTCATATATTTTGGAACACTGATGTTGGGTGAATATATGTTTATTTTATTGTTACATCTTCTTACTGTATTGAAACTTTTATCATTATGAAATGACCATTTTTGTCTGAAGAGTTTCTCACTTAAAGTCTATTTTACCTAATATTAATATAACCACCTCTACTCCTTTTTGGTGACTATAATATCTTTTCCATCCTTTCAATTTTAGCCTATCCATGTCTTTAGGTCTAAAATGAGTCTCTTATAAACAGCACAGAATTTGATCCTGTTTTTTAAAATCCGTTCTGCCACTATCTTTTGATTGAAGAATTTAATCTATTTACATTTAAAGTGATTACTGACAGGCACC
This sequence comes from Pan troglodytes, assembly GCF_028858775.2. Classification (NCBI taxonomy): domain Eukaryota; kingdom Metazoa; phylum Chordata; class Mammalia; order Primates; family Hominidae; genus Pan; species Pan troglodytes. The sequence continues at coordinate 104,220,428 of NC_072404.2, forward strand.
TACTTTTATCATTTTGTTATTTGTTTTCTGTATGTTTTATACATTTTCATAACTCATTTCCTCTCTTACTGCCTTCCTTTATATTTAATTGATTTGTAATGACATGTTTCAACTTCATTCTCATTTCTTTTTCTGTGTACTCTATGAATATTTTCTTTGTAATTACCGTGAGGATTACATATAACGTCCTAAATTATGAAAATCTATCTTAAATTGATACCAAATTTATTTTAATTAAAAAAACTGTGTTATTTATAGCTCTGTCCCCTCTACTTATGTTATTACTATCAAAAATTTTATCTTTGTATTTTGTATACCCATTAAAATAGATTTATAATTATGTTTTATGCACTTCTCTTTTTTTTAACTTTTATTTTAAGTTCAGGGTACATGTGAAGGTTTGTTACATAGGTAAACTTGTATTATGGGGATTTATTGTACAGCTTATTTCATCGCACAGGTATTAAGTCTAGTACCCATTAGTTATTTTTCCTGATTGTCTCCCTCCTCCCACCCTCCACCCCATAATAAGCCCCAGTGTGTGTTGTTCCCCTCTGTGTCCATATGTTCTCATCATTTAGCTGCCATGCATAAGTGAGAACACATGGTATTTCGTTTTCTGTTGATGTATTAGTTTGCTAAGGATAATAGCCTCCAGCTCCATCCATATTCTCTCAAAAGACACGATCTTGTTCTTTTCCATGGCTGCATAGTATTCCATGGTGTATACATACCACATTTTCTTTATTCAGTCTACCATTGATGGGCATATAGGTTAATTCCATGCCTTTGCTATTGTGAGTAGAGCTACAATGACCATTCATGTGCATGTGCCTTTATGGTAGAATGATTTATATTCATCTGGGTCACTGGGTCGAATAGTAGTTCTGCCTTTAGCTCTCTGAGGAATCACCTTACTGCTTTCCACAATGGTTGAATTAATTTACATTCACACCAACAGTGGATAAGTGTTCCCTTTCTCTCCAGCCTCATCAGCATCATCAGTTACTTTTCGACTCTTTAATAATAGCCATTCTGACTGATGTGAGATGGTATCTCATTGGAGTTTTCGTTTGCATTTCTCTAATGATCAGTGATACTGAGCTTTTTTCATTTGCTTGTTGGCTGCATGTATGTCTACTTTTGAAAAGTGTTCATGTCCTTTGCCCACTTTTTAATGGGGTTGTTTTTCTCTTGTAAATTTAAGTTCCTTATAGATGCTTGACATTAGACCTTTTTCAGATGCATAGTTTGCAAATTTTTCTCCCACTCTGTACGTTGTCTGTTTATTCTGTTGATAGTTTATTTTGCTGTGCAGAAGCTCTTAAGTTTAGTTAGATCCCACTTGTCAATTTTTGCTTTTGTTGCAATTGCTTTTGGTATCTTTGTCATGAAATCTTTGCCCATTCCTATGTCCAGAATGGTACTGCCTAGGTTGTTTTCCAGGGTTCTTATAGTTTTGGGTTTTACATTTAAATATTTAATCCATCTTGAGTTAAATTTTTGTATATGTTGTAAGGAAGGTGTCCAGCATCAATCTGCTGCATATGGCTAGCCAGTTATCCCAACACCATTTATTGAGTAAGGAGTGATTTCCCCCTTGTTTGTTTCTGTCAGCTTTGTTGAAGATCAGAGGGTCATAGGTATGTGCACTTATCTTTTAAATCTTATAGAATAAAAGTGGATTACAATACAAAATTACAATAATACTGTTTTTTATCTTTGTCCATGTATCTACCTTTACCAGAAAACTTTATATTTATATATGGCTTTAAATTACCATCTAGTGTCCTTTAAATTTCCACTTGAAGTACCCTCTTTAGCATTTCTTGTATGGTAGGTCTAGTGATAATGAGCTCCAGTACCTTTTGATTGTCTGAATATATCCTAATTTCTCCCTCATTTTTGCAAGATATAAAATTCTTGACTGACAATTTTTTTTCTTTCAGGACTTTAAAAATACTACCCTACCACACTCTAGCCTGCGAGAGTTCTGCTAAGAAATCTACTGATTGTCTTATTAAAGACCCCTTGTATGTGATAAGTCACTTTTTTCCTGCTCCTTTCAGGATTATTTCCTTGTCTTTGACTTTTGTGTGTGTGTGTGTGTGTGTGTGTGGTAAAATACACATAACATCTTAATCATTTGAAGTGTACAGTTCACTGGTATTAAATATATTCATAATGCTGTGCAACCGTCACCACCATTCATCTCTGTAACTCTTTTCATCTTGTAAAACTAATATTCATACTATTAAACAATAACTCCACATTCCCCTCTCCCTTAAATCCCTGACAACAACCATTATACTTTCTATCTATATAATATTGACTACTTTAAGTAACTCATATAAGTGGACTCATACAGTATTTGTCTTTTTGTGATTGGTTTATTTCACTTAGAATAATGTCTTCAAGATTCATCCATGTTGTAGCATGTGTCAGCAATTCCTTCTCTTTGAAGAGTACATAGTATTCTGGTGTGTGTATATATACATTTTGCTTATTTATTCATCTGGCAATGGACTCTTGAGTTGTTTCCATGTTTTAGCTATTGTGAATAATGCTGCTATGAACATGAGTGTACAAACATCTCTTTAAGAACCTGTTTTCAATTGTAATTATATTCTAATATCAGAAAAAATAGACTTTAAGTAAAAAATTAAAAAAGGTTATAAGAGACAAAGAAGGATCTATAAATCCAAAGAATATATATAGGATATATATATGATCCATATATTATATATAGGATATATATATGATCCATATATTATATATAGGATATATATATGATCCATATATTATATATAGGATATATATATGATCCATATATTATATATAGGATATATATATGATCCATATATTATATATAGGATATATATATGATCCATATATTATATATAGGATATATATATGATCCATATATTATATATAGGATATATATATGATCCATATATTATATATAGGATATATATATATCCTTCTTTGTCTCTTATACATAATATATATTTATATGTGTGTGTGTGTGTGTGTGTGTCTTGCTCTGTCACCCAGGCTGGAGTACAGAGATATAATCATGATTTACTGCAGCCACAACCTCCTGGGTTCAAGCAATCTTCTCGCCTCAGCCTCCCAAGTAGTGGGGACTACAGACAAACATCATCACACCCAGCTAATTTTACCCTGCAGGACACTTTTAAGCATTACCTGTAGGAAAGGTCTAGTGGTAATGAACTCCCCCAACTTTTGTTTAATTTCTCAGTCATTTTTTTTCCTTTGTATGAGTCATACCTTCCTGTTTATTCGTATGTCATGTGTTTGTTTGTTTTTGTCAAAAACTAGACATTTGAATCTAATATTGTTGTAAATCTAGAAATCAGATTCTCCCCCTTAGCCAGGTTTTGCTGGGTTTTTTTTTTAATTGTATTTGCTTGTTGTGGTTTTCTTTTTAATTGTAATAGGCTGTCTCTGTGCCAAGGATCAGCCTAAGGTATAAACTTAAGGTCTTCTCACAACTTTTCTGATCCTGTGTCTTTCCATGGGCATATATGATCACCTTTTAATTTTCCCCATATGTTCAGTTGTTTCTACGTGTCCTAGTTTTTAAAAGTCTGGCTTCCAAAAGGGGAAAATGAGAAAACTTTGATGAAAAAAGAAAAATGTCACTGGCCCTTAATATCCCCTGGAAGTCACTTCAGTTGGAGAGGAAGGGCTGGCAACAATTAGGGAAGGTGTAACAGCAATGGCTGCCTAACTCTTTGCACCTCTAAGCTCAGAAGCATCCATCAATAATCAGAACACAGATCACTGATATTTGGGGGACAGAGTTATTTTTGCCAACCTTGCCTCCTATAAACTGTATGCAAGTTGCTCCAGGGAAACATGCACAACTGCCTGCTACAGGGCTATGTGTAGAGGATGCTAATTGCTGTTGTGCTAAGAGCTGAATGTGATTGAAATTAATGTAATTTACCATCCACCCTTCCTCTAGAAGTTGCAAACCTTTAATAGAATCCAGAGTTCCAAAATAGTTAACAACAGACAGATTATGGCAGTCAACTTTTGTCTGGACCCGGAGACAGATTCCTGGAGCTTACTACTTCACCATCTTCAAGAATCCTCTCTTGTCTTTGACTTTTCAAATTTGATTATAATGTGTCCTGACTTTTGACAGTTTTATTATAATGTGTCTCTTTGGATTTATTTTTTTTAGAGATTTTTGAGCTTCTTGGATGTATATATCCATGTCTTTCCTCATATTTGGGACACTTTTAGCTATTACTTCTTCAGATAATCTCTCTGCTCTCTTCTCTCTTCTTTTTCTGTCTTTGTGAGAAAAAAAATTTTGTGAAAATTGGTATTTTTGGCCCCCTTTATATTTATATTGTTTCCCTTGATGGTTTCCCATTGTCCCTTATGCTCATAACAGAATAGCTGAGACTGGGTACTTTATCATGAACAGAAATGCATTGGCTCACAGTTCCAGAAGCTGTGAAGTCCATTATCAAAATTGCTAGCATCTGGTGAGGGCTTTCCAGCTGAGTCATCACATGACAGAAGGCAAGAGGGTGAGAGAGAAAAAGGAGGATGAACTTACCCTTTCATAAGGGCCCCCATGCCACCCTTGAGGGCAGAGCCCTGCAGCTAATCACCTCTTAAAGGCCCTACCCTCTTAATACTGTTACAATGCAAATTAAATTTCAATATGAGTTTCAGAGGGAACAAACATTCAAATCATATAGGTATCTCATCACAGCTTTTTCTCAGAGGCTTAGATTTCTATTGTATTCCTCTGCCAATAATCTCTTGTCCCCAGGTGTCCATTGGTCTGCAATCTCCCTGCATTTTTCTTGCACTATAGCACCCACCACTTCCTTTCATGGCTTTCATCCTTAGAAACAAGCTATGCTGTTTTACTCCACCTGAGCATTGAGTCAGGTGAGACCAAAACCAGCACCTGGAGCAGCTCAAAGACCAGAATGTTACAAAGAAGTTTTGTTATGCTCCTTCCATTTTGAGGGAAAGAACAAGGAATTGGTCCAGGTGACACCAGGGAGATATTGGGGCTAGAGCAAGTAAAAAATGCCATGAAATTTGCTAGTGTTTTGAATGTGGCTTTTTCTTGATTGGATATCACTTTGTTTCTATGATCTTTGGTTTCCTGAAGGCCAGTAAAGACATTTTAGTAAGTATGTCCTTGTTTATTTGATGTTTCCATAGGAAAAACAAGATCTACAGCTTCCCAGTCCACCATCTTGCTGACATTACCCTTTATAAATTAATTTTATATGCAGAGTGAGCTAGGCAGCAAAATTTACTTTATATATTGATTTCTAGTTATTCTAGAACCACTTATTGGAAATATATTTTACTTTCCAGTGCTGGCCTTGATTAGTTGTCAAATGCATAAATTGACTGTGCATGTGTGGATCTATTTCTGGACTCTGTATTCTATGCCATTATTCTTCTTGTCTTCTGTTATGCCAATATCACACTGTCCCCATGACCGTAGCTGTATAACATTAGTTCTCAACTGCAGAGTAATTTTGCCCTCCCTGTACATTAGGCAATGACTGCAGACATTTTTGGTTGTTGAACTGAGTGGGAGGTGCTTTTCGCACCTGCATGTAAAGGCTAGGGATGTTGTTAAACATCATGTAATACAGAGGACAGCTCTGACACACACATGCACACACACATGCACAAAATTATCTGGCCAAAATATCTGTGCTAAGGTTGAGATTTTTCACTATATATTAAGTCTTAAAAATCAGGTAGTGTAAGTCTTTTGTTCTCTTTTCAATACAATTTTGTCTATTTAAGTAGCTTTTCCTTTTCCTTTGAATTTTAGAATCAACTTGTCAGGGCCTGGCACAGTGGCTCATACCTGTAATCCCAGCACTTTGGGAGGCCAAGGCAGGTGGATCACCTGAGGTCAGGAGTTCAAGACCAGCCTGGCAAACATGGTGAAACCCTGTTTCTACTAAAAAATACAAAAATTAGCTGGATGTTGTGGCAAGCACCCGTAGTCCCAGCCACTCAGGAGGCTGAGGCAAGAGAATTGATTGAACCGGGGAGGTGGAAGTTGCAGTGAGCTGAGATCATGCCACTGCACTGCAGCCTGGGTGACAGAGCAAGACTCCATCTCGAAAAAAAGAAAAAAAGAATCAACTTATCAGTTTCTATAAAAATGTCTTTTGTTAATGTACTTAAGATTATAATTGGGAATTATATTAAATCTACAGATTAATTTGGAAAGATTTTATATTTTATCAATATTGAGTATTCCTATCCATAAACATGGTATATCTCTTCAACTTTTTAATATAACATCTTTGTGAGAAAAAAAGTTTGTGAAAATTGGTATTTTATTTTATTTAGATGTTTTTAACGAAGTCACCAGTGAATCAATCTGATATAGCACTTTTGTGTATGGGAAGGTTTCAAATTATACATTACAATTTTAAATACATTATAAGAATGATCAGATTTTGCTTTTCTCTTTGGTTTGGCTTTGTATCCCACACCCCCCAATCTCACCTTATACTCTCATAATTCCCACATGTGTGCAAGGGACCCAGTGGGAGATAATTGAATCATGGGAGTGGGTCTTTCCCATGTTACTCTTGTGATAGTCAATAAGTCGCATGAGATCTGATGGTTTTAAAAACAGGAGTTTCCCTGCACAAGTGCTCTCTCTTTGCCTGCTGCCATCCATGTAAGATGTGACTTGTTCCTCCTTGCCTTCCACCAGGATTGTGATGCCTCCCCAGCCACATGGAACTGTAAGCCCATTAAAATTCCTTCTTTTGTAAATTGCCCAGTTTTGGGTATCTCTTTATCAGCAGCATGAAAATGGACTAACACAGTAAATTGGTACCAGAAGTGGGGTGTTGCTGAAAAGATACTTTAAAATATGGAAGCAACTTTGGAACCGGGTAACAGGCAGAGGCTGGAACAGTTTGGAGGGCTCGTAAAAGGACAGGAAAATGTGGGAAAGTTTGGAACTCCCTAGAGACTTGTTGAATGGTGTTGACCAAAATGCTATGATATGGACAATGAAATCCAGTCTGAGGTGCCCTCAGATGGAGATGAAAAACTTGTTGGGAACTGGAGCAAAGGTGACCCTTGGTTATGTTTTAGCAAAGAGAATGGCAGCATTTTGCCCCTGCCCTAGAGATCTGTGGAGCTTTGAACTTGAGAGAGATGATTTAAGGTATCTGGCAGAAGAAATTTCTAAGCAGTAAAGAATTCAACATGTGACTTGGGTGCTGTTAAAGGCATTCAGTTTTAAAAGGGAAAAAGAGCATAAAAGTTTGGAAATGTGCAGCCTAACAATGCGATAAGAAAGAAAGTCCCATTTTCTAAGGAAACATTAAAGCTGCCTGCAGATATTTGCATAAGTAACAAGGAGCCAAATGTTAATCATCAAGACAATGGGGAAAATGTCTCCAGGGCATGTCAGAGACCTTTGCAGTAGCCCGTTTCATCACAGGCCCAAAGCCTAGGAGGAAAAAATGGTTTCATTGGCTGGGCCCAGGGTCCCTCTGCTGTGTACAGTCTAGGGACCTGTGTCCCAGCTGCTCCAGCCATGACTAAAAGGGTCCAAGCTACATCTTGGGCCATGGCTTCAGAGGGTGCCAGCCTCAAGCATTGGCAGCTTCCACAGAGTGTTGAGCCTGTGGGTGGACAGAAGTCAAAAGTTGGGGTTTGGTAACCTCTGCCTAGGTTTTAGAAGATGTATGGAAACCCCTGAATGTCCCGGCAGAAGTTTGCTGCAGGGGTGGGGCACTCATGGAGAACCTCTGCTAGAGCAGTGCAGAAGGGAAATATTGGAGCCCCCACACAGAGTCCCTGCTGGGGCACTGCCTAGTGGAGCTGTCAGAAGAGGGCCCCATCCTCCAGACCCCAGAATGGAAGATCCACTGACAATTTGCACTGTGCAACTGGAAAAGCTGCAGACACTCAACACAAGACTGTGAAGGCAGCTGGAAGGGAGGCTCTACTCTGTAAAGCCACAGAGACAGAGCTGCCCAAGACCATGGGAATCTACCTCTTGCATCAGTGTGACCTGAGTTTGAGACATGGAGTCAAAGGATATCATTTTGGAGCTTTAAGATTTGACTGCCCAGCTGGATTTTGGATTTGCATGGTGCCTGTAGCCCCTTTGTTTTGGCCAATTTCTCCCATTTGAAATAGCTGTATTGACCCAATGCCTGTACCCTCATTGCATCTAGGAAGTAACTAACTCACTTTTGACTTTACAGGCTCATAGGTGGAAGGGACTTTTCTTGTCTCAGATGAGACTTTGGACTGTGGACTTTTGAGTTAATACTGAAATGAGTTAAGACTTTGGGGGACTGTTGGGAAGGCATGATTGGTTTAGAAATGTGAAGACATCAAATTTGGGACAGGCTGGGGGCAGAATTATATGGTTTCACTTTGTGTCTGCACCCAAAACTCATCTTGTAGCTCCCATAATTCCCACATGTTGTGCAAGGGACCTGGTGGGAGATAATTACATAATGGTGGCAGGTCTTTCCCATGCTATTCTCATGGTAGTGAGATCTGATGGTCTTAAAAACAGGAGTTTCCCTGAAAAAGCTCTCTCTCTTTGTCTGCTGCCATCCATGTAGAACATGACTTGTTCCTCTCTGCCTTCAATCATCATTGTGAGGCCTCCCCAGCCATGTGGAACTGTTAAGTCCATTAATCCTCTTTCTTTTGTAAATTGCCCAGTTTTGGGTATGTCTTGATCAGCAGCATGAAAACAGACTAAAACAAGTCAGTTTTGCAAAGTTATGTTTTACAAGAAATTCTTCCATTTCATTTGTTTAATGTATTCATTCAAGTTGTTATTTATAGTCTCTTTTTTACCTTTTTTGATGTCTGTAGCATCCGTAAGAGTACTTTTATAACTAATACTGGCAATTAGTGTCTTCTCTTTTTTGTCTAGTTAGAGGTAATTTACTAATCTTTTCAACTTTTGGTTTTGTTAATATTCCTGTTATCTATTGCATTGATTCTGCTCTGATCTTTATTATTCCTTTCTTCTACATATTTCAGGTTTAATTTTTTCTTCAGTTTTTGAATAGTAGCTGCTTGAAGCATTGATTGTAAACTTTCCTTGTTTTCTAATACAATTACTTAAAGCTATACATTTTTCTCTAAATTCTGTTTTGTCTGCATTCTGAATATTTTCATATGTTTTCTTTCAATTATCATTTAGTTTGAAACATTTTTAAATTTCTCTAGTGCTTTCTTTTTTGATTCATGTTATTTTTAAGTATATTTTTAGTTCCCAAATATTGTAGACTTTCCTTTGTATTCTGTTATTTTAAAAGTAACTTTATTGAAGTACAATTTGCATATTATAAAAATTATCCTCTTAAGTGTATAATTCTTTAGGAAACTTCTAAGTTGTGCAATTCTTACCATAATCTAGTTTAAAAATATTTTATTCTGTTTATCAGTTGGATAATTTCTACTGATGTGTCTTCAATTTTACTAATCCAATAATTTTTCATCTTCCAACTGCTACTAAACTCACAGTTTTTTTAAATTTTAGTTATTAGCCTTTACATTTCTAGAATTCTACCTGGTTTTTCTTTATAGTTTCTACTTCTCTGTTGATAGTTCCCATTTATTTATTCTTTGTGACTATCTTTATGCTCTTAAGCATATTCATGTAATGTATATGTAACATAACAATATTATACATATACATTTATGTAATAACATCATTGTCTGCTAATTTTAACAGGTAGGTCATCTTGATAACTTGTTTATTATCTACTTTTTCTCTTGTCAGTGGTTATATTTTCATGTTTCTTCTCATTTCTATTAATTTTTATTATGTCTTAGGTGTTTTGGAGATGTGTTGTAGAGACTCTAGGTTTTCTTATTTTGAAGAGCCTTGATTTTGTTCTCACAAATAGTCTAATGAACTTGTGGAAGTTTGATTTTTTACTTTGTTAGGGTGGTTTACTTTGAGTTTGTTCTTAGGTTTATGAAAAATTCATAGTCCAGGGACATAGTCGTTACTCCTAAGAAGTGGCCATTTCAATGGAAAACACAATGTGCTTACTAATCTCCTCTAACTTTGAACTTTGCATAGTTCAAACTCAAAACTCTGTTTTCCATGGACTGAGTAGAAGTTAAAATTTCTATTCATCATTTTTAGTCTTTAAGTTGTTTCTTTTCATCAGGTTCTTTGTAGTCAAGCCCCTGGTTTGTGCCACTTAAGAGTGGACCCTTTGGGAAATGTGTGTGCATATTTGGGGGTGTCTCTTCTATGCCTCTTTCTTTTCTGAAATATCATCTCTCAGTTTCCAGCTACTCTACAACCTGGAACTTCATGCTTTGATCCTGAAAACCAATAAGACTACTTAATTTTTTAGCCACCTTAGCTAGAGGTCTTGGAAGTGCCCTGGGGGAAAACTCCTATAAATATATTTCTTACTCAACACATTTCTGTTCTTTCAAGAGCCAAATCCCCTTCAGTTTCTGCCTACTTCTCCCCTCCCATTTCCTCTCCAATGACTTCAAATCATTGTTTTACAATTTTTTTTCTAGAGTTTATAATTTTATCTAATGAGTATGAGTTCAATACAATCTACTCTCATTACTGAAATAAGAATGCCTGCTGTATTCTTATTCCTGGTTCATATGAAGGGTATTATAGTACTGAAATTGTATTCATGCTGGAGAAATGGTGAAATTCTTTGAAATGGGCAAAAAAAGATTGCTGAACCCTCTGTCTAGTGGACTCTGCCTAGTTAGCTGTCTGTATCTTTCATTATGTTTTCAACTATTTTATAGCTAAATTGTAGAAATCAGACAGTAATGCCAATGACTCCATAACAATGCAAACAGATTTCGTGGGGAAGAATTCAATAATTTATTATTCCATGGATATTGGCTATGTCTGCATTTATTTAAAACATCTCTGGCTGGGTGCAGTGGCTCACGCCTGTAATCCCAGCACTTTGGGAGGCTGAGGCAGGCAGATGACATGAGGTCAGGAATTCGAGACCAGCCTGGCCAATGTGGTGAAACCCTGTCTCTACTAAAAATACAAAAAAAAAAAAAAAAAAATCCCAGTTACTTTGGAGGCTGAGGCAGGAGAATCGCTTGAACCTGGGAGGTGGAGGTTGCAGTGAACCAAGGTCATGCCACTGCATTCCAGCCTGGGTGACAAGAGCAAGACTGCATCTCAAAAAAAAAAAAAAAATCTGTATTTCTGATTGTATTGTATTTATATATGTATTTTCTATAAATTCTCTTTTGAACTGGTTGTGACATTTTACTGTCTCTTACATTAATTAATGTATTAAAATGTATTTGCATGTGTTCATTTTATATTTGTATGAGAAGTACAATTTTACCTTTTAAAAAGTTGTCTTCTAACTATATCAAAACCATAAGTCTTAAACATAACTCAGTTTGCCAATGAAAATTTGCTTTTAATATTGCTACCACTGAAATGTGGATCACTATGTAGTTCCTTAAATTTACCCAAAGGCTCCCAGGTTGTAGATTAAGTTTAAAACCCTCGCAAACATCACATACCAAAATATTTTGAAGTAAACTACTACACAGACTTTACCAGATAGATCAGCACAGACTTTTAACAGAAGGGCATAAAGAAAGGTTAAGTTTAAGCTTATGGGAGATAATTGAGGATCATTTTCAACCATTATCTGGTTGAAGATACAAACATGGTCTGTTTGTTTTAATATCAAATCACTCTTAATTTCAACATATCAACATAGAAGAAACCATATTAGATAGCTATCTCACAAGATCCATGGCTATTAATCATCTTTTTGGCAACTATCCAGCAAAAGTGTAGCATCTTGTTATTTTGAATTATGTGAATTAGTTTGTCAAGGTTATAGCACAACTATTTCATTTAGCATGATGACACAAATGAAGTATGCAGTCATATAATGCTATTTTCCTTGTAATCACAGTGTTAAATGGTCTTCGTGATTTACCCACAGCCAACTGAATGATGCATTTTCAAAGACTTTGCTTTATAAAATCAAAAAATCACAACGGTTTCCAATTTTTTTTTTCAATCTTTTTCAATTTAAAAGTAAACTTCACTGTCGAAGATGCAAACTTGGGGAGGGCAGAAAGATCACACACAAGGCTGCCACTTCACACCTGGAGGGTGACATGGTGGCAGGGCAGAGGCACTCTTCACTTCCCAGATGGTGCAGCTGCAAGGCAGAGCCGCTCTGCACTTCCCAGACAGTGGAGCCACGGGGCAGAGGGGCTCCTACTTCCCAGACAGTGTGGCGGCGGGGCAGAGGTCCTCCTCACTTCGGAGATGGTGGGGCGGCCGGGCAGAGGCACTCTTCACTTTCCAGAGGGTGTGGCGGCCAGGCAAAGGTGCTCCGCACTTCGCAGACGGTGGGGTGGCTAGGCAGAGATGCTCCTCACTTCCAAGATGGTGGGGCGGCCCTGCAGAGGTGCTCCTCACTTCCCGGAGAGTGCGGAGGCAGGGCGGAGGTGCTCCTCACTTCCCAGACGGTGGGGCGGCCGGGCAGAGGTACTCCTCACTTCCTTTTTTTTTTGTTTTTGACACGGAGTCTTGCTCCGTCGCCCAGGCTGGAGTGCAGTGGCGCGATCTCGGCTCACTGCAAGCTCAGGTGCTCCTCTCTTCCAAGACGGTGGGGTAGCTGGGCAGAGACGCTCCTCGCTTTGCAGAAAGTGCTGCAGCCCGAGAGAGGCCCTCCTCACTCCCCAGTGGGGCAGCCAGGCAGAGGCACTCCTCACTTCCCAGACAGTGTGGCGGCGGGCAGAGGCGCTCCTCACTTCCCAGAGGGTGGGGTGGCCGGGCAGAGGCGCTCCTCACTTCCCGGACAGTGTCACGGCTGGTAGAAGCCTCCTCACTTCCCAGACGGTGGGGCCGCTGGGAGAGGCACTCCTCACTTCCCAGACGGTGCGGCCACCGGCGGAGGTGCTCCTCACTTCCAAGATGGTGGGGCGGCCGGGCAGAGGCACTGCTCACTTCCCAGACCATGGGGCGGCCGGGCCAAATGTATTTTTATATGGAACTATTTGTTCAGTTTATTTTCAGCAAAATAGACTATTTAGTGGACTAGTCAATTATCTAGGGCCAGGAAAATGAGGATGAGAACTGCTAAAACCATCTGTTAATGTCCACAAACACCCTGAAATCCAGAAACAAGTCTTTTTGTCCCAAATCAGAACTAAAAATATATTCCCTGTCCTAAAATAAAGAAATAAAAGAAGAAGCAAATGTATTCATTGCAATCTACCTATACTAGGTACAAAATAAAAGCAAAGTATTTGGACAGTCTCATAATTTTCCTTTCTTATGAGAGCCAAAATAAAATAATAAAATTAATTTAAAAGGCAACCTTAGCTAAAACCTGAATGCAATACTTTGTTTTTTAAATCCTTCAAAAATTGGAGAAAATAGACTACCATTGGGCTGGATGAAATAAATTTGAGAATAAGTACATATCTCTGAGACTTGCTCTAAATCTGTAAATGAACTAATTAATTAATTAAATGGAAAGTCAATCAAAGAAGGCTAGCCCAGTGATGCTAGTGTCTCATGAAATCAATGATTATCAATGTAGTTGATGTTCTCCTAAGGCCCAGTTTTAAAAATACATTAATAGGCTGAGTGCAATGGCTCACGCCTGTAATTCCAGCCCTTTGGGAGGTTGAGGCTGGAGGATCACTTAATTCCAGGAGTTCAACACCAGCCTGGGCAACATGATGAAATCCTGTCTTTACAAAAAACGCAAAAATTAGCCAGGCATGGGGCTGTGCGCCTGTAGTCCCAGTTACTCGGGAGGATGAGGTGGGAGGATCACTTGAGCCCAGGAGTTTGAGGCTGCAGTGAGCTGTGATTGTGCCACTGCACTCAAGCCTGGGCCACAGAGTGAGACCCTGTCTCAAAAAAAAAAAAAAAAAAAAAAAAAAAAGACACATTAATAAGCAAACCCCATATGCTTAGAAAACTAACATACTGAGACTTACAAGAGCTCAGCTTATCATTTGCCCATTTGTAAGTATTAGATAAGAGGGGTAACAAAAAGTGTGTATCACAATCATCATGCCCAAACAGATTCCTGCTGAATTTGTCTTCTGTTTAGAAAGACCAAGAGAGTGGCTGGGCACGGTGGCTCATGCCTGTAATCCCTGCACTTTGGGAGGCCGAGGCAGGTGGATCACCTGAGGTCAGGAGTTTGAGACCAGCCTTGACAACATGGTGAAACCCTGTCTCTTCTAAAAATACAAAAATTAGCCAGGCATGGTGGCATGTGCCTATAATCCCAGCTACTCGGGAGGCTGAGGCAGGAGAATCGTTTGAACCGAGGAGGCAGAGGTTGCAGTGAGCTGAAATCGCACCATTGCACTCCAGCCTGGGCAATAGTGTGAGACTCCGTCTAAAAAAAAAAAAAAAAAAAAAAAAAATCAAGAGAGATATTCCACGTGGCAACTGCACAGCCCAGACCTGGCGTATAAACCTAGCTATCTATAACTGTAGCTTAGGGCCTCAAAGCATTGGTATCAGATTGATTGCTTTGACATCTGAGAAACGCAAACTAACAAGGCAATTAAATTAGAAGGCTGGCTGTTTTCACCAGTTTATCAGGGACTTAGGAGGTGGCTGAAAGCTCTCAAGGAGCTTTGTAGAACCTCTTATATGGTGGCAAATGTGGGGGAACATGATCAACAGTTGAACAGCTTAGCAGGGAACTTCCTTTCAACTTCCTTCTTCATGGAAAGGCAAAGAGTTTGCTGTGAAAGAACAAAATCACTGCTTTTCCTTCCCCCAATACAAGCATTATTTGGAGCTTATAACATTTGCCTTTATTTACTTTTCCCTAAAAAAAAAAAAAATTGTTGAAATGTCCCTTTGGATATTCTAGTAAAACTACAACCATAGTAACAAAATATCCTGCCTTTCAATAGCATACAGCCGTCAGGCAACCAGTAAATATAGTATTGATATTTAGCAGATCTGTTTGTAGGGTTGTCAGATTAAGCAAATAAAAATATATGATGCTCAGTTTAAAGTGCATTTCAGATAAACAACATCTTTTATATAAATATATCCAATGCAATATTTGCTTGACTAAAAGAATCACTGTGAGCCCTGACTTTGCCAACTTCTATGCAGCTTAGGAAACTTAGGTATGGAAAACCAGCTTTATGTTAGTAAGAATAGCCTCCAGTTCTAGGCCTAAGTAAATATAGGGGTTATATGCCTCATTCTCCAGGGGAAATAGAAAGTAGCTTCTTGGGGAAAAGATTGCCTAGCCTCTTGGTAACAAGTCAGAAAAACCATAGTTGGTCACTCACTCCTCAGAGAGTAGAGCCTCTATAGCAATTCACTTCCAAAGCCTAAAACTGAAGTGGAAATTGAGAGGAGAGAGGCCTTTTAGGACAGTAGTCTTCAAATATTTTTATTAATGTGCTCTCTAAAAGAATGTTTTAAAATGATATACTCTCTTGAATATTTTTAAATGATGCCTTAAATTGTATAAAAAATTTTAAGCATGTATACTATAAAGGATACATTTTCAGTGTATCCTTTACAGTATACATGTATACTGTAAAGGATACATTTTCAGTATATCGTTTATAGTATACATGCCATACACACACAAACAAACACATATTATATATAATATAGTTTATAACCTAGCTTATTGAAGATTTTTACTAAAATTGGCTTATGGAACATATACATTTCAAATAACTATTAAATCAAAAAGACTAAATTTTAAAATGTTAGAATTTTTTTCTAAATATCAGAATATTTTAGTGTTTGTAAGACTATGCGTGATTTTTTCCATCAACTTTGCTGTATTTTATAAATTTTTTATAAAGTTTTTAAATTGACACGTAATAATTGTACATATTTATGGCATATATAGTAATTTTTCCATACATGTAATGTATAGTGATCAGATGATGGTAATTAGCATCTCCATCATTTCAAACATGTATCATTTCTTTGTGTTGGAGACATTCAGTATCCTCCTTGATATAGTTTGGATATTTGTCCTCTCCAAATCTTATGTTAAAATGTGACCCCCAGTGTTGGGTGGGGGTCTGGTAGGAAGTGTTTGGGTCGTGGGGGAGGATCCTTCATGAATGACTTGGTACCCTGCCCATGGTAATGAGTTGCCACAAGATCTGGTTGTTAAAAAAGGTCTGGGACCCCCACCACTACCTCTCTTGCTCCCCCTCTCTTGTTCCCTCTCTCGCCATGTGATATGCTGTTGCCATCATTGTAAGCTCCCCGAGGCCTCACCAGAAGCCAAGCAGATGCTGGTGCCATGCTTGTACAGCCTGCGGAACTGTGAGCCAAATAAACCACTTTCCTTTATAGATTACGCAGCCTTGGGTATTTCTTTATAGCAATGCAAAATGGGCTAACACATTCCTTCTAACTATTTGAAACTTTATATTAACTATAATTTTCCTACAGTGTTATAGAACACTAGTCTTATTTCTCCTGTCTTTAATTTTGTATCCTCTAATGTCTCCCCCATCCTTCTCTTCTCCCTGCCCTTCCTAGACTCTAATATCCTCTGTTTTACTTTTTACTTTCATGAAATCAACTTTTTTTAGTTTCCATATAGGATTGAGAACATAAGGTGTTTACTTTTCTGTTCCTGACTCATTTTACTTAATATCCTCCAGTTCCATCTGTGTTGTTGCCAATGACAGGAGTTCATTCTTTTTCATGGCAGAATAATGTTCCATGGTGTTTTTACAGCATATCTTCATCTATTCATCTGTTGTTAGACAACTAGGTTGATTTCATATCTTGGCTATTATGAATTGTGTTACAGTAAACATGGAGGTGCAGATGTCTCTTTGATATATTGATTTCCTTTCATTTGGATTAATGCCCAGTAGTAAGATTCCTGGATCATATGGTAGTTCTATTTGTAGTTTTTTGAGAAACCTCCATACTGTTCTCCATAAATATACTTTTGTTGAAACCTCAGAGCTTCATATTTAATTCATTCTATTTGTAAGTATCTTACATATTACCTAATTGGCAAAAACAGTCCCCATTATTATAAGCCAAATCAGAAAAAAAAAATTCTTAAAACATTCAAATATATCCGAGATCGTGCCACTGGACTCCAGCCTGGGTGACAGAGCGAGACTGTCTCAAAAAAAAAAAATCTAATATACATGTTACTGCGGGTCTTGGTGACAACCATTTCTGAAGTATAATTCTTAAATAAATAGAAAGAGAAGGAAGAACTTTCATGAAATCTTGCCGAGTTTGTCTTCTAGATGAAATGAAACATCATTCTCTTAATGTTTCTTAATATTTCTTACCGAGATGCATTGCCCTTTTTATATTTCTTACCTATTGCCCCTTTTGCTTTTTTCTCAAGGCCCATCTTTTAGGAGCTAGTACTTTTCAAACTGTACCCTTATTATTACTTGCCATATGGCCCTCTCCTCTGGGTTTTTAATCTGGAACCCTGCACCATAGTAAGATTTAGGATGAGTGGTGTTTGGAGTTACAGTGACCACACTATTGAATACAATGTTTGTAGATGGGGTTGAATTATAAAACAAGGGGTTAGTCCCAGAAGGAGCTCCCAATAGATCAGGCACCCAAGTGGCAAGATTTCGTGAAAGTTCTTCCTTTAGCACCTCAAGCACTAAAACTGCAAGGACAACTGGAGTAAAAGAAATCTTAAATGTTTCTCTTAAAAAGATCTAAAGTGGCTAAGTGGCTATCACCAGTGCCTGGCAATATTGATGCTCACTAAATGTTAAATAAATCCCCAAGGACTGTTGATGAGCTAGATGCCTAAAAGAAAGGCATGACAAGGAAATATTGGGCTACACCAGCAGAGGATAGTGTAGTCAATAGGGACTCTACAATGACTGTCACCAGGAGATGAGATGAGATGGTAGAGATGGGATATTGCCATAAGAGCAAAGGGACCTGGGTGGCAGAGGTCAGTGCAGCTGGCTAACTGAGTACTACTCTGGAACATGCTGAAGATTTTTTATCCTGTGAATGAAATATTGAAAAAATAGACTGTTGTTATTATATCTAATGAACATTTCCAACTTTTTTTTTGAGACAAGAGTCTCACTCTGTCTCCCAGCCTAGAGTACAGTGGTGTGATCTCGGCTCACTGCAGCCTTGACCTCCCAAGCTCAGGTGCTCCTCCCACCTCAGCCTCACAAGTAGCTGGGATTACAGGTGCAAGCCAGCATTCCTGGCATTTTTTTGTATTTTTGTATTTGTATTTTTTGTAAAGACATGGGATTTTGCCATATTGCCCAGGCCATGAATCTTTCTAACTTTTAATAAAACTTCATTCAAACTTTGTAAGCAATGTTTTTGCAAGACAGGTCATTAATAACAGAACGTTTCTATCAACACAAACACTGATAGCAAGGTGATTTTTCTAAGGTTCTCCGTGGATTTCAAATCAAATGATTGACTTTGATTTATCAAATGGTTTATATTAGTTCATTCTCACATTACTATAAAGAACTACCTGAGAGTGGGTAATTTATAAAGAAAAGAGGTTTAATTAACTCACAGTTCCATGGGTTGCACAGGAAGCATGGCTGGGGAGGCCTCAGGAAACTGACAATCATAGCAGAAGGCAAAGGGGAAGCAGGCACGTTTTACATGGCTGGAGAAGGAGGAAGAGAGAGAAGGGAAATGTGCCACACACTTTTAAACAACCAGATCTTGTGAGAACTCACTCACTAACATGAGAACAGCAATGGAGAGGTCTGCCCCCATGATCCAATCACCTCCAATTAGACCCCTCCTCCAACATTGGGAAGTACAATTTGACATGAGATTTGGGTGGGGACACAAATCCAAACCATATCATGGTTGATAATTTTTCTTATTTGTATCTTATCTTTCTAACCAGAATCTACACTATTACACTCTGTTTATTTGTTTGTTTGTGTCAGAGTTTCACTCTTGTTGCCCAGGCTGGAGTGCAATGGTGTGATCTCGGCTCACTGCAACCTCTGCCTCCCGAGTTCAAGCAATTCCCCTGCCTCAGCCTCCCAAGTTGGGATTACAGGCACCCTCCACCACATCCGGCTAATTTTTTGTATCTTTATTAGAGACAGGTTTTCACCATGTTGGCCAGGCTGGTCTCGAACTCCCGACCTCAAGTGATCCACCCACCTTGGCCTCCCAAAGTGCTGGGATTATAGGTGTAAGCCACTGTGCCCGGTCAGGAAATAACACTCTTTTATATCCACTATGATATCAACTTGGTTCTTCACATTCCAGGCAAATGTAACATAAATATATATGAATACACACACATACATACACTACTTCTCATCTGCCTACCTTTCAACTGGATGCACAAATTATCTTCTCCATTTCATCATTTTTCAAACAGTTCCCCAACATGGTCCTGTAGGGCAAAATCAGGAGAGCATTAAGGCTGGGTAAAGATGGGGGTTAAGTCTCTGCTTTGGGTTGAAGTATAACAGTATGATAGTAAATGATACCCTGAATCCTGAATCATTCCTGAAGTCTCTTTTGTTTTGAGATACCAGTGTTATTTTTCTTTAGCATTTGTGAGAATAATGAGCTGACTCCATTTGTGACATAAAAGGAGAAAAACTAAGCAAATGCTGCAAGAGAGGTATTTAATCAATAGATTCACAAAAACCAACATTATAATAAAGCTGTACAAATATTTAGCTAAATTGCAAAACTGTTATGATTGTTCCCTGCATGCAACTTGGCATTATAACAAACCACAAGAAAAACCATGTCTTTGTGAACAAATGAACATCAAATGAGTAAGACTATACAAGGTTATCTGCTAGCTCTAACACAATTGTTTACTTGAATTTTTCATGAAGTCTGTTTAATTAAATATGCTTGATATCTTGGGTTGCCTATCATCTTTTTTTTAGGGCTGTGAATGTTTCATATTTGATAGCTATGTACAGCATGTTAAGCTCTTCTGAAAATAAGGCTTGGAAGAGTATTTTGACTGCTTATGAATGATTGATTTTATTGTGAGTACTGTGAGACCATTTGACAAATGTTCTTCTGTCCAGTCACCTTTATCTCCTAAACTATTTTAAAGGAATAAATGGGACCTCCACAAACTGTGGGATCACAAAAGCCTAGTAACTTAATAATATATATTGAATGTAATTTACTGTATATACTGATATAGGGCTTAGAAGGACAGAGAAAAAAGTTATATAGAATGTTTCTGTTCTAACAGCAATATGATGATTTCGAAAGTCAAGAAGTAATTATTCTGTTGCTTTTTTTTTTTTTTAGCTTTCCTTATCATTATGTACATAGCCACAGTAAACCTAGGAAGTCTTTTACCCTCACTGTGGTCAATTTTTCATTTGGAACCCTGGTTACTTGTATCATGTTGAGCCAATCACTTTCTTTTCTTTGTTCTTTCACTTGGCTTTTAATTGATATATGCTACCATGCAACATATATTTTTAAGTTTTTGTTTGTTTGTTTGTTCTTGAAAGCTTAAATTATTCTTAAAACAAGATGGGGCATATAAACTTACATGTGTATGAAGCATGAGAATCTTACCATTTCTCTTTTCCGGTTCCCTTACAGCCAGTTATATTTTGTTAGAATTTTCTAAAACTTACTCAGTAAATACCAAGTTGGGCATATTGGCTTTGTGCACAATAGTGCCTTATATATTTCATTCAGTTTCTTTACAAAATAAATATTGAGAATCTACCATGCTTAGTCATTTAGCATCCTGAAGGATGGAAACAAGTATAATTTTTTTTTTTTCTTTTGAGATGGAGTCTCACTCTGTCACCCAGGCTGCAGTGCAGTGGAGCGATTTCGGCTCACTGCAACCCCCGCTTCCCGAGTTCAAGCGATTCTCATGCCTCAGCCTCCCAAGTCAAATAGCTGGGACCAGGCAAGTGCCAACACGAGCAGCTCATTTTTGTATTTCTGGTAGAGACAGGGTTTCGCCATGTTGGCAGGTCTCGAACTGACCTCAGGTGATCCACCTGCTTTGGCCTCCCAGAGTGCTGGGATCACAGGCGTGAGCCACCGTGCCTGGCCTACAAGTATGATATTTTAAAATGTGGTTAGGAAGAGAGATTATATAATAAAAAGTCACTAATCTATATTAAATAAACAATTAGGGTTGCAGACAATGCTATAAGAATACAAAGGGTAATCAGTGGTTGCTCAATTAATCAAGAAACTTTATTTTTCTTATTGAACTTCAGACTAATAATATCATTTTAATTGTCATATTATTTTTTAATTTTTTTAATTATAAAAAAATAACTTTCTTTTTCACCTTCCACTATCTGACCAAGGATAATTGTCATAATTATTAAGTTCAATAAATTTCTGAGTCATTGGCCTAGTATTGAAGTATAATTTTCAAAAAATGTTAAAGTAATTCTCACACAAATATAGATATTTGTCATAGATATATTGTCATTAACAAGGGAGCCAGTAAGATGATAAAGCTCCTTCAAAGACCATTTTGAGAAACTGTTTACTTTCAGGCATTTTGGAGGCCAGGCGTGGTTAAGTGGGATGTTAAATACAAACTGCTCAATGTCCTACAGGACAGTTAAACCATATCCTTTGTAGATGCCATTTCTATCAAATAAAAATCTGTAAGTTAGCATGTTATTCACAGTACCTGGACTCTAATCAGATAGTAATATAGCAAAGTTAGTCACAGGTACATTCACTTTATAAAACAATCCCTGGGTGGGCCTTATATACAACATTCTATATTATATTGGATAGTCATACTGTTTCATCCCGATTTCCAAGTTTTGGATAATTTTTTTAACACTAGTTTACCCTCTTGGTTGCTATAAGTAAATCACACAATTGCTTGACCTCATTTTTCTTGCTATTAAAAGAAATTCAAGATTTATTTTTCTCACAATGGGGTTAATGAACTAATGTGCAAATCATCTTGAAAAGGTAACATACTTTTTAATTACTAATTATTACTGCTGTCCCACTCAATATTCTTCAATAAATATTTACATTTTATATAGGATTGTTTATCTTTTTTCTGGTATGTTTCTAGACGTTAGGATCTGGCTCCTATTTGAATTGTAGGTACTTTTGTACATTCTGATTCATGGTAGGCATCAAATAAATGTTTGCTGAATAAATGTCTGATCTTTGTTAATAAGGAGTACATGGTGTTCAAACCCACCTACTCATGACTTTTTAAAAATTATGACCATGAATGCAATGGTTTTCCTCCTTAAATGATCATCTGTGTTCTTTATTCCTAGGCCTTCTTTGTAAAAAACACTAAGTTAGCCCTGAGATGTATTTTCAATTTAGGAGTCACACATATCTTTGGTGGTAAAGTGGGGTGTTAACTCTTTTTTATTAAAAGCCTTTTAATATATTTTATTCATCAAATGTAAATAATTATCAATCCACCTATATTTTTCATTAGCCATTTATGGCAACTAGGGAGTAAATACCTTTCACAATTAAGAATCAAATTATTAATCTTTTAGTTCTCAAGTATGTCTAAATTGATGAAGCTGACTGAAGAATGTAAGCTTAGAGAAGCCATCTCTTGAACAACATTTAGACCTAAGCCTCAGTTGCAACCAGAGCCGTTCCTTTTCCTATTGCTGGAGGAAAGTGATCCTCCAGGAGAAAGGGGTCTCCATTCACCCATCAACATGTTGTTATTACTCATTGTGTCCTGAGGATCAGCAGCATGGACAACATGTTGTGATTTTTTTCATTTAATTTGGTCTTGAACTCTGTCTCTGGAGAATGGCTATAAATTGTAGCCCTGCCCGGACAGCATGGGTTGATCTTTACAGTGAACCTTTCACAGAATGCCTTTTTTTTTTTTTTTTTTCTGAGACAGAGTCTCACTCTGTCCCCAGGCTGGAGTGCAGTGGTGTGATCTCGGCTCACTGCAACCTCTGCCTCTTGGGTTCAAGCAGTTCTCCTCCTTCAGCCTCCTGAGTAGCTGAGACTACAGGCACGCACCACCACACCCAGCTAATTTTTGTATTTTTAATACAGACGGGGTTTCATCATGTTGGCCAGGATTGTCTCGATCTCCTGACCTTGTGATCCAACCACCTCGGCCTCCCAAAGTGCTGGGATTAGAGGCATGAGCCACCACACCAGGCCCACAGGATACTTCTTTGTCCTAGTGAATGGCCTAATGTCCAAGTGTCCAACATGTGACCAAGTACCCCTTTCACAGGAACTTGTTTATACTGGCAGACACCCTTGTGACTCTTGTCTGATCTGTGTCCAGTTTATTCTAATCAAGATAGCCACCCTCTAAGAGAGTTGGGCCTGGATATGCTCATCAAGTAAGACACAGAGGAGGCAGCACAATAGAACACACAAGACAACAGAAGCAGAATATTACTCACAGATCCAGGAGAAGAAGATAACATGCCTCCCTGGGCCAACAGAAAACAGGTAGGGAGCAGGAGAGAGATAAGGGCCTGTGGCCCAAAGCCTGTATTGGAGTCTAAGGTGCTACCCAAGCTGGTTGCTCAAGGGGAATTCTAATTGGTGAATTTAAAGCAAGCAGGCATTGGCTCCATGGAGTCACACTGTGACTGAGAGGTGGTCACTGTGGCATATATGCACAGTCCACGCAGGGTGTGAAGTCTGTGGGGCAAGTAAAGTCAGTTGTATCTAGCTGTACCACAAAGACGTGGTCACCAGGAGGTGGTTACAAAAGGCAGACATCTGGATCCATCAATCTGAGGAAGTGGGAAAAAGAAGAAAACTAGAAACTGGATCAAGGGTGACCAAGTCCTGCTTTTGGTATGAGAAAGTCCAACTTATACTCAAAACAGATACTGAGGCAACATAAAACTATAAGAATTCACTACATAGCAACTGGAAGCTTAATAAAAATGTAGCACCCCAGACCTCACTCCAGCCCTACTAGATCAGAATCAACTTTTTTATTTTAATGCCAGTAGATTCATCATGTACATTGACGTTTGAGAAGTATTGGTCTAGCTCCTAGATTATGTTATACTACTAGTCCATGGACAATACTCCTGAATAACAGGGTCAGAGAAAAGAGCAGAAGGCCATGAGTCAACAGTCTTATGTCTGGATATGATTCTGCCATTGTACATTGTATTATCTTGGAGAAGTAACTTAATACACGTAAGCCTCAGTTTTCTCATTTGTAAAATATTGAGGTCAAATTTTATTAGTTTTAAGATCCTATCTAGTCTTTCTCTATGAAAGCATTAACATCTTTTTTTCTGATTTATTCACTTGAATTTAAAACAACAAAAATAACTCTGTAGACCTTCATAGCTGTGGTTGTTTTTTAATTCAAATATCATTAAGACTGTTTATGTGACATAAGTTGTATAATATTTTCACTGTTGATAGAGATGGCATTACATAAATAAAAAGAAAAGGCACTGAGCCAGGACCGAGTTTAAATTCTGGTTGTGCCCCTTGCTGGGTTTAAAAGATGACACATGATTAACTTTCAGAGATACGTATGAACTTCATAAAACTTAAAATCTGACAGGCATGGGCCTTACAAATCCCAAATGCCTATATGTCTGATTCCTACAAAATGTTAACATTCTCCCACTGATAAGATATAGGAATAGGTGCAATAAAAATTCATTT
Source organism: Pan troglodytes (assembly GCF_028858775.2). NCBI lineage: Eukaryota > Metazoa > Chordata > Mammalia > Primates > Hominidae > Pan > Pan troglodytes. The sequence continues at coordinate 104,245,104 of NC_072404.2, forward strand.
TATAATAATCATTTTATGGATACCAGATATAAAAAGAAAGGCAAAAACATGTTGTAGAAAATGATACTGAAGGCAAACCCAGGATGTAAGTCTTAGACAGCTCATGCTGCCATAACAAAATACCACAGACTAGGTGGCCTAAACAATAGAAATTTATTTCTCACAGTTCTGGAAGTTGGGAAGTTCAAGATCAGGATGCCAGAATGGCCTGGTTCTGATGAAGGCCCTCCTCCTGGCTTGCAGACAGCCTGCCTTTTGCTATATCTTTGCAGGATGGAGAGAGGATGCTCTAGTGTCTCTTCCTCTTCCTTTAAGGGAACTAATCATATCATGGTGGCATTACCTGCATGATCTCATCTAAACCTAATTACCTCCCAAAGCCTCCACCTCGTAATACTATCAATTGGGGGTTACAGCTTCAACATATGAATGAATCTGAGGGAGACACAAGCATGCAGTCCATGCAGTGGGTATTTAAACCCAATCCTCAGAACTTGGGCAAAGGATGAGAGAAGGAGGGCCATGCGTATTCCTCTGAGTTTTCTTTGATGTCTGAAAGTACAGAAAATGTTGTATGCTTTCCAAGTTAGCAGGCTGCTGTGATACATTTCAATGACAGATTTTTCATTTAGTTCATTTGGTGTGACTTCTGGGAATATGCATTTTTATCAGTCATTCCAACTGATTCTGACTCAATCTTTGGACTACACTTTGAGAAACACTGAGGCCAAGTGTGGTGGCTCACACCTATAATTCTACTACTTTGGGAGACCAAGGTGGGAGGATCACTTGAACCCAGGAGTTCAAGACCAGCCTAGGCAATATAGCGAGACCTCATCTCTGTTTTTAAAAATAAAAAATAAAATTTTTTTTTAAAACAAGGGAGAAACACTGGATTAGACAATCTGTGAGGTCATTTAAATATCTAAAATGCTGATTATAAAAGTCTAGGAATTCATTAGAATTCCATCTGATTTACATGTCTACTAGTGCATATTATCAAAGAAAAACAGCACTACCTGTGAGTTATCATGATTATGTGAGGAAGATTAATATATAACATTTAGGGCCAGGTGCGGTGGCTCACCCCTGTAATCCCAGCACTTTGGGAGGCCAAGGCAGGTGGATCACCTGAGGTCAGGAGTTCAAGACCAGCCTGGCCAACATGGTGAAACCCCATCTCTGCTAAAAATACAAAAATCAGCTGGGCTCGGTGGCTCGTGCCTGTAATCCCAGCTACTTGGGAGGCTGAGGCAGGAGAATTGCTTGAGCCCAGGAGGCGGAGGTTGCAGTGGGCTGAGGTTGCACCATTGTACTCCAGCCTGGGCAACAGAGCAAGACTCCATCTCAAAAAATATATATAATATATATACATATATATACACACATACATACACACACACATATATATACACACACATATGTATATATATGTGTATATATGTGTGTGTGTATATATGTGTGTGTGTATGTATGTGTGTGTGTATATATATATATAACATTTAGGATTATTTTTTAAAAACTAAAATAACTTAAGATCTCTTTTTATTCTTTGTTCAGCACAATAAATTTATTTTGCCCAGGGAAGAATAGGTATGAAATATTAATAGATCCTTGTTTTTATACTTTCCCCTTTTTTTCTTATTTTTCTTATTTATTCATGTATTCTCTGGGATAATAAAAATACAACTTCACCTAATTCCTGCATGACTAGTATCCCTGGTAAATATTCATGTGTACTTTTTATACTAGTCATTATTTTTTCCTACATTTTTAAATTCAATTTTATAAAGTAGTCTCGGCACAGTGTAAGTAGTTTAGTTCAAATTGCTTCTAATTAGAGTATGAGCCTCATTTGCTTTCTTATAATGCCCTTGAGCTGTTCAGTTCCATTAGTGTTTTAAAAGAATGGGCCACCATAGAGGAAAAAATCAGAGCATCTGACTTCTATAATCTTGTACAGTCTGTAAAGCTACTTTGCTACTCAAATAAGAAGAGCTTTTTTGTTTATTTGTATTTCATTCCACTTTTCTGGGAATATGTGCCAACCATTAATAATTTACAAGACACATAGGCTGGATCAATAGACCAATATGTACTCAGTGATGTCTTCCTTTTGCTCTGCTTCTTAATACAACAAGAAATAAGATTTCTTGGAGTAGTTGCCACCTCTATTATCAAGAGCTCTTGGCCAATTTCCAGGTCAAGGCCTATTAAATGAAGCTTCTGAGAAGCCAAACAATTTAAATACCCTGGAGTTAAATTAAGAAGCTCTATTCAAGTAGGCATCAGCAAAGGTGATAGTACTTCCACAATTCTATTAACAATTTATGAATTCTCAGCAAATGTTGATGAGTTAATTCAATCACCATGGTTAAAACAAACGGTGCTTAGATTCTGCTAGTTTTTCTTCTTCACAAAATTTAATTTGCCTTTTTTTAATGAAAGATATTAAGGAGAAAAAAAAGGACTTTGGAATTTAATTGGGCTGGTTGGCATCCCAGGCTCACTATTAATAGCTTTAGGGAGATTATGTAACCTCTCTGAGAATCTGTTTTGTTGTTTTGTTTTCCACAAAGTGGTAAAATACAGTGTAACTCATGGAAGTATTGCAGAAATTGACATGAGAGCCAATGTAACATACTTAGTACAGTGCCCAGCATCTGCATTATCCTTAATAAATGGTAGTTATTATTTAGCAGGAAGCCAACTAGTGATGTTGGTGAACCTACATGCCTTTCGTTCCTCACTCCCTCCTTATCCCTTTTATTGTTTCTCTCCAAATTACAGCAGGTGCTTCCATATCATCTCATTCCCCCGATACCCAGGGCACTACCACTTCCATACCTATCCCAGGTATCTGATAACCACGTGACCTGGGGTCCAGTATTTCCACATTTCCTGGCCTTGCTCTTCCTGTTGGGTAATATTTTCTTAGAATGTCCTGATTCTGGCCGGGCGTGGTGGCTCACGCCTATAATCCCAACACTTTGGGAGGCCGAGGTGGGCAGATCACGAGGTCAGGAGACAGAGACCATCCTGGCTAACACGATGAAACCCCATCCCTACTAAAACTACAAATATTAGCCAGGGCTGGTGGCACGTGCCTGTAGTCCCAGCTACTCAGGAGGCTGAGGCAGGAGAATCACTTGAACCCGGGAAGCGGAGGTTGCAGTAATAATAAAATAATAGGGCCAGGCGTGGTGGCTCACGCCTGTAATCCCAGCACTTTGGGAGGCTGAGGCGGGAGGATCACAAGGTCAGGAGATCGAGACCATCCTGGCTAACAAGGTGAAACCCCGTCTCTACTAAAAATACAAAAAAATTAGCCGGGAGTGGTGGCGGGCGCCTGTAGTCCCAGCTACTGGGGAGGCTGAGGCAGGAGAATGGTGTGAACCTGGGAGGCACAGCTTGCAGTGAGCAGAGATCACGCCACTGCACTCCAGCCTGGGGGACAGAGTGAGACTCCGTCTCAAAATAATAATAATAATTAAAATGAAAATAAGGACCTTATAATATGTATTAAAAATTTAGTCACGAGTAAAACATAGTAATATAAATGCACTGGTTTATAAGAAGATGGTTGGATCCTGATATGGTTTGGATCTGTGTCCCTACCAAATCTCATGTTGAAATGTAATCCCCAGTGTTGGAGGTGGGGCCTGGTGGGAGGTGTTTGAGCAGGTCCCTCATGGCTTGGTGCTGTCCTAGCAATAGTGAGTGACTACTCATGAGATCTGGTTGTTGTAAAGTGTGGCACATACCCCGCCCCACCTCCTTGCTCCCACTCTTGCCATGTGAGATGCCTGCCACACTTCGCCTTCTGCTGTGATTGTAAGCTTCCTGAGGCCTTACCAGAAGCAGTTGCCAGCACTATGCTACCTGTACAGCCTGCAGAACCATCTGCCAATTAAACCTCTCTTCTTATAAATTCGTCAGCCTCATGTATTTCTTTATAACAATGCAAGAACATGCTAACACAAGTCAAAATTATATACCTGACAAAATGAAATAAAACTGAAAAAAAATAAGATTTTTTTTCTTCTAACAGGTAATCTTATGAAGCCTTTGAACCAAATTTTGGGTGAAGAAATTTGAGTCAGTTACTAATATACTGGATTGGACAATGCATCGTTAACTATGAAAATGTGACTGAATTATGTGAGGAGGCTCAAAAGATAAGAATCATTCTAACAAGGTCTGTACCATATTTTCTTGCTCTCAATTCTTCATTTTTGAAGAGTGTTACCTTTCCTTTCAGTATAGGGAGGGTGCCTTTTATATGAGAGTTCCATCTTTTGCCTTTAAGAAACAGCACAAATGTCAAAGTGATTTTATTTTATATCTACTGTGTTTCAAGTGTCTTTACCTAAATAGTAAGAATGCCAGAATAGCTGAGGAGTTTTGGAAAAAGAGTTTAGCTTAGAGAGGGATGAGGGTGAGAAGGTGTAGAAAGGGTTCAGAGAAGAAAGAGTCTCAGCTAGCTTTCAGACAGTATTTAGCAGTGATGTAATCTTTGAGTCCTAAATGTGTTTTGAAAGCCTTGAGATACAGTTTGAGTTATGGGTCCTATTTGGACTGTATGATGTTATAGCTATGATCTTTTATTTTAGTTTTAAGAAAAACAGACTGACTGATCCCCATAGTGTTTGAATATGTCACCAGCTGGAGTCCCAGAAGCAGGGAATTATCTCGGCATGCCATTGAACTTTGAGAACCCAAGATATGGTTTGGATTTGTGTCCCTGCCCAAATCTCATGTCAAATTGTAATTTTCAGTGTTGGAGATAGGGCCTGGTGGAAGGTGATTTGATCATGAGGGCAGAGTTCTCATAAGTGGTTCAGCACCATACCCACTTGGTACTATATAGTGAGTGAGTTATCGGGAGATGTGGTTGTTTAAAAGTGTGTAGCACCTCCCCCCTCTCTCTTCCTCCTGCTCTAGCCATGTAAGGCCTGCCTGCTTCCCCTTTGCCTTTTGCCATGATTGAAAGTTTCCTGAGGCTGTTATGCTTTCTGTACGGCCTGCAGAACCATGAGCCAATTAAACCTCTTTTCTTGGTTGTAGGTGAGGCCAAATGCAACAACTTATCCTTCACCATAGAAGGAATTTTTTTTGAGGTTTATTTGAATCGATTGGCATTTTTTAAAAATATCAATAGGTTTTGGGGAACAGGTGGTGTTTGGTTACATGAATCAGTTCTTTAGTGATGATTTCTGAGAGTTTGGTGTATCCGTCACCCAAGCAGTATACACTGTACCCAATGTGTAGTCTTTTATCCTCAGCCCTGCTTCCACCCTTTCCTCTGAGTCCCCAAAGTCCATTGTTTTATTCTTATGCCTGTGCGTCCTCATAGCTTAGCTCTGAGTTATGAGCGAGAACATATGATGTTTAGTTTTCCATTCCTGAGTTACTTCACTTAGAATAATGGTCTCCAGTTCCATCCAGGTTGCTGCAAATGCCATAATTACTTTTCTTTTTTTGAGACAGAGTCTCACTCTATCGCCCAGGCTGGAGTGCAGTGGCTCGATCTCGGCTCACTGCAAACTCCGCCCCCGGGTTCACGCCATTCTCCTGCCTCAGCCTCCCGAGTAGCTGGGACTACAGGTACCTGCCACAATGCCCGGCTAATTTTTTTATTTTTATTTTTAGTAGAGACAGAGTTTCACTGTGTCAGCCAGGATGGTCTCGATCTCCTGACCTCGTGATCCGCCCGCCTCGGCCTCCCACAGTGCTGGGATTACAGGTATGAGCCACCGTGCCCGGCCAGCTACTTTTCTTTTTATGGCTGAGTAGTTATTTCATGAGATATATATGTATATCACATACCACATTTTTTTGGTTTGTTTTTGAGATGGAGTCTTGCTCTGTAGCCAAGCTGGAGTGCAGTGGCATGATCTCAGCTCACTGCAACCTCCGCCTCCAGGGTTCAAGCAATTCTCCCGCCTCAGCCTCCCAAGTAGCTGGGATTACAGGCACATGCCAACACACCCAGCTAATTTTTTTTATTTTAGTAGAGACAGGACTTCACCATGTTGGCCAGGATGGTTTTGATCTCCTGACCTCGTGATCTGCCCTCCTCGGCCTCCCAAAGTGCTGGGATTACAGGTGTGAGCCACCGCACTTGGCCACCACATACCACATTTTCTTTATCCACTTATTGATTGATGGGCATTTGGGCTGGTTCCATATCTTTGCAATTGCGAATTGTGCTGCTATAAATATGCACATGCAAATATCTTTTTCATATAATGACTTACTTTCCTCTGGGAAGATACCTAGTAGTGGAATTGCTGGATCAAATGGCAGATCTACTTTTAGTTTTTTAAGGAATCTCTACACTGTTTTCCATAGTGTTTTTACAATTTTTCATTCCCACCAGCAGTGTAAAAATGTTCCGTTTTCACCACATCCATGCCAACATCTATCATATTCGATTTTTTTATTATGACCATTCTGGCAGGAGTAAGATAGTATTGTGGTTTTAATTTGCATTTCTCTGATAATTAGCGATGTTAAGCATTTTTTCATGTTTTTTGGCTATTTATGTATCTTCTTTTGAGAATTGTCTATTCATGTCCTTAGCCCACTTTTTGATGTTTTTCTTTTTGTTTTTGTTTTTTTCTTGCTGATTTATTTGAGTCCCTTGTAGATTCTGGATATAAGTCTTTTGTCAGAGGTATGGATTGTGATGATTTTCTGCCACTCTGTGGGTTATCTGTTTACTCTGCTGATTATTTCTTTTGCTATGCAGAAGCTTTTTAGTTTAATTAAGTCCATTCTATTTATCTTTCTCTTTGTTGCATCTGCTTTTGGGTTCTTGGTCACAGTCTTTGCCTAAGCCACTGTCAAGAAGGATTTTTCCGAGGTTATTTTTTAGAATTTTTACAGTTTCAGGTCTTAAGTTTAAGCCTTTGATCCGTCTTGAGTTAATTTTTGTATAAGGTGAGAGAGGAGGATTCAGTTTCATTCTCCTACATGTGACTTGCCAATTATCCCAGCACCATTTGTTGAATTAGTGTCCTTTCCCCACTTTATGCTTTTGTTTGCTTTGTCAAAGATCCGTTGACTGTAGGTATTTGGCTTTATATCTGGGTTCCCTATTCTGTTCCACTGGTCTATATGCCTGTTTTTAGACCAGTACCATGCTGTTTTGGTGACTATGCCCGTACAGTATTGTTTGAAGTCAGGTAATCTAATGCCTCCAGATTTGTTCTTTTTGCTTCGTATTGCTTTGGCTGTGCAGGCTCTTTTTTCATTCCATATGAATTGTAGAATTGTTTTTCTAGTTCTGTGAAGAATTATGGTGGTATTTTGATGGGAATTTTGCATTAAATGTGTAGATTGCTTTTGGCAGTATGGTCATTTTCACAATATTGATTCTACTCATCAATGAGTATGGGATGTATTTCCATTTGTTTGTGTTGTCTATGATTTCTTTCGGCAGCATTTTGTAGTTTTCCTTGTAGAGGTCTTTTACCTTCTTGGTTAGGTATATTATTATTTTATTTTATTTTATTTTTTCAGCTGTAGTAAAAGGGGTTGAGTTCTTGATTTGATTCTCAGCTTGGTTGCTGTTGGTGGATAGCAGGGCTACTGTTGGTGGATAGCAGGACTAATGCGTACATTAATTTTGTATCTGAAACTTTGCTGAATTCATTTACCAAATTCTAGAAGGTTTTTGGATGAGTCTTTAGGGTTTTCTATACGATCCTGTCATCAGCAAACAGTAACAGTTTGACTTCCTCTTTACCAGTTTGGATGCCCTTTATTTCTTTCTCTTGTCTGATTGCTCTGGCTAGCACTTCAGCACTATGTTGAATAGAAGTGGGGAAAGTGGGCATCCTTGTCTTGTTCCAGTTCTCAGAGGAAATGTTTTCAACTTTTCCCTGTTCAGTATAATGTTGTCATAGATGGCTCTTATTATGTTAAGGTATGTCTCTTCTATGTCAGTTTTGCAGAGGGTTTTAATCATAAAGTGATGCTGGATTTTGTCAAATACTTTTTATGCATCTATTGAGATGATCATGTGATTTTTGTTTTTAATAGTTTGTGTGGTTTATCACATCTATTGACTTGAGCATGTTAAACCATCCCTGCATCCCTAGTATGAAACCCAGTTGATCATGGTGGATTATCTTTTTGATATGCTGTTGAATTTGGTTAGCTAGTATTTTGTCAAGGATTTTTGCATCTATATTTATTAGGGATGTTGGTCTGTAGTTTTCTTTTTTGTGCTATGTCCATTTCTGGTTTTGGTATTAGGGTGATACTGGCTTCATAGAATGATTTAGGGAGTATTCCCTCTTTCTCTGTCTTTTGGAATAGTGTCAATTGAATTGGTACCAATTCTTCTTTGAATGTCTGATAGAATTTGGCTGTGATTCCATCTCGCACTGGACTTTTTTTTCTTAACTTTTAAATTACTATTTCAGTCTCACTGCTTGTTATTGGTCTGTTCAGAGTTTCTATTTCTTCATGGTTTAATCTAGGAGGGTTGTATATTTCCAGAAGTTATCCATCTCCTCTAGGTTTTATAGTTTATACACATAAAGGTGTTCATAGTAGCCTCGAATGATCTTTTGTATTTCTGTGATATTGGTTGTAATAGCTCTCATGTCATTTGTAATTGAGCTTATTTGGATCTTCTCCTTCTCTTGGTTAATCTTGCTAATGGTCTATCAATTTTATTTATGTTTTCAAAGAACTGTTTTTTGTTTCATTTATTGTTTGTATTTTTGTTTGTTTCAATTTCATTTAGTTGTGCTCTAATCTTTGTTATTTATTTTCTTCTCCTGGGTTAGGTTTTGGATTGATCTTGATTCTCCAGTTCCATGAGGTGTGACCTTAGATTGTCTATTTGTGCTCGTTCAGACTTTTTGATGTAGGCATTCAATGCTATGAACTTTCCTCTTAGCACCATCTGTATTAGTCCATTTTCACACTGCTGATAAAGACATACCTGAGACTGTGAAATTTATAAAAGAAAGAGGTTTAATGGGCTTACAGTTCCACATGAATGGGAAGCCCTCACAATCGTGGGAGAAGGTGAAAGGCACATCTCACATGAGGGCAGACAAGAGAAGAGAGAAGAGAGCTTGTGCAGGGAAAGTCTCCTTTTAAAATCATCAGACCTTGTGAGACTTATTCACTATCATGAGAACAGCACAGCAAAGACCTGCCCCCATGATTCTGTGAGTTATCTCCCACTGGGTCCCTCTCACAACACATAGAAATTCAAGATGAGATTTTAGTGGAGACACAGCCAAACCATATCACTGTCTTTGCAGTATCCCAGAGGTTTTGATAGGATGTGTCACTATTATCATTCAGTTCAAAAGTCTTCTAAATTTTCGTCTTGATTTCATTGTTGACCCAATGATCACTCAGGAGCAGGTTATTTAATTTCCATGTATTTGCATGGTTTTGAGAGTTTCTTTTGGAGTTGATTTCCAATTTTATTGCACTGTGGTCTGAGAGACCACACACTTGCTGTAATTTCAATTTTCTTAAATTGGTTGAGATTTGTTTTGTGGCCTATCACATGGTCTAGCACTTGGTCCATGTGCTAATGAATAGAATTCATATTCTGCAGTTGTTGGGTAGAATGTTCTGTAAATATATGTTAGGTCCATTTGTTTAGGGTATAGTTTAATTCCATTGTTTCTTTGTTAACTTTCTGTCTTCATGACCTGTCTACTGCTGTCAGTGGAGTATTAATGTACCCCACCATTATTGTGTTGCTGTCTACTTCATTTCTTAGGTCTAGTAGTAATTCTATAAATTTTTTATAAATTTATAAATTTAGTATTTTTAAATTTATAAAATTAAATAAATTTATAAAATTAGTAGTTTATAAATTTGGGAGCTCCCATGTTAGATTCATATATATTTAGGATTGCAATATTTTCCCATTGGATTAGTCCTTCTATTGTTAATGTCCCTGTTTGTCTTCTTTAACTGCTGTTGCTTTAAAATTTGTTTTGTCTGATATAAGAATAGCTACTCCCTTTTAGTGTCCATTTACATGTGATATCTTTTTCCATCCCTTCATCTTAAGTTTATGTGAGTCCTTAAGTGTCAGGTGAGTCTCTTAAAGACAGCACATACTTGGCTGGTGAATTCTTATCCATTCTGCCATTCTGTATCTTTTAAGTGGAGCATTTAGGCCATTTACATTCAATGTTAGTATTGAGATGTGAGATGCTATTCTATTCATCATGCTATTTGTTGCTTGAATACCTTTGGGTTTCTTTTTTTTTTTAATTGTGTTGTTGTTTTCTAAGTCCTGTGAGATTTGCGCTTTAAGGAGATTCTACTTTGGTGTATTTTGAAAATTTGTTTCAAGATTTAGAGCTCTCTTTAGCAGTTTTTGTCATGATGGCTTGGTAGTGGCAAATTCTCTCAGCATTTTTTTTGTCTGAAAAAGACTGTATCTTTCCTTCATTATGAAGCATGGTTTCACTGGATACAAAATTCTTAGCTGGTAATAGTTTTGTTTAAGGAGGCTAAAGATAGGACCACAATCATTTCCAGCTTGTAGGGTGTCTACTGAGAAATCTGCTGTTAATCTGATAGATTTTCTTCTACAGGTTACCTGATGCTTTTGCCTCACAGCTTTTAAGATTCTTTCCTTCATCTTGACTTTAGATAACTTTATGACTATGTGCTTAGGCGATGATCTTTTTGCAATAAATTTTTCAGGGCTTCTTTGAGCTTCTTATATTTGGATGTCTGGATCTCTAGCAAGGCCAGGAACTTTTCCTTAATTATTCCCTCAAATATGTTTTCCAAACTTTTAGATCTCTTAGGAACACCAATTATTCTTAGGTTTGGTCATTTAACATAATCCCAAACTTCTTAGAGGCTTTGTTCATTTTTTAAAATTCTTTTTTCTTTGTCTTTGTCGGATCGGGTTAATTCAAAAGCCTTGTCTTCAAGCTCTAAAGTTCTTTCTTCTACTTGTTCAATTCTATTGCTGAGACTTTCCAGTGCATTTTGCACTTCTCAAAGTGTGTCATTCATTTGCAGAAGTTGTGGCTGTTTTTTTATCTATGCTATCTATTTCACTGGAGATTTTTCCATTTATATCCTGTATCTGTTTTTGATTTCTTTACGTTGTACTTCACCTTTCTCTGGTGCTTTCTTGATTGGCTTATTAGTCAACTTTCTGAATTCTTTTTCTGGCTATTCAGATATTTCATCTTGGTTTGGATCCATCAATGGATGGTGAGCTAGTGTGATTTTTGGGGGGTGTTAAAGAACCTTGTTTTGTCGTATTACCAGAATTGTTTCTCTGGTTTCTTCTCATTTGGGCAGACTATGTTGAAGGGAAGATTTGGGACTCTAGGGCTGCTGTTCAGATTATTTTGTCCCACGGGGTGCTCTCTTGATGTGGTGCTCTCCCCTTTCCCCTAGAGATGGGGCTTCCTGAGAGCTGAACTGAAGTGATTGTTATTACTTTTTTTGGATTTAGCCACCCAGTGGAGCTACCGTGCTCTGGGCTGGCAGTGGGCAGGGCCATAGAGCTCCCAAGTTATTATGTTTTTAGTCTTAGGCTACCATGGCGGGTAGAGAAAGACCATCAGGTGGAGGCAAGGTTAGGCCTGTCTGAGCTCAGACTCTCCTTAGGTGGGGCTTGCTGTGGCTGCTCTGGGGATGAGGGTGTGGTTTCCAGGCCAATAAAGTTATATTCCCAGAGAGATTATGGCTGCCTCTGCTGCATTACATGTGTTGCCAGAAAAGTGGGAGAATGCCGGCAGCCACAGGCCTCACCCATCTCCTATACAGTCCAAGCCCGAAAAGTCAGTCTCACTCAGATGGGCTTTGGAAACCCAGAAAGCCACTAAGTATTCCCAAAATGTCTCTCCTCCAAAATTTATTTCACAGTCTCTCTGAGATGATATATCAGGGCAAATGAAAATCTTAGAAGTCTTTTAAAATAAATATTGGTGAAAAGCTTTAACTGTCATATTGAGCAAGTAACCTTAACTTGCTGCATCTGCCAGAAATATAATTCAGATTTTTAAAAATGAAGCATAAATCAGAACTAATTCATATAAATTAGTGAGTTTTGCATTTCTGTATTTATACCTGACTTATGACTAAAATTTTAGAATGAAAGCTATAAGATCTCTATGTGCATCTGCCTGTATGTTTACGTATATGCAGGTATGTTGTGTAGATGTGATATTTATCTACCTCCAAATAGTATTGCCAAAATCACCTAAAGAGCTCTAATTGGTTTAGAAGTAAATAAGTGCTCCACCAGGTGCAGTGGCTCACTCCTGTAATCCCAGCACTTTGGGAGGTCGAGGCAGGCAGATCACTTGAGGCCAGGAGTTCAAGACCAGCCTGGCCAGTATGGCTAAACCACATCTCTACAAGAGATACAAAAAAAAATTGGCCAGGCGTGGTAGCGCATGCCTGTAATCCCAGCTACTCAGGTGGCTGAGACATAAGAATTGCTTGAATGCGGGAGGTGGAGGTTGCAGGGAGTCAGGATTGCGCCACTACAATCCAGCCTGGGTGACAGAGTGAGACTCTATCTCAAAAATAAAAGTAAATAAGTGCTTTTAAGTATTCCTAAAACTCTCAGAAATATAGGAACTAACCTGTCAACCTAAAATAATCAAAAGAGTCAGAGTGCAGTTTAAAGAGAGCTTATTCAAGAGCAAATATTGAGGACTGCAACCCAGGACACACTTCCAAGTTGCCTTGGGGATTGTACCAGAGAACAAAAGAGAGGCTTAAATTTTTCAAGAAAAAAAGAATGAATCAGGAGAGGGGGTGATTACAAATGTTTTTTGTCAGGAATTCTCATGGTTTATAGAAATAACATTGGTTAGTGATTGGTTATACATTGTTGAACTACAGAATGTATGGCATTTTATGACTACTTGGCGTCTGTTAGTCTAGATCCCACAGAGCAAGTGGCCCCAAGAGATAATTATTTAGTTCAAAGGGGACTGAGACATAACTGCTATTATATTTTAAATGCCTTTCTGGGACTGATAACTTAAAGGGGCTCACATCCCTGAGATAAAAGGTTTTTTTCTTTCTCAAACCCAAATGCTTTTCAAGTTCATATGATTTGGGAAAACCTTTAGCAAATAAAACTAATTTAATATTATTGGCTTAATAAAAACAGGTTTGTCTTCAGAGTTGTTATCATTAAATATAATGCAGACATGCATTTTTATTCTACCTGGGTTTACTAGTCAAATACATTTATGTTATCTCTGCTGGATATTTAAGATTATAAAATTATAAATTCAATCTAAGAAAAAATATACAGTAAAAATGAAATTGCATGATGTATGTCAAACATGGCAATATAAAGAAGCCATATGTTTAACTTTTTAGGTTTTTTGCTTCTGTGAGTTTTGATACTTGCCTAATAAGAAACTAACTTAAGATGATGGCTGCTTTATTTAATATCTCATGAAATCATCCTGAAGAATCCAAGAATACTTGCTAAGAACATGTGAATTAAATGGATGTTAGATAATGGTTAATAAATGAATTTCTCAACAATAAATGAGACTGAGCTGGGACTCCCTCTTAGGGGCCTGACCAGCCCCTCCCCACCCCAAGGATGGGGAAATAAAGTCTGGAGTTCCCTCAAGGGAAATTCCAGGCACCTAGCTAACTCTGAGAGGTAAATAAGTAACTTCTTAAGCAAGAAGATAATAGTAGCCTAAAACCATAGCCAAGAAAGTTAGAGTCTAAATATGTTTGACTTATCTATAGAAACTAAAGGAAACATCTTAACATATGTCCCTGAGTTGTTATTTCAGAAACCTGGACCCCAACCTGGACCCTCACCAAATGGATCTACTGTCAGGTAGATCTCAGATAAGGGGGAGTTGAGGACTAAACTGACCTCCATTCTTTGTTCTAAATTTCCTCCTGGGGGGCCTGAAGAAGGTCACACCCAGGGGCTAGAGCTAACATTCTTTTCTGCTGCTCCCAAATTTTTAAACAAAGCTTCTCTTCCTTAAGCAATTGCAAGTCAGAAAATCTTAGAATCTACCTACAAGCTGTAAGCCCTGGCTTCCAGATATCCCACCCTTTTAGGCCAAAGCCAATGTATGATCCATGTATGATCTTGTCCATGTATGATCTTGTCCATAACTTCTACCCTCCTGAAATTTACCTCTGCCTTTAAAAGCCCTTGGCTGGGTATGGTTGCTCATGCCCGTAATCCCAGTACTTTGGGAGGCCAAGGTGGGGGAATCACTTGAGGTCAGGGGTTCAAGACCTGTCTTAAAGTCATAGCAGGTCGTTTCAGCAGCTACTAGGTAGAACTGGTGTCGGTTACAGCAGGCCTTTTCAGCAGCTGGATTTAAGGAAAATTCAGTTATTAGATCTGGTGCTATGTACCTGAGTGCTTTTTACCCCTGGCCCCTTCACTCTGATTTAGTTGGATATGACAAAAACGATCCAACTTGTACAATCAACTTTAACATATATTGGCATATTTACCTTTAATTGAGGAAAGGTTCCCTTATTATAAGGAGTGAGTCCAGAGTAGAAATTATAATCACCACACCCAGTCCAGTAAAGGGGGTATTGGTGGACAGGGACCTTCATAATGTAAAATTTTTCAGGGAGGAAAAACTTTTCTTCTATCTTCTTAGGTTCAGTGTCTGGGGACCTGTGAATTAAACTAACAAAAGACACATTATCAGGAGAAAGGGCACAAATTGTTAATATTTACCCAGTGGGAGTTCATAGAAAAGAAGTAACACTCAGATACTAGACAAAACAGACTCAGGGGCTTACTCACTATTGTAACAAAGGAAAAGAGATTTGGGCTTTAGGGGATGGTAAATTTTGGTGAAGTGACTAGAAAATATATAAAGAAAATAATGGAAGATACATTATTTTAGTAAGGTCTGGTCATGCACTTCATCTTGGTTTTGACTCTGTATCCCTAGGTATGAGTGGGTGGGGTGGGGAGGAAGAAACTTCACAAAGAAAAATATGCCCTGCTTT
Source organism: Pan troglodytes (assembly GCF_028858775.2). NCBI lineage: Eukaryota > Metazoa > Chordata > Mammalia > Primates > Hominidae > Pan > Pan troglodytes. The sequence goes on from NC_072404.2 coordinate 104,260,104, forward strand.
TAGGCAGAAGAGAGCAGAAAACTCTTCCTGCATTTCTTTTTTTTTTTTTTTTTTTTTTTTTGAGATGGAGTCTCACTCTGTCACCCAGGCTGTAGTACAGTAGGGCAATCTCAGCTCACTGCAACCTCTGTCTCTTGGGTTCAAGTGATTCTCCTGCCTCAGCCTCCCAAGTAGCTGGAATTACAGGCACCAGCCACCACGCCCAGCTAATTTTTGTATTTTTTAGTAAAGGCGGGCTTCACCATGTTGGTCAGGCTGGTCTCCAACTCCTGACCTCAAGCAATCCATCCGCCTCAGCCTCCCAAAGTGCTAGAGTTATAGGTGTGAGCCACCATGCCTCACCTTCTTCCTGCATTTCTTGATTGTCAATTGACCTTAAGATCATTTGGAGGTAGATAAATATCACATCTACACAGGGTACATACATATACATAAACATACAGACAGATGCACGTAGAGATCTTCTAAAATTTTAGCCATGAGTGAGGTATAAATACAGAAACACAAAATTCACTCATTTATATGAATCATTTCTGCTTCATTTTGTTTTTATTATCATTATTATTATTATTATTTTGAAACAGAGTTTCACTCTTGTTGCCCAGGCTGGAGTGCAATAGCGTGATCTCAGCTCACTGCAACCTCCGCCTCCTGGGTTCAAGCTATTCTCCTGTCTCAGCCTCCTGAGTATCTGGGATTATAGGTGTGTGCCACCATGCCTGGCTAATTCTGTATTTTTAGTAGAGACGGGGTTTCACCATGTTGGTCAGGCAGGTCTGTAACTCCTGACCTCAGATGATCCACCCGCCTCGGCCTCCCAAAGTGCTGGGATTACAGGTGTGAGCCACTGCACGCGGCCTCTGCTTCATTTTTTAAAATCTGAATTATATTTCTAGCAGATGTAGCAAGTTAAGATTACTTGCTCAATATGAGGGCTAAAGCTTTTTAACAATATTTATTTTTAAATGTTAGATATGAGTTCTAAATTTCTCTTCAAATAATCAATATGTCAGTATGTTCAATTCTTTGCCTTCTACTTTTAAACTTAACTTCCTCGTAAAGCAACCTTTTTCGATCACCTGCTCCACCCTGACTCATTCTGATCACCTGCACCATACTGACTCACTCCATTCCTATCACCTGCTCCACCCTGATTTATTCCGATTACCTGCTCTGCCCTGACTCATTCTGATCACCTGCCCCACCCTGACTCATTCCAATTACCTGCTCCACCCTGACTCCATAACCATTTTAACATTAGCCAATAGGGGAACCGCACAGCAGCAGGGGCCATGTGCTCAGGAATAAGAACCCCTTCCCCTCTCTTGGCCCAGATGTGCACTCACCATTGCTCCATCTGTGAGGGAGCACCCTTCTGTAGAAGTAAATTGCCTTGCTGAGAAGAAAAAAAGAAAATTTTACATTTGAGTGTTATTTCTTTTGCAGCACCAAAACTTTATTTATAACAATTTGGGGTTACATTCCCCTCTGGGGGCAGTCTGTGTTTCTTTCTTGTGAGAAGGCATGTCCCACCCCTTGTGGTGGCCTCAGGGGTGAGAAATCAGGACCCACTCAGTGCCAGGAATAACACGAGCTCTCAGCAACACAGAAAGAAACTGGTTGGCAACCTGGGGTAAAGGATCCTCACATACTTGTGGCGATGACTCTGTGCACAGACCAAGGAAGGAGAAGCCATGGGAGCCGGTAAAGTACTTCCTTGGTAGTCAAATTCTGGAGGGCTGAATGTATGTGTGCATGAATGATCACAAACAACCCTATTTGCTGTGTTGTTCATGTGGATGGTGGTAAGTTCTACTGCTGGACGGAGTGAGTGGGTCCTCTCTGTGTTTCCGTAGCTACCTCATATGGCTTAGGGTGGATCCTCCCATAGGATTTATACCGGCACACCAACACTAAGACGATCCTAATTCCCCCTTAGGGGAGTGGCCAGAGAGGGCAGCATGAGTGGGAAGTGTGCAAAGGACCTTCAGAGTGGGGAAGGCGGAGAAACAGGTCAACCTCCCAGGACAGGCAAGGCAAGACATCCCTGGTTTGAGGGGTTGAGGCTTCCGGGACAGGCAAGGCAAGACACCTCTGGTTTGAGTGGTTGAGCCTTCTGCAAATTTCAGGGGGTTGAACCTCACACAAACCTCGGTAGTAAAAAATATATATGTATATTCAGAACTCCCCTTTCCTTTCTTCTCAGGGGAAGAAAGAGTAGCTCCACTCCCGCCAGTCCCTCCCCGAGGGGAAGGGGAAGGAGAGGGGAGAACAGCAGCATGAGCGGCTGGCAGAGGCAGAGAAAGACCAGCAGAGAGGAAAGAGAAACTGGGAGAGGAAGTCAGAAAGAGAGAGAAAGAGACAGAGAGTCAGAGAGAGAGAGAAAGAGAGAGGCAGGGAGAGGGAGAAAGAGACAGAAAAAGAAGAAGTCAAAGAGAGAGAGAGAAAGAGAGAGGGAGTCAAAGAAAGAAAGAGAAGTGGTAAAGAGAAAATAGTGTACCCTATTCCTTTAAAAGCTAGGGTAAATTTAAAACGTATAATTGATAATTGAAGGTCTTCTCCATGACCCTATAACACTCCAATACCACCTTGTCGTCAGTGTAAACAAGGGCATGGCCTGAAAGCACTGAGGCCACTGACAACCTATAGCCTTCGTAATCAAAAATCCTTAACCCAGTAATCCACGGATGGCCCAAATGCATTCAATCTGTCGCAGCAACTGCTTTGCTAACAGAAGAAAGTAGAAGAATAACTTTTAGAGGAAACCTCATTTTGAGCATACCTCATCAGGACAGAACTATCCTAAGCTAAAAAAAGAAAAATAGCAAAAAGGTAGCTTACTAACTCAAGAACCTTAAAGTATGAGGCTATTCTGTTAGAAAAAGATGATTTAATAGTAACCACTGAAAATTCCCTTAACCCAGCAGGTTTCCTAACAGGCGATCTAAATCTTAATTAATTACTATACAAAGGTCCGACCCGACCTAGGGGGAACTCCCTTCAGTACAGTACGATAGATAGTTCCTCCCAGGTGATTGAGGGAAAAAGACACAATGGGTATTCAGTAAGTGATAAGGAAACAAAAGTTAGGAAAATTGCCTAATAAATGGTCTGCTCAAACCTGCGAGCTGTTTGCACTCAACCAAGCCTAAAATTACTTAACAGAATCAGGAAGGAGCCATCTATACCAATTCTAAGTTAATATGGACTGAATGAGGTCTTATTAATGGCAAAGAATAATTGAATTCCCAAACGTACAAGGTTTTCAACAAAAGTAAAGTTTGCTAAAAGTTAATAGTGTAACATGTACTATCCTAACTTCTAATTTTGTGGCCTTAGGCAGTCTAGTCCACAGACCTAAAGGAAGTTTGCTTTGGAAAAGATTGGTTATCATTTTTGGGAAAAAAAAAAAAAAAAAAAAGCAGGGGGTGGGGCAGCGGAGAATTTATGTAGAAAGAATGTTATATGGTAAATTCTTGTTCTAAAATAACTGGTTGTTTAAAGAAAGGGATGTTTGCAACAAGTCAGAAAGTTGAGACATGTTGAGGAATTGTCTGTGAAAGTCATGAAAAAAATGTTATAAAAGGGAATTTTATGCGAGAAATGTTGTATAATTTAAAAGCAATTAGGCCTCCTGAATGTAAAACTATTGAAGAAACAGTTTATGTGCAAGGTGTGTAAGGAAAGTAAAATATACTTTTGGTAAAAGGATTATAAGGAAGCATAAGAATTTGGATTTTTACCTACATTAAAAGGTTAAAAAATATTTTATTAAAAGATTTAAGTAAGTTTTGAAACATTAATTGTAAAGGAAATTCTGTGTGTAAACACATTGGCTACAGTTAAAGGGGTATCATCCAGTTTTTCTGTGAACTGGACATTAAAAGCACAACTGGTTTTTCTTAAAGCACTAACCTGCTCTTTAACAAAAATTATAAAAAGTTAAAAAGAGTCTATAAAAATCTTACCTTATGGTCAGAAATTAAAGTTGGATAAATATGTCTACAAGGTTTTATTAAAATTAAGTTTAACATTAACAACACGCTAAAGGTGAAATTTAGCTTATCTGGTATAACAATCATACAGGAAGCATTGTGAAATATAAAATGGTGTTTGGCTTTCTTTGTCTAAAAACTAATAAAAATAGGTGCTAAAGAAAATTTCTCAGCAAGAAGGCACCAAGAACAATAAAGTCCACTGCTGATGTCCCCACATTTAAAACAAAAGATCAATTTCTTAGAGATTATATACTTGTTTTATCCTCCACATTCTCTTCCCTTAAAACAAGAGGTCTTTTAGCACAGGCGCCGACTTTGGAGTTTCCAGTACATCAGCATCGGCCTGGGGATCACATTCTCATCAAAGGGTGGAAAGAAGGGAAACTTGAGCCAGGCTGGGAAGGACCCTACCTTGTGCTGCTAACCACCGAGACTGCTGTTCGTACAGTGGAAAAGGATGGACATATCACACCTGAGTCAAGCAAGTGCCATTATCATCAGAATCATGGGCCATTATTCCTGGATCAAGCCCTACCAAATTAAAGCTAAGGGAAGCTTAGTCTATCTATCTTTTCCTTTCCTTTCCTTACCCGGTGCTTACATTCATTACTATTCCTAACCCTAGCAACTCTAACCCCACTTTAGAGCATTTCTGTGTTAGGAGCAGAGGTCACTGGAAAAGATCCTATAGGCTTCTTTAAGGTGTGCTTTGTTCTCCCTTCTCCACCTCCTACAGCTGCCCCTTTTCCAAACCTACGAAATCAAACTATGACTCGCCTTATGCCAAGTGACAAAAGCAAGGTCTCAGTAGTAAAAATAGGAAACCTAAGGCAAACCGTAGCCATTGAAACGGGGTATAAAGCCGTAAATGCCTGGTTAAAATGGATTAAATATTCCATCCATACGTTAAACAAAGGCAATTGTTATGCTTGTGTGCACAGCAGGCCAGAGGCCCAGATTGTCCCCTTTCCACTAGGGTGGTCCTCCAGTCGACCGGGTGTGGGCTGCATGGTAGCTCTTTTCCAGGGTTCTGCAGCCTGAGGTAACAAGTTGTGCCAAGCTCTCTCTCTGCTATATCCCAAAGTTTGACACCCTGAGGGTCAGCCCCCGAGGGCTATCCAGCTTCCGTCTCTCAACACTAAGTTCATTTTATGTCCCTCACGACATGGAGGAAACTTAGTGTTCCTTGGAGACCTGAAGGGATGCAGTGACCTTAAGAATTTTCAGGAGCTTACCAATCAATCAGCCTTTATTCATCCCTGAGCGGATGTGTACTGGTATTATGGTGGACCTTGACTGGACACTCTGCCAAGTAACTGAAGTGGCACTTGTGCTTTAGTCCGATTGGTTCACCCTTGCATTTCATCAGTCAGAGAAAGGAAAAATAAGACATCGTAAAGCAAAAGAAGCCCCTTATGTGTCTTTGTCTTTCGACTCTCAAGTCTATTTAGACACAATTAGAGTCCCACAGGGAATACCAGATCAATTTAAAGCCCGAAATCAAACACCTGCAGGATTTGAGTCAATATTTTGGTGGGTGACAATTAATAAAATGTAGATTAGATAAACTACATCTATTAAAACCAACAGCGATCTGTTAACTACACTAGAAATGCCGTTAAAGGAATAGCTGAGCAATTAGGGGCTACTAGCCAGATGGCTTGGAAAAAATAGGATAGCCTTAGACATGATATTTGCAAAAAAAGGAGGAGTTTGCATCATAATTAAAACTCAATGTTGTATCTTCATCCCAAACAACACTGCCCCTGATGGAAGTATAACAAAGACATTGCAAGGTCTGACTGCTCTGTCCAATGAGTTAGCCAACAACTCAGGGTAAATGACCTCTTTACAGGATGGCTAGAACAATGGTTCAGTAAATGGAAAAGAATAATAGCCTCAATTCTTACTTCACTCACAGTCTTAATGGGTGTACTTATTCTTGTCGGGTGCTATGTCACACTATGCATCTGTGGGTTGGTGCAGAGGCTCAAAAGAATGGCACTTACTAAAACCTCCCTTAGCTATCCTCCACCTTATCCAGAGAAGCTTCTTCTTTTGGAAAATCAAGCAGAACAACTAAGCCAAGACATGTTAAAGAAGTTTGAAGAGAAAGAACTGTAAGGAAGATGCAAGAGGAGGGAATGTTAGATATGAGTTCTAAATTTCTCTTCAAAGAATCAATATGTCAGTATGTTCAATTCTTTGCCTTCTACTTTTAAACTTTATTTCCTCATAAAGCAACATTTTTCGGTTACCTGCTCCACCCTGACTCATTCCGATTACCTGCTCCTCCCTGACTCATTCTGATTACTTGCTCTGTCCCAACTCATTCTGACCACAGAATGACAGAGAAATGATGTTAGCTTTCTAAAGCTCTAAGGAGGAGTTCAGGAGCATATTTGCCTATTATCAGAACCTAGAGTAATTAGTATTTAAGTTTCTTTTTTTAGTATAGGACAGTCCCTTTTGCAATGTCCTGACCTTCTACTACATTATCTACAAGCATTTTGAGATGAATTCTGAGATTGGTAAGAAACATAGGTGGGCTTTGCATTACCTCTACAGCTGCATTTCTGTTTTTGTAAAGACTCAATTAGTAAGACAAGAACTGTTGTTTTTAACTCTTGAAAGAATTGGTTGACAAAATCAATGATAACCTTGCCTGTCCATCCAACTACACACTACAGATGGTCCCTGACTTACTGTTGATGGCTGTTGTGAATCCTAGGTTCTTGTCTTCTTAGTTTAAAAGAATTTCAACAAGAGACACACAGCAAGGGAGATATTGCATAGAGCAATTTATTGCAAAGGAGAAAGAATACTCTGAAAGTTAGGTTCAGAATAGACAGTATACCCTAAGAGGCAATTCAGAGGGGACTGCTCATGAGGATGAGACAGCATTGACCATTACTAAGGAAACTCCCTTTATGGAGGCTTACATGATTATTCATAAGGGGGTGGGAAGAGGTTGCTAGGAAGCATGTTTTGGGTGGTCCTCTGGGTGCACATGCACAGTAGCTGTACATGCTTGTTTATACATCACATGTCTCATTAATATTTTAAAGCTCCACCCAGGGGTGTGATTTTTACTGTTATAATAAGCAAAGGGTCAGTCTGATGACTGGTAAAATCACAATGCACATGCTCTCTACAGGGGAGGTTTCCTACTGGAGATAGTTTTGCTTGAATGAGCTTGACTACAATGCAAACACTGGGCTTATTGGGGCGGCATGGTTGCTGAATCCTGAGGACATAGTTACTTTCTTGACTACCTGGTTACTATCCTGCCTCATTACAATGTTTCCATTTCGGATTTTTCAACTGTACGATGGTGTGAAAGTCATACAGTCAGTGGAAACTGTACTTCAAGTGTTGAATGATCTTTTTCAGGGCTAGCAATATGCTACTCTTGTGGTGTAGGGCATCAACAGCAAGTGTCAGCACCCAGTCGGTCACACAATCACAAGGATGACCACAACTGATACTCCACAGGTGAGGAATAAAGAGAACTTTCATCTGAGGAATATGAGCCCTTTCCTATTATTAGGCCCAGAGAGGCATTAAAATGAGACAGCAATCACTCCCTCCTCCACCTTTGAGCTATGTATTCATCTCTTGAAACTTCTGGCTATTGCCACAAGTAGCTATAAATTAGCCCAATAATGCCACAGTGGACACGCTAACCCATACCCTATCGCTTAACAATGTACAATCACTAATCAATGTTATTTCTATAAACCAATGAGAATTTCTGAACAAACAAATTTGTATCAGCCCGCTCCCTGTGCCCATCTTTTTTTTTTTTTTTTTTTTGCCTTTAAAAATCCACTTGTAACTGCTACTGATCAGAGTGTATATTCAGGGCAATCTGAATCTATGCTCCTGTATTGCAATCCTCAAGGCTGGCCAAATAAACTCTACTTATATTAATTTTGCCTCAGCTTCTTCCTTTTATTTTATTTTTTTGAGATGGAGTTTTGCTCTTGTTGCCCAGGCTGGAGTGCAATGGCACCATCTCAGTTCACTGCAATCTCCGCCCCCTGGGTTCAAGTGATTCTCCTGCCTCAGCCTCCCGAGTAGTTGGGATTACAGGTGCCTGCCACCATGCCTGGCTAATTTTTTGTATTTTCGGTAGAGATGGTGTTTCACCATGTTGGCCAGGCTGGTCTTGAACTCCTGACCTCAGGTGATCCAGCCGCCTCAGCCTCCCAAAGTGCTAGGATTACAGGTGTAAGCCACTGTGCCGGCCAGCTTCTTCCTTTTAGGTCAATATAAGGTACTTTGTTGACAGATGATTTTGCCCAACTGTAGGCTTATATAAATAAGTGTTCTGAACGTGATTAAGGTAGGCGAGGCTAGGCTTTGATGTTCATATGATGATAGTGTTAGGTATATTAAATGCATTTTTGACTTAGGATATTTTCCACTTATAGTGAATTTGAGACGTAACCCCATTGTAAGTTGAGGAGCATCTGTATTTTGCTTTTGTCTTTTGAGAGAAGATTGCAAACTAAGGCAGAAATTAAGCAATTCCTATGTTCTGGAACCTGTGGATTTACTGCAATGTACCTTTAGAATTGCTGCCAGTGGAGAATTCGTATCCATATGGGGTCTGCAGCAACCTCAATTCTTGCCTCCCCAGAAGAAAGAATTTGACTGAGGGACGTAAGTCAGGAAGAGAGACTGAGGCAAGTTTTAGAAAAGGAGTGAAAGTTTATTGAAAAGCTTAAAGCAGGAATGAAAGGATGTAAAGTACAATTGTAAGAGGGCCAAGGGGGTGACTTGAGAGATCAAGTGCATAGCTTGACCTTTTGACTTGGGGTTTTGTACACTGGCATACTCCTGGGGTCTTGCATCCCTTCTCCCCTGATTCTTCCTTTGGGGGTGAGCTGTCCACATGTGCAGTGGGTGGCCTGCCAGCCCTTGGGAGGGGAGCATGTACAGTGTGTTTACTGGAGTCGTATGCATGCTCACTTGGGGCATTCTTCCCTTACCAGCAAATGCTCTTAGAAGGTCATATACCAGTTAAACTCCACCATTTTTCCTCTTAATGTGCATGTGTGAGCCCACTCGCCCAATTCCTGAGATCTTATTGGGAAGCTGCTGATCACTAGTTTCAGATTTTTTCTGACTATAGGGAGGCTGCCTTTCCCTGGCGCTGGCTACGGGCCAGTCATTATTGTAGAGTCAGTTAACAACTGCCTAACCATCACCTGATGGTTGCCTGACATTCCTGGTCAGGCAGAGCCCTCTCTCGCCCTGCTCATGCCTGACTAGCTACCTACTGTAACAGAATGTTTTTATAAATTGGCTGGGTGCGGTGGCTCACACCTATAATCCCAGCACTTTGGGAGGCTGAGGCAGGTAGATCGCTTGAGCTCAGGCGTCAAGTCCAGCCTGGGCAACATAGTGACACTCTATATCTACAAAAAAAATACAAAAATAGCCAGGCATGGTGGTGCACTCCTGTAGTCCCAGTTATTTGGAGGGATGAAGTGGGAAGATCACTTGAGCCCAGGAGGTTGAGGCTTCAGGGAGCCATGTTCATGTTACAGTATTCTAGCCTGGGTAAGAAAGTGAGACCGTCTCAAAAAAAAAAAAAAAAAAAAAAAAAGAATGTTTTTATAAATTGTTGAATGAAGTCTTTAGGTTCTTCACCTTCTTCTCCTCCCCCTCCTCCTCTTCTTCTTCTTTCTTCTATTCTTCATCTCCCCCTCCCCCTCCCTCTCTTCCTCCTCTTCCTTCTTATTCTTATTCTTCTTCCTTCTCCTCTTCTTTTTTTGAGACAGGGTCTCACTCTGTTGCCCTGGATGGAGTGCAGTGGCAAAATCACTGTTCACTGCAATCTTGACCTCCTGGGCTCACGCAATCCTCTCACCTCAGGCACACAAGTAGCTGGGACTACAGGTATGTAGGAGGTGAGTGGTACAGGTATGTACCACTACTCCTGGAAGATTTTTTATTTTTTTTGTAGAGACGGGGTCACTATGTTGCCCAGGCTGGTCTCAAACTCCTGGGCTCAAGTAATCCTCCTGCCTCAGCATCCCAATGTGCTGGGATTACAGGCATGAACCACCACACTCAGCTTGATGTTCACCTTCTTTCTAAGTGAAGAATTCAACCTTAGAGGGAGAAATCCTCACAATCACCCTTATTAAGCTTTGAATGTCAGTCTCCAACTGTGTCAATTCCTGGTCATTCATGGGGGTCCAAGGAGGGGTACTAGCCATCTGTTTCCCTGTTGAAGAGGATTTTCCCCAGAGGGCCGCCTGGCTTGTTGAATAACTACAATATAATCATGAGTGGGAAGAAAACCTCTTAGAAACCTGTTGTGGGCCCTATGAGTCAAGCTATGGACAGCCACGATTCTTTCTACATACTTTCTAAATTTGATAGAATCTTCAGAAAGTGGAGGTAAGAGGGATATAAAATTTAAAAGACCTGCTACTGTCCAGGGTAAACGAATTCTTCATGGTGGGAATCCAGGATACATTCACAATGCATATTGCATGGGAAGACCTGGAGCTGATGGGATCTGATTACGGAGTCCTAGGAAGAAGGTGGGATTATAAGGGAAAGTAAAATAAGTCTTGCTGAGCATTCACAGAGCCTCTGCCAGAACTATCTGTGGTTATTGTCATTTACATAGTAATGTGTATCTCTACACCTGTAGGTCAGGCTAGAGTACTTTTTGCAATTCTTGCAAAGAAAGAGAAGTTAAAGTGGACAGTTGAGTGATTGAGGGATTTTCTGGGAAAATCAGAGGAGTTTCAGGAATTAAAGTAATTTTTGTGGAGGTAGGGCCAGATCGTGGAGAGGAGAATTTGAGGCAGAGATCCAGAGATTCAAAAAAATCTTCTATAGGGTCGGGGAAAGGGAGTTGGAGTAAAGGGAAGTATAGGAGGGAGGTGAGAGGAGGAATTTACAGTGGGTGTGGAATTTAACTTTCAGGCCGGGTGCAGTGGCTCACGCCTGTAATCCCAGCACTTTGGGAGGCTGAGGTGGGTGGATCACAAGGTCAGGAGTTCAAGACCAGCCTGGCCAAGATGCTGAAACCCCATCTCTACTAAATATACAAAAATTAGCTGGGCGCGGTGGCATGAGCCTGTAATCCCAGCTACTTCGGAGGCTGAGGCAGGAGAATCGCTTAAACCCAGGTGCCAGAGGTCCCAGTGAGCCAAGATCAAGCCACTGCACTCCAGCCTGGGTGACAGAGCAAGACTTCGTCAAATAAATAAATAAATAAAAATAATAAAAACTTTTAAATCTGATTTCTGCTTTTTAATCTTGTTAAGAAAGTCTTTTAGGCTAGCCACGGTGCTTTTTTGCATCCTCTTTCAATTTGATCCTCCCATAGGTACAAATAGGACATTTGTTTAGGGTGAGAGCTAAATCCTTTTAAAAGGATTTAAAGTTCTTTAAAAATAGATACCTCCAAAGGCGTATCTATTCTTAATGTGACTCAAAACCAATAAGCCTTTTTATGACTTAACCATTGTCACAAGAGGCATTCCCAAAGAGAATGCAGAAGATATAGCTCTCATGATCCAAAGGCTTTCCCAAAGATAGCTAAAAAGAACTAAAGCAAAGGACTTCATTGCCACAGGCAGTGAAGAATGGTGTTTGTGAAAAGTCATGTCTCCAGTCTCCCAAATAGTGAGATGCTGCCAATCACAGCCCAGCTAATCCATGAGACTGACACCAGGCAGGCAATACAGAGATGGGACTTCCCCAGTACTGACAAGGCAATGTGGGAAGAGACAAGGGCTCCTTATGGACTAGGGCCCTTTATTTAGACTAATTCTGTGAGTGCAAACTGCAGGAGGGAAAAAACAAAATTATTTAGACTAATTCCTCTGAGAGCTGGCATAGTCAGACAGAAAGGGTTGCTTGTGCACCTTGTGTCTTGGGTGCCCTATCCTGATAGCTAGTCATCGCTAGACAAAGGCCCAAGAACCTGTGCCTGCTACTCTCCTCCCCCTGCAGGCAACACCAGAGAGAGAACACTCTCTGGATCCAAGCCAAGCTCTCAGAACACAAAACAAGGAAGGAGAACATTATCCAGTATTTTGTAATCAGTGACCCACGACAAAGTTTGTCAACGTGAATGCTGGGTTGGTGAGAACTATAAATTCACCAGTCTGTGAGGCCGACTTGAACAATAGGCTTGTAAGACTTATTCTTGTGTTCTATGATTCTCCTCCTTATGGAGAAATGACACAAAACACAGAGATTAAGATAAAACAGTGACCATCCCAGGGAAGGAAAAGATCAATAACAAAATGACTCAAATCAAAATCCCAAGAGTTGCAATATCCAAAGAACTAGTTCTTACAAACATTTTTTTCCTGTTAAGCTAAACTTAGGAAGAGGTCCTTACAGGCCTCACTTAACTGGACTCTAAGTAGGAATCCAGGTGGCTGCATTGGTAATTATTCTTATCTTGCCAGCTTTGTTGGACGTCCTGAGATCTCAGCCAGAGCCTCAGGAGCAAGCAAAGACTTCAAGCCCAACCAGCCCATCCTCATTGCCAAAACTGTCAAGGAGGGGAAAATGTTTTTTGCCACCCTCTTAGATCAGTGACTCAGGGCCTATGAACTAAACTAACAAAAGTCAGGTTAACAGGAGTAAAGACACACATGTTTTATAATATTTACCTGCATGAGAGTTCATAAAAAAGAACTAAAAGAAACAGTTAAACTCAGGGACTTGCATACCATTATGACAAAGGGAAAGCGAGTTGGGCTTTAAAACCCAATAATAAATCATGGGGAAGTGATTAGGAAATATATGGGAGAACTGATGGAGAATAAGATTATTTTAGTAAAGTCTGTTTATGCAAACTCATCTTAGTGTCAATTCTCCATCTCCAGTGATGAGCTACTCTCCTCTTCCTGGTACAGGAAAGGGAAACAGCACAAGAGAAAATTTATGTGCTGCTTTTAGGCAGATAAGGGAAGAGCAGAGAAGTCCTCCTGCATCTGTTGATTTTCAGTTGCCTTCAATTCAAAATAATTCTTATACCAAAGTGGCAAATTTTGGTGTGGCATATTCTGATCCCCTTCAGCCTCAAAAGACACCAGATAAACAATTAGATGGCTACCAAGCACTTAGGCAATTCTACTTTTATGGCATGCTCACCATAGTCTCACAAATGCTGTTAGCATCAACTGTGAGCCTCCGTAAAAATGTAGACTAATAAGCCTTCTTCCTAACCCATCTCTCGAGATTCTGATCTGCATTGTCAATTTAGTTATGCAACTTAAGTTGTGTTAAAACTCTGTTAGTGTATCCTTAGGCACATGCATATAATAAAACAAATATAACTTTCTTACAAATAACATTGACCAGATTTCAGTGAGACCTGGGTATGGTATGCCTTGAAAGTAAACCAAATCCTTTTCCCTAATGTGAAAGAAATTGCTAGGCATCCTGCTGTTTTTCTTCAACCAATTCTGGAAGTTGAGGTTATAAACAGAACCAAGCAGCTTTCTGGGAATTGGCTGTCGAGTTATGATCTTACTAATTATCACTTACTGGGGTAGTGCTTTTCAAATTTTAAGAAATATTAACATCCCTTGGGGAACTCCTAAAAATCCTGATGCCTAGGTTGCACTCCGGAAAAATGAAGTCAGGATCTTTTGGGGTGAGACCCATGCATCTGTATTTTTAGAAAACTCCTCAGGGGATTCCAAAATTCAGCCAAGTTTGAGAATCAGTGTACTACAGTCATAATTCTCAACCCTGGCTGCATATTAGGATTACCTAGGGAAAGTGTACAAGCTAAACTACAACAACCTGGAGATTCACTTCCAGAGAATCTCATTTAATTAATCTGGCACCAACATTTCTGTAAAAGTTACTCTATTATACAATGTTACCCAGGATGTTCAATGTCTCAGCCTGGGTTGAAGGTAAAGGCACTACAGTCACAATTCAAAGTGAAAATGAGGGAGAGTGGTGAGGAGAAAAGCTTATTGTCTTTATTTATTTATTTATTTATTTTTGTAGAAACAACTTCTCATTATTTTGCCTATGCTGGTCTCAAACTCCTGGCCTCAAGGGATCCTTTCACCTCAGCCTCCCAAAGTGCTGGGATTACAGGCGTGAGCCACTGAGCCTGGCCTGCATTCAGATTTGAAACAGAGAAGAAGAAATGGTAAAGAGGAGGATCAAACTTAGAGTTTCAGAGTGGGAATGAGGCTAATTTATATCAAATGATCCACCACAGGCACCATAATATAAATGTGAGCTAACATTATAAGCACCCTAATACTGAATACACAGTTCAGGGATAGGTAGTTTCAATTTGAAAGACCAAGTAATTCCATAATCCAGGCTTTAGAGAGGTAGCTGTTCCAATTACTATCAACACCAGGTGCATTTTAAAATACAAAAAATGTTAGAAATTGTTCATTGGTGTTCAAGATATATGTGTGACTAAGAAGACTGTATAGGCCCTCCTACCCCTGAATGAACAGGGTATAAAAATTTACCAAGACTAGGCCAGGCGCGGTGGTTCGCGCCTGTAATCCCAGCACTTTGGGAGGCTGAGGCAGACGGATCAACTGAGGTCAGGAGTTTGAGACCAGCCTGGCCAACATGGTGAAAACCACATCTCTACTAAAAATACAAAAATTAGCCGGGTGTGGTGGCAGGCGCCTGTAATCCCAGCTACTTGGGAGGCTGAGGAAAGAGAATCACTTGAACCTGGGAGGCGGAGGTTGCAGTGAGCCGAGATTGTGCCACTGCATTCCAGCCTGGGCAACAAAAGTGAAAACTCAGTCTCAAAAAAAAAAAAAAAAAAAAAAAATTACCAAGACTAGGCCAGACGCAGTGGCTCATGCCTATTATCTCAGCACTGTGGAAGGCCAAGGTGGGAGGATCACTTGAGCTCAGGAGTTCAAGACCAGCCTGGGCAACATGGCAAAACCCAGTCTCTACAAAAAAATACAAAAATTAGCCAGGCATGGTGGTGTGTGCCTGTAGTCCCAGCTCCTTAAGAGGCTGAGGTGGGAGGATCACCTGAGCCTAAGAGGTCGAGGTTTCAGTGAGCTGAGATCGCGCGACTGCACTCCAGCCTGGGTGACAGAGCAAGAACCTGTCTCAAAAAAGAAAAGAAGAAATAACTTACCAAGATCAGTGGTTTAATACCCTTGATAGACAAAGTAAAATCTAAACTAGCAGCACCATCAATAGGATGAATTTTGTTAGAAACTGAGAATCTCAGATTCACCCCAGACCTATTCCAGATTAGTATTTTTAAAAGATTTACATTTCAACAAGATTTGAATGCAGTTTAAAGTTTGAAATGCACTGAGCGGTACACCACATGTAATATTTGAACTGTCCTGTATTCAATTACATAGCTTAAAATTTCCTCCTCTGACTCCTAAAACGTTCGTTGGATCCTGCTGCTATAATATTACACAGTATTTCCAAATAAATTTTCATACAAGGAGCTTGTTGGAGTGCCTAAAAGAAGAGATAATTAGGACTTGTTTGAGCCTATAGAACAACTTGAGCCTGCTTGCTAATAAGTATATGTAAGTGTGGTAAAATTTAGTCCAGGAGTTCCTTAATTGTAATACATATCACCTAATAGTGAGATTGTACTAGCCTTTACCTCCAAATATTAGTGGCTAGCACATATAGGTAGAAAAAAAAACCCAAATTTTATTTATTTTTATTTTATTTTATTTTATTTTATTTTGAGACAGAGTCTTACTCTGTCACCCAGGCTGGAGTGTAGTGGTGTGATCTTGGCTCATTGCAACCTCCGCCTCCTGGATTCAAATGATTCTCCTGCTTCAGCCTCCTGAGTAGCTGGGACCACAGGTGTGCACCACCACACTCGGCTAATTTTTATATTTTTTAGTAGAGACAGGGTTTCACCATGTTGGCCAAACTGGTCTCCAACTCCTGGCCTCAAGTGATCCACCTGCCACGGCCTCCCAAAATGCTGGGATTACAGGCATGAGCCACTGCTCCAGGCCTCCAAATCTCATCTTGAATTCCCACGTGTTGTGGGAGGGACCTAGTGAGAGGTAATTGAATCATGGGGGTGGGTCTTTCCAGTGCTGTTCTTGTGATAGTGAGTAAGTCTCAGGAGATCTAATGGTTCTATAAGGAGGTGTTTCCTTGCACAAGCTCTCCCTTTGCCTGCTGCCATCCATTTAAGACGTGACTTGCTTCTCCTCGCCTTCTGCCATAATTGTGAGGCTTCCCCAGCCACATGGAACTATAAGTCCATTAAATCCTTTTTCCTGTATAAATTATCCAGTTTCGGGTACATCTTTATCAGCAGCATGAAAGTGGGCTAATACAAAAGGTCTAAATATGAAAAGTGAAACCATTGTGTTAAAAAACAGATAATGTAGGAGAATATCTTTGTGGTATAAAGATAAGGAATCAGTTCATTAAGAAAATCCAAAAAGCAAAAGTTACAAGGCAAGAAAAAAAAAAAAAGAAGATCATGAGTACATAAAAATTAAGCATCAACATGAGCAAAGTTAGAGACATGACAGACTGGGATATGTGATATTAGCAGTGCTTAAAACCTAAAAGAGATCAATATGTAATACATGAGGAGTTCTTGCATATCAGCAAGGAAAATGCATGAACCCTAATAAAAACAGGCTAAGATTTTTACCTAAGATGTTTAGTATAACCTGAGATCTGGTCCCAAGAGTCAACCACTTGCCTTTAATTGATGAGGCCCACTCTTTTTTTTTTTTTTTTTTTGAGACGAAGTCTTGCTCTGTTGCCCAGGCTGGAGTGCAGTGGCGCGATCTTGGCTCACTGCAAGTTCTACCTCCCAAGTTCACACCATTCTCCTGCCTCAGCCTCCGGAGTAGCTGGGATGACAGACACCTGCCACCACGCCAGGCTAATTTTCTGCATTTTTAGTAGAGACAGGGTTTCACCATGTTAAACAGGATGGTCTCAATCTCCTGACCTCGTGATCTGCCCACCTTGGCCTCCCAAAGCGCTGATATTACAGGCATGAGCCACCACACCCGGCCGAGGCCCACTAATATTTTTTAAAAAGAATCCGACAATTATTGAACTGCCAACACTGTTTAGTTGGCAACAAAAGCAAAAGTTTCCATGACTGAAACACTAGATTGGAAAGTTTTGACAATGGAGAGGAGAAAGTCAGGAACACAAAGCACTGCATTGAGAGATTCTACTAGGGAAAGGAAATGTTTGTGACCAGAAGAAAACAATGTCTCTGGCACCTTGGGAATTGAGGAGCATTAAAAGAACCAGGGAGCTATCTATGTAGATGAACACAAAATACAATTTGCCATCTGGCTGGCTTTTGACTGCTCCTCACCCCTTGCAGTTTCCCCCAGTTATCCCCTATCCCCCACACTTCCCCATTTCTTTCTGTGTCCACACCAAAAATCACAGAGTGCCTACATCACTTTGTGACCCTGCCAGTTGCAGATTTTTTTCCCAGAAGGCTTGAACCCAAACCTTGAGTATTCCCAGACACTGATAAAAGTATCTAGGTTTACTAGAAATAAATTGGCAGCAGCCCTAAGCCAAATCTGTTAAGCCTTCATATGAACTCCATACCCTGACCCCCTCACTGCAGACATACCTAGGTAGGATATCCCTTTTCTCTTGCTGTCCAACTCGAGGATTGCTGGAGCCCGCTTGGTAGGTAAGTTTCCCAAATGAATGCTTTGGACTGATCATACTGGCATTTACGGCTTCTTTTTTTTTGAATCCCAACTGGCCCTGTTTGACGATTTGGGACATTCCCCAGTGGGTACTCCCTTGCTTCTGCTTTTAGGACAACTCCAGCCACAGGTTTATCAGGACAAAAAGCACCCCTTCTACTCAGCAACTTCAAACTTTCAGAAGCTATTGCACTTACAAACCCAGAAAACCACAACCAAAATTGTGCACACACGTGTTTGAATTTGTGTGATTGATCACTTATGTGGGTTTAGTATAACCACTCATGATATACTTTGCTTTATGTAATAAACATAGTCCCAAGGAGATAATGCTAAATTAAGTGTCCCAATGACATATTTTTATTGTCAATGAACTAGATAATACCTCAATAAACTGTGATTTTTTTAATTAAATCATTCCCAGAAAGAATGGTTTAAGAGCCACCAGTATGAGTTGTAAATAATCATTTGAGGCAGATATTTGCTAATATTTGGTAATGATCTTACATGGACGATCAAATGAATATACCTAGAGATATATTTTGCAACCAGTTTATCTTGGAGGGTTCACTAGAATATATTTCAAAGTCACACATTTTTTGGGAGCTTTTGAGTTGTTTTATGTATCATCTTTAAAAATTCCCCAGGCAAAAATAATTACGGCAAAGTTCTGTTGCTCTCCGGAGCAGGACATGGCAGTCTCCCTCATTCGTTTCTCTAAGTACTAAGAAGACCTAGAATTGCTTGTGGAAGAAAATCTTGGCTTTGCCCACAAATAGGCCCTGGGTCCATCTCTGTTGGAAGTTGTATTAGTCCGTTTTCATGCTGCTGATAAAGACAACCCCAAGACTGGGCAAATTACAAAAGAAAGAGATTTAATGGACTTACAGTTCCATGTGGCTGGGGAGCCCTCATAATCACGGCAAAAAGTGAAAGGCACGTCTCACATGGCAGGAGACAAGAGAACAGCTGGGTGCAGTGGCTCATACCTGCAATCACAGCATTTTGGGAGGCCAAGGCAGGCAGATCACTTGAGGTCAGGAGTTCGAGACCAGCCTGGCCAACATGGTGAAACCCTGTCTCTACTAAACATACAATAATTAGCTTGGCGTGGTGGTGCATGCCTGTAATCCCAGCTACTCAGGAGGCTGAGGCAGGAGAATTGCTTCAACCTGGGAGGTGGAGGTTGCAGTGGGCTGATATCATACTATTGCACTCCAGCCTGGGGTACAAGAGCGAAACTCTGTCTCAAAAAAAAAAAAAAAGAAGAGAGCTTGTGCAGGGAGACTCCCATTTTTGCTTTTTTGTTGTTGTTGGTTTTTTGTTTTTGTTTTTGTTTTGTTGTTGTTGTTGTTGTTGTTTTGAGGTGGAGTCTTGCTCTGTCACCTAGCCTGGAGTGCAGTAGTGCGTTCTTGGCTCACAGCAACCTCCTTGTGCCCCTACGTTCAAGCAATTCTCCTGCCTCAGCCTCCCTAGTAACTGGGATTACAGGTGTGCACTACCATGTACAGCTAATTTTTGTACTTTTAGTAGAGACAGGGTTTCACCATGTTGGCCAGGCTGGTCTTGAACTCCTGACCTCAAGGGATCTGTCCACCTCGGCCTCCCAAAGTGCTGAGATTACAGGGGAGAGCCACTGTGCCCGGCCAAGACTCCCATTTTTAAGACCATCATATCTCGTGAGACTCATTCACTATCACAAGAACAGCATGGGAAAAACATGCCCCCATGATTCAATTACCTCCCACCGGGTCCCTCCCACAACACATGGGAATTCAAGATGAGATTTGGGTGAGAACACAGCCAAATCATTACAGACATGGAGTGGCCTTCTATTAAAACATGTGCCTCCTTGACAGCTTTAATTTTTTAAA
Organism: Pan troglodytes; assembly: GCF_028858775.2. NCBI lineage: Eukaryota > Metazoa > Chordata > Mammalia > Primates > Hominidae > Pan > Pan troglodytes. Next base: position 104,279,670 of record NC_072404.2, read on the forward strand.
GAAGGAATCTTCCAACTTTGACAATTAGTTGATTGTCACAGCACATCTGCCCTTTTTTTTTGGCAAAACAGAATATATTCATTCCAGATTCCTATCAAAGAGTATGTCCCTAGATTGCTGATTACCCAATTCTTATAAGCCCTATAGGAGAAAAAATACAAATTTCTTGGAGAATTGATAGAAATATTTAAAGTCCATTTCTCCTTTTGTATTAATTATGCTTTTTTATTTTTTGTAGTTTTAATGCTTTCACATCTGGGGCCTCGCTGAACCTGGAGGGACCACCCCTTCCAGAGCTAGTCAGTTCCAGGGAGAGCACCCTTCAAATGTAAACCAATTTATCCAGAGCCCATCCCCACTACTACCTCCTTTATGAGGCTCTCAGGGAGCTCTCACACTCTGAGCCACTGTTCCTTTCCATAATCACCCCAGGACCAGGTACCTGAAAACTAGAGACAACCTCTACACCCCAGAGCCTGCCGAAATTATTCAAACTAGTCAAACCTGAATAATAATAAAACCTACATTTTAAAACACCTTGGGAGCAGAACAGAATTTAGCCAGGTCTCAAACTGTTTGAGTCTCTAAGTGACTTAATGCCATTCACCTGTGTTGTAGGATCTTTTTAAAACACCGCTAAGTAATAAAGTGCTCCCCAAATTAGGAGGCAATTGCTATACCTTCTGGGGCATTTGCAAAGCTAGAAATGCAAAAACTAACAAAGTATATTTCTCCTACCAATTCACCTTGATTCCATTGATTCTTCAGGGACTATCATACGTGTAAAATTTGTTCTCTTTGCTATAGGTTTGTCTTGCAGCAATGAAATCACCCTTTTAAAAATTGTGGCCAAAAACACATAACAAAAAATTTATAATCAATCTTTTTAAAGTGTAAAGCACAGTGCTGTTAACTATATGTACATTATTGTGTAATGCAGCTCCAGAACTTTTTCATTTTACAAAACTGAAACTTCACATCCATTGAACAAATTCCCTTCTCACCTCCCCAACCCCAGCCTGTGGCAACCACTGTCCTACTTTCTGTTCTGAGTTTGACTATTTTAGTCAACTATTTGTCTTTTTGTGACTGCCTTATTTCACTTAGCATAATGTCCTTAGAGTATATCATATTGAGGCATATGACATTTCCTCCTTTTATTAAGGCTGAATAATATTCTATTCTACGCATACACCACATTTTCTCTATCCATCCATCTGTTGATGGACATTTAGATTGTTTTTACCTTTTGGCTATTGTGAATAATGCTGTAATGAACATGGATGTACAAAAATCTCTTTGAGACTCTGCTTTCAATTCTTTAGGATATGTACCTAGAAGTAAAATTGCTGGATTCTATGGTAATTCTATGTTAATTATTTTTGAGGACCTACCAGACCGGTTTCCATAGCAACAGTACCATTTATATTAATACCAGCAATGCACAGGGATTCCAGTTTCTGCACACCCCTATCATCCTACTGGGTATGAGGTAATTTCTCATTGTGGTTTTGAATTGCATTTCCCTAATGATTAGTAATTCATATGCTTCTGGCCATTTGTATATCTTATTTGGAGAAATGTCTATTCAAGTCCTTTGCCTATGTTTTAATTGTATTGTTTGGGCTTTTGTTGTTCAGTTGTAGTTCTTCATATATTTTGAATATTAACACCTTATCAGATATATACTCTCAAGTATTTTCTCTCATCCCATAGTTTGCACTTTTGCTCTGTTACATTATTTCTTTGCTGTGCAGTTTTAAAGTTTGATATAGTCCAACCTGTCCGTTTTTGCTTTCGTTGCCTGTGCTTTTAGTGTCATGTCCAAGAAATCATTGCCAAATCCAATGTCAAGAAGCTTTCTCCCTGTTTTCTTTTAGGAATTTTATAGTTTCAGATCTGATATTAAGATCTTTAATCCATTTTGAGTTAATTTTTATAGGTGGTATCAGGTAAGGGTCCAACTTCATTCTTTTGCATGTGGTACCCAGTTTTCTCTGCACCATTTATTGAAAAGACTATCATTTCCCCATTGTGTAGCCTTGGTACCTTCATCAAAGATCATTTGACCATATATAAGAAGGTTTATTTTAGGGCTCTCTGTTGGTCTATATGTCTGTATTTTTGCCAGCACCATGTGGTTCTGATTGCTGTAGCTTGATGACATGTTTTGAAATCAGAAAGTGTGAGGCCTCCAGCTTTGTTTTCCTTTCTCAAAATGAAGTCATACTTTTAACAAGAAAATTGTCTATGAGACAATGTTCTGTGTCAGCTTCTTATCCATTATTTGGCATGTCAGTGACAACTATCCATTGCATAGTGAAGCTGTGCCATGTTAACAACACACATTGTATAATGAAGCTGTGCAGTGTAACTACATTACAAGCAATAATTCTTATTTGTCTTTGAAATTTTTTGTATAATAAATTGTAAAATATTGTTAAGCTGTTGCTGTGACAATAATGAGATGTGACTAAAATGCAATAAAATAAATACCTAACCAATGCATTGAAATGAGTCTTGTCCCCTTCCAAGAATATGCCTTTTCAAATAATGCCAAAAAAAAAAAAATCCTTTGGAACTTCTCTTTTGTTATAAATCAGCCTCTGATTCAGTCATTGCGCTACTTTATAAAAGTGGATTCACTACTTTCATTTCTCATGTCATATTTGACTGCAAATGACTTTAGATTGTTGATATATGTCAAATTCTATCTCAAGGTATGAAGATGTTCATTACTGAGTAGACTTAGGAAATTACATTGAGATGAAACTCGTTTAGATGCAAATTTTTGACATATTTATTTAAAAATCACTCACATTGCCTGACATATACTTATTTATGCGTAGAAAAAATTTTGACTATGAGGCATCTGAGAAAATAAAGAAAACACCAAACAAATAAAACCAGGTATCCACAGAGCTTATCTATCCATGAATACCTCACATACTCCCTTCTAAATTTTTAGATGTGTCAAATCAGCAGTGTTATTTATTTATATATTAATTTATATTCCCTGTATTCCAAAAAGGATTTTAAGCAAGGTATAGTTAACTCATTTCAAATCATGGAGATTCTGTAAATCCCAACAGAGAGTGAAATTATTTATCTAATGCTTTTGTATAGAGATGAAACATATTATTTATTTCCAATTTTGTTTCCCCTCTGTGTGCAAACTCTCACATAACTGTAAGAATCTGAATTATTACACTTAGTTTTAGTTCAGTAACTCTTACGCTATAATTTGAATAGCCCTGACTCATGTGTCTAGTCCTTTAAGAGAATCATTCAGTGGTAGACAACAGTGTTAATCAATAAACTTGGTTAAGATATGAAAATTTCACCAGAGATAGGCAATTGGTTATGAGGCTGTGGTCTTCAATATTGATTAGCCCAAGTATTTTTTTATAACTTTACTGAGATATAATTCACATTACTGTACAATTGCTCAATTTAAAGTACGCAATTCAATGTGTTTTAGCATATTCACAGGGTTGTGCTACCAGCACCATGATCTAATTTGAGAATATTTTTGTATCCCTTAAAAGAAACTCTGTACTCATTTGCTATCCCTTACCAGCCCCAAGCCTCTAGCCCCAGCCTTAAGCAACCACAAACTATTTTCTGTCTCTGTAGATTTACCTATACTAGACATTTTGTGTAAATGGAATCATGCGGTATGTGGCCTTTTGTGATGACTTCTTTCACTCAGCACAATGTTTTCAAGCTTCATCCATGTTTTAGTGCATGTCAGTACTTCAATTCTTTTTATTGCCAAATATATTCCATTGTATGGATATGCTATGTTTCATTTATTCATCATTTGATGGACATTTGTGTTGCTTTTCTTTTTTGGCTATTATGAATAATGTTGCTATGAACATTTCTGTGCATAGCCCAAAGATTCTTAATATAAGTGTTTGAGAATAAAAATAAAAACCTTATAGAAGTCCTGTTGTCTGACATTGTAAGAAGAACATTATGCTTTAATGGAAAATTATACATTGTTTAGATTACACTCTTCCAGGTATTCAATTCTAATCTTTCCTTGTTTTTGAGCTATTTTACAGCTCTCTGAATTATAGAGAGCTGATAACAATGCAAAATAATTCCCACGTATAGACCTGTAAATTCTGTCAGTTGGAGGTTTCCTTGCCTTCCCACCTTCACTGAGGAAGATGCCATTTTTGCTTTCATTTACACCTTCAGTTCAGTATTCCTGACTATAACTGTGTCTTTTTTTTTTTTTACGACGTCCATTGATCTGGTTGTAATACCTTGCCAGTTTCCTAATTAATGAGTTAAATAAAATTGTTAGCCTGTTTTCATTTTATATATGTATGAGAGTCATGATCTTACCTGTTTTGTTAGAATGATCTTTTAGCAACATGCTCAATATTCAACTGACTCCATAATTTCTTTTTCTGCTGGAAATAGAATTTCAGTGACTCTGAGAAATATCCACCAGTTCTAAACATTTCTGAAATCTCAACAGAGGTAGCTAATATACTACAGTACTTACATATTTAAATAAATTCTATCTAAGAGACTAACATTTTTCTGAATAGTCTTGAAGTTAGAGGAAAGTTTTGAACAGTGGAACTCAAGAAGACTTCTCAGTTCTTGGAAATGTGAGTACCACATTTATACATTTTTCTAGCCTACTTGGATCAATGTAGAGAGCTAATCAGGGTAGTAACTATAGAAGCAATGGCTGTCACTATCATCTTAACCAAAAAGCCAGGAGTAGAGCTTTTTAAGCAAAAACATCAGGGAAGATAGGGTTAGAATGGGTTCTAGTATCTCCTGCTCATAGTCCCATAAGCGTCTCCATGTATATGAACACCCTACTACACAGGGTCCACCAAATAGTAATACAAGAGTGAGAACTTTAGGTGTACACTAGACGCTAACAACTTACTAGATTTTAATATCAGTTACATAATCTAGTTAGTGTTCCCTAACATCCATCCTTAGCCCAGCTGCTCAACAGAATCACCTTCAGAGCATTCTGGAGTTTACTAGATCCTACCCAAGAGATTCTTGTTCAGAAAGGCTGGCATGGGACCCAGGGATCTGAATCTGATTAAGCTCTCTAGGTGATTCTGATTTTCACCCAAGGTTTTGAGTCAGTGAATATGACACTCATAAAAAGGGAAAACTTTTCCAGTTTTGCAATATAATTTATGTGTTTTCTTACACTGCTTTCCAAGCATCTTTTACAAAGACAAGGGCAACTAAAATTAATCTTTGGTGCCTAGCACTAGGATGAGGATTTAAATCCAGATAATCAAACTTTCTATGAGCAAGGAACATAGTGGGATTTTATTAACTTATTTAACATAAATTATGTAGGCCACATCATTGTTTTTTATTTTAACCTAACCTACATGGCAGTTTCCTTTTTTTTCAAAGTGTAAATCCTGCCAAGAACTATTCAATATCAATTGCATATTTGATTTTTACAAATTTCATAGGTAATCTTACAAGATAGTACTGTCTACTGGAAGCATGTTGTGTTATTTTTATTGATCCCTTGGTCAGTTCTTAATTATATAGTCCTTTTATTTCTTAGACTTTACAACCCAAATATATGGTTAGAATCTTTTAGAGAAGTCATATTCTCCATACTTGGGAACAATTTCATTTAAAGCAAAATAAAATCATTGTAATATGCAATAATCTTGTGATTTGAAAATCCCACAGAAGAGATCAGAACAGTTTTAATGAGGTGATAATGATGTACAAATATTTTGGAAACTGAGCCTTTCTCTAAATATGGATGTTTCTAGGTCAGTAGTCATCCAAGAGTATCTCAGTGTCAATTTTAAGCTTAGTGTTAGATTTTTGGAAAATAAAGCTACATCGCATAATAAACGACTATTTATTTATGCATCTAAATGCTTCACTTGGCCTTGGTCCAACTCTCCTTTGGGTAAGCATGTGGTAGTCTATCATTTGGTATGTTGCTGGCCTTGCTTAATTTTTGAGGCTCTTGAGATGAGTTCAAAAAGCAATAACAAAATATGTACGCTTTGCATAAATTACATTATAGTACACTGCACTCACAGACATGTAATTTATTATAAGAAAATCATTCCAGCTACACAAAATAATGTCAGACTAGATCGTTAGATTCTAGAACAAAGTGTAATTTAAAAAAATCCATAGACTTTGGTTTCTTTCCCTTTAAAGCTACAACAGGCCAACTTTGCATTCCTCATAAAAATGATATCTCGTTTTTGTTTAAAAAAAGATACATTTAAGCTTCTTTTACAATTTTAATTCATATCAATTCCATTTCATTTCACATTAATATGTTTATTTCTATTTTTGGTATCATCAGATATGAATTTCATGTCCTTTGAGGACGCAGCTAGGTATTGCTTTTAACTGTCCACATGCTGTTTCTGTATTCACAAAATAAATATTTAGATTAGTTTTTATGGTTTTGGTCAAAATTCAATATTGAAAGTAAAAGCATCTTGTCATTTTGCATATACACATATAACCTTGGTGTCCATAGCTTTCCTTTAAAAGTAACTTGGTATAAGGAAACAAACACTTGGCTTGTAGTCCAGAGAATTATCAGAGGCAAAGGCTGAAGACCTCGATGTGCAGTCCGGGTTATCCCACGGAATCTGGATCTAGTTGATGCCCAAACTGACATCTTGACCTCTCTGTGAAATATCCATGTTCACCAAATAATTGTTAACCCATCATTGTGTCTGGGATTGCTGTGCTAAGAGAATTCCATGCCAAAGAGCAACTTAAATGTAACAGTGTTTTGTTCAATTAAAAAAAGTAATAACAGGATTCAGATACAAGATTTTCCAGACTGTTTATTTCATCTTGTCTATATATATTTTTAGAAATCTAAAATGTTACAATTTGTTTGAAAATTTTTTCTTCTAATAATGCCAAAAAGCCTTTCTAAAGTATGTGATCCATCTATGCATTTAGAATCTAATAAAAAAATACTAGTTAAGTGATTATAACTTCGTAGTATCATTTACTTAAGGAGAGTCTAAGACATGCAACATTTCCAGATGTAATCATGTTGTTGAGTACCGTCCAGGGACAAGAATGAGAATGCTACCAGCTCAAGATCCGCCTTCTGATGGATGGGGATAAGCACTTGTTCATTATTGATCCAACTGAGAAATTTAATGGTGTGCAAACAATGTAAGGGATTATGATACATTTTCAAACTTTATTTGAAACAATGCGTTAAAGTAATGGTAATAAATTACTATGCTGGATGAACATGGATTATGGCTGTTTAAGAACCTATGAAAAATGTACCAGTAACTTCAGAGCAAATTTATCATTGAATTATTTCCAAAAGCTGATGACTGCATACACAAATTAAATATTACGATGTTCTTAAAATGCATTCTGTTATAATGTAAATTTTGTATAAAATGGGACTATTGTGGACCTCACCAAGAAGGTTTATTACTAGAACTAGATTGAAAATGGAAATAAAGTCACAGAAATCTCCTGTTTAATTGTAGACAAACATGGATGCTTATTTATTTACTTTAATAGTTAATTCACCAAGGCTAATGCTATGGAATAGAGCTACTTCAAAATAATATGGAACAGAGCCTACTTCGAAATAATAAATTATGAATAAATTATTCTGAAGTAAGATCAGCGACATGCCAATTTGAGTTCAGGTGCAACTTGTAGGTGGAGGATTTGCAGACAGAAAACCACAACTAGAGTCCTGCTAGAGGGGCTAATCTGTTGAAAGAAAAATGAGCTTCTGTAGAAACAAATAAATGCCTCATACTTGTCTTTAAAAGTGTAACATGCACCACTACAAAACTGAAAACTAATGGTTATAGCAGCTGTTGTTTCAACCTCAGAAGCTGTGACAGCAATGAAAACATTATACCAATGTCTTGTCCAATAAAACTCTTGGTTTCCTGTGTTTTGTGTGGGTGGACAAAGTAATAATAGCAAAGAAAGAGAAGTTGTATCACTTTAGCCTAAACACACTGTGTAAATTTATTGTTGTTTATTTGTAGAGATAAGATATTAGTAACTTAAAAATGACCTAAAGGAATCCCGAAGAGTTCTACAGTTCATTACTCATGGCAAGTAAAACTAAATACTCAACCTTATGAACTTTTAAAGCTGAAAATCCAAGATACTTGTAGAATGGGAAATGGACAGAGATGATGGTTTAAATTTTCAGTGGCATGTCCAAGCCATGAGTGTAGGTAGAAAGCCATGCTGAATCATTATCAATTTATTGGGGTAGAAATGACACCTTTAATGTTAATTTTATAGCTAACATCACAAAATAAGACTGATCATAGATATCTTTGAATCTGAATGTGAGCCTGAGGACTATTTTAGAGAAGTATATTCTACCTCTATGATGGAGTTTGTGTGAAATATTATAAGACTCAAAAGTAAACTTAAACTTTTATCCTCAAATACAGATATTTATTTTAAAGAGACCTTTAAGAAAATTGAATATCAACATTCAAGACTGAAGTCAACAAAGCATTCTGTGATACTTACAAACGTGAAATAAGTAGTTATAACTAAACTTTTAATTAAAAAGCTGCCTCGTCACTATCAAAACATTATGCATATCGGTAAGAAAACAGTGGTATGAATAACATGTCCTTTTACGCTACAATTATGTGTAAAATTACCTACTGAAATTGCTCTCCCATTACTTTGCCTTCTCCATAAAGAAGTTAAGTCTAGAGACCTTTTAGTTTGTTCTGGTCTTTTCTCTCCCTTCGGGAACTTCCATTAGTACACAACCAGCTAGGTATCTTCCTGCTAGAAATGAAAGTGTGATGGGCAATCTTCAGTACCAGCTTAGCCAGTTTTCCCTAGTCTTAAAATTTGATTCAGGCTTAGTTTGGGCTTAATTTCACAGCTGCACCCAATGATTCACATACACACATGAATAACTTAATTCTTTGAATAGTTCTTAGAATGTCCATCACGAAAACTTAAAAATACATTGAGAAAACCCCTAAAACAATGTAGAATATACTTTGTACTTTTTGTTTATCCTCTAACCTTGTGACCACATGGTTAATACTAATCATGGTATTATTGGTTGCAAAGGAAATGAAAATAACAGCCCACAATATTCTATATAATTTATGAAAGGTTAAGGTATCATATATGAAAACTGAGAACTCCCCCACCCCAAACACATTTTGGATTTTTTGCATGTCAGTAATGAAGTTCACTTTTCACCACCTTTCCAGTTGGAACATATAAAATTTATGACCTCTAATGCCTAATACATTAATGATCTATTGAACTAAGTTAACCCTTATAAAGTTCATAGAAGTGAAAATGTGGTTTAGAACAACACTGTTTGATAGAACTTTCTGTGATGGAAATGTTGCGTATCTACGCTGTGCAACAGAGTAGCCACTAGGCACGTGTAGCCATCAAGCCTTTCAAATGCGGCTTGTGTGACTAAGGAACTGAATTTTAAATTGTATTTAATTTTAATTAAAGTTAAATAGCCGCATGTATTGGATTAGCAGTCTAATAGACCCTTCAAACATTCAAGTAAGTGTTGGAAATGGAAGGTCCATTATAGGAAATCTAGGAATCTTAAATTCTCACCATTGGGTTTAAAACTCTATCATTCCTTCAGTATGAATTTTTCCAGAAGTTTCACATTTTCAAAAGATAAAACTCAAACCAACCAAATCCTTTAGGGTGCTTTTCTGTATGAATCATCTTTTTGCAAAGAGGTGTAAGACTGTCTTTATTGCCAACTCTGCCCCCTCTTCTACAGACAGAACTCAGTGATTAGATTCTGCATTTATTTAGGTTATTCGCCTAAAAAACCTGGTTTCCATACTGCAAATAAATGACAGGAACTTTTCCACTAGATTATCCCAGACAGCACAAATGTTCTTTCCAAAAGTGGAGCCTGGAACCACAGCCCCCTCACATTGCCTGTTACATCTGTTTATGCTTATAGAAGTGACATCCACTTCGTAGACAGAGAATGCCAATTTCTTGGGAAAGGACCCAGAATTTGGTGATGCTTAAAGGAAAAAAAAGCCCTTGCTGCTTAAAATTAAAAAATACATAGAACTGAGTATTGAGTAGTTACAAAATCCTTCTGAAATGAAAAGATTTTGCTCCCAGAGTATATAGAATCTGTGTACTGACTTGCCTGGGTTCATATTCAGCCATAATCATTTACTATTAATAGCCAATAAAGAAGCGGGTAAGTTACAAAACCTAAACCTTAGTTTTTCCATCAGTGAAATGGGGCTAAAAATAGTTATGTTGGGAAAACTTGTGAAAGACTTTGAAATGAGCAAAAGATTACTGTTTGTCCTTTCAATGGAATGCTGGATGTTATCTACAGGACTCCGGAGTGTTGTGAAATTTACAGTCGTCTGCACCTTACTTAGACTGACTTTCACTAGGCTATTTTACTACTCAGTAAGCTGTAGAAACGTTTGGTAATGTAAATGAGTTTTATCTACAGAATGCAAATTTGTTACTTTACAGATACAACTGGTTACCGCCCTGTAAAGCAGATAATAATAAACATTACATTTCAGTGCTCTATAGAATAGTAAGCAGCTTTGCCTCTTCTTGCCTCTATGTCTATTCTTCACAGTCTCACGTGAATGGGTTGCAGTATCTTGCTGGGGTTCCCTTCCTAATTAAAAGAGTTATAAAAATTTTGACCAATGTTCATTTTATATTTCTACCATTGTCATGTTTTTACCTTCTTGAAAAATTATTTTTTAAGAGTTCCTGCTCCCTAGGCTTTTTGGAAGGATTGGTTTAAACATCTGTATTGACAGTCATGATCAGTTTTATATTTTGCAGGAAGGTGGTAACACTTCCGGTACTTGGGGGTGTAAGAGGGAGTACTGAGCCTTTAGAAAAGGGCGGGGTGGGGGTGGGGGGGGGGTGAGCTGAAAAACTCTCCCTAGACAGGAAAGGTAGAAGACCTCCTCATCCCTTTCTCTTTGGCAGTGAGATCTTAAGGTCAAGGTGAGTAGTAGGCCAGGCGCAGTGGCTTAGGTGAAGGCCACACCAGACTTGGGCCTACGTCTTGGCCTTCCAGGCCAGCAGAGTGGCCTGGGACTTGGATGCCTTGGGGTCACGGAGTTAACTGCAGACTCAGACTAAGTGGGGCCCCAGCAGCGGTCAGCCCCAGAACCAAGTTCCGGAGCCAACACTCGAACAGGAAGGGGCCTTGCCCCAGGCCGGAGAGGCCCCTCGCCCACGGCCGAGGGGGTGGGGCGGCCTCGCCTCGGGCCGGTGCTTTTCGCCCTTCCTTGGCCGCCAGAGGCTCCCTCTCTCTCCCTCTCCCGGGATTTTGCTGCCGGGCTCCCTTTCTCTGCGGCCCTAGAGTTAATCCCATCAGCCGAGGTGAGGCACCTGTTACCCCTGGCCTTCCTCACCCCCGCGGCCTCTCCTCCATTACACCGCGGCCGCCGAAACGGCCCGGCGTGGCGACCGCACGTGGGCCAAACCCCTTCCCCGGCCGGCACCCCTGGCCCCAGGCCGGCCCGAGCGTGCGGGCGCGTCGCTGCTCGGGCCGCCGCCCGCCCGCAATGGCGTTGGGGAGCGCAGCGCGCCTCCCGGGGCCGCCCGCCGCGGGCAGGGAGCGCCTGGGGGCCGACGCGCGAGTGGAAGCGGCCGCCGCAGCCGCCCTACGCGCTGCGCCGTGAGGAGCGGGTTGCGGTGTACCCAGCGGGCCGGCGCCGAGCCGAGCCGCCGCGTCCACCGTGGGGCTGGGGGCGCCTGCGAGGAGGGGGTGGGAGCCGCGGCGGCCCGACCCTCCCCGCCCGCGGCGCTCCCGCTCGGGTAAGGGGGAGGCTGAGCGCGGGGCGAGGAGTTGGGGAGGGTGGAGAGGAGGAAAAAAATCGGCTTGTACAAAGGCTGAGTTGCAGGCTGGGGGTGGGGGTGGGTTGTGGTGGAGGAGCAATAGGTTGAAGATCGGAGGCATTATCAGTGGGATCTATTGTTTCCTGGCACATTGGGAGGAAAAACAAAGGGATTTATTTTCATTACCCTGTAATTTTTTTCTTTTCTATTTTTTTAAATGTGGCCAGGGAGCTCGTCTCTCTCCGTGTCACAGTGGGATCCGCCTGGCAGCCGCCGGGAGCCGCAGCCAATGTGTTAGGACTTCAGGTGCTTCTTGGCACAAAGCTAGACTGCGACCTCCTACCATAGCGCTTGGCGTCACCTGCTCTCCCGGTCCTGCCCCAGGGCCGAGGGATTGCGTCCCGAACCGGGCTTGGGAATCGGCTGCCTCTCAAGTTGGTGTTATTTATGTTTGTCTTTTGTGAGGGCAGGTTTTGAATCCCCCGGCGGCCCCATCTCCCCCGCCCCCGCCTCCTTGGGTTGGAATTGGCGGGGGAGGGAATGGGGTGTGTGTGTAGGGGAGAGGGGAGGGTGTTTGTGGCTTTAAAAAGAATGGTCAGGGTAAAAGGAGATTGTCGATGCTTTACAAAAAAAGAAAAAAACAGGCACCACACTCCAAAGCCTTTCTTGTTTGTCTGCATGGGCCATGCATGCGTGCTGGGCCAGGAGCCGAGTTTGGAGACGGTTTAAGTGAAAGTGTGTGCCTCCTCAGCTGATTGTGCGTGAGGGTGATGTGGCTCGGTCTAATATCAAAACAAAACAAAAATAAAATGAAAAATCTTTAGAACTGCCTGCATTGTCTGCTCCTCAGCATATCTTGAAGTATTTGATTGCTGGCTTATTGATATAAAATCCTGCTGTGGGCTTAAAGAGACCAGCAAGCATGCATTGCGTTGCGTGTTGAACTGTAGTAAGTTAGAGGCAAGAAAGAATAAACAAATCAGGGCTGTGAAAAGGGGTGTCACAGTATATTTGCTTTCTGATTGTCGCATTCTTACGCATTTATTCCCTTGGTAGTCTGCATCCCACTCCATAATTAATAATAACCACTGTTAGGAAACTTCCAAATACTTGTTATAACTGAACTTAGTGAAACTTATTGCTATTCAGGAACTTTTTTTCTCCTTGTTTTGGTCTGAAATTGCATTAGTATTGCTTTGGGGATGCTGTAGATGAGAACATTGGACCAAAAAAAGTAAAATATGCCGCTGTAGGCATGTTTTGGAGTTTGTAAACATAGATTCCAAACTTAATTGTACTTAGAAAGAATAAGTTCTACCTAATTGTGGAGAATCCTAAATGAAGTTGATTTTCTGGACAGTTTGATGATTTCTTAAAGATCGATGAACTGCTGGTTTCTTTTTTAAAGGGCATTCACAAAAGCGACCAAAACTTGGGCTAAAGTATTGCTTTCAAATATACTTATGTGTAGCTTGTATTTGTGAGTGTGTGTATGTGTTGTGTGTGTGTGTGTGAGATTTTGATAGGTATCTCCAAATTGTGTTTGGAATTTTTTTTTTTTTTTTAACCAAAGACCAATCAGAATGATAACTTCTTGACTTTTAACTTCCCATTTCAATGAGTAATCTCTTCTGTTTGCCACGTGGCTAAGCCATTTGGAAAATAAAATGTATGTTATTTGATTAGACATAAATTCAAATAAGTAAATGAATTCAGAAATTCATTCTTTTCTATTGCAGATGAACCTCTAGTCTTGCTTTGAAAAAATCATTCTGTGTAACTCTTGACTGTGACTAAGTTCCTAATACACCTGTTGGGACGATCACTGACACAGTATACCATTTGAGAGGTACTTTTCTTGACCCAATACTGGTGATTAGAGAAGAGAGGTATCTTGGTTTTTGGTTTTTTTCTTTGATCATTATGAACATTGGCTTTTCACCCCTGAAGTGAAAATGTTGAAAACTGAGTCTTCAGGTGAACGAACCACTCTCAGAAGTGCCTCTCCTCACAGGAATGCATATCGAACTGAGTTTCAGGCACTGAAAAGTACCTTTGACAAACCCAAGTCAGATGGGGAACAAAAAACAAAAGAAGGTGAGGGCTCCCAGCAGAGCAGGGGGAGGAAATATGGCTCCAATGTCAACAGAATTAAAAACCTATTTATGCAGATGGGTATGGAACCCAACGAGAATGCTGCAGTCATTGCCAAAACAAGGGGGAAAGGTGGACATTCATCTCCTCAGAGAAGAATGAAGCCCAAAGAATTTCTGGAAAAAACAGATGGCTCAGTTGTTAAGTTGGAGTCTTCTGTTTCTGAACGAATTAGTAGATTTGACACTATGTACGATGGCCCTTCATATTCCAAGTTCACTGAGACTCGAAAGATGTTTGAGAGAAGTGTGCATGAATCAGGACAGAACAACCGCTATTCCCCAAAGAAAGAGAAAGCTGGAGGGAGTGAACCTCAGGATGAATGGGGAGGTTCCAAGTCCAACAGAGGCAGTACTGATTCCTTGGACAGCCTTAGCTCCCGAACTGAGGCTGTCTCCCCAACTGTGAGTCAACTGAGTGCAGTATTTGAGAACACTGATTCTCCCAGTGCCATCATTTCTGAGAAGGCTGAAAACAATGAATACTCAGTGACTGGGCATTATCCCTTGAATTTACCATCTGTTACTGTTACAAATCTTGACACATTTGGTCACCTGAAGGATTCTAATTCCTGGCCTCCTTCAAACAAGCAAGGTGTTGATACAGAGGATGCTCACAAGAGTAATGCAACTCCAGTACCAGAAGTGGCTTCTAAAAGTACCTCTCTAGCTTCGATACCTGGTGAAGAGATCCAGCAGAGCAAGGAACCCGAGGACTCCACATCTAATCAACAGACTCCTGACAGCATTGACAAAGACGGTCCTGAAGAACCTTGTGCTGAAAGTAAGGCAATGCCAAAGTCCGAAATCCCTTCACCACAAAGCCAACTGTTAGAAGATGCTGAAGCTAATTTGGTTGGAAGTGAGGCAGCAAAGCAACAGAGGAAAGAACTTGCAGGTGGTGATTTCACCTCTCCTGATGCTTCTGCATCCAGTTGTGGAAAAGAAGTACCTGAAGATTCAAATAATTTTGATGGTTCCCATGTGTACATGCACAGTGACTATAATGTGTATAGGGTGAGATCCAGGTATAATTCAGACTGGGGAGAGACAGGCACTGAGCAGGATGAGGAGGAAGATAGTGATGAGAACAGTTACTATCAGCCTGATATGGAATACTCGGAAATTGTTGGATTGCCAGAAGAAGAAGAAATCCCAGCAAATAGGAAAATTAAGTTTAGTAGTGCTCCTATTAAGGTAAGTGTGTTTTCTCCATTTTGTTTTCTAAATTTGTTTTTAGTACTAGGGCCTAATTGTATGTAGAATAGACTTGACAACTAGTAGGAGTTTTTGTAAGGGATTCAAGATTGTTGATATCTTTAAAATCACCTGTTGTCAGGTAATTTTAAAAGTTCAGAGTTTGAGAGATATCAATCACATTTCTTAAATGTGCTTTATAATGGCATACACCAATAGTGAGTAATATTAAAGCTGAAGAAGTTCGGGAATTGTGAGATACATTCCAATGAACTGGAGTATGAGTATTGTGAGTACTGAAAACCAGGAGTGTTAGTTTGAAATGTAATTACTTTAGTTTTACCTAAAATTATTCATAAATAATATTTTCTGAATGTACACACTTTAAGGTATGAAGTATAATGTACAATGGGAGAGTTTTGGTAATCTGGGAATAATACTCGATTTACTTTCTTAAAAAAATCTGAGTTATTAAGTGTTAAGTGGATTGTGAGGAATTTTGTTGGAACTTTTTTTTGGGGGTACTGCTAGTTGGTGGTGAAAATTTAATTTATGGAAATATATTAGCTGACTTAAATACTTTGAAAAGCTTTGACTGTAAACAGTCTGAGTTCAAAATTTGTTACATAGCTTTAAAATGAATTTTTTGAAAGAAATAACATTGATTTGCCATTCATGGATTTATTTTTACCTCTTAAAAACTGGATAAATGCCAATGGAATTCACATGCTCTAATGACTTCACTTAGTTAACATTTGGTATAGAAGAATAGCACAAAGTACATCAGCAGTGGGTGGTAGAATGTTATTAGTGGATAATGGCAATAGGGGCAGGAGGTGGTTGGTTGAGTACCAGAATCTCCTGGGGTGCTTTTTCAAAGTGTACTTGCCCACAGCTCAGTCCTGAGATGCTGGCATGCTCTCCTTGGGGAATCTGGAAGGTTATGGTGGCAGAATGTGTAGTTTTAGACCACATTCTAGGGGCTTCTAGCTTACCCAGTGTGTATATATGATAGACTTGGAATTTGATATATTCCTGTAAATTTTCTCCTCAAAATCTAAAATCACTGTCTGTTATTTTCATTTTGGGACCTTCCATATAAGGCTCTAAAATATAAATTTACATAGAAATATTTAAAGAGAAATCTGACATTGTTCTGATTATGAAATACTATTCTGAAATAAAGTAATAATCTATGAAATTATTTACAGATGTTAGCAGGCAGACTTTCATTTTATTAGTGTAAGGCAGAAGTTCTGGGTCAGAATGGGTCATGTTAAGTTAAACTGTAGTTTAAAATAAACTACAGATGTCAATTCAGTTTTAAAGTAAGTTTCTTTGCAGTGCTTTACCACCTTCCTTTGTGATTATCTCCTCCTGCCTTCCTACTCCTCCCCAACCCCCACTGCCCTACTCTAGATGGTCTTTAAAGGTGCCTTTCCCCCAAGCCTATCCAGTGAGCTCCTAAACTTTGCCATTCGCATCCCCCTTGAACATCATCTTTCTACCCTTTAGGAAGAAAGCAATAAGATTAAATCGTTTCACATTGAGAAAGGCAGGAATAACTGAAATGAACTCTTCAAGGAGTTGTTAAACCCAGTGACTAACTTTTTAATACAAGGGATAGCAGCTTATGAAAATTTATCAAGTAGACCACTACCCAATCAACCAAGTGGGACACCAGCCTGTATTTGGGTCCTGTGCTGCACAAAACATAACTGTGCACTAGTTGGTTTAATGGATTTTAAAGGATTTATCATTGAAATGTGTCTGTTTATATGTGAACAAACCAGCTTTTTGGGAATGATATTTTGAAGTTCAACTAATTTGTGCTATGATTGCTTATAACAATAAGTATTTTGCCGCTTAATTTTCATATAATGACAATTTTATCTAGCAAAGAATGAAACATTACCTACATTTAATGCATTTCATCAAGAATAAGATTTCTAAAACAAATTAGATCAAGCATAAGACTTGTGAAACAAAGATAATGTATTGCATTTTATTGGGCAGTTAACAGGACTTCTTGGAGTGGATTAAGTTTGCAAACAGAAGATTCATTCTTAGCCCTTTGTAATGAATAACACAATTACTCTTTCTTGCTGCTTCCATTGTTAAATATGCAAGTGGATTCACTTGGAAAATTTGAGAGCTGCTTTCTACTGGTCATGGTGGTGGCCATAGTGTTTAGGTTATTCTCCAATTAAGATTTTTTTTGCCGCAGAGGGTGGTAATACCTTATTAGATCCAATTAAAGTATTTATTGAAGGCTTATCATGTGTGTTCTCTCATGCTGTTAGCTGAAGAAGACACAAAAATCTGTAAGGTTACCCCTTTCCTCTGTGAGTTTGTAGAGTCAATTCTTAAACACATTGTATTTAAAATCCATAAAAAACAGTATAAAAAACTATGCCAAAATTTTTAATGTCCTGTGAGTCCTTTAATGGCACTTGGTTGTACTAAATGCGTATAGTGAAAGGGATTTGATAGATTATTTGGAAAGGAATACATGCAACCATTTTCTATCTGTGTTTCTTTATTCTTTTCATAAAACTTTATTTATGGAATGGGAAGTTGCAGTTCCTAACCTCAGTCTTTTCCTTTGAAGCTTAAACATACTTCCTCTTAAAGAAGCAACAGGGAATGTATTCTTTAAATAAATGATTTTTAGAACTTTTACATTCTTTTCCTGGCTGTCACTTTATTCTGTACTAGGTTAAAAATTCCTAGCACCTTTAGTTTTTTGTTATAGATCTTATTTATCATCTTTGTATGTGTAATATTGTCCTCAGTGACTACTTCAGTTCTTTTTATAGATGTTTTACATAGATATTTCCATAAGATGTCTTAAATCTGGACTTAGAAAAACATCAGAATAATAGTTGATCTTTCCTGTGTAGCATATACCTTGTACTTGTACATATACCTTGATGTTTAAAAATGGTCAGACTGTATTGCCAGCCATCAGTTAGTATGACTTTCCTATCTTTCACAGACAGTTATTTCTTATTAGATAGATTGATACGTTTCATAGGGTCATGAAATATTAGAATGGGATTAATAATAGCAAATTAAAATCCAGCTTTGAGATATGGAATGGGAGAATGTTATGAACCATGCTAATTCGAGATGGAATTATGCCTTCATTTTCAGGAATTTTTCAAAATGAAAGGATTGAATTAAAGTAAATTTGTTTTAGATGAATCAAAACAAGAGAGGGTGACATGTCATTTTTTTCTACTAATTCAGAACATTTATGGAGCCCTTAATATGTGTCAGGGACAATGCAAATATAACAAATACAACAAATACATAAAATGAGGAGCTGATGAAGTAAGGAGCTGCTGGTTGGTGGGAAGTGTACAGCCCATTAAGGAAGCTCTCAGGCTGTTCCCAACTCTGTGCTTTGATGATCTTTCTAAGGTTGCTGCAGCCTCATTAAGGAAGTCACAACCTTTCTCTGTTTCTTATGTCCTTTGGATTGGTATTTTTTTTCCCCTCAAATACGATTGTGTTACAATGGATTGTTATTCTTGAAACAGCATATCTGAAAAAGATTTTTCTAACTCACAGTAAGAAGGATATTGCAGAGTTAATATTGAGGTACATTGTGCTATATTTTGTGTTTTCTCAAATCATATGGAGCTTTACAGGATTAGAATTCAAATAATCAGCAAGGGCACCAGAGCTTCTTCAAACCTTACATGATAGTTGTTGAAAATGGATCTTCTTGTATTCTCTCCCTTTTTTGGGGCTCCGAGTCATAGTTAGGGCATTCATGGATATATGAAGTTTTTTGTTCAGGATGGTTTTCAGGGAATAGTTCTGTTGAGATCCAACTTTTTGTCTTTGCGGAGGCTTCCCTTTATAACAGTTTTGTCAGTGCTTCTTAAACTTTAATATGCATATGAATCACTTGGGAGATCTTGTTAGCATCAAGATTCTGATTCAGTAGGTATTCTATGGGAAATTACCTTGAAACAATGGTTGAGCTACAAGTACACCAGCAGGCAAGCTATCTCAGAGGTTATGGAATAGAAGACTCAGAAAACAAATTAAAATGCTTGAATCACATGATTTACCAAACCAGTTAAACACAAATCCAGAAGCAAGAGGAAAGCTATGGAATAAGTTAACACACTTCAGGTTCAAACCAGGTTGGAAGGACCACGCTACCTGTCCTGGATAAACAATGTTCCTATGTCCCATCTTTCTTTCACATAACCCTTCCCCATTAATGATGTGGTTATGAGGACCAGAGCTGATGTTTGAGCCAAGACTCCATAGACTAATGATTTCCTGGGTTGATGATACACACTTATTCTGTTGAAGAGATGTGACAAATACACTTAGGTACAGCCGTAGCTTTGCTAGTTTGCCTGCTGATGAGCCATGGGACCATCCTTGGTGTCCTCAGTAGATGACTGATATGGAAGTAATGTAGCTATCAGGCATAATTGTGACTTGGTATTTCCACTGCTTTTTGTCTATAAGTAAATCTCATTCATTTTATCATAATTTCTATTTATTTTATTGTTGTCATGTCTTACTCCCAGCTTACCTATTTATTATGCATCTGCTGACTGCCTTCATTTCACCAGCTTGCATTCTCATTATCAATACTTGGCCCAGCCTGAGTGTTGCCTCTGTCTCATAAGTTGTTAGTTTATTTACCATCTATGATTATCACTTCTTAAGTGTTTCATCCATCCCATTAGTTTTGTTTACCTCTATAATAGAATTTCATATTCTGAAATAATACAGGAAAACCATGTTAACAGTAGGTCTGGAGGGGAACCTTAGATTTTACATTTCTAACAAGCTCTCAAGTGGTGCCGATGCCGCTGATCAAGAGATCACTCTTTGGAATATGAATTTGAAGTACAATCTTCTGGCTTCTGAAAGTGGCTGGCCATAGCATGTTAGGGAAGCAACATGTAATAAATTTCCTTTCCAGATGGGCTGCTATATCTGGTTGGGTGGAATAATATTCTCTGAAGATGAAATAAGGTATAATCTTGTAAAGTGCATGAACACTCTGTTTCTGGATCCCAAAGTGGATTATTATCCTTAACTCAAGGCATTTGGGTCATTAAAAAGTCACATCCTAGGCTCTTTGTGTGGTTTAAGTTTTTAGTTATAAAAAGTTGGGAGGAAGAAGTTTTTCATGGAATCAGAAATTTCATTTCTTTCATTCTTTTGCAAGTGTAAATTAATAAACTTAGACAGTATAAGAATGGTCATATGATTTAACTTGCTTTTCTTGGATAACTTTGATGGTACAACTTTTTTTTTGTTTGTTTTTTGTTTTTTGAGAGGGAGCTTTGCTCTGTCACCCAGGTTGGAGTGCAGTGGCACGATCTCAGCTCACTGAAACCTCCACCTCCTGGCTTCAAGAGATTCTCAGGCCTCAGCCCTCTGAGTAGCTGGGACAACAGGCATGCACAACTATTCCCGACTAATTTTTGTATTTTTAGTAGAGACAGGGTTTTTACCATGTTGGCCAGGCTAGTCTCGAACTCCTGACCTCAAGTGATCTGACCGCGTTGGCCTCCCAAAGTGCTGAGATTATAGGCGTGAACCACTGTGCCCAGCCGATGGTATAACATTTAAATTGGATTTCTTTTTAAATTTTTATGTTTTATGACCTATGCTTCCTAACCAGGTAAATGAAATATGTCAAATATTTTAATATACTTTGTAAAATCAAATAATGAAGATTTGTTGAATGAACCCCTTTTCTAAAATCCAGAGGTATATCTATACTTTTAAACTGAACAGTGATCATTTAGTGTTTAAAAAGGGATTCTTTTGACAGCAGATTATTTCAGATGTTTACTGGTATTTATTTGTAATAGAAATATTTAAAGTTTCCTGTTTTTTGTTAGTTTAATTAATTTTTTTTGAGACAAGGTCTTGCTCTGTCACCCTGGCTGTAGTGCAGTGATGCAGTCATGGCTCACTGCAGCCCTGAACTCTGGGGCTCAAGTAATTCTCCTGCCTCAGCCTCCCATGCAGCTAGGACTACAGGCAAGCGCCACCATGCTTGTTATTTATTTATTTATTTTTTGTAGAGATGAAGTCTCA
Organism: Pan troglodytes; assembly: GCF_028858775.2. Taxonomy (NCBI): domain Eukaryota; kingdom Metazoa; phylum Chordata; class Mammalia; order Primates; family Hominidae; genus Pan; species Pan troglodytes. The sequence continues at coordinate 104,300,969 of NC_072404.2, forward strand.
CTATGTTGTCTAGGCTTGTCTTGAACTCTTGGGTTCAAGCGACCTCCTGCCTTGGCCTCCCGAAGTGCTGAGATTAAAGGCATGAGCCACTGTGCCCAGCAGTTTCTTGCTTTTTGGATCATACATACTTTGTGTTCCCTCTAAACTTTCTCACAAATGACACTAATTGTTGGGTTCATGTACTTGAAAGATAAGATGCCAAATTTGGAGGAAAATCACTTTGTGTTATGTTATCCATGTGTCGTTTACCTTGTTAACCCAGTTAATATGCCCATTACAAGTAATTTGATTGAAATCTCATCTGCATTAGATTTTTTTCTAACACTTTCTCTACCACTTGAAAACAAGTTTAGGAATTTTCATAGAGAAATATAGTTAGATGTGGGATAAATTCTGTATAAACAAAGCAAACATTACTATAGATTGTTGCTTTTTATGCTGTTATCTAATTTACCTGATATTTTTCTTGATTTTCTATGCTCTCATTTGGACCTATTTTCTTTTTGTTCTTTTGCTTCATTATATTCTATAGCTATGGTTTTGAAAAGGAAGAAAACTTTTCAAGTTATGCTTTATAGTTTTTCTTGTGGTCACTTTTACAGTTTTCTCCTGGTTCTCATCTCTTTAGTTTGTGACATAGACATTTAGAGATGAAATATACTTGAAGGTAATCTAGCGTCATTTCCCAGTCACTTCAGGAAGCCCTTCAGTAGCATACTCCTGACAGATGATGTTTCAGCTTCTGCTTGAATAATTCTACCGATGGAGAGTTTATTACTTTGGAAGGTAAAAGGAAAGTTAGAAGGAGGGGCATGCTGGTGTGTGTAGGGAGGTGGTGCACTCACTCTTCTTTTTATTTAATTTTAATTTGCAATTTTTTATTAAGATAAAATTCAGGTAACAAAGTTCACCACTTTGAAGTGCACAATTCAATGGTTTTTAGTATATTCACAGTGTTGTGCAGCCATCACTTTTATCTGATTCTAGAACTTTTTCATCATCCTAGAAAGAGACCTTGTGTCTGTGAATTGTCATTCCCAATTCCCCTTCCTTCTTCATCCTCTGGCAAGCAGTAATTGACTTGCTTTTTCTGTAGACTTACTTCTGGACATTTCTTACAAATGCTTTTAAAAAAGAATATAGGAGACTTGAAGAAGAATATAGGAGTATGGCTTGGGATATATTAAATTTAAGATATCAAAAGGATAGCACACTACAGGAAAGTCTAGAGAGCAATGGCATAAAGAATTTTCTTCTGGTTGGTGATATGGTCTAAAACTTAAGTGGCATGATGTGGGAGCAACAAATGCTATCTGCCATTTTATGTGTTTCATAGAGAGGAAGAACACATGAAGCTGAGGAGACAGTAGGATTCAAGAAGAACAAAATGTATAACTGAGGAAGAATAGGTTTATGTGGCTGAGAGGATGGCTGAACAACTCCCTTGCGTGGGACACCGCACTTCTCTTAATGTAATCTAAAATTGCTACACATGAAGCATGAGTGTTTGATTCAGCATAGGGTTTCTTTATTTCCTTTTAGAGACAGGGTCTTGCCCTGTTGCCCAGGCTGGAGTTCAGTGGCACGATCAAAGCTCACTGCAGCCTTGAACTCCTGCGCACAAGGGATCTTCCTGCCCCAGCCTCCCAAGTAGCTGGGACTACAGGTGTGTGCCACAGTGCCTGGCTAATTACATTTTTTTTTTTTTTTTTTTTTGTAGATTCAGGGTCTTGCTATATTGTCTAGGCTGGTCTTGAACTCCTGGGCTCAAGTGACCCTCTTGCCTCACCCTCCCAAAATGCTGGGATTGTAGGTGTGAGCCACCGTGTCCTGCCAACGTAGGGTTTCTTTAAAGGTACAAGTGGCATTGATGCTGAGTTTCATGTTTACATTGGTCTTTTTATAGCGTGAAGGAATCCTGTTCCTTTTCTAATAATCTGATGCTTGTTTCTATCCTACTTCTCTTATATTGTCACTTTCCTTATTCTTTTACTTTGATTGGAATTGTTCACGGACAGCTTCACTACTTTAAAATTTTTTCTCATCCTTCAATATTTCGATACAGATTTCCTGTGCCTACATGCTATTATCTGTACTGTAACCATCTATAAGATGAGTGATTTGAGGCAGATATTTATTTAGTTTACTATGTATTGTCTGTTGGAGCATATTACTATATAGTCTATATTACTATTAAATATCATTAACTAGTAATAATAATGGTAACATCGAGAGGTACTTGATATTTGTCAGGTTGGACAAGTGTGCCTCTTGAGGCCTTGAATTTCTTACCTGTAATTGAGGCTGTCTTACTTGTAATTTATCACTAAGGTTGTTTCTCGGCTTTACCATCCTGTAATTCTCTGTGTCTTAAACATATTTGTACTATACCATAATCATAAATATTTGTGCTATGATTTCAAAGAGAAAATTTTGGACATCTTTTGTTGAAATATTGAAATGAAAAATTTATGTTAAATTGTTCTTGAGAACAATAATTCTATAGATTATAGTAGAAACCTTAAAATAAGTAAAATATTAAGTCCATGGGAGCACAATTTTATAGAGTGGATTTTTAGAGCAACTTGACTTTTGAAAGTATGGGTTTAACTATATGTTAAAACACCCTGCTGAGGAAACTAAGAATAAAGAAAGAAATGTTTTGTAATATAGTTGCTGACATATTAATTGCTTCACTCACTTTTGCTCTGGAAATAGCTTCATAGCACAGTTCAACATGATTGAAATATTGATAATTTTTTTTTTACAGTTCCCAGTTTTCAGCCTAACTTACTCTTTCTCATGCACATATCCTTACAAAGAAGACAGCGAAATACAGTATGAAGATATCAGGAAATTTTATATTTTAGGAGGAAAGTTTTGTTCTTTGCTTACTTAATCTATTTCATTGGTATTTTTAAAAAGTATTTGTGGAGTTAAAACTGTTCACCAAGTATTTATGGATAATGGTAAATGAAACTGCTCACAGATCTGTTAGTCTCCTGCCCTCTTTTATAAGTCAGATGAGTTTTGTGCCGGGGAAAGCTAATCTTCCAAGTTGTTTTCCATGCCAGTTGAAATATACAGGGCTAGATTCGGACATAGAGTGTTGGCAAGGGTCAAAAAGGTGAATAGAGTCATGACCATGAAGGTTTCTTTACAGGAATAAGCAGTGAGAGTCTTGCGGATTAGGTCTTTGGTATTTCTGTCTTGATGCCTTTGAACTGGCATGACCCTACGAAACTGAGTGACCTGCATGTTGAGTCTGTTGCTGTATAGTAAGATGGTCTTTTCTCTTTTATTCACCTCGGATTTCTCCTCCAAAAATTTCTTTTTACTCCTCCTCTTTTAAAAATATGTAAGTATACAGCCTCATGGAGGCTACATTCATATCAGAAAATTGTCTAATCTTCAATATAAGAATCTTAAATAGTACTCACAGTCAGAGGTACCTTTTCAGGCTTGTGAAGAGTTTTCTTTTCATGGTTAGGGTCCACAGAGGAGAGGGAAAAGCAGGTTTATTGGTTAGTTTTTAAGATCTGTTTTTGAGGCCGGGCGCGGTGGCTCACGCCTGTAATTCCAACACTTTGGGAGGCTGTGGCGGGCGGATCACGAGGTCAGGAAATCGAGACCATCCTGGCGAACACCGTGAAAACCCCTCTCTACTAAAAATACAAAAAAATTAGCTGGGCGTGGTTGCGGGCGCCTGTAGTCCCAGCTACTCGGGAGGCTGAGGCAGGAGAATGGCATGAACCCTGGAGGCGGAAGTTGCAGTGAGCTGAGAGGGCGCCACTGCACTCCAGCCTGGGCGACAGAGCTAGACTCCGGCTCAAAAAAAAAAAAAAAGATCTGTTTTTGAGTAGTGTTATTTTGATGGATTCCTTTACTAAGTACTTGTTTTGGGTAAAACTGATGTGCAAAATTGTTTTGTAAAGGAAGAGAAAGACATACATTTGCACTTTTCATTGTTAATTGATATTATATATGTATAAAATTATTATTTTTTTAAATAACCCATTTCTCAGGGGGAAAGGCAAAACTTATTGTAGGATGTTTGAATGACATCTTATCTACCATTACCTGGAATGTGTTTATTTTTAGAAGTTTATTCTGTAGGTGGAATAATAAAATACAGTAATTTAAATTATACACCAGGTGTTATATAATATTCTATGTCCAGAGCATCTATTTCCTTTTAGAAATCTTAACATTGAGCACTGAGCACTAAAACAAACAAACCTGTAAGTAAGTCTTTTGAAAAATAAAGGCTGGCTGGAAGATTGAGGCTGCAGTGAGCTGTGATTGAGCCACCACACTCCAGCCTGGGCAACAGAGCAAGACCCTGTTTCAAAAAAGAAAAAGAAGGGCTGGGCCCGAAATCTATGATTTTCATATCTGTATTATATACAGTTTCTTGCTTAGCGTCTAGAATTACCTATTATTTAGGATAGATTCCTAAAAAAATATAATTTTATTAATTTATAATATTATTTATAATTTTATTAAATTATATTTAAATTAATTAAAAATAAAATTATTTTAAAACCCTTTATATATAATTCAGAAAGGGTGAATTATATTGTTATTGCTGGAATTGTTATTCAGAAAGGGTGTATTAGTTTATAATCAGCACTGCATTGGAATAGTTTTCTCACAATCCCTGCACCAGCACTTAGTTTTATTTATATGCTTTGTAGTTTTCAGTTTGGTAGGTGAAAATAACTCTTATAATTTCTACTTGATATATTGTTGAGATTGAAGATTTTTTATGTGCTTATAGGCTTTTTTGATATGAGTTCTGAGTGGTTTTTATTACTTTCTAAATCAGTGTTTGTTAGTACAGACTACATCAATGTATTATTTAAATGAGTTGGTAAAAGTTAAAGCAACTCACATATCCAGTAATAGGGATATGGTTAAATTCATTATGATAAATGCATAGAGTATAATAGGATAAAGCTGTATAACTCATGTTTTCTAAGATTACTTAAAGATGTAAATACTTCATAGTAAAAAGTCTGGTTAAATGCTGAATATGCATTTCTGTCATATTTTTACTTTAAAAATATGTGTATTTACACCTAGGACAAAGATTAAAAACACATACATCAAAATGTTAACTCTGGTAATTTCTGGATTGAGAGAACAGTGATAATGTTAAATGAATGTATACTTTTCTGAATTTACTTAATTTTCTACAATAAGCATGTATTACTTCTTTAATTACATTAAAAGATAGTGGTGGGACACAATTGGAATGATCAGCAATAACAACATAAGGAAGTTAACAAAAATACTTTTTAAAATGCTGCCCCAAATTCTAATAATTAGTCTTTTAATGTACTTTTATTTGGAGGACAACATGTCACAGAAAAAAAATTTGGTTTAATAGTGTAAATTTATGTAACACCGAAGAAGGTGTTACTTTAAGAAAATGGATGAACTTTTGACAGTTGAATTCATTAAGTGCATATTTCTTAAACCTTGGTAAAATTGATCCCACATTTGTGGCTAACCTTGTAAGTATTATGGGGAAGGAGACCCTCCAATTCATTTTAAATTGTGATTATATAGCATTTGCATAGGCCTGAGATATTTTCCTTAAGTTCGACTATTGTGTATATGATATTCTAATGTGTTACTTAAAATATGCTTTCAAACACTGGGTATAATGAATTTGAAGTGAAACATATTTTAATGAGTAGTCTTACTAAAAATAATAAACATGTACTTAAAGGAAACTTAACCATTTTCCCATGTGGCATAATGTCTTTCAGATGTCTTAGATTATTGAGCCTCAACAGGCTTGCTCTCTGTGAAGGTGAGACAGTGGAGATGTCAAGTTCATTATCTTGCTTATATATAATCCTTTGAAAAAACTCACGTACACACCCAGTTAAAAATAGGATTTTGAGTTCTAGGCCTCCACAGAATCCATTTGAATATGTTTCCTGTCCTAAAACACCAGCCAATATGTGGTTTCCTGTTGTTCCTCTTAAAAAACATATTAGTTGAAAAGAGATTCATTTGATGTATAGTTAGACTATATGGTAGTATGTTATATTTTTAGTTAGAGTCAAAGGGTCAGTTCCTCTCATCTATTGGGTAATTTTCTACCTTTGAAAAGCTTTGGTAGATAATGTTGTAGTATATAAATGATGACAAACATATTTTTGTTGGGTGGCAGAGTTTTCTGAAATTGGAAGTTTAAATTATTGCTTTTTGTTTAATGAGATGAGCAGATTACTCTGATCTTACAGTTTTAAGCAGTTCTGGGATTTTATAAGTTCTGGTGAAGTCCTAATTAAATTGCCTTACAATATAATCTGGTGTTTGGATTATCACTTTTTGTTAAGTATTCTTAAACCTTACTACAATATGGTTGATAAATTCTGTTAATATTTTGTTGTATACTGGGTTTCTAGTAGTGATATATAGATGATTGTATATAATTATAAGAACTATTTAAAGAAAAAGAGGCAACATTAACAGACAAACCATGTAAAATTTTGACTCTTTTTTATAAAATGGTTACACTGGAAAAAGAAAATTGGAGTTCAAGAAAAAAATAATTTCACTGGTTGTGATTTTGCATATTTATGTAAATTTGTGAATGATTTGAGGCAGTGATATCTTTTTTTAGTTAATCATGTACCCAATCAAGTTTGAGACGAGGCTTATGTTTTTCCATAGAGATTATGACACTTGCGGAATTTTTATCTTGCTGGCTCCTTCTCTGTATAACGAGTTCTGTGAGTAGTAGCATTAGTGAACTGGAGCTCCCTCAGGAGATTGTCCCATTTGCAGATGTGGCAATCAGAAGAGTTTTAGTTTGAGTTACTGGGTTTTGACTCTTATTACCTAATACAATTCTTTATTTATTTAGTTTTGAGATGGAGTCTCACTCTGACTGCATTATTATCATTTTTTTTAAGATGGAGTCTTGCTCTGTTGCCCAGGCTGGAGTGCTGTGGTGTGATCTCAGCTTACTGCAACTTCCGTCTCCCGAGTTCAAGCGATTCTCCCACCTCAGCCTCCTGAGTAGCTGGAATTACAGGCACGCACCACCATGCCTGGCTTAATTTTTCTTTTTTTAGTAGAGACGGGGTTTCACCATGTTGGCCAGGCTGGTCTCAAGCTCCTGACCTCAGGTGATCTACCCACCTCGGCCTCCCAAAGTGCTGGGATTACAGGAGTGTGCCACTGTGTCTGGCCTACCAAACGAAATTCTTACTCTTAATCTAGAATGAGAACTATTGAGAGTTCATCCATTAGAACCCTTGAAGCCTGTCCCTCACTCAGATGGTTGAAAGTCTGTAGCTGGAGGATGGTTGAAATAAACAGAATATTGATATGAAATATTTCTGAAGGTATCCTTTTTCCATATCCTATATTTAACGTTTAGCTGGCATATTAGAGTTGTCCAGAGAAACAGAACCAATAGGATGTGTATATATACAGAGAAAAATGTAAGGAGTTGGCTCACAGGATTACGGAGACTGGCAAGTCAAAAAGCTGCAGGGTGGGTTGGCAGGCTAGAGACTCAGGGAAGAGCTGACAATGCAGTTCAAGTATAAAAGCCTTTTGCTGGAAAATTTTTTTTTTGCTTGTGGGGGAGTCAGTCTGTTGTCCTATTCAGGCCTTCAACTGTTTCAATGAGGCCCACCCACATTATGGAAAGAAATGAGCTTTCCTCAAATTATATTTAAAAACACCCCCAAAGAAACATCTAGAATAATGTTTGATTAGATATCTGGGCACCATGGCCCAGCCAAGTTGACTTATAAAATTAACCATCACGGTCAAGCTTTCTTGTTTTGATTGCCCCTTCTGAAGCTGTTTCAGGGAGAAAACTCATTTTTCCCCCCACATGTCTTAGTGGGGGAGTTGGTTCTTCTCTCCCTCTCATTCTTAGAAAATTAGCTGAAGGGATTCCCTCTGTTGGGCAGTGTGTTGTAGGAGAGGATTATATGTTTGGAATCAGACAGACCTGTGTTCAGATCCTGCAGACACCTGATCTTTTAAGAAAGTTTGTTTAAATTTTGAGGGCAGGGAATTTGTTTTATGGTTGTGTCTCTAGGATTGTCACACCGCTTGGCACATTGTAGGTACACAGTTGGTGTTAATAACCTGTTATGTTCATCATCTCTGCCCTTTCACCTTCCTCTTCTCCCCCTCCCTCCACCTGAAGGTCCAAGTTGGGATGATATTAATATTATTATTTTTATTATATTTCGAGACAAGGTCTTACTCTGTTGCCTAGGCTGGAGTGCAGTGACATGATCACAGTTCACTACAGCCTCGACCTCTGGGCTCAAGGGATTCTCCTGCCTTAGGCTCTTGAGTAGCTGGGATTACAGGCGTGTGCTGCCATGCCCAGCTAATTTTTTTTCCATTTTTGTAGAGACAGAGTCTCACTATGTTTCTCAGGCTAGTCTGGAACTCCTGGGCTCAAGCGATCCTCCCACCTCAGCCTCTAAAGTGCTGGGATTACAGGTGTGGGCCACTGCTGGGCTAACATTTTTATATGTATAATGCTTGTATGATTTATTTATAGGTAAAATCCTTCAGGTTAGCAGTTACAAATGAAAGCTGGGTGATTCCATTACAGATTAAAATCTTTCCTGGCCACTGCTCTGGCTTGCTGAAGCTGTTGTGCTCTCTTTCATTTGGGAAATCTCAATCTATTGCCCTGTAAGGTAATGACAGTTCATAAGTAACCACAGTCATTAAAATATGGTTGTTTGAGATATAACTATGGAAGCTGAAGGGGAGAGTACTCATTTTGCCTTAACTTTATATCTGCTTTGATCACCAAAGCTTGTAATTAGTTGCAAGAAAATCTAAAAATTGAGATTCCATCAGAAAGTTGTAAAGCTACTTATTTAGAGGTTGCAGTAACTTGCCTCACCTTTGGTAACTTGAGTATGTGAGTGTATCTATATTCTGAAAATGAAAGTTATCAAAAATTTAATTAACTAAAAAATTTGAATTATTTCTTTTACTATTTAGTCTTTTTGTCTTCCTTTTATTTCCTGACTTGTTTACTAAAATGTGGTTTCTTTTGTTTTTTTTTCAGTGGTTAGAGAGGAATTACTTTTTTGGGGTCATTTCTGTCCCCCTACTCCCTTAATATTGATTTTAGAAATGTGCTTGGTTTTAATTCCATAGCTAAGTTATAATTTTGTAATTATTTTTGTAGCCGGTTGTCTCATTCTCTAATCAAGCTTTTGCTGACTGTGAATTTGTTTATCCAGAAAACAGTTTTTCATTTTCTTGGTGACTTGTAATTAGTAATAAATTGCATGGGACCAAATAATCCAAGGTCTTGAAATCGTATTTTTTGCCTGTATGTTTCCTCCGTGAATTACATTATCTGGAAAATGTCTGACAGTTGTTATTAAGCTGAAATATGAAATAGCTTTGCTTGTTCATGCAAATTTGTTTATGTAGAAACAAGTTTTTCCTAGGCAGAAATAGCTTTTGATAGCATCCTAAGGAAGAGAATGGTTACGCTGTTTTCTGCATTTTCTTTTTAAATGTACAATAATTTTTTGGGGGGGTTATGTATATTTTTGCAGATACGTAAAAACAATGTTTTGTAAAATGCATTGTAGACATTGAAGTAGAAGAATCTTAGTATTTTCAGGGCCCTTGATAATATCCTCTTTATTTAAAAATGTAACTATAAAAGTTATTGTTTTTCCATTTCTAAAATGAATTTAATAAAAGCACCTTTTAACAGGATGTTGGTAAGAATATATGACTTAATATGAAGGTTCATTATATTATTCGAATGAATTGAGCTACTATGTCAGATGTGATTTTGTTACTGCTGTTTTTCATCTTGAGATTAATATTATAACATTTTATAATTACTATATAGGCATTAGTCAAGGCTGATAAATCACCTATTATTCAAGTGTTTATAAATAAGTGGTTATGCTACAGCTATTTAGAGAAGCATTGTCTTCTGAGTTGATTGATAAAAGTCAACAAACATTGAATATGTTTAAAATGTGTTGACTTCGAGCTCTGCTGTGTAGATATTGAGATAAATAAGACAAACCTTTTCTCCTTGAGACTATAGACTTATGAAGGAGATAGAGAAGTAAACATTTGTAGGATAGTGTGATAAGTGCTGTGATAGAGGTATATACATAGGGTGACCATATATAATTTATTGTCCAAACTGTTGAGAAATTCAGTGTTCTGATTATTATTACTGTCTTTAAAAATAAGGGCACAGACCATTGTTTAGTCCTCTTTGGATCATGCAATGTCTAGGGTGACCATTGGGATTTATTGTCAAAATTGGGACACTTTTTGAGAATGAAAGGGGATGTTATGAATACTTACACTGGGGCAGCAGACATAATCTGGAACTGACCCAGGGAAGCCAGTACACATGTCAACTTTGATATAGCAGCTTGCTGTGGTGCTCCTAAGCAGGGGAGTCTACCTTTATCAGGAGGAGAGGAATCATTAGGGAGGACTTCTCAGAGGAAGTGACGCTTGAGTTGAAGCTTTAAAGATGAATAAGAATTAATTAGGTAGAGAAGTGAAAAATCCTAAGCTGAGGGAAAGGTGTGTTTGAGAAAAGAGTAAACCAGAACAGTTGGAGGAACATGAAGGGTGTGTGTGTGTGTGTAGTGTAAGAATGTAGGCAGGTGGTAGTTCAAGGAGGGACTTGCATACATAGGAGTTGGAAATGAAATGCAAACTATGAGGAGTCATTGAATAATTTAAAGGGATAGATGACATCATCACTTTGCTGTATATACCTCTCCTATTTGTTGGTGGTTATGGAAGGGTGGAGAAGATCCATTGGTCCCCCATTTTTTCTCTCTGTTCTTTCAGTAGACATTTATCCTAGAAGCTTTCAACCAACTTCTGTTTATTCAGCTTTCTGGATTAACTGATGTCTTCCATTTGCTGGATAGGACATGCTGACTGATGACCTCACAGACTGTTCTTATGCCCTCACTACTCACCTCACCACCTACAGTCATAGGCTGACTAGGAGTTGGTTGTGTACATTCCTAAACCTGTTTTTGCCCTCTTTATTTGTCTAAGTGTGTATTCAGTACTATGTAAATTGATAAAACATGAGTGTGAAAATATTTTTTTTTTTGCTATAAAAATGTAAATTGAATTCTTTGGGGAAGAGTTGATAAAATATGTCACTTAAAGATCTTGTTAAATGAGATGAGGGAGATATAGATGACAGAAACTCTTTCAACAAATATCTAAAAAGATGTGCCACTCCAATTATTTTGTGAGTGTCTTCAAGTTTTTGTCCCACTTTAAAGAAAACCAAACTGGCCATCATAGCCAATGAATTATGCAGGAAAGATACTGTGGATCATTAATTTGCAGACCTAAACTCAAAGTAAAGGTGTTGGCCTGATGTCAAAAGATTGGTAAATGAATATACTTCTAGGTGTCTTACATTAATATAGACCTATAAAAATATACATCAGTTTTTATGATTTCTAACTTTAACTGCCATTTTCAATTATCGGACAAATTCTTAGTCTAAATTGCTTCTTCTAAGAGAGCATCTTTTTGTAAAAAGTGTCTGCTTTAAGCTAGGCAGTATGCTAAGCACCTGAATTACATATTAGAATACATCTCCCAAGGAGCTTGAATTCGCTTGGGAGAGACGGACACGTAAGTCACAATGTACTGAGAGTTGCATTGCAATAGAGGTGTGCACAGGATGCTGTGAGTGCAGAGAGGGGACACTTGGGTTCTGGAGGCAAGTTCCAGGAAACTCCTGGGAGAAGCCAAACTCTATCTGAGTTTCGAAGGTTTAATAAGTGTTGGTAGAAAAAGGGACAAGTGTGCAACCTAACAGCGAGGCACAGAAAAGAGAAAAAAATGCTGTCTTTTGCAGATCTCAGAGTATGATTTATTTATAGGCAAAATATTGTTGGTACACGGTAAGGCATGTACCACAAAGTTTAATATTGTTGGTACATGTTAAGGCAAGGGCAGATTAAGAAGCTTCCTTTGTGCTAGACTTAGTTTGCACACTTTTCTGAAAACATACTAGTTGGAGGGGGTTTTGAGCATGGAAAGGCATTATTAGATTTGTATATTAGAAAACCACATGTATACATATGTAACTAACCTGCACAATGTGCACATGTACCCTAAAACTTAAAGTATAATTAAAAAAAAAATAAATAAATAAATAAAAAAAGAAAACCACTCTAATAGAGAGTGGAGATAGATAGAAAGGCTAGGTGTGGGGTGGGAATGCAGCAGTCACAGTGAACACGGATGAGACTGATGAATGTTTGTCAGAATGGAGGCTGAAACAGGCAAAGGGTAAACTGGGCAAGCTGGATTAGGCAGAAGATGATAAGAGGTGCTATTTTGTGTGAAATTAACTTTTAAGTGCAAAAATCATATGTGACTATTTTTTATTTATCCATGTATTTTTCCTACTCTCCCCACAAAGGATCTTGCCTAGTGCTTGGTTGATAACAGATGCTCAGCAAATGAGAGCTAATGTAGGAATTAACTAGACATAAACAGGGAATTGATTGTCTTTGATCCAATAGTTGCAAAATAGGAGGGATGAACTCATAGGGGCCTTAGAGCCAAGGCTGTGGATCTGAGTGTTAGATCCAGGTATCTATGTCATTGGGATACTGTGAGGAGAGGAAAGATGAGAATAAGGGGTAAGACAGCAGGAGAGTGTTGGGAGGCAGCATGATGGGGGAGCCCCACATTTTGGAGAAATAGAGTTTGAGAAATAGCGCTTCAGAGAAAGTTTGGAGAAAAAGATTAGAAAGATTTTAAGAAGCATAAAGGTTGCTAAACATTTTCTTTCTTTTTTTGAGATGGAGTCTCACTCTGTCATCCCAGCTGGAGTACAGTGGTGCAATCTGAGCTCACTGCAACCTCTGCCTCCCAGGTTCAAGCGATTCTCCTGCCTCAGCCTCCCAAGTAGCTGGCATTACAGGTGCCCCCAAACAATGCCTGGCTAATTTTTGTATTTTTAGTAGAGACGGCGTTTCACTGTGTTGGTCAGGCCAGTCTCCAACTCCTGACCTCAAGTGATTTTGCCCGCCTCGGCCTCCCAAAGTGCTGGGATTACAGGCGTGAACCACCATGCCCAGCCCTATCTTTATACTTTTATAGAGATGGGTTGGTAGGGGAAGTAAGTAACTCTGAGGAAAGCCAATGGTATATGTGGATTGAGACTGGGGAAAGAGTACTGCACGTCAGGAAGGGGAAAGGAGTTACAGAGATACAAAGATAGAGACTTGCATTTATTTCTGGTAAAGTAGGTTAACATTACCTATTTAGCCATTTAAAATTAGCCATTTAAAATATGTAATAGTAACTTAGAGCTGTGCACAAGGTCATGGCAGATTTGGAATCAGAGATGAGGTCCTGAAAGAACCAGTGCTGGGCTTAGCTGTCAGTTTTGCAGGTTAAGCTAGACTGTTAGCGTATGCGTACAAAATAGTTATGAAGATTAATGTTGCCTTCTGTAGAATGATTTTGCATGGTCAGCTGGAAGTTTTTCTTTTTTTCCTTTGCAGATTTTTCCAGCTGTTGTTTTGCCCTCTGAAGTACTGGGTCTATAATGATCTTAAAGTCTTCAGAGAAATATATATGAATATTATTCTTCATCAGCAGTAGAATGAAGTAATTTCTCTTTCAATATTAATTTACGCTGAAGAAAGAAGTGCTCACCAGTAAGAGGTTTTATGTTCTTTTCTGACGGCAGGTGAACTTCAGATAATGTTCCGGTAACTCCTAAGTTACAGGAACGCTATTGACCCAATTGACCCAGTTGATTTCAAGTAATAGACTTGACAGCTCATTGTAAATTAAAATCCCTTTCCTATTGGCCCAGTGTCGTACAGTGGTATTTTGTTTCTGGAAACAGAGATCATATTATAAAAATACTACAATTAGTCATGAAAATGAATAAAGAGAACTTACAGTGTATGTTTATGCAAATACTAGGTATACTAACCAACATGATAATAATGTAAATGCTCCTTTTAGGGATTTTTTTTCTGCATGAATTAGACTGACTGGATTCTTTCTTATTTTTATTTTTTTGAGAAGGAGTTTTGCTCTTGTTGCCCAGGCTGGAGTACAATGGTGCAACCTCGGCTCACCGCAACCTCCACCTCCCAGGTTTAAGTGATTCTCCTGCCTCAGCCTCCTGAGTAGCTGGGATTATAAGCATGCGCCACTACATCCGGCTAATTTCTTATTTTTAGTAGAGACAGGGTTTCTCCATGTTGGTCAGGCTGGTCTCGAACTGCCGACCTCAGGTCATCTGCCAGGCTTGGCCTCCCAAAGTGCTGGGATTACAGGTGTGAGCCACCGTGCCCGACTGACTGTGGATTCTTAAAATACAGTTTCTATGTGTGTCTCAGAGTGTTTGGATGGTAAATGCAGGGGAGTGGCTGTTTCCATGGCTATTTCTTCTTCAGTGAATTTTTGTTGCTGAGTCTTCAGTGACCTGGCTCTGGGTATTAGCTTCACTTGAAGTAGGTAGGTGATGGAAGAGTCATTAGCCAGTTTTAAAGACAAGTTTAGTTTTCTCTGCTGTTATATAGATAAATTGGCAAGTGGTTGTGATTGAGCCTTTCCACCTTAGGGGTGGTCAGAAATCCATTAACTTAGTATTGCCCTTCTTAGAAAAAATGGATTATGATGATGATGATTTTTCAAAACAGATGAGTACTTACCAGCCAAAAGGCTTTTGTGTCATTATATTTTGCTTTATGATTTTGTAAATTGTGTCAAAAAGATTGAATTGGTGCCAGCTCCATGTTTGAATTCTCTAAAAAATAAGTGCTGGTTTAGATGATCTATCTAGATAAAACATTTCAAACATTTATTATTGAATTCTTCTTAATATGCTACATAAATAGTCAGACCCCTTGTTTTTGTGAATGTTATTTTCAGGTATGTATTCAGTGTTTGCTAAGTTTGTTAGAATTGAGGCAGAGTTTTGGAGACCCTTGGAGTAGAGCTAATTCTGGAAGTTAAATTTTTACCTATCTTAAAATTGAGAGAGTATGTATTCATGGCATTTGACCTTGAAATTATATGTAGGAGTGGTGGAGAAGGGAAAGGGGTGGTGGAACTCAACATCACGACAGTTCATGAATTAAATTAACCACCTGCTCTACCAATAATAAGTATGATACATCTTTTTCATATGCCTCTCTTCATTTACAAAGATGGTGCTGGACATTGCAATCTACCTGAAGCATTTTTTTTTTTTTTTTTTGGTCAGGAGAGGTAACAGGGTTTGAACCCATGTTCATTCCACTATGCGTTCTCCCGTGTGACTGCTATCACATACCTGAGAGACAGATGGTTGGGAGTGCAGTAAATATATGTGGAACAGAGTGAACCAGCACAATGTGACTAAAGATGTGACTATATGATAAAAAGTCAGGAATGAATTAACTTTGTCTATAAATAAGCACACACAGATATAGATTTTCTCTGACAATTTAGGCATACACACATCTCTGCATATATATGCATTTATATATGTACACACACATTATGTGTGTGTGTGTATATATATATACACATATTTAGTGTCATATATATGTATATATATGACATATATATACACAGCATATTTAGTGTCCTATCATCATGTAGGAAGATTTCAGTGCTGTAATTATTAAGAACAGTTACATTATTGAACTACAAAGCTGAAAGAAATTCTTTGGGAATGTAGTTTGCCATGATTCCACTTTAGTTTTTAAATAAGGCCTGCTACTTCTCTGGAAAGTCAGAAATACAACCAAGGTGAAATTAACATATTCTGAACTATTTGCAGAAATGCTGCTGAAACATGTAAAGTATCAAAGTGCTTCTTAAGTCATGACTGAATTTAGGTAGACAGGCAGAGAGATCAGAATAGAATGTGAAGTGGGAGGCATTCTCCTCCCTCTCTCAACTGTATTGGAGACACAGCTCCAGTGTGATTAACACTGTGAAAAGGAGGTATACTCAATTACATGCTTCTAGTGCTAAGGACGAATGGCATCTTTTTACCTCAGAAGAAACAAAGCTTTTGTTTTGTTCCAAAATGATAATGGGACATTATCATTTTGATGATGATAATAAAATAGATAACATTCACCATACCAGGCACCAAGTAAAGGGCTTTATTTATGCTAATTAACTTGGTCCTTACAATAGCCGATCACTTTTTAGCAGTGGAAACCCAGGCACCAAGAACTTAAGCACGGAGTCCACAGTTTATGAACAGACCCAGCATGCAGCCTAGGTAGTCTGGCCTGAGCCTGTGTGTTTACTGATGTAAGAGTCAGGTTTTAGAATAGGCCCTTCATGATAAGCTATCTTCTTGCTCTATTTTTATCCCATTTGGAAAATCCCTTTAATGCTTTTAATTGAATTTGAAGCAGACTGCCATTGAATAACGTGATCAAAGTAAAGATGTATGTTCTCAATTTGGGACAAATAAAACTCTAACATTTTTAGTTTTTTTGTTAATGTTATTTTATTTACTAGTCTTTGAAAACTTTTGTGAAATAGTTCATATTTAACAGATGAGGAACCAGAGGCAGAGTCTTAAATCCACAAAATGAGGGTAAAGTAAGAGGTGACCCAGGAATTATTTGAATGTAGAATTTTGTTTGGGCAATATTTTGGCCTTTTTACTGTATAAAATGCATATGAGCAGAGGAGAGCACTAGATCAGGGGTCAGTTAATGTGTCTTCCCTGTATCAGACTCACACTGACAGTTCAGAAAGTAATTGAGTCACAACAGCACACCCGTAACAATTTAGACATCAAACACTTGCTTTGAACATTTTGTCCTTTGTTTCATCTCCTTTAATGTGACCTTTCAAGATCTCTAACATGTGGTATGAATTTGAGAGCTTCTCAACCTTTATTGTTGAGATCTATCCTTAGTTTTATCACCCAAGTATTATCCCTCATGTTTATAGAACATTTTTTTTTTGTCAAAAAGATCTGGCCTTTGAATTCAGATCAGATTCAGTGTAGTTAAGAAAATATGTCAAAACAAGTATAGTCAGAAATTCACAGTACCTTTGTGTTCTGTTTACGCTATTAGCTGAGCCTTTATTTACCATTTTTGGTGCTTTTGTTATCGATGTTATGTTTTAAAAATATATACATGTTTCTGGAACTAAATATATGTGTGTGTGTGTATACGTATATGTTCACATATATACGTCTATATACATATATATGTGTATATATTTGATGTTAAAAGCTTTCATCAAATGTGTGTGTGTATGTATATACACACATACATGTATATGTACGTATACACACACACACACACACACACACACACACACGCATATATATTTTAAGAGATGTGTTGCCCAGGCTGGAGTACAGTGGTTATTCACAGGTGCGGTCATAATTCACTGAAGCTTCAAACTCCTGGGCTCAAGTGATCCTACTGCACCAAGCCTTCCTAGTAGCTTGGACTACAGTTGCGCTCCACTGCACCCAGCTTATAATTTTTTGATTAACAGCAATTCTAAGAGAATATTATGTAATGAAGTGTGAGAATAATTGGTGCAGTGGTTTGAACTTTAAGACATACGAATTTTATGTTCATGAATAATGTACATTGTGTTTTCATACATTGTCTATGGAGAGTCATTTTCACTGCCTGAAATTGGTCACCTTCAATTCCTTCTCATCTCTCCGCCAAAGTATGAAAAGAAGATTGCAGGGCTAAGCTACTACTTAAATATTATTCCTTTTCATAACCCTTCATATAGCACCAGTGAACCAAGGACTTTGTAGAGTCTAGAGCCAAATGATGACAACATGTGGCCTATGCCAAAGATAGGTTTTAGTAGATATTAGGGAGCATTGTGAAAAAAATGGTTCTGTGGTTGAATATGTTTGGGAAACTTCATACCATGCCCCCTTCTTAGAAAATCATAAAGCTATTAACGTATGCAGGGCCCCTGAAAGACCACATTGTTACATTTTTTAAAAAGTTCTCTTCTTGCCTTGTTTTAAATGTGATATTATTTAACATTCTGTGGCTTCTGGAACACAGTTGGATAAAAATTATTGTTGTACAGTTTTAAAAACAGAATTATTCTTTTGAATTGCGTTTCGTAAGTTCAGTTCTTATTGCCTTTCCCACCTCAATGATTATCCCAGAAATCTGAAAATTTTATAATAATGAATGTAGGCTTATGATAAAGTGATTTCAATTAACAAAAGTATTGCTGTGATAAAGTAGTTTCACCTTTGAGTAAAACTTGTTGATTGCCCTAAGTAGACCATTTTTGCCATTTCATTCTGGAAACCAGAGATTGCGGATTTTAAATTTTCTTTTAATCTCCTGAATCAGCCTGGATTATAACATGCTGTATTTTCTGTCTCATGATAACCATATTGCTGTAAAATATGAGAAAATTATAAACATTGTTTTGTTTAAATAATTGATAGTAGTAAAGTAAATATTTTAGGCTATGTTTACATTTGTAAAAGAAGATTTGAGCAGTAATTTCATCCCTTAGAGAAAGCCCATTTGGGTAATCAAGTCTAAATTAAAGTAATTTTCCTCAATAACTAGGTTTAAGTGTTGATGTCTGGGTACCAGAGAAGACAATGGACTTGGAGTGTGGATACTTTTAGACTTTCCTGTCTGTGTTTTCTTAGTGGTAATTATTTGTTATGGGTGATCTTTTTCCTCTGGGCGCCAGTTTCCTCTTCTCTAAATTGAAAAGGTTCTATTAGATGATCTAAGATCTGTTTGAGCTCCTAAAATCAGTCTTCTTTAATTCTGTATCTAAACAATAATTCTAGTTCTTATTTCTGTTTTGCCCAGGAAAGCTTTTAACATTAAATCAGGCTTCTGCCAGTAGTAGTCTTTGCTCTTTAGCAATACTGGAGGTCCAGGGATAAAGGACATCTCTGTTTTCATCTTACCATTTACTATCTTATGTCATGTTCTGTATTCCTTATTCTAAAGGGACTTGAGTATTGTAAACAGGAAAACCTGAGCAAAGATTGCATGAAAGAACCTTTTAAGGTACTTTGCCTTCAAGTAATGTTAAAGTTGTTTAAACAATGTACTAATAAAACCTTTCACTAAGTATGGGGAGACTGTGTAGGGGTGTGTGTGTGTGTGTGTGTGTGTGTGTTTGTGTATATATTTTTTCCCTTCAAAAGTGATCTAACAACTTAAATAATTAAGAATTCTAAACATACTGGTGGGAAATGTTACCAAATGGTAAAACATTAATTCTGTAATATGTTTTGTTTAGTAAATGACCAGTCCCTGGTCATTAATTGCTTCCTTGACTTTGGGCAAGTAATTTCTCTAGTTGTTAAAAGACTCTTTAGCTCTTATATGTACTTAGGGTATTCTGAATAAATTTATACATATTAAAGCAAAAATAGGAGTAATTATTTTGTTTTATCCCTCTGGCTTTTTTCAATTGATAGTATGACAGTTGACAGGCATGTAAGACCATTCCATGTCCATGTATTAGCATTTTTAATAGCTCCTTAGTATAAATGTGCCCTAACTTATTATTCATCCTTTCTTTATTGATGGATATTAGATTATTTCTGATGTTTTTGCTTCTATGAATAATGCTGCATCTTGATATATTTTGTGTACATGTCTGAGTGTTGTGGGATAGGCTCCTAGAAGTAGTGCTGCTCAGGGCCCTTTCTTGTCCTCCAAGCTCTCCCTCTCCTAAGCTCCCTGCAAATCCTTCTAGCATGTAATGAACCATATTTTATTGAAAGTATGAGGCTGTTCCCTTCACTGGAAGTTCCTAGGGGACACAGATTGTCATTTATTCATTGTCGTATCCTCAGCACTGAGCACACGGTAGTTAAAAATAAATTTGAACTGAACTTGAAACTTGAAAATCAATATCCAATGTTTTAATTTTAAAGTCTTGGCCTGTCTTTTACAGACTTCTTCAATGTTGCAATAATTTTTTCCCCTAGTATAATTGGATCATAACATAGATCTCCTGATGGCCACAGCTATCAACGTATAGGTAACTCAGTTCTTTGCAACTTACATTTCAGAAGCTTGTCATGACCCAATTACACAGGCGTAGTTTCTTACAGAATAAATGTTTTCCAAGTCTCTTGAGATAATTCTCCTAATTAGAAATCAGGGGTGAGAACCTTTATGTAATCAGCATTGTGGTAGATTGAAAAGAATACAGGTTTTGGAGTTGATGTTTGAAAGCATCTTCTCTGTGGTATTCTATAGCCATTTACTTAGGCTGAGTTTACTGGTTTATGGGAGATCCAGTTTTTTCCTCTGTAAAATGAAGATAGTATTCTATATTAAGATAGGGCACTGGAAAGGCTAATGGAGGTCTTGAATGTGAAATGTTTAATGTGGGACTTGGTACAGGTACGTACTTATGAAATATTAGTTCCCTTCCCAGGTACCATCAGAGTTTTCAATCTTGAGGGGAGCTGGGCTGACAACATATTCACTATAGTTTTCTATATCAGTGGGGTACTCTGGTAGAGTAGAACAGGGGTCCTCAGACCCTGGGCTGTGGTCTGGTACCAGTCTGTGGCCTGTTAGATACTGGGCTGCATAGCAGGAGGTGAGTGGTGGGTGAGTGAGCATTACTGCCTGAGCTCCTTCTCTTGTCAGATGAGTGGCTGCATTTGATTCTTAAAGGTGCATGAACCCTATTGTGAACTCTGCATGTGGAGGGATCTAGGTTGCAGGTTCCTTATGAGACCTGAAACTATCACCTGCCCCTGAATTTTTTGTGGAAAAATTGTCTTCCATGAAACCGGTCCCTTATGCCAAAAAGGTTGGGGAGTGCTGGAGTAGAAGGTCATAACTGATAAGTATTTCAGAGATTTTGGACAATTACTGTTCAATTTTTTGCCATTCAGACATACCTGATGCTTTCAAAAGGTTTTCTTTTTTTTTCTTAGTATGAATATGTTGACTGTGGCACTGCTATTACTAGGAGAAAAGTGTTCCTAATTTACCAGTGTTAATCATTTCATGTTTTCATTGCTAGCTCTTGTCTTTTTTTTCTGTCATCTTCCTTAATGTGGTTTATTTAAAAAATTTCTTTGGTCCTGTTTCAAATTGAATGATTATGCTGTTGAAAAGATCAGAAATGGTCCTGGCTCTCATCTTTCTTGGGCAAGCCAATTTTTAAACTAATCTGTAAATTTCATTAAACCATGTGAACAAACAGTAAAACTGCTTTCAAAAGCATAAGCTATCAGAGATAGAATCAGTTGGTTCTCCTCTAAGTTCCTTTTTGGGGGGTAGAAACTGAAATATGCCATGCTGTACGTAGTTCTGAGGATTGAAAGAGTCCTTGCAGTATTTTCTCATATAATCTTAGACACGTTTCGTGATGTGGATACGCTATTCCTGTGTTTTTAAAGGGAGAGATAAATGGTGTTTTTTCCCTCAAATTGTGGAAGAGGATGAATTTTTATAAGCAAATGTATTAGTATTATTTGTTTACTGGTATAGAGATGCTCAGCCAGGAATTCATTACTGTGTGATGAAATGAATCTCAGTGGAGGCACTGAGAAGGATGATGGATTTGGAACAAGAAGATCTGGGTTTGAGACTCAGCTCTGGTGCTTACTAGTTGTATGACTTTGTGTAAATGTCTTCCCAGCCTCATTTCTTCATCTAGGAAAAGGGATAATAATACTTTTTCACAGTGTTGTTTTGGGAATTAAATTAGTATGTCAAGACACTTTCTAAACTTAAAAGCATTATTATTTACATTGGCAGATACCTATATTGTTGATAGATATTATTATGGCAGCACTTACAGCAGTGCTGGTAGAAAGTGAGTCTACAATAACTACTTGCTGAATAAATGAAACAGAGTAACACTGAACTGGAGGAATTTGCTTCTTAGCAGAAGCATTCAGGTTACCCCTTTTTATTTTCTTTCTTCTGTATGTTTCAATTCAAGAAAATAAATATTAATCCAATATAGATTTTTCATAGAGGCAAGGTTTTGATAATAATAATGAGTTGCTGAGTATTCCAGTGGACTTTATATAAAGTGCTTTAGTCAGCAAAACAGACTAAGCATACAAATTATTCATATCATTGAACAGTTTATGTAACAAATAAATATTTTTTGAACATACACTATGTACTTAGCACTTAGTGACTTAGGTGAACATTGACTGGGAGGATACCATGTGTCTCATCCCAGAAGATTGTATAATGTTATGACAGGGACAAGATTATATATATATATATATGTATATATATGTATACATACATGTATATATGTGTATATATACATACACACACACACACACACGTCCCAGGAGATTGTATGGTGTTATGACCCAAACTTATAGACACCTAAACACACTATCTCTTCATTCCTTACCTTGACCTGTGCTAATCACTGATTGCGTGCTCTACAAGTAGGAGGTTTTATGTCGTTCACTTCTATGACCAGCACTTGGTAGGCCCCTAGGACATAATAACTGCTCAGTTAATATTTGTTGAGTCATGAATAGATGAAAGTTCTGATTTAGCAGTATTTCTATGGAAAAGAATTTGAACCATAATAATCATGATGGCTATTATTAATTAAACCCCTATAATGTGTCATGCTCTAGGCTAAGTAACTTTTGGACAGTAACTAATCCTTTTATAACATCTTGAGGAGGCTGCAGTTACTATTCACATTTGACATATGAAGAATTGGAGTCTCAGAGAGGTTAGATAATTTGCCAGTGTCATATAACCATCTCTCATATTTTTTTTCCATTTAGCAGGATCAAGTATAATGTAGGGTGTCCTTTTTCTTTTTCTTTTAATTTTTTTTTTAACTACAGCTCATTGGAGCTTAGCCTATTTCATCCAGATGTGTAACATCCTCCTTAATACTATTTTTCTTCTTATTCCCAGTTACTCTGAGAATTCTTTCCCTTTCTTCACTAGATCTGTGAGCCAAAGATGATGCTAATCATAGCTCATAAACATGAGTTTGGTATTAATGTTATATGTTTGTATAATAAAGGAAAAGGAAAACATTTAGCCTTAAAGTAAAATAAGTTGGCTCTGTTAGCCTCTAGAGTTCTTAAAAATAATTATAAGTCTCTTCAGAATCCCTCTAAATGTCTTCATCTCCTTTATTGTCTTTATCTGCTTAAAACTGCTTCTCTTGAAAGACCAGAATGCAAGATCAAAAAATCAAATATTATATATAATATTGATTTCTGGTAGATTCATAGAATTTCAAAGCTGGAAACAATCTTATTTTATTTTTTAGAATAGGAAAAATCTTTTGTAAATTAGAACACTTAAAAAATAAGTTAGGACACTGGAAGTCTTAGGGAATTAATTCTGCCAAAATACACCTTGCCCAGCTCCCATCTTTCTGTAAGCTATAAGGAGTTGTTCATAATGAAGAAACAGACCCCTTTAGGCAACAACAAAATCAGAGAAGAGCTGAAGATTTGGGGAATACATTATGCACAGTTACTGTGTGTCTTCATTTTGCAGAAAGAAAGGTATACTCTACTTGGTTTGATATTGTCTATGAAAGACTAATATTTTTTAAAATTCAGAAGTTGCAGGACAGACAGTAATATAGAAGAGATGAAAATAAAATGGGAGTAGAGAGGGGAAGAAGTTAAAAGAAAAAGCAGTGGCATTTAGAAGCTGTTGCAGAGATCAAATAGGACAAACAAGGCTTAGAGTTAGTAACAAATGGACAAAGCAGAGATCAGTTTTGCCTTGAAGGGCTGCTGTGATGAGAGTATGTGTAAGTGGTAAGACAATTGCCTAAACCTCAGTAAGATATGGAATTGTATCTTTACATGCATCTTTATCCCTAGTAATTACAAGATTGGAATGGTATCTTTATATACATCTTTATCCCTGGTAAGTGGTATCTGTACTTCTGCATATGTGATGGTATGATTCATTGATAATTTGAACCTCTTCATTGTACTCTCTTTAAGAAGGGAAGAAAGTGTGTTTGCATACTTTAGAAAGGAGTTTATCTAAATGCTCTTAAAGTATAGTTTGATATGGAAAGGTTTCAACTCTCAATTAATCAGCAACTATTTTTTTTTTTGGCCTAGGCTGACCTGTTTCTGAAAATTAAAAGCCACTCATATTTGGGATCTGATAAATAAGTGTTTGTGGGCTGGCAAGTGTGGGAACCTAATGCCCATTTAAATCTTGATTTTTGTACAATTAAGTTATAAATTCTATATGTCTTACAAATGATCTTTTATGATTTATCTTGATGATGAAAGTTGGAGTCTTATTTTTGAAATAGACAAGAGAATGAAAAAAAAAATCATTGAATTTTTAGAGAAACAGTGTAGTTAATGGAAAGAGCAATTGGCTATGTTTTTGCATCTTTGTGACCTTAAGCCAAAGTTTCTTTTTTGGTCCTTAGTTTCCTTACCTGAAAAGTGGAATAATTTCTGGCACATATGGTTTGGTACATCACATGAAATATACATATGAGGGGCCCGGTTTTGTGTCTGATATATAGTGCTGACTCAGAATTTTATAATTCTTAATGAGGTTAGGAAAAAAAAGAAAAGGAAAGAAATTTAATGATTAAATATCTAAATATCATTTCTCCCACTTCTCTCTTCTCAGTCAGAATATATTTCTCCAATTCTTAGTCACTTGGCCTGTCACTCAGAAGCCATAATAGCACTAAAGTCAATTTTGCTAGGCTCTAGAGAATTTAACCTGAGCTTCAAATTAGTTCTCCTTTTGTATTCTGCAGCGGGAAACAACCACTTCCTAGACTTGGGTGGGAGAATAAATATTATGAACTTGTCTAGGAATAAGTCAACCCTATCAATGAAAAGATCATGATTTTAATTGAGTAATTTAGGACAGAGGTTGGCAAACTATGGCCCCTAGGCCAAATCTAGACCTCTGTTTGCTTTTGTAAATAAAGGTTTATTGAATACAGCCATACTCATGCCTGTAAGTATTGTCTATGGCTGCTTTCCTACTGTAAAGGCAGAGCAAGTAGTTGTCTGCCTTCCCAGCACTTTGGGAGGCTGAGGCGGGTGGATCACCTGAAGTCAGGAGTTTGAGACAAGCCTGGCCAACATAATGAAAACCCGTCTCAACTAAAAATACAAAAAATTAGCTGGGCATGGTGGCGGGCACCTGTAATCCCAGCTACTCAGGAGGCTGAGGCAGGGGAATCACTTGAACCTGGGAGGCGGAGGTTGCAGTGAGCCAAGATCGCACCACTGCACTCCAGCCTGGGTGACAGAGCAAGACTGTCTCTCAATAAATAAATAAATAAATAAATAAATAAATAAATAAATAGAAGTTTGCCAACTGCTGATTTAGAAAATTGTGATCATTTCTTTAGGTGAATATTCCTGACAAACTGGTTTAAAATCATGTTTAAATATCTGCAAATTTTCTCATTAAAAAATCAATCTCATAACTTTCAAGTGTTTGCTACAATGATTCTGGGTGAGCTAAAAGATGGTCTGGAATTCATAGATCTCATTTCATCATTCATGGACTATTTAGTTATTTTGGGTAGAACATGTAGTGTTTACTATTCTTCATATGTTTTCTTAAAATTTCAGAAGTTGTTTCAAGGTTACTAAAATTGAGTAAACTGCTGATTAAAATAATTTCATAAGTATTTTTATTTATATTATGTAGACATCTGTTTTCATCTCTCTGGGATAAACTATAGGCCATTAAATATCTCCCCAGAGGGGTATAGCTTTCTGTCATTATTAAAGCTGAGCTTTCTAAATCTCTCCTAAAAGATTGTTGGCACATCAGTTAGAATGTAAACAAAGGCTTTCTGAAATTTCTTCCTGTAAACAAATGCTTTATATTTTCACATGGAGATTTCCTAGCTTGTGCCATTTAAGCTCTGTAGAAATGTTTAGCGGTGAATGAATGAGTTCAGGTTCTTAGGCAATAAAATGGGGGAAAAAGTAAGGTAATATTTACTGAAATAAGTCAACTTTGATTAGGTCTGTTACTCAGAGATTTTGCTTTGCCTTCCCAGGCAAATTTTATAGCTGTCTAAAAGGAGAGGTCTTGAGGAAGTCAAGCTTATGATTGCCTCTAAGTCATCTACTGACATGCTTTCAACTATCAAGGTTCAAGGCAGTGTGGTAGACCTTGGGAGATGGGATGGAGATATTATTTATTATGTTTCAGATACAAAACTAGGTCTTTGTTCATAATGATATTTAAAACAAATAACCCTCATTTCTATGCATGGAAAATAGTGATAGCTTATGAAAGAGTTTAGAAATGGATTTCTTGCAGTGGAGAGTGATGTTGAGAAAATCAGTGAAGGACAAATTGTGACCTACATTTTAGCAAAAGTAGGTTATTTGTTTTAAAAATATAGTCAGTTTTCTAATTACTGAGTTTGTTATTCCCTTTGTTTGTAAAGTACTTACCTCATGCCATCTGTGTGAGTGTCCTACCAAACTTCCAAGTCCATTTCTTTTTTAAAATTGATATATAATAGTTATATACATTTTGGGGGTATATGTGATATTTTGATACATGTATACAATCCCTAGTGATCAAATCAGGGTAACTGAGATATCCATCACGTTATACTTTCATCTTTCCTTGTGTTGGGAACATTCCAATTCTTCTCTTCTAGCTATTTTGAAATATACAATAAATTATTGTTTACTATAGTTTTCCAAGCTTATGTCTGATGACACTTCCTCATTGAATTTTTCCTGCCTTCCCTGCCCTTCTACTCCAACACATATCCCCTTTGATCACCTGTTCTTTCACACACCTCCTATGATATTTACATAAAATAATGCTGGAGTTTATCACCAGTAGTGCTTAGCACCATGCCTCTTACACACTCACTAAACATTTAGCGAAGTAGTTTGTGACTATAGTAGAAATATCCACCCCCCCACCCCCCCCGATTAAAAATAAAGGTCATTACTATCTATGCCTGGGAAGTGAGTCATCGTTCTTTAGATTTGCTAATTTTTACTTAAGGGGGAAGAGGGCACCTCATTTCTTATAAAACTGTAGAGTTAAACTGACTAAAAGCAGAGTGATGACCTAGTGATCAGAACCGTTTCTTTGACAGATTTGTTCATTTGTGGAAATCCCAAACCCTTTTCAGAGCAGTTTTTGTAATCACTTTTTGTGTTGTTTGTTGGATTCTCAGAATCTTTTTCTCAAAATAGTAGATGCCTGGATTTGCTATTCCAGGTACTTCTGAAAAGAAGATTTTGAGAGATACTGTAGAATTTTAATTGCATTGGAGGTAATGCTTTTCAGATGTATATGGAAAGTTAGATTCCAAGGATTAAAAAAAAATGAAATTCTTAAACAAATTTTGGATTCCAAGTCCAGATTCACCAGCTAGTTCCAATGGGTTTGAGGGGATGACGTATAATGTCTGTGTTTGATAAGACTAAAAGCTTTTTGAAAGTGTGTGATAGCCAAGAGGTAAACTTTTGCTCCTAAGGATCTATTGATTACCTTGATTTCATTTCCTTACATGAGATACGTACCTTTTAGCTTTCATGGGCCATGAATATACCCTGTATATGTTTATATGCCTGTATATATGATATATTCATATATATGTAAATAAAAATCAAGTATGATAGTAAAAGGATTTGTGTTAGGTCTCTCAGCTCTTAGAAGTTTGAATAATCTCATATAAGTTGCTTAACCTCTGGTGCTTTTCTTTCCTTTTAAAAATGAGGGTGATTATACCTTCTTAAGTGAAGTTTATGAGGCTTGTTTTCATGACATATACAAAAGACAGGGATTCTTAAGGTCAAATGAATACAGCTAGGGTTAGGTTATCTGGATAATTAAAGCTGAAAGCTTGGAGAAAAAAGATTTTGTTGGGATGGAGGGACATATATTAGGGAGAGTATTTAAATAATTTAACTTGATTCATTGTGGATGTCCGGGTCATTGAAAAATTACCAGTCTTTCATTTTGTTTTGTATCAAATTGACATGAAAACTGTAGTCACTTCATATTTATGCCCAGTTCACAAATATCTCCTTGCTGTTTAGTCACAGACAAAAGATAATAATATTCTATTACAGTGTATCAGTTGAAATAGGCTAAATATTTATGAACATATGTTTTGAAATTGGAAGCATGTTGGAAGAAAAGAATCAATAAAGATAGAAATTTGTTTTGCTAAAACAATTTGAACCTTTTAAAGATTTTCTTACTGATCTGATTATTTGACATGCCCAAAGCGGGATAGAAACAAAAGAATTTGTTAAGAGGCTTACTTATATACTTATGTATAGAGTTTAATTCTTGGATTTTATTTTATGAGTTTGAATATTAATTTTAATACACTTTACTAGATCAGTAACTCACACACTATTTATTCTGGGAATGTTTCATCTTCAGATAAGTAACATGCTAAAAATATAAGCGATTCCAAAAAAGTTCAAAATTACACATGAAAATGAATCTGTAGATTTTAAGCTTTGATTAGAAAGATTTGAAAATTTATTGTGATTAAAGATAAGTTTAAGTACTTAGATAAAACACTATGGACAGATGAAAGGAAATCTAATAGGATAGCAAATATGTAGAACACATTGGTATTTCCAGCATTTTATATTTTAGTGTCTTCAGTTTCCATAGGTACCATTACTTAAATAAGTTAGAGTGATTTTTTTTTTCATTCTCTAAAATGGGGAATAGATAAAAATGTGTGAAGCAACTGGTTTCTTCTGTCTGATTTGGGCTTCTAGATGCCATGCCTGGAGAGTTTGTAGAAGAACATAGTATTAGGACTTGCCTTTTTTGAAGTGTAATTTAGAAGTCAATATAACTAGGAATCTTAGTTGGACAATCTCTACTTTGTTATGGAGGCACTGTGTAGAGTGAGTTGCATCTAGCAGTCAGGTGAAAATCCCATAGTCAGAATCATGGTTTAGGGATATAACACAGTGGCCAATTTTACCTTACTTTTTTCAGGTCATGTGTCTAGGTGGTCTCACTTCAGTTAATTTTACAGGAAATTCATTAATACTCATTTGCATATTTTATTTCTTTTTCTTTAGTCAGAAAACACTTAAAATAATTTATATATTCTTTCCATAGGATTTAGCCTGTGTATATTGACTGTCAGACTTCAGGCATACATTATTTGGGGATGATGGAATACAAAGACCCACACGATTGATTATGTAATTCAGATTTACTTTCTGCGTTCTGAAGATACCACTTCACTGTACCAACAATATTTTGACTTGATCTTAGTTACTGTATTTTAAATGCTTGCACAAAATGCAAGGTAAGGGCAAGATGTCTGTTTACTGTTTGAACTGTTGTCATCCTAAGTTAAATATGTGGATTTTTGGCTCATTTTTTATATAACTGCATTGATCTGATGTGTCCTACCTCAGAGAACTGTGTTTACATCTTTGCATCACTTTCTTATGAATTTTGCATTCTATTATTTGTATCCTTTTATTATTGTTATTAGTAAATACTAAAAGCCCAATGGTCAGACATTCTATCTTTTTAATTTTTTTCTTTGAGGATTTGGCACAGTACTTGAATATGGTTGTTACTTTTAAGTGAAAGTTGTTACTTTATAGAAAAGTCGGCTTGCAGGCCATGGAGCCAGGAACTGATATGCTCACCCTCTGGAGCTGGTCAGGTGAAGACATATCACCCCTGCTTCCAGGGACAGACATTGGCTTGCATTGCCTGACCATCAGTGCTGGACACTCCTTTATCAAGCTCCAGAATTGCTGCCTCTGGAAACGGAATGTAGTTTTGCCACCCTCTCCTGAATTCCTGTGGTCCTAGCTTCTTCTCACCCCTAGCTTCTGTTGAAAATCTGTGGACCCTTGGATTAGCTGGCCGGGCCTATATCCTGAGCCTAAGTCCTAGCTACAAGGAAGGTTGAGCAGAGCCGTATGTGGCATTTTCTACAGCTACAGTGAAGAGTGAGCTCTGCCTCATGAAGTAAGAGATTCTTCAAACACAGAAAGTGGGTTCAGATGCTGGGTACTGAACAGTGCTTTCTCTGGGGGCAGTCGCTACATTCCCAGAGAGCTGTAAAGTGACATGCTAGAAGGGACAAGAAACTTTCAGAACCTGTACTACCATAGTACAGGTGTCACTTATGTTGAGAAGAGTTCTAGTACATATTTTGAAAGGCAGATTGGTGCTAATTTATAGTTTTTGCTGTATTTAATGTTTTGAGTATATATGATAGTGACTTAGAATTTGTAATAAGTTTCATGAAAAAACAAACTAGAAGGTGAAACAATAGGGGAAAATATGTATGCTAATAACAGGTGCAGGTCAAAACAGTAAGATGAAAGCTTGTTTCAAAAATGTAGCCTCCTGATAGGATTGACACTTATAGCCAAGTAGTCAGGTCCTTTTGGGTGGGGTTTGGGGAGGCCTGAGTGAAATATTGAGTCTGGCCATGTGACTAAGTCTGTTTTATTACTCAAATAATGGACCCATCCACCTGATGCTCAGCTCTGTATACAGTCCATCTAGGTCTCCTGATGTCGTGTTCTCCTTTTCCCATGCCACCTTGTAATCCCATGATGGGTTCTCCTTCCCAAGAGCAGGTCTTTCATATTCAGTATGGGTCCGTAGGAATATATTGGTATATATTATAATAAGTAATGAGTGAATTAATTCTAAATTTGGAACATGATGATCATGATGAATTAGAAACCTGTCACTTAGTTGGTACAGTGGTGGGGCAGGAGCAGGGAGGGACAGGCCAAATGTGCGCATTAGAGTTATCTGGCAAACTCTAACCACTTTTACTTTATTTACCATAATGGGGTGGTTTTGTTTTTACATTTTCCCTCTTCATTCCTATGTTCTCCCCATTCCCCCATCACTCCCATTCCTAGCAGCTGGAGGTTTCTATTTGGGTATCCTCTAAGTAGCTAGTGGTCATATGCCTGATGTTGGTTTGCCAGTCATTGGGAGGGGGCAGAGGGGTGTGTACCATGACACATTTTCCCAAAGAAGCTGATGATTTAGTTTCCAGGCTAGCCTACAGAAGCTTATTTAACTTATTATGTCTCTGAGATATACTAAGGGGTAGAAAGGAAGTGTAGCTAGCTTTCCCCTCTCTTTCCAAGTTACATGGTTAGTCCCAAGCATAATTTTGAAGTAAGTAAAATCCATCTTTTGCATCTTGTAACTTCTCTTTGTGCATCCTGGTAATCCTTTTGTCATTCTCCTGGCATTTATAGCATACTTGAAACTTGGGACTCCATGGTCTTTCAGAACTTTTCCAGGTTTAAACAGAGAGCTCTGGGGACAATGTATTTCCCAAGAGAGAGAAAGGCTAAGTACTCCAATTAGTATTATTCATTTTGTGTCAAGGGTATATATCACTATGCCAAAACCCTGGGGCTAACTTGCAACCTTAATGTTCCTTAGAAAACTTTGGCCTTAACATTCTGGTCCAAGCATGGCCTAATGTTTTTACCTTTGTTTCCATTAAGCACACCTGGGATAAGCCAGAATTTTCAAAAAGAAATTCTTAAATACCAAGGGAGAATGGTAAGAAAATACTTTTTAAAACTGACAAATGTATTACAGAGCTTTGCCCATTTCTATCCAGTTTTGATTAGTCTAAGCAGAGCAGGTTTGTGGGATTTTGCCTGTGTGTGAGCTTGGCTGGGCTTACATGGAGCTGACTCAAGGGCTAGCACTTGCTTTGGGAGTTGAAATGTCAGTTTTCTCAAAACTCTCATATGCCTTTTGGTTTCTACAGTCACAGATTTCCACCATTCTCCCACACATGCAGGGAGGAGGAATAGGAGCAATGAAAGGTGAATTTCATGAGGACTATTGTTGTATTAAGAAGTGTAATACTCAAATGTCTTGCTGGTCTGACATTGGAGGTATGAAGCAGGGAATGGGATACTTAGGTCAGGTCAAGGAGGGCATAAAATAGGGTCCTCAGAATTGGATGCAAGTGTTGTGGCCCCCATATAAAACAAGAATGGGATTTACCCAAAATAGAAGGCTACTCTGACTTACTTTAGAGACTGTGAAGCCTCTATTGGGCTAGTTAGCAGCTCAGACAGTGGTGGGAATTTATCTAAGTATGCTGAGCCTTTTAATGACAGCGCTATGACAGGACACACAGCTCTGGAAAGCTTCCTAATGGGGCAGGAACCTCACCTGGGGGAGAGTGGGGTGGTGATGGAGGAAACAAGTTAGAGAGCGCCTAGGGGAGGTGAATCATAGGGTGTGATGTTGAGATAGTTTGCTCCTTTCCACTGAGTGCTTCTCTACTAAGGTTGTCTTCTGGCTAGTAAAGGAGGCATTTCAAAATGGTTCATGCTTCAAAATGACATGTTTTCTTTCCCCAGTAAAACAGTTCTTTTTTTTTTTTTTTTTTTTGAATGGTCACTTTTTTTTTGAACTTTTCTGCTTTTCTTATTTTTTCAGAAGCAGCTATTCTCAAACTTTTTGGTGTCAAGACCCTTTTACCTAAAAATTATGAAGGATCCCAAAAACACTGTGTCTAGGTGAATTATATCTGTTGCACAAGAAGAATAAGTTAGGATTTTATGGAAAGTAACTGTCTCTACTGTTTTGCCTGTTTACATATCTTCAGTAATGTATACCTTTTTCCTCTCAAAAACTTGAGATAGGATGAGTGAGATTTCTGTCATTCTTGGAATATGAAATTTATGTATAGTTTGGTATAGTTCAGAGACCTGAATTGCTTAGCTGAGAATAGTTGACTAGGCCAGCTCTTTTTTTATGTTCATTTCCATGTAAGCAGGATTCTGCTTCGGGGTCTCTTTTCTGTCATGATGCTTTATTTGCTTTATTTCTATGTCACAAACTGATTTTGTCAATTTTTATAGTTTTATACGTTTGGTATCATATAGGGCAAGTTTTCTCATCTTGTTCTTCATTAAGAGAGCTCTTCTTAGCCCTTTGTTCTTCTGTGTAATTTAGAATTAGCCTGTGCAATTGCTCATAAAACATTTTTCTTTCAGTTTGATTGGAATTTCATTGAATCTGTAGATTAAATTTGAGAGAATGTTTAAAATAATGAATTTTCTGGTCCTTGGCTAAGATCATACTTTTCTATCTCTTTGGGTCTTCTTTAATATATTTATTATATAATTATACAACTTTTGTTTAAAACATTTTTTGCTACTGTTGTGGATAGTGTCTTCTTTTTGTCCATGAATTAAAAGGCAATTAATTTAAAAAAGATCATTTTTCTGAGACAAGGTCTCACTTTGTTACCCAGGCTGGAATGTAGTGGTGCAATCATGGCTCACTGCAGCCTCAACTTCCTAGACTTCAGTGATCTTCCCACCTCAGCCTCCCCTAGTAGTTGGGGCCACAGGCATGTGCCACCTCCCTGGGCTAATTTTTGTACTTTTGGTACAGATGAGGTTTCGCCATGTTGCCTAGGCTGGTCTCGAACTCTTGGGCTCAAGTGATCTGCCCACCTCAGCCTACCAAAGTGCTGGGATTACAGGTAATCACCTGTATGATTACCATGTCCAGCCTGAAAGGCAATTAATTTTTGATACTAACTTTCTTAGAACTTCTGAGTCATTATTAATTTTAAAAATTTGCCTGCAGATTTCAGATTTTCTAAATAGGTGATTGTATAGTATTCCAATAATGATAGTTTATTTCTTTGTTAGAAAAGAAAAAAAAATGCTTATACTTTTGTTTTTTTTCTTCTTTGTCTTACTTGGACCTCCTTTAAAATATTGACCAAAGGTGAGGGTAGTGGACATTTTTGTCTTGTTTCTGATTTTAATGTTAAAGATTTTAATATTTTATTATTGTATATGGCATTTGGTGTTAATTTTTGTTAGGTATATTTGATCAGGTTAAGGAAGTTCTCTTCAATTGCCATTTATTTATTTGCTATGTGTTAAAAAATTGTGAATGGATATTGAGTTTCATTGAACTTTTAAAATACATCTATATAGATATAATCATATAAGATTTCTCCTTTAATGATATTAATAGGTACTTTTCATGTTAAACCACTTGAATTCATGGGATAAGTCTTTGTTGTATTTTATGTTTTTATTCACTGGCTGATCATATTTGCTAATATTTTTTTCAGAGTTTTGCGTCAATGGTTGTGAGTGAGATAGACCCATAATTTTCCTTCCTCCTACTGTCCTTCTGGGTTTTGGTATAAGGGTTATACCAGTCTCCTAGAATGACCTGAGGAATGTTTTCACCTCTTAGGTTTTCTGAAGCAGTTTTTGTAATACTAGATTGGTTTGTTCTTTGAGTGCTTCATTCAGTTTCCTCTAAGACCATTTAGGACTTTTTTTTTTTTTTGCATTATGAGTTTTAAATTTTTCATTCAACTTCTTTGAAGACTATAGCACTCAACTTTAAAACCATTTTTTGGAGTCAATTTTGGTAAGGTTATATTTTCCTTCTTTTAAAATTATTATTATACTTTAAGTTCTGGGATACATGTGCAGAATGTGCAGGTTTGTTACATAGGTATACATGTGCCATGGTGGTTTGCTGCACCCATCAACCCGTCACCTACATTAGATATTTCTCCTAAGGTTATCCCTCCCCTAGCACCCCACCTTCAGGCCCCAGTGTGTGATGTTCCCCTCCCTGTGTCCATGTGTTCTCATTGTTCAACTCCCACTTATGAGTGAGAACATGTGGTATTTGGTTTTCTGTCCCTGTGTTAGTTTGCTGAGAATGATGGTTTCCAGCTTCATCCATGTCCCTGCAAAGGAAATGAACTCATCCATTTTTATGGCTGCATAGTATTCCATGGTGTATATGTGGCACATTTTCTTTATCCAGTCTATCATTGATGGGCATTTGGGTTGGTTCCAAATCTTTGCTATTGTGGACAGTGCTGCAATAAACATACATGTGCATGTGTCTTTATAGTAGAATGATTTATAATATCCTTTGAGTATATACCCAGTAATGAGATTGCTGAGTCAAATGGTGTTTCTAGTTCTGCATCCTTGAGGAATTGCCACACTGTCTTCCACAATGGTTGAAGTAATTTACACTCCCACCAACAGTGTAAAAGTGTTCCTATTTCTCTACATCCTCTCCAGCATCTGTTGTTTCCTGACTTTTTAATGATTGCTATTCTAACTGGCACGAGATGGTATCTCATTGTGGTTTTGATTTGCATTTCTCTAATGACCAGTGATGCTGAGCTTTTTTCATAAGTTTGTTGGCCACATAAATGTCTTCTTTTGATAATTGCCTGTTCATATCCTTCACCTACTTTTTGATGGAGTTGTCTGTTTTTTTTTCTTGTAAATTTGTTTAAATTCCTTGTAGATTCTGGATATTAGCCCTTTGTCAGATGGATAGATTGCAAAAATTTTCTCCCATTCTGTAGGTTGCCTGTTCACTCTGGTGATAGTTCCTTTTGCTGTGCAGAAGCTCTTTAGTTTAACTGGAGCCCATTTGTCAATTTTGGCTTTTGTTGCCATTGCTTTTGGTGTTTTAGCCATGAAGTCTTTGCCCGTGCCTATGTCCTGAATCATATTGCCTTGGTTTTCTTCTAGGGTTTTTATGGGTTTAGGTCTTACATTTAAGTCTGTAATCCATCTTGAGTTAATTTTTGTATACGGTGTAAGGAAGGGGTTCAGTTTCAGTTTTCTGCTTGTGGCTAGCCAGTTTTCCCAACACTATTTATTAAATAAGGTATCCATTACCCATTGCTTGTTTCTGTCAGGTTTGTCAAAGATCAGATGGTCGTAGATGTGTGGCATTATTGCTGAGGCTTCTGTTCTGTTCCATTGGTCTATATATCTCTTTTGGGTAGCAGTACCATGCTGTTTTGGTTACTGTAGCCTTGTAGTATAATTTGAAGTCAGGTAGCATGATGCCTCCAGCTTTGTTCTTTTTGCTTAGGATTGTCTTGACTATATGGGCTCTTTTTTGCTTCCATATGAAACTTAAAGTAGTTTTTTCTAATTCTGTGAAGAAAGTCAATGGTAGCTTCATGGGGATAGCATTGAATCTGTAAATTACTTTGGGCAGTATGGCCATTTTCATGATATTGATTCTTCCTATCCACAAGCATGTAATGTTTTTCCATTTGTTTGTGTCCTCTCTTATTTCCTTGAGCAGTGATTTGTGGTTCTCCTTGAAAAGATCCTTCACATTTCTTGTGAGTTTTATTCCTAGGTATCTTATTCTCTTTGTAGCAGTTATGAATGGGAGTTCACTCATGATTTGGCTCTCTGTTTGTCTATTATTGGTGTATAGGAATGCTTGTAATTTTGGCAGATTGATTTTTTATCCTGAGACTTTGCTGAAGTTGCTTATCAACTTAAGGAGATTTTGGGCTGAGACGATGGGGTTTTCTAAATATATAATCATGTCATCTGCAAACAGAGACAATTTGACTTCCTCTCTTCCTATTTGAAGACCCTTTATTTCTTTCTCTTGCCTGATTGTCCTGGCCAGAACTTCCAATACTATGTTGAATAGGAGTGGTGAGAGAGGGCATCCTTGTCTTGTGCCGGTTTTCAAAGGGAATGATTCCAGTTTTGGGCCATTCAGTATGATATTGGCTGTGGGTTTTTTCCTTCTATTTTACTCTTTTTGTTGTTTTTCTTATTTTGATGCTTAGCTCATTAGTTTTCAGCCTTTTTTTCTAACAGAAGATTTTAAGACTAAATTTTACTGCTTAGCTGCATCTCGCAAGTTTTTATATTTGTATGTTTGTCATTAGTTTTGTGTTTTCTGATTTCTATTGTTTACTCCTTTGGCCATGAATTATTTGTAAGTATTAATTTTTTTACTGACAGTTTTTTACTAATATATTTCAAAGCTCTTTGTTAAGTATATATAAGTTTAGACTTATGTCTTCCTTTATAATTTTAAAAGTCATTCTTTCCTTATGTACTTATATGCCATTTCCTTATTTCTAGTTAAATCTATATGTTGGATGCAAATATAGCTACATTAGCTTTCCTTGAAGGCCTCTTTTAAAGTCTTTTATTTGCAATATTTTTGTGTCCTTATTTTTTAAGAATGTCTTATGAACAGCATATCAATAGATTTCTTAAAAATTCAGACTTTTAAAGATAACAGGGAATTTGGTTCATTTAGATTTATTATAATTATTAATATATTTGTGATTATTTTTAGCATTTTAATGTAACATTTCCATTTCTGTTGGGTTTTTTTTTCCTCTTTTTTGGTGATTTTTTTGAGTTTTTCCTTCTCATTTGTTTTGTCCCCTCCACTAGCAGGGAGCTTAGTTATTTTTAAAATTGTTTATTCTGTTATTTTAGAATATATGTTTGTAAATATGCGTGTGTGTGTGTGTGTGTATGTATATGTCCACATATATTTGTATTTATATATGTGTATCTTAACAAAGTCTACAGTTATTCAATATTCTTACTCTCCTTGTGAACCATTTAGGTCATTTTTGTTATTCTGCTTCTTGTGTTTACAAAATTGCTCGTATTTAGATTTTTAAAAAAACTTTCTGAATCAGATAATTCTTACTGTCATTAATACAATTATTGTTTATTTTCATTTACATACCTGTTTTTCTTTTCACTGTTTATTCATGTATCATAGATTTTCCTCTAGTATTAGTTTCCTTTTTCCTGAAGTGTACATCTTTTAATAAAGGATTATTAAGCCCTCTCATTTTTTTGTCTGAAATCTTATGCTTACCCTTAAGCAACTGTAAATAGCACACTATCTGATTCCTGTTGTTCAAAAGAAAACATAAATAGTAAGATAAACAGTATAAAATTTTACTTCTTAAAATATCTATCAAAGTATAATGATTTGTGTATTATCTATTGCTTTGTTTTATCCATACTCCTATACTGTTCTTGCGACATGGATAATCAAGAATAACCTGTAGGAGATTCAGAATCTTTTTTTTTCCTATTACAAAATTAGTCCAAAATAGTTCTCCTATTTCTTTTGATTCCCACTGGATAGTACTTTCTTGCTTGCTCTAATTGCTGTTCTAAAAAAATGTCTGAACTTGACTTGTGTTAATTTTCTTTAGTTCCCTTAACTGTCTGGGCACTGAAACGGGTATAGCTATTCTCAATGCATTCTCACTTGTCACAAATTTGTTATTTTGTATGGTTTAGAAAAT
Organism: Pan troglodytes; assembly: GCF_028858775.2. NCBI lineage: Eukaryota > Metazoa > Chordata > Mammalia > Primates > Hominidae > Pan > Pan troglodytes. The sequence goes on from NC_072404.2 coordinate 104,339,117, forward strand.
CAGTGCTTATTTGAAGCAGAACTAGGACTTAGGAGTTCTTCATTTGCATATTTGTAGTTGTCACATTGTGATAACTTGCATGACTAAGTGTCACTAAAGTCTACCAGTATCCTATAAGATTGCCTCATTTTCTGTGTCAGTCTTGATAGAGACTTTGGGGCCAGTATTGTTAAGAGTTGGGGAAGTTTAGGTGTTCTGTGCCCCTGTTGTAGGATGAGAGTTCCTGTCTTGCTTTCTGTGTTTGGTTACCTGCCTTCATGATTACCTGGACAACTTTAACTGGGATCTCGCTGTCTGCTGCCAGGTTTGCCTGCCTACTTGCCTACCTGCCAGCCTGTACCTGTGACAGTGTTGCTCACTCTGTCCTGTTGCCTGACACTACGTTCTCCAGTTACTGCTGGCCCCTAGCTTGGTTGGATTTTTTTCATCAGTGATGCTGGTTGGACAGACTTCCAAGGAAAACATTTCTGTAGGCATGTTTAATTTTCTCAGACAGCCCATTTTGTTGGTAGTTGAACCCTTGGCTCTAAAGTACCGGTGAGCATTTCAGAAAGGACACAAGCTTTCAAGAGAAAATTAGCTGCAATTAAGAACCTTCTTTTTATTGTAAACATATTGAGTGTTAATATTCTTTGGTTCTAGTTTATTTCTAAACAAAAACCTGCGTGCCATAGAAGTAGAATTTTAGATCTTTTATTTTCTATGTAAAGGTTGATTTCTTAACTTTATTCATGTTGAATTTCATATTATTCTATTTAATGTATCTAAACAAATGGATTATTTTCCTACAGTACTGAAATACTACCTCATTGATTTATTTCATTTTCTGGTTGTTACCTGGTGATTAATTGTTAGATTAATCCTATTACTACTATTACTGTTAGATTAGTCCTATTACTTCTGTAAATCAGCACAAGTAATAGGACTATACTGTAATATCATTGTACTGTAGTCATAGATACTTGGAAAGCTGAGGTAGGAAGATAGCTTGAGCTCAGGAGTTGGAGGCTGGCTTAGGAGTTGAAGACTGCAGTGAGCTATGATTGCGCTACTGCACTCCAGCCTGGGCAACAGGGTGAGACCTTGTCTCCTAAGGAAAAAAAAGTGGTATGTAGAGATGGTCAGCTCCCCGAAGGCAAATCTTATTATTATTTTTAATTTCACAGTTACTGGCTCAGTGCCTACCCATAGTGCATAGTCAGTCTTCCATTAATGTTTTGAATAGAAATCAACCAGATGAGCTAGCATTAAAGTTTGGATTCAGAATTTTCATTTATCAAATTGCAGAAATATAGGTAATTATAAGATAACTGCATACTGAAGTAATTTATATCCAGATATAAATGTACGTGATCAGTTTGATCAGTTTTCCTTTTCACAAATAAAGTGTTAAACATCAAAGTGGTTTTTAGTATAAATGGGACTTATGAAATGGCAGAGTTCTCTGACATAATTTCACATCTTATTTTGGAACAAGTGGAAGATTTGTTTCCTTGTGTTCTTTATTTTAAAGCTACACTACAGTTTTATCGGTTAATAATAGACTTATTCTTAAGGCACTGCATCAGATAGTTGAAGGGAAGACATAGTTTTTGCCTCAGTCACTCGTGTGCTGTACAGTTTAAAGCCATGGGACAGCCTGGACTTCAGTCTAGCTGCTTGGGTGTCATGCTTGACAGGGGTTAAAACTTAAAGTTCCTTATCTCTTAAACATTTTTATGTTTCTGAGTTCAATCCTGCTAAGATTACTGACAACATTCTTGGAAGACTGTGTCCTAAGGAAGGAAGAATTTTGAAAATAAATGATTTTGCTAGATAGAATGGGAGAAAAGAAATTCTTGGAGTACATATGGGAGGATGAAAGCCAGAATTTTAGGGAGTTATCAGGAAGCAAAAGTAAGTGTGACTAGATTGGCAGGTATGGTTAGAACTGGGTTCCAAAGCTTAGGGAAGGGAGATGATTTTAATTCCTTTTCCAAATGCTGACTGTTACCTTTGAAATTATAGGATTTGGGAGCAAACGTTCATCTTTTAACAAAAGAAGGAATCTGTATTATTATTCTTTCTGTTGATTTCATGGAGATATACAATGCCTAGCTTTGGAGGAGTTAAAAATTGGTACCTGAGATATCCTACTTAGCCCACTTTACTGTACAACCCCTTTCTTCACACTTCTTTTTGTAGGAACGACAGGAATAGTAGGCAGTAAGCCATACTAACTAAAGCAATTTTAATTGTTTTTCTACCTTTGACTAACTAGTTATGAGAAAGCAACTATATATTTGAGAGGCCTGCTGTCATGATTTCTGGGTAGAAATTTCATAAGCAGCTTTCTAATCTACTCATTTTTAGATTAGAAAGTGGCTTAGTGGTAAGGTACTAGTGTTAGACCCTTATTCTTTATTAATCATTAATCAGTTTCAAATGTGGATTATAAGTGCCCTTTGAGGACAAGACATACTTTGTATTTTGTGTGCAAAAAAAGCCTAAAATGTGGTTATTGGTCTCAGTAGATCCAGCACTTGCCTAGAACTTAATAAAACTCGTTAAATTTTGTAAATGATTTGCCAGAAGGAGTTTGTGTATGGATAGTTTCTCACCTCCAAACCACTTGCCTAAATATCACTTCCTTGGAGACCTCCCCTGTTCTGCAGTTTAAATTGGCTTCTCAGGCTCTATCATATCACTCTTTTTATTTCCAGAGTGTAACTTATCATTACTTGATGTTTCTTCTTCATTTATTTTTCTCATATTAGAACTTATAGGTTCCAGGATAGTAGAGCCCTTGTCTATCTCATTCACCTCTTTATCCCCAGGGCCTAGGCCACTGCTTAGCACAAGGCAGGTATGCAAAAAATATTCACCAAGTGAATGGGTACATTTTCTTACTCTCACCTTCTTTTTTCTTTTTTGCTTACTTTTATTTGTTAGAGTTATTATGTTGTTATTTGTTAGAGTTATTATGGGAATAAATAGTAGGTGTGCCCTAAAAAATAATGAACGGCCTTATCAAATCAGGGCTCTGAGGTAAATACAGTTTCATTAAGTCATCAGCAATGTTAAATTAAGCTTTGAGATTGTATTCGCTCTCTTGTTACATTGATTATATATTTATTTTCATTCATTAAAAATTGTAACTTGGGTAAAATCCCAGACTGTATAAACAATTCCTTTTTAAAATGGATTTGATTATTTTCAAAGAAAAGATACATTTTCTGTATTAATGCTTAAATTTCCTTAAGAGCTTTTATGATAATTAAGCTTAAAATACCAAAGATGGATATGGTTACATATTTTGCTGACTTCAAAGTTTGGAGACTAGTTAATGAACGACTACTAGAAAGTTAATAGAAATAGTTAATGGACAACCACTTGAATGTAGGAATAAAATTTTCATTTATATCCAAACTAAATCCAGCATATGATAATGGAAGGACAACTCTTGACTTAGTTTGGATGTAAATGAAAAAGCACAAAATGTTGCAAGATTAGTATTTCATTTTGCCTATGGAAAGAATCATTTACTTAGATTTATCAAGTTACTTAGTTACTCGGTATTTAATAACTACCTATAGTTGGAGGATTCTATGAATTCAGATTCTATAAAAGAAATAGTCACTTCTAAAACCTGTCATTAAATTTGCTTTATTTAATGTGATGTGTTTGGTGTTTTCTGAGCAATAGTGGTTGTGGACATAAAAAAATGAAAAGATTATTTTGATTTTAAAAATTAATATTAAATTTATTAATGTTACAGATTCAAACACCTAGTTTTATCTTTGGCTTCTAAGTTCTGTTTATAAAACACATTATTCTTGTTATAAGTATATCAAATTTTAAACATTTAAGGGTTTTTGAATGATACTTAGTCATTTACAAATTTAACCACATTAAACCATTTAAAACTCTATACATTTAATATATTTGATTTTTAATTACTTTTCTGAGAATTGAAAAAAATTTTATGCATGTCACAAATTAAACTTACAAATATAGTGACTGTAATGTTCTCTTAAATATGTCAATACTATGTTTAGTGCTAGTAAGATTTCTACTTATAATCACAAGTCTCAATCAGTTATTCAATTTTTAATTTTAATCAGAACTACAAGGAATTATTGTCCTGTCACTCTAATAGGTCATATTCTCTTATAAGTTACACATACTTAAAATATGATTGGTTTCGTTATTATAAAATGTTAACAGTATGAATTTGATTCTCCTAAATATTTCATATTTTAAATCTCCTCAGAAGTATATTATCCCAAGCAATTTTCTCAATTATTTGAGGCTGCATGAAGAATTTGAGCAAGATGTTCATCAGATTTTTGTTAGTTCATTTAAGATATATCAAACTTTATTTATTGATAACAGGCATGTAAAAATTAATTTCTGCTTCACCATGTGGTCTATACCCCTATTCTATTCATTTGTAGAATGTTGTCTGTAATACTTGATTGGATTTTCTATTTCTTTGGCTGTTAAGATAATTAAATACCTTTTCACCAAGCTTTAAAGATCCTTGAACTATATGGACTTCTTTCTCTCTCTCTCTCTCTTTTTTTTTTTTCTTCATGTTCTTCCTATCTGGCAGAAGCACAGAAATCTTACTGTTATTAAAATATCTGATTGAATTCTGGCACTCTCTTAAGACTGTTCAGTTATAACTTACAAGATGATTCTACTGATCCTAAGTAAAACTGATCAGTGAAATCTTTTAGTCCTTTGACCCTTCTTCCAGCTTTGTGTGTGTCCTCTATGCTGAGGGAGGGAGGGGGAAATAAGAGTTCTCTTAAAAAGTACACTGATACTAATCCTATAGTGTCCTTTATGTTATAAATGATAGTCTGTGTTCCTTTCGGTTGAGGTCAAAATAAAATGAAGAGAAAGCTCCTGAAACCCTTTTTGAAAGTAGGGGTAGAAAAAGGAAATAACACTAAATGCCTACACCTTACCAGATGTTTTGCATAGACTATTTAATTTAAATTGATTTCATTCTTACCATAAACCCCCAGGTAAGTAATATTAATCCCTCATAAAGTTTATTTACACATAAGGAGACTGTTATTCAGTAAAGTTAACAACTTTTCAGGGGTCATAAAACTATTAAGCAAAGGAGCCAAAATTTGAATCTAGATGTGTTTATTTTTTTTAAATCCAGATCTCTTTTTTTAATCCAGATCTCCATCAGAAGATAAATGACAATAAAATTAAAATTGTGTTCATTTAAAAGATGTTTCTTGTGGCTATGTTTCTTTTCATTTGCTTGTTTTCCCTGCAGATGTATTTAATAGAAAAGCAAAGTTCCAATGTGCTTTCTAAATCATCCCTATTGGTTTTGTAGACCCATTTATTGGCAGGGAAGATACATGTTCTATAGAGCTGGCATCTGCTTGCAGGTTTCCATAGCCTTTCCTCTATGTAAATTAGTTTGAATAGGTAAAGGGGAGAATTGAGTAGTGATATGATGTATTTACTCTGGAAGGAAAAATTGTAAATTCACTAACTTCCTGACTCTTTTTAAATGTTCTCTTCTCCTTCCTCTGCTTTATAAGAAAACAAGACTGGTTAATAAAAAAAACAAAATTTATAAATAAATGACACATTTGCCTTAAAAGGGAAACTTGAACCTTAATGAGGGGTGGTTTATTTTTTCAGATAACTTGGGTGTCTTTTGGTTGTATTGAATGTTTTGTGCTTTTCAAAATCATATCATGAATAATAATATTAGTATTATTCTAATAACCCAGTAGGTTGAGTATACTAGGTATTATTCCCATTTCATTAATGAGTAAATAAAAAAAACTGATAGCCTGAGTCATCGGGCCGGACAAATTCAGAGCCAAAAATCTATAATATTTTAAGCAAAAGGTTATGTTTAAAAGACTGTGAGGTTCCTTATATGTATAAAATTGGATAGATTTAGGAGTTCTATCTGGTTATCTTTATAGGAAGTTTAAGTATTCAGAGTTAAGGTTATTTTTAGAAATGACTGGGTACCCTTTTGCAAAAACTATTTTGAACTATTTATATGAATTGTAGTATCAAATAGTGCCAAATTTGGATACAAATGTCCTTTTAGGCAGCAAAGTACTATTTAAAGTATGAATTAAAGTATTTGGAAAATGTTTGCCCTTATCGTTTAACACATTCATGTTTTACTCGTGAATTAAGCACAAATCGTAGAACAGATTTGTATTGGTACAGCCAATGTATTTGAGTGGAGCCCAAGTGTTGATATGTCAGAGGGTGGTCATTTTGCCTTATTTTTTTAATCAATATTGTTGACGATTTTATAAATATTTCAATGCCTACTATGTGCCTAAAAGTATTCTATGAGAAATGTATTGAATCTACTTTTTGAATCTTCATTGGGTTTTGGGATAGAAACTTTAGAGTCAAATGAATTTTCTGGGATTCACTGTACATCAACTAATCCCCTAGTCTTAATTTAAATCTTTTCAACATCAGGAGTGACAGGTTTTTTTGGTGCAGGTTACCTGTGAATGGGTCCTTTATATAGAATGAGACTTTAAAAAATATTTGTTTCTGTCTAATCCATCCTCACATTAACTCATGGTGTGTTTCTGGGTAGTTCATTGTCTCCAAATTTTATAAACCACAAAAATGTGCTGCTGCTGAGATGTCAGTAATTAATTATTTTTATAAATAATCTTTTGTCAACTCTGGTGCCTTAGCTGTTCTTAGATTTTTAAAGAATGTCCTGATAAAGCAAAGTTCTCATATATTATTATATTGGATTGTCAGTTGAAATTAGTGGTTTTTTTAATTAAGAAAAAGCCACTCAGAATTTTGTAAAATATTGTAAAATATTCAAGGGTTTTCCCCATGTTGTGAATGTATGACATATGACTCTAAATTGGATTTCTTTAACCTCTTTCTCATAAAAAAATCTCACTTTTCTGTTAAAGGAATGCAGAAGTTATTCCTTATAAGGAAAACATCTGGAGTTCTATTTATAAGCGTATAGTATTCAGTAAAAAAACTCATGTTGAAAATTCAGATAAATAACTAGCAAAATCACACATTAAAAAATACATTGAAATGATGTATGTGTAATCTAAAAAAAATTAATATATGTGAAATGCAGTGAATTCCACCTTAATTTTGGGCTTGATCTTGGGAGTCTGAGTGACTACAGTGTCATAGACTTGAGCATAAAAGGACTAAGTATATTCCTGCTGGAGTCAAGCTCGCATATTAACACAGCTCCCTTTGAATTTCTGTATCTGTGGGTTTTGGTGTAGGCAGAAGACTTGCCACAGAATAACAGGATAATTCACAGTAGAACTTTCCTTTCCTGGATTTGCTTCCTGTTCATACATGCTTTATCAGTAAAATGACTTACTTTTAAATACATGAAGTCACAGAATTGAAAATTCAAAATAGAAATTGCTTAAATACAGCAAAAAAATCTAGTTATTGAAGATACTTGGGGAATCAGGCATTTGGGTTTATGAAACCACATAGCCATAAAATATGAACAAACAATTCTCAAAATATTAAAATATATTTAATATGGAAACTTTGAATAAGTAGTTTTTGTGTAAATGTGACATTTTAGGAATTTGAAATGAATTTTGGGTTTGCCAGTTATGCCACACTTAACTTGGATTGGTGAAGCATGGAAATGAAAACCCTTTCTTAATGAGACTTTCTAAATTTTAATATGATGGATAACTCAATTTTAAAGTATAGTTTCTATTTTTTATAGCAGCTTTATTGAGATATAATTCACATACCGTAAAATTTTTAGTATACTTGCAGAATTGGTCAGCCACAATCAATTTTAGAAATTTCCATCACCCCATCCCTGGTTCACATTAGCCACAGGCAGCTGCTAATCATATGGTTTTTTCTGGATTGGCTTGTTCTGTACATTTTATGTAAATAGAATCATATAATATGTGGTCTTCTGTGTCTTCTACCTTTCACCTAACAATGTTTTCATCCATGTTGTAGTGTATACCAATATTTAGTTCCTTTTTGTAGTCAAATAATATTCATTGTATGGATATACATGTTGAGTTTCCCTTTTCAGAAATGCGTGGGACTAGAATGTTTTGGATTTTTGATTTTTTGAAGTTTTGAATATTTGCAATACTTTATGTATTAGGCAAGCCTTTGTGACATATTCAACAATATCTTTACACCAGATAGTAGAGAATAAGCAGAAAAACCACAATGAGTGATGCACATAGGTCTTGGCCTCATGTGGGGGCATTGTGGGGAACCTGGCATTGGCATATCCCATTGGCATATCCACCTGCACATGTGCCATTTTATTACCCTTTGTCTGAGTGTTTGTGTAGGAGAATAAGGGCATGTAGGAAAATATATATTCCAACTGAAGAGAGTTAGAGGGGTCTTTTTTCCCTTGGGGACACTGACTAAATTGTTTATTGTGTGCCTGTGTTCTGAATGCAACTTGTCACAAGAAGTCAGGTGTGGAATTTTCCATTTATGGAGTTATATTGGTGCTCAAAATGTTTTGAATTTCTGGGTTAGGGTTGCCCAAACTGTACCATATTTTATTTATCCATTTATCAGTTGAGAGACATTTGGGTAGTTCCCTCATTTTGGCTGTTATTAATAATGCTGCTGTAAACATTCATGTGGAAATTTTTGCAGGGACATAGGCTTTCTTTTTTTTAGATAATTATCTGGGAGTGTATGGTTAATATTTGAAAGATTAATTTTACTTTTTTAAATTTATACTTTAAGTTCTGGATACATGTGCAGAATGTGCAGTTTACATAGGTATACATGTGCCATGGTGGTTTGCTGCACCCATCAACCTGTCATCTACATTAGGTATTTCTCCTAATGCTATCCCTCGCCTAAATCCCCACCCGCTGACAGGCCCCGGTGTGTGATGTTCCCCTCCCTGTGTCCATGTGATCTCATTGTTCAACTCCCAATTATGATTGAGAACATGTGGTGTTTGGTTTTCTGTTCCTGTCATAGTTTGCTGTAAATGATGGTTTCCAGCTTCATCCATGTCCCTGCAAAGGACATGAACTTATCCTTTTTATGGCTGCATAGTATTCCATGGTGTATATGTGCCACAATTTCTCTATCCAGTCTGTCATTGATGGGCATTTGGGTTGGTTCCAAGTCTTTGCTATTGTGAACATTGCTGTAATAAACATACGTGTGCATGTGTCTTTTTAGTAGAATGATTTGAGTATATACCCAGTAATGGGATTGCTGAGTCAAATGGTATTTCTAGTTCTAGATCCTTGAGGAATCGCCACAGTGTCTTTCACAGTGGTTGAACTAACTTACACTCCCACCAACAGTGTAAAAGTGTTCCTATTTCTCCACGTCCTCTCCAGCATCTGCTGTTTCCTGACTTTTTAATAATTGCCATTCTAACTAGCATGAGATGGTATCTCATTGTGGTTTTCATTTGTATTTCTCTAATGAGCAGTGATGATGAGCTTATGTTTGTTGGCTGCAAAGATATCTTCTTTTGAAAAGTGTCTGTTCATATTCTTTGCCCACTTCTTGGTGGGGTTGTTTGTTTTTTTTCTTGTAAATTTGTTTAAGTTCCTTGTAGATTCTGGATATTAGCCCTTTGTTAGATGGATAGATTGCAAAAATTTTCTCCCATTCTATAGGTTGCCTGTTCACTCTGGTAATAGTTTCTTTTGCTGTGCAGAAGCTCTTTAATTTAATTAGGTCTCATTTATCAATTTTGGCTTTCATTGCTATTGCTTTTGGTGTTTTAGTCATGAAGTCTTTGCCCATACCTATGTCTTGGATGGTACTGCCTAGATTTTCTTCTAGGGTTTTTATGGTTTTAGGTCTTATGTTTAAGTCTGTAATCCATCTTGAGTTAATTTTTGTATATGGTTTAAGTAAGGGGTCCAGTTTCAGTTTTCTGCATATGGCTAGCCAGTTTTCCCAACACCGTTTATTAAATAGGGAATCCATTACCCATTGCTTGTTTTTGTCGGGTTTGTCAAAGATCAGATGGTTGTATGTGTGGCATTATTTCTGAGGCCTCTGTTCTGTTCCATTGGTCTATATATCTGTTTTGGGTAGCAGTACCATGTTGTTTTGATTACTGTAGCCTTGTAGTACAGTTTGAAGTCAGGTAACATGATGCCTCTAGCTTTGTTCTTTTTGCTTAGGATTGTCTTGGCTATATGGGCTTTTTTTTTGTTTCATGTAAAATTAAAGTAGTTTTTTTCTAATTCTGTGAAGAAAGTCAATGGTAGCTTGATGGGGATGGCATTGAATCTATAAATTACTTTGGGCAGTATGGCCATTTTCACAATGTTGATTCTTCCTATCCATGAGTATGGAATGTTTTTCCATTTGTTTGTGTCCTCTCTTATTTCCTTGAGCAGTGGTTTGTAGTTCTCCTTGAAGAGGTCCTTCACATTCCTTTAAATTGTATTCATAGGTAGTTTATTCTCTTTGTAGCAATTGTGAATGTGAGTTCACGTATTATTTGGCTCTCTGTTTGTCTCTTATTGGTGTATAGGAATGCTTGTGATTTTTGCACATTGATTTTTTTATCCTGAGATTTTGCTGAAATTGCTTATCAGCTTAAGGAGATTTTGGGCTGAGACACTGGGGTTTCTAAATATACAACATATACAATCATGTCATCTGCAAACAGAGACAATTTGACTTCCTCTCTTCCTGTGTGAATACCCTTTATTTCTTTCTCTTGCCTGATTGCCCTGGCCAGAACTTCCAATACTATGTTGAATAGGAGTGGTGAGAGAGGGCATCCTTGTCTTGTGCTGGTTTTCAAAGGGAATGCTTCCAATTTTTGGCCATTGATTATGATATTGACTGTGGGTTTGTCATAAAAAGCTCTTCTTATTTTGAGATACATTCCATCAATACTTAGTTTACTGAATTTTTAGCATGAAGGGGTGTTGAATTTTATTGAAGGCCTTTTCTGCATCTATTGAGATAATCATGTGGTTTTTGTCATTGGTTCTGTTTATGTGATGGATTACGTTTATTAGTTTGCCTGTGTTGAACCAGCCTTGCATCCCAGGGATGAAGCTGACTTGATCATGGAGGATAGGCTTTTTGATGTGCTGCTGGATTTGGTTTGCCAGTGTTTTATTGAGGATTTTCGTATTGATGTTCTTCAGGAATATTGGCCTGAAATGTTCTTTTTGTATTGTGTCCCTGCAGGGTTTTGGTATCAGGATGATGCTGGCCTCATAAAATGAGTTTGGGAGGAGTCCCTCTTTTTCTGTTGTTTGAAATAGTTTCAGCAGGAATGGTTCCTGCTCCTCTTTGTACCTTTGGTAGCATTTGGCTGTGAATTCGTCTGGTCCTGGGCTTTTTTTGGTTGGTAGGCTATTAATTACTGCCTCAATTTCAGAACTGGTTATTGATCTATTCAGGGATTCAAATTCTTCCTGGTTTAGACTTGGGAGAGTGTATATGTTCAGGAATTTATCCATTTCTTACTAGAGTTTCTAGTTTATTTGCATAGAGGTATTTATAATATTCTCTGATGGTAGTTTGTATTTCTGTGGGAGATCAGTGGTGATATCCCCCTTATCATTTTTATTGTATCTATTTGTATCTTATCCCTTTTTTTCTTTATTGGTCTGGCTGGTGGTCTATTTTGTTGATCTTTTCAAAAAAGCAGCTCCTGGATTCATTGATTTTTTTTTGAAGGGTTTTTCATGTCTCTATCTCCTTCATTTCTGCTCTGATCTTAGGTATTTCTTGTCTTCTGCTAGCTTTTGAATTTGTTTGCTCTTGCTTCTCTAGTTCTTTTAATTGTGATGTTAGGGTATCAATTTTAGATCTTTCCTGCTTTCTCTTGTGGGCATTTAGTGCTATAAATTTTTCTCTAAACACTGCTTTAGCTGGGTCCCAGAGATTCTGGTACATTTGTGTCTTTGTTCTCATTGGTTTCAAAGAACTTATTTATTTCTACCTTAATTTTGTTACTTACCCAGTACTCATTCAGGAGCAGGTTGTTCAGTTTCCATGTAGTTGTGTGGTTTTGAGTGAGTTTCTTTTTTTTTTTTTTTTTTTTTTGAGGTGGAGTCTTGCTCTGTTGCCAGGCTGGAGTGCAGTGGTGTGATCCTGGCTCAGTGCAAGCTCTGAGTGAGTTTCTTAATCCTGAATTCTAATTTGATTGCACTGTGGTCTGGGAGACTGTTGTGATTTCCATTCTTTTACATTTTTTGAGGAGTGTTTTACTTCCAATTATGTGGTCAATTTTAGAATAAGTGCAATGTGGTTCTGAGAAGAATGTATATTCTGTTGATTTGGGGTGGAGAGTTCTGTAGATGCCTATTAGGTCCACTTAGTCCAGAGCTGAGTTCAAGTCCTGAATATCCTTGTTAATTTTCTGTCTTGTTTATCTGTCAAATACTGACTGTGAAGTGTTAAAGTCTCCCACTATTATTGTGTGGGAGTCTAAATCTCTTCGTAGGTCTCTAAGAACTTGCTTTATGAATCTGGGTGCTCCTGTAGTGGGTGCATGTGTTTTTAGGATAGTTAGCTCTTCTTGTCACATTGATCCCTATACCATTATGTAATGCCCTTCTTTGTCTCTTTTGATCTTTGTTGGTTTAAAGTCTGTTTTATCAGAGACTAGGATTGCAACCCCTGCTTTTTTTTTGCTTTCCGTTTGCCTGGTAAATATTCTTCCATCTCTTTATTTTGAGCCTATGTGTGTCTTAGCACGTAAGATCGGTCTCCTGAATACAGCACACCGATGAGTCTTGACTCCATCCAATTTGCCAGTCTGTGTCTTTTAATTGTGCCATATAACTTGTTTACATTTAAGGTTAACAAGTTCTCCTGGATAATATCCTAAAGAGTGTTTTCCAGCTTGGTTCCATTCTCCCTGTCACTTTCAGGTACACTAATCAAATGTAGGTTTGGTCTTTTCACATAGCCCCATATTTCTTGGAGGCTTTGTTTGTTCCTTTTGATTCTTTTTTCTCTAATCTTGTCTTCATGCTTTATTTCTTTAAGTTGATCTTCAATCTCGGATACGCTTTCTTCTGCTTGATCGATTCGGCTATTGATACTTGTGTATGCTTCACGAAGTTCTCGTGCTGTGTTTTTTAGCTCCATCAGGTCATTTATGTTCCTCTCTAAACTGGTTATTCTAGTTAGCAATTCATCTAACCTTTTTTCAAAGTTCTTAGCTTCTTTGCATTGGGTTAGAACATGCTCCTTTAGCTTGGAGGAGTTTGTTATTACCCATGTTCTGAAGCCTACTTCTGTCAATTCGTCAAACTCATTCTCCATCCAGTTTTGTTCCCTTACTGGCAAAGAGTTGTGATGATCCTTTGGAGTAGAAGAGGCATTCTGGTTTTTGGAATTTTCAGCCTTTTTGTGCTGGTTTTTCCTCATCTTTGTGGATTTATCTACCTTTGTGTTTTCATGTTGACCTTTGGATGGGGTTTCTGTGTGGAAGTCCTTTTTGTTAATATTGATGCTATTCCTTTCTGATTGTTAGTTTTCCTTCTAACAGTCAGGCCCCCCTGCTGCAGGTCTGCTGGAGTTTGCTGCAGGTCTACCCCAGAGCCTGTTTGCCTGGGTATTACCAGTGGAGGCTGTCGAACAGCAAAGATTGCTGCCTGTTCCTGCCTCTGGAAGCTTTGTCTCAGTGGGGCACCTTCCAGATGCCAGTCAGATCTCTCCTGTATGAGGTATCTGTCGACCCCTGCTGGGAGGTGTCTCCCAATCAGGAGGTACAGGGGTCAGCAACCCACTTGAGGAGGTAATCTGATGCTTAGCAGAGCTTAAGCACTGTGCTGGGAGACTCCCTGCTCTCTTCAGAGCCGGCAGGCAGGAGTGTTTAAGTCTGCTGAAGCTGCGCCCAGAGCCACCCTTTCCCCCAGGTGCTCTGTCCCAAGGAGATGGGAGTTTTATCTATAAGCCTCTGACTGGGGCTGCTGCCTTTCTTTTGGAGATGCCCTGCCCAGAGAGGAGGAATGTAGAGAGTCAGTCTGGCTATTGTGGCTTTGCTGAGCTGCGTTGGGCCCCACCCAGTTCGACCTTTCTGGTGGCTTTGTTTACACTGTGAGGGGGAGAACCGCCTACTCAAGCCTCAGTAATGGTCGACACCCCTGCCCCCACCAAGCTGGGGTGTCCCAGGTCGACTTCATACTGCTGTGCTGGCAACGAGAGTTTCAAGCCAGTGGGTCTTAGCTTGGTGGGCTCCATGGGGGTGGGATCCACTGAGCTAGACTACTTGGCTCCCTGCCTTCAGCCGCCTTTCCAGGGAGTGAACGGTTCTGTCTCACAGGCATTCCAGGTGCCACTGGGGTATGAGAAAACACTCCTGCAGCTAGCTTGGTGTCTGCCCAAACGGCCATCCAGTTTTGTGCTTGAAACCCAAGGCCCTGGTGGCATAGGCACCAAAGGGAAACTCCTGGTCTGCAGATTGCAAAGACCATGGGAAAAGTGTAGTATCTGGGCTGGAGTGAACCGTTCCTCACTCCACAGTCCCTCACGGCTTCACTTGGCTAGTGGAGGGAGTTCCCTGACCCCTTGCACTTACCGGGAGAGGCAATGCCCCAACCTGCTTTGGCTCATGCCCCACCCTGCTTTGTTTCACTGTCTGTGGGCTGTACCCACTCTCTAACCAGTCCCAATGAGATGAGCTGCGTACCTCGGTTAGAAATGTAGAAATCACCCATCTTCTGTGTTGACCTTGTTGGGAGCTGCAGAATGGAGCTGTTCCTATTTGACCATCTTGCCAGCCACCTTTTTTTTGAGATAGAGTCTCTCTCTGTTGCCCAGGCTGGAGTGCAGTGGTGTGATTTCAGCATATTGCAACCTCCGCCTCCTGGGTTCAAGCAATTCTTCTGCCTCACTCTCCTCAGTAGCTGGGACTACTTAATTTTACATTGTTAAGAGTGAACAGGGTTCTGTATTCTGTATATAAAGAACTGACATAAGGAAGCATCCTTGAGTAGTGGAAATGGGTTTTCTAACCATGGCTTTAGTATTTAAATCTTCTGTACCTCTAATTTCTTACATAGTAAGTGGAAGTTCAACAACTGGAAGATCTCTGTGGTCTTTAGCGTCCTCACCCTCTCTCTATGCTTTCTCATTCAGCAAACATTTGTCAAGTGTCTACTCTGTGGCAGAATTTGTGTAAGAACTTGGGGATAGTCTGTCTTCAGATGAGCTCAGAGTCTAGTAGGAGAGAGGGGAAAGGGACAAAAGAGAAAAAAAAGCAATACTTGTAAGTCAACCGTTAGAAGCCAGTGTGGTGAGTGCCTCAAGAGTGATAATCACTTAGTGGTGGACCACTGAGGAGCCTCCCACTGGGGGTCAGGGTGCAGTGGGGGAGGTCTAGGAAGATTTCTTGGTAGAAATCACATTTAAGTAATCCTCAGGTAGTCAGCCAAGTGTATTAATGGGCAAATGGCATTTTATGACAAAAGCTACTTGGTAATCATTTCATGCTTGAAATTTTGGATAAATGAATTGCTAAAGATGACCAAGCAAGAAAAGACTGCAACGCTTTTTTTCTTTATTACCCATGGCCAGATTTCCTAGTTATTTTCTCATTGCAAAAGAATGTGAAACAAACTGATTAAGTGTAAAATAACTCAACTCTTATTTAGACTATCGTAGTCATCTTCAAAACTCTTTGAGATCATCTTGAGAATTCACAGTTTTCTATTCTTTTTGTTGCTAGCAGGTAAAATTATGTACCTTTGGAACCCTCTGTATGGGTCAGTCTGTGGTACTCACAGTTGTCTTTAGATAGGAGTGTTTGCATGTGATTGCAGGTCAGCGGAGAAGCAAACAAAGCAATAACCAAAAAAGGTGTGCTGAAAGTTGCTGTTTCAACTCATAGACATAGTAATCTAGTTGAAGTATTTTAACAATCTCTTCAGTGCTATTCAGAAGACAAATACATTGAACTTTGTTAATCTATTGAGATTTTCAGGATTTTTAAATTGGTTAGGATATAAGAATTCTTTCTTCCTAAGTTTTTCCCTTTGCTTTCATAGTCATTTCCTTTAAAACCTGATTTAAAGCTTTGTGTTGAAGAAAGCTTCCATCATTACAAACTCTCCTTATGCAATTTATTTACATACTTCAGTACAACTTATTACCCAGTTTGTATTCTCATAATGAGTTGATTCTAAATTAAAATACAGAGATATTTCTGTTATGGCCATGATGACCCATGCACACATAGAAGGTGGCTGTGGGATGTGAATAATAATGCCTAATTTTAATTCATAAAAGCAGTTGTTTGTTTTTTCATACAACCTTGGTATTGTACTGTACTTATTACTGGTCTTTTGTACTGTGTATATATGGTCTTGTTATTTTTATTAGGTAGTTTATCTAAGTTTTAGTTCTAGTTATGTAAGTGGATAAGATTCACATTGATTTTGACTTTCATGATTTATTACATTAATGCAAATCAAACATTGACCAGAGAGAAAAGCAACAACCTTTCTTAGATGAAGCAATGCATTCCTAACTTATGCTGTTAGGACCAATTTTTTTTTTTTTTTTCCCTGCAAATGTGAGAGGCTTCTTGTTCTCTAGCAGCGACCTCTACCTTGGCCCTGACTCAGCTGGTATGATGGTTCTTTGTGCAAATATTTTCTCAACCTTCAATTTGTCACAAGTAGCTAAGCATTATCCCATGAATAATAGATTTATGATTTTGCTAGCATTAGCACAGTGACTAGGATACTAACTTATTCCAGCTGTGTTTCCTGGGTTTGAGTTTTCTTCCCAGGAACTGGCCTTTCTGAGCAAGAAGAGAACGAATGGCCGATTAAGTAGATTTGCAGTAGGTGTACACTGGCAGCCTAGAGGAAGATTAATCTGAAGACAGGTTGAGAGCACCTGGAATATTTTAGGATTTAGATGATCTGACTATTAAGTGTTGCCAAGTCATGGGACCTGGTAACTACCATGTTACTGATGGAGAGACTGGATCTTAGAGAGTTAGAGGATCTTGTCAAAAAGTCATCCCATTCTAAATTTAATACACTCTTACTGAATCCAAGTTTCATGTTCTTTCCATTCCATAACAGTTATAAAGACCAATGGAATGAATAGATTCTTAATGGTAAGGAAATAATGACTTCCTGGACACAATATATTTTAAAAAACTGGAAGTAGAAATTACTTCGTACTTTTCCAGGATGTTTCAGTCATTTAAAACAATGCTGAGATTTCACTTCCTTCACTTTTTTGCTTTATGAGATTTTGTCCCTTGTCTTAAATACTGTGAAAACAAGAAACCTCCACAAAATATTGAAGTAAGAAATATATCTACCACATCATAAAAATAATGTGTTTTTATATTTTGGTTATTGTTTACTAAGTTATTTTCTACCTTAGATTATAAACTAGAGTTGAAAAGGGCTGAACTGCTTATTTTTAAAAAGTGATTTAACAAGATTATTGTTTAGGAGATGTAGAGAGAATGATAGGCTAAAAGAGTGCCTTGAATTGTAATGATGTCATGTGTTGAGAACCAAAAAGCGAGTTTGAGACTTAAGCATTCCCTTGAAGAATAGATAGATAAGAAAAAAAGTGAACGTTATAGATTTTGGAGAGTTGAACTGTTGGTGGTGGAGAATGACAGACTAAAATGAATATAGTTAGTGAGATAGGAATTAGCATGTTGAATGAACATTTGTAATCACAGTAGATAATTCATAGGGGACAAGAGAGAGATAGGGATTAGATAGTATCAGAATTAGGAAGATGAGCTTTATTTATGGTATATAAGTCAAGTTATAGAACAGAGAAAACAAAAGTGGTGTTTTAGAAATTTTATTTTTTTCTTTCTTTTTTTTTTTTTTTGAGAAAATGTCTCGCTCTATCGCCCAGGCTGGAGTGCAGTGGCACAATCATAGCTCACTGTTGCCTCGACCTCAAGGCTCAAGTGATCTTTCCATCTCAGCCTCCCAAGTAGCTGGAATTACAGGCTCATGCTGTCACATCCAGCTAATTTTTTATTTTTCTTAGAGACAGGGTCTCATTATGTTGCCTAGGCTGGTCTCAGACTACTGAGCTCAAGCAATCCTTCCACCTCAGCCTCCCTAAGTGCTAGGATTGCAGGCATGAGCCACTATGCCTGACCTCAGAAATTTTAATTTGAGGAAATGTAGACACCATTTAGGAAATTGATTGTGGTTTTAGGATCCTGCACTCTGGCAACAATAGTAGGCTTTGAGAGATGAAGGATGTGATATTGGATGAACTGCATGAGTTAAGGATGAATCTGAGATAGAGGTTCTGAAACTTGAGTGTGTATTAGGATCGCCTAAGGAGCTTGGTAAGGTTCTGATTTTGGCAGGTTGGGTAAGAGGACAGAAATTGCATTTTTAAAGGCAGTCTCGGCATTTCTGATGTAAATGGTAAACAAGTTCCTAGCCAGAGACACCAGGATAAACATAGATAGAGAAATGGAAATTAGGAGAATAGTTTTATAAGATGAAATGGTAAGTTTAGTTTCGGATAAGTTGAGTGTTATCTTTATATATTGCAATGAGTTTGATGACAGGACACCCAAATGGAACGAGCTGTCCAATAAAAATAGATCTTTGTGTTGGATTGTAGTGTGTCTGTCTGTCTGTGAGAGTGGATGATGTATCAGAGGAAGGTGTTGGAAAAAGAACAAGAGCATGACCTTTTCTTCTGATTAATTCATCTAAGAAACACTGGGGCAGTGATGGGTCTCTTTAGTTATGTCAGGTCAACACAGTTTCATTCTTGTTTCTCTTCTAAAAAAACATTGACGCTTCTTGTTTTATTTTCTTAACTCCTGGGAAACGTACATAAATGTCTTTGCCACAGTCAAGCTGGTCTTGACTGGATAACAGCATTTTCAATCACTAAAGTCAGCTATTTGAGTTGTTCAGTAGAGGCACATTAAAATAACTCATAAATAAGTCGAGACAAGTTATAGAGAAGAGAAAGTTATAGAGAAGAGAAAACAGAAATGGTATTTTAATTTGAGGAAATATAGACACCATACAGGAAATTGATTGTAGTTTTAAGATCCTGGGCTCTGGTAAGCAGTAACAGAATTTGAGAGGAAAGTTTATAGTATCTGATATGTCCCTATATATAAATGATTCTTAATCCATATTTTTCAGGACCCTTAGAGAGCTTTTCAGATAAGTTTAGCTAGCATTTTTAAATTCTTGAAAAAATGAACTCTTCTCTTAATTTGGAAAAAAAATACTGTGTTGCAGTCTTTAGAAGAATCTTAGTATATAACATACTCTGGTCTCAAGATCAAATAAGCAGTGACATTGTGCTATAACCTA
The DNA here is from genome assembly GCF_028858775.2 of Pan troglodytes. Taxonomy (NCBI): domain Eukaryota; kingdom Metazoa; phylum Chordata; class Mammalia; order Primates; family Hominidae; genus Pan; species Pan troglodytes. Next base: position 104,358,418 of record NC_072404.2, read on the forward strand.
AAAATTGATATGAATCACTGTGATAAAGGAAGTTTACTCTAGTTCATTCATAGATGAAGAAAAGTAGCCTGGTAGCTTGAAGCTGTTCTTTTAGCTTTGCTGCAGATTTATAAAATGTTCAACATTTCCATTTACCTCTGGACAAGCTGTAGTTTTTTTTTTTTTTTTTTAAGGATTAAGATCCTTGAAGCTAGAGGTCTTTGAAACTGCACCTGAGTGGAAGAGGTCTAGTGTAAAGTGACTCATTCTTAAACATATTCAGAAATGCTGTGGGCCAAATTGAATCCCTTGAAATATAACCTGTATACACAGTTTCCAGAACATGAGCTAGTTGTGTTTCAGAAGTTTATGTGTAAGACAGCTGTTTGGAACTCAGAACACATTTTTTTTTCCTTATTGAAGCAGTACAAAAATTACTGGCTATGTTCCCAGGCCAGTTCACAAATATTTTTCACCCAAATGTACTTTAAGTATTAACTGTACAATTTCCATTTATTGAGTTGATATTTTTGTTTCTGTGGGAAAATATATCCCAAATCAGTTTGAAAGAAATAGGTTATCTTTGCTTAGCTGGGTTGGGGTCTTCTCAGAAGATGTCACTGGTCATTCATAAAAACCAGTAATTTATTAATTGTACATTTTTAACCCCTTCCTCTCAATTATAAAGGTACAATTTCAGGTTATTCATTCCCCTAGTGATTACTATTTTAGAAAGTAGCCCCGGTTTCTCTGTCTTCCTCTTTCTTTACTTTCTCTTTTCTCTCTAAATGTTGGGTCATTATTAAGTTTATGTCTCTATATCAGGGATTGTGTGTTCAGGTTTGGTTACAAAATGGTTAATGCTCCTGTATTTTTTTTAGCCAGCATTGATTAACAGAGTTAATCACTTTCTGTCTTTAAAAGAGACTGATAAGGGCTTATGATATAAAGTTTATTTGGGAAATTATCTGTTATCTGTCAAGTATGGTGATGACTGGTATTGTACAGGACAGAAAACTAAAATACCTACTAAATTATTAATAACATAAAATAATACAAAAATTATTACGGCATTGTTTATTATGTTGGATTTTAGTTCTTTGGTGAGTCATGCATAATACATTATCTGTTATATTTAACATGTTTTATTCTTTTTTTTTTTTTTTTTTTTGAGATGAAGTCTCGCTCTGTCACCCAGGCAGGAGTGCAGTGGTGTGATCTCGGCCCACTGCACCTCTGACTCCTGGGTTCAGGCGATTCTCCTGCCTCAGCCTCCCGAGTAGCTGAGACTATAGGCGCGTGCCACCACGTCCGGCTAATTTTTTGTATTTTTAGTGGAGACGGGGTTTCAGTGTGTTGGCCAGGATGGTCTCGATCTCCTGACCTCGTGATCCGCCTATCTTGGCCTAACATGTTTTATTCTTAATGCATATTTTGTTTTGACTGGTTATGATTAGTGAATATATGTGTTCATGAAATAAAAGAGGTTCTATTTAGCAGGGAGTAAGGCTGTTTTAACTTCAGCCTCAGGGAATGTTTTACTTTGATGGGATGGCTGTTATTTTGAATGGAATCAAGGATCTGGAACCTTTTATTTATTAATCATTCACTGTACATGTATTTATTGAGTATCTGCTTGGTGTCAGGCTCTATTCTAGGTATTGGGGATACTACAATGACCAAAACAGACATGGTCCCTTCTTTATGTAGGTTATATTCTTTCTGGGGATCTAGAGAATAAATGAGAATTGAATAAGTAAGTGTGTGTTGCGATATATTGGGAAGGTAGATCCAACTTGGCTAACAGATTGGCTGTGGTATATGAGAGTAAAGGATATCAGCCAGGTTTTTGGTCTAAACAGCTAGAAGCCTGTAATTGCCTTTCCCTACAGTGGGGAAGACTGAAGGATATGGGGGCTTGTGGGAGTAAGAGGGGATCAAGGATATGGTTTTTACATATTAAACTTGAGGTGCCTGTTAGACATTCAAATTGAGGTGTTCGAAAGGCAGTTTAGGGGAGATGTCTGGGTTGAAGAGAAATTTGGCAGTTGTCACTAGAGAGTGAATATAGGAAAAGAAGAGATTCGAGTCACAAACCCCAGAGCTCTCCATTATTGGGGGGCTGGGAAGACAAGGAATCAGCAAAGTAGACCAAGAAGAGCAACCGTGACCATCAAGAGTAGCTGAGGTAGATGGTTCCCCAAAAGCCAAGTTAAGAAACATGTTTCAAGAAAATGGGGTGATCAGTTTTGTTAAATGTTGCTGATGGTTCGACTGAGATGAGAATTGACCATTGAGCAACATTGAAGACAATGGTAATCTTTGAATGGAATCATTTTCATGGAGAGGTGGGACAAAAGGTTGAATGGGGTGAGTTCAGGAGAGAATTTAGAGGAGATAATTAAATTGAAGATTAACAAGTCAGACTGTTTATCAATCTGTAGACAATTGACAATGAGTTCCTGAGAGGATGGTTGGGATATGAGGCCAAATCAGGGGATATAGAGAATGTTATGGTGATAATAGGCTAGGTGGTGAAGGATGACTTGGGTATCTTGGGCTTCTTTTTCATTTTCTTTTTTTTTTTTTGAAACAGAATCTTGCTCTGTCACCCAGGCTGGAGTTCAGTGGCGTGATCTCGGCTCACTGCAACCACTGCCTCCCAGGTTCAAGCGATTCTTCTGCCTCAGCCTCCTGAGTAGCTGGGACTACAGGCGCGTGCCACCATGCCCGGCTAATTTTTGTATTTTTAGTAGAGATGGGATTTCACCATATTGGCCAGGCTGGTCTTGAACCCCTGACCTCATGATCCACCCGCCTCGGCCTCCCAAAGTGCTGGGATTACAGGCGTGAGCCACCATGCCCGGCCCATCTTGGGCTTCTTGTGGTGACTGATATGAAGGGGATAAAGTGAGTGTTTAGCTCCAGTGTCTTCAAAGTAGATTGTGATGCAAAGCCTGTGAACGTTGAGGGATAGGGAATGGGGAGTGGCATAATTCTCCTAGGCCATAAAGTGATTTCTTATAAGATACCTAGCTAAGGAATAATCTGGGAAAGTAAATTGTTTCAGTTTACCTGAGATTGAATTGTACCAAAAAGCCGAATTATGGCTATCTACTAAATATAGAGCCTGCATGTTTTTAATTGATTTATGATTATAGAGTAGACTAAATTTTTATGTGACATGTAAATGGCTACTGAAAGAATAAATGCTTGAAAGACTGAATAAATATTACAGATTCTCCTTCAGTAAAGTTATGAAAGCCTGATAAATAATTCTAGGCATGATAGTATTTTTCCTAAAAACTTACTCCTTTTCTTGGAGGCTATTTAAAAATTTTACATTGCCAATTCATTTCTCGACACTTTTTTCTATCTTGATCTTTTTTTTTGTGGGCTGCATTCATTTTCATTCAGTGGTTTCTTTGCGGAGTGCTTTTCCCAAAATAAACACCAGTCATATTTAGAATGAAATAATGACCTAGTATAAGTATTCTGAATACTGTTTCAACTTTTCAACATTTCTGAAAATTCTAGACTGATTTATTTTCCAGAATCCATTTAATTTAGATGTTCAGAGTAGTGCTTCTTCTTAAAACATCAACAGTTTTTGTTTTGTTTTGTGAGACACGGTCTCGCTCTGTTGCCCAGGCTGGAGTGCAGTGGCGTGATCTCAGCTCACTACAACCTTCGCCTCCTGGGTTCAAGCTATTCTCCTGCCTCAGCCTCCCGAGTAGCTAGGATTACAGGCATGTGCCACCAGGCCCAGCTAATTTTTGTATTTTTGGTAAAGATGGGGTTTTGCCATGTTGGCCAGGCTGGTCTCGAACTGCTGACCTCAAGTGATTCCCCCGCCTTGGCCCCACAAAGTGCTGGGATTATAGGCATGAGCTACCATGTCCAGCCAACATCAACATTTGTAGTGATAGAGTTTGAGTTGTTTAGATCAAGTTTATGGTGCTTTCTGGGCAAATTCTGAAGGGAGAGACAGTTGGTTTACTATTAGAATTTACTTGTTTGAGCAAACTCTTTTACTTTGTTAATCAGATTTGTCATATATTTGTAGTGCCAGATTACATTTTTAGTTTTTCTGCAATAAATTGTATTAAATTCAGTTTATTAATAGCCAGGTATATCCTGTATATCTCCATTAGTGAGTCTTTATAGGACAGTGTAGCTGTTAATCAGTGCTGTCTCTGAATTTTCTTGGATATCTCTCAATGGGATTTGTGGTTTGAGTGTATCACCCTTAGGTTTTTACAAAAGATAATAAGCACTAATGTTAAATGCTACTTAGCAAATGGATGCAAAGCTTTGACAGTAATTTTAGGTTATTTCTAGATAGTGTGGACTTAAAAAAAGTTTTTTAGAAAGCTGTTTTCAGTTGACTTAGAGTTACTTGTAATCTGTTATTATCGAGGTCACCCCATGGAAGATCTCTGAATACCCAATGAGGCAAGTGTCATTATTACCTCTTAATTTTCTCCAGGGGAAACACCAAATTCTGTGGTGGCTTAGGTGAAAGAGTAAGGCTCTTTACTCAGCTTTTGTTTTTAATTGTGACTGTGCAGATGTCTCCTATGTCCTATGGCCAGTTATTTAAAATAGTGAAAGCCAAATGCTAGTTTGGTGATGTGCAGGCATAACTCAATTATCTGACAAGAGAAAGAGAATGGTTGAGTATATGTTACTTTGGTAGACAATGTTAAAGGTATTTTTTTTTTTTTTTTTGGTTTTGGGATACCTTTTTAGTATTTACCTGTAAGGATTGAAATATTAAGTCAGAAAATTCATGATACTCGTGAATTGATATAATTGTCTAGACTAATGCTTCTTTTACCATTGGCGTAATTGTCTAGATTGATGCTTGTTCTTAAAATTTGGCCACAACTCTACACTCTAAGCTGGGGTGTCCAATCTTTTGGCTTCCCTGGGTCACACTGGAAGAAGAATTGCCTTGGGCCACACATGAAATATACTAACAATAGCTGATGAGCTAAAAAAAAAAAAAAACAAAAAAATCACAGAAAATCTCATAATGTTTAAGAAAGTTTACAAATTTGTGTTGGGCCGCTTTCAAAGCCACCCTGGGCCTCATGTGGCCCGTGGGCCACAGGTTGGACAAGCTTGCTCTAAGCAGTGCATTGGCACATTTATGTGCATGTGTGTGTGTGTGTATATATATATATACACACACATGTATGTATTAATATTGCAGTTATATATATAAAATAAAAGTTTAATGAAATAGTACTTACTTTTACATTGTACAGTACATTCTAATACTTTTCTAGCTGTTTATAAAATATTCAGTTTTTGAGACAGGGTCTCACTCTGTCGCTCAGGCTAGAGTGTGGTGACGCAACCTCCTGGGCTCAGGTAATCCTCTCACCTCAGCCTCCCAAGTAGCTGGGACTACAGGCACATGCTACCATGCCCAGTTTAGTGTTGTTTTTTTTTTTAGAAAAAGTTGGACATGAGCTAAATTGATTTCATAACCCTTACTGAGTCATAACTTGCTTTTTGAAAAATCCTGGCCTACCTTATCTCTGAGGTGCCGCACAACTATGGAGTATGTTACTGTGACAGTGTACATAAAAATAACTTCTTTGTTCTGGGTTCTTATGAGAAAGATAAAAATATTGGATATTACTCAAAGCCCACTGACCATAAGAAAGTGATCTCTACCATCAGATAATTTTAAAAATGCATATAGAAGAGTCATATATTTGTATAACTAATCTTTGTTGAGTGGCATCTGTGTGCCACGCTCTGAACTTACCACTGCCTATTTGAAGGTGAACAAACAGAGGCCGTCCTTATCTCCAGGAATTTCAGTGTAGTGGAAGAGATAATAAGCAAGTGAATATTTGTAAATTGCTGTGCAGCTGTGATAGAGAATAATGGGAGATGGTTGCTTGCTCACGGTTTTTGATCATCTCATTTGTATCTAGCTTAAAGAAGAAAATGTGAGCTAGAAGCTTAGGTTTTTGGTCTCAGATGTCACATCCTTTCTTTTGAGTAGGGTACCCTTGTTCCCATAAACCTTCTTAGGCAGGAGGCCCAGTGTACTTATTTATTTATTTTTTTTGAGACACAGTCTCACTCTGTCGCCCAGTCTGCAGTGCAGTGGCAAGATCTCGATCTCGGCTCACTGCAACCTCTGTCTCTCAGGTTCAAGCAATTCTCCTGCCTCAGCCTCCTGAATTGCTGAGACTACAGGAGTGCGCTACCGCAGCCGGCTAATTTTTGTATTTTTAGTACAGATGGGGTTTCACCATGTTGGCCAGGCTGGTCTCAAACTCCTGACCTCTGATGAGCCTGCCTCAGCCTCCCAAAGTGTTGGGTTTACAGGCATGAGCCACTGTGCCTGGCCTACATTTTTTTTAAAAAAACTTATTATTACAGATAATTATCTTGTAGGCATATTTTCACCTTGTATTACAGATAATTTTCTTTTCAACCTCCAGTTGGTGTTATTTTCAGGTGAAATCTTCCTTTTAGGCTATTATACATACATATGTACATATATTCTAATACAATTTTGTATTGTCTTTTCACACTAGTGTCCATATTTTCATAGCAGTCATGAAGCAAAATTGAGGTTGTTACAAGTTGCTGTGATTATTACAGAGAAGAGTTTCTTTTTTTAATTTAATTTTTTTTATTATACTTTAAGTTCTAGGGTACCTGTGCAGAACGTGCAGGTTTGTTACATATGTATACACGTGCCATGTTGGTTTGCCGCACCCATTAACTCATCATTTACATTAGGTATTTCTCCTAATGCTATCCCTCCCCCAACCCCCCACCCCACTACAGGCCTCAGTGTGTGATGTTCCCCGCCCTGTGTCAAAGTGTTCTCATCGTTCAATTCCCACCTATGAGCGAGAACATGCGGTGTTTGGTTTTTTGTCCTTGCTATAGTTTGCTCAGAATGATGGTTTCCAGCTTCATCCATGTCCCTACAAAGGACATGAACTCATCATTTTTTATGACTGCATAGTATTCCATGGTGTATATGTGCCACATTTTCTTAATCCAGTCTATCATTGATGGACATTTGGGTTGGTTCCAAGTCTTTGCTATTGTGAATAGTGCCACAGTAAACATAGGTGTGCATGTGTCTTTATAGTAGTATGATTTATAATTCTATGGGTATATACCCAGTAATGGGATCACTGGGTCAAATGGTATTTCTAGTTCTAGATCCTTGAGGAATTGCCACACTGTCTTCCACAATGGTTGAACTAGTTTACAGTCCCACCCACAATGTAAAAGTGTTCCCGTTTCTCCACATCCTCTCCAGCACCCGTTGTTTCCTGACTTTTTAATGATCGCCATTCTAACTGGCATGAGATGGTATCTCATTGTGGTTTTGATTTGCATTTCTCTGATGACCAGTGATGATGAGCATTTTTTCATGTGTCTGTTGGCTGCATAAATGTCTTCTTTTGAAAAGTGTCTGTTCATATCCTTTGCCCACTTTTTGATGGGGTTGTTTGATTTTTTCTTGTAAATTTGTTTGAGTTCTTTGTAGATTCTGGATATTAGCCCTTTGTCAGATGAGTAGATTGCAAAAATTTTCTCCCATTCTATAGGTTGCCTGTTCACTCTCATGGTAGTTTCTTTTGCTGTGCAGAAGCTCTTCAGTTTAATTAGATCCCATTTTGGCTTTTGTTGCCATTGCTTTTGGTGTTTTAGTCATGAAGTCCTTGCCCATGCTTATGTCCTGAATGGGTATTGCCTGGGTTTTCTTCTAGGGTTTTAATGGTTTTAGGTCTAACATTTAAGTCTTTAATCCATCTTGAATTAATTTTTATATAAAGTGTAAGGAAAGGATCCAGTTTCAGCTTTCTACATATGGCTAGCCAGTTTTCCCAGCAACATTTATTAAATAGGGAATTCCTATTTAATAAATTCCTCATTGCTTGTTTTTGTCAAATTTGTCAAAGATCAGATGGTTGTAGGTGTGTGGTGTTATTTCTGAGGGATCTGTTCTGTTCCATTGGTCTATATCTCTGTTTTTGTACCAGTACCATGCTGTTTTGGTTACTGTAGCCTTGTAGTATAGTTTGAAGTCAGGTAACTTGATGCCTCCAGCATTGTTCTTTTTGCTTAGGATTGTCTTGGCCATTTGGGCTCTTTTTTGGTTCCATATGAACTTTAAAGTAGTTTTTTCCAATTCTGTGAAGAAAGTCATTGGTAGCTTGATGGGGATGGCATTGAATCTATAAATTACCTTGAGCAGTATGGCCATTTTCATGATATTGATTCTTCCTATCCAGGAGCATGGAATATTCTTCAATTTGTTTGTGTCGTCTTTTATTTCATTGAGCAGTGGTTTGTAGTTCTCCTTGAAGAGGTTGTTCACATCCCTTGTAAGTTGTATTCCTGGGTATTTTATTCTCTTTGTAGCAATTGTGAATGAGGGTACACTCATGATTTGGCTCTCTGTCTGTCTGTTATTGGTGTATAAGAATGCTTGTGATTTTTGCACATTGATTTTGTATCCTGCGACTTTGCTGAAGTTGCTTATCAGCCTAAGGAGATTTTGGGCTGAGATGATGGGATTTTCTAAATATACAATCATGTCATCTGCAAACAGGGACAATTTGACTTCCTCGTTTCCTAATTGAATACCTTTTATTTCTTTCTCTTGCCTGATTGCCCTGGCCAGAACTTCCAACACTATGTTGAATAGGAGTGGTGAGAGAGGGCATCCCTGTCTTGTGCCAGTTTTCAAAGGGAATGCTTTCAGTTTTTGCCCATTCAGTATGATACTGGCTGTGGGTTTGTCATAAATAGCTCTTATTATTTTGAGATAGGTTCCATCAATACCTAGTTTATTGAGAGTTTTTAGCATGAAGGGCTGTTGAATTTTATCGAAGGCCTTTTTTGCATCTATTGAGATAATCATGTGGTTTTTGTCTTTGGTTCTGTTTACATGCTGGATTACATTTATTGATTTGCGTATGTTGAACCAGCCTTGCATCCCAGGGATGAAGCCCACTTGATCTTAGTGGATAAGCTTTTTGATGTGCTGCTGGATTTGGTTTGCCAGTATTTTATTGAGGATTTTTGCATCAATGTTCATCAGGGATATTGGTCTAAAATTCTCTTTTTTTGCTGTGTCTCTGCCAGGCTTTGGTATCAGGGTGATGCTTGCCTCATAAAATGAGTTAGGGAGAATTCCCTCTTTTTCTATTGATTGGAATAGTTTCAAAAGGAATGGGACCAGCTCCTTTCTGTACCTCTGATAGAATTTGGCTGTGAATCCATGTGGTCTCGGAGTTTTTTTGGTTGGTAGGCTCTTAATTATTGCCTCAATTTCAGAGCCTGTTATTGGTCTATTCAGAGATTCAGCTTCTTCCTGGTTTAGTCTTGGGAGGGTGTATGTGTCCAGGAATTTATCCATTTCTTCCAGATTTTCTAATTTATTTGCATAGAGGTGTTTATAGTATTCTCTGATGGTAGTTTGTATTTCCGTGAGATCGGTGGTGATATCCCCTTTATCATTTTTTATTGCATCTATTTGATTCTTCTCTCTTTCCTTCTTTATTAGTCTTGGTAGTGGTCTATCAATTTTGTTGATCTTTTCAAAAAAGCAGCTCCTGGATTCATTGATTTTTTTTTTAAGGGTTTTTTGTGTCTCTATCTCCTTCAGTTCTTTTCTGATCTTAGTTATTTCTTGCCTTCTGCTAACTTTTGAATTTGTTTGCTCTTGCTTCTCTAGTTCTTTTAATTGTGATGTTAGAGTGTCAATTTTTGATCTTTCCTGCTTTCTCTTGTGGGCATTTAATGCTGTAAATTTCCTTCTACGCACTGTTTTAAATATGTCCCAGAAATTCTGGTATGTTGTGTCTTCGTTCTCATTGGTTTCAAAGTACATCTTTATTTCTGCCTTCATTTTGTTATTTACCCAGTCGTCATTCAGGAGCAGGTTGTTCAGTTTCCATGTAGTCGTGCAGTTTTGAGTGAGTTTCTTAACCCTGAGTTCTAGTTTGATTGCACTGTGGTCTGAGAGACAGTTTATTATTTCTGTTCTTTTACATTTGCTGAGGAGTGCTTTACTATGTGGTCAATTTTGGAATAAGTGCACTGTGATGCTGAGAATAATGTATATTTTGTTGATTTGGGGTGGAGAGTTCTGTAGATGTCTATTAGGTCTGCTTGGTGCAGAGCTGAGTTCAAGTCCTGGATATCCTTGTTAACCTTCCGTCTCGTTGATCTGTCTAATATTCACGGTGGGGTATTAAAGTCTCCCATTATTATTGTGTGGGAGTGTAAGTCTCTTTTTAGGTCTCTCAGGACTTACCTTATGAATCTGGGTGCTCCTGTATTGGGTGCATATATATTTAGGATACTTAGCTCTTCTTGTTGAATTGATCCCTTTACCATTATGTGATGGACTTCTTTGTTTCTTTTGATCTTTGTTGGTTTAAAATCTGTTTTATCAGAGACTGGGATTGCAACTCCTGCTTTTTTTTTTTTTTTGCTTTCCATTTGCTTGGTACATCTTCCTCCATCCCTTTATTTTGAGCCTATGTGTGTCTCTGCACGTGAGATGGGTCTTAGAGGAGAGTTTCTTATGATTGAGGACACTTGCCCCAATTCTTCTCTATTACTCTATAAAAAAATGGAATCATAAAATTTTCTTTCAGATTGTTAAATATTCTTCAACTTAATTTTAATAGCTAATGGCAATTGCCATGTATGGATGGATATGAGGAAATTTTGAGAAAAATGAGATATTTATCTTGAGGAAGATTTGGCTGGTGGGAGGAGGAGACATAATAGCTTTTTTCAGATATTCAGTGTAAGTGAGTTTGCACAAGTTTTAAAATCTTTGGAAGCTAACTTGATATCAGCAAGCAAAAATATAATGGAGAAAATTTTGATGGTTGGGGGAAGGTTTGTAGCACTGGTTTTGGTGAATAATATGTTAGGTAGGTTCTTTCAAGGTTGTGTTATACTTTTACCACTACCATTATTTTCTTTTTAGTTAAACTTGCATTTCCATTGCTCAAATTCTAGAAGGACCTGTTCTGTGTCTCTTCCTTTTCCAATATTCTTGTCCACTTGACTTCATGCTCTCTTATAATAAAATTATTAAAATTATTGTTACATGGATTAAAATATTGACATTCAGAAATAGATTCATGCTTCTCTGCAACATGGATGAACCTGGAGGACATTATACTAAGTGAACTAAGTCAGGCACAGAAAGATAAATACTGTGTTCTCACTCATATATAGGAGCTAAAACATGAGCGGATAGAGGTAGAGAGTAGAATTGTGGTTATTAGAGGCTAGGAGAGGTTGGTTAACAGATACAAAATTATAGCTAGAAGAGAGGAATAAATTCCAGTGTTGTACAGCAATGTAGGATGATTATGGGTAACAGTAATTTAGTGTATATTTTCAAAAAGCTAGAAGATTTTGAATGTTCACAGCACAAAATGATAAATGTTTGAGGTGCTGCATATCTTAATTATCCAGATTTAATCATTATACACTGGATACACAGGCATTGAAATAGCACACTGTATTCCATGAATATGTACAATTATTATGTGTCAATTAAAAAGAAAAGGGAAAAAGAAATAGATTCATGATTTTGACTTTTGAATAGACTATATACTTTTAAAAAGCTGCTGCTGCTTCTAGTTTTAGGTAACTTTGTTTTGTCTTTTTTATTATAAGATTGGCTTATGCCAGATCTTTAATGTTGTAAAAGTATCCATTGCTCACCAGCCATATAGGAGCTGGCCAGTAGGGTTTGGGCAGCAGCCTTTGGTGTGGAGCTGTTCTCTTGTCGGGGTATGGATTGGGCCACTTTTCTCTTATAATTGATAACATGAACTATCCAGTTCCTTGGTGATCTCAAAGTAAGAGACCAGTGAAGTTTAGGAATAAAAATAAAATGTTTGCAAATGGTCAGAAATTGATAAAATATCAACCAGAGGAGAACATTGTGTGGTTGACAAAGTAGGGAATATTTGTCGTTTTGAAACCTTTTCCTCTTTTAAACCTAGCTTTGGCTGTGGCTCTGCTGTTTATGTCACATAAAGTAATTCATTCTGTTGTGTCCTATTCAGCAGATAAGCAGCGTCTCAAAATTTATTTAAAAGAAAAAATTGTAAATTTAGTGAAACTGCAAATATGGTTGAAGATTTAGAAATTAAATCCTATTAAGAAAACAGTATCTTAACTATATAGATAAAGTAATACTCCTTTTGCATCAAGTATGATAGCAGGAGAGGAGGTATTTCTTCCAGTAAAAATCAAGATGTATTCGTATCCTTTGAGCTAGTAAGCCTACTTCTCATAGTGTATTCTATGTAAATAATTCAACAGGATGAAAGTTCTCTGTAGCGTTATTTAAACTAGTGAACAGTCACATACCCTTACCCTAAAAGTGACACATTTTAGGTATCTTCCCTGAATGCTATTTTATGCAACCATTGAAAAGGATATTTATGAAATTATTTATAGTGGTATGGGACATGTAAAAATGTTTTATAAAATGCAATTTGTACACTATTATGTATGAGCCATTTTTTAACTTTAAAAAGATGTTCTCTTCTTTTGAAAACATGTTTAGAATAGTTGTTAGCTTATTTGCTAACTTACTATTATTGTTTTTTCTCAATTCCTCCTTATCTTATTACATACATTTGAGATGTTATTCAGATTTCCAGCTTTATTCTCTTTGTAAAATATTAACTGTCATTTAAAGTACAGTTCTTTTCACGTTTTGCATTGTAAGTCACTTAATATTCTAACTTAAAGGTGATAAAACACATCCTACTGTGTATAAGTTTTATTTATTTGATTAAATAAATAGTTAACACAGTAAATACTTGGAATTGGATCAGAGGTTCATTACCCTGGACACTTGTGGGCCAAAGGCCTAGGAATTTTTCATCTGTTTCCAGATGGGAAACTCTGCCTGCTGATGTTTGGTCTTTATTACAATTAAAATACCAGAAAATTTTGTTAGAAGGAGATGTTGGGAATATGAAGACATAACCCAAATATGTGTATATTACAATTCTGGAGGAAATACCTCAGTTAAAACAAAACAAAAATCAAGAATATTAAAAGTCTTTTATAATTTGACAATAGATCTTCCATATCTTCTCATATTCTGGTGCTTATTTTACATATTTGTAACTTAAGTATTTAAGAAGAGACCTTTCCAATTTATTAAAAATTATTGGATAAGACACCAGCTCAACAGTTTAGTAAGTTTTTTTTGTTTTAGTAATGTTTCCAAGTGGTGACACTGTGTGTATTTAAGTAATTAGTAAATTGGAGGGATGAGCCAATTTCCAGCAGATCTGATTAGATCTGAAAACTAGGCTATATAATTCCTAGTGAGTATAGAAACAGAATGTGAGTGTCTGAATTATGTAGGTATTTACTTCTGTTACATTTTCTTAACCTTTATTGAAAACAGTGGAAAAGTGAAATGAGAAACGTCTACTTTCTAAAAAAATGAAAATAAGAAGTTATGAGTCAAAATATATGTTGAGAGTAAACCATTCTGTAGGTGTAAAGTAGGCAGAGTTTCAGCTTTAGAATAGATGTAATACAAATACATATACATATACATATACTGTTTCATATCCTAACATCCTGGATTGATAACCTGCCTCCCACCCCATAATTTAGCCTGATTTTTTTTTTCAGTCCTTAGCTGTTCAGTGGTTTTAAAATTTGCATTAAATCTTTTAGGTTATTTTACTCCCATGTAAAACTACTGATTAAATTTGGTGAACCCTTTGACTTTACAACAGAAAACAATCAAAATAGTTAACTCTAAAACAATGGTTATCACAGTTTTGAGGACTCTTTTAGTCCAGTAGCTTTCAGATTTTAGCTTGCATCAGAATTACCTGGAAGTTTGGTTAGAAAAGTAGGTCTAAATGTAGCCTGAGAATGTGCATTTCTAACAAGTTTCCAGGTGATGTTAATGAGGCTGGTTTTAGAACCATATGTGAAAAAAAACCCCACTGACTTAGGGTTTCAAAGAGATGTAAAATTAACACTCTTATCTAGATACAAATAATGAGTTATCTAAGTATTGAACACATTTTGAAGATTTTATTTAAGTCATTAATGATGGAACTAGTCAGATATTATAAACAGTTCAAAGAAGCACAAATTTATGTGGAGTAAAGGATATTGAACTAAATTTCCAAGTGGTCAGCAAACTGACTTTCTATTGAGGGTAGTCAGTTGAACCTCCATGGGACAGAATTTTCTTGCATGTCTCCAGACTAGAATAATTTACATTGCTCTCAGTTATCTACAGCAGTTAATCAACAATTTGAGTTGCAGTATAGCTCGAAGTCAATGAAAAGCTAGAATTAGAAAACGTGGAAGGTTTTGTACCACAAAGTCCATATTTTTTCATCTTGAGTGCAGTGTCATCTTTTTTCTCATTCCCAATTTCCTTACAGTGGCTTTTTACCAAACTCCTCAGGTGATTCTGATGCAGTCTGAAGTTTGAGAACCATCGGCTTAATGTAACAGACAAAATATTTAGTATATTTGTAATACTTATTTACTAAATCATGTTTTCTTATACAACTTATTTCTTATACAAATTATTTCATACGTAGCCAGTTCATTATTTGAAAAATCAAGGTCAGATTGCCCCTGTTAGCTGATATTTTAACCTCTTGATTGCCTATAAAGGAATTAAATATGCATTTATATAATAAAGTAGTTGTGAAGTTTTTGAACATAATTAGAAAAAAGACTCTTTGTTGATCGAGTATAAAATGTGCTTCATGAAGCGTTTGATTAGTTAAAATATGAAAAATTTTAGTTGAAGAGCTTTTAATAGGGCTTATCTTTAGTCAGTCATTTTATACATAATAAAATGCCTCTCACAATTCTGAAAGGACCTAGCGAATTTAAGAAGCTGGGTGATGTAATATAAAGAGCCTTGGATTTAGGAGGTCAGTCTTAGTTTATTCCCTTTTTGTAGCTAGTAAGTTATTTAATTTGTAATTCACAGTGGTGGTGAGGACATAAAGATAAATGCATCACAGCTCTTGTGATGACATAAGTGCTTGCTTTCTGGATTTCAGTTTTCTCATGTGCAAAATAAGGATTATAGAGCCAAATGAGACCCAAGGTTGTCTTAAGCACTAACATTATGTGATACTTTGAATATTGCACAGTGGAAAACATTAAACAAGTGTGTGCTAAATCGGAGTTGTTCACCATTTCTCTCTCATTTTTCTTTTTTTTAACTTTTAAAACTGACACGTAATAATTGTGTATATTTATTGAGTACATAATGATGTTGCATATCAGGGTAATTAGCATATCCATCATCTCAAATATTTATCATTTCTTTGTGTTGGGAATGTTTAATATCCTCTTTCTAGCTATATGAAACTATGTATTATTGTTAAATGTATTCATTTTACAATACTATAGAACACTAGAATTTACTCTTCTTATCTAGCTGTAATTTTGTATTCTTTAACAAATCTCTCCCTTTCCCTTCCTTGTGCTTCCCCTTCTTAGCATCTAGTATTTTCTGTTCTACTTTACTTCTATGAGATCAACATTTTTTTAGCTTCCTCATATGAATGAGACATGTGGTGTTTAACTTTCTGTTTTTGGCTTATTTTACTTAACATAATGTCCGCCAGTTCCATCCTTGTTATTGCAAATTACAGGATTTCCTTCTTTTTTATGGCTGAATAGTACTCCATTATGTATAAATACACCACATTTTCTTTATCTCTGTTGTTGGACACCTGATTTAATTTCATATCTTGGCTATTGTGAATAGTGCTGTAGTAAGTAAGTATAGGGTTGCAGGTGTCTCTGCAATATACTGATTTCTTTTCCTTTGGAAAAATGCCCCAGCAATGGTAGTTCTATTTGTAGTTTTTTGAGAAACTTCCATACTGTTCTTCATAGTGGCTGTACTAGTTTCCATTCCCACCAATAGTGTATGAGTTCCCTTATCTCCCCATTCTTGCTAGCATTTTCTATGTCTTGTCTTTTTGATAATAGCCATTTTAGAATGAGATAATACCTAATTGTTTTGATTTGTAATTCCCTGATGATTAGTGATGTTGAGCATTTTTTCCTAAATTGGTTGGCAATTTGTTTGTCTTTTTTAGGGAAATGTCTGTTCAGACCATTTGCCCATTTTTAAATTGGATCACTTGCCTTTTTGTTTGTTTTTCTGTTTGAGTTTCTTGTATATTCTGGATATTAATCTCCTGTCAGATGAATAGTTTGAAAATATTTTTTCTTATTCAACATGTTATCTCTTCACTCTGTTGATTGTTTCCTTTACTGTGCTGAGGCTTTTTAGTTTAATATAGTCCCATTTGTTTGTGTTTGTTGCCTATGCTTTTGGGTGTCTGATTGGTAATAGTTCTTCTTTTCTTAATCTTTATTTTTTCTTTCCTTTTTATTTTCACCACTCTTTATATTTTTTTATTTTTTAAATTTTTGAGACAGAGTCTCGCTCTGTCACCCAGGGCTGGAGTGCAGTGGCGTGGTCATGGCTCACCACAGCCTTGACTTTCTGGGCTCCAGTGATCCTCCCACTTCAGCCTTCCGAGTAGCTGGGAACACAGGTTCACACCAAGACACCCAGCTAACTTCTGTACTTTTGGCAGAGATGAGGTTTCGCCATGTTGCGCCCGCTGGTCTTGAACTCCTGAGCTCAAACGATCCACCCGCCTTGGCCTTCCAAAGTGTTGGGATTACAGGCGTGAGCCAGTGCGCCCGGCCTGTTGTCACCATTCTTATTCAAAGTTTCTCCTTTTAAAATTGCTTTATTGAGGTATAGTTGACATCCAATGTACTGCACGTATTTAAAGTATACTATTTGGTAAGTTTAAACATAATGTATACCCTATGTGATCATCACAGCAATGAGGAAAATGAATGTCACACCCCCAAGTTTTCTTTGAGTCCTTCTATAATCTTCCCTTCCTCCACTTCAGACAACTACTGATATGCTTCCTGTCATAATAGACTAGTTTGCATTTTCTAGGATTGTATATAAATGGAAGTACAGAGTATGTACTCTTTTTTAAATCCAGCCTTTTTGTTCAGCATAATTGTCCATGTTGTGCAAGTATCAATACTTTATAACTTCTTGTTGCTAGCTAGGATTCTTTTTTTTATGGCTGTGCCACAATTTATTTGTTTGTTCACCTGATGACAGATGTGGGAATTGTTTTCAGTTTTGGGTATTACAAATAGAGCTGCTATGAACAGATGTATACACATTTTAATATAAACATGCACTTTTCTTTTGGGTAATCACCTAGGAGTGGATCGTATTGTAGGTGTATGTTTACTTTTAAAGAAACTGCCAAGCTGTTTTTCAAAGTGATTGTACCATTTTTATATTCCCACTAATAGTATGTGAACATTCAATTTCCTTTACATCCATGCCAGCACTTGGGCTGGGCAGTCTTTTTAAATTTTAGCCATTGTAATAGATATGTAGTAGAATGTTATTGTGGTTTCAATTTAGATTTCTCTAATGGCTAATGATTTTGCATCTTTTTATTGCCTTTTTTTTGCAATCATATGTGTATCTTATTTTGTGATAAATTTGCTTAAATATTTTCTGATTTTTTAAAAATTAAGTTGTTTTCTTACTGTTTTAAGAGTTATTTATTCTGAATATAAGTAATATATTTATTCTGAATATTTTGTTGAAGTCCGCTTTAGCAAGTTTTTCTTTCATGGATCATCTTTTGGTGTCATATCTAAGAAATCTTTGGTTAATCCAAGGTCACAAATATATTCTACTTTTTCTTCTAGATTTTTGTAGTTTTAGTTTTACTTTTAAGTATATGATGTATTTTGAGTTAATTTTATGTATGTTGAGAGGTATGGATTAGTATGTGTATGGTTTTTTTTTTTCTTTTTTGCATCTGGATATCCAGTTGTTCCTGTACCTTTTTTCAAAAAGACCATCCTTTTTCTACAGAATTGCTTCTGTCAAAAATCAGTTTTTTATATATGTGTGGGTGCTCTATTTTATGTATTTTATATATTTCTGGGTTCTCTATTCTGTTCCATTGATCTATTTATCTTGTGTTGATGCCAGTACCACATTCTGTTATGGTAGCTTAATAATAATCCTTAAAAGCAGGAACAGTTAGCCTTTGAACTGTGTTCTTTTCCAGTTGTTTGGCTCCTCTAAGTATTTTCATTTGTCTATGAATTTTAGAATTAGCTTGTCAATTTATACAAAAGAGCCTGCTGGTATTTTGATTTGTATTGTTTGGAATCTGTGAATCAATTTGGGGAGAATTGGCATCTTAGCAATATGGAGTTTTTGTGAACAAGCTGTAGCTCTATTTGTATAGGTCTCTTTAATTTCTCTCAGCAGTGCTTTCTAGTTTCTAGTGTACATATCTTACACACTTTTTTTTTGCTGGGTTTATTCCTACATATTTCCTGTTTTTGCTGCTAAGGTAGATGGCAATTTTTAAAATTTCAATTTTCGGTGCTAGTATCTAGAAATGCAGTGGGTTTTAAAAATACTTTTATTTTATATCTTTTAATCTTACTAGACTCTATTAGTAGCAGTAGCTTGGAAATTTTGTCAGATTTTTTACCCAGACTGCCATGTTGTCTGTGAATAAAGATACTTTTACATCTTCCTTTTCTCTTTGCTCGAGTTACTGAACTGGCTAAAGCCTCCAGCTGAATGTTGGATAAAAATGGTGAAGCAGACATCTTTGTCATATTCCTGATTGTAGGGATCTAGGGGAGGAAAAGAAATATCTTTTCCTTGCCCATTACAAGGTTTATGGCTGACATCCTATAACAAAAGACAGACTGACAAGAGAGAAGCCTAACAAATTTATTTAACCGAAGTTTTATCTGACACAAGAGCCCTCAGAAATGAAGACTTAAAGACCCAGGGAAAACTGTGTAATTTTTTTTGCATTGGTGCGATGAACAAATAAATAGTCATGTAGAAGTATGATTGGACTGAAAAGATATAATCTATTGGGATCGTAGAGGAAACTTAGAAAGGCCTGTTTGTTCAGATTCTTCTGTGTCTTCATTCCTTCCCGCTGGGTATAGGGCAGGACACCAGTCACATAGGGAGGGTCTTCGGGGGAGAAGGTGGGGAGAATTCTTTTTATGGACCCAGGAAGAAAGGGCGGGAGAAGATCAGAGTGATCTTTGTGTTCATGCCAAGATGCCGTATTTTGGGATATAATGTCCTGAGCCCTGAAAAGGAAAACACTGAGTCTTTCACCATTAAGTAAGATGTTAGCTGGATTTTTAAAAAATGTACTTTTTATCAAATTGATGAAGTTCCTTTCTATTCTTTGTTAAATAGAGAGTTTTTGTTAGGAATAAATGTTAGATTTTTAAGTTATTAATTTGGTTAATTACATTTATTTTTTAAAAAACGAATTGCTGGGCGGGTGTGGTGGCTCATGCCTGTAATTCCAGCACTTTGGGAGGCTGAGGCAGACGGATCACGAGGTCAAGAGATCGAGACCATCCTGGCCAACATGGTGAAACCCCGTCTTTACTAAAAATACAAAAATTAGCTGGGCATGGTGGTGTGCACCTGTAGTCCCAGCTACTTGGGAGGCTGAGGCAGGAGAATCACTTGAACCTGCGAGGCGGAGGCTGCAGAGTTGACATCGCGCCACCACACTCTAACCTGGTGACCAAATGAGACTCCGTCTTAAAAAAAAAAACACACAAAAAACCCACAAAACCCAAATTGCTTTTTCAAGGTAAGCCAAATTTGCATTTTTGGGATAAAACTCACATGGTCATAATATATTATCCTTTCAACATACTGTTTAATGCAGTTTGCTAATGTAGTGATGAATTCTTCCAGGTTTTATGTATCTGAAAAAAAATATTTTTCTTGCCTTTATTTTTGAAGATATTTTTACTGATTATACAATTCTAAGTTGATTTTTTTTCATTACTTTAAAGAAGTTGCTGCATTATCTTCTTGCTCTCATTGTTTTTCAAGAGAAATGGCCTCTCATCCTCATCTTTGGCTGCTCTTAAGAGTTTCCTTTTATTGCTGATTTTGAGTAATTTGGTTATGATATGCCTTGGTGCCTTTTTCTCCATGTTTCTCATGCTTGGGTTTTGTTGAGCTTCTTGGATCTATGGGTTTAGAGTTTTTATAAAACTTGGAAAAATTTGGCCATTTTTTCCCCCCAATGTTTTCTTTCCCTTCTTTTTCTTTTCCTTAGGGGACTCAAATCACACATATGTTAGGTTGCTTGAAGTTGTCCCATATTTTACTTGATGCTCTTTTAATTTTTTTATTATAAATTTTTTTTTCCTGTGTGTCTCATTTTGGATAGTTTCTGTTATGTCTTAAATTTACTACACTTTTCTTCTGCAATTTCTATACTCTACTGTTAATCTCATTCAGCATATTTTTTATTTTAGACATTATAATTTTCACATCTAGAAGCTTGAGTCTTCTTTAGTATCTCCCATACCTCTACTTAATTTTTGACTCTATGATACAGTTATAATGATGGTTTTATGTCCATATTTACCATTTCTAAAATTTGTGCCCATTGTGTCCATTCTATATTGATTTCAATGAATTGATTTTTCTCAGCATTATTGTTCAAACTTTCTTGCTTCTTTACATTTCTGAGACTCTGTGATTGGATACCATTCTGAAAATTACCTTATTGAGTACTAGATATTTTTGTATTTCTATAAATATTCTTGAGTTTTTTTCTGGGATGCACTTAAGTTATATAGAAATAATTTTATCCTTTTGGATCTTGCTTTAAAAAGTTTTGAGCAGTACAAGAACAGCGTCTGGTCCATGGCTCATAATTATTTCACTAGTGAGACAAAGTCCTTCTGAATACCCAGTCTATTGCTCCATAAATTACAATGTTTTCCAGTCTGGTAGAAGGACTGGATATATCTTGGGGAAAAAATGTACCTTGACCTCTAACTTATGCTATACAAAAGTTAATATGTGATGAATTGTAGACCTAAATAGATAGCTGAAACTTTAACATCTCTAGGAAAAAAACAGAATAACATTTTCATGTCCTGAAGATAAGAAATGATTTATTATACAGAACATAGAAAATATGCATGAAAGACGTTGATAAATTGAACATGATAAAAATTAAAAGCTTTTTATAAAAAGTCACTGTTAATAAATGGATAAGAAAACTAGATATTGGGAGAAAATATTTGTCATGTATGTATCTGACAAAAAAAGTCCTCTTTAGACTTTTTAAAGAACTCCTACAGATGAGTTAAGATTTTCTCTTTTTTGCTGGTTTTTACTAATGTGATATTGATGTGGCTTTGGTGTGGTTTTCATTATGCATATCTTACTTGAGCATCTGTGAGTTATTGTTTTCATAAAAATTTGGGAAATTATTGGCCACTGTTTCCTCAAATTCCTTTTGTGACCTTCTCTTATTCTTGGATTCAAAGTACACATATGTCACTTGTTTACTATTATAGGCTACTTAGGCTCTATTAATTTTTTGCAGTCCATTTTTTCTCACTCTTCCATTTTTGTTAGTTTGTATTGCAGTGTGTTAAAATTTACTGTAATTTTCATTTTTCAGTTCAGATACTCTGTATTTTTTTTTTTTTTTTTTTGAGATGGAGTTTTTGCTCTTGTTGCCCAGGCTGGAGTGCAATGGCACAATTGCAGCTCACTGCAACCTCCGCCTCCCAGGTTCAAGCAATTCCCCTGCCCCAGCCGCCCAAGTAGCTGGGATTACAGGCATGTGCTACCACGCCCGGCTAATTTTTTGTATTTGGTAGAGACACGGGGTTTCACCATGTTGGTCAGGCTGGTCTCAAACTCCTGACCTCAGGCGATCCACCTGCCTCGGCCTCCCAAAGTGTTGGGATTACAGGCGTGAGCCACCACACCTGGCCAGATACTCTGTATGTTTTTGGTCTCTAAAAGTTCCATTTTCTTTTATATGTCTTCCATTTTTTAAATCATATTCATATTTTGTTGTAAATATTTGAGCCTATTTATATTAATTATTTTAACATTTCCATGGTCTGCTAAGTTTATTATTTCTTAGATTTTTGGGTCTGTTCTAGTCTCTTTTTTTCACCCATTTATGAATCACATTTTAAAATTCATATCTGAAATTTTTTATTGGATGTTGGATATTATGACTATTATACTATTGTTTAGATTTTACTATCTTCTTTTAAATTTTTTGAAATTTGTTTTGAATGCTGTCAAAGCTACTGTGGTTCAGCTTCATTTTTTGAGGCTTTTATCAAAACTTCGTTATAGTGGGTATGGTGACACCCCTGTGGAGGCAGGGTAGCTCTCCTACTAAGATGTAACACTCTGCTCAGTGTTTAGGGTGTTTGAGTCTCTCTATTCATGTCTGTCAGAACTCAAGCATCTTGCAGCCCAGTGAGACCACTGGGAATTATTTGGCTTGCAGCTCCCCAGTAATAGGTCACCCAGTCTCATAGAATTTTCTCCTCCGCGTATATGTGTAACTTAGTAGTTAGCTATTGGCGTAAGGGGCCTCTGTGAAGATTTCTGGAGTTTTTCTCTGCCAAGCTCTGAACTCACTAGTACTCAGCCCTACAAACTCTGGCCTCTTCAGTCTCCCTAGAGTCTTATTTTTAACTCCTCAACCGAGTGAGACTGCTGTGATCTACTTGGGATTCCTAGCCTGCACTGTTATGGAAAGGGTCTTATGGAAAAGGGATTTACTCAGTTTTTTTCCTGCACTCATGGATCATAATTCTGGGCTGCCTGTTGTCTCAATGTTTGAAAAAAAATTTTTTTTCCTCAGTTTTCTAGTAGCTTACAGTAAGAAGGTATGGACAATTTTACTTATTCCATCATGGCAGAAGTAGAACAGTTTCTGTTTTTAATAGAAGAATTTATTTTAATTGTGACTTTGAATAAATATAACCTGAGGTTGTTTATTTTGTTTAGTGAGTAGCTCTTCACAGAATTAGAGCCCTCCCTCCTTTTTTAAAAAATGAAATTCTACACAGGACCCCAATATAGAAAATAGTTAAAACTTCATCTGCTCTCATTTAAATTAGGTTTATAGCTCTGTTGGTCTCTACCTAACACCAAAGCAATCTGGTACTCCCGAAAATAAAATTTGAAAACCTGTGAACTATTTACCCCTCTCATTTTACAGGAGGAAACTAACTTCTAGAAGGGTCAAATGTCTTGTCTTAAAGTAATGAATCTTAAACTGTCTGGCTTATATGAGTTTTTCTAGCATTTGAAATAAGACCTCTTATATCCTAACTCAATGTCTTATTTTTCTTAGTCAGCTTGATTTTTTTAAAAAGGTCTCTTTGATTTTGAGCTGTTTCAGCATGAGATTCTTGAGAACTCCATTTCCTATTAATCTTTGTATGGCGCATTGAGTCCACATGGGCTCTGTTGTAACTTCTAGCTGTTTAAACAATCTTGGAATAGTTTATATTAAATCCAGTCCAACATTTGGTTTATTCTGTTTTCTCACACTTCAATATGTAAGATTTCTGCTTATCCATTTTACAAAAACTGTATGAAGATGGCTACATACTTCTTGGTGTTTTTTTGTTTGTTTTTGAGACAGAATCTTACTCTGTCACCCAGGCTGGGGTGCAGTAGTGTAACCATGGCTCACTGCATCCTTGACCTTGGGGCTCAAGTGGTCCTTCCATCTCAGCCTCCCAAGTAGCAGGGACTACAGATATAAGCCACTATGCCTGGCAAATTTTTGGTAGAGACAGGGTCTCACCATGCTGCCAGGCTGATCTTGAACCCCTGGGCTCAAGTGATTCTCCCCGCTTGGCTTCCCAAAGTCCTGTGATTACAGGTGTGAGCCACTGCCATCCATCTTGTTTTATTCCTTATTCCTCTTCAATTGTTGTGTTTATGTCATTTAATCTCCTAGAAACTATTTGGACTATATTGTGATGAATGATGTACTTTGAACTCTAAGTAGTAGATCATGGGTTGTGACTTTGAATTGTTGGGGAAGTTTCGTATCGAAGGAAGCAGGGAATGTCAACAGCTTGCACTGTGTTACTTGGCAGAAATCTTCTTTATGGGCAGTCTGCAGTCTGAATCTAAGAGCTACAGTTTAATTCTTCCTGAAAGCTGTCCTGTGTTCAGTCACTGCTTCATCAGTATGGCCTATGGTATAGAAATGGGACAGCCACTCTAGATGGATGAGAGGTGGACAGGCAGGATAGATACAGCACTAGGTTCATCTCTTCAGTCTACTGGTTATAGCTAGACTTTAATATTGAAGAATTATGTTGCTGCTATTCTATTATTTCATTTTCTTCTTACTTAAAAAAGAAAATCAACAGAAAACACCAAATAATTTAGTTATACATATGTCCTCAGATAGTCTTAGAAAGGTTTCCTTTGAAATGCATCTGTAGTGGCTACTAGGGACTCAATGAATATTCATCCAATGAACAGATGAACTAAGCCCAATAAAATCAACAAAACATCTCCTAAGAAATTGTTGATCATGTGCAACTGTTTGAGTTGCATTACTTTTTAGCACAAGAAGAATAGCATCACTACCAAAACCAGCTGAGATACCTTATTTTATTTATTTATTTATTTATTTATTTATTTATTTATTTAGATGGAGTCTCACTCTGTTGCCCAGGCTGGAGTGCAGTGGCATGATCTTAGCTCTTGGCAACCTCGGACTGCCGGGTTCAAGCGATTCTTGTGCCTCAGCCTTCTGAGTAGATGGGATTACAGGTGCCTGCCACCACGCCCAGCTAATTTTTTGTATTTTTAGTAGAGATAGGGTTTCACCATGTTGACTGGGCTGGTCTTAAAATCCTGACCTCAACTGATCTGCTCACCTCGGCCTCCCAAAGTTCTGGGATTACAGGCATGAGCCACCGCGCCCAGCCAAGATACCTTATTTAAATTAAGATTCATCATGCAGTTCTGATGTAGTTCTTTTGTAAGTAGTGCGGCAAAATTGTTCATACCCATCATTTTGTCCTAAACACTCAAAATAATGCTTCATACATGATATAGGTGTTCAGGAAGTGTTTGTAGAATGAGAAAATAAATCTGTTCTATTGCATTGCAGTGTGTGCACATGACAGGCCTAACAGATCTCAAGAAAACTGTTCTTTCATGGCTGTTGATTTCATGTAGATTTTTGCATGAACACTTCACATACACATATGTTTACATCTCTATGATGTATATTAGTAGCCATTTCCTTTCTAATATTGGTACTTAGTAGTTTGATTTTTTTTAAACAAATCTTATTTTATGTAGTAATTGATGCTTTTTCATGTACTCTTACTATAGCCTACGTAATTTGAGTTCTTTTTCCTTTATTTTTTTCCTTTTTCCAGGTGAAAATTTCCTACCTATTGGAAATATAATTTGTAGTTTTTGACTGATTTATTTTATATTGATAAAAGATAGGGCATTTAGGAAGGATTTTTATGCATATTATTTTGTTTTCTCCCTCAACTTCTTTGTAAGGTAGGTAAACAGATGAGGTAAATGATGCAGATAGGCTAATCGTCTCTCTCCAAGTCACACAGTTAAGTTGCAGGGTTAGGATTCCAGGGTCATTGTTCTTTTTGCTGATTCTACACTATCTCTCAATATTCTCTTTCAAAAAAGGATAGATAATCTGTTTGCTTTAGTTAACGCAGAATTGACTTGCAATTTTGGTTAAAGAGAATGAAAAGGAAATCACTGTATTTAGTGGGAAAATGTCATTTCAAAGGTTGATTCTGATCTTTTAAAAATTGTAATTGTAATTATCTTGTCTAGAGCCCTGTGTCTTAACATCCTCATTTAATAATTTGTTTGTCATATAAGCAGATGGTGAGAAAACAGTGATTCCCAGATCTGTCATTACTGCTGTGGTAATTTGATGTTTTATAGTTAAGAATTTTGACTGGTAGAAGGCTGGTCTAGAATTCACATGTCTCTGGGGACCTGTATTGTTTGGATTTGGAGGTATACTTATATTTGAATTCAGGGAAGGCTGTTATAAATAAGGACTTGGCTTGCATGATAAGTAGCATTTCTTTATATAGCTATTCAGTTGAGCTATTGAAAGTAAAACATACAAACAAACAAACAACAACAGCAAAAAATGCTTTGTGTTGTTGTTGACAGAAAAGTTGAAGCTTTTCAATGGTGTTTTCTTCTCTCATGTCGCATAACCATGATGGTGATAAGCGTACAATTATATATAAAGGCAAAAAAGTTCAAAGTCCAGAGGTATTAAATCTTTATGGTAAATGAGAGCCTGTGAGTCATATAATACACTAAGAAGTATGTTCTGAAAATCTTAAGAGATCCAATTGCCATGTGACTCTCACAGTGTTATCCTGTATGAGAAGAATAAAAGGATGCTTAGTGTGACTTTTGCAACATCAAGCCCAGTTGAAACACAAATTTTATTTTGATTTGTAAGTCCAATCCAACCAGTTATTTTTCATTTTCCATTTCCCATCATTTTGATTAGTATTTTTTGTTAATCAGTTCAGAGTTACTATTTGCAGCCCTCTGAAAGCTGGAGCCTACATTAGAAGTTTTCTAAATGTATTGAAGACAAAGCCATTTATTAAAATCTGATATTAAACTGTCACTTTCCAGAGGCATATTTGAAAAACAGAAAAACAAACAAACAAAAAAAAACACAAGGGAAACCATAGAGCTCTTCCTGAGATGCTTTAATTCAGGAGTTTCTACTCAAAAGGTTAATCACTGACAAAATTCTTTGAAATGTTTTAGTGTTTGTGTGAGTGTCACAAGCCATGCTTTTTAGAAACCAGAATTTTGTAATAAGTGCTCTCTCTGCAGCAATTAAAAAGTGGCGTCATCTATGGTAAACACTAAGTTGGTCTATTAAGAGGGAAATAGCTAGCCCTTCAAAATACCTTTGTGGGAGTGAAAATTACCTTTCGTACTGAAACTTACTAACCCCCAGTGATTAAGAGGCCATTTCATGTTCAAAAACATGTTATTAAAAATAATGAGTGTGATATTTTAAGTACATGACTATTACTACAAAAATTATAATATTATGGATTAGGATTTATTCATACACTGAAGGTCTCATATGTTGATATGAACTATATTTCATTTAAGAAGGCCTTGGAAGGAGGAGTCAGGATCATGAACAATCTGAGAGTTTATCCAAGACCTGTAAGTTATAAGAAGGAAGAGTTGAGAGGTAGCTGAGGTGGGTGTCTCCAGGTAGGACACGTGAAGATGGGAATAAGTTCAGGGGACCTGAGAAAGGTGCTTGGTGCCTAAAGTCAGAGGAAAGTCAAATTAGGGATTCCTTTTAGGGAGGTGAGGAGAGCAACTTAGACGTGATGTTGCATTTGTGAGCTTGGAACCCAGAGTTAAAAGAAAATATACAGAATTGAAAAATATTACCTGGCCTAAAATTGGAAGTAGAATGATTTTGCAGGAAAGAAAAGTGAAAGAGGAACTATCATCTCCTAGGCAAAAACAGAACAGTGTAGAGTCAGGAAGAAATCATGATTTGTCTTCAAGCTGAGATTAGTTAATTGGATGGCACAGTATAGGTGTCTAACTTACCCGTACATAGTTTACTCTCTTTAGGTGTCCTTAAACTGTGATGTAAGTGTTCATCTGAATTTACTCTGTATTTACATTCTATCCATGATGTCTGTAATAGCTATGACTATAAAAGGGAGGGCCAGCCTCATTACTCCTTGGATGGCTACACTGCAGTAGGACCCAGAGGATGTGAGTATGGGAATCTGATCCTGAGTCCTGCTGGTTGGAGAGTTGCCAGTGTCATCATAACTTGTAAAAAAAGTCCCATAAGACACTTGTAAAGGATAAGTCTTAAAGTATGTAAGAATAAATCAGAAAATTGCCTTTTTTTAAAAAAAGCTTTTTAAAAAGCTTTTTAGCTGGTGATTGTGTCTTTCTTTTCTTTAGGATTCTTTAATAAGTAATTTTAGTAAAGTGTCATTCTTAGTTGCTAAAGAAAACAGTCGTCTCCTGTTTTCAGTCATCAGATTCAAGCCTATTAGGAAAAACTTGAATAATTATTCTTACACGTCTCCATTAATATGAAGAATCATGCATAAAATGTAGTCCATGCTTATCTCTAAAATAAACAAGGAAATAAAATTTCCGGGTTCTGTTAGTTGTTAGAAAACATGGTAACTCAACTTGTTATTCTGCACCTTGGGAAAAAAATGCTTCCTTGTTGATTCCAAGTAAGATTATTTAGAAACTAAAGTCTACCATGTAGAGTATAAAAATGAATTGTTAAGGGGATGCTCCTTTATTCTGGAAACTAAAATCTACCATGTAGAGTATAAAAATGAATTGTTAAGGGGATGCTCCTTTATTCTGAAAACTCTCTAATGAGGGAACAAAAATATAACCCTGGTTTTAATATTTATGTAACTTTTTGCAGAAATAATTTAAAATAGGGAGAGGTAACTTTCAATCCCAAACATAGATCAAATACTTAGTAATTTTGTTTGACCTATAATGCTGGTTCTCAACCCTGGCTACTCTTTACAATCACCTGGGAGCTTCTTAAAATTACCAGTGTGATCTTAACCCCAGAGATTCTGATTTATTGTTGGTCTGGGTTAGGGCCTAGGCATGGTTAATTGGATTCCTTAGGTAATTCTAATGTGTAGTCAGAATTGAAAACCACTGCCTTAGAAACACACAGTTGAACTTTCTTTTATCTTCATATGGAATCAGAAAAGTAAAGAGGAAGAAAAGGAGTGACCTGTAGATTAGCTACCCATCTGTACTTATTCTAAAAGATCAAGGTAGGGAGCAGGTGAAGGCTTGAATTTTGCACCCTTTGTACCAGAACACATGGGCCAGTGTGCAGTACTTGAAGTAAAGTTCTTGGATGTTACAGTGTGGTGGCATTTCTTGTCAGGAGAGAAGGGAATGATAGATTGTTTTAACTTTTCTTCTTCTGCTTGACTTTGAGTAAAAAGTTGAGCATCTCCTGCTTTTTTAGCATTTTAGGAAAAAAATTATTGTGCTAAGAGTATCAGGTAATCTGTCATAAAAATATATGAATGGAGCAGATCTGTGCATCACTTCAAACTAAAGATATATAAAAGCATTCCTTTGTGCTTTTTTGCTAAGCTGTGACAGCACAATCACTGGTTATTTTGTAAAGAAATTTATTTTAAAACAGTATGACGGCCAAAAAAAAGCTATTGGAAGGAGAGGAAGAGAGGACACACCTGGGTTACATTTTGCCTCTTTTAAGTCTGTGAGACATGTTTAAAAATCTTTAAAGAAAGCTTACTTTGTCACTATCCCATTTCTGCTATAATCAACATAATTATACCTTTTTAAATTAACTAATCTATGAGTACCGACTTAATGAATGAGTTCCATGTATATGGAGCTGCTTAAAGACTCTGAAAAGAATAGGAATGTGTTATTAATATCAATTCTGGATGCTACATGCCTAAATGAACCTTCTTTAGAGGGCTAATCCAGAGTACTCATGCATAGAATAAAAGCTTACTGGATAGGCTCAATAATAGAATGGATATGACTGGATATGACTGAGAGTAGATACCGTATACTGTGGTATGACTGGTGACCTGTTGGATGTCGCTGTCCTGTAGTCATTGGTTAAATATACTCCTGATGACAGATAGGTACATGCACTTCATCCAGCTTTGCGGCTGCACGTTGTCATGGTGAAGGGGAAGGAAACACTACAAATGATGATTCCTTCCCACAGACTACAGTCCATATCTTAGCAAAGATCTGTCGAATGTTTCCCTGTGGAAAAGAGGATTTTAATATATTTTTCTCTTCCTGACTTGAGTAAAGGTTTCTGATTATCCTAGAACAGAGATAATGGAAGTAATTTTTCATGGAAAAACTATATACTTTCGTTTGTAAGCTGTTAGAATTGGCATTTTGTTGGTTGGGTGCCAGGCTGCTAGACTATGCACCACGTGGGCAGGGATTTTGTTTTGCTCAATGTTGTATTCCTGATGAAAGGTAAATGATTTTAATTTTGATAAAGTGATTTATTTACTTTTTAATTTTTTCATTTTTTTCCACTTGTTATTTCACTTTGTAATTATATGATATAATCTATTTTTAGTTTTCTCCACAGGGCTAAATATGGTAACAATTTATTGTTTATTCAGGGCACTCAGTAAACTGAGGATTTGTGAATACTGTATGAATTCATTTTATAGAGAATAACAGTTTAAAAAAACTAATGACTGGAACATTAGTATTGAACTTTTGTCTTATAATAAACTTTTTAAAAAAGTTTAAAGAAAATTTTTAGAAGTTTCAAGGCATATAATCACAGATATAAAATGCATTAAGAAAACCTATTCAGAATCGCACAGATTTATTCACATTTCAAAACACTTAAATATGCAAAAAAGAAAATCCACAGAATGGTTTTAAATTACAAACTCACCTTGTGAATTTAAACCTAATTTCATTTTCAAAAGTTCAATTTTCAGCTCATTTTAGGATCATTTATATGTTGTAAAAGTGATATATACTAGCATCTGCTTATGGTCAGCACCTGCCAAGAAAGTTAATATAGCATTTCTTTAAGATCTTTGGTTTAGAAAAATGTTCTGGCTATATTTATATTAGCCTATATAAATAAGTGCTACAAGCCTTACCACTTCACAATTTTTGTGAATTCTTTTTCTCCATTGAACAGATGCAAATAGAAAAATTAATTAGCCTTTCCCTTGTTACCAGACATAAATTATTATTCTCTTCTAAAGATACAAAAAAAAATTGATGAGAAGAATCATAGAATTTTTAGAAGTGGAAAGTATCTTAGAAGTAATCTACACTTATTTTTAGCATCTTGCTTATAGATTTCAATTTTGTAAAAACCTTAGTGGTATTTTGATGGTAGGATATTTTTATTAAGTTTTTAAATGTCTTAATGTTCTCTCTGTAGCCTTATTTGTTAATTTTTGCCAAGAATCTTTCCACAAAATCTGAATTACTTGCTTCAATTTGCACCTTTCATAAGGATTAAAATAAATTGAGATCTTAAGAACTTATTTATTTATTTATTTATTTATTTATTTGAGATGGAGTTTCACTCTTTTGCCCAGGCTGGAGTGAAGCCGCACGATCTCCGCTCACTATAACCTCCGCCTCCCAGGTTCAAGTGATTCTCCTGCTTCAGCTTCCCGAGTAGCTGGGATTACAGGCATGCATCACCACACCCGGCTAATTTTTGTTATTTTTAGTAGAGACAGGGTTTTACCGTGTTGGCCAGGCTGATCTCGAACTCAGGTGATCCACCTGCCTCAGCCTCCCAAAGTGCTGGAATTACAGGTGTGAACCACCTTGCCTGGCCAAGAACATTTTTAATGCTTGTTTATATAAGAAGATATTTGGCTAGGCCTTTGATTTTTTGAAAGGAAGATCCTAAATATAAAGTGCATGACCTATTATATATTTCTGCAACACAGGAAATTAACATTTTATTTAGTAGGATAATACCTTCTGGTAAACTACTGAGAAAAAATAAAATTTACTACATTCTAATTATAAAGAGTACTTTGCCATATCCCTTACCCTTCTCAATTCTGATATGGTCTGCTGGAGGTGAGACAGGGTTTATTTGCTAATAGCCTGTTAAGCAATTCAGTTGTCTTACCATTGTCTCCTTTCCCTGCCTGATCTTTTTTCATTGAATGGCCATAATACTTTTTTTTTTTTTTTGAGAGACGGAGTTTCGCGCTTGTTGCCCAGGCTGGAGTGCAATGCTGCGATCTTGGCTTATCGCAACCTCCACCTCCCAGGTTCAAGCAGTTCTCCTGCCTCAGCCTCCTAAGTAGCTAGGACTACAGGAGCACGCCACCACACTAGGATAATTTTGTATTTTTAGTACAGACGAGGTTTTACCATGTTGGTCAGGCTGATCTTGAACTCCCGACCTCAGGCGATCCGCCCATCTCAGCCTCCCAAAGTGCTGGGATTACAGGCGTGAGCCATCGTGCCCGGCCATAATAAATTTTTGAATGGCCATCCTAAATTTTAGGTGCCTCATTGGAGTACAGAGTTTTGCCATAGATTGTAAATTATTCTAGGGAGATATTTTTGATGCTATTGACATTTAACCCAGATAATTCTTTGTCATGGGAGACTGTCCTGTGCATTGTAGGATGTTTAGCAGCGTTCCCAGCCTCACCCCAATAGATGCCAGTGGTACCTCCTCGCCCAATTTGTGACAAATAAAAATGTCTTAAGATGACGTTGCTTGAATGTCCTCTGGAGGGCAAAATCTGCGGTTGAGAACCACTGCTCTAGGGCAAGAAGGTCTTTTGTGTTTGTATTCTCTCATTTCCCATACATATGTCTCCTCAATTGTGTTATTATGTATAAGAACCCAGTAATTTTTACTTAATTGAAATAGTAACTTTATTTTAAGGCCTGATTATCTTGTATTGAAATGGTAATTTTTATGTTATAGCCTGTATGTATCAACAAATATGTAAAAACCTGGAGAGGAAATATTGTATAATCCATGTATAGTATAAATAAGAGTTAGCTTTAGGTATCTATTGGATCGATTTTAAATACTATCCTTAGTATTCCATATGTGGCTGTTACAAAGTTATAGAAACGAAGCTTTGCCAGGCGTGGTGGCTCACGCCTGTAATACCAGCACTTTGGGAGGCCGAGGCGGGCAGATCACCTGAGGTCAGGAGCTCGAGACCAACCTGACCAACATGGTGAAACCCTGTCTCTACTAAAAATACAAAAATTAGCTGGGCGTGGTGGTGCATGCCTGTAATCCCAGCTACTCAGAAGGCTGAGGCATGAGAATTACTTGAACCTGGGAGGTGGAGGTTGCAGTGAGCTGAAATTATGCCATTGCGCTTCAGCCTGGGGGACAGAGTGAGACTCCATCTCAAATAAATAAACAAACACACAAACAAACTAAGCTTCAGTTTTTTCTTCTGTAAAATTGAAATAATGTCTATTTTATGGTTTTATGGTAAGAAACAAATTACATGATAAATATGGTCAGCTAAGCTCAGCTGAGAATCAGATGCCTTTGGTGGGTTGTAGTTTGATGGTACTCTTCTACTCCATTTTAACATTTCTGTTATCTGATTCATAAAAGGGGTTTTTAGGGGGAAAAACCTACTTGAAATCTCCCTACAATCGGCATACAGATATATATGAAGCTTTAAAATGCATTAGAGAGACTCCTTATAGATTTATCTCTATTTGCCAAGAGGAACAATGGATGAAGGAATCAGCCTTATTGTGGGATTCTGTTTTAGTTAAAGAGTAGGCTAAGTTGCAGTAACAAATCCACACTTTAATGGCTCAGTTCAGTAAAGTTTATTTCCTACTCACATGATAGTCCTTACTGCTTCAGGTTTGTTGGACATTCTTTCAGGAACATGAAGCTCCTTCTATCTAATGGGATCACCATGTACGTTGTAAGCTTCACTGTTGTCCTCTGGTAGAAGAGGTAAACATGTAAAAGGAGTACCACTGCTTTCCTAAAAGCAGTGGTCTGGAAGTGGGATATTTAAATTCTGCTCATATTCTATTTGTTCTTATTTGGTGAGAACTTGGTATCATGGTCACACCTACCCCATTGAAGAATGAGAGAGAGTGGAGTTTTGGGTATATACCCAAAGGATTATAAATCATGCTACTATAAAGACACGTGCACACATATGTTTATTTTGGCACTATTCACAATAGCAGAGACTTGGAACCAACCCAAATGTCCATCAGTGATAGACTGGATTAAGAAAATGTGGCACCTGTACACCATGGAATACTATGCAGCCATAAAAAAGGTTGAGTTCATGTCCTTTGTAGGGACATGGATGAAGCTGGAAACCATCATTCTCAGCAAACTATCGCAAGGACAGAAAACCAAACACCACATGTTCTCACTCATTGGTGGGAATTGAACAATGAAAACACTTGGACACAGGAAGGGGAACATCACACACCGGGGCCTGTCATGGGGTGGGGGAAGGGGGGAGGGATAGCATTAGAAGATATACCTAATGTAAATGAGGAGTTAATGGGTGCAGCACACCATCATGGCACATGGATACATATGTAACAAACCTGCACGTTGTGCACATGTACACTAGAACTTAAAGTATAATGAAGAAAAAATATATAAAAAAAAGACTCTTGCTTTAAAGAAAGAGGTTGCTGCCTACTCTCTTGACAGGGATGATAGCATTGTTCTCTAGCATCCAGGTGTGCTGGGATTCTTAACGTCTTCGCCATCAAGATGTGGCGGTTTCCTAATGCTACCATTGGCTAGGTAGTAGGGAAGTTTTGAGTTCCAGCTTTGATTAGCACTTCTCTAGACCCATCAGAGATGCATCCTGATGACTTGTAATGAAATGTAGAGGTCAGGAGTAATCACTGGACTCTTACAAGTGCTCCTTTGGATTTTCAAGAATACTGGGAGTTGTACAATTCTGCCAGAACTTGTGCTTCAGTAGTTTGAGCAGTTAGGGCTTAATGTTGTTAGCCAAGCAACTAGGAGCTTGGAATTATTGACAGCCAGTTGAAATGAAAGGAATAAATATATATTCATAGAGTGATGAAGTGAATTCTGGTTACTTGGCTGTAAAGAGGCAGGAATAGTGCACACAGCATATCCAGCCAGGTAAAGAGGAGGACAGGGGCAGAATGGCTTAGCAGGAAAGTAGTGTTCCTTGCCACATAGGGAAAATAGTTCCTCAGGTTTTATAGGCTTCAACAGCAGCAAATATTTGATTATAATAAAAATGGAACTTAGTATTAAATTATTTAATGAATGATGTGTTCTATTAAGAGTCTTTCCATGCTAGAGATCTTAGCATTTCTGGTACTGTATGTACTATTCAGAGGGTACAAACTATTCACAGTTCCAGAAATGTTAATATCAAAGAGCATTTGCCTATATATTAAATTTCATACTGGCTGGATGCTGTGGCTTACGCCTGTAATCCCAGCACTTTAGGGGGCTGAGGCAGGAGGATCACTTGAGCTTAGGAGTTTGAGGCCAGCCTGAGCAACACAGTGAGACACTGTCTCTACAAATAATGATAATAATAATAATAAAAATAGCTGGGCATGGTGGCACACACCTGTAGTCCTAGCTGCTCTGGAGGCTGAGGTGGAAGGATTGCTCGAGTCCGGGAGGTCAGGGCTGCCATGAGCTGTGATTGTGCCACTGCACTCCAGCCTGGGTAACAGAGTGAGACTCTAGACCCATCAGAGATGACAAGAAAAAAAAAATAGCTTCCTTTAAATGCAGTCTGATTTCGGAACTTCTATTTTTCTTTACAAGTTTGATAATTATCTCTGCTTTTAAATTAAAGGAAATTCATTCTTTAAATTTTACTTGGTCTTTTTGGTTTCTGTTACTGAATTCTGCTCACAATGAATTTAGTCGAAGTCTGTGTTTCTAGCGTAGTTACTCAATATTGAAAATGTATGTTAGCAAGATGGAGTAGTCCCTTATGTGGTTAGTAGGCCTTCAGGCAGTTTTTTTCCTTTTTGCCTTCACCTTTAGTTTACCCCAAAATATATAATCAAAATATATAATTTTAAAAAATTCTATATACTACTGTTTTTGAAAATTATAACTATTTGAACCAGGTACCATTGCTATAACAGATAATATTTTAAAATTTAAAGATAAACAGGAGGCTGTGTTAGGGGAGCAGTATTCTTATATTGATGTTCTCCATTTAGTTGCAGATGTTACTGTTCATAAAGATATACAAGTACCACTGATGTTGGTATTGCACGTAGAAAGTAGGTAAAAATGATAAATTGGATTCTGTCTGACAGAATGCAGTCTGAGAGAAAACTTTTCTCTTTCAATATAATCTCTTTACACTTGGCCTAAGTTTAAGGTAACAGTGTTGCCTTTCAGAATTCAGCCTTTCTTTAAAGATATTTTTCATATCAGCATATTACATCCAAAAAACTCATGCTCAATATTATGTTATATTTAAAATGAGAATCATGCAAACATTAATATCTGAATTAAACATACCAAAATTAATTTTATTCTTTCAAATATGGAATTACAATAGAGCTTTCTTTCACAAGGTTGATTTTTAGATTATCTTACAGTAAAAGCATCTGAAAAATTTTGGCTTACTTAGTCTTTCTCGGAGTTTCTTTTTATAAGGGAATCTTGGCAGACTGTGCTCTGTTCTATGAGCTATTGATTGTAGGGGGAAATAATGATGCTATTTACTTTTGTGATTTTCTTCAAACTGAATAATCAAGTTAAAACCTAAGATAATATTTCAAAAGTAATCACCATATATGTGGTCTTATCCTTTTATCCTTATTTTCTCTGTAAGTGATTCCTTTTCTGCTCTTCTGATTTCTTAATATTTTTCACTTTCTTCAGTTAAAATTTATTAATCACACATTTACTACTAATCAGGAATTATGAAGACTGGAATTTAAAAACTACTCTACTGGAGAGAACAACTTTCAGTTGAAATTCTTCATGGTTGGGTGACTAAAGATTCCAAAAGAGAGTGGTTTGGATGAATCAGCACTGGCTTGGAAAGGGAGCTCTTGAAATCTGCTCCACATTTCTTATGAATGACTTAGATGAAGGTACACAAAATAAATTTTTAGGGCATGAAAAGTTGAAAGGAATAGCTAATATGTTGAGTAGAGAAATAGGAATTTAACATTATCACAGTGGACTGACGTGCTATGTCATGGCAAATAATATGTTATTTAATGTGAATAAATATATATGTCTGCATTAATGATGTATAAAATATTCACTTAATTTCAAGGAAACAGTGCAGAAAGGTTTTAGTTGACTGCATGTTTTATATAAGCCAACAATATGATAAAGCTGGTAAAACTGTCAAAATAATAATGGACTATAGTAGTTAATAGTTTCTAAATAGTTTCCAAGAGGCCCCTGGTATTAGTCAGTTCTTGCACTGCTGTAAAGAAATACCTGAGACTGAGTAATTTATAAAGAAAAGAGGTTTAATTGGCTCATGGTTCTACAGGCTGTACAGGCAGCATAGCAGCCTCTGCTTC
Organism: Pan troglodytes; assembly: GCF_028858775.2. NCBI lineage: Eukaryota > Metazoa > Chordata > Mammalia > Primates > Hominidae > Pan > Pan troglodytes. The sequence continues at coordinate 104,395,499 of NC_072404.2, forward strand.
TGGGGAGACCTCAGGAAACGTACTGAGGTCATGGCGGAAGGTAAAGAGGAAGCAGGCTCCACTTACATGGCCAGAATAGGAAGAACAGGGAGGAGAGGTGCTACACACTTTTAAACAACCACATACCCTGAGAACTCTATTATGAGAACAACACTAGGGGGATAGTGCTAAACCATTCATGAGAAATCACCCCCATGATCCAATCACCTCCCACCAGGCCCCACCTCCAACATGGGGGATTACAATTTCACATGATGTTTGGGCAGGCACACAGATCCAAACCATATCAAACCTGTACTCTGTTGTCTGCTCTTTAGGATACCTTTGGAGTATTTGTTTCATTCTACACTTTATATATTAAGGAATAATTGGATATCCGTAAGATGAACAAGATCATGCTTTTAGGAAGAGATACTTTATTTGGAGGGAATGCATGAGAAGTCTAGAGAAGGACTTCTCAATTCTGGGGAACCTGATCTGGAGAAAAGATTTCTGGCAATGAGCATAAAATTATTCCACCTTCTTATGAAAGGCAGGACTAGGATCACTGAGTATATAGAAATTTTAGGGAAGTAGATTACATTAATATGTAATGATGTGAAAAGTTGGAATCACTGAATATGGATTGATTGGGCTGCCTTCACAAAGTGAGTCCTTTCCCTGTCAAGCTAAATGGCAATTTGTCTAGATTATTATTGTAAAGAGGGGATTAATTTACTAGCGGGATGGGATGACTTCTCTGGCCCCTTCCATTTTTTTTTGTATATGTAGTAGGTTTTATTGAAGAGTTGGGAAGTTTTTGTTTTTGTTGTGGACCCCTTTTAATTCACATTATTCCTCAAAGTATGAATTGGGAAAGAGGTTGGTGTTGGAATTGTAACAGGCTTCATGATACATGCAGACTCACTACCCATGCCACTTGACCATTTTTAATCTTGTGAGCCTTTGTCATTTTCACTGCATAAGAAATTAACCAACTGATGGTTTTATTTGAAGGATAGGGGTTTACCGATGGGGCAGTCTCATTGTTTTACTGATACGTATATGGGAATATAATTCCTAGACATTCATAACCTTAATTCAGTATGGTAAAGTTTAGTCAATTTTTAATTACTGTATATTCTTCCCATCCATTTACACAGTTCAGTGGTTTCCTTCCTTCCTTCATATTCCTTAAATAGTTTTTGTTCCTTGGACTATCATTTTTTATTAGATAATTTCTCTGTCCCTGCTGATTGCATTAGTCTAGTACTAGCAAACAGAGGGTTATCCAAATGTTCAAGAACTAAACCAGAGTAAGATGATATACAAGTAGGAATAGATATTTTTCTGCAAATTTCACCAAATCTTTTCTGTGTAGTCATTGAAGAGACTCCTACCTGACTGCTGTTGTAGTGGGACAGATTTTGATCCCCAGTTTAGTAACATATACTTTTTTCGTTCATTTGGAAATAATTAGTGCTTGTGCTTATTAATTAAGAAATTATTTAGTTTGGTTTGCTACCAGTGCAAAAAGAAATTTTTCAGTTCACATTTAAAAGGTAGAAGTGATTTAAAAATTATTAATATTGCAGCCCTTCTCAAACCTTTCACTTGATCAACAAGTTTTTAGCATTTTCTCTTTACTTTTCTAACTTTTTGTTTTGAAATAATTTCAGATTTAAAGAAAGATTGTAGGAAGAATTACAGATAATTCTCATGTACTCATAACCCAGATTTCCTAAATGAAAAATGGAAACATTTTATCATAGTTGTTTTCTCTGCCTTCTTCTTTTTTCTTTTTGAACTATTTGAGATAAAGTTACAGTCATGATTATGTTTTTATCCCCAAATACTCAAGTATGCATTTCCTAAAATCAGGAACATGGTCTAAAACAACCATAATGCATTGATCAAAGTCAGAAACTTAACATTGATACAGTACTTTTATTTATTTAATCTGTATCCTTTATTCAAATTAGACCCGTTGGCCCAGTAATGTCCTTTATGGGAAAACAAAAGAAGTCTGATTTAGAATCTGATCTAGGCTCAGACATTAATTACATTTAGACATCATGTCTCCCTTAATTTGGAAGAGTTCCTTATTTTTTCTTCGTCTTTTATGATACTGACATATTTTGAAATGTGTAGGCCAGTTAATTGATAAAATATTCATAAGCTTGGGTTTATCTGCTCTTTCCTCATGATTAGCTTTCAATTTATGCAGTCTTGGCAGGAATACTGTGGAAGTGTTTTTGTTTTCTTTTCAGTGCATCAGATCTGGAGACACATTATAAAGATTTGTCCAATTATTGATTATATTAACTTTGATCATTTTGTTAAGGTGGTTTCTCCACTTTGCCAGTTTGTCCCCTATGAAGTTATTATTTTATCCTTTAATAAATATCTTGTGTGAAAATACTTTGAGACTTCGTAAATATCTATTTCTCATCAAAGTTAAATGCACTAGTTTTAGCACCTGTTGATTCTTGCATGACCGAAGCACTACTGCTTTAAAAAAAGCATTACTATGATAGTTGTAAAATGATTTTTCTCGTCCTGTCACTTCTGTATTTACTAATTGTCATTGTACTGTAAGGAAGAACTTTCCTTTCTCATTTGCTTACTGACTTATTTATTTATATTAGCATGAGCTCATGGATTCTTATCTTAATCTATGAGTTAAAATCCATTACTGTGGTTTAGTGTTTTGCTCAAATTATCCCAGATTTGGCCTATTGGAACCTTTTCTGGATGGTTTCCGTTTCCTGTTGAAAAATCTCCATGATTCCTTGAATTCTTCTTTATTCTGTGGCACAAAAAGATGTTCTAGACTCATTGTATACGGATCTCTTCCTGTCTAGGAATAATCCATTTTTCCAAGGAGCTATAGTTTCTTTTATTTGAATATAATTTTTAGAAACCAGGACCTGGGCACTTCATGTGAAAATTTATAATGGATTATCATTGCTTCTATTTGCTCTTAGTGGGCAAACATAAAATATATATGTACACACAAAAAAATATATATATATACACACACACACACACATATACATATATATCTGTTTCTGTGTTGATCTATCTATATTTAAAAATCTACAGTGTGTAATGCTATTTATCATTGCCACAACTTAATGTCTACACAGAATGATAGGAAGCTTTATCAAATATGTCTTTATTTTGCCTTCATTTGTAAGGATTATTTTCACTAGATATAGAATTCTGAATGAAATCTCACTGGATAGGCTTAATAATAGAATGGATGTAACAGAGGAAAGTGTCAGTGAACTAGAAGATAGATCATTAGAAATTATTGTGTCTGAAAAGTAGAGATAAAAGATTGAGAAAAAATGAACAGAGTTTCATGGACCTGCTGAATAATATCAAAATTTATGATGTTAATATAATTAGACTCTTAGAGAAGAGAGACTGACAAGGAAAATATGTTTGAAGAAATAATGGGTGAAAAGTGTTGTAAATGAAGAGAAAGTCACATTTAATGATTCAAGAAGGTCAGTGAACACCAGTTAGGATAAGTACAAAGAAAATCTAGGTGATTTATGGTGGCTCATGTCTGTAATCCCAGTACTTTGGGAGGCTAAGGTGGGAGGATTACTTGAGGCCAGGAGTTTAGTAATATCCTGGGCAACATGGTGAGACCCCTGCCTCTACAAAAAATAAAAAAATTAGGGCAGGCATGATGGTGTGTGCCTGTAGGCCTAGCTACTCAGGAGACTGAGGCAAGAAGATCTTTTGAACCTAGGAGTTCAAGGTTACAGTGAACCATGATTGCGCTACTGCACTTCAGCTTGGGCAACAGTAAGACCTAAGACCCTGTCTCTAAAGAATAAGAAAGAAAATCTTGCCTAGATAGATTGTAATCAAGCTGCTGAAACCACAGATGAAAACAAAGTCTTAAAACAGAGAAAAATTACTTATCATATACAATGGAATAATGACTTAAATGACCACAGATTTCTCATTGGAAATCATGGGGGCTAGAGACAGATAGATGAAGAAAAAAAAATTATCAATATCAGGAATGAAAAGGGGGATATATAATAGTACTACAGACATTAAAAGGATAATTAGAGAATACAGCAACAGTCTTATGCCACACATTTGACAATGAGATGAAATAAATAAATGTTTTAAAAATTTTGAAAATTGCCAAAACCGGATAAAAACATTGAAAAGCTGGTAATTATAGACAAAAATCTATCATGAATGTAAATGCAAGAATCTTAACAATATTAGTAAATCAAATGTAATAATATATAAAAGGATAATACATGCCTAAGTAGAAGGTATCCTAAGAATACAAGGTTTATTTAACATTCTAAAGTCCATCAGTGTAATTAAAAAAAGAAATGAATCCCATTATTATTTTGGTAGATGCATTTAAGGCCTGTGACAATAATCCATTTATTAAAGAAAAATTAGGAAATTCTTCAAACTCTGCACACCTAGGAAGAATCTGTAACTCATATTTAATGGTGAAAGACAGAATCTTATTCCCCTGAGAATAAGAACAAGACAAGGATGCCTACTTTCGTCCACTTCATTCAGCATTGTAATGGAGGTCCCAGCCATTGTAATAAGGTATGTGTTATGGATTGAATCGTGTACCTCAAGAAGTTATGTTGAAGTCCTAACCTCTGGTACCTTTCAATGTATTCTTATCTAGAAATAGGGTCTTTGCAATGTAATCAAGTTAAAAGGAGGCCATGCTGATTTAGGGTGGGTCCTAATCCAATATGACTGGTGTCCTTATTAGAAGAGAAGAGACGCAGTGGGAAGACAGCCATATGAAGATGGAGACAGATACTGGAATTATATTCCCTCAAGCCAAGGAACTTCTAGGACAACCAGAAGCTAGAAGAGGGAAGGAAGAATTTTTTCCTAGAGGCTTTGGAGGGAGCATGGCCCAGTAACACCTTAATTTTGGACTTCTAGCCTCTAGAACTGCAAGATAATAAATTTTTGTTGTTTTAAACCAAGCAGTTTGTGGTACTCTCTGGGAAACTGAAATATAGCAAGTAAAAGAAATGAAAGGAATAAAGATGGGGAAATGAGAAATAATACTGTTACTGTTTACAGATGTTATGATTATTACATGAAAATATTTTAGGAACCCTATAAAACAACTACTAGAACTTGTAAGTGAATCTTCATAATTGCAAACTACAAGGTTAATATACTAAAATTGGTGCATTCATTTATCCTAACAGCGTACTGTTGGAAAATGAATTTTAAAAGAATCCCATTTTTAATAGCACCAAAAATCATAAAATACTTAGGTATAAACAAAACAAAAGATGTCTAAGACCCCTACACTGAAAAATACAAAATGTTGCCAATAGAATAGGAGGGTAGAAACTGAGAAGCTGATTATAAAAACTATGTGGAAGTTAAAAAGGACCTGGAATAACCAAAGAAGTTTAAAAAAAAGAAGGTTGGAGGACTTATCCTACCTGATTTGAAGAACTAATATCAGGCTACAATAATCAACACATTTTGGTATGATGAAATTATACACGATAGAGAATCTAAAAGTAGGCCCACACATATATGATCAATTGATTTTTTTAATAGATGTACCTGTTCTAAGACAAATTCTTGTGGTTCTCTGACATTTCTACACATCTTTTGAGCAAGATGCATTGGCATGTTTGTTCTAGACTATCTTTCCAAAGACATTTGTATAGTAAACTTGCTTGGGAGATTGAGATAGTGCCTTTCTCTGGGAGAAGAGTCTGGATTTGTTTTCTTTTATTTTTAACCATGCAACAATAGCTTATTATGTATGGGTTTTAAAGGTTTCAAAAATTATTTCCTGAATCTCTCCACACACAGGCAAAAATAAATGTGCTATTTAACATATTGGAATGTGCAAACTTAATCATTGCCTAGAGAAGGGAAAATTATCCCCAAAACATGCTTAACCAGGAGGCTGATTCATCTGCTGACTCCAAGAACATGAAGATGAACATGATAGACAGACTGTCCACCATCTGAGTGTTCATTTACCACCCATTCATTCAGTAACCCTTACTCAGGCCCAGATGAGCAGCACATTTCTTGCCAACAATCATTAAATGTCCAAGAAGGCTCTCGTTATCATCTTCTGCAGCAGAAATCTGGGATATATGTTTCTTGTGTATCACTAGAAAATGTGTTGGAAGAGGCCAAGATGGCAGATGACATCACCAAGGCTCATGTCGTTTGGCCTGGTGACAACACAATCTTTGGGAATATTTTCCACAAAGAAATCCCAGCTAAAATCACTTTTAAGTATGACTAGTATCTTGCTTTCCGTGACATTTTCCCTCAAGCGCTAACAGGAGGGAGGAACTGGATTTGTTTTCTGACCACGATAGTAAGCATAATGTCTTCAACTTAGGCAAAGCCTGGGTAGGGTTCCTAGCAGCCACTGCGTAAGAGTGAGGGTTTGCTAAGTTTATGGTTCCTCAGTTGTGACACTGACCCGCTGTGTGCCAGCCTTCATCTGACCTTGCTTCTGCATTTCCCTGTGGGTGTTGGTGGGTAAGGAGGACCAATGCAAACATGAAGCTCTTACTGCCTGACGTGCTGAGAGTAATAAGGTGCTTTGTCTCTGATTCAGGTGTCTTGGGTCTTCTGCCGGCATGAGGGAAGCCATTGCGGGCTAACTTGTAGCTTGCAAGTAGGGTAAAATCTCAGACCCTTCATAGTTCTTGACATTACCAAGGTAATTAAAAGGGAAAAGGAAAATCTTTTCAGAAATGGCACCATATTAACCGGATATCCATCTGGAAAACAATTAACATTAACCCTTAACTTCATACCAGACATAAAAATTTGATTGGATCATAGACCAACATGTAAAACTTAAAACTATACTACTTAGAAAAAATAGGCTTGGCGGCTCACGCCTGTAATCCTAGCACTTTGGGAGGCCAAGGCAGGCAGATCACTTGAGGTTAGGAGTTCGAGACCAGCCTGGCTAACATGGTGAAACTCCATCTCTACTGAAAGTACAAAAATTAGTTGGGTGTGGTGGCAGGTGCCTGTAATCCCAGCTGAGGCACAAGAATCAATTGAACCCATGAGGTGGAGGTTGCAGTGAGCCCAGATCGCAACACTGCACTCCAGCCTGGGCGATAGAGCGAGACTCAGTCTCAATTAAAATAAATAAATAAATAAATAAAATAACATATAACTTAAAATCTTCACCATTGGGGCATGACACAGTAAGGTCACATCACAAAAAAGCAAGAATTGAAGAAAACATTTCCAAAACATATATCAGACAAAGGACTTGTGTCCAGAATATATAAAGTACTCTTTCCATTTAATAATAACAGGACAATCCAATTTTAAAATAGTGGGCAAAATTTTTGAACTAATACTTGATAAAAGAAAATACATGAATAATCAATAAACCATAAAAAGATGATTAGCATAGGTTGTTATCAGAGAAGTGCAAAGTAAAATCACAATTTTATCTTACTCTACATCCATTAGGATGGCAAGCATGTGGAACAACTGGAAATTATATATATCGCTGAAGTAAATGTAAAACAGTAAACAGTTTGGCAATTGCTTGAAGCATTAAGCGTCCCCCCTCGCCCAAACCAGCCATTCCACTCCTAGTTATTTATACAAGAGAAATGAAAACATGTGCCCATACAGAGATTTGTACATGAATGTTGATAGCAGTTTCATTTGCAATAGCCAAAACTGGAAACAACCCAATATCCATCAACAGGTGAATGGAGAAACAAACTGTATTATACCCAAACAGTGGACTCAGCAGTCAAAAGGAACAAATGGCTATATCATCATCATCATCATCATCATCACTGATGAATTTCAAAATAATTACCCTTAAAGAAGCCAGACCAATAGAGAAATATTTATTATATAATTCTACTTATATACAGTTCTAGAAAGTGCAATGAACCTGTAGTGACATAAAGCAGATCAATGTTACCTGGAAACAGGGTACAGTGAGAGATGGATTGTAAATGGTCTGGTAGAAATGCTTGTTATCTTAAGTGTAGTGATGGTTTCATGGGAATATATAGGTCAGAAATCATCAAACTGTACAGTTTACATATCCAGGTCATTGTGAATCAAATGTCAATAAAATTTAAAACGAAGATATAAATTAAATATTTTATTATTTTTTAGAATATTCAATTTGTAAGTTCAACTTTATCATAGAAAAGAGCTACATTTTTGTTGTTATTTATTTATTTATTTATTTGTATTATACTTTAAGTTCTAGGGTACATGTGCAGCACGTGCAGGTTTGTTACATAGGTATACATGTGCCATGGTGGTTTGCTGCACCCATCAACCCATCATCTACATTAGGTATTTCTCCTACTGCTATCCCTCCCCTAGCCACCGGCCCCCATCCTGTCCCCCAGACAGGCCCCTTCTTGTGTCCATGTGTTCTCATTGTTCAGCTCCCACTTATGAGTGAGAACATGTAGTGTTTGGTTTTCTGTTCTTGTGTTAGTTTGCTGAGAATGATGGTTTCTAGCTTCATCCATGTCCCTACAAATAACATGAACCCATCCTTTTTTATGGCTGCATAGTATTCCATGGTGTATATGTGTCACATTTTGTTTATCCAGTCTGTCATTGATGGGCACTTGGGTTGGTTCCAAGTCTTTGCTATTGTGAACAGTGCTGCAGTAAACATACATGTGCATGTGTCTTTATAGTAGAATGATTTATAATCCTCTGGGTATATACCCAGTAATGGGATTGCTGAGTCAAATGGTATTTCTAGTTCTAGATCCTTGAGGAATTGCCACAGTGTCTTCCACAATGGTTGAACTAATTTACACTCCCACCAGTAGTGTAAAAGCATTCCTATTTCTCCACATCCTCTCCAGCATCTGTTGTTTCCTGACATTTTAATGATCGCCATTCTAACTGGTGTGAGATGGTGTCTCATTGTGGTTTTGATTTGCATTTCTCTAATGACCAGTGATCATGAGCATTTTTTCATGTTTGTTGGCCGCATAAATGTCTTCTTTTGAAAAATGTTCATATTCTTTGCTCACTTTTTGATGGGGTTTTTTTTTTTTTCTTGTAAATTTATTTAAGTTCTTTGTAGATTCTGGATATTAGCCCTTTGTCAGATGGATAGATTGCAAAAATTTTCTCCCATTCTGTAGGTTGCCTGTTCACTCTGATGATAGTTTCCTTTGCTTTGAAGAAGCTCTAGTTTAATTAGATCCCATTTGTCAATTTTGGCTTTTGTTGCCATTACTTTTGGTGTTTTAGTCATGAAGTCTTTGCCCATGCCTGTGTCCTGAATGGTATTGCCTAGGGTTCCTTCTACGGTTTTATGGTTTTAGGTCTTATGTTTAAGTCTTTAATCCATCTTGAGTTAATGTTTGTATAAGATGTAAGGAAGGGGTCCAGTTTCAGTTTTTTGCATATGGCTAGCCAGTTTTCCCAACACCATTTATTAAATAGGGAATCCTTTCCCCATTGGTTGTTTTTGTGAGGTTTGTCAAAGATCAGATGGTTGTAGATGTGTGGTGTTATTTCTGAGGGCTCTGTTCTGTTCCTTTGGTCTATATCTCTGTTTTTGTACCAGTACCATGCTGTTTTGGTTACTGTAGCCTTGTAGTGTAGTTTGAAGTTAGGTAGCGTGATGGCTCCAGCTTTGTTCTTTTTGCTTAGGATTGTCTTGGCTATGTGGGCTGTTTTTTGGTTCCATATGAAATTTAAAGTAGTTTTTTCCTAATTCTGTGAAGAAAGTCAATGGTAGCTTGATGGGAATCACATTGAATATTTAAATTACTTTGGGCAGTATGGCCATTTTCACAATATTGATTCTTCCTATCCATGAGCATGGAATGTTTTCCATTTGTGTGTGTCCTCTCTTATTTCCTTGAGCAGTGGTTTGTAGTTCTCCTTGAAGAGGTCCTTCACATCCCTTGTGAGTTATATTCCTAGGTATTTTATTCTCTTTGTAGCAATTGTGAATGGGAGTTCACTCAAGACTTGCCTCTCTGTCTATTATTGATGTATAGGAATGCTTGTGATTTTTGCAACTTGATTTTTTTATCCTGAGACTTTGCTCAAGTTGCTTATCAGCTTAAGGAGATTTGGGGCTGAGATGATGGAGTTTGTAAATATACAATATACAATTATGTCATCTGCAAATAGAGACAATTTGACTTCCTCTATTCCTATTTGAATATCCTTTATTTCTTTCTCTTGCCTGACTGCCCTGGCCAGAACTTCCAATACTATATTGAATAGGAGTGGTAAGAGAGGGCATCTTTGTCTTGTGCTGGTTTTCAAAGGGAATGCTTCCAGTTTTTGCCCATTCAGTATGATATTGGCTATGGGTTTGTCACAAATAGCTGGTCTTATTTTGAGATATGTGCCGTCAATATCTAGTTTATTGAGAGTTTTTAGCATGAAGGGGTGTTGAATTTTATTGAAGGCCTTTTCTGCATCTATTGAGGTAATCATGTGGTTTTTTTCATTGGTTCTGTTTATGTGATGGATTACATTTATTGATTTGTGTATGTTGAACCAGACTTGCATCTCAGGGATGAAGCCAACTTGATCGTGGTGGATAAGCTTTTTGATGTCCTGCTGGATTTGGTTTGCCAGTATTTTATTGAGGATTTTAGCATCAATGTTCATCAGGAATATTGGCCTGAAATTTTCTTTTTTATTGTGTCTCTGCCAGGTTTTGGTATCAGGATGATGCTGGCCTCATAAAATGAGTTTAGGAGAATTCCCTCTTTTTCTATCGTTTGGAATAGTTTCAGAAGGAATGGTACCAGCTCCTCTTTGTACCTCTGGTAGAATTCGGCTGTGATTCCGTCTGGTCCTGGACTTTTTTTGGTTGGTAGGCTGTTAATTACTGCCTCAATTTTAGAACTTGTTATTGGTCTATTCAGTGATTCGAATTCTTCCTTGTTTAGACTTGGGAGGGTGTATGTGTCGAGGAATTTATTCATTTCTTCTAGATTTTCTGGTTTATTTTCGTAGAGGTGTTTATAGTATTCTCTGATGGTAGTTTGTATTTCTTTGGGATCAGTGGTGATATCCCCTTTATCATTTTTAATTGCATCTATTTGATTCTTCTCTCTTTTCTTCTTTATTAGTCTTGCTAGCGGTCTATTTTGTTGATCTTTTCAAAAATGCAACTCCTGGATTCATTGATTTTTTTGAATGGTTTTTCATGTCTCTATCTCCTTCAGTTCTGCTCTCATATTAGGTATTTCTCATCTTCTGCTAGCTTTTGAATTTATTTGCCCATTGCTTCTCTAGTTCTTTTTTTTGTTTGTTTGAGACGGAGTCTTGCTCTGTCATCCAGGCTGGAGTGCAGTGGCGCGATCTTGGCTCACTGCAAGCTCTGCCTCCTGGTTTCACGCCATTCCCTGGCTCCTTCCTGAGTAGCTGGGACTACAGGCACCCATCACCACATCTGGCTAATTCTTTTGTATTTTTATTAGAGTTGGAGTTTCACTGTGTTAGCCAGGAGGGTGTTAATCTCCTGACCCCGTGATCCGCCCGCCTTGGCCTCCCAAAGTGTTGGGATTACAGGCGTGAGCCACCATGCCCGGGCTTCTCTAGTTGTTTTAATTGTGATGTTAGGGTGTCGATTTTAGATCTTTCCTGCTTTCTCTTGTGGGCATTTAGTGCTATAAGTTTCTCTCGAAACACTGCTTTAGCCGTGTCCCAGAGATTCTGGTATGTTGTGTCTTTGTTTTCAGTGGTTTCGAAGAAATTGTTTTCTGCCCTAATTTCTTTGTTTACCCAGTAGTCATTTAGTAGCACGTTGTTCAGTTTCCATGTAATTGTGTGGTTTTGAGTGAGTTTCTTAATCCTGAGTTCTAATTTGATTGCACTGTGATCTGAGAGACTGTTAAGATTTCCATTCTTTTCCATTTGCTGAGGAGTGTTTTACTTCCAATTATGTGGTCAATTTTAGAGTAAGTGTGATGTGGTGCTCAGAAGAATGTATATTCTGTTGATTTGGGGTGGAGATTTCTGTAGATGTCTATTAGGTCGCTTGGACCAGAGCTCAGTTCAAGTCCTGAATATCCTTGTTAATTTTCTGCCTCCTTGAGGTGTCTAATATACACAGTGGGGTGTTAAAATCTCCCACTATTATTGTGTGGGAGTCTAAATCTCTTTGTAGGTCTCTAAGAACTTGCTATATGAATCTGGGTGTTCCTGTAGTGGGTGCATGTATATTTAGGATAATTAGGTCTTCTTGTTGCATTGATCCCTTTACCATTATATAATGCCTTTCTTTGTCTCATTTGATCTTTGTTGGTTTAAAGTCTGTTTTCTCTTAGAGTGGGATTGCAACCTCTGCTTTTTTTTTGTTTTCCATTTGCTTGGTAAATATTTCTTCATCCCTTTATTTTGAGCCTATGTGTATCTTAGCACATGAGATAGGTCTCCTGAATACAGCACACCGATAGGTTTTGAGCCTTTATCCAATTTGCCAGTCTGTGTCTTTTAATTGGGGCATTTAGACCATTTACATTTAAGGTTAATATTGTTATGCGTGAATTTGATACTGTCATTATGATGCTAGCTGGTTATTTTGCCCATTAGTTGATGCAGTTTCTTCCTACTGTCAATAGGCTTTGTAATTTGGTATGTTTTTGCAGTGGCTGGTATCGATTATTCCTTTTCAAGTTTAGTGCCTCCTTCAGGAGCTCTTGTAAGGCAGGCCTGGTTGTGACAAAATCTCTCAGCCTTTGCTTGTCTGTGAAGGATTTTATTTCTCCTTCGCATATGAAGCTTAGTTTGGCTGCGTATGAAATTCTGGGTTGAAAATCCTTTTTTTTTTTGAGATGGAGTCTCGCTGTCACCTGGCTTGAGTGCAATGGCATGATTTCAGCTCACTGTAACCTCTGCCTCCTGGGTTCAAGCAATTCTCCTGCCTCAGCCTCCCGAGTAGTTGAGATTACAGGTGCTCACCACCATGTCTGGCTAATTTTTGTATTTTTAGTAGAGACGGGGTTTCACCATGTTGGCCAGGCTGTTCTTGAACTCCTGACCTCGTGATCCACCCTCCTCAGCCTCCCAAAGTGCTGGAATTACAGGCATGAACCACTGTGCCTGGCGAAAATTCTTTTCTTTAAGAATGTTGAATTATTGGCCCCCACTCTCTTCTGGCTTGTAGGGTTTCTGCAGAGAGATTCACTGTTAGCCTGATGGGCTTGCCTTTGTGGGTAACCCGACATTTCTCTCTGGCTGCCCTTAACATTTTTTCCTTTATTTCCACCTTGGTGAATCTGACGATTATGTGTCTTGCAGTTGCTCTTCTTGAGGAGTAACTTTTTAGTGTTCTCTGTATTTCCTGAATTTAAATGTTGGCCTGTCTTTCTAGGTTGGGCAAGTTCTCCTGGATAAAATCCTGAAGAGTGTTTTCCGACTTGGTTCCATTCCCCCTGTCACTTTCAGGTACACCAATCAACCATAGATTTGGTCTTTTCACATAGTCCCATATTTCTTGGAGGCTTTATTCATTCCTTTTCATTCTTTTTTCTCTAATATTGTCTTCATGCTTTATTTCATTAAGTTGATCTTCAATCTCTGGTACCCTTTCTTCCGTTTGATCAATTTGGCTATTGATACTTGTGTATAATTCACGAAGTTCTTGGGCTTTGCTTTTCAGCTCCATCAGGTCATTTATGTTCTTCTCTAAACTGGTTATTCTAGTTAGCAAATTCCTCTGTCCTTTTATCAAGGTTCTTAGCTTCCTTGCATTGGGTTAGAACATGTTCCTTTAGCTCAGAGGAGTTTGTTATTACCCATCTTCTGAAGCCTATTTCTGTCAGTTTGTCAAACTCATTCTCCATTCAGTTTTGTTTTCTTGCTGGCAAGGAGGTGTGATCCTTTGGAGGAAGAGGCTTTCTGGTGTTTGGAATTTTCAGCCTTTTCATGCTGGTTTCTTCTGATCTTTGTGGATTCATTTACCTTTGGTTTTTGATGTTGGTGACCTTCAGATGGGGTTTCTGTGTGCACATCCTTTTTGTTGATGTTGATGCTATTTGTTTCTGTTTGTTAGTTTTCCTTCTAACAGTTAGGCCCCTCTACTGCAGGTCTGCTGGAGTTTGCTGGAGGTCTACTCCAGACCCAGTTTACCTGGGTATCACCAGCGGAGGCTGCAGATCAGCAAAGATTGCTGCCTGTTCCTTGCTCTGGAAGCTTTGTCCCAGAGGGGCACCCTCCAGATGCCAGCCGGAGCTCCCCTGTGTGAGTTGTCTATTGGCCCCTGCTGTGAGGTGTTTCCCAGTCAGGAGACACAGATGTCAGCGACCTACTTGAGGAGGTGGTCTAGTCTGACCCTTAGTGGAACTCAAACACTGTGCTGGGAGATCTGCTGCTCTCTTCAGAGCTGGCAGGCAGGGATGTTTAAATCTGCTGAAGCTGCACCCACAGTTGCCCCTTCCCTGAGGTGCTCTGTCCCAGGGAGATGGGGGTTTTATTTATAAGCCCCTGACTGGGGTTGCTGCCTTTTTTTTCAGAGATACCCTGCCCAGAATGTAGGAATCTGGAGAGGCAGTCTGGCTACAGTGGCTTTGCTGAGGTGTGGAAAGCTCTGCCCAGCTGGAACTTCCCCTCTGCTTTGTTTACACTGTGAGGGGAAAACCACATACTCAAGCCTCAGCAATGGTGGACACCCCTACCCCCACCAAGCTTGAGTGTCCCAGTTCGACTTCAGACTGCTGTGCTGGTAGTGAGAATTTCAAGCCAGTGGATCTTAGCTTGCTGGAATCCATAGGGGTGGGATCTGCTGAGCTAGACCACTTGGCTCCCTGACTTCAGCCCCCTTTCCAAGGGAGTGAATGGTTCTGTCTTGCTGGTGTTACAGGTGCCACTGGGGTATGAAAAAATACTCCTGCAGCTAGCTTGGTGTCTGCCTAAACAGCCACCCAGTTTTGTGCTTGAAACCCAGGGCCCTGGTGGCATAGGCACCGGAGGGAATCTCCTGGTCTAAAGGTTGCAAAGACCGTGGGAAAAGTGTAGTATCTGGGCCAGAATGCACCATTCCTCACAGCACAGTCCCTCACAGCTTCCCTTGGCTATGGGAGGGAGTTTTCTGACCTCTTGCACTTCCTGGGTGAGGTGACGCCCCACCCTGCTTCGGCTTGCCCTAAGTGGGCTGCACCCACTGTCTAACCAGTCCCCATGAGATGAGCTGTGTACCTCGGTTGGAAATGCAGAAATCACCCACGTTCTGCGTTGATCTAGCTGGGTGCTGCAGACCATAGCTGTTCCTATTCAGCTATCTTGCCAGCCTCTCTTGAAAAGAGCTACATTTTTATAGTCATGTGTCACTTAGCGACAGGGATACGTTCTGAGAGATGCTTCAAGGTGATTTTGTTGTTGTGCAAACATCATGGACTTTATTTAAACCTAAATGATATAGCCTACTACACACCTAGGCTATATGGTATAGTCTATTGCTCTTAGCAACAAACATGTGCAGCATGTTACTGTACTGAATACTGTTGGCAGTTGTATCACGATGGTAAGTATTTGTATAGTTAAATATATCTAAACATAGAAGAGGTACAGTAAAATTACTGTATGGTATTATAATCTTATGGGACCACCCTCATTTTTGTGGTCTATTGTCAGCCAAAACCTTTTTATGCTGCATGCCTCATGTGACTGTATTTGATTTATGTATTTTGTTTTTTTTTTGTGTTGTGGCTTCATGAATGACCTGCCTGTGTATTTACTTTTAGGTCCATTGAGTGACATATATTCGTTTTCAGGATAACATAAAATTATTTTCATTTTATTCGGCCTCACTTTTCTCAACCATAAATTTAGGGCTGTCTCATATCACCAAAGGTTCTTCTGTGACTAAAATTCTGTATTGTGATTATGGATAAATGAGTCTTTCAGGATTCAGAATCACCTCAGAAGACAATACTGTAGAGAAATCAAGTATATTTAATCATACAACTCGTGTGTAATCCTTTTAGAGAATATTTTGATGATTTTAGATCAATTTTGTAATGCAAAGTTGGACAAACAGAAAGCAGCTGCCCAAAGATGAAAACTCAGCCTAGAATAACTGATATTTCTAATCAGGGGTATAAATGAAATATGAGAAATATGAAATTTTCTTTCATAAAAATGAATTCATATTGCTTACTGTATATTTGGAATAATTTAGAATAGCAATCTCAAATGCTCTGCTGAAGGGAAATTTAAAAATTAACACAACACATTTTATTAATATATGTTCATGTAATTGCATATATTAACATGTAATCTAGGTAAGTTTTATTAGAAATCGTGTGATGGAATAAATATTAGGTAACATTTTAGGGCTAGAGGAAATAATGTGTGTTCACTTGGCTGAATAGAATGTGGAGCATGAGTGGGGAAGTTTTTGAAAAAGTGCTTTTTATGAAGTTTAAAGTTCTTAGAATATGCATATAAGTTTTACTCTATTATGCTTGTTACGTAAAGAACATCCTATTTAATACATACAAACAAATTCCATAGACAGATGTTCCCTGGTGACAGAAATTAAACACCTACAGAAGTTGTTTGTAGCAGGGCTGCATTGACATAATAGCCCTCTTTGAGTGGAGCCTAAAGCAGGAAGATAGCTTAACTGATTGAACCTTGTGGTTTCACTCTTTAGACCTGCTTGGACAAACAAGGAGGTCAGTGTGAAAAGTCTATTTGCAGATTGGTCTCAGAAGAAATTCTCAGAAGTGATTTTTTTTTAAAGCCAAGGAAAATAGAACTCCTGTTTTTGGTGAATATGTCACAGCTGAGCCTTTCTGTTTGAAGAGCTTCATTTAATAATTTTTGCCTTTTGGAGTGTAGGCGCTAGACTATATCCTAGACACTGTAGCATTGATAAATGTTAACATACAGAGGCCGCGTATATTCTTTGCACCAAATAGTTTCCTTGTTCACACTGTTCTGTCACAAATCTTTTTCATAGGGTGAGGAAGTGTTTTATGGGAGGCCAAGCTACTTTTTAAAAGATGGTATGAAAACATGAATTGAAATGTATTATTGTTATTGTTATTATTGTTGTGTAGTAAGTCCTAACTTAATGGAAATTTTTGTGTTCTGGAACTGTAAGCAAGTTTTGAGTCCATTGGAAGTAGACCAGATTTTGATTTAGAAAAATTATTTGGAAAAACAATTAGAGAAATTGTGATTGAGATAATTGATTCCAGGCAATAGCTTATGATGTTAAAATTCTGTGCAATTACATAGAATGTATATTAAAATATTGCTCAACTGTTTAACCATCAGTGAATGAAGGGAGCCCAGAAGGTCTGTTTAGTCTTAAGTAATTACAGAAGACAACTTGTGTGTTGTAAAGTGATTTTTCCACTTAATAACTTTGGCAAAGAACTATTAGGGATAGGAGACTTATATCACACTACTGCTGGAATTATTGTAATTAATTTTTAAATGGGAATTTTATCTAATAAATCCCAGGGAAGAAAATTTTATTTTGAAGCATGTCTTTCCTATCACACTCATTATTGCCTTTTTGGAAAATTATTTTAGACATGTGTTTGATTTCATATTTCTGATGCATATCTTAGTGAATCAAAACTGACATACATTGCCATTTTAGTTGGCATTTACTTTACTAAATGATTGGTACATTTACTAAGTTTACATGTTATTGTTTTAAAGTGACAGCAGGCTTAACTTGAGCATCATGGCTGTTGCAGGTACTAGGGCTCTCGCCTTTGCAGTAGGATGAATATGGTAATGACAGTGCAAGAGAGATTCCAAAGACATATATCTCATCGCTAACTCTATTTTAGCCCTTTGAGCTTGTCCTTTAGTTAGAATTTTAAGTTTCTCTAGGGTACTTCTTAGGCTTCTTTTGCTGTGCACAGTGCTCTCTCTTAATTAACAGCAGAGTAATATTGGGCAAATGTCTGAGAGCATCAATATCCTCATCTGTGAAATAGTGTTAATAACATATATCACAGTGTAGCTGGTCAGATCCAAATGAGAAATATTTAGAAAGATTTTTAATAAGTAAACAAGTGTTTAGTAAAACACTTTTTAAAAACATCATTCAAATATTATCTTAGTTCACTTTAATTAGCAAGTTGAATCAAACTGACAGTCTCTTTGGCATTTGGTGGTGTTCTAGATAGCCAGTAGTTACTATTCCATTAAGTTCCTCTGAGACTGTAGAGAAAAACTGTACATTTTGATATGTTTTGTTGAAAAACATTTTTGTAATCTTTTATTTTTTTTTTTTTAATTTTGCACAGATTGAGATCAGGGAAAGAGACTGACATATACTTTTAGATGTCTGATTTCCTAGAGGCAAATATTTTGGACTGAGTTTTCCTGTCCAAGTGTTAGCTCTGAAGTTCTTACCATTATAATGACAACAAAGAAAAAAGAGGCGGTAACCCCAAAAAGAACAGGGAGCAACGTTGCCTACCTACATGCATAAAGCTGCCAGTAATTTGATCGACTCAACCAAAGAGATAGAAAAATTTGAAGTCAGATCCACTAAATCTCTTACTCTTCCTTTAGAAGGCATAAAGTATATTTCACCCACATAGCGTTTACCCAAGGGTGATATTCCAAATATTTAACAACCTATGTGGCATAGGCACCAAGGATTCAGGACTGGAACAGCATACTGGGCCTGCCCTTTCCTCCTGGGGTTTCGCTCTTCAGTTGTGGAGTTGTGGGGAATTTAGGGCAGGTGGCTTATTCAGGGATTCTGGGAGAGGAGACTGGGAACCTCGTGTGGGAAAGGGGTAGTTGGGCCCTCTATTAAACAGCAGCTGATGGCCAAGTAGGGCAGAAACCCATGTGTGACTATTGAATATCAACCTTGCGTTTACCTGAATGTGTCTACCCAAAACTGGATTCATAATACTGGTTTTCAATTTTGTCTTATGGAAACTTGTTCTTCCTTTTGTTTACTTTAATCAGTTGTAGGAGATAGTTGAAGGAATAACTTAATATAACATTTAATTCCTAATGTTGGCAGCTGAATGTATAACTTAGATGTAACATTAAATTTCTAACATTTTTAGGAAGGTATACAGAAAGCGTTACCTCTAATAAGTAAAAATATAAGTTCTGGGAAAATTATTTAAAGAAACCCTATTTGGAATCCTTTCATAAAGTGATAATTTTAATTTATCTTGGGCATAATATTGGATCTTTAATAAAATCTTTGCTGTAAAATCAGTATTATAGAAACTGGCTAGGCACAGTGGCTAATGCCTGTAATCCGAGTACTTTGGGAGTTTCAGGTGGGTGGGATCACCTTAGGTCAGGAGTTCAAGACCAGCCTGGCCAACATGGTGAAATGCCGTTTCTACTAAAAATATCAAAATTAACTAGGCCTGATGGTGTACACCTGTAATCCCAGGTACTCGGGAGGCTGAGGCAGGCGAATCACTTGAACCTGGGAGGCGGAGGCTGCAGTGAGCTAAGATTGCATCACTGCACTGCAGCCTGGGCAAGAGAGTGAGATTTGGTGATTCAGTTTCAAAAAAAAAAAGAAAAGACAATATAGAACCTTAAATAGTATATAGTTTTTGAAGGACTAATTCATATGTAATTATGGAAATGGGAAGATAACCTTAAATTATTTCAACTAGACTGGTCCAACTCATCTGTAGTCAGTCAGTCACTCAGCTAGTAAATGCCTGAGGCAAAACCTCAGATTTCTGTTTCCTATTATTTCTACTGTACCCTATCTGTATTCAGAAGTGATGGTCTATTTTATAATCTGTCTGCTTCAAATCACTTTGGCAACCATTATGATATATAGCCTTTTGAGATATGTAGCATGGATTTTATTGTTTCTGTTTGAAATTTGGGGAAACTGAGTCCCAGAATTTCCTGGTTTTAGATCTTATTTCACTCGTCATGCTGGTGGATGTCAAAGATGCAGTTTATCACCATTCCTGTGTAGCTAGCCAAAGGTATCCATCCGTGCTTCTCTTGGTTGCATAAAATTATGGTGAGAGTTAGTAGATGGTGCAGGTTCATGGACGATTTCTCAAAATGCATTTTATGAAAACATGTCACAGAGAGAGAAAACTTGATACTTGTGTTTTTACTAAGACATAATCTTTTTTTTTTTTTTAAATTGAATGAGAAACTGAGATCTAGAGGAGCAAGCTCACTATTCAGGAAGATTTACTCATCAAACTAAGGGTAGGAATAGTAAAACTAATTGAATCATTTCCCCCAAATCTACCCTTATCTAAAGCTTATTTCTTCAGCTTTAGCTGGTCAATTTCTAGACCAATGCCCCCACTTCCCTGTAACCTTCTCTGGCAAAAGCAATATATCTTATTATATTCTACCCCACAATGGTGAGTCTGACTCTAGAACAACAAAATGGGGAAAATCTGAATCTAGAAGTTCCATTTTTCAGGAGAATCTTTATTTTGGGCTATGTAGCCTGTGTTGTCTGGAAAATTGTCACTGAGTTCTTTTAGTACAATTAAGACAGTCTGCTTTATTACAAAATATATACAAAAGTGTGTAAAACAGTCTTATATTGTGTATAATTATGAGTAATTATAAAATAAACACCTGTGTAAACCACCTCCTACATTAAGAAGTAGAATATTGTCTTCACCTCAGAAGTCTCTAATTCTTGGAGGTAACCACTGTTCCTGATTTAACAGTAATCATTCTGTTACCTTTAAAATAATATTATTTAATGCATTCCTAAATAGTAGTAGTATACCTTACTCTTTAATTTTTAATTTTTTAATTTTTAAATTTTTTTATTTTGAGACAGAGTCTTGCTCTGTCGCCTGGGCTGGAGTGTAGTGGCATGATCTTGGCTCACTGCAAACTCTGCCTCCTGGATTCACGCCATTCTCCTGTCTCAGCCTCCCGAGTAGCTGGAACTACAGGCACCCGCCACCATGCCTGGCTAATTTTTTTTTTTTTTTTTTTTTTTTTTTAAGTAGAGACGGGTTTTCACCGTGTTAGCCAGGATGGTCTCGATCTCCTGACCTCGTGATCCACCCGCCTCGGCCTCCCAAAGTGCTGGGATTACAGGCATGAGCCACCGCTCCCGGCCTAATTTTTTATTTTTAAGTATGTGTTCAAGTCCTTTGTCTATTTTTCATTCTAGTGAGCTATCTTTTCTTATCAGTTTGTACAATTTCTGTATGTAGTTTGACTGGAAACCTAATTGCTTCTGTGGGTCACAGTGTCCTGTCTCATTCTGCACCATGTCTTTTCACTCTTCATTATGTTTTCTGTTGAGCAAAAGTTTTTTTTTCAATTTAGCCAAATTTATCAGTTATTTCCTTGATGGTTAGTGCTTTTTGTGTGTCATTTTAGAAATCTTTCCCACCTCAAGGTCATGAAGATTTTTCTCCTGTATCCTAAAAGTTTTATATTTTGCTTGTGTTCACATTAAGTCCTGAAAACTTACCTGAAATTGATTTTTGTGTGTGTCAGAGAAGGATCCAATTCCATTTTTTTTTTCCATATGGACATCTAGTGGTCTCAACATTGTCATTGAAAAGTCTGTCCTTTTTCTGCTTCTATGAAGTGTGCCAGTTTTGTCTTAAATCAATGATTCATATATGTATGGGTCTGTTTCTAGGTTTTTCTGGTCTGTCACATTTGTCTTTTGTTTTTGTGATGCTATATACCAATGCTGTACTATCTTAATTGCTATTTATTTATAATAAATATTCATATCTCATAAAGTTCTTACACATTGTTCTTCAAAATTGCCTTGTTTTTTATTCTTGGCCTTTTGCGTTTGCATATAAATTTGAGAATCAGTCAGTTTCCACAGAAACTTTTTTGTGAATTTAGACTGGGATAACATTTAGTCCATGGTAATTTGGAGAAAACTGTCATCTTTATATTTACTTTTCAATCCATATAAATAGTGTATATTTTCATTTATCCAGGTCTTTTTAAATGTCTCAATAACATTTTATGAAGTTATCTTTAGAGATTTTTGTATGTCCTTTGCTAGCTGTAGTCCCATTTAGCAAGATTTCTGGTATACAAGATTAAAATAAAAATTAGTTATATCTATATAATATCAATAAACATAATAACATTTTTAAAATACAGCATTAATTTAAAAAATATTCTAAGCAATACAATACATTTATTCTAAATATATTTAAAATTAAGGTGTAAATTGCTCATACATCGTGTTTTGTCCTTTGTTTCTTTTTTGAGACTACAACCTCTGCCTCCCAGGTTCAGGTGATCCTCCTGCCTCAGCCTCCCGAGTAGCTGGAATTACAGCCAGCTAATTTTCACATTTTTAGTAGACACAGGGTTTCACCACGTTGGTCCAGCTGGTCTCGAACTCCAGACTTCAATTGGTCTGCCAGCCTCAGCCTCACAAAGTGCTGGGATTACAGGCATGAGCCACCACACCCGGCCGTATTTTGTCCTTTGAACTCTAAAAGTTTATGGTATTCGAGTCTACAAATACAGTAGTGCCCCATTTACCAATTATTTGTACATTTGTATCAATTATTCAGAATTATGGAATATTCTAGTTTGAGAAGTAAGAGATACTTGATTTTATAGTGTTAATAGCAAGAAAAAATACTTTACTTTCTTGCCTATATTTTTGTTTAATCTTTTTAACAACCTTAAGAGTAGAGCATTATGATTTCTGTTCTATAGCAGATGAGACCTAAATGCAGGGATGTTAATTAATTTGCACAATATCACAGGGCTAGAAAGTTGTGAGTACCATGATCTGAACCAGGCTGTGTTTAACACCAACATCCATGATGTTTTCACTATAATATTTTGCCACATATCAATAACTCCTGAGCTCAGTGCAGTATTTCAGCATGGGGATGGTAATTGATTATGATAATGAGAAATCTGAAGCATCAAAAGACTAATTAATATTCAGTTTATTCTGTTTTATTAGGCGTAAAAGAGGGTACTACATTTTTCAGATTTCTATTCAAAACATTAAAATCAAAGTATAAGCCTGCTGAGCTTCAATTAATGATTCAAATTAATTAAAAATATTTTTCCTGTAGTAAAGAGAACATATAATGCATGAATATAGTACTCATTAATGCTATATATTTGTTAAAATAGAAAAATGTTTTATATTTAAATACTCCACATTGTACATAGAGCTCAATTTTTTAGCATAGGAAAAAATGTGAAATTTTAGCTTATATTTATATATCTTTTCTCCTTCTGTCAGTGACTGCCACCTTGCCAAATCTGTGGGAGTTTTATGATCTGTTATCCTCTGAGATCTGTGGATTCATTTAACATTTTGCTGTGATTTTATTGGTTTTGGAATCAAGAACCAAAATCTGAATATAGTTCACTATTCATATAACAAGATTTAAGGATGTTTAGTTTTTAAAAGTTCTTTTGGTCCATATTAGATTTATTTCTGTTTGACTAATAAGTAGATGGAGGAAAAAGAATCAAACACTGCATATGGTTTCTGGAGGTATGTTTTAATAACAAAATCAAGTCTGGTCAATGAAAGCTTTCAGAAAATGGTTTTATAAAAAAACCTTGCATTCTTTTTAGATCAAGAGCAGTTTTCCCCCAAACCTTAATGTCAGTCATACGATTTTCTTCTTCTTATTTTCTGTTCTCCATTTTTGCTTGTTTGTTGAAAACATTTTTTAGCTATGTGGAGACTTGCCTGAATGCTGTCTCCTATTTAGGTAGAGGCCAATAAAATGATAGCTGGAAAAGCTTCGATTGTCTATCATGAAGACCAGGATGGAATAAAAGAAAAATAAGTAATGCAGTTGTGATATTCTGCAGTATACTTTGGCTCTCTTAATAAGATCATGCTGTAAGCAGTGTCTTTTAACTGAAGCTGCAACCTGTTGGTGGGTCATGAAGTAGATTTTAAACATTGCAATTAGCATTTTATTTAATGAATAGACATAGAATAGCATGGAAATTTAAGAGTGACCATAAACTTAAGAGAATTGTAAATAGGACAAGTAAAATAGAAAAATTAATGTATCACACATGAAAAGGGGATTTTCATGAAACTTTAGTATTAGTTCCACAGACACACAGATACATCAAATAGTGTGTGAGTCAGGATTTAGTCCAGGAAACAAAAATTACATTTATTTAAAACAGGAAGATATTTAATACAAGAGAATTTGATGCTTATAAAATAGTTGGAAGATCTAAGATATGAGTTCTAGGCTGTTCTTGCTGGAATGACTTTAGGGAGTACAGAAATGATCCACCCAAGAGCCAGTTATAGCTAATATGGTTGCTGCAACTGTGAGTTATGAATATACTCCTCTTGCTGCAATCCAGTAATCAGGAAGCCAGAGTTACACTGCTAATGCTGTAGTCACAATTGCCTCTTGACACCCAGAAAATTGGAAAGTGCCACAAAAAGCACTGCTAATACCTTGCATTTCCTTATCTTTGTTTGCAGTTAAAACAGTCGAAAGGATGTAGGAAAATGGCTTCTGCTTCGCTTCTGTGTTCATTATCTTAGATGAATTGCTTCTAATTTGCAGAAGCGAATTCTCATCCAGAATTTGAACTGCAAGAGAAATGTTTTTTTATTGACCTCTCCAATGATCTAGACTGAGGGTAGGAGGGCAGATAAGAGAATCCATACACACTATCCAACTCAGTTCATCAATTTGATTTCTCACCACTCACACTCACTCTTCCATTCATGCTTAAGTTTCCAAATGGCAACACTAGTGGTGAAAACATGCTGCTGTCGTTCATACACAGGAAAAGTAGTTCACTTCTCCTCCAAAGTGAGTGAGAGCAAAGTCACTGTACCCAGTGGAGGGACTTTTCTATCCCATAGAGATACATACTGAAGTATTCGCATATTGTCTGGGATTTGCTTTAAAGTACTCTGGAAAAAAAAGAGGGGGAGGGAGAGATGAGACTTCATGGCAGAAATGTTGGTAATTATTGAGAATCAATTATGAGCATATAGTGGTCCATTATTTTTCTCTGTTTTTGTATATGTTTGAAAATTTCCATTATTAGTAATGGACATTTTATATATAAATGTATCTGCTTTTCTTTAACTGAAAAAAATTGAGATAACTATACAAAGAATATTGATTCTTCTTGTTTTCTGAAATTTTTAAATTAGTGATTACATTCATAAATATAAAGCATTGTCACTCTTGGCCTGTTATTTTAAAATGAAAATGTCACCTGGAGTTATGATAATAATTATTAGGACCACATGTGTTATGACCAAAAGTGATTTCATATCTATTTTAATGAATTAGGATTAGAGCAGTTAAATAATCAACTTAGTCCATCTGAAAGGTTCATGGCTGAATCTTCTTACTCTAAATACCAGGTTTGCACTATTGTAATATCCTTAAGTTGCTCTCTATCATTAGCACCTTTGAATATGCTCTATTCATACATTTTCTTTCCTTAGCCCTTGTTGAGAATACAAATCTGAAAGAATGCTGTGTGTGTGTGTGCACGCGCGCGTGTGTGTGTGCGTGCACACACGTGCACTTTAACACTGGATTAATATAAAAATTAGATATTGAGTCTCCCAGTTTCAGCTCTGACATTTTAAGATCAAGGAAGTTGTTAATCTTGGCTAGGTGTGGTGGCTCACACCTGTAATCCCAACACTTTGGGAGGCCAAGGCAGGAGGATTGTTTGAGCCCAGGAGTTTGAGACCAGCCTGGGCAATATAGGGAAACCTTGTTCTACAAGAAAATTTAAAAAAAAAAAAAAAAAAGCTAAGTGTGGTGGCAAGTGCCTGTAGTCCCAGCTACTCAGAAGGCTGAGGTAGGAAGATTGCTTGAGCCCAGGAGTTTGAGGCTGTAGTGAGCTGTGATTGTGTCATTGCACTCCAGCCTGGGTGACAAAACAAGACCATGTCTTAAAAAAAAAAAAAAAGATGTTATTATTCACATCGTTAGAACAAGAAAAAACTGGACAAACTGAAAAACTAGTGACTTTTCTTGGACCCTGAAGCAGATATTTGAGGTTACAGGGCAAACCCCCTCCCTGAAATCTGGAGACAGGTGCATCCAGAGAGTCTCAGCCAAGATCTATTTACCTGGAGAAGAAGCTGCTAGAGTCATAAACTGGTAGGAACACTTTAAATGGCAATTTTGATAAATTGCTGAAGACTAAGTATTCAGCAGGGCGTGACTTAGAAACTCCTACCTACCTCCCCACCAGTGTTCATGGGCTTTACCTATAAGGAACTCCACCAGTTTCTCACAGATGATCTGAGAATGATTCCCTCATGGCCCTGGTGGGAGAAGTGGACAAGTAATCATCCTAAAATGTACCCAGAGCCTTTTTTTTTTTTAATAAAATGTCCACACTCCAGAGTGAAAGACTGTATCAGAGCCTTGTGCTGCAGCCATGGGAGTAGGACATTACTGCCTGGGCCCTGTAGCCTTCCTGCTTCACTGAAGGAATTGGAAAAAACAATTCATGAAAAAACTTGTAAAGGTCACAGGCTAGAGACAAAGACTCACTAAAAGACATTCTGTAATCTCTGATTAAACAGAGGTTTAGTTTAATCAGAGATTATAGAATGCTACTCCTTGCCCCCATTTCACTATCACACTGGCACGTCTCCAGTTTAATAACAGCAGATGACAGCTGAAAGAACTTCAAGACACAAATTCCCTCCGAGGAAGAGTACTTAAAGAAACCCATAGTTAAAAGGGAAGATGAAAACAAGGGCACTGGAGGAATTTTATACCTCTAACACCCTACAGCAAACGTTAGACAGCCCAACATATAGCCAGCAGAACATAAATCCTCATACCAAAAGCCCATGTACCTCATTCCTATTTCCCATTACAACATGTCCACTTTCAACAAAAACTTATAAGGCATGCCAAAGGCAAGAAAGAACACAGTCTGAAGAGACAAAGCCATCATCAGAGCCCTTATCATAGATGACACAGAGGTTGGAATTATAAGACAGGCAGTTTAAAATAACTGATTAATATATTAAGGGCTCTAATTTAAGAAGTAGACAACATGCAAGCACAGATGGGCTATGTAAGAATGGAGTCGAAAACTCAAATAAAAAATTAAAAGGAGGCCAGGCACAGTGGCTCATGCCTGTAATCCAGCACTTTGGGAGGCTGAGGCAGGCAGATCACTTCAGGTCAGGAGTTCAAGACCAGGCTGGCCAACATGGTGAAACCCCGTCTCTACTTTTTAGTTGGGCGTGGTGATGTGTGCCTATAATCCCAGCTACTCTGGAGGCTGAGGCAGGAGAATTGCTTGAATCTGGGAGGCAGAGGTTGCAGTGAGCCAAGATCATGCCACTGTACTCCAGCCTGGGCGACAGAGGGAGACTACATCTGAAAAAAAAAAAAAAGTATTAAAAGGAAATGCTAGAAATCAAAGACACTGTAACAGAAATGAAGAATGCCTTCAGTGTATCAATAGACTTGATAAGGATGAGGAAAGAATAAGTAAGTTTGAAAATAGGTCAATAGAAGCTTCCCAAATTGAAATGTAAGGGAAAAAAGGAATGAAGGAAAAAAAAATCAGAATAGAGCATCTAAGAACTGTGGATCAATTTTTAAAGGTCTGACATACCCATAATTGGACTAACAGGAGGAGAAAGAGATGAAGGAGAAAAATATTTGAAGTGATAATGGCTAACAACTTTCTAAAATTAATGACAGAAACCCACAAACACAGGAAGCTCAGAGAATACCAGGTAGCATAAATATCAAAACAAACAAAAACCAAATACCAACAGCCCACACCTGGGCACATCATATTCAAACTGCCAAAAATCAAAGACAGAGAAGATCTTGAAATAAGAGAGACGGTGGAAGATACATCTATCCTATAGAGGAACGAGGATCAGAAAGGTGGATTTTGAAGCAAGGTTGCATATATTTTATGACATGTAATTGTACCTTCAATTTCACATAGATGTTTTACACACCTACCATATAGCATGTTTTATGAAAGATAATACAGATAAATAAGACCTAATAACTTCTCTCTCTCCCCCAGTCAAATAACTAAAATCTAGTAGAAGAAAGTAAAAAAAGTGTATAAGTAAAAATATAACACAGATTTTAAAGTATCCTAGGGAGGTACCAAAAAAAAAAAAAGTGCTATAAGGGATTTAGAGGAGGAAAAGATAGCATGGCTGAGTCAGTAATGGCTCCATGCATGATGATGTTAAGGAGTTATTTTACTTATAAGCAGCCAGCATCCTTTGAGACCAGCCTGGGCAATATAGGGAAACCTTGTTTCTACAAAAAAAATTAAAAATAATACAGGATATTATTTTAATAATAATAATACAGGACGTACTGCTGTTGCCCACAGGAGTTGACTCAGAACTTGACCTTTGTTATTTTCCTCTCGTTTCTTGAAATTTGTATCTTCTCCCTTACTCAGGTTATTTTGCTTTCTGTTTTACTGAGAAAATAGTGATCATAGAGAACTTAGGCCATCTTTATCTCCATCCTTTCCCTTGTGCCACATCTAGATTTCACTAGGCACTTTTCATTCTCTGAAGAAATTGTTTAATCTACTCTCAAATTTTAGTTACTGGCTTGTCTTGCATGATTATTTTGATGATCCGTTGAATTTTTTCCCCAATACTGCCCTCCCAGCATAATATGCATTCTCCATGAAAGAGATTAATCCTCTCTCTCCCTGCTGAAAATCCTCTACAGTTCTCACCTTGGCCTCCAGAATAAAATCTACCTCTTTAGCCTGTCTTTCAAGGGCCTTCTTATTCTGCCCCAAACTATAGTTTGTGATTTCTGAGAGGAGATATCCCATGAAATATTTTCCAAATTTATTTGACAGAAATATCCACTTAATATCTCCTGGGTCTCTAATGTTTTGCAGAGTACAGTTTGGGAAACGCTGGGATTGAAGGAAGAACGTGAACATTTGGGAAAGGGAACAGGAGGGAAATGCGTGACTAAGGTCATCTTAGTAGTAATGAGCATGGAGAATAGCCCAGCTGCATATGAGGTTATGACATACATTAGTAGACGAATCTCAAAATGCTGATTTCTTCTCCAAGGTTTTTAGAATGATCCCCTGCGTCTGTTTGTAATCTGCAGAGACTGTCATGCAGAAAAATAGGAGGAAAAACCTTTCCGCTCTGAATCTCAGGAGAAAAAAAGATTTTAATCATGTTTCTGGAAACTTGCATTGGTAGAATTTAAAGTCTTCCAGAGAGCTCAGTTTTATTTCATTTGTTATTATATTTCATCTTGACAATGTAAGTGTAGATTGTTTGACAAATTTAAGAAGAATGTGTTTTCATTTCTTATGAATTTTTGTGCAGCTTTTCTATAGCCTCCCTAAATACTATTTGTATTTATCCAATTGTCACTCTAAAATATGAATGTATACTTGTTAATGTTCCTATTGCAAGGGCTGTGCTTCGTTCAGTTTTCTTTTATTTGTAGTTTCTCGTAACTAGAAATCTCATGCTTTTCTGAAATAGGAATAATTGAATATTTATTGACATGTCCTTAAGGAGTACTATATCACTCTGAAGTGACTTATGGCACATCAAAAATATTAACTATACATTATTACTATACATTATTTTACTTATTATTATAATTTAAAATTTCATTATTTCCTGAAAATTTTTTCAGTGAGACTTCCAGAACCTGTGCTGGAAGGATAAATTTGAGATCTATTTGCACACTAGGTGGTGCAAATAGAAGTTACAACACTTTACATGGCACCTTTATTTAATCAGAGGTCAAAATACATGGCCAGTAATGTAGTACATCCTTGGGAACAGGACATTATTTGCTTCACTCACTGGTGGGGAGAGGGTCCTACCATCCATCTCGAGGCCCTTGGGCAATAGGTTTTACTTGGGAAGGTGATGTCAGGGAAGGCAGGTAGCCAGGTGTGCTTTTACTGCCCTCAGGGAGTTCCTAGTCTACTTGTGCATGAAATAGACCTATATGTAAGCATTTAAGATGATACCAAAAATATTCCATTTTTCAGGAGGTGTGGAGTTGTGAGTAGACAAGGAAGAATAAGCATTTAGGGAATACGTGATACTCATGCATCATGTGCAGTGCAATGGGGCTTTTTCTGAAATTTTGTCTACACAACCTAAAATTCCTACTTATGCTACTATTTTTTAAAACTGATATGTTGTATTAGAAGAGTCAGATGACATGTCTGTTTAGAAGTAGAACTTTTTATATCAAATGAATTTAAGAATGCTATCTTATGACCTTGTTTTTGCATGAAGGCATCTATACCATTTTTCATCTCATCAAGTGAAAATACCAAATTTTGGTTAAGTTGTACTTCATTTATGATGCCTTGAAAAATAAACCATACACATGATTCATTTATTACACATTTAGGCTGTTGATAGTGTGTCAGTTTTATTATGCAAAATAATATCTTTCTGTTCAACACACCTGCTCTTCACAGGTGTATATTAATGAGGACTTCATGATGTGTTGATCTAAAGTAAAACTTCTTCTCGATGTTGAATTTAGTCAATAGGTTATTTTTATGCTCAAGAAAAGGTGAAAGATATCATCAAGCTGACAAAATACAATGGTTTTTGTATCATCTACATGTTAAAATAAATTTCATGTTTTGAAATAATCCACACATTGAAATAAACAGAGTTTAGCTGATGACTCTCACTTTGAAATTTTATTTTTCTGGTACGTCTAAAAGTATATTTTTGTTAAAAAAAAAAAGTCCCTTTAAGACAGATTTTAGGTACTCCATTTGCTACACAATTTCATTAACTTAGAACCATATTTTTAAAATGTTTTCTCCACACAAGTAAGATACATACGGAAAATTTGCTACTATGCAGTCCCTGTAGCATATATAAAAAATGAGGCTGCTAAATTAGGTCTTTTCTTCTTTACCTTCTTTAAACCTACGTTATTCTTTTGTGATATTTCCATCACTTAAGGGAATGAGATTTCAAATTAAATTCTAGAGAGACGTAAATTCCCCTTGAGTTTTCTTTTACTTGAGGTATGCCTATGCTATGGGGTAATTAGTGGTACCTCAGTAGGATAATATAAGCAGAGTGGTAAGACATATCTGCCTTGAATAACTGTGTGAGAAAAAACAGACACATTTCACTAAATACCCTTGCTTGTGCTTTCTATAAAATTAAAATATTTTGGACAGTAATAACATACAACACAAATGAATAAAAACTTGTACATGATGTTTTATGTGGAGTCCTGATAAGTAAGCAACAAGGAGGAAGGGCCCCAGATGGGGAAGAACAGTGAACAACTGTTCTGAGAGATGGCTAATCACAAACAACACAAGGGCACAGTGATCTCGACCTACTTCTGCAGGCACAGTGACCTTGTTCTCCAGGTACCCCCTCTAGCATGACCCTGTAAAACTTCCCTCCAGCCCCTGCATCTTTGCGGACAGCCCCCTTCTCTGCTGTGCTGCCTGTCTTACAATATATTTTCATACTTTCTCTAATAAATCTGCTTTTCTTTATCTACTATTGTCTTGTTAAATTTCCTTACTGCCTGTGCCACCGGGCCCAGATAGTCACTAGCTGGCAACATTTAGGGAATTCTAACATCAAATTCCTCTAACGATAAACTGTTAAAACATCATCTCTAGACCCAGTCTTAACTTTCGTCTTACTGGCTACTCCATGCCATTTGTTTTCTACTCTGATTCTACCAGTTCTGTCCTGAAATACCTAAGCCTCTTGTTCATTAATTTTCTTAGGGTTTAAAGTACATTAATATCAGAAATAAGATTAGTGGATCACTCCTTAGTTTGATCAAGATTTAAATCCTTCTTATCGCAGAAGCACAACAATACATTGGAGACTGCTTCAAAACTCAACAGAAAAAGAGAAAAATCAAAAGAAGCCTTAGGCTAGGTGAACGGGAAATGAGGCAGTTACAGTGTTTTAGTTGTTTGTCCTTTATTTCTGGAGGGGTTCTGCCAGTGGCTGTTCTAACTGCTTCCTCTTGCCTCAGATCTTGAAAGCCACACTTTATCCATCATTCTCACCTATTTACTAAAAAGAATGAGCCACCTGAAGGGACTTCCCTCTACTTTCTCCTCCTCTACCTTAACTGTGGCTCTTTATACTCTTTTCCTCCTGTGTTTCCTCTGCTTTATGTAAGTAATTGAAGTTTAAAAGAAAAAAAAATTAGCATTTTTGCCCATGCAGTACCATTTGCAAGATCAGGAATATTATCTCAAGTTTCTATTTTTAACTGGAAAGGGTCTAATGAGTCTAAAAGAGAAAAAAGCTGAAAATGTCTTGAAAAGTAAGGGACTATACAATCAATAAGCGGATATTATTAACTATTTTTTTCAGGATTTTTTTTTTTTTTTTTTGAGACAGTCTTGCTCTGTCATGCAGGCTGGAGTTAAGTGACACAATCAAACCTCACTGCAGCCTCAAACTCCTGGGCTCAAGCAGTTCTTCCAACTCTGCCTCCCAAAGTGTTGAGATTACAGGTGTGAGCCACCACACCCAGCTAATTAAATATATATATATATATATATATAATTTTTTTTTTTTTTTTTTTTGTAGAGATGGAGGTGTCTCACTGTGTGGTCCAACCTGGTCTGGAATGCCTGCGCTCAAGTGGTCCTCCCTCCTCAGCCTCTCAAAGTGCTGGGATTTACAGAGTGAGCCACTGTGCCTGACCTCAGTGTTTGATTTTGACATAGTTTGACCCAGTTTTTGTTAGTGGAATAGGTTTGGTTTTAAAAATTTAAGTGGTTTCAGTAAAGGGCAATAAAAATGATGAAAATAATAGAAAATGGGTTCTAGGACTAGAGTTGAAAACGCTTGGGTCTTCATTTTGTCCTTAGAAAATTAGGTAAGATGATTGACTCCTTTTAACTCCTTCACGCATATGAAATAATATATTTGTTAGGGGTGGCAAATATCCCAGTTACTGGCAGCAAAGCTATACGAGTCTATGGCAACCTCAATTCTTGCTTCCTAAGAAGAAATAATTCGACCGAGGGGCATGCAGTGGAAAAAGAGACCAAGGCAAGTTTCCGAGCAGGAATGGAAGTTTATTAAAATGCTTTAGAGCAGGAAACAAAGGAAAGTACACTTGGAAGAGACCTAAACGGGCACTTTGGAGGTCAATGGTGGCGTATGACCTTTTGATTTGGAGTTTTATATGTTGGCATCCTTACAGGGCCTTGTTTACCTTTTCCCATCTCTTAGGGTGGGCTGCCCGCATGCGCAGTGGCCTGCTAACGCTTGGGAGGTGAGCATGCGCAGTGTGTTTAAGAAGTTGTACACATGCTCACCTGAGGCTTTCTTCCCTTTTTCAGTGGAATGCCCCTGGAAGGTCATGCTCTGCCATTTTGTCTCTTAATGCACATGCCCAAGCCTACTTGCCCAATTCCTGAGCTGCCAGTTACCAATTTCAAGTGTTTTTATCTATTGTGAAATTGCCTCTTTTTGGCGCCTGTGACCAATGATCATTTTTAGAGAAGTGGTGTGTCAACTGTGAGACCATCACCTGATGGTTGTCTGACATTTCTAGTGGGCGAGGGGAGCCCTCTTCTGCCCTGCTCATGCCTAACTACCTACTGTAATATATTGATGCAACAAAAATCAAATGGAGAAAATGGGCTTATAATGGAGCAACAGAAAATAGTTAATTATAATTTCTGAATTTAACGGGTTATTAAACAC
The DNA here is from genome assembly GCF_028858775.2 of Pan troglodytes. Lineage (NCBI taxonomy): Eukaryota > Metazoa > Chordata > Mammalia > Primates > Hominidae > Pan > Pan troglodytes. Next base: position 104,429,160 of record NC_072404.2, read on the forward strand.
ATACCAGGCTACTAAAGAAGGCTGTATAATTATCAGTGTTGAGTATCATTAAGATTAGGTAGTATTTCTTTTCTTTTGTATAATTATCAGTGTTGAGTATCATTAAGATTAGGTAGTATTTCTTTTCTTTTTTTTTTTTTTTGAGACAGAGTCTCGCTCTGCCGCCCAGGCTGGAGTGCAATGGCACAATCTCGGTTCCCTGCAACCTCTGACTCCTGGGTTCAAGCAATTCTCCTGCCTCAGCCTCCCGAGTAGGTGGGATTACAGGAGTATGTGCCACCACGCCTGGCTAATTTTTGTATTTTTAGTACAGATGGGGTTTCACCATGTTGACAGGCTGGTCTTGAACTTCAAGTTCTTGGTCTTGGACTTCAAGTGATCCATCTGCCTCAGTCTACCAAAAGGCTGTGATTACCAGCATGAGCCACCATACCTGGTCAAGATTAGGTAGTATTTCTATTAAATGTTTCAGATATTGTATTTTCTAAAAGCGGATAACCCGATGGCCTCTGGCATTGCCTAAAACCTTTTGGACTCTGCTATTTGATAACACGGAATTGTGGAATATCATATGAAACTCTTATTTTTCTCTTCTGTTGTATTTAAATTCTTTCTTAATATGCACATTTTCTAAGAAGATACTTTTTAAGAGAGAAAAGATAGAGGCCTGCATGGGTAATACTTGGATTGAGCCCAGGGAATTCTCTGTCATGCATTTTAGCTATGGGGACATCAGCTGCTACTTATTTGCTACTGATTTCTCACTTCCTTCTTTTTCATACCAGCTTTCAATTGCTTGTTTCTAAACAATGCGTTATCTTTGATTAAATTAGACCAGTAATAAAAGCTCGTGAATCCTTAAATGAAAAGCACACATTCTGGTCTTCTTGACCCTGCATTCCAAAATTATTCTCTAATGTTTATAACCACCTTGGTAGATAAAGTCTTCTTTTTCCTTCTCAGAGAAACGGTTTGCAGCCAACTGTGACCACTAAGCTAAATCTACTGTGGTGTTTGTAATTGAAAGCTTTTTGTATGTCTTGGTTGTGGTGCTGGGCTCTCTCCTGGATTTGTTGATTTCAACAATGGAGTAATTCAGGAGAACAGAGAGGGACCAGTTAGAGCTCTCCAGGTTCTGTGTAACACACACCATAGTTGGCAGCAGCTGAGATTTGCTTCATATTTATCTCTAAGGGCGTTGTGGTGGTTCTAGCCCCAAGATTAAAGTCAGCATGTCATCTCTTTTTATTATTTCGAATGGCTTTTTACTTTTATAGTATACATGAATAAATTTTATCAGCAGGGACTATTAAGCAGTGTTTCGGCACAAATGCTTTAGAGTACATTTTTTAGTTGATGTGTACTATGCCAGTTATAGAGAGCTGTCAATACAGTTTCAGTCTTCAGTGACAAAATCTATCATTTTCTAACTTGCTAGAAACCTTTCTTTTTAGAAATTCACTTTTTGAGACATAATGGCTTCAATTCTCCAGGATCTTTTTCTGTCTGTTTTGAATGAGCTTATTGTTTATTCACAGTAAAGAATGTTTCTGATACTGCTTTGTTGTAAATATAGTTGAGTGCCCTAGTTGACATGCTTGTTGAGCCCAAAAAGACTGTTTGAATACACTTTTTGTCAGGTGGTACCTTTGCTGAAACTGAAGAAGGAGATTTTGAAGAATTTTCTTGATCTCACCAGATTATTTTAATGGCCTTAAATTTTCCATTTAAATTTGCAATAACTTTTGCCAGTTATAGAGAGTGATTCATTGGGGACCACTTTATCTTTTGCATTGTGGTATGAGGCACAGATGTAAAGGGGACACATTCTTGGGGTAGCTTTTTCTATTAGGCCTTTGCAGTTGGAAGTACTCCATATAGAAAGTGTTTGAAGTTTTTACAAAAATGTATGCTGTAGGCTGAACAGATAGAACAAACTATAAGTATAAAAACATGCTGGTTAATAAATCTTTCCTGTTTTTCCTTAGACAGAATTCAGTTTTATTTGTATTATTAAACAAGAGTAAGACTTTAATTATACTTTCCCAAGTAGAATATTTATTTTAAAAAGGAATAGCTGTTAACAGAATAAGAAAACTTCATTATATTTTTAATTACTCATCTAATTTTATGTAAAATGAAATGTACATTAAATGGTAGTACATAAAGTCCAGCATAAAACTGCCTATAGTACAAATGTTGATATTTATTTCTTGTTCACTAGGATGACAAAAATTGAGAGCATTTTCTCCTTAATAGTTAGCATCTATTAAGTCTAATTTATGGCTTCTTGTAATTCATTCATTTATCATTTTTAAGTATTCATTCAACAAAAAGTTACATAACAAAGTTTTAAGATAAACAGGATCATACTTAGCCTCAAAGAAGTAATCTGAGAAGTTTGGATATGAAAGATAAGGAAATACTATATGATGAGTACAATAATAGAAATATTATTATAGCAGTGTCTTGGAAGAGCAAGTAATTGGCTTGAGTAGTTAAGGGTAAATTTTCTGGAGAAATTAACGTATATACTGATATTTTTTTTTTAACCATGACAGCGTTTTGTTGTTGTTGTTGTTGTTGTTTTTGTTTTGTTTTGTTTTGTTTTTTTGAGACAGAGTCTCATTCTGTTGCCCAGGCTGGAGTGCAGTGGCGCGATCTTGGCTCACTGCAGCCTTCGCCTCCTGGGTTCAATCTATTCTCCTGCCTCAACCTCCCAAGTAGCTGGGATTACAGGTGCCTGCCACCACGCCGAGCTAATTTTTTGTATTTTTTTTAGTAGAAACGGGGTTTCACTATGCCGGTCAGGCTGGTCTCAAACTCCTGACCTTGTGATCTGCGCACCTCAGCCTCCCAAAGTGCTGGGATTACAGGCGTGAGCCACCATGCCCGGCCCTATGACAGCTATTATTTTTAATTACTGTGTTTTTATTGATATAACCATTTATATAAGTGTATCTGTTATTTGAAATTATTTCAGTTATATCTATAAATTTACAAATACTGAGAAGTAAAAATGACTTGGGCATTTCAAAATCATGTTCTACAATGTATTGAACAGTTGAAAAATAAACCAAAAGAGAATAAAACAAACACAAACAAGCACAGGGAGAAGTCTGGTCAGACCCTGGGCTATCATGCTTCTGTTTGTGTGACCACTGGGTGCTTGGTTGTAGCATCCCAAACCCACACCATGCCGGAAAGAGATATGCATAGGAGTATGTAGAAGGTCACATGTGGAAAAAACTTCATCAACAGTCACTTCCAGGCTCCATATATTAAAATTTCAGGGATTAAGATCAGAAGGAATTGTTCCAATTTGTTTATTTTGGAGAAGAAAGGTCAATTTTTACCTCCAGGGGATAAACCACTAATTTGCGAAGAGATTGGGTTAAAAAAAGAGGACCCCACCTACTTTTAAAAATAGGCTTTACTTTTTAGAGCAGTTTTAGGTTCATAGTAAGATTGAGTGGAAAGTAAAGAGAGGCTCCATACACACCCTGGCTCCTTCCCAGCCTCTCCTACTGTTAAGATCCTGCCTTACTGTGGTACATTTGTTTCAATCAGTGACACTACTTTGACACATCATTATCACCTAAAGTCCATAGTTTACATTGGGGTTCACTGTTAGTGTTGTATTTTTCATGGGTTTTGATATATGTATAATGACATATATCCACATCATGCACTATGGTATTATTTTCTGGCCTTAAAAATCCACTGTGCTCTGCCAATTAATCCCTTCCTCCTGCCGATTGCTAATGTTTTTACTGTCTCCCTACATTTTGCCCTTTTCAGAATGTACTATAGTTGGAATTTCGTAGTATACAACCTTTCCAGATTGACTTCTTTCACTTAAAATGCATCTCAGTTTCCTCCCTGTCTTTTCATGGCTTGATAGATCATTTCTTTTTAGCTCTGAATAGTATTCCGTTTTCTGAGTATACCACAGTTTATCCATTCACCTGTGGGTGCTTTCAAGTTTTGACAGTTATGAATAAGCTGGTATAAACATCTGTGTGCAGATTTTTGTGTGCACATAATTTTTCAGTTCATCTGGATAAATACCAAGGAGTGCGATTGCTGGATTGTATGGTTAGAGTATATTTAGTTTTGTACAAAATTGCCAAACTGTCTTCCAAAGTGGCTGTACCAGCAATGATGAGAGCTCCTGTTGTATCACGTCCTTAGCAGCATTCGGTATTGTTAGTATTCTGGATTTTGGCTATTCTAATACATGTAGTGGGTATCATGTTGTTGTTTTAATTTGCAGTTCCCTAATGACATATGTGGAGCATCTTTTCATCTACTTATTTACCATGTGTATATCTTCATTGGTGAGATATATCTGTTTAATCAAATTGATTGTTTTGTTATTGTTGGCTTTTAAGAATTTTTAAATTACTTTAGATAATACTCCTTTATCTGATACCTCTTGTGATAGGCATATCTGAAGGATGTGTTGCCGTCCTTCAAGATAAGAAATATAAACAAGAGGCTGGGCTTGGTGGCTCACACCTATAATCCCAGCACTTTGGGAGTCTGAGGCAGGTGGATCACTTGAGGTCAAGAGTTCCAAACCAGCCTGACCAATGTGGTGATACCCTGTCTCTAATAAAAATACAAAATTAGCTGGGCATGGTGATGCATGCCTGTAATTCCAGCTACATGGGAGGCGAGGCAGGAGAATCGCTTGAACCTGGGAGGTGGAGGTTGTAGTCAGCCAAGATTGTGCCATTGCACTCCACCCTGGGCAACAAGAGTTAAACTCCATCTCAAAAGAAATAAATGCAAGCAAGAAAGCAGGCTATAGGAGAAGATAGTTTCATTATAAGTGTGTTGAATTTAAGGCATTTTAATTTTATAAGTAGGTAAGGATATAGACATTTTTAAGCATTTATATCATAGAATTTTATAATATTGCATCATTAAATTTTCTTCTTCCTGCTGGATGTCTCTAAATGGGGGTCCCGTCAGTGCCAAACTTGTTTACTGGCACAAGTAAATTTTACTAAGTCCAGCTTATCAATTATTTCTTTCATGGTTTGTGCATTTGTGTTATATCTAAAAAGTCATCACTATCCAGAGTTATCTAGATTTTCTCCTACATTGTCTTCTAGGAGTTTTATAGTTTTGCATCTTACATTTTTACATTTAAGTCTGTGATTCATTTTTAGTTAATTCTTGGAAGGGTTATGGTCTGTGTCTTGGTTCTTTTTTTTATTGATTCTTTTTTTTTTCTTTCGAATAAGGATGTCCAGTTATTCCAGGACAATTTGTTGAAAAGACTGTCTTTTCTCCATTGTATTGTCTTTGCTCTTTTGTCAAAGATCAGTCAAGCATATTTATATGGGTGTGTTTCTAGGCTATCGTGTACAATTGATCTGTTTGTCTTCTTTCACCAGTACCTCACTGTCTTGATTACTGTAGTTTTATAGTAAGTCTTGAAGTTAGGTAGTGTTGGTCCTCCAACTTTGTTCTTCTCCTTCAGTATTGTGTTAATTATTCTGGGTCTTTTGTTTCTCCATATAAACTTTAGAACCAGTTTATCAATATCCACAAAATAACTTTCTGAGATTTTGATTGGGATTATGTTGAATCCATATATTTAATTGGGAAAAATTGGCATCTTTATACATGTCATTTCAGAAAGAGGAAATAGTATGTATAAATTTACTGAGGTATGAAAAAGTATACTATTTTCTGGGGTTACCCAGTTTGCTACTATTGGAACATACCATTCAGAGTTAGAAGATAAAACTGGAGAGGTATTTAGAAACTCAATTACAAAAGATCCTTTATGCCAAAACAACAAAAAAAGTCAGCCATGACCATCACTGTTTATTGAACATCTACAGAACCAGATGCATTAAAATTTTTTTTATTTTAATTTTTTTTTTTTTTTTGAGACGGAGTCTCTCTGTCACTCAGGCTGCAGTGCAGTGGTGTGATCTCAGCTCACTGCAACCTCCTCCTCCAGGGTTCAAGTGATTCTCCTGCCTCAGCTTACTGAGTAGCTGGGATTACAGGTGTGCACCACCATACCCAGCTAACTTTTGTATTTTTAGTAGAGATGGGGTTTCGCCGAGTTGGCCAGGTTGGTCTTAAACTCCTGAAGTGATTCACCTGTCTCGGCCTCCCAAAGTGCTGGGATTATAGGCAGGAGCCACTGTGCCTGGCCCAGATGAATTTTATAGTCATTGCCTCTCTTTACTATAAGGAAATAATAAACAGTCAGTAATGGGCTTAATGTCAGGGAGACTACGAACTGGCTTGAAATTTAGGAAGATTGTTTTGCCAAACTTGTTAATTGGTAAAAAGCAAGAATGAGAAAGAAGGCAAGAAAAGAAGCTATTTTAGTAGTTCATATAAGAGATTATGATGGCCTGAAGCAAGACTGTGATAGAGGGAATGGAGAAAAGTGGAAAGATTGAAGAGTTAGTTAGAAGGTGGCAGGAATCTAATGGTTGAAAAGGAGGAGTTAAGAATCGTACCCAGGTTTCTGGCTGGGGAGCCCCGTGGATTGTGTTGCCATCCTTCAAGGTAAGAAATACAAGCAAGAAAGCAGGCTATAGGAGAAGATACTGAGTTTCATGACAGATGTGTTGAATTGTAGGCATTTTAATTTTAGAAGCAGGTAAGGATAAGGACATGCTTAAGAATTTATGTCATACAATTTTATAATGTTAAGTCATTAAATTTTCTTCTTCCTGCTGGATATCTCTAAATGGGAGGGCCTTGTCAGTTCCTCATCTTCTCTCCAAAGCCAGATTTTTCTTCTGTGTTCCCAGTTTTAGTTATTGGCATCAACCAATAGTCAGGAACTTAGGACAGCAATCTTGAAGTCATTTTCAATGTTCTGTTTCCCTCACCTTATGTGTCCGGTCAGTTGCCAAGTGCCATCAATTCTAAGTCTGCAATATCTCTTTTACCTCTGCTCATTTCTCTTGTCGTTGTGTCTGCTCTATATCATGCTCTCATCATTTCTACCCTGGAAAAGCTCAAAAGCCTGGGATTCTCTGCATGCCTCTAGTCTCCCCTTCTTCCAGCCTATTATTGACTAAGCCCCCAGAACAATCTTCCTGTGTGATAAAGCATGCTGCCTTCATGGAGCCTGTTTCATTTCTTTGTATTAATAGTAGCATTGGTGGGACGACTTCCCTCCATCCTCACTCAGGGGAAGTTTCATTAAAATGTTGTTCACAGTTAGGGTCTCTCTGTGTTGAGATGGATGTGAAGAAACTCATTGTTAAAAGAAAAGCAAATAAAGTGATTAAAGTTTTCACAAAATCAAATCTGAAGGAATGTAATAGAAATGGGTTATGGATTTCATCAGTAAGGTGTTGGTATGTGCTTGTCAGTTTTTTACAAAGCAGAGGGAACAGGGAATAGAGTGAATGTGGAACTTGAACCTCACACTAAGGAAGTTTATGTATAATTTTCCCACAATGCAATTGGCTCTGGGGAAATTTCGTTCATGTACACGAAAGAAGTATTGCAGCAAAATTCAATAAGGTTTTAAGTAAGTTTCTTAACACCAATAAAAATAAAAATGCTAGATAACAGGAATAACAATATTGGAAACTGCGTAGAAAGCCTATTCTTAGATGTAATTTTACTTTTGAACTATGATGGGAGAGGGGGATGAAAGTGAAGTCCAATACTCACTTTTTGGAGAGGGTGCTTACAACTTGGATTCCTAATCCTGAAGAGAAGGATGGCAGCTCAATACAGAATCTGTTTGTGAGGCACTTGTTACATTGCTGTATGTGGTGGTCTGTAAAGTAGGCTTACTAGGATCTTCCCTCATTTAGGTTTCTACTGACCTCACCAAACTTTGGTCTATTTGGGCAGCAGGCAGTAGCTTGGAGAAAGGGAACTGCATGCTTTGGAAAGCTCCCTAACAAAATTCATTATACATTGCTCTATAGAAGTATATAGCGTTCAGCTCAGACAGGTCTATTGAAGATAGGAAAGATCTGAAGGGCAATCACAAAACAACGTTTAGCCTAAAAAGAAAGAAATGTTAAATCAGCTAAAATAAGTATACATAGACAGTTTATGTTGAGTATACAGAGAAGCATGACATTTTAGAATGGATACATTGATAATATTAGATTAGTCCACTATGGCTTCCTCCAGTGGTTCCCCACTGTGTGTGTTTTTTTTTTTTCTGAGAGGGAGTCTTGCTCTCTTGCCCAGCTGGAGTGCAGTGGCACAATCTCGGCTGACTGCAACCTCTGCCTTCTGGGTTCAAGCTATTCCCCTGCCTTGGCCTCCCGAGTAGCTGAGATTACAGGCGCCCACCACCACGCCCAGCTAATTTTTTTTTTTTTTTTGTATTTTTAGTAGAGACGGGGTTTCACCATGTTGGTCAGGCTGGTCTCAAACTTCTGACCTCAAATGATTCATCTGCCTTGGCCTCCCAAAGTGCTGGGATTATAGGTGTGAGCCACCATGCCTGGCTTTTATTTTGGATTTAATTCTATATCCTTACCGTACATTGTCTGGAACTAGGGTGACCATTTAATTTATCATTGAAATTAGAACTCTTTTGAGAGTAAAAGGAAGTGCTATTACTGATTGTACCTGGAGCACAGGTGTGTCCAGTCCTGTCCCAGGTGAAGTAGAAGGTGTGGTTACTGGAGCTATAAGGCCCTATGCGTCCTGGCTCCCTGGTCCCTGCTTGTCCCTGCCACACTAACTGCTTGTTTTTTCCATCTTCCACATCTGACCTTTTTCTCTTTCTTGACTGGTCTAGGTTTGTACTTGCCCCCAGATGAGCTCTTCTTCCCAGCACATTGACATTTGTGTTTCATAGCATTGAATAGTATTTGAAAATTTTTGTTTTATATTTGTTTACTTGTTTCTTCATAAAATGGAAAGTGGGGACTGTGTTGATCTCATTCATTACCCTACTTCCAGTGCTTAGCACAGGGCCTATTTGTAATGTTCAAAAATGTTCTTTGAATAAATAAAAGCAAGTTAACTATTTTAACTTACGTGATCAATTCCTGATGAATTATATGTCATGGTGTTAAAAACAAAGTTATTTTAGGAAAAAGAACCTTGGTATAGTAGGGAGAGAAATCTATGTATTGGATTAAGCATTCACTGACTGTCCTTCTCTCCTTGATACTTCTATTTCCAAATCTGTTAAGTGGAGATAATATGTGCATTGCTCATTTTGCCACTATTAGCATAAAATAAATGTTTGGGAAAGGACTGTGCAGAGTGTTAGGGGGCATTTTATGACTAGAAGTATTATTATATATTTTCCATTCCTCTCCCCAGTTAAAATATTGCTATTTTCCAACCTCCCCATTTCTGTTGAGAACTCTAGTACTGAAGTTTTCTGTTGAAAACTTCAAAATTCTTAACCCTACCCATTCTTTTGTTCTTGATATGGAGTTAATTTTGTAAGTCCTGTTAATTCTTCCTTGGAAACATCTCCAGTTTCAGTTTTTATTACCACTACTTAACACCCACCCCTAGTGTCATCACTTTTTTCTAGATTGCTATGAAAACATTTAACATGTTTGTTTTCTCTTCTCCATCGAGCTCACCAAAGACAGGTTAATCTTCTTTAAAAGTGATGTTTGCCAATAACCTTTAGTGATCCCCATAGCTTATTTGATAATATCCATATTTTTAAGCCTAGCCTTTGACTTTAGTCATAACATGTTAATTCTGCATCATGTACATCTCCTTGGTTTCTTATTAGTACACTCATTTCCGTCTTTTTCTTTTGTCTCTCATTCTACCCCAGAATGCCCTTTTGCTCAAGTACCTTGTACTCTAGGAAGTGTTTCCTGACAATACACTCTAAGTTTGACCTCAACATACGTTAAGAATTTCTTGTTCTTATTTTCTCTCACATAAACCATTGCATACCTATTTGAGCTTCTACCTACTGAGAACCTACCATGTGCCAGAATAACATACTAATAAACATTGCTAATCAATACAGAGCAACCCCAAATAAGTATTAATCCAGTTATTTACTAACTTGTATTGTTATTTAACTGTTGTATATAAATATGTTTTCATTATAAAAATTTCAAAAGCTTTCAGAAGGCAAGACTCATGTCTCATACTTCTTTACTTGCATATACTATTAGCAATATTAATTTCTCACTTTTACTTATTAAAATGGCATGTGCATATTTTACATTTCCTAAAGGCTGACATTTCTTATCATGGGCACACTTGATACCTATGGATTTGTGTGCTAAAGAACTTTAATGGTCCAAGAAGTTCTTATCTAAATAATTAAATTGGAATGACAAAAGTTCAGTGAATTTGGTATTTTTCTTGTAATCTTTCATTATTCAGGAACAAGTTTATAGACATAGGATTTATGTGGTATTCACCCTGCCACCCAACAGATCAATATGCTGGTTTATCGTCATGCAAAGATAATTTCAGTATAACACTGGAGTACTTTGAGCAGCATAGCAGATATATTTTTTCTTGTAGTACTGGTTACTTCAAACCCTGGGGCTCACAGTGGTTTGAGGTTAATGAAGTGTTGCATTCTTATTAACCATGGTAATCTTATGGTGTCACAAAATAACAGGCTTTCCTTGCCATATGAGTTTTTCCCCTGCCATATGATTTTGCAGTATTTTTCAGTTTGCAAATATTGCATGCATTGTTTGACCATATTCCCAGAAGTTGCTTTGTGATAGTCAAGTTTGCCTGAAGTAATACTAATGGCATTTACAGCTGTATGTAATATGAATTCAACTCATGAAAGTTATCACTGATCTGTTTAAATGAAATATTTTAACTAGTATATTTTTGCAGGTATTTGCTTTAGGAGAAGCTCCTAAGAAAAAATGATTCAATCTTAAAAAGGCCAAAATCTAAATGAATATTTATGTTTGGACATTAATTATGTCATTCTGCCAGACCAGTTTTTAAAAATTATCAGACACACCTTCACTAAACTTTGTTAGACAACTTCAAGTTATATATAAGAATAGATTAAGTTATTAATGTGATTTACTGCTTTAAAAATTGTTGAATTTTGATCTCTCTCTCCATGACAAATGTATTATTTGGAGACTTCACTTAGAAAAGAAAAAGAGGAATTTATGACTTCATCAGAAGCCTCATTAGGGAATATGTTTGGCTTTCATGTTGAGTTGTCTTTTTTTCCTTTTCTTTTTTTCTGCTGTTGTTTGTTCCCAAGAAATTCACAGTCTTTGAACTCACATAATTTGGGGGATTTCAAATACTGTATCATTCAACCACAGCTGTTTTAGGTATGCCACAAATTGTAGTTCTATGAACTTGATTTTTTCCCCTGAACATGGAGAAAAAGCAAATAATAAAGAAAAGAAAAGGGGGAAAATTTAAATTGTCTCCGTAGTAATTAAATAACTCATACAGCCAAAGTGCTATATTTTAGTAGTAACTACCTTGTTTTTAATGTGACATCAAAAGCTGATGGTTTGTTTCTCATTTAGTGCAGATGTGAAATAGTCTACATCTCTAGAACGGTTTAAAAGAAATTATGGTCATGGTAGAGAGATTTAATTTGGGTCTACTCCATGAACTTGAGGCATTTTCCCCACAAAGAACTAGCAGATGAATTTAGGTACATTAAAGAAATGATTATAGACAGCTTATACAACGTCTAAAACTTGGGAAACCATTCCTCTGTTTAATTTTTTAAATTCCTCTCAGATCTCATTTGTTAATAACCCTATTCTTACTCATTTTTATTCCTTGCACTTACCCAGCTTTCTGCTTGGGATAATTTTCAGTGTGATAGAATCCACTTGACTCCTTCTTCCTATGCCCTTTCAGTATAGTATTGAAGAGGAATTCATTATATTGAATGAATGTTCTTAAATTTGTTTCACTTACTTCCTCTCTAATAATCCATTTTCTTCTCAGTTTGAACTTTAGGTATGGGTAGTAGATCAGGAATTGGGGAGACCTTTGTTCTAAATAATTGGAATGACCATATTTGTCAATTAGAGAGATATGTAGACCAATGGTTATAAACCAGAGTACTAGAAATTCTTGTAGAACATCAGGGAACATGTATTCTGAAGTTTGTAACTGGAGAGTCTGATTCAGTAAGTCAGAAGTGGCCCTGTGAATGAGTACTATAAATAATCATCTTAAATAATACTGTAAGGATTGGTCTTTTGTTACTTTGTAGATTGACCTCCCAAAAGTTCTACCTTTAGTTAGATTGTTTAGTTGAATTTATAAGTAAAAAATAATGGCTTAGGCTAAATTAAAATTGTTAACTGGACTATTTACAGATCCCTTACTAGGTATTAGATATTATACCTGGGTAAGATAGAGAATGCAAGGAATTTCAATATGTTTTTCCTGGAAAAAACAAAACAAAACAAAATTACACACAAGAAGATGTACATCTGGGCCGAAGATGCTTTTAGAGTGGCAGCTTCTTTGTTGTAATTTGAACCAAATAAATGAGACTAAAGGGGAGAATGTAAACTGAGAAGAGAAGAGGGCTGTGGAATCCTCAGGAAGTACAGTCTTTAGTGTCTGGTTAAAGGAGAAAGGGTCTGAAAGGGAGATTGTGGACTAGTTGCTAGAGAGGCAGGAAGAAGACGAGAAAGATATGTCATGACTATCAGGCCAAAGGAAGGTTTCCAGAAGGAAATAGTCAAATGTGCTGAAGCTGTTGTAAGAGGTCAAGAAAAATGATACAAGAAAATTGGCTTTAGCAAAGGAAAGAAAAGGGATGGGAGTGGGATCGGGGGTGGAGCGGGGTGGAGTAGGGAGAAGGTTCTTACATCAAAGCTTTAGTTTTCTTTTCTTTTCTTTTTTTTTTTTTTGAGATGAAGTCTCGCTCTGTCACCCAGGCTAGGGTGCAGTGGCATGATCTCAACTCACTGCAACCTCTGACTCCCTGGTTCAAGTGATTCTTCTGCCTCAGCCTCCCAAATAGTTGGGATTATAGGTGTGTGCCACCACATCCAGCTAATTTTTGTATTTTTAGTGGAGACAGGGTTTCACCATGGTGGCCAGGCTGGTCTCGAACTCCTGACCTCCAGTGATCTACCCACCTTGGCCTCCCAAAGTGTTGGGATTACAGGCATGAGCCACCACACCCAGCCTCAAAGTGGTAATTTTCAAACTTTAGTTATTCATGTATCACCTCCATGTTTTTTTTTTCCATTTCCAATTGCCATGCTAACTATTTTTCACTATTTTATCTTTACTTTTGTAGGTATTGTAATTTCATGGTTAAAAAATACAAATTTTATTAAAAGGTATAGGCTAAGATTTATTTTACCAGTCATCCCAAACGTCTTCTACCCCTTTCTCCTCATTGATTATAACAGCCATTCTTACTAGTTTCTTGTGTATATTTTTATATTTCTTTTTACAAAATCCCAGAGGACTCTTTTAATAGCTTTTTAGTCCTGTGAAAACCCCACTTTTTCTTTATTCACATTTTACGGAGGCTAACCATACAAGAGAATAACAAAGTAGTAATAGGTTGAAGTTTCTCAGCCCAGACTTTAGAAGGCCTTGAGTCAGTGCATCTGACTGTATGATCAGTTTAATGTTAAACATATGTCCCAAAATAGACTAGCCTGAGCATGAAAGGTAGTCCTAAAGTTCATATTTTATTACTTCGTTTTTCTGTATCTGTTATTTCTAGAGCATAAGCAGTTTGTATGAGGTTGAGCATAACAGAATGTATGTATGCTGAGTGTGACTTTGAAGGACAAAAATTTTGTGATATATTAGTCCCTATAAAGGAACTTCGTAGCTCAATACTCTACCACCTAGACTTGAATTTTATTTAGCTTCCTTCATTCCTAATGTGTACTGCGTCATTTTGGGACTGTGGAAACCTTGGATTCTGATCTAGACCTTGTTTCACCCCTTTTGCTTTTGTTTTGCAAGACTTGGAGGGGAGACAGGAACATCAAGGACTCTGAAAAATGTGTGGTTGAGGTGTTTTGCCTCAGATGTTGGGAGGGGTTAAGGTGCGGGAGAAGATACAGGCTGAGAGAGACTGAGCAGACAACTTGGCAGCAGTCCTGGAAGTGAAAACACTCCTGGAAATAGACTGGTGATTCTCTGAAGTCTACCCCATCTCCAGTTCTCCCACACAGCAGAGGTTGTCTGACTCTGAAACACCAGCTCTGTAAGTACCATAGTGCCTTCACTCTAATGGAGCTATAGCCCTGCCTTTCATAGGCTGAGACTTACTTAGGAAACTGAAATCTAAGGTATCCAGGTTCTTGCCACACAGTTTTGAGAGGCTGACAAGTAAGTGTCTGAGTTGACTGAACATCCTGTGCTGGACCTCTCCGACAGTGGAAGCTTGAGTCAGCCATGCTTTAGCAAGGCGGTGGGGCAGATTTGGGGATTTGTATAAATCAACTTTATGGAACCAGGGATTAAGGTACAGGTTAGGATTTGAATTTGGAATGAACTAATAAAAAGTAGATATGTAAAAGAAAGGTGAAGTGACCATGACCCATCACCCAGGCTGTGCCTCCTTCACCAGTGCCAAATAAGAGTGTGTTTTATGAGTAGGACTGTAAACTGATGTCTGCTGTTTATATAAATTAGATGATGGAATCAGTCTTGGTTAGTTAGATAGCACAGTTGAAAATGTAAGGTCCGAAGACCCCAAACTTTCCCCCATAAGTTACAACTGGATTTAGATGCTGACATCATCTAGATATGGTTTTGCAGCCTTAAGAAGTTGGCACTTTTACTCGACCCAAACCTTACTGAGTCAGGTTGTCAGAGGGGTGGGCAGTATGACCTGATTGGCTATAGGGATTTATATTCCAGTTTAGAAAAGATTTTAATAAAATATGCTTGTGCCATGTGGCGGCAAATTCACATGCACATAACCTGACTATACAGTCTCCAGACAAGGCCTCTGGAATGAATGTAAGTATTCCGTTAATCCCAGTATAACTCACACTATGAATGTACAAATGTTACCGTGGGAGCTAGCACTAGTTTAAGGGGTAGATGACCCAGGAAAGTTGCGAGCCAGCGTATTGTGACTGTGATATGGACTATTGGTGAAGTACATAAATAGAACATTACCTCTGACCCTGTATGTGCGTGTATAAATTGATTACAACAGAATCCCATAGTAACATGGAATTTAAGAAAATCATTTGTGTTATAAGGGGACTCCTAAGTCCAGATAATCAAAAACAAAACACCTGGGATTTTCTGAACTTCTTGCCTTCCTGGGCTTGTACTGGGACTCAATATAATGTCACCCATATGAAGTTCTCTATGGAAATCTATAGGAAGTTTAAAAATATGTGTATGAGCTAACATCTATAAAAATGTTAAGTGAATAGGCAAAAATTTTGTAAGTGATATTCTAATTGCAGTTTGGAATGCTATCACTTATAAAATAATTCTTTAACAATACCATAGGTCTTTACAATATAACTTGTTATCATTCTTTGAATGATGTGCAAAGAGCTATGGTGCTGGACACGGTGGCTCATGCCTATTACCCCAGCACTTCAGGAGGCCAAGGCAGGCAAATTGCTTGAGCCCAGGAGTTTGAGACCAGCCTGGGCAACGTAGGGAGACTCCATCTCTACAAAAAATACAGAAACTAGTCAGATGTGGTGGTGCACACCTGTGGTCTCAGCTACTTGGGAGGTTGAGGTGGGAGGATTGCTTGAGCCCAGGAGGTCATGGCTGTAGTGAGCCATGATTGTGCCACTGCCCTCCAGCTGGAGTGACAGAATGAGACCCTGTGTCGAATGAATGAATGAAAATAAAGAGCCATGGCTTTGTCTGTGTTTGCAACATAATACAGACTAATGTTAGTCTTACCCAAGATACAATAAAACTTTATTAACACACAGCAATATTCCTGAAAATGGCTTGTGAATTAATGGTTTTTAAAATAAAAGTGAGATATTAGGCTAATGAAGATATAATTTGCTGAAAATATCTTAGTGACTTGAACAAACTTGTATGACCCTGACAAGATGTTATATTAGGGCCCCAAATTCTTTTTAAATTAAACCACTCAGGCAGTGTAATTGAGGAGAATTTCTTTAACTTGCATCCTCTGGTAATTGTTTCTGTTCTTATTTTCCTTTGGCAATTGTGTAGATGTTGAAGATGGTGGAGTGACTCCTCTGCACAGCTGGCAGGGTGCTTGCAGTCAGGAGCATGCATTAGGTGGCCCTTGAGGGTGAGTGGAGCAATCTGCCTGAGACTGTTCATTATTGTAAAGTTTTGGAAACCAGTGTCTTCAGATTCACACTCACCCTTGCTTGTATGAAGTCACATGACAGTTCACATTTGAGATGGCATAAGAAGGGCATTAACTTCCCAAATTCCCTATGCATCAGTGTGAAAGAGAACCCAAAATGTCCTGTGCAGGTCTTTCTTGCTCCTTCAAGTGGAAGTAGTTCAGTTCCATAGATTAGGGAATTTTTTTTTTTTTTTTAAATGGAGTCTCACTCTGTCACCCAGGCTGGAGTACAGTGGTGCAGTCTCATCTCACTGCACCCTCAGCCTCCTGAGCCAGCTGGGACTACAGGTGTGTGCCACCACACCTGGCTTATTTTTGTATTTTTAGTAGAGATGGGGTTTTGCCATGTTGGCCAGGCTGGTCTTGAACTCCTGACCTCAGGTGATCTGCCCGCTTCGGCCTCCCAAAGTGCTGGGATTACAGGTGTGAGCCACCGCACCCGGCCAAGGGGGATTTTTTTTTTCTCCTTTCAGTTTAGTTGCCCTAAGTATGATTATAAAACTATACTTTTTCTTTACCCTGCCCCACTTTTTTCTGCTTCTGTGTTTAAAAAAAAAATAGCCATAACAGGCTTTGCTGCCATAGAGCACTTACATATCCATGTTTCTTCTATTATGAAAGGAGGAGTGTTGCTTGGTAGCAGTAGCGGCTGTGGGTGTTAGATGGCAGATGGGGGACTGCAGGGTTGCAGCTGCAGTCCTGCAAATATTGTTAAAATAAACTTCCATTGGAAATTGACTGGTCAAATAGAGTGTTGTGATGAAGCAGAGCTGAAAGTCTAATGTGAAAAAGAGGAAAAGCATTTATCTGAGCCATGTAAACTTTTATGCAGACCAGTATTGATGTGATTTCTTGGCAGGGAATTGGTGGGCTGTAAGTCTGAGAGGACTCAAGGGAATGACTGGAGAAAAGTATCACTAATAGAGTATTTTGATGAAAGAGAAAACAATTCCTTTATTTATTGTAAGAATGTTTCATGTCACAAACTAATCTTGTGTGACCCTGTATATGTGCCTTACTCAATTAAAGGTACATTTGGTGGAGGGAATGGCTCACACCTGTAATACCAGCAATTTAATAGGAGGCTGAGGCAGGAGGATTGCTTGAGTCCAGCAGTTTAAGATCAGCCTGGGCATCATAGTTAGACCCCATCTCTACAAAACATTAAAAAAATTAGCTCGGTGTGGCAGCACATGCCTGTTATCCCAGCTACTTGGGAGTTTGAGACAAGAGAATCACTTGAGCCCAGGCGGTCAAGGCTGCAGTGAGCTGTGATTGTGCCACTGTACTCCAGCCTGGGCAACAGAGCAAGACTTTTTAAAAAAAATTTTTTAAATAAAATAAAGGTGCATCTTACCTTTATCTTCTCATTTGCTGCAGATTCTTACATGTGTATGTGATGAAATTTGGATGTGATAGGTTTGCATATTGGATGCTACTTTGGCCTGCACTTGTACACTATAATCAGTTTTCTTGAAACTGCAAAAGGGCCAAATGAATGTGGATGATTCTCATCAGGAGAGTTGCGGAAATTTGTGGGGATGTGTTTTCTAATGTAGTTGAGTCTGAGACGTATTCATAATGAAATACATTATTTAACATAAATTATAGTCTTATTTTTTCTTTATATTACTCAGGGCATAATACTTGTTTTGAAATTATGTGTGGGGGCAGGTTTTACCATGTTAATTCACTTCAAGTTAGTAAAGAGAGCCTTATAAATTTACTATAAAAATGGGGACTTTTGAGATCCACTTATCTTGGTAATAGTTAACTAGGACTTCTTAAATTGTTTAACTCTGTACATTCAGAAGAATTTCTTGTATCATTTAAACTGTAGTACTGTTATTTGCTGTTATTTAAGTTCTGTAAAGTCACAGAAAACACTGAATCAGTGAATATAGAACCATTGTTGTTTGCAAAATATGGCATTAGGTCCCTGCCAGCCTCTGGTCACATTTTCATCAGTAAATCGTTATATAACCATGTTTCACGTGTGTTTCTTTTTAAAGACACTTTAATGTACATTTTTGATTCATTAACTTTGAACTCATGGCTAGTATGCTGCTATAGCTCATACCTGAATGAAGCTTATTTGATACGAATATTTTCTCTATAAGGCACATCACGAGTATTTTCTCCATAAGGCACATCACAACCTTCTTGCACTTAGGAACACTAGACAGCACTTTGGCACTATGCATAGGAGATATTCTCAACAGCAAAATCACCAACAAAAAGCACAAACTTACAAAAAGTATGGCACTAAGTGGAGTGAAGAAAGGACATTTGCTTACAGAATAAGAGCTGAAAAATGAAGGAAAAGCGCACCTTATTTGACCTCAGCTGGGAACGTGCCCATTGGGCAACTCAAAGTTTTTGTCACTCTGACCTGTCAGCAAATGCCAAAAAAGCCCTACAGATTTGAGGTAACAAATAAGTTTTAGCAAGTGGGCAACTTTTCAAATATTGAAATCCACGAATAATGAGAATTGACTACAAGTAGTTTTGCCAAAAATTGTAAATTATGGAATAACCTGTGTAGTCACTTAAATGCTTGCAGAATCTGGAGAATTAATGAGAACTTTTGATGTGGTATAACATATTAAAATGACTTTACTATAACATCTTTGATTTAAATAATGAAATTAACCATATTTGTATAATGTCTTATAAAATTTTTATAGTACTTCAGGTACATAATTAATTTGCTCTGTAGTTGAAAAAGTATGATTCTGACAGATTAAGTAAGTGACTTACCACTGTTGACCTGCCTAATATGTTGTGGAAATGAAACTGGAGCCCAAGTGTTTTTATTTTTTATTTATTTATTTTTTCTTTCAGACATGATCTCACTCTGTCACTGAGGCTAGAGTGCAGTGGCATGCTCATAGCTCACTGCAGCCTCGACCTCCTGGGCTCAAACAATTTTCCCACATCAGCCTCCTGAGTAGCTGTGACTACAGGTGTGCACCACCACACCTGGTGAATTTTTAAAATTTTGCATAGAGACATAGTCTTGCTGTGATGCCCAGGCTGGTCTTGAACTCCTGGCCCCAAGCAATCCTCCCATGGGCCTCCCAAAGTACTAGGATTACAGGCGTGAGCCACTGCACCTCACCCCAAGGTGCTTTCATTTTTAATTCACTCTTAATTTTTCACCTTTTTCTAGATTAGCTAGTTCAGAATTATTCTAGATATATACATCTTAGTAAGTATGGTGATTTAAAATTACTTTGGACAACTTTAAGTTTACTTTTTTTAAAAAAGGAATTTTCAAGATTGTTAGGTACATGCCTGTTTTCAGGGGCTTTGATGACTTATTCCAAGAAAATGGAATTGTCTGTTGTGACTGGAGTCATCACTGGATTAAGCTGACAATAAACTACTGTTATTCTTCAAGAAACATCCATCTTCTGCACAGACCAAAGTAGTGATTTAATTTGAGTGCATAGCTCGGTTGTACTTTATCTTGGGATGTGAAAAGCCAGAAAGAATGTCACTCCCATAGTGATATCACTCCCACAGAACAATAAGGATAAAGACAGATAATCTACACAATTTCAATTTTTTTAACCTACTAGACAGCTGAGATTGATAACATCTAGGTAGTCTAAAATTCAAGGAAAAAAAATAGGGTTTTCCACGTGGAGAAGAGAAATAAGCACTGGCTCATGTGGTCACTACTTTTTCATCCTACAAAGAGATTCACTAGTTAATAAGCCTAGGCAAGGGCACAGTACTCCAATCAACTTTATAGAAATGTATTGTTATAGTCCAAATTGTGTCCCTACCCCCAAGTTCATGTGTTAAAGTCCCAAACCCCAGCACCTCAGAATGTGACTGAATTTGGACACGGTGAAGTTAAAATGAGGCCTTTTGGATTGGCTGTCATACAGTCTGACTGGTGTCCTTATAAGAATAGGAAATTTGGACATACTAGCGGTATTTGCACAGAGGAAACACTGTGTGGATACAAAAGGTGACTAGACCGCAAGCCTAGGAGAGAGGCCTCAGAAGAAACCTACCCTGCCAACACCTTGATCTTGCATTCTTGCACTTCCAGCCTGCCTAACTGTGAGAAGATAAGTTTCTGTTTAAGTCATCCAGACTGTGGTATTTTGTTATGGCAGCCCTAGTAAACTAATATTTTAGCACTCTTAAAGAATTAAGTATGTAGAGCCAAACATGTAAGATAACCCAAAGGAAAAATGGGAGTAGAAGAGAATGGAGATAATGTAGGAAGGAGAAGTAAACTTTAAAAATATTATAATTAATAGAAGAGAAGATACTATATGTAGAAGGAATAAAGTTTTCTAATAAAGTGATATTCAGAGGACAAAAGGACATTAAAAGGAGAGTGGACATTTTAAGATGTCTTAAATTTTTGAAGATAAAGTTAGAATTTCCCAATGAAGTAGAAATAGTAGATATGGAAAATAGGAGAGAAAAATTAGACAGTAGAAGATAATCAATCCAGGAGGTCCAACATCCAACTAATACACAGAAACTTAGAGAACAGAGGAAAAGGAAGTGAAATTATCAAGCAAGTAATACTGAGATTGTCCTAGAGCTAGACATAAGTGAATATTGAGATAGAAAGCCTTATTAAATGTGCAATAAAGAAGAAAGGAATTTTCACCAAGACATGTCATTTAGAAATTCTCATGCACCAGAGATAAGGAGAACTTGAAAACTTTCAGGGGAAACAACAGGCCACGTTAATGGTTGGGAAATCTGGATGGTATCGGATTTCTCCGTTATAACAAAGAAAGGTGAAAACAGAGCAATGTCTTAAAAATTCTGAGGAAAAGTAATTTTCATCTTAGAATTCTATACCAAAATTATCAATCATATGCATGAGTAGATTAAAGATATTTTTATACATACAGTGTCTTAAAGATATGTTTTGTCTGCTGTTTCTCAGAAAGCTACTGGAGTTGTGTACCATGAAATTCAGGGAATTAATAAATGAAGAAGGAAAATGTGGAATCCAGGAAATGGGATCCAGCAGAGAGATGTGAAGGGAATTCCCACAATGACTGTGAAGTTTAGGCTAATAGTTGGCTCAGTGCCTAGAGAGTTTATAGTCCAGATTAAAACAGTCAGAAGACTCCAGGACAGTGTCTAAGGAAAACAAACAAGCATGAAGCTAATATATTATCTGAGGCGATACACTGGCGGGAAGGAAGTTTTATAGTCCTTTTGGAATGCCTAGGGCTGAATTAGTGAATGTACACCAAAAAGTTATTCAAAAAACAAAGACAGTTTATAACTTTATAGTTAACAAAAATTTGTGTGAGAAAGAAGAGATACTTGTATACATGAAGTAGCTCAGGTATAAACAACTTTTATGATAATAATAACACAGTCATCCCTCGGTGTCTGTGGGGGATAGGTTCCAGATTCCCCACGGATACCAAAATCCATGGATGCTCAACTCATGTATGGCAAAGTATTTTTTTTTTCTTTTCTAAGTGCTGAGGTTTGAGAGAATTTCTCCAAGAAGCTCATAAATACAGCAGTGCCCAATCAGGTGGTCTACAGCTTCAGTAACACACCTGTGTATACCCAGGTAACTACTGGTCAGCTACAAATGGAAGTTCAGTAAAAGCAATTCCACAAAGGACCAGATTTCTATCTAGGCCTCAGATCTGGCTATCTGGCTAGATCCTGGTTAAAACTGGATATGTGGAAAATTACAGTCAAACTATGAAACAGCCCCACCCTTATCTCCCTTCGCTGACTCTCTTTTCGGACTCAGCTCGCCTGCATCCAGGTGAAATAAACGTCCTTGTTGCTAAAGGAACAAAAATAAACAACGAAAAAAAAACTGGATATGTGGCCTAGCCCTCCAGCAAACTCCTAAAATATTGCAAACCTCCGTGCCTATTAAGAAGTAACGACTGTTAGCAAGAATTGGGAGACAAGAAGTGACATTCGGCCAGGCGTGGTGGCTCACGCCTGTAATCCCAGCACTTTGGGAGGCCGAGGTGGGCAGATCATTTGAGATCAGGAGTTTGAGACCAGCCTGGCCAACATGGTGAAAGCCCATCTCTACTAAAAATACAAAAATTAGCTGGGCGTGGTGGCACACACCTGTAGTCCCAGCTACTTGGGAGGCTGAGGCAGGAGAATTGCTTGAACCTGGGAGGTGGAGATTACGGTGAGCCGGGGATCGCACCATTACACTCCAGCCTGGGTGACAGAGCAAGACTCTTGTCTCAAGGAAAAAAAAAAAAAGCAAGACAAACAAACAAAACACAAAAAGCAAAAGTGACATTCATCTTAACTTCCAAATAGCCTGGGTTAGTTTTATGCCTCTTTTACTGATGAAGAAACTGAGGGTCAGAGAGCCTTAAGTTTATAGGTAGAAAATGTCAGAGCCAGCCCCAAACTCAGGTCTCTGGCTTCCCTTCCCTAGTCATGTCTACCACCCTTCAAAAATTGAGCTTATGCTCTCAGCATCCCTGTGGATAGTGGGCTGTAGGACCAAGGAAGGCTAGAAGAAGATGTTGGTCTACACACTTGAGGGGAGATGGTGAAGAGGGGACCCAGGCCCAGCAGTCAGGTACTTGCTTTTGTAACCACCCAATGAGTTCACCTTGCCCACTGCTTAGACAGAGCAGATTTCTCAAGACAAGGGAATTACAATAGAGAAAGAGTAATTCATGCAGAGCCGGCTGTGCAGTAGACTGGAGTTTATTACTACCCAAATCAGTCTCCTAAAATGGCATAATATTTGCATATAACCCACACACGTCCTCCTGTCTACTTTAAACCATCTCTAGATTACTTATAATACCTAATGTGATGTAAATGCTGTGTAAATAGTTGTTATAGTATATTGTTTAAGGAATAATGACAGGAAAAAAAGCCTGTACATGCTCAGTACAAATGCAGCCATCTGCAGAACTCATGGATATGAAGGGCTGTCTACCTAATGATTTTCCCAACATGTGAGGAGGATAGTGTGTGTATGACTGCCTTAAAGGAGGGATGGAGGACAAGAATCAGAAATGTGGAGGGGGAGGGCAGAGGATTACACTTTGTTATATAACAAACCTAAGTGTTTGGCTTTTAAACTTCTATAATTATATTCTTTTGGAAAAATATTAATACTAGTAAAGGAAGTAGGGCTACACTTTAGATAGACTACATTCAGAAGGGAGGGCAGTTAAAATGGAAGGAGAGGGAAGGAGGAGTATAGGTTGGGTTTGAAGTACTTTAGGGAGAGAGAGAAGAAAGGAAAATTCAGGACACTGTTGAGACACTCCACGGGTACCCCAGTGGAGGTTATGTATATACATATTAATACATATTAATATGCCCCAACCATTGTATTTGTTTGCAGTTACTTGCTCCCCAGTCAGCTTGTGTTCTTTTCAGTGTTGACACTTGAAGTTAGATTAGTAGCAGTCAGGGTTCTCCACCTATATGCTGTGTTTTTCTTGTTAGGTGCCTGCCATTTCTTGAAAGCCCTTTATGTTTCTAAGGACTTGTTTTTCTTTTTCATGAGAATGTTCTTGTCAGAGACCAAGCGAAGAGACAGCCAAGGGGGAAGAGAGTAAAGTGAACCATTACATCTTACTGTATGTGTTGGGGTCCTTTAGCTTCATGTTGTCAATGTAGGAAATACTACTATATGCTGTTCATGTTGTTAGCACACAGTAAACTGATCTCTTCTTACTCTTTGAGCCTACAACCATAAAATTCCCTTCTATTTCTTATTGTCTTCAAGCATTTTTTAAAAATATACATGATTCCCTTTGTGGGTGCAACTATTATGTTATTGCAAGAAAGACATTTCCTAGCCCTACTTACAGAAAATCTGTGCATATCACAGGTTTCCAGGCTATTGGCTTACTTGGTTTTCTTTGTTAATCTTGATGTAACATTCCAGTGGCACCTGATTTTGTCTAGAAATCATTCCCAAGTGGGTAAACATCATATATGTAACCTCACCCTTGTAAGCCTGCTTTCTTTCCCTGTATGTCATGGAAAAATTTCTGTGTTAATTGGAGGTGGTTTCTGGCCTAATTATGTTTGAAAAAAAATTGTCGAATGGAGATACATCTTAAGAAAGAGATGTTGAAATAATTGCTTGAGTAAACATAGATCACCATGACCTTGTAATAGTTTCCCTTGAAATTATTTAGTAATTATTTAGGCAATTACTGAAAACCAGTGATCAAGGAAGGAAAATAAACAGCTTTTTTTGTTTGTTTTCTATTTCATAGGACTATACAGAGCACCCCACTTAAATGACTAACACTAAAATTTAAATTTCAATTATTTAAATCTCTGGTATATATATATATACACACATATATATATATACACACACACATATGTGTGTGTATATATATATATATATATATATATATACACACACATATAAGGTGTTTTTGCTTATGAAGTAAGACTTTTGTCAGAATTCATGTACTTGTAAAATTCTAAGTTCAGGATCATAAGAAGTGAGACTTTTTGTGATTATTTGGAGCATTTTGTCAGATTATGCTTTCAATTTCCCCATTTTAGAGTCATTATCTAATTCTACTTTATAGGTATTTAGTAACTTTGTTCTTTCAAGAGTATTATGAAGTCATTATATGTATTCTATCATATGGAAAGAGAATATTAGTGAGCAATGGCTTCTACTTTGAGACTTTGAACACCAAGAGAGGCAGGCCTCAGATGATCAAGGTAATGTTAATTGGCTAAAAAAATTGAGGAATATTTTTTGTGAGAATATCAAGGGGAAAAAGAGGAGACAGGGACATTTATTTATGATTCATGTCAAACTGGAAGGTAGTTTTCAATTGTGACTATACACTAAAGATTGTCACTTGATTCACATGTATTCAGGGCTCATAAAACTAAGTCATCATACTTAGAAATGGTTTCATGCTATCACGGTGTCTGTCAGAATTAGCAGGCAATATCTCATTATAGGAAATTTTAAGTATATTAGTGATTTTTTAAAAAATGTAAAATTTTGAGATTTTAGGATTTGGAGAATAACTACCTGAGACCATCCTCTTTGTTGTGAATTAGCAATGGGACAGAAGTATTTGTAATATAGTGAGAGAAACTAGGAAACAAGCTCACTAGGGTGATATTGAGGCCATGTAATACAGAATAATCTATTTCGGGAGTTCCTTGCAAAGGTATAATAGTACCAGATCTTTGGGAATGTTTTAGTTTTTAAATTTTACTTTTCCTAGATACAATATCTAGTTGAAATTTTTTTTATGTGGCAGTTCTAGGAGTACTGTGGATGCGTGGGAAAATAGGAATGTGAAAAGCTTAGCTCAACTTACCTTCCACTTTTATTTCTTTTAAATGTCACAAAATAGAGTTTACAAAAATGTTAGCTATCTGGGGTCATTTTGAATAGCTGATTATCTAGTAGTTTTAAAATTAAAAGAAAATGTTTTATTATAAAAGAAAGAATATGCTTAGTAAAATTTAAATCTGTATTATTTAATGTTACATTATGAAATACATTAAGATAATTATTTTAATATAAAAGCATGTTTGTTTTAGAAAATACAGAAATAAACTTTTTTTGTAGCTCCACTACCCAGTGTTAATTATTACACTATTACGATTTGAAATTGGATTTCCAGGCTATTTCCCTATGAAGACATATGCTTTTATTTTCTAAAAGATCGTATTTTATCTACCTTTTTGTAGTCTTTTGCCTACTTTATATCATATTTAAAAGAGCAGCCCATTTTATTAAATATTGTTCTGTGGTATAATTTTAATGGCTGCTTACTGTTATATTACATAAGTGAACCATAATGTCATGTTTAATTTAAATGAACTAATTCTATTTTATTAACTAGGTTTATTATAAAAGAAATATGTATATTCATGTTAAATCCATAATATATTAACCAAACTTCTCTTTTGTTACTTACTTCTTTTTAAAGGGAAACTGTTCTTTTTATTTTCTTATTTATTATAAACTCATATTTGTATAATACACATAGCTTTTGCCTTACTAAATATATAATATTATATAATAATATATAATATAATATATATTATAAAAAATTAATTATATTATATTATATATTATATATAATAATATAAGTTATATTACTATATAATATAACTTATATATAATATAATGTAATATTATTATTTGTGAGAATATCAAGGGGAAAAAGAGGAGACAGGGACATTTATTTATGATTCATCTCAAACTGGAAGGTAGTTTTCAATTGTGACTATACACTAAAGATTGTCACTTGATTCACATGTATTCAGGGCTCATAAAACTAAGTCATCATACTTAGAAATGGTTTCATGCTATCACGGTGTCTGTCAGAATTAGCAGGCAATATCTCATTATAGGAAATTTTAAGTATATTAGTGATTTTTTAAAAAATGTAAAATTTTAAAATTTTATAATATATAATATATTATAAATAATATATATTATATATTATATATTACATATTATATTATATATTACATATATTATATATTATATATTACATATTATATTATATATTACATATATTATATATTATAATATATAATATAATATATTATTATATGAAATATATATATTTAATATAATATATATTTATATATTATATTTATAATAATTATATATAACAATTATATATAATAATATGTTATATTATATAATGTAATATTATATAATATACCATATATAGCATATATATTATATATTATAATATATTATATATAATATAATAATAATATTATTATTATCATTTTGAGACAGAGTCTCACTCTCTTGCCCAGGCTGGAGTGCACTGGTGCAATCTTGGCTCACTGTGAGCTCCGCTTCCTGAGTTCAAGCGATTCTACTGCCTTAGCCTCCTGAGTTTCTGGGATTATAGGCATCCGCCACCACACCCAGCTAATTTTTGTATTTTTTGTAGAGACAGGGTTTCACCATGTTGGCCAGGCTGGTCTCAAACTCCTGACCGCAGGTGATCCACCTGCCTCGGTCTCTCAAAGTGGTGAGATTACAGGCATGAGCCACTCCACCTGGCCTACTTTTATATTTCAGGGTTTATATTATGAATTTATATTGTTTTAATTATAGCTATATGTAAAGCTACCGGAATATATAGAACATAGCATAAGAGTAACTTTGGATTTGACTCTGGTATAGTTGTTTTAGAACTTACTTTCTTGAAAGACTTCTTGCCAAGGGCTTGCTTTTTAATGATTTTGCCTGTCTCTTTTATAACTTAATAAAACATTTGCAGCTACCTTTCTCTAAAATTAATTGATGCTTATCCCAATTGTTTTATTTTTTACCTAATTTCTACACAATCAGTATCTTTTGATTTTGCACTGTTATTCAATGCAATACCTGAAAGAAATGTTTTTTTTTTTTGTCAAGGCTCACACACCAGAAGAACTAATGATAAATATTCTTTGTAATCTTCTAGAAATTTTAGATGCATATATAAATACATATATATATAAATAAATACTGTTTTTTGCTTTTTTGGTAGAGACAGTCTTGCTGTGTTGCCTAGGTTGGTCTTTAACTCCTGGGCCCAAGCAATCCTCCCACCTCAGCCTCCCAAAGTGCTGAGATTATAGTCATAAGCCATGGAACCCAGCCCATAACTTCTTTAAACAAAAAATATTATACAAGCATGTTCACACTCACACACGCTATTAGGCAACATGAATTTTCATTTTAAGATATGTTGTAAGAATGATGAATGAGGTTAGAAGCACAGTATCTTCAGCTATGCTGCTTGGAATTGAACCCCAATTCCCACATTTACTATGTGTGACATCTTGGGAAAGTTATTTCACATCTTAATGTGTCTCAGTTTCCTCATGCTTAGCGTGGTGAACAATACAAATGTCTGTCTCATAGAGTTGATGTGAGCTTTCAGTAAACTTGTGTATGAAAAGTACTTAGTTATTGGCAAAATAGAGTCATTGTATTTAGCCGTTACCTTTTTATGTAAGAGAATATAAATTTATTCTAATATTTTTAGACTATCCCATCTTAATATTACTATAATTTATTGATCCCCCATTACAAGCCATCGTGTTATTTCCCTATTTTATATTATTGAAACGATGCTGCAAAGACTGTCTTTATTATTAGGATTTCGTACTTGTGAAGTAAATACATAGGATGAAGTCCTAGAAGTATAATTCCTGTGTCAAAGACTACATTGTTTTTTTTTTGTTTTTTTTTTTTGTTTTTTTTTTGTTTTGAGACGGAGTTTCTCTCTTGTTGCCCAGGCTGGAGTGCAATGGCGTGATCTTGGCTCACCCCAACCTCTTCCTCCCAGGTTCAAGTGATTCTCCTGCCTCAGCCTCCCGAGTAGGTGGGATTACAGACATGCGCCACCATGCCCGGCTAATTTTGTATTTTTAGTAGAGATGGGGTTTCTCCATGTTGGTCAGGCTGGTCTCAAACTTCCAACCTCAGGTGATCCACCCGTCTCGGCCTCCCAAAGTGCTGGGATTACAGGCGTGATCCATCGTGCCCGGTCCAAAGACTACATATTTGAAGTTTCCATGGGTGTTGCTAAATTGTCCTTCAAGTTTGTGAGATTGCTTTTCTCCTCCTACTCTCTCCAATACTAAGTATCACTTAATTTTTAAGTTTTGCTAATATGATAGGTGATGAATGCTAATTTTTATTTTAAGATATATTGTAAGTGGAGTTGAATATTTATTTATATTTTTGAGACATTTGTATTTTTTTCTCATGAACTACATGTCCATGTAATTGGTTCATTTTTCTATTGGTTTATCAATGTTTTTCATATTGCTTTTGAAAGAACACTTTGTTGTAAAATAACCATTAGCTAGTTCATTTGTGCCATGAATAATTTTCTCTGTTTATTATTGACTTCTCTTCCTTTATAGTTATATAGATTGTTCCAATTTTTATGTTTTCAGATTCTTATATTTGTTATTTTGTTATTGCTTCTGAGTATTACGTCATTCTTCAAAATATCTTTGCCAACACAGGATCACATTTAAAAAGATTCACTAATCTGTTCCTAGATCCTCTTGTAATTTTATTTTTACCTTTAAATCTTAGATCTACTAAAAATGTAGGGGAGGAAAAAAAAGTCATCTTCTGCCCTCTTAAGTTCAGAATCTACAACCCAGGAATCAAACTAAAGACATTACCAGGAAGAAAAACATTCACTTAATACGTCTGCATGGGAGTTCATGACGAAATGTGACTCAGGGAGGTGGTTAGAATTTGGGGCTTATATACCAACTTAACAAAAGGTGATAAAGTATGGAGAGGTAGGCTGGGCATGGTGGCTCATGCCTGTAAAGTAATCCCAGCACTTTGGGAGGCTGAGGCAGGCGGATCACAATGTCAGGGGATCAAGACCATCCTGGCTAACACGGTGAAACCCCGTCTCTACTAAAAATACAAAAAAAATTAGCCCAGTGTGGTGGCGGGTGCCTGTAGTCCCAGCTACTCAGGAGGCTGAGGCAGGAGAGTGGTGTGAACCTGGGAGTCAGAGGTTGCAGTGAGCCGAGATCGTGCCACTGCACTCCAGCCTGGGTGACAGAGTGAGACTCCATCTCAAAAAAAATGTATGGAGAGGTAGCTAGACAAAGGAAAGGGGTTTGGGGCTTCTGTGGGGCAGAGCAATGGGTAACTTGTGGGAAAGTAACTAGAAAATGTATAGTAATTAAGAGTTGTTTACTAAGATTTGTTTTGCAGATTAGGGGTCATCATTCTGATATGGAAGAGGAGAACACCTTCACAAATGGAAAAATATGTCATCTTTACAAAAGGAAATTTATGTCCTGGTTTTGTGTTTATTTTTCATACAGATCGGGTCTCACTCTGTTGCCCAGTCTAGTCTCAAACTCCTGGGCTGATGTGATCCTCCCACCTTGGCCTCCGAAAGTGCTGGGATTAGAGGTGTGAGCCACCACACTCAGCCTATGTCCTAGTTTTAGACAGAATGTTGCAGGTCACAGAACAATTGCCTTTAGTTAAACACAGTTCTTAGTCTAAAGTGGCATATTTTGCAATGGCCTACTCTGATTCCCTTCACAGACTCACAGGGTGAAAGTAATTATGTGAGGATCTAGCTTTATTTTTCTTCATAAGGTTAGCATAATTTCCTAATACCATTTATTGTATAATCCACCTTCTCTTCATTATTTTGACATATTTTATATCTCATAAACCAAAGTTTTATATATTTGAATTTGGATCTTTCTGGACTCTCTGTTTCATCAATCTGTCTACTCCTACACTAGTAATAACAATTATTGTATGTTTACAAAACTTTAAATTTTCTCTTATATCTAGCTGCTCTCCCCCAATACTATTTTTATTAAAAAATTTTTAGTTTGTTAGTGTGTACTTTTTCCAGGCAAACTTAAACTTTTTTGTCATATTTCAAAATAAAAATAGTATTTGTTCATTATTTTGTGAGAATCCATTGGAGTTTCTGAGTTCAGTAGGACTTAATACCTTAAATAGAACTTAATTCCTGAGGTAATCAGAAATGAGATATTTTCTTTCATTTTATTTTCTCTCATTATTGTATATATATGAAAATGGCTTTAGGTTATGTTTACTAGTTTTATAACCTGACTTCTTAGTTACACTGCTAATCTTTTCCAGTTTATTTTTTAGTTATATCCTTTACAAATTATAGTTTTATCTCTTTCTTTCCAACGTTTATGCCTTCATTCCAATGTTTATACCTTTTATTTTTTTTCTTGTCTGATTTCACAGAATGATTCCTTTCAAATAATGCCATTTTACTTTTAACCTTTTAGAATGACTTTATTCAAAATAAGCCATTTGTGTAAATATAGAGTTGGCTTTTGATTTTTAATTTAGTCTGAAATTTTCTTTCCCTCAAATATCTGACTTCAGTAAGCAATGATTGTTATGAGATAAATGTTTGCTCTTAATTATATCAACTTCTTTTTATTTTTTTGTTTCTAATAATCACTTTGTTTTCTGGTTTTTGCTTTGTGGTCTGTGTCTTTGTTACTTTCACTTAAGTAGTGATCTTCAAACAGTTAATTTATATAATCTGTGATTTTTAAAAATCAGTAGACTTTTACCAACATGTTAGTGACTATGAGGATCTTAGTTTACTTCCATTTTTTTAATCCCTTGACTTCCCCCTCATCTTTTTGACTTTTATTATTTTACTGAGTTAAAAGATAATTTTTAAGAAAAAGGAAAATTGTATCTCTTATACAGATTTAAGAGTGAATGCACATTAAAGGATTTCTTTCCATAGTATGAGGGAACTGTAGAGGAGGAAAAAATAATTTTTCCTATATCCTCTGCATTGTTAGCTGCCCCCCCAATAACAAAGACAGATTAACAAGAAAAAACAAACAAACAGAAGTTTATTAATATGTACACCTCTTGTATACAAGGGAGGTATGTAAGAAATAATGGTAAATCTCAAAGAGATAGCTAGGATTCAGATTTAAATAACATCTTCAGCTAAAAACGAAGAAAGGTTGTGTGTGAGGCCAGTTGTGGGGAGGTGACCAGGAAAAGCACGGTGAAGAGTAAGGTTTGTTATGCAGATTTGAGTCAGTGCCTTCTCCATTGATAGGAGTCTCTTATGATTTAGTAATTCTTCATTTCCTGCCACAGAGGGAGATGCTCTTACAAATGGAGCTTTTCTTCATAGATCTAAGTTTCCCTTACAAAACAGTATCTTCTTCTACTCTGTTTTTTTTTTTAATATACTTTAAGTTTTAGGGTACATGTGCACAACGTGCAGGTTAGTTACATATGTATACATGTGCCATGCTGGTGTGCTGCACCCATTAACTCGTCATTTAGCATTAGGTATATCTCCTAAAGCTATCCCTCCCCCCTCCCCCCACCCCACAACAGTCCCCAGAGTATGATGTTCCCCTTCCTGTGACCATGTGTTCTCACTGTTCAGTTCCCACCTATGAGTGAGAATATGTGGTGTTTGGTTTTTTGTTCTTGTGATAGTTTACTGAGAATGATGATTTCCAGTTTCATCCATGTCCCTACAAAGGACATGAACTCATCATTTTTTATGGCTGCATAGTATTCCATGGTGTATATGTGCCACATTTTCTTAATCCAGTCTATCATTGTTGGACATTTGGATTGGTTCCAAGTCTTTGCTATTGTGAATAGTGCCGCAATAAACATACGTGTGCATGTGTCTTTATAGCAGCATGATTTATAGTCCTTTGGGTATATACCCAGTAATGGGATGGCTGGGTCAAATGGTATTTCTAGTTCTAGATCCCTGAGGAATCGCCACACTGACTTCCACAAGGGCTGAACTAGTTTACAGTCCCACCAACATTGTAAAAGTGTTGCTATTTCTCCACATCCTCTCCAGCAACTGTTGTTTCCTGACTTTTTAATGATTGCCATTCTAACTGGTGTGAGATGGTATCTCACTGTGGTTTTGATTTGCATTTCTCTGATGGCCAGTGATGGTGAGCATTTTTTCATGTGTTTTTTGGCTGCATAAATGTCTTCTTTTGAGAAGTGTCTGTTCATGTCCTTCACCCACTTTTTGATGGGGTTGTTTGTTTTTTTCTTGTAAATTTGTTTGAGTTTATTGTAGATTCTGGATATTAGCCCTTTGTCAGATGAGTAGGTTTGCGAAAATTTTCTCCCATTTTGTAGGTTGCCTGTTCACTCTGATGGTAGTTTCTTTTGCTGTGCAGAAGCTCTTTAGTTTAATTAGATCCCATTTGTCAATTTTGGCTTTTGTTGCCATTGCTTTTGGTGTTTTAGACATGAAGTGCTTGCCCATGCCTATGTCCTGAATGGTAATGCCTAGGTTTTCTTCTAGGGTATTTATGGTTTTAGGTCTAACATTTAAGTCTTTAATCTGTCTTGAATTAATTTTTGTATAAGGTGTAAGGAAGGGATCCAGTTTCAGCTTTCTACATATGGCTAGCCAGTTTTCCTAGCACCATTTATTAAATAGGGAATCCTTTCCCCATTTCTTGTTTTTCTCAGGTTTGTCAAAGATCAGATAGTTGTAGATATGTGGCATTATTTCTGAGGGCTCTGTTCTGTTCCATTGATCTATATCTCTGTTTTGGTACCAGTACCATGCTGTTTTGGTTACTGTAGCCTGGTAGAAGTTGACTCTCTGAATAGACCAATAACAGGCTCTGAAATTGTGGCAATAATCAATAGCTTACCAACCAAAAAGAGTCCAGGACCAGATGGATTCACAGCCGAATTCTACCAGATGTACAAGGAGGAACTGGTACCATTCCTTCTGAAACTATTCCAATCAATAGAAAAAGAGGGAATCCTCCCTAACTCATTTTATGAGGCCAGCATCATCCTGATACCAAAGCCGGGCAGAGACACAACCAAAAAAGAGAATTTTAGACCAATATCCTTGATGAACATTGATGCAAAAATCCTCAATAAAATACTGGCAAACCGAATCCAGCAGCACATCAAAAAGCTTATCCACCATGATCAAGTGGGCTTCATCCCTGGGATGCAAGGCTGGTTCAATATACGCAAATCAATAAATGTAATCCAGCATATAAACAGAACCAAAGACAAAAACCGCATGATTATCTCAATAGATGCAGAAAAGGCCTTTGACAAAATTCAACAACGCTTCATGCTAAAAACTCAATAAATTAGGTATTGATGGGACGTATCTCAAAATAATAAGAGCTATCTATGACAAACCCACAGCCAATATCATACTGAATGGGCAAAAACTGGAAGCATTTCCTTTGAAAACTGGCACAAGACAGGGATGCCCTCTCTCACCACTCCTATTCAACATAGTGTTGGAAGTTCTGGCCAGGGCAATTAGGCAGGAGAAGGAAATAAAGGGCATTCAATTAGGAAACGAGGAAGTCAAATTGTCCCTGTTTGCAGATGACATGATTGTATAGCTAGAAAACCCCCATTGTCTTAGCCCAAAATCTCCTTAAGCTGATAAGCAACTTCAGCAAAGTCTCAGGATACAAAATCAATGTACAAAAATCACAAGCATTCTTATACACCAATAACAGACAAACAGAGAGCCAAATCATGAGTGAACTCCCATTCACAATTGCTTCAAAGAGAATAAAATACCTAGGAATCCAACTTACAAGGGACATGAAGGACCTCTTCAAGGAGAACTACAAACCACTGCTCAGTGAAATAAAAGAGGATACAAAGAAATGGAAGAACATTCCATGCTCATGGGTAGGAAGAATCAATATCATGAAAATGGCCATACTGCCCAAGGTAATTTATAGCTTCAATGCCATCCCCATCAAGCTACCAATGACTTTCTTCACAGAATTGGAAAAAACTACTTTAAAGTTCATATGGAACCAAAAAAGAGCCCGCATCGCCAAGTCAATCCTAAGCCAAAAGAACAAAGCTGGAGGCATCACGCTACCTGACTTCAAACTATACTTCTACTCTGTTTTTAGAGCTTCTCATGTGTCCGCTGTTTCTCAAAATAATCAATATGCAAAAGAGGCATGTTTTAGGGTGGCATTCTGGTCTCCTACAGTCATATTTTTGGGTGGCATATTCTGGTTTCCTACAGAACCAAGTAGATGTTATAACAGGTTCAGAGAAAGTCAAAACAGCAGAGATTTATATGAGATAAAGAAATGTCCAGATGACTTGCAAATGGAACAAAACTATTTTTCCATATGGGGTAAGATGTCAATTAAAACATTATCAGGCAGGTCAATTTACATATCTGCTTGTTAACTATTGTTTACAAAGAGTTGAGAAAAAGCTCAAAGACAAAGAATAAGACTAGAATCAATTAATTCAGAAGGGTATGTAGCTTCATCTATTCCTAACAAAGCTTAAAATCAAGACCTGAATGGATCAAACTTTCTACGTAATTTAACCACATCCCAGAAAAAAAAGCTTAAGGGTATTTGTAGAAACACAAAAATAGCCAGCAGTAACAGGGTAAAATTCACAATATTTGACATTCATTCAGAAATTTCCAGGCATGCAAAGAGGCAGGGACTTTAAAAAGAGCATAACAAGGAGAAAAATCAATCAAAATTGACCCTGAAATGACATAAATGGAAGAATTAGTATACAAGAATATTAAAATAGTTATTTTAACTGTGTTCCATATGTTTTGAGGTGCTAGAGAAAAACGTATTAGGAAGAGATATGGAAACTATGAAAAAGGTCCAAATCAAACTTCTAGAGATAAGCACTATAATGAAAAATGAGATGAAAAATGTACTGGATGGAATTAACTGTGCATTAGACAGTGAACAAATGAAGGTAAGTGAAATTTAAGATACAGCTATAGAAACTTTCCAAAATTAAACAGAGACAATAAAAATGACTGGGGAAGAACTCCCCGAAAGGTGCATTAGTAAACCATGAGGTAACTTAAGTGGCCAAATATGTAGTGACATCAGCGGGAATGGTGGGATAAGGCACTCTGGAAATGCTCCTCTTCATAAAAGCAATACTGGCAAAATGGTCAGTCACCTTTTTTCAGAATTTTGGAAATTAACCAAAGTCTTGCTACAATTATGAAGCATTTAAGGAAAATGACCATAAGCTCTTTAAGAACAGCAAATTTAGTGGGAGTTTAATTTGCTCTATTACCTTTACCTTCTCCCCTGCCCCCAACAAACTTCCCAGTGCCATGATAGCCTTGAAACCAACAGCCTGAAATCACGGTGAAAACCACCACCTTGGCAGCCACTTCAAGGGGCTTATAGTATTGGATTGCCTTAGAAATCCCATTTTCATTGAATTGTCATTGTTTGACCTGTGTGGTGATTGTCTGGATAACCCCACTCACAAAGATTATTTTTATTTGACCTGACTCAGTGCTAACACGTTGTTTTTTGGGGGCGAAGTGTGAAAGAGGGGTGTTTGTCATAAATACTTGCTTTACGTTTCTGCTGTCTTACTAGTAGATAGCAGTTAAAACAAAAAATAGGGCTAACCAAAAAACTTAATAGGAGAAGCTGGGGAATTAGATGTTCATATGAGGTTTGAAGGAAGTTCTGACGCATTCTTGGGAATTCAGAAGACTTACATGCATGTGTAGAGCTGTGAGCATGCTCGGAAAATACCTAAGAAGGCCCTCACCTTAGGCTGACCTTGAGGCTCT
Organism: Pan troglodytes; assembly: GCF_028858775.2. NCBI lineage: Eukaryota > Metazoa > Chordata > Mammalia > Primates > Hominidae > Pan > Pan troglodytes. Next base: position 104,465,550 of record NC_072404.2, read on the forward strand.
GTGTAAGCCAGAAGTGGAGGCTAAGGCAGAGTTGTCTGCTGCCTGGTGCACATTTAAAGTGTAGAGGGTAGAGACCTGGTGTGATGGGTGATTCCTGTAATCCCAGCACTTTGGGAAGCCAAGTCAGGAGAACTGCTAGAGGCTTGGAGTGGGAGACCAGCCTGGGCAACATAGCGAGACACTGTCTCTACAAAAAAATTTAAAATGAGCATGGCATGGGGGCGTGTGCCTGTAATTCCAGCTACCTGGGAGGCTGAGGTGGGAGGATGGCTTGAGCCCTGGATTTTGAGGCTACAGTGAGCTATGATCATGCCACTGCACCCCAGCCTGGGTGATCCTGTCTCTTAAAAAAGAAAAAAAGTGTAGGGTGGAAGGGATTTCTTTTTTTCTTTTTTTTTTTTTTTTTTTGAGACGGAGTCTTGCTCTGTTGCCCAGGCGAACTCGGCTCACTGCAGGCTCCACCTCCTGGGTTCACGCCATTCTCCTGCCTCAGCCTCCCAAGTAGCTGGGACTACAGGCGCCCACCACCACGCCCGGCTAATTTTTTGTATTTTTAATAGAGACGGGGTTTCACCGTGTTAGCCAGGATGGTCTCGATCTCCTGACCTCATGATCCGCCCACCTCGGCCTCCCAAAGTGCTGGGATTACAGGCGTGAGCCACTGCGCCCAGCCGGGATTTCTTTTCTCACCCATTGCAAGGTTCATGGCTGTGGTCCCATAACAAAAGACATATTAACAAGAGAAAAGCATATATATTTTATATATATTTTATGTGATATAGGAGCCTTCAGGAATGAAGACCCAGAGAAGCAGGTAAATCTGTGTATTTTTATGGACAGTCATGCAGAACTGTGATTGGAGGACAAAAGGGTATGATCTAATGATAATAAACTAGGGGAACTTGGCAATGTCTGTTTTTTCAGATTCTTCTTCTTGTTCCTGTGTGACATTCCTTGCCCCCGGTATAGGGCAAGACACCTGTCACATTACGTTCTTCAAGGGAGAAGGGAGGGAGAAGGTTACACAGTAACCTAGGTCTTATGGCCTGTTTCAGGGAGGAATGTGAGGAGGGGAAGGTGCAAGTGGCCTCTTGCTTCTGCTGTTTCCTCAACTTCCAAGGTGCCATATTTTGGGGTAGCATGTCTTGAACTTTGTCAAAAGTGTACCTTAACACTTCAGAGCTCTGCTGCAAAGACTAGGAAACATAGTGGTTCCAGGTGGTTCCAGGTCGTTCCAGCTTAGCTAACTGCTAAGCTAATCAAGCAGAGATTTCAGAGGCTCCATACCACAGGGAATATAGACTTTAGTGTAGAAGTCTCTAAACAAACAATCCCAACCACCTCCACAATAAAACAGCAGCAAGAAATATATTTGTAATTGGGTTCCAAAAAGTAGATGAGGGATGAAAAAATATTTGAAGAAATAATGCTGAAAAATTGCTGAATTTGGTGGAAACACTAAGTTCACAGATCCAAGGAGTTCAGTGAACCCAACCACAAGAAAAATGAAAACTACACCAAGTTGCAATCATAATCACATTGCTTAAAATCAGTGAATATGAGAAATTTTGAAAGTAGCCAGAGACAAAGGGAACATTGCACAGAAAGGAATAAAAATAAAGACGACAGCAGATTTCTTATCAGGAATATTGTATGCTAGAAAACAAGGCAAAGACTTCTTTTTAAAGTTCTTAAAAAATTGTTCATACTTAGATAGCATGTATATGCCATAGGCATCAGTTTATTAAAATAGAAAAGAACAATGTGTTACCACTTACCAGTGAGCTAACACAAAATTTAATGCCCATGTTGAAAGAAAAGTTTAGGGAAAAATTCTGAGTTATTGGATGTAGACAGAGAAGTCAGTCTGTTGCTATTTACATAAGGATTATATACCTAAGGGCAGAGAACTTAGAAGGACATGATGAAATAAAAATTAACTTTAGTAGTGAAATCTTGAAAAAATAGGCTAAACATCACTAAGAAATTATTTTTGCCAAGTTTTATCTTAACACATTTTTATTATAAAGGATTTTGAACATAGAACATATAGTATGACAACTTGGGTACCCACCATTTAGCTTTGTAAAATTTTAATTTTTTTCATGCTTGCTTTGTATTTTTCTACTTAAAGAAATATAATATTACAGACTTAGATTTCCACAGTGTTCACTCCCTAATATAAAATCGTTTTGTAGCCCTTCCCAGCAGTAATTACTCTTTTGAATTTGATGCTTTTAGTTACCAAGCATTTTATATTCTTTTACAACATATTGTACTTGTTATAAATGGTGTCAGATAAATATACTTTGTTGAATTTTTTTATTTTGAGATGTGTCTTTATTGATACATGAGCCATAGCCCACTTAGTTGTAATCTATATAGTTAGTACATGTATTCTATTGTATGAATAGTACAGAATTTGTAATCATTTTCTTGTTATGGACATTAAGATTGTTTATAATTCATCACCATCGCAAACCATGCTGCAGTGAGTATCCTTGTGTACGTTTACATAGGCACATGAGCAAGTGTTTCTCTGTGTTGTGTGTCTCCATGTGAACTAGCCAGGTTTTAGGTTGGTATATGTATCTTTACCGTTAGTGTCTGTTGTCACATTACTTATCACTGGGCCATACCCACCCTCACATGATTTACTAGTTCCTGTTTTTCCACATTCTCACCCATACTTGGCCTCTCCAATGGATGTAAAATGGAATTCAGTATTTTAATTTATATTGCCTATTACTAGTAAAGTAGGACCCTATGTCATGTGTTTATTAACCATTAGATTTTCCTTTTCTGTGAATGATGTGTTTATATCTTAGCCCCATTTTTTTGTTTGATTTTTATTTCTCTTATTTATATGAATTTGAAAGCTGTCTCATAAAAAGAGGAAAAAAGAGATGAGATCCCACTGTGTCGCCTAGGCTAACCCAAACTTCTGGACTTAGCGATTCTCCCATCTCGGCCTCTCAAAGTGCTAGGATTATAGGCATGAGCCACTGCGCTCAGCAAAAAAGAAAATAAAAGTTTTTTTTTTTTTTTTTTTTTTTGAGTCTTGCTCTGTCACCCAGGCTGAGTACAGTGGCACGATCTCGGCTCACTGCAACCTCCGCCTGCCGGGTTCATGCGATTCTCCTGCCTCAGCTTCCTGAGTAGCTGGGATTACAGATGCTCACCACAATGCCTGGCTAATTTTTGTATTTTTAGTAGTGACGGGGTTTCGCCATATTGGCCAGGCTGGTCTCCAGCTCCTGACCCCAAGTGATCCACCTGCCTTGGCCTCCCAAAGTGCTGAGATTACAGGCATGAGCCACTGCACCTAGCCCAAAAATACATTGTGAATAGCATTTTATTAGTATATTCTCTCAGTTTATAACTTGTATTTTCACTTGGTATATGTTTCCTTATAATACAGGAGTTTTTAATTTTAATACTATCATAATGGTTAATGTTTGATTTCTTTTTGTTTTAAAAATCTTCCTAAGACTATAAACATTTTCTTGTGTAATTTCATCTAAAGGTTTTAAGAGTTTGCTTTTCAGTTTGTCTTCAATACACTAATCCACTTGGAATTTATTTTCTGTATGACGTGAGGTAGGGATATAATTTAATGTGTTTTTTTTCTTTTTTTAAATTTATTTTATTTTATGTATGTAACCAATTCCTCTCCCCCAAATTTTTTCCAAAATAATATTAAAATTTAAAATAGTTCTGAATTTGTAGGAAACCTGCAAAGATAGTACAGAGAATTCCTATATACTCCACACCCAGTTTCCTCAATTGTTAACATCTTACGTTAGCATAGTTTTAAAATAGACTGTAGTACATATTGCTCTACACATTGTAGAAGTGGTTTTTATTTTTACAACAAAACATTAGGGAATTTTAGTTTAGGATTTTTATGTCTTAACACATATTTTATAGGTAGTTTAAATCAAAACAGGGTGATTGTGTCATAAATTTTGACACAACTATAAGTAAGCGTTTTACCTAAAAAAGATTTGGGGTGACTGTGTCATAAATTTTGACACAAATATAAATAAGTGTTTTACCTGAAAAAGATTTGGAGACGAATCTTAACTTGGCAAATGATGTTTTAGTCTGTTGCCTTTTTATTGCCAAAATATCTTGAATTTCCTTGCAACATTTACAGCTATAGAGTTTGTTGATTACTAACTAAGGGGACTTTGTAGTCAGTTCTAAATTCTAGAATGGGGAAACAGGGAATAAAGGTTTTTCTTAAAACCTACTCCTAGTTTTGCTGCACTAGGCCAAGCACTCTTTTGTTTACTTTTATTCTTTTCTACTGCACTTCACTAATAAAATATGTATACTAAAATTTGGAGACTCAAAAGGGGGCATGTAGCACTCATATTTGAAATTTAGTCCAAGATCAGTGAAAATCACATCAAGGAAGATAGTGAACATAACTTACAAAGTGGTTGCTAGTTTAGACAAGAAGTCAGTGAAATTCATGAAAATGCTATTTTGGTTCAGAAAAGAGAGTTTAGGTCGGGAGCAAGTGGCTCACACCTGTAATCCTAGCACTTTGGGAGGCTGAGGAGGGAGGATCTCTCCAGCCCTGGAGTTTGAGACCAGCCTGAGCAACATAGTGAGACACTGTCTCAAAAAATAAGACAAGTAAATAAAAGATGGATTTTCTAAAAAAAAAAAAAAAAAAAAAAAAGAGAGAGAGAGAAAGCCAAAAGCATAAGGCTGACCCATTTTACTGAGAGTTCAAATTATGGTAATTTCATTCTGAGAAGCCACCTAACACACTTAGTGTAGTTGTGCTACGACTGTGAATCTGCCTTCTGTAATAGTTTCTCACTCTTTAAGACACAGAAATAAACATAATTTAGATATGGGTGTATAGCACTCAGATGTTTACTTTTATCTCATGAGAATTGCTAACCCGTTTTAGATTTCTCTTTCTCTAATCAAATAGTCTCAATGTTTTATATAAAGATAAATACTTCAGTTTTAAGAATTGTAGCTTACTAGAAGTATTAGTCTCTATAGTTTTAAACTACAAATAAAGTAAATTTTCTTCATTCACAGTACTATGGAATCTCTAATATGGGTCAGTGTTTTTGCTGGGTCATGGGCGTAATGCTTGAAGAACTCCCTCTGATGGGGAAAAAGTGAAACATGATGAAATATTGATAGTAAAAGGATAGATGTCTACATTTAACCTTGAAGGATAAGTAGTTTTTTGGATGGATAAGAAGAATCATGGGCCGGGTGCCGCTGGCTCACGCCTTTAATCCCAGCACTTTGGGAGGTCGAGGCGAGTAGATCACAAGGTCAGGAGTTCAAGACCAGCCTAGCCAAGATGGTGAAACCTTGTCTCTACTAAAACTACAAAAATTAGCTGGGTGCGGTGGCAGGCGTCTGTAATCCCAGCTACTCAGGAGGCAGAAGCAGGAAAATCTCTTGATCCTGGGCGGCAGAGGTTGCAGTGAGCCGAGATCGTGCCACTGCACTCCAGCCTAGGTGACAGAGTGAGACTCCATCTCAAAAAAAAGAGAGAGAGAGAGAGAAAAAAAAAGGAATCATGAAAGGGAATTCTGTTCACTTTAAGTAGCTTGAGATCTTGAGATTTCTGGAGATACCAATAAGAGTGTGTCAGAGAGAAGATGGGAAATAAGAATTTTAAAAAATAAAATCTTGCAAGATACACTATATTGTTTGAGCTTTATTCTGTGGCTTATAAGAAGCTCTTGGAGGGTTTAAAAATTGAAACCAAGAAAAAGAAATGTTGGCTCTTTAATCAGAGTAGAATCCTAATAAACAATTTGGTATGATTAGAGTGGTACTTGAGTAGTAGCTGAGAATTGGGATGTAATAGTCAATATAATTTATCAATGAGAAGAGCATTCATCACCTGGGAGAAGAGGAAAGAAACTCAAGCTTTTAAAGAAGGTGGAATATATTGGACCTCAACCTCTTATTTAAAATATATGGTGGTACCCTTATAGGAGACTCCATTTTTTTTTTTTAAAGGACCATGGTGTTCAGTATTATGTGCTTTCTAACATTGAATTTGGAAAGTTTCACTGAAGTTCGTGGCACTGGGAAAACCACCATGCAATCAGGGCAGTTTAAAGATAGTAGAGGAAAAATCACACCCGTGATTGCAAATGCTTGTGTTAACTGAATATTGTTTTGGAAGTTGGAAGTTTGAGAAGCCTATTGAACAATATTTCTTTTCTCTGACTAATTCTGAACTATTTGAGAGGTAAGACAAAAGTTAGAGCTGTAGAGATCGAAGTATCCAGTTAAATACTAGGTAGGAGGTTGTTACACAGGCCCAGTTTCTTGTACCTAAGGGACCAGCCAGACAAGTAAATCACTTTTGCCTGGGGTGATGTGAGTAAGTGGGAGGACCTGGAGGCATACACTAATGGATATCTCTTCCCTTGAAAAATAAAGCTGGGAAAAGGTGATTCCTTGTCTTTTAGTCAGGACTAAAACATTAATGCAGTGATAATTTGCTACTCTCAAATAGCAGGTTTATTGTAGGTACAGTTTTGGAATTTCAAAGCTGAACGTGATCTTGGAGATCATTTACTTAACTCCCCTCATTTTTACAGATGAGGAAGATGTGGGCCTAAAAAGGTCAACTTACTTAAGATAACACAAGTGGAAGAGCAGATCTTCTGAGTCACCATGCCAACGTCTATTTATAAGTAGGAATGCTCATGCATTGCTTTTTCAATAGAAAATTAAGTGAAATTTCTCATTTCTATTTTCTTATATAGAAAACCAAAATATGAGAATCTTAAACACAATTAAGCAAATTAGTACTCCAGCTACTTTACAATGACTACTACCACTTTTACACATTTCTTTTCAAATGCTTTTTAATGCATACAATTTATATGTGAGGTGTAACTGCAGTATCCAAATTGGAATACAAGAGGGCTCCATCTCTTTCATGTGAAAGGACTCATTTTGCTGCTTGTCTTTTTTATAGAGAACCATTCTGAAAGAATACAAGGTAGATATATCAAGAATACTCTGTATCTGGAATTTTTTTCTAACATAAGCTTTGAATAGCTGTGTGAATGTGTACTTCTTTCCTTGAATCTAAAATAAGATTAGACCAGATATGGCAAATACGTTTCTTTTGTCCTTCCCTTAAATTGATCTCATAGTTAACTGCTTTGGAGATTCTGGTAAGATGGCTGCACTTGCCTCACATTCTTCACCTGGATAATCCACCACAGGGAGCGGAGTGCCATGCCTTGTGGTTCTTTCCATCCCTACTTAGGTAATTGCTCAGATCCCATTGGGTTATAACATTCTGCAACTGTATATTTTAGAAGCTCGTTTTTTTTTTTTCTGAATTAAACTAACTTATAATATTACGGAGTTTTACATAAAGTTTTATTCTTTAGACTAATCAATATGCTAGAACCATCTATAGATGTAACTCAGGGAACTAATTCTTCTGTTGTCATATGATGACAGATTATTCCACACAAACACACATACTAAAAAAGCCATTGTGAACTAAGCTCAGAAAATTTCAACTGAAGCATGGTATTATTATTATTATGTTTCTCAGCATGAGCAGTAGTTTTCCAGACCCTCAGCCAAATGTCTGAAAGAAGAGAAAGTACAGTGGACTTTCCTATAACATAGTCTGGGAATTAAAATCAAAGTGTCCCAGTAACTAAGCTGTCTTAAATGGGAAGTGAGATCTTAGATTCCCTTTGTTATTAAGGATCAAGTCTTTGGTGGTTTTTAGTATTTAAGGTCAACACTCACTAATCCTTTTTTTGAGGGGTGAATGACAGCTTAACTGCAAAGCATAGTTTCAGTTTACTGCCTGGCAAATACAAGCTTATTAAAAAAAAACACCTGATTTTATTTTGCATTTGAAATTTATAGAATACAAGGTCTTTTTGTATCATAGTCTCATCATTGTAAACATCAGTTATCACTAAGTAAATGAACACTGGAAGTGCTATTAACATATATTTTAAGTTAATATGTAGACAAATTTGCTTTTATAGTGTATGGAAAGACTTATGCCCATTGATCATTCATGGTTTTGTAATGAACGTTTTTAAGATAACATTTACCAAAGCCCTATATTTTAATAATCCAGAAAACTATAAAGAAAATAAAAAATCAGCCAGGCACGATGGCTCAAGCCTGTAATCTCAGCACTTTGGAGGCCAAGGTAGGCGGATCACCTGAGGTCTGGAGTTTCTGACCAGCCTGATCAACATAGTGAAACACCATCTCTACTAAAAATGCACAAATTAGCCAGGTGTGGTGGTGTGCACATATAATCCCAGCTACTTGGGAGGCTGAGGCAGGAGACTCGCTTGAACCCAGGAGCCAGAGGTTACAGTAAGCCGAGATCACCCCACTGCACTCCAGCCTCGGCAACAGAGTGAGACTCCATCTCAAAAAAAGAAAAAGAAAAAAAAATCATTCATAATCTTAGCATCCAGAAATTATGATGTCTATATGTATTTACATAATTGGGATCATGTATGTACATACTGATGTAGTTTTATAATCTTTTCACATACCAAATATTTGAATATTTTCTGTGTCACTGAATAACCTTATAGAGCATGATTTTTAGGATACATCTATAAGAATCAGTATATTCCATCATATCAATGTACCACTTTTTTAACCCTTCCTTTTTGACATTTAGATTGCTTCCAAGTTTTTCCTCTTTTAAATTTTTATTTTCTTCTTTAAGTTCTGTTGGGCTTGATTTTTTTTACTTTTTAAAGTAATGTTGTGATTAATGTCAGTGTGCAGAAATATTTCTGTATATCGGTGATTTCATTAAACTGTTAGAATCTGTTAGGTCAGCTGATACTAAAGTTTTCAATATTTTTGTCCCCCAGAAAGTTATGCCTGTTAAAACTTTATTCACAGTGTATTAGAGTGAGTTGGTCTGTCTCTTTGCCTTGTTTTAACTCTTTTTTTTTTTTTTTTTTTGAGACAGAGTCTTGCTCTGTCACCCAGGCTGGAGTGCAGTGGCACAATCTCACCTCACCGCAACCTCTGCCTACAGAGTTCAAGTGATTCCTCTGCCTCAGTCTCCCAAGTAGCTGGGATTATAAGCACATGACACCACGCCCAGCTAATTTTTGTATTTTTAGTAGAGATGGGGTTTTGCTATGTTGGCTAGGCCGGTCTTGAACTCCTGACCTCAAGTGATCTGCCCATCTTGGCCTCCCAAAGTGCTGGGATTACAGGCGTGAGCCACCATGACCAGCCTTAAATCTTTGTAGATGAAAAATTACTTATGTAATTTAATTTGCATTTCTTTAGTTACTAGTAAGTTTGAATCTCTACCCCCTTCAATTTATGGCCCTTTGCAGTTGTGGGGGCGGGGCATGTGTTGTTTATTCTATGTAGGGGTGCTTATTTTAGTTTTGGCATTTGGTGCGTTAATAATGCTTTTTTTTTTTTTTTAAACTAAAGCTGTGTGGCAAGGAGAGAAAAGCATGGATTTTTAATTCATGGACTTGTATTTCGTTGTCACTTATGTATTTCCTGTGTGTCTTTGGGCCAACTGTCTGTCATCTGTGAGCCTGAAGTTGACTGACCTGCCAAAAAAGATGATTATGAGATTTAAATGAGACACCTATCCCAGAAGAATCACTCGATGGTAGCTGCACTTCTCCTTTTCCTCACCTCCTCATTATCACCTACCTGTCATTTCTCTCTTCAGGCATTTTTGAACAGAATTGAAGGAAAACGCTGTTCAAGTCTGCTATTTGCCTGTAAACAGAGTGGATACAATCTCACTGACCACCCAATAGTCACTGTTAAAATCTTTTCAATTCTTATGATGACAGCTGATGGATATACTTTTACATTATATTTAGTGAGAAAGGAGTGGAAAGAGAGCCAGCATTGGAACAGGCACAGCCATCAGAGGAGCAGCTTTTTCTTGTCTGTATCTTATACTGCACGCTTTTTTTTTTTTTTTTTTTTTTGATTAAAGACTAGTTCTCTGTGTTGCATTTTTATGCCAACTTTAGCTGCTGCCAGAATCTTGGATGCCCTAAATACCAGTGCTTACAGTGGAAGCCAGCAGGGTGGACCAGACAGTGAAAAAGATTCCTTTGCTCATGTTGTCAGCTTATCTGAAATCTTGAACAGCTGTTTGAATGAATGAATGAAGTACATATTAAAGGGAGTTACAGAACTTCCAAAAGAACTGCTTTTATCAGGCAGACTCCCTGTAAGCACCTGTTGAGTAGATCCTCTGTCAGGCACAATGCCAAATTTTGGAGATACAGTGGAAGTAAGACACTAGTCCTGTGCTGAAGATGGCAGATTTAAACAAGAAAATAGCATTAACAAATGAAATGCAGCATATAAGTATGAAAGGACTACAGGTGTTCTAGACAAGAGGATAGTCATCTAATATTGGAGGATATTGTCATAGGAAAGTTCCAAGATATTCAAGAAATTGAGACCTATAATTTGGAAGAGGTTTTGGTTTCTTCCAAAGTGAGAGAGTGAGGCTTAATTCTCTCCTGTATTAAACTGTGTTGCTATAATTGCTTTGTCTATGTCAGGGTGACTTGTAAGAAGCAAATGGACATTTGAGTGCAACTACACTTTTGTTTAAGACATATGGCATATGTATTTACCTTCCCGATATCAATATGGCAGGTGGAGATGACATGCCATGCCAACAGGTTTTGGTAGACTTCAGTTCTTATACATGGGATGATGTTTTGTTTTATTTTGTTTTGTTTTGTTTTTTTGGCTTGGGAGAGGACAGGCACCAACAGATGGACTTTCTCAGGATAGACCACCATGACTAGAATGCAAAACTGTAAAAGTGACTGCTATATTTTAATCAGCAAATCTGCCACAGTTGTGGGACATTAAAGCCCTAATTGACCCTACATCACCTAAAGATAGGTGCTGCACTCAAGGCTGCAAAGGGAGCCAACCACTTTTATATATTTACATATTTAAATCCATTCTCCAGCAATAATTGAAATACTTGTAAGCAGTTTAATTCTTCCTGCCAGCTCTGTATTTCAACCTGAGGACCCAAATAATACACTTTCATCCACAACAGTAAAGCTAATTACCCTTGACTGTAGCATTTCTAATACAATTTTATTTTAGCATTTCAAAATACATTTGAAAAGTAAATTATGAGTTCTTCCAAACTAGATTCTCTACTTAGTCACATTAAAATGATCAAAAAATGGAAACATTATAAAATTTTTTGCCAGGAAAAACCTAACCCATCAAAAGGAGAGAAGTCTTTTTTTATATTGTCTACCATATGATACAAAAATTAATTTTGGTAATATTAACAAATGTTCCTTTTTTGGTAATACTTGATTCCTGACATAAACATTAAATCTATGTTATTAAGTCATGTCTTCTAGAATACAGCCTGAACTATGCATAAGACTTCTTTGTTTTGAAGTTATAAATTTTATTATTATCCTTTTGTGAGTTTTTGCCTCTCACAGGTCACTTTTCTTTTGTTCAGAAGTGGTTCTGATTTAAGGCACCAACCTTAAATGTTTCACTGACAATTATTAAAGACACATTGCTTCTAAAACATTGTACTGTGAACATTAAGTGATAGAAAGATAAGACTCTGCCTCACTCCAAAGCGGCTGATTTATTTGAATAAAAACTGTAGTCACAGATAAATACAACATATAGCATAATGTAATAAATCTATAGGAGAGACCAAAAAATATGAAAGAAAGCTTAGCAAACATATAACAAAATAGTAACAATTTTTGGATGATAGGATGAGTGAAAGGAAGAGTAGTGCTAAGTGAAGGCTGGCCATGTATGCTGGAGCCAGATCTTAGAAGACTTTGGATGTCTTTCTGCATGTTTGAACTATATTCTCCAGGTAATATGGAGAAACTTAGGAGGACTTTTTGTGCCCTTCTCCATCTCCATTAGAAACTAATACTTGCTCATTATACAGAATTCGGAAAGTACAAAAAAGTATACAAAAGAAATGTAAAATCATTCGTAAATTCATTCTCTCTCCTCTGTCACTCTACTCCATCCCGTCTTCCAGTGCTGTTTCCTGACCCACAGTGATGTGATTAGAGCCATGCTTTAGGAATGGCACCTAGATGTGGTGTATCATAAGTTGCAGGATAACTTATTAGGAATCTTAGTGTGCAGAGGGAATAGGAAGGAGTGAGTAGAACAAGAATCCTTTTAAAGATAGAAACAGGCTGGGCGCGGTGGCTCACACCTGTAATCCCAGCACTTTGGGAGGCCAAGGCAGGTGGATCATTTGAGGTCAGGAGTTTGAGACCAGCCTGGCTAACATGGTGAAATTCCGTCTCTACTAAAAATACAAAAATTAGCCGGGCATGGTGGCATGCGCCTGTAATCCCAGCTACTTGGGAGGCTGAGGCAGGAGAATCGCTTGAACCTGGGAGGCAGAGGTTCCAATGAGCTGAGATCACGCCACTGCACTCCAGCCTGGGCGACAGAGGGAGACTCCGTCTCAAAAAAAAAAAAAAAAAAAAAAAAAGGAACAAAAGGCGATTTTTACTGATTTCATGTGGGTGTGTAGGAGGAGAAGAGGAAGTTTTGTTGTGTGATTGACTGCCCTTTCAAGCCCCTGTGGCCAAAAGGATCCTGTTGTCCTCAAACATGAGAAACCTTACAGAAGACAGGGTGGGAGACACTATAATTTTGCTTTGGGGTACTTTAAATCTGAGGTGCTATCAAGTCATCTAACTGGTCCAGAAGTATGAACTGTCTATACAGAATCAGGAACCCAGGTAGGAGGTGCAGATGATTGCTGCATTTGATTTTTTTGCTTACAGAGCATTCACCTATTTATTTTAATAAAGAAATTACCAGTTTTTCTAGTGTGTTCTTTTATGTGGATGGTTTCTGAGGCTGTGGTGACAACTGATTTAAGAAGCCTATTTACAAAACCATCAGTTCTATTAAAAGATACATGAGGTCAAAGTTAGTGTGATTCAAGGTCAGTGATCCCCAGATTTGACCATTAATCCTATACTAACGGAAGTGATGGCAGCTTTTACTTCAAAAACACTAAGAATAATGAGATAACACTGTCCTCGACATGTTTTAACAAAGATAGTTGATTATCTTGTTTCCTGTAAAGGATTTCCACCCTCTGAGTTTTTCCAATAAGTAAGGGGAACATGAGACAGATACCATTTGTAGATTTAGCTGTATATTGACATTTTCAGTCATGATCCAGAATTGGTCAATTACATATGACTGCAGTTCCTGGAGAAGTCTAAATGGAAAGGACAATCTGTTTGTAAGGAAATGGAGTCTTTCCTGCTTTTTCAGGGTAACATGATTATTTTTTAACATGGATCACAGCTGCCCAGAATGCAGTAAAGATTTTTTGTGAGTCTAGTCTTAGGTTTACAAGCTCAGCCTTGTACCACAGCATCAGTGTCCTCATGTATATATGCATTCCCTAACAATTAGTTGTTTGTGCTTCAATCTTGTTTTGAAGGTTTTTTTTCCCCACCATGTGATGTCTGGCCTCAGCTTGAAGAGTTTAAAAATTAAGCATATTTTACTCTTGACCTTTACAGAAATTAATACTTTTGGTTGTACTGTGTAGGTCTCAGTGCTAGAAATGCTTGCTAAAACAGTTTTTTTAAACCTCTATCAGCATTTGAAGCAGTTTGAGATTGTAGAAAATTGTGCAACCTTTGTTTTATTATTTGACTCTTATAGATAGTGCTAAACCTCAAGTATGAATTCTCTTTATATGAGACCAGAACACTGTGGAAATACAGGACTTTAGATAGGCCTTTACAATGCATATATTTTACATAATTTCACCCTAAAAATGTAACATGTATTTGGCAAAGGAAGGGCTTTTGTTGCTGTCATTCTTCCTCATGTGTTCCTCTTGTGCCTGACTGACTCTGCAGGGGGAACTTTAGTTCTCAGGACCTTGGTTTGCTCATGGCCTTCTGAGATTGATGCTGCCTTTCCTCTTTTTGCTCTTGTTGCAAGGACAGTGCAATCATATTCTTGCCTTCCTTCTTCTGTTGCACAAATGACTGGCCCCCCTCACCAGGATCACTTGGAGAAAAATCTCTTAGTATTCTGAGAGGGCCTAGACTCCCACTGAGTCCTCCAAAAGGACTGAAGATAGAGGTTTCCTAGAGCTTCTGGCTCTTCTCTTTCTTTTTAGTGCTGGTTCTCTCTAATCTTCTTCGTAAACTCCCATTCTCTGAAAGACAAATGCTTTTAGGGACTCTGCATGGTATGTGGATTTTACTCACAAAAACTGTGTCCCAGAGCTCCCCTACCTATTTTTCTACCATCTCTTCCTGTTCATTCACTGCTGTATGTAGCCTTGGCCATGTTGGCTTACTTCCTGTCCTGTTATCGGGTTCTTCTGTCTTACTCCTACCTTGCACATGCTACTCTTCTTCTCAGAATGCCTTCCACACATACTACCCCCACCCCGCCTTATGTTTGCTCACTCTAACCATTGCAGGCTGAAGTCTTTGCTTTCGGGGTCACTTGGGAAATCCTTTCTTGCTCACCTCTCTTCCCAGGTAGGTTTAGATGTCTCTACTGTGTGCTCCCATAGCACGGCCCACATCCCTTTATTACGGCCCTTATGTTGGTTACAATGACAGGTCTGAGATTAATAAAGTTTTTTTTTTTCCTTTTTTTCCCTGTCACCCAGTCTGGAGTGCAGTGGTGCGATCTTGTCTTACTGCAACCGCCTCCCAGATTCAAGCGATTCTCCTGCCTCACCCTCCTGAGTAGCTGGGATTACAGGCGCCTGCCACTACGCCCAGCTAATTTTTTTGTATTTTTAGTAGAGAAGGGGTTTCACCATGTTGGCCAGGCTGGTCCTGAACTCCTGATCTCAGGTGATCCACCCACCTTGGCCTCCCAAATTGCTGTGATTACAGGTGTGAGCCACCGTGTCTAGCCTCATAAGGTATTTTCAATACTGAGCATAGTGCCAACCAGTGAGCTGGTGCTTAATAAGGATTTGAAGTAAGAATCAATGGCTCAAAAGAGAGAGAAAGTATGAAGTGTAATTTCTGTATCTGCAGTCAGCATTCACAGGCTCAGTAGTTTGAGAAACCTGTATTTCCTGCTTTGACTTTTTCACTATTTCTTAAGTGCTACTGTTCTTTTAGTCTCTAAATCAAAACCATTTCACATCGAGATATGATACATACATATGTGTATATGTATGTGTATATTTGAAACCAAAAGTTTTGAAGTACAATATGTCCTCTTACTACTTATCATGAATGCTGATGTTTTTCTATTCTATCCTTTTTAATTTTACTTTTCTCAATGCTCTTCATGACCTATTAGATTGATTCACAACCTCCTTAGGTCACAGTCAGCACTTTGAAAACTACTGCTCTAAATTACTGTACCTTTTCTATGAGGAAGAGTTGAACTGTTGGTGTATCAGTCAGGGTCAACCAAAGAAGCACCACCAGTAGAAGATAACATTTTAAGAGATTTACCACCAGGAATTGGTTTATGCATATGTTGAGTCTGGCTATGAAGGTCTGAAATCTGTAGGGCAGGCAGTGAAGATGGGAGGCTGGAAGCCTCAAGCATAAGTTGAAGCTGCTGTCACAGGCAGAATTTCTTTTATCTTCAGGAAACTTCAGCTCTGCTATTCAGGCCTTTCAACTGATTCAGTCAGGCCCACCCAGATTATTTAGGATAATTTCCCTTACTTAAAGTCAACTGATTTTGAACTTTAATCGCATCTACAGAATACCTTCAAAGTGACACTTGGATTAATGTTTGATTAAATAACTGGGAATTGTAGCCTAGTCATGTTGACATATGGAAGGATCACCATAGCTTTGTGCAGTGGCAGTATCACAGCAAATGAGGTTTATCCTAGGCGTGATTATAGCTAATTGAAGACTTTTCCCAATATCCCGCTGTGAGGACTTACAATACAGTCGGCATTAACATTTTTTGGCAGTCTCTATGGAGACTGAATAAAAATAAATAAATAAAAAATAAATGTTAAAAAAAAAAGACTATCATAGTACTGTGAAGAGCCTGGTCATCATCCTTTTTTATGTAAGGAGTAGGAATCCATTTTAGTTTGCCCACCACTTTATATCACATTCCTTTTTTCCTCTGCACTAATGTTAACCTTCTTAAGATCCTCACCCACTTGTTTGGCCTCATCCGTGTTTTGGCATTCTCTTCCACTACCCTGGGTAAATGTATGTACGGTTCCTGGGAGTTTTACAGAGGTCCTTGTGTTGAGAGCCCCTTTCACTTTAGCCCACAGTTGTTTCTGATGACCTCCTTGAATGAACAGTTAAGTTCCTTTCAAGGCTGTTTCATTCTGTTTCCAGGTAAAATTTGGGGCTTGAGGTACTCTTCCCAAGGTACTCAAGACCTCAGAGTTTAATGTTTGCTTTTCATGATACTCTTTACCCCACTCTCCCTTTCATTCAGAGGTCCAGTCACCCCTGGGGGATTTTCATGGGAGAGTGTAAACTTCTGTACTGGAGAAGCTTAAAAGTCTCACTTTCCATTTTCACGCTCAAGAGAAGCTCTCAAACCCTCTTTGGTGTGCCCGGCATCCCCTTATCCCCATTTCCCCTCTGTAATCTCACTGTGTGTGCACACACATACACCTTGTATTGGTCCTCTCCATCTGTTTTCTTATTTAGACAATTTAGACTAATTTTCCTCCATGGGCTTTTAGAAACACAGTGCTGGCAGTTGTAGTAAAAGAAGCAGGAAGGACCAACTGCTGAGACACATGCTAGAACAAAAATTGATTTACTAACTTAACTTGCTGCATCTGTAAAAGAGTGTTTACTTCTTGGAATGAGGAGTAAGTTATTTCATCTAGGAGACTGTCCACTGCCCCCAAATGGGTGCCAATTGGGTTAATTAGTTAAATGTTTCTGTGATGAGGACACCTGTCCAGTGGAAACTGGACCAAGGCCACCAATTTATTTCATGCTGGCCACCAGTTGTCAGTTAGCAAAACATATGTCTCCAGTTTAAAACTCTGGCTGAACTGAAAGAGAACATTGCTAATTTCTCATGGATATGTTTAATTGTTTACAGTAAATTGAAAAATACTGAGGAAAACATGAACATCAGTGGAATTTCCCAGTTCTCTATTTAAAAACTCGCTAATTTAGGTTTAATTGTCTTAGAATTTGTCCAAATTCAGGATGAGCTAAGTTTACATTTATGAAGGATTTTTTTCCCTGATTACTTTAATGGCATAAACTATTTTTACAGGAGGAACTTATTTTAAGGCTTTTCTAGGCAATACTATACCTTAAAATTTATTAAAAATCAATGAAAAATAATGTATAGTAACCAGTAAGTCATAAATAGAAGATGGAAAAAAGACCAACCATTGCTTGAAAGTGTTCAGTCTCACTAGAATAAAAATGAAAATTAAAATAAAAAAATACTTTTCAAGTATTTTAACAACACATATTTGCCAATAAATGGTACCAATTATGATTGAATTCTATGTTGTCAAAAGCAAGAGATTTAATCTTATTTCATTAATATTTCTATATGTGTGACCTTAATAAAACTCTGCTTATCTTGAAATATTATTTCACTAAAAATCTTCATATATATGAAAATTTAACTTTTCATATATGTGTTACATATATATTTTACTTATATATGTGTGTGTATGCATGTGTGTGTATGTGTGTGCATGTATGTATATATAAAACTTTCCACAAAGTCAACTGTAGCTATTTTAAATTTGAGGAGTCGTGGTGGCTCATGCCTGTAATCCCAGCACTTTGGGAGGCCGAGGTGGGAGGATTTTTTGACCCCGGGAGTTTGAGACCAGCCTGGGCAACATAGCAAGACCCTGTCTCTATTAAAAATAATAATAAATAATTTAAAAATTTAGAGAGTTTGCATCCTCTGTATTTGAGGTGGTTGGTGCTATTGATAATACAAAAATACATACTTGATTTTATCATGGACTTTTGTATATGTTTGAATATGAATATGTTGGGGATACAACAATTTACTCCAAATAATATAAGAAGAATACTATGGAGATATGAATTGAGAGGACTTAGTAAGCAGCGTAAGTTGTGTTTTCCAGTATCTTTACCACATACTTCTGAAGGCTATTTTGCTCACGCCTTCTTTTGTCCTTAGATAAGAACTGATTCTGAAAACTATCCCTCTTTGTATTGCATAAGGGAAGAAACACATGAGAGGTAGGTAATATGGAAGATATGATGGATGCCACTATAAGCAGCCATGCCTAGGTTCCCACAGCCTTGTGTGAGGAAAAGCTGGGAAGAAGATCTGTGACCACCTTGGATGGAAGGTGGTATTCAGTCCCCTTCCTGAGGCCCCTAGGCTTTTGGAACTGGGCTTAGAGCAGAAGAACAGACAATAGGGCCTTGACTTGAGATTAATGCTTTTGACACATCCCCAGGTTCTTTGTCTGATTTATTGTCATTAATGTTTTCACTTAAAATGAGGTGAAAGGTTCTTAGTTATATTAATCTCTTGGCCCCAAATCTTGTGTTTTTAAACCAAGATAGGATCTTTGCAATCCATAGTAATAGTGAGCAAGTGATTCTTTTAGATGGTAGCCTGGTTAACATAGGCTAGTTTATATTGCATTACTAAATGATCCTAATATCTTCTAACAGATGTTTACTTCTCACTGATGTTACATGTCCATGTTAGGTCAAAGGGAAGCTCCTTGTATTCAGTATAGTCACTAAGGTACTTAAACTTGTCCATTTCCATGATACATACTTTCCAGATTCCAGAAATATAAGAAGAAAAAAACACTGAAAGGTCTTGCCTCCGCAGTAAAATGGCTCAGTCAAGAAGTGACACACACCACCACTGCCCAGAACCCATTGGCAAGAATTATTTACATAGCCCCACCCCAAGGCAACAAAGGGTAAAGAAAGAAAATACCCTTTGTACCCAGAAGGAGAACTGGAAATACTGCTTAGCGGCACTAACATCTTCATAGATAGACTAGTTTACCTTTCTTTGGGCTAGCTCACATGGATTACAGAAGTGAGCTTACTATTTATATGAACAAATATAAATTGACCTTTACTTTCTCTTTTTTCCCGTAGTTTTGCAAGAAAAAACTTACTTTTATGATTTTTACATGTATTAATCTTTACATTTCCTTTTCCTCCTTTTTATACATTAACTGCTGAATTCAGAGTTTGAGTCATTATGTGGATTTTTGGTTGTTAAGGAGAGCATCCGGCCTGTTAATGCTCCCAAATGGGGTATCCCTCAGAAACCTCTCCTTGCAAAAGTAGCTTATGGATATTATCTTTTACCTGGGTAGAGGGGTTTCAGCTGCCTTGCTGACCTATATTTAGTGGAGGGCAGTAGACTAAGTGTTTTGGTTTGGCATTTATAATGCCTATTAGATGATTTAGATATGAGAATGAAACTAGCAGAGTGGTAAAATTAACTAAAAGCTTAACTATCTAAAAAACATAATAATGTCTTCTAGATAGAAATATGGGTCCCAGATTATCCATTCCTGTACACATAGAGCATCAAATGCTCTATAGGATTGTGTATTTATGTGGCAATATTAAAAAACGTGGAACAGATAACTTGCTATAAATAAGCCACAACTTAGAATTCATGCTTTTAGTTAACTTACCATCAAATGTAGGTATGAATAGTTGAAGACTTGTCATCAGAGACACATAGTGATAAGAATTTTGATTAGGTTTCAGAGTCGCGATTGACCCTAGAATCCAGCAGCCTCAGTATCATAATCGATCCTACCTTCTTGCACATAAAAGCCTGAGCTCAGAAAGGCCCAGTGAGTTGGCCAAGCCCACAGCGTGTGGCAGCACAAGTTCTCATTGACCGCTGCCTTACATGTGGGCCCCATGCAGTTTCCCCTCAATATTCTTTCCTACTGCAGTCCTAGCTAGGTTGGCTTTTTCTTTTCTAAGCTAGGAGTTTAAGTATGGAAATAATGATATTATCCTTATGAAATGCTTTAACTTGTCAAAAGTGTCTCTGTAACTTGTAGGTGTTGTAAATCTGTGGTCTTATTTCTACTTATTTGTAAGGAAGTCATATTCCTGACTATCCTTGTCAAATACCAAAAAGTTCAGTTTTGCAGCCAGTTTGAAAGACTGTTTGAAAGACTTTGTGATGACTCATTTTATGGGTCAACGTTGGTAGGCCACAGTACCCAGATATGTGGGTAAACATTATTCTAGAGTCTATGAAGTATCTTTTAGATGACATGAACATTTAAAGCAGTGGGCTAAAGCAGATTACCTTCCTTAATGTGGATTGGCCTCATCAAATTCATTGAAGACCTTCATAGAAGAAGACTGACTTCCATCAGAGAAGAGGGGATTCTGCCAGCAGACTGTCTTTGGACTTGAACTGCAACATTAGTTCTTTTCTGGGTCTCTGGCCTGCAGGCCTACCCTGCAGATTTTGGATTTGCTAGTCCCTACTGTCATATGAGACAATTCCTTAAAATCAATTTTAATATAAATATATATAGTATGTATAAAAAACACATATAAAGATATTAATTCTATTTTTCTGGAAAACCTTGACAAACGTAGGCTTCCTTGTGTTGCCATTTGAACTAGCATGCTCTCTACCTCCCATTATATAGAGTATGTTTGGTTTTTTTTCACTTCATTTTTTTTTTTTTTTTGAGACAGTCTCGCTCTGTTGCCCAGGCTGGAGTCTGGAGTGCAGTGGTGTGATCTTGGCTCACTGCAAGCTCCGCCTCCCGGGTTCATGCCATTCTCCCGCCTCAGCCTCCTGAGTAGCTGGGACTACAGGCGCCTTCCATCACGCCCAGCTAATTTTTTTGTATTTTTAGTAGAGACGGGGTTTCACCGTGTTAGCCAGGTTGGTCTAGATCTCCTGACCTGGTGATCCGCCTGCCTCAGCCTCCCAAAGTGCTGGGATTACAGGCGTGAGCCCCCGCGCCCAGCCCAACTTCTTGTTCTTTAGTAATCCATTAAAACACTAGGCTTACAATTAGTGAAATGTACTTTTTGTCCTAATAGACTTTGTCTTATATATAGCATGTGTATTGTCCTCTGAACTTCTCGTGTAAAAATATGAAAAACCATGGGAACTCTCTTTACCCTTTTCTGCCTTACTCCCTAGATTGGTTGGTAAAGAGATAATTTGTGCAAAGTGCTATATTGTCTATAATTTAAAGTACTTTGGCATATATAACATAATATTTATGGGAGTAACTTTGTTTTAGGACCCTTTAGTTAACTTTCTAGGTATTTCAATCATGAATCCACACACTAGGATTAGTAAGTTATTATTTGAAAGACACTGATTAGAAGCCTGCACCCAGATATTGGTACTTTAAATCTACACGAGACAATGTATTAACGTTAAGTATGCTACAAATAATTGGTGAAATGAATGATGTTGAAGATACAGGGGTTAGCCTTAGAAATATTTTATGTAACTAGACTTTGGGTCAGGCGAGGCTTGCAGATTAACAGCTTTTGGAGTAATAACCTAACTAGTACTCCATTTGATCCTGTTTTGTGGTATGTAGGATTCTGGTGAGTGATCCACTTAGAAGGTTAAATGTATCCTACTGTAGAATGTAGTTGCAACTGCTTTAAGTAAACCTTTCACACAGGCTACTTTTCAAAATGACTTTTAAGGACAGAAATCTGGGATTTTAGAGTTTTATGAGATAGGCCTATGAGTCTGTTTTTGCACCTTCCAGTTAAGCAATGTTTTTACATGAGCAGAATTTAGTTTGAAATTTCTTTTCATTGTAACATACTCCTTATGTTAAAAGTTTGCAGAGGAGTAGACTAAAGCCCTCAGCTGTTTACATCTTTGGAGACTACCAGTGTTTACCCTAAATTGTCTGATGATTATAAACTCCAGTTTGGCTTACTTCATTTTGCAGCAAGCACCTAACATGCTCCCGGGCACACACTGGACAATCAATACTCTAGATAATTCTACCTATTGTCGATCAGTGAACTAACCTTAATTTGGGGGAAGAAAAGGAAAGTTGAGATTATACGTTGCTCTAAAGCTATTAGAATCCTCCTTTGTGAGGCTTGCCAGGTTGGTTTTTGGAATGTTAATATGTGGCTATCTTCTCCAGGCTTATTGTTAGTTTCAATTTAGAGCTTATTTTGCAGAGCCACTGAAATCATGTGAAGGTGAGTCAGGGTTCTGCCAAGGAAGCTTGTGATGAGTGAGTGTAGCCTGTTTGTGGAAGCATGTGAATGTTTGGCTTATCTCCAGGAGCACACTTTGCCAAGCCATCATCTGAAACTCAGCGTGCTAGGACCTGGAACATTTTTCATCTTTGATGTGTCAGGAAGATTTTACAGAACCTGGACCATAGCCTGAACTGAGACCTTGTGGAAGCATTGTGGGAGATTCCTTCCAGTCAGTATTTATAGAATATGCTGAATTTATTTAGACCTGCATTGATTAAAGAAAATGTGTCATAAAGAAGTGAAGGAAATAAGTTTTTTTCTTATTGTTGAAAATGTATTGCTGCTGTTTTGAAAAAGTGTTGTGGTTCAAACTACTGAAAATGTATATAAGATAATGATTCTAGTTGAAATCTTAAAATAAGCTAATTTTTACTTTATTTGCTTTTCATAGCCTTGGGTTGTTCGTTCAGAAATGTCCTTGCTAACCATGTTTGTAAACTTGTTACCCTTGAAAGCCTGTCTCTGCTGTGAAGCAGTGGATGAGGTCTTGTTTTGTTTCCTTTGATCGAGAAACCAGAATATCGCTTATTGGCTCTGAAACAAGAAGTCTTAAATTTAAACATCTTTTGTTTACTTTTCTCAGTGAAATAAAGCAGGAACAATGTGAAGGTAGCTTGAACTACAAAAATACATATATCTTGTTGGTGTTGAACATTAGGGCCCAGAATGCTGTTGGCCTTTAGAGATTTTTGTGTTGCTGGAATACCAGGAGGAGTCATGCTCTGATTATTATTTGATTAATTATCCATTTTTTTGTAGAGCAATTAAGGTTAATAAAAATAATAGAACTATTGTAAGAAAATGGAAAGAATCAAGATCATGTAGATGAAAGGGCTTCCTGGTCAGAGAAAACACAGAAAGCCTGGCAGGCCATGAGCCATTGCGTAATGACAGTGCATTGCTCTAGACATAGGTGGGGATTTTGGCAGCCTAATCTGTGTTCTAATACTAAGTCAGTTATGCAGATTTTTGCTTAAAGGGCATTAAACATCCTAGTGGGTGATATATTCAAAACATGTTTATGAAAGAGAGTATGAGGCTGGGCTCATGCCTATAATCCCAGTACTTTGGGAGACCAAGGTGGAAGGATCGTTTGAGGCCAAGAGATCAAGACCTGCCTGTGCAATATGGTGAGACCCCAATCTCTATTAAAAATGTTTTTAAATTTAATTTAAAAAAAGAGAGTATGATATGGGTAGTAGGTATCAGGGGAAATATTATCCCTCATATTACCCTGAGAAAGCT
Source organism: Pan troglodytes (assembly GCF_028858775.2). Lineage (NCBI taxonomy): Eukaryota > Metazoa > Chordata > Mammalia > Primates > Hominidae > Pan > Pan troglodytes. The sequence goes on from NC_072404.2 coordinate 104,489,072, forward strand.
TTTCGTCTCCCCTCATTGAACCAAGCATAATTACGTGGACTATTTCATTTTATTTTCATAATACTCTTATGGGGATAGGCATTATTATAAAAACCATTTTGTAAATAAGGAGACTGCGCCTTAGCATGGTTTTACAATTTGGCAAGTGCTACATAGCTAGGGAATTTAGGGGGCTTTAAATTAGGTTAAAATTGGGACCATACCAATTGGGGATCGTATGAATTGGGAATATCTCTTTATCTGCAGCATGCTCTTCAGCTTAACGATGTATGTATCTCGGGGTCTTCCATGTCGGTAGAGAGATATACATCTCTTCAATCACTGCATTGAATTACATATTTGTATATATCGTAATTTAGCAAGCCATTTTCTCTACTGGTGGACAATTAGGCAATTTCCTGCTTTGGGCTATTACAGATAGTGCTGTAATGAACTTCTTTCGAAATACATCTTTGTACACATTTGCAAGTATTTCTGTAAACACTTAAATGTGACATGATTATGTAAAAGACATTTACATTTAAAATATTGATAACTACTTTCTAGTTATGCTTTCCTCTTCAAAAGTATCCTTTTTTTCTATATCCTCACAAACACTGGATGTTGTAGTCTTTTTTTTTTTTTTTTTTGATTCTTATTATGTCACCCAGGCTTGAGTGCAATGGCATCATTTTAGCTCACTGCAACCTCTGCCTCCCAGGTTCAAGCAATTCTGCCACAGCCTCCCGAGGTGCACGCCACCACGCCCAGTTAATTGTTGTATTTTTAGTAGAGATGGGGTTTCGCCATGTTGGCCAGACTGGTTTCAAGCCCCTGACCTCAAGTGATCTGCCCTCCTAGATCTCACAAAATGCTGGGATTACAGGCATGAGCCACTGTGTCCTGCCTGGATGTGGTAGTCTTTAAAAAAAATCTATTCTTATGGATGAATGCATAGTATCTCCTTGTTTTAATTTGCATTTGCTTAATTTTTAATAAAGTTGAGCATCTTTATATCATTTATTGGACATTAGTATTTCTTCTTTGTTCAATTCTCAATTTCCTTTACCTACTTATACATGCAATTGTTTGAGTTGATAAAGCCCTTTATATATTAGGAACATTCATGTTTCATCTTAATATTTGGTCATACTTTCTCCTAATCTGTGACTTTTCTTCTAACTTCATTATGGTATATTTTATTGCCTAGAAGTTTTTGGGCTTTGTTTTTAATCAAATTATTTATTTCCTTTAGAACTTCCAGGATCTGTGAATTTCTTTCTAACCTGTTAGCTAAACATTGTCCCAAATTTTCTTTTGGCACTTTTTATATATGTATATATTTTTGTTCTGAATTGTATTTTTCTTTGTGATATAAATAGGAATGTTTTTCAGATAGGTATCCAATTCTTTTCATAATTTATTAAATAGACCACTCTAATTTGAATAGAAAAGGAGTGGAACAGAATAGAATATAAAAATGAATCTATCCCAGAGCTCAAACTATATTGCCTTAATAAGCGAAGTTTTATTATGTGTTTTGATATCCACTAGGGCCTGATTCTACCTTTATTCTTTTTCAAACTGCTTGTTAGTTTTCACGAAAAATGTAGGTAGGATTTTATTTTTTATTGTCTTGAATTCATAAATTAACTTAGGGTAAACTGATATTTACAGTTATTTAGAAATGTGGATGTCTTTATAATATTAAGGATTTTAATCCAGGGAAATAATATGGCATTGCACTTTCTTCAGGGCTTTTTGTACTCATCACTTAGTTTTATAGAGAGAAAAATGCTTGTACATTTATGGTTGGTAATTACTAAGTGTTTTATTGTTTTGATCATTTTTTTGTATTTTCTAAGTTTTTGTATATAGGTATTGAGTTTTAAAAGTTACATCGCTTTACTGAACTCTTATTAGTTCTAATACTTTTTCTGTTAAAGCTCTTGGATTTTCCAAGTAATCAGTTGTTTAATCTGCAAATAACGACTTCTGGCTTTTCTTTTTCAATAATTTGCAGTGTTTTCTGCATGCCTACTTAATTTACAAGCCTATAAGTAAGCTGAAGATGAAGAGTGTATTACGTTATTTTCTTTTTCTTTTCTTTTCTTTTTCGTTTCTTTTCTTTTTTTTTTTTTTTTTTTGAGACTGAGTCTCGCTCTGTCACCCAGGCTGGAGTGCAGTGGCGCGAGAGCTCACTGCAATCTCCGCCTCCTGGGTTCATGCCATTCTCCTGCTTCAGCCTCCCTAGTAGCTGGGACTACAGGTGCCTGCCACCACGCCCGGCTAATTTTTTGTATTTTTAGTAGAGATGGGGTTTCACCGTGTTAGCGAGGACAGTCTGGATCTCCTGACCTCATGATCTGCCCACCTCGGCCTCCCAAAATGCTGAGATTAAAGAATGAAATGGTGGCATAGTCATCTGATTGCTAGATGTCTCAAAAATTATACACAGTGTCATTTTCCAATATGCAGTCTTACTGTTTTAGGTTTGTTTTATTTAATTTCAGAATACTCTCAAATGAACTTTATAAACTAGCCCGAATAGGGAAGAACATTCTGATATCAGAGTGTTTGGGATCCTGAAAAAAAAAATGTTGGGAAGGAGTTATTTATTTGAAACAGTTCTTTCATACTTACTTTATATATAGACACACGCATACATATTTATTTACTTACTAGTACTAGTGAAATTGAGTGATGTTCCAGAATGAATACTGTTTAAACCATTGTTTTGCAGTCATAAACCGGGACCTATTAGCAGAAGTAGAGAAGTGGTAAATATTAATGAATAATTTCCAGTCATATCTGCCAGTGATTTCCAGGATGCATGAGACCCAGGCCCAGCTAACTGTTATTTTGTGTGTAAAGCTTGCTCCTATAGGCATTTTCCATTGCAGTACACTCAACTATCAATGTTTTCCAAAAAACTATAGATATGTGTATGTGTGTGTATATATATTTTGGTCTAGGGTCTTATATTTGAAATATATATTCCTTCTCTTCTGCACTCAAATATGTGAATTTCTGTTTATTCTTCAAGACTCAGGTCAAATATCTTTGCCTTCACAACTTCTTTACCTTCTCAGGAAAATAAAAACAAAATAGTTGGTATATGCTGCTTTTATATCAGTTACCACATTATTTTGTAGGTGCTTATTTTGATTTCTGTGTCCTTCCTAAACTGTAAGCTACTAGAAACTATTCCTTCTCCAGTGCCTAGCACAGTGTCAAACATGAGTTTAGAACTGTAAAATATTGTTGAATGAATAAATGTGAATAAGTGATTACTAAAAATATAAGAGGAAGTGAAAGATCAAAAGAGCTGTCTAAGAGAAAGTTGTAAGTATGACAATTTAAGAAGAATATTAGGCCAGGCATAGTAGCTTAAGCTGGTAATTCCAGCACTTTGGGAGGCCAAGATGGGAGGATTGCTTGAGCCTGGGAATTCAAGACCAGCGTGGGCAATATAGTGAGACCTCGCCTCTAAAAAAAAATTTTTTTTTAATTAGCTGAGTGTGATGGCATGTGCCTGTAATCCTAGCTACTCAGGAGGCTACAGTGGGAGAATTACTTGAGCTCAGAAAGCAGAAGCTACAGTGAGCCTACTACTGCACTCCAGCTTGGAGTGCAGAGCAAGACCCTATCTCATTGAAAAAAAAGAAGAAGAAAAAAGAAAAATATTAGCCTGGGAAACATGCTAATATTTATGAATATTATGAAAAGATAAATAAAAGCACTAACCCTATACTATGGAAATGTGCATTTTGATGCAGTAAGGTTTACTATGGTGAAGAAACATGGTAGAGACCAAATAGGGATCCAAGTGGCATGAGGCTATGAAAACATGTTGAAAGTCAAGAAGAAAACAGTACCCACTCAGGTACAAATCCTACAAATGATACTATTTAAGAAGCATATACCATTAGGAGCTACATTATATCTGCTTCTATATATGCATATGTATTTTTGGTTTATAGGTTACCATATATAGAATATAGGAATTACTTGTTTTCCAATAATACAAATGTAAAGTGTCCATAGAACAGCAGGGCCAGCTTTGTAGGAAATAGACATAATTTCTTTAGTCTTTGGCCTTCTTTTCTGCCTTCTGTTTCTACTGCATCTTTTTATAAATATTATTTTAAAATCTAATCCTAGATTTTACGATTTTTGGGGGAGCACAGTTTCTTTAGGCACAGTTTAGATGCATAATAATTATTGAATTTTGTTGAAAATGCCAGTGTTTGTTATGTATATTAATTGGACTTGATGAATTATACATTTATTTCTTTCATATATTTTTTCCTGTATTAAGAGAGGGATTGGACAACTACTTCAGTTCCTTTTAAGATAAACATTTCAGCAGAAATAAGGACAATCAAGTTTCTTATGGCTATATCTGAAGGCCACATTTAGTTGTCTTTTAAATGATGTAGGTAAGAAATAAACAGCTTCAATATCCTGTTTGCTGTACAGCCCTTTAGCGATATTTTCATAATAATTTCATAGAAAGTTTCAATGAGAATTCAATTTAAATGTATATGCAAGTAAAATGAGGGATGACAAACAAGAGCCCAGGACAGTGTTAGAATGGAGGTCAGGTTCAGTGATCTTATGATTGAGACAGCATTGTAATACTGACACACTGCTACTTCAGGGCTAGTATAGGTCATACCATGAAACAGGTTCAGTGTAGGTATTTGCTTAGGTAGCTTCAAGATGGTTTACCTTAGTTTTATTGGGAAACAGCAGAGCGTTCCAGCTAATATGGTTCATTCTGATTCTATAAAAGGCGATAAATATTGCTATTCACATAATGTGTTCTGCGGCTACTTTGTCTCTTAAATGATTAAAAGTGGTACTATCGCTTACACATTTTAAAAATTAGTAAGTTACTTTTATACTGACTCAATTTTCCTTTTCTTAACATCTCAATTGATTTTAAAGACAAAACAGTTGTTTAGAAGAAATTCATCACATGAATGTTTAAACTTACATAGTTTTGGATACCTGGCAGTTTTTTTTTTTTTCTGTATTATCATCTTGTTGGCCTCTTACTACAGGTTTTCAACACATACTCCAATGAAGACTATGACAGGAGAAATGATGAAGTTGACCCTGTGGCTGCTTCAGCTGAGTATGAACTTGAAAAACGTGTAGAAAAGCTGGAACTTTTCCCAGTGGAGCTAGAGAAAGGTTCGTGAGTGCTACAGTGTTAATATCATTATGTTGCTATGTTAATAATACAGAATTATTTTTCCAAAATGTAGCCTTTTTTCTAAGGATTGGATAAAATTTTAATTCTAACAGAGGATCATATTTATTAAGTTTCAAAAATAGTTGATATGGATTCTGAGTAGATGGTGGATTGAAAGTTTTACTCCCAACTGAAACCCATCTATCTTAGCTGGCTGCGATGGTGGTTAGGATCGGGGAGGTATAAGTGAGGCCTAATGCTTTGTTGGTATTCCTGGAAAGGGCTGCTACAGCTGAGAGCCCAGAAAGAGCTGGTATATGAGAGCTTGGGGCAGATGGTTGCTTTCTTTTGTTTTGGTGGATAATTGGAAAATTATGGAGATTTTTAATAAAGGCGGTAGAATCCAAGGAAATTTAAATAGTAGGGCTACATCCTCTCCCCCTCTGAGGGGAGAAGGTTGAAAGAGAGCAGGGAGAAGAGGGAGCAGAAAGGCTTCCTTCTGATTTCTTTCCCAGGAATGACACCCTGCCTACTGTAGTAACTGCTGACCCGTGGGATCAGAGATTACCAGGTAAGAGGTAAGATGGGCACCCAAGAACTGAACTGTCACTCAGTGAACAGAGAAATAACACCTCTGAGAGAGCTTTGAAAAAAAAAAGAGTAGAACAAACAGATGATGACTTGAATAACAAGAAAAAAAGAAACAAAAACCTACCCAAGGATACTCAAGCATGGCTTAAAAAAAGACATTTGCAAATTATGCCTCTAACAAAGGACTAATATTCAGAATCTATGAGGAACTCAAATACTCAACAACAACAACAACAAAAAGAAAGAAACCCATTAATAAGTGGGCAAAGGACATGAACAGGTATTTCTTAAAAGAAGACTTACAAGCAGTCAACAAACATGAAAAAACCCTCCACATCACTAATCATCAGAGAAATGGAAATCAAAACCACAATGAGACAGCATCTCACACCAGTCAGAACAGCTATTATTAATAAGTCAAAAACAGCAGATGTTGGCAAGGATGCAGAGAAAAGGAAATGGTTAGATACTGTTGGGGGAAATGTAAATCAGTACAATCTCTGGAAAACAGTGTGGAGATTTCTCAAATAATTGAACATAGAACTATCATTTGACCAAGCACTCCCACTACTGAATATCTCCCCAAAGGAAAAGAAAGGATATCAGAAATAGACTTGTGCTTGTATGTTTAACAGAGTACTATTCAATGGAAATAGTCTTGGAAATAGCAAAGTCATGGAATCAACGTAAGTATTCATCAATAGATGACTGGATAAAGAAAATGGGGCATGTATACACTATGGACTACTGTGCAGCTATAAGAAAGAATGAAATCATGTCTTTTGCAGCAACATGGTTGGAGCTGGAGGCCATTATCCCTACATGAAATAACTCAGAAACACAGAGTTATTTGCTGCATGTTCTCACTTATAAGTGAGAGCTAAACAGTGGGTACACATCAACATACAGAGCAGAGTAATAGACACTGGGGACTCCAAAAGTTTACGAGGGTGGGAGGGAGATGGGGCTTGACAAATAACCACTTGCGCACAATGTGAACTATTCAGGTAAAGGTTACACTAAAAGCCCAGACTCACCACTATGTAATATATCCATATAGCACACCTGCCCATGTACTCCCCTGAATTTATACAGATTTAAAAAAAGACATTCTTGAGCAACTTAGCAACAAGAACAAATTTCTTGATTTTGAAATGAAAAATTTCACTGGAAGAATTGAAAAGGATAGTTATTGTCGAGACTTAAGTTGGCGATCTAGAAGATGACGTTTGAGAGATATTCCAAAAAGAATTCTCAAATGACAGAGCAAAAATCCAAGAAAAATCATGAAAGAGTCCCAATATATAAGTTGTAGGCAACAGAAGAGAAAACGACAATGGAGAAGGACAGACTAATAATAATCATAGAAGAAAAATTTCTTGTCCTTAAAAAAAAGATCTGAGGCTTATATTAGGAAGAACTTATCCATTTATGAGTAAGAGGGCTAAATAACCCCAGACTGATCCCACACTTAGGCATAGCCTGGGAAAAAATCCTAATATTCAAAGATCAAGTGAAAAAGCTTAAAAAATTCCAGGCCAAAAAATACCCAACCAAACAAACAAGCAAATATACTTGCAAAGGCAAAACAATTAGACTAGCATCAGACTGTAACACTAGAAGCAGGGAGATGTAGAAATAATTTTACATGCCACTGAGGGTAAAAAGGATGGTGATCCAAGAATCCCATATCCATCCCAGAAAGCATTTACCTATCCTGGTGAAAGAAAGACATCTGCTGCTATCTAAGGATTTAAAGAACACATTGCCTACATACTTTATCTGAGTAATTCACTGTCCAATTTAGCAGGGAGGGAGTGAAACAAAGAGCAGCTTGTTCAGAACAGCAAGGGCAAGGAAAAAAGAGGTGAAAACTATGAAGTATTAAACATACAATTGCTTAAATGAAAAAGTATGAAGAATACTAGTCATATTACACCAAACATGACTGATGGATTACTCCTGTTAAAAGACACTTTCATTTGGAGTTAAAGTGAATTAAAGAGTAATGCTTACATTTTTCATACATTTTAAAACGTAAAAGCCATTCTTAGTTCATTGGCCATACAAACACAGCTGGGCCATCATATTACTTATTTTAGTAGTAGCAAAAAAACAAGAACAATCCAAATATTCATCAATGGTAGAAAGGGTCTATAAATTGTAGCATATCTAGGCAATAAAATATTACTCAGCAGTGAAAATGGAGGTGCCACGTTTCATGCAGCAGTATGTATGATTCTTAACATGATCTCGAGGGAAAGTAAAAATAGCAAACCACAGAAGAAACCATTTAGTGTAATATAATTGCATTTACTTACATTTCAAACCAAGAAAATTAAATAGCATATTGTTTTGGGATACACAAATGAGTAGTTTTTAAAAAGTAGTATTAAAAAGTAGGGAATGATTAACACAATGTTTAGTATAATGGTCACTGAGGAAAGAGTTGCTGTGTCAGGGAGGGATATATAGTGGCTTTTGTGATGTCAGTAATATTCTGTGTCTTTGTACATGGATATTTGTTTTATTTTTATTCTTTAAACATAATGTTTTGTAGATAAATATTTTCTTAAACTTATTTGTATGTTGCCATATTTCATACTAAAAATTAAACTAGAAGGTAACCCAATCAAATACAATTATTGGAGATTTCAATATATTTCTTTCAGAACTGGACAGATTTATGGACAGAAAACAAAAATCAAGGAGTGGGTTAATATAATGAACTCTATTTCAAGCTGTATTTTAAAAGAAAAAGTTTTATCCTTTGGAAAAATGTTAAAGGTTCCTTTAATATGAGAATTTGTAAATTACATAATACATTCCTAGGTAGATGTTTGATTGAAGAGAAAATTATAACTTATATCCCAAACCATCGTGGAAAGGATTAAACTTAAAAAGTCCGTCTCAAAAAAAAAAAAAAAAAAAGTCTGTAGCACACAGCAAAACCTTTACTCAGAGGAAAAGCTATATCCTTGATTTCTTTCTTTAAAATAAAAAACTTGAAAAGCAAAAAACGGACCTGTCTTAGAAATCAGGAAAAGTAAACCAAATAAATCAAACAAACTAGCAAGGAAGAGTAGTATATGTAAAAACACTATTAATAACATAGAAAAGAAAATCTAGTAAAATAAGGTAATACAAATCCTTTTCATTGAATACATCTATAAAATATATCAATCATAATACTGAGTGGAGAAAATTGAAAGTAAATTTATGCAAATTAGGAATGGAAGAAAAATATATAGTGTTACTCTATAAAAGATCAGTCAGTCACTGCATTTCTTTGTCAAATGAGGTGAATGCCCAGAAATAATTTATGTCCTAACAAAATTTGAATTACCAGAATCAACTTTAGTAACATAGACTAATTGCTATAGAAGAAACTAGAATGATAACTACAGATAAAACATTAAAATGTCATCAGAACCAGATGATTCTACTGTACCTTTAAAGAATGCATAAAGCCAGTGTTAAACTATTTTAGATCATAGATAATAAAGGAAAACTCTTCATTTCATTGAAATACCATATAAGTTTATACCCAAAACTAATATGCTACAAAAAAGATTTCTGTAGTACAACTACAATTGTGAATATATATTTTAAAATGCTAAATGAAATAAAATATCAAATATAGAAATAGTTGAAGAGAAAAAGGCCAGGTGCGGTGGCTCATGTCTATAATCCCAGCACTTTGGGAGGCTGAGATGGGCGGATCACGAAATCAGGAGGCTGAGACCATTCTGGCTAACACATGAAACCTCATCTCTACTAAAAATAAAAAAAATTAGCCCGGCGTGGTGGCACGTGCCTGTAGTCCCAGCTACTCAGGAGGCTGAGGCAGGAGAATTGCTTGAACCTGGGAGGTGGAGGTTGCAGTGAGCCGAGACCACACCACTGCACTCCAGCCTGGGCGACAGAACAAGACTCTGTCTCAAAAAAAAAAAAAAAAAAAAGAAAAGAAAGACTCATTAGGATCAAATGGAGTTTTAGATACAGGGATATAGAGTGGTTCATTATTCAAAGATTTATCCACATACAATTTAAAGGAAAAGCCCTTAAATTTTTTAAATTTCATGTCAAATTGGTATGAAAAGATGTCAATTTGGTAACATTTACCACTTTAAAGAAAGACTCTAAATTAACACATGATGGAAGCTGCCTAAATTTATGCAAACTATAAATTTACAATACCTATAGAGAATTCTAATTCTAAATTGAGTAAACACTAAAGATATTTTAATTAAAACCAGAAATCAAATTTGTAATGCCCTTTAAATGAAATGACCAGACAGCAAATAAAAGATGAAAAGCATCATCTTTTGCTGATATATTCATATCCATATCTATCTAGAAAACCAAATTGATTCAATATTAGATTTGGTAAAATAATTTGTGGAGGAAGAGGTTACATTCAAGATATGTATAAAAATCAATTTTTTCTATGTAATCACATTAAGAATTTAGAAATGAAAATGGGAAAAATATTTTATTTACAGTAGCACCAAAACAACAAAATATTTATTACTAAGAAAAACATGGAATTTATCTAGATAAAATAATAACATCTTTTTGAAAGTCATTTCTATTTGAAAGCAAATTGAAAGACAAACCATATTCTTGGACAAGAAGGCTCCAAATAGAACTGCCAACAAAGTTGGGCTGGGAGAGGAGAATTGCAAAAAACAGTATTAAATTTTTTTGGTAAAATGTAAGTCTGGAGAAATACAGACTTAAGTATGAAAAAGAATATGAATGACTTAATTTTCCAAATATCTAAATATAATGTAAAGCTTTTGTAATCAGAACAAATTGTATTCAAATGGCAATTGATCAGTGGAACAAAATAGAAAATTCAGAAAAAGATGTTAGTATGTGTGAGAATTTAATATATGACACACATGATATTTCAGTTTAGAAGTAATTGTGTGCTTTATAAATTGTTCTGGCATAACTGAGAATCTATCTAGAAGAATCTAAAGTTGGATACCTTCATTACAGCGTAGGTAAAAATAAATAACTCTACATGGGTTAAATAATAACATATTAAAGATGTTGTAAAGAAAATTTAAATGACTGCATATATCATCTAGGCTTGTGGCAGGAGAGTCTTAACCAAAATGGGAAACCAGAAGTTAGAAAATAAGCTTTGGGCTCCATAGTATGACAATAGTGTCTTCCATAATAACATAGTCCCTCTGTCTTTGCCGTCATTTTATGGCTGTTTTGCCTTAGTGCCTTGCCTGTCCCTGGGAATGTATGGAGAGGAAGACAGGGTGCAGCTGGGTTCTCGATGGGTCAGCCACAGGAATAATAAGTGGCCTTTAAGGATGAGGTTCCAGACTTCACTCAGAGAAAGCTGTACGTAAATAAGATGCTGGAGAACATCAGTCTTCTGGTCTCTGTGCGTTGATTGTGCTCTTTCTTGTATTGCCCTTCAGTCATCATGTTGTCCTTGTAAGTAATTTGCATTAGAATTGAGGATGGCTTGAGTTAATATTGCTTTTTCTGCAACTGGATTTTCAGCTCTGCAAATCTGAGTAATTTTCCAGTTAAAAGCAATGAGAGGAGCAATGGAAGGAAGAAAGAGAATTCTACCAAGACCTGAGTCTAGGCAGAGAAAATGGATTTAGAAACCAAGAAGTAATTTTCACTCAAGATAGTTGCAGGAAGAAATTATTTAATGGTGTGACAGTATGGAGATTTCACATTTGAGAGGAGCCTTTTGTACGGTAATGAGTATGGGAAAGTTTGACTCACAGCTCTACATTGGCTTGACATGTGATAAGTTATACTGAAGAGAAACCCTATGAGTATAATGAAAGTGAGCAAGAATTCAGCCAGAATACTAATACATATATACACCAGAGATTTCATACAGGAGAGAAATTCTATGGTATTTTTCTGCATGGAAGAGGCTACATTGATCATCTCTTAAACAACACAAGAGCAATACACTAAGGGGAAAAACTTACATGGATGTAAACACTATGGGAAGGCTTTCAGCAATCATTCATCCTTCATCAGTGTGAAAAAAAATTCATTTTCTTGAGAAACCCTATGAATGTGACAAATGTCAATAAGAATTCAGCTATCCGCTAACCTTATACACACAAGAGAATTCATGGTGGGAGAGAGGAAAACCCTATGCATGTAACCAGTGTGGGAGAGCCTTCAGCACACATCTAACCTTCATGTACACAAAAAATCTCATTCTGTAGCGAAATTTTAAAACTATAATGAATGTAGAAAATCTTTAACAAGATAAATCCTCTTGAGGAAATCAGTCTTTATACCAGAGAAACAATTTGAATAAATAGGAGAAATCACATGTATATAAACTTAATAAATGTAATGAATGAGGAAAGTCTTCAGAGATTATTTATGTTAGTCAACATTAAAGTTTTCACACTAAAGAGATACCTATGCTTAGAATCAATGTGGAAGTGCCTTCAGCTGGGGTTTGCATCAGGCAGCTCATCCAGGGGAAACACTGTAAAGATTCCTGTAGCATACAACTGAGCAAACAAATCACACTTTTGCCAAGTGACATCTTTTAAAACATATGTAGAATAAAGATATAAGATTGTCAGGTGTACTTGGAAATACTTCAGGCATAAGTTGGTTATAAGTAGTAACATATGAGATAAACCTTCATCCAAAGAATACTAATTACAAGAATCCTGGCCAGGCCTGGTGACTCATATCCATAATACCAGCACTTTGGGAGGCTGAGGCAGGAGATTGCTTGAGCCTAGGAGGTTGAGACCAGCCTGGGCAACATGGTGAAACCCTGTCTGTACAAAAAAAAAAAAAAAAAAAAACACAAAAAATTACCCAGATGTGGTGGCACATGCCTATAGTCCCAGCACCTCGGAGGCTGAGGTGGGAGGATCACCAGAACCCAGGAGGTTGAGGCTGCAGTGAGCCATGATGGCGCCACTGCACTCCAGCCTGATCAACAGAGTGAGACCTTGTCTCAAACAAAAAAAAAAAAAAAAAAAAAAGAAGAAGAAAGAAAAACAGAAAAAATGCTTAAGAAAGTAAAGGTTATTGCTGAAAAGTCTTTTAAAAGTGTCATTCTGTTGAGTATGTGGACCAATATTTCTTTAATAATCCATCACTGTTGATTAGTCAGTATTTTTATGCTGCTAGTAAAGCATGATTACAAAGACTTTGAGGCTATCAGAAAATAACCTTGAACTTTAACTAAAACATGTGGCACGCAAAATAGTGTATCTTTTATATATTCACAGAAAGGACAAATGGAAATATGGATAAACGTGATTTGTAAGTGAATTAAAAAAAAAGTCACACAGTATTGTTCATAGGACCAGTAAAATGGAAATAAAAATGTGAATACAGAATGGTTGGATACATTATGATACCATCTCACCATGAAATATTATTCAGTCATTAGAAATAATTTAGAGCTATGGACATTGAGGACATTGATATCCATGACTTATCTTTTTTTTAGACAGGGTCTTGCAGTGTTGCCCATGGTGGAGCACTGTGGCATGATCTCAGCTCACTGCAACATCTGCCTCCCAGACTCAGGTGATCCTCCCACATCAGCCCCCAAACAGCTGGGACTACAGGTGTGCCCCACCATGCCCAGCTAATTTTTCTATTTGTAGTAGAGACAGGGTTTCACCCTGTTGCCCAGGCTTGTCTTGAACTCCTGGGCTCAAGGGATTCTCCCACCTCAGCCTCCCAAAGTGATGGGATTACAGACGTGAGCCACTGTGCCCAGGCGCTTCATTGGTTTTTAAAAAGTAAGCAGTAAAGAGAAGTAGGTGTAATCTCATTTGTGTAAGAAAATAAGAAGGAAAAACAAGCTATATATACATATATATACATTCATATATGTCTAAGTATATGTATATATTATAGTTGTTGATGAGTATATATTCTTGGGTATAGAAGCACAGAGGAAAGTACTCAAATATACTATCTTTTTTTTTTTTTTTTGAGATGGAGTCTCGCTTTGTCACCCAGGGTGGAGTGCAATGGCACAATCTTGGCTCACTGCAACCTCCGCCTCCTGGGTTCAAACGATTCTCCTGCCTCAACCTCCCGAGTAGTTGGGACTACAAGTGCCTTCCCCCACACCCGGCTAACTTTTTGTATTTTTAGTAGAGACAGGCTTTCACCATGTTGCCAGGCTGGTCTTGAACTCCTGGCCTCAAGACATCCACCTGCCTCAGCCTCCCAAAGTTCTGGGATTGCTAGCATGAGCCACCATGCCCAGCCACATGTACTATCTTATTAACATGAATAAACAAGTAAAGAAGAAAAGACCATATAAATGAAGGAGGAATTCCAGATATGTTATGATCAGATTTATTTAAAATTATATGTTTGAATATGTGTACTCTTACGCCTAAAATAATTCATTGCATTATTTAGAGAATCTAGGTTTTAAGGCAGAGTGACTATTCAATAATAAAGTTGTTACCTTTTCTTGAGACCACAGTGAATTACCAACAGTAGTAGTAAAATGATGCTAAATGCATGAGCCTTTTGGAGGATCTCATTAGATACCCTTACTGCGTAGCTTAGAAAAGAATTCTGCTAAAGCAAGCATGTTATTGTCCTATCCATAAGGAAAAATAAAATTAGAAACAGCAAGTAGGTCTCACCAGCTAATTGCAGACTAGTGTAAAACTTAAGTTGTTTCACCTCCCCCCTTTTTTTCTTTTTAATAGATGAGGATGGTCTTGGTATAAGTATTATTGGAATGGGTGTTGGAGCAGATGCTGGACTTGAAAAGCTGGGAATATTCGTCAAGACAGTAACAGAAGGTGGTGCTGCTCAACGGGATGGCAGGTAAATTAAGGACTGTTGTTAATAACTTAAAATCTTTAGAGAACTTTCCTGGAAGTTTCCTTCAGTTGTAGCTTTTTGCTTTTGTTTGTTGATTTTTTAGGACAGAATTTCAGGTTTCTCAGATGTGAAAATCTTTAAACACTTGAATTATTTTCTGATATGCAGGCAAAATATCTGCTTTCTTTAATATATATTAGGTAAATGAGTGGGCAGATCTATCAGTCTATACCTGTCTTTATCCATTCATCTATCTGGTGGGAAGTGGGCAGAAACATGGGTGTATATAGTTGTAAATGTGTGCTATGGAGGTCAGCACATAGTTTCACTTCAGAAATATTGAAAGAAATGATAATAGTTCTGGCATCTTAAAAAATGACACATGTAGATGGTAAGTTAGGAACTCTAATTCTGTATTGATGGTAATTCTGAAGGTCAGTGTTTCTCCAAATATATTTATGTAAAAACACAGGTTCTTGGGTGCACCTAAACCTGTAGAATTAAAATCTCCAGTAGAGGGGTCTGGCAGTCTGCACCTTGGATAATTCTGGTACACAGCAGAGCATCCAGATTATCACTGTTTTGTCTTAGCTTTCATAATCTCAAGCTATTTGTCTGTCTGTCTATCTATCTATCTATCTATCTATCTATCTATCTTAGGCGAAGATTTTGATTAACCCTCATACTTGGCTCTGATATATCAGGTTGAGGCTAGAAGCAGAAGGTGGTGTCTTAGTTTGTTTTGTGCTGCTATGGCAGAATACCTGAGACTGGGTAATTTATAATGAACATAAATTTATATGGCTCATGGTTCTGGAGGCTGGGAAGTCCAAGATTAAGGGGCCACATCTGATGAGGACCCTCCAGCTGAGTCATCCCATGGCAAAAGGTGCAAAGGCCAAGTGAGAGAGAGCAAGAAGGGGCAAAACTTGCTTTTATAACAAACCCACTCAAAGAAATAAATCCACTTCCATGATAATGACATTAATCTATTTGTGAGGCCAGTGCCCTATGACCTAATCACCTTTTAAAGGTCTAACCTCTCAACACTGTTGCATTAAGGATTGTTTTCAACATATAACATTCAAACCATAGCAGTTGGCAATATAATAAAAGTAGACCCAAATATACGACTGCTAAATTCAAAGAATTATTATGTTGTTTTATGTACATTTAATGAATAGCTTTAAATTTTTTTATGTTTAAGTATGTATCATTTGACCATCTTATCAAGAAATAATAAAGCATGTTGGAAAGAATTTGTGAATCTGTGAGGAGACCCAGAGCAGCATCTTTTTTTTTTTTTTTTGAGATGGCATCTCATTGTGTTGCCTAAGCTGGAGTACAGTGGCATGATCTCTGCTCACTGCAGCCTCTGCTTCCCAGGTTCAAGTGATTCTCCTGCCTCAGCCTTCTGAGTAGCTGGGACCATAGGCGTGGACCACCACGCCCAGCTAATTTTTGTATTTTTAGTAGAGACGGGGTTTCACCATGTTGGTCAGGATGGCCTCGAACTCCTGACCTCAAGTGACCCACCTGCCTTGGCCTCCCAGAGTGCTAGGATTACGGGTGTGAGCCACCGTGCCTGGCCCATTGTTTCTGTTTTAATCCTAAAAATGCATACTGATACCCACAGATAGTTCTCAAAGAGAGCTCAATTGATTTATGTAAATACAAAACCACACCTTATATCTTCTTTTCCATGAGGTTAGGGATAACATCTTAGTGGTAGCCTTATTTGTATTCCTATAGCACTTAGTATAATGCTTTGCATAGAGAAGGTTTGAAATAAATCTTTTGAGTGAACATTCAGCTGTCTACATTTAAAACAAAGAATGTGGAATATGACTATCTTGTGTCCTAAATTAACTTATTAACAGTCTTCCTCCTTTTCAGAGTAGTTAAGGAAATAACCTCTTTGCCCCTTTAATAAATTATATATAATGATAGTAGTATTTCCAGTTATTAATGTACCACCTTTCTTCCAAGAGAGCTAAAACTTGTTTGTAAAATATACCTCATTTCTTATTAAGTTTGATGAAAATTTTAAGATCATGGGAAATAATGCTACAGTTAGTATTCAAACATGCTTAATTGTTATGAACCATCCAGAAAGCCAAACCAAAGTACAACTTGATTAAAAGAAGAAAAAGTCAGAATATTTTGCATTAATAGCCATGTAACAGATGTCCTGAAAAAAAAAGAAAGAAAAATAAAATTTTGCATTTAGTAGTTAACCAGTTCCTGTTGTTCTAAACATAGACATATTTATTTTTCCTTCAATCATTTTAAAATTAGGTTTGCTTTCTATTAACCTATTTACTAATTATTTATTCTTCTACATAGTTTCATTATTTATAACTACATTAGAACTCTGCTTTACCAGTCCCAGTGTACATTTATTTCCTCAGTCCTTTTAAATGAGTATTTTCCTAGTATACTAATCCTGTTGTTGTTATAATAGGTGCTTAATAAATGCCTCAGTGAATATATTAAGACATGTAACTTGGGCCAGGCGAGGTGGCTCATGCCTGTAATCCCAGCACTTTGGGAGGCTGAGGCAGGTGGATCACCTGAGGTCCGGAGTTCGAGACCAGCCTGGCCAACATGGTGAAACCCCATCTCTACTAAAAATACAAAAATTAGCTGGGCGTGGTAGTGGGCGCCTCTAATCCCAGCTACCTGGGAGACTGAGGCAAGAGAATCGCTTGAGGGAGGTAGAGGTGGCAGTGAGCCAAGATTGTGCCATTGAGCTCCAGCCTAGGGGACAGAATGAGACTCAGTCTCAAAAACAAAAAACAAAAAAAAACTTGATGTGATGTAATGGATAGAATCTTTAAGAAAATGTAACTAGGAGCCTTCATTCCATTCCCTCTACTTATCATCTGGGGATATTCAACAAATTACTTAATTTTCATGTTATCTACATCGCAGGTTGTGGTAAGCATTAACTAAGTTTGTGTGAATAACCTTCCATAGTGCTATTCATATATATGAAACTGTTCTTGAACCAAGTAAGAGTAAGCTTGAAACTTAATAAAAAAATAGTTATTATGGGAGAAGCCTCATGGAAAACTATTAAAGGTGTACAACGTAAGTACAGAATCAAAATTTTAGAGGTCAGAGAAACTTTAGAGTTTTTATAATCAATACATTTTCTTGTCTATTAATAAGAAAATTGAGGGTGGTTGTATATGTGCATATGTGTGTGGGTGTCAGAAAATGACAAAATAAAATTATTATTACACTTACAACAGATTTATATCTTTTAAATTATTATTTCCACCACTACTGGTGTGTTCATTTGCACAGCGTTTACTGTTTACTGATGTTTACTATTTAAAAGGTATCAACATACAAAAGTGCAGTTCCTCTAGTCAATAATACATTTTAAGTTATATACACTTACTGATATAGAAAAATATTCCATTAAGGATTTACAAAATAGTGTGATTAATATGATGCCCTTCTTGTGTAGGGTATATATTCTATTTCTTCTTTTCTCTCTCTTTGTTCCTTTTTGTCCTTATCTCTCAGTCATTCTCTTTCTTAAAAAACCTAAAATTAATATATACAAAAGTGTTGAATGGCTCTAGTGTATGGGTTTTTTAAAATTTTGGCTGATATAGAATATCTAATTTTGTAGAGAATATATACCACTTGTGTATAGTTTCTGAATTAAAACTAAAAATGATAAGATTTTCACCCCGAGGAAATTACTTGTCAGACCTCCTTTATTGACAGAATTAAAGTTCTGGGTTAGATGTTCTCTAAGGTAGTTCCTTTTAGCCTTGAAAGGATAAGATTCTGTATTATTGTTTTCTAGCTTGCTTTAGATTCTTAATAACTCTTTCTATTTAAGAAAATTTATTTCAATTTAATCTCAGATTTAGTCATAC
This sequence comes from Pan troglodytes, assembly GCF_028858775.2. Taxonomy (NCBI): domain Eukaryota; kingdom Metazoa; phylum Chordata; class Mammalia; order Primates; family Hominidae; genus Pan; species Pan troglodytes. Next base: position 104,507,579 of record NC_072404.2, read on the forward strand.
CTCCTTCAAGGAATGTTAAATGAGCAGACATGTATACATAGAAAGTTTTTTTTTCTCACCCTCCTCCCTCCTTCCTGCCCCCACAAGAAGCCTTTTCATTGTGATCGTTTGTATTCCTGTTTAAATAGCTTGTAAACTCTCACCACATTTTGAGTAGTTTAAAAAATTTGCCGTGGGTATTTATCCTCCTGAGTTTATCCAGTATAGTTAAAAAGTTTTGACCCTTCCTTATTCTTTGATATTATCTCTCTTACATTCAAAATTTTCTTTTGTCAAGCTTTTCATGTGTGTACTTTCTCCTATGATGCCTTAAACTTACAGGGTGCTCAATAAATATTTGTTGAATGAGTGAATCCTTGTGCTTTAGTCACTTTTTATTTTTATTTTTTATTTTTAGGGGCGAGGTCTCACTATGTTGCCCAGGCTGACCTCAAACTCTTGGGCTCAAGTGAACTCCCCACCTCAGCCTCCCAAGTAACTGGGAGTATAAGCGAGTGCCACAGTGCGGGGCTTTTAGTCACTTTTGAAACCTTTACTTGGGCTTATCATTTTTCTCTGTTTTGTTTTTGTGCTACCTTCCTTTTACAGAGTAGCTTATAATTTAGTTGAATGATATGACAGCCATTTCTATTTCCTGTTTCTAAATTTTTAGTAAAATAATATTAAATATATTGACTATTAGTTTTTGTTGTCATAAATGTAATTTTTGGGATTGCACAGAGGACACTTTCACACACTAATGATTTTCCAGTCCTCATTCATGATTCCATAAAGTAAAATTAGTTTCATAAAAACAATTCAAAATGCTGAATTGTAGAGTAAATCACATGGATGGTAACTGACAAAGGATGTTAATAATGCTGTGCTAAATTAGAGGCGAATTAAAAGTCCGTTTTGGACACACTTTGTTTTTGGGTCCTGTTTTTGTTTCACAAGCTTTTGCTCATCATCATTTTCAATCACTGTCCTTTTCAATTTTATTGGAAGAGATACCACATATGAAATTAAGGTTCTGTGTAGTTTATCCTCATTCAAGTTTGGTTTTCAAATGATTTTAATTGTTTTTTTTTCACATCTTTTGGGTAATACCAACATATACAATAGATTAGAGAGTCCTATTCTTTTGCTTATCCTGCAGCAAATTCACCCCCTCTTAGGACCCATCTTTGCCTGAAGTACCCTCCAGCCTAAGAGAACCCTGGATGGAAACTTGTTTTAATTGAATCTGTCATGGTCCCCTATTCGATGGTTTCCTCTCTGTGCACACACTCTCATGTTAGTCTTCTAATAAAATATTTTGCCTATTCACCCCTTAGATTTGGGCTATTACTGCTTTGATATGTATTTTCACAATTTTCACATACATTTAAAACTTCAGTATCTAGCATTTTGAGGAAGATCTCTGTTGACCAAAGTACATTAATGTTGCTCCAGCTGGTCTCCCTGTCATTCTTCTTTGGTGGCTTTGTTGACAAAAGCCCTGTGAGGTAGGGTTATTTGTTTTCCCTTCCCAGAAACACTGTGTCAATAAGTAACTATCCAGTAACATTAAACAAACCCTAGAATAATCCAATTTATGTATTTTCATTACCCTTATCCCTATTGATTCTGGTTTTCAGATTAAGAATTGCAGGATCTCAGCAATATCACAGTGAGACTGAAGAGCAGTAGTGTTGTGCACTTTTGTTTATGGTAAGCACATGGAAACTATTGAGGAACTGGCCAGGATGAGATGGTTTTTACAAACTAGCCAGGTATGTTCCCATAAATTCCATTCCAGTCGACAGTATTTCCAGGGGAAACAGGCTATTTCCTCTGCTATCCTGGAAAATTTTGGAAAGTCTAGATAATCCATAGAACTGGTTATTCTTTGTAGTCTGGGATGGTCTGATACAGAACTCTGTCTAGGTATTCTTTTGTTTTTAACCACTGAGAGTCTTCCCTTGTCTTTTCTGTGCTTTTCATTACAGCTAAGATTTAAGAGAGATTATCAGTGTTACTGTTCTGTGAGGTTGCATCTAAAAGTTGTCTTCTCACGAGATAAAAGATACAAGCAAAGTGGGTGTTAGACACCAGAAAATTTTTCCTGTCACAGTAACCATTTTTGTATTTAATACTCTGCTGGCTCATGTTCTAGGGAGTTGTAGGAGCAACCTATAGTGGGAATAAACCTGAACCACTGCCTTTTTCATCCATTATTCCCCTCATCTCTCACCCAACCCTCTTTACCTCTCTTTCCTCTTCTCCTCATTTTTAGTTTCTTGAACTTATCTCCACCTTAATCATCACAGTTTACCTCCATAAAAAGGTAAATTGAAAAGCCCGTTATATAGCAAACTCCATAGAACTCCACTTCTCTTCCTCCCTCCTTCTCTCACTCTTTTTAAAAACGTTAAAGATGGTTTTTATTTCCTCATTTTTTTAATTATCAGATTTTCAAATTTTTTCTCTAATGAATGTATCACTTTGAAATGAGAAAAAAATTTAAATGGACACCCTTTTGATGAAAATAATAATCAAATAGCATGAAGCTTTCTTTGTCCCCCTTAATGTTTTCAGTATTAAGGTAGACAGGAAGAACTATGTAGAATCAGTATTTTAGTCATAGGATTCCTCTTTTTCACATTGATCTCTGATCTCTGAATGCAAAGAGCAAATCCAGCCGAAAGTCTATCGTTACTGTTTCTGTTGCATGGAATACTTTGCATCTTGTATCTCTTCTGTCTTCTTTTTTTCTTTCTTTTTTTTTTTTAAACTTTTATTTTAGATTCAGGAGGTATATGTGCACTTTTGTTAACTGGGTATATTGTCTCATGCTACGGTGTGGGGTATGAATGATCTCATCACCCAGGTACTGATCATAGTACCCAATAGTTAATTTTTCAACCCTTGCCTCCCTCTCTTGCTCTCCCCTCTATTAGTTCCCAGTTTCGCTTGTTGCCATCTTTATGTCCATGATTACCCAGGATTTAGCTCCCACTTATAAGTGAGAATATGCAATATTTGGTTTTCTGTTACTGCATTAGTTTGCTTAGGATGATGGCCTCCAGTTTCATCCTTGTTGCTGTGAAGGACATGATTTCATTCTTTTTTATAGGTGTATAGTATTCTATGGTGCATATGTGCCACATTTTTCTCTGTCTAGTCCACTGTTGGTGGACACCTAGGTTGGTTCTGTGTCTTTGCTGTCATTAATAGATTTGCAGTGAACATGTAAGTGCATGTGTCTTTCTGGTAAAATGATTTGTTTTCTTTTGGATATCTACCCAGTAATGGGATTGCTGGATTGAATGGTACTTCTGTGTTCTTTGAGAAATCTTTAAACTGCCTGCCACAGTGACTGAACTAATTTGTATGCCCACCAACAGCGTGTAAGCATTCCCTTTTCTCCACAGCCTCACCAGCATCTGTTGTTTTGACTTTTTAATTATAGCCATACTGATTGGTGTGAAATAATATCTCATTGAGGTTTTGATTTGCATTTCCCTGGTGATTAGTGATATGGAGCATTTTTTAATATGTTTGTTGGCTGCTTGTATGCCCTCTATTGAGAAGTGCTGTTTATGTCTTTTGCCCATTTTTAAATTGGGTTATTTGTTTTTCACTTGTTCAGTTGTTTAAGTTCTTTGTAGATTCTGGGTATTCGACTTTTGTCAGATGCATAGTTTGCAAATATTTTCTCCCATTCTGTAGCTTGTCTGTTTACTCTGTTGATAATTTATTTTGCTGTGCAGAATCTCTTTAGTTTAATTAAGTCCCACTCATCAATTTTTCTTTTCTTTTCTGTTTTGTTTTTTGTTCGTTTGTTTGTTTGTTTTGAGATGGAGTTTCGCTTTTGTTGCCCAGGCTAGAGTGCAATGGTGCGATCTTGGCTTACTGCAACCTCTGCCTCCTGGGTTCAAGCGATTCTCCTGCCTCAGCCTTCTGAGTAGCTGGAATTACAGGCACGTGCCACCACGCCTGGCTAATTTTTGTATTTTTAGTAGAGACAGGGTTTCTACCATGTTGGTCAGACTGGTCTCGAACTCCTGACCTCAGGTGATCCACCCGCCTCGGCCTCCCAAAGTGCTGGGCTTACAGGCATGAGCCACCATGCCCGGCCTTTTGTTGCAATTTCTTTTGAAGACTTAGTCATAAATTCTCTCCCAAGGCCAATGTCCTGAATGGTGTTTCCTAGGTTTTCGTCTATGATTCTTATAGTTTGAGGTCTTATGTTTAAATCTTTAATCCATCTGGAGTTAATTTTTTATATACAGTGAAAGCTAGGGGTCCAGTTGCATTCTTCTGAGCATGACTAGTTAGCTATCCTAGCACTATTTATTGCATAGGGAGTCCTTTCTCCATTGCTTATTTTTGTCAATTTTGTCAAAGATTAGATGTCTGTAGGTGATAGAATTTGGCTGTGTCCCCACCCAAATCTCGTCTTGAGTTGTAAGTCCCACAGTTCCCACATGTTGTGGGAGGAACCTGGTGGGAGGTGATTGAATTTTGGGGGTGGAGGCATTCCTACATTATTCTTGTGATAGTGAATGAACCTCATGAGATCTGATGATTTTAAAAAGGAGAGATTCTCTGCACAAGCTCTTCTCTTGTCTGCCGCCATGTGAGATGTGTCATTCACCTTCTGCCATGAACGTGAGGCCTCCCCACCCACATGGAACTGTAAGTCCAATAAACCTTTTTCCTGTATAAATTACCCAGTCTCAGGTATGTCTTTATCAGCAGTTTGAAAACAGACTAATACCCCACAGAAAAAGTGGGGTATTGCTGAAAAGACACCTGAAAATGTGGAAGCGACTTTGGAACTGGACAACAGGCAGAGGTTGGAACAGTTTGGAGGGCTCAGAAGAAGACAGGAAAATGTGGGAAAATTTGGAACTTCCTAGAGACTTGTTGAATGGCTTTGACCAAAATGCTGATAGTGATATGAACAATAAGGTCCAGGCTGAGGAGGTGTCCTCAGATGGAGAAGAGGAACTTGTTGGGAACTGGAGCAAAGGTGATTCTTGTTATGTTTTAGCAAAGAGACTGTTGTCATTTTGCCCCTACCCTAGAGATCTGTGGAACTTTGAACTTGAGAGAGATGATGTAGGATATCTGGCATAAGAAATTTCTAAGCAGCAAAGGCTTCAAGAAGTGACTTAGGTGCTGTCAAAGGCATTCAGTTTCAAAAGGGAAACAGAATAAAAGTTTGGAAAACTTGCAGCCTGACAACGAGATAGAAAAGAAAATCCCATTTCCTGAAGTGAAATTCAAATCAGCTGCAGAAATTTGCACAAGTAATAAGTAGCTGAGTGTTAATCCCCAAGACAATGGGGAAAATGTCTCCAGGGCATATCAGAGGTCTTCAGGGCAGCCCCTCCCATCACAGGCTGAGAGGCCTAGAAGGAAAAGTGGTTTCATGGGCTGGTCCTAGGGTCCCCATGCTGCTTGCACCCTAGGGACTTAGTGCCCTGTTTCCCAGCTGTTCCAGCCTTAGCTGAAAGGGGCCAAGGTAGCTAGCGCTTGGGCTGTGGCTTCAGAGGATGCAAGCCCCAAGCCTTGGCAGCTTCCATATGGTGTTGAGCCTGCAAGTGCACAAAAGTCAAGAATTGGGGTTTGAGAACCTTTGCCTAGATTTCAGAGGACGTATGGAAATGCCCAGATGCCCAGGCAGAAGTTCGCTGCAGGGGTGGGGCTCTCCTGGAGAATCTCTGATAGAGCAGTGTGGAAGGGAAATGTGGGGTCAGAGCCCCCACACAGAATTCCTACTGGGACACTGCCTAGTGGAGCTATGAGAAGAGGGCCACTGTCCTCTAGACCTCAGATGGGTACATCCACTGACAGCTTGCACTCTATGCCTGGAAAAGCCACAGACACTTAACACCAGCCCATGAAAGCAACTGGGAGGGAGGCTGTACCCTACAGAGCCACAGGGGTGGAGCTTCCCAAAACCACAGGAACCCACCTCTTATATCATGTGACCTGGATGTGAGACATGGAGTCAAAGGAGATCATTTTGGAACTTTAAGATTTGACTGCCCTGCTGGATTTGAGACTTGCATGGGGACTGTAGCCTCTTTGTTTTGGCCAGTTTCTTCCATTTGGAACAGCAGTATTTAACCAATGCCTGTACCCCCATTGTATCAACTATCTAACTTGCTTTTGATTTTACAGGCTCATAGGCAGAAGGGACTTGCCTTGTCTCGGATGAGATGTTGAACTGTGGACTTTTGAGTTAATGCTGAAATAAGTTAAGACTATGGGGGACTGTTTGAAAGGTGTAATTGGTTTTGAAATGTCAGGACATGTGATTTGGCAGGGGCAGGGGCAGAATGATATGGTTTGGCTGTGTCCTCACCCAAATCTCCTCTTGAATTGTAACTCCCACAATTCCCACGTCGTGGGAGGAACCTGCTAGGAAGTGATTGAATTATGGGAATGGGTCTTTCCTGTGCTGTTGTCGTGACAGTGAATGAGTCTCACGAGATAATGGTGGTTTTAAAAAGGGGAGTTTCCCTGCAGAAGCTGTTCTCTTCTCTGGTGCCATGTGAGATGTGCCTTTCACCTTCCGCCATGATTGTGAGGCCTCCCCAGCCATGTGGAACTGTAAGTCCAATAAACCTTTTTCCTTTATAAATTACCCAATCTTTGATATGTCTTAATCAGCAGCATGAAAACAGAATGGTATGGGGCATTATTTCTGGGTTCTCTATTCTGTTCCATTGGTTTATATGTCTGTGTTTGTACCAGTAGTGTGCTGTTTTGGTTACTGTAGCATTAGAGTATAGTTTGAGGTTGGGCAACGTGATGCCTCCTGCTTTGTTCTTTTTGCTTAGGATTGCTTTGGCTATTTCAGCTCTTTTTAGGTTCTATATGAATTTTAACTTTTTTTTTTTTTTTGTCTTTCAGGAGGTAGGTGCTGGAATCTATCTGAATTTTTAATTTTATATATTTTTCCTAGTTCTATGAAAAATGACATTGGTAGTTTGATAGGAATAGTGTTGAATTTGCAGATTGCTTTGGTCAGTATGGCCATTTTGCTGATATTGATTCTTCCAATCCATGAGCATGGAATGTTTTTCCATTTGTTGTTGTCATCTATAATTTCTTTTAGTAGTGTTTTATTGTTCTTCTTATAGATATCTTTCACTTTCTTGGTTAGATGTATTCCTAGGTATTTCATTTTGTGTGTGTGTTATTGTAAATGGAATTTTGTTCTTGCTTTAGCTTTCAACATGAATTGTATTGATGTATAGAAATGCTACTGATTTTTGTGCATTGATTTTGTCTCTTAAAACTTTCCTGAAGTTGTTTATCAGTTTCAGAAGCTTTTTGGTGGAGTCTTTAGGGCTTTCTAGGTATAGAATTATATTGTCCATGAAGATAGTTTGACTTCTTCTTTTCTTATTTGGATGTCTTATTTCTTTCTCTTACCTGATTGCTCTGGCTAGAACTCCCAGTACTATGTTGAATAGGAGTAATGAGAGTGGGCACCCTTATCTTGTTCCAGTTTTTAGGGGGAATGCTGCCAGATTTCTGCCCATTTGGCCTAATGTTGACTGTGGGTTTATCATAGATTGGTTTTATTATTTTGAGGTATGTTTCTTTAGTGCCTAGTTTCTTGAGGTTTTCATCATGAAGCAATATTAGATTTTATCTAAAATTTTTCCCTGTCTGAGAAGATTGTATGGTTTTTGTTTTTAATTATGTTTATGTGGTGAATCATATTTATTGATTTGTATATGTTGAACCAACTGTCATGGCTTTTGTAGTTCAGTGGTGGGTGAGAAACACACCTAGCAGCTCTTTTTCCCCCATAGTTTGGTGAGCAGGAGGGAGGATTCCGGTGTTACATGACCCCTTCGGTGCCGCTTCGCCAGCTGGAAATCTCTGCGGCCGATGCCTCTTTGCTCAGGCTCACTGGGTTCATGCTGCTCACCCACCCACTGCAGGCTGCACTTGGCTTGCACCCCAGTCTGGATGCTGCACCCGCCACAGGATCCACACTTAGTCTATGGCTGGGCTGGGTGTGCAGCAACCTGCTTCGGTCTTGGGTGCTGGCATCTAGACAAGGGGAATGTGGTGACACCCAAAAACTCAGAGGTGCCAGCAACTGTTGAGCCCCAAGTGCTGTTACAGCTCTCACCCAGAGAGTCCTAAGGTCTGAGATCCCCAAGAAATGTTATACCTTCTTCGTGTTACAGATCGTTTGCTCCCGCTGCCTGCAGAGTGGCAAATTCTGGGTTCTTGTGCCATGACCAAGAAGAATTAGATACTCAGACACCAGAGACTGAGTAGGGCAGAGAAGAATTATATTGAGCGACAGAAGGAGATCTCTCAGCAGAGAAGGGACCCAAGAGCAGGTAGCCCTCTGTAAGGCTGAGTCCAGGATTTCTATGGGCTAATAATAGGAGAGTGCATGCTGATTGGTCCATGGGCATGCCTGGAAAAAGCACCATTCAATTGGTTAAAAGGCATCAAGGAAGTTCTCATTCCAGTCACGGGCTCTATGGACTGGTAGCTCAGTTTTCAGTCTTTAAACTGTCTTTGGCTTGTAGGTCGGGTTTCACCAGGGACCTGTCCCTGTCTGCCTAGGAATTTGTCTGCCTCCTTATGCTGTCATTCATAGCAAATAAGTAGCAGAGCCTGCCTGTATACCTAGGATATCTGACTCTAGTGCTTATACTTAAATAATATATTACTTTATATCATGTCATTAGTTTTTATAATAGACTTTAAGGATATATTGTGCAGTCGTATTATATATATATATATGCACATCATTTATATATTGTTTTACGAGTATGTTGTTTCAAGATATTTGTGAGGTAAGCATTTTTACATAAAAATTATTGTGCATCATTCTTTGAAATGAATTCTTAGGACCAGAAGACCATGTCCAGGTGCATTACATTTTATTTGATTTCATTATTTATTTATTTATTTGGAGACAGAGTCTTGCCCTGTCACCCAGGCTGGAGTGCAGTGGCATGATCTTGGCTCACTGCAACCTGCACCTCCCGGGTTCAAGCAATTCTCCTGCTCCCAAGTAGTTGGGACCACATGCGCACACCACCATGCCTGGCTGATTTTTATATTTTTAGTAGAGACAGGTTTTCACCATGTTTCCCAGGCTGGTCTTGAACCAGGCAGCCATCCTCCTGCCTCAGCCTCCCAAAGTTCTGGGGTTAAGGTGTGAGCCACAACACTCGGCCCTAGGTGCATTAAATTTTAAATGCTTTAAAAGCATATATGTTTATTGCAGCACTATTTACAATAGCAAAGACTTGGAACCAACCCAAATGCCCATCAATGATAGACTGGATAAAGAAAATGTGGCACATAGGCACCTTGGAATACTATGCAGCCATAAAAAAAGAATGAGTTCATGTCCTTTGCAGGGACATGGATGAAGCTGGAAGCCATTGTTCTCAGCAAATGAATACGGGAACAGAAAACCAAACACCACATGTTCTCACTTATAAGTGGGAGTTGAACAATGAGAATACATGGACACAGGGAGGCGAACATCACACACTGGGGCCTGTTGGTGGGTGGGGGTCAAGGGGAGGGAGAACATTAGGATAAATACCTAATGCATGCTGGGCTTAAAACCTAGATGAAGGTTGATGGGTGCAGCAAACCACCATGACACATGTATACCTGTATAACAAACCTGCACGTTCTGCACATGTATTCACTCTTGTTGCCCAGTCTAGAGTGCAATGGCGTGATCTCGGCTCACCACAACCTCTGCCTCCCAGGTTCAAGTGATTCTCCTGTCTCAGCCTCCTGAGTAGCTGGGATTACGGCATGTACCACTACGCCCAGCTAGTTTTGTATTTTTAGTAGAGACGGGGTTTCTTCATGTTGGTCAAGCTGGTCTCAAACTCCCGACCTCAGGTGAGGTACCCACCTTGGCCCCCCAAAGTGTTGGGGTTACAGGCATGAGCCACCATGCCCGGCCTATGTTAGACTCTTGATAAGTATTCAAACACATTTGTGAGTGGAATGATTCCAGTTTCAGGAACCAATTTTTTTTCTTGGCAAATTTCCTTATAACTTTAGTTTTTAATGTTTGTTCTATTACTTTTCCTAAAGGCAATTTTCAATAATCTCTAGTCTTTGTGAGGGTCGTATTGCCATTTACTTTTTTTAAAAAACAGTATTATATGTTAGGGCTGATGACTTTCGTTATTTGGAAAAACACTGTGACTTCTGAATCCATCTATTCTCAGTCTTCTTGTTGCTCTCATTTTGTTTTATCTTCACTTTAAAGAGTCAGCAGCCCCTCCTCTTAACATCAACCTATTTTATTCATACCTTTCTTAGCACACTTATAGTGTTTTTTATAGCTTATCACACTCCTGTGTCTCTAATGCCTGCAACACATATCCTGTATATGCATATACACATATTTACATGTATGTGTACGTGTGTATTTGTGTATGTGTATGGTATCCTTAAACAGAGATCATGTCTTATTTAAATTTGTATCCCAGTAACTCTCTGTCCTTTTGCTATAGTCAGGATCAAATTACTTTTGCTAAATTACTAACTGGATTATTCAACCAAACCAATGAAGCAAGCATATTATTTTCCCTATTTATATTTTTCCAGCATTTTTGCTATCTTTCTTCTGATTAGATTACTTAGTCCCTTCAGTTGTACTTATTTCATTGCATTTTATCAGAATTGACAGGATGCTTATTTTCAGACATTTTTTGATCTAGTTTGTTCTTTCTTTATTTTTGCCCATTAAGGCAATTATCACTTTAGTTTTCTTTCACTTCTGATCATTCTATCTATTGATATTGTACAAACCTGTATTTTGCTTTTATTTTTTTCTTCCCAGTAAATACTAGCTCTGTACATATTTGATTTTTTTAAAAAAACCTTGTTTTCAAAGTTTTTTTATAATCTATTATTTAGTATTCCTCTTACTCACTCTTAATTTTTTGCCCTTTAAAAAAATATTTGCCTTCTCAAGTGCTCTTGCCTTATTAAAGTTGCATTATTAATCCTTTCACTTCATGAAAGTATGTGACAGTGATTATCTTTCTGTTTGAGAGATTAAGCTTTCAGCTTTACTTTTTTTTTTTTTTTTTTTTTTGCTGGAAAGCCACGTCTGTTCATCCTTCAAATGCCGTGGCTCAACTTTAATTTGGCTTTCAAAATACAAAGTATATTTTAAATTAAATATTTGAAAGATAAAGAATTTCTTCTTGCCTTTATCTTCCGTATACGTCCCTAAGTCCACCAACTTGTAGTGCCATGAAAGTTGCTTGGCAGGATTGCCATTTGTAGTCATTTGTCACTCAGAAACATTGATGATTATTGCTATCAAAGAATATATTGAGTACTTGTTAATTCCATAGCATTCTATTTTATTTTATGCATAAGTTAAAAAGAAATAAAAGGCATAATTTCATGCTTTAAGGTAGTCTAGAATCAACTTATAACACAAAGTCTCTGCTCCTAACACATCTTTACACAACATAATAACTTTTATAAAGCAATACAACTAAATATTAAATTATATGGTTGGGCACAGTGACATGCACCTATAGTCTCAGCTACCAGGGAGGCCAAGGTGGGAGGATTACTTGATCCCAGGAGTTTGAGACCAGCCTGGGCAACATATTTCAAAATTAAAATCATAAATAAATAAAATGATGCAAGTCGTATATAAACATGCACAAAGATATAAAGTTAAAAATGGTATTAAGGTCATGTAACATTTAGTCAGGAAAGATGTTTTCTAGATAGTCTGAGAAAATAACATTTTAAATGATGATTGGCTAGGAGAATATGTGATTGTGGGAAAGAGAATGGCATATACATAATGATGGAGAACTCAGCAGGATATTTGCTTCTTTTAAGTCTCATTAACAAGTATGTATCAGAAATACTTTCCTAATATTTGACATCCTAACTTTTGTTCCATCCAGAAAATAAAACCACAAATAAAAGGAATTCTTTCTTTTCCTAAAATGACTTAATAAGATTAGGAAAACATATTTATTGTTCTGGGTTTAGCTATAAGACCCAAGAAGTTTGCAATCTGTCTGCTTAAAGAGACCTTATACATCAAGAAATACCACACAATATCTGGTAATATGTAATGTAAGTTTGAGGTATTCAGTGATATAGAAGAGGTTCAAAGGTTGGAAAAGATCATAAGCTTGGATAAGCAGGTAACTTCAAAGAGAAGTTATTTGAGCTGGACCTTCAAGAAAAGGCTTTTGAAAGGGTAGAGAAAGGACTTATGGGCAAAGTTTCATAAAAGATGCAAGTCTTTTTTTTAATGTATCTTTTTATAATACTTTAAGTTCTAGGGTACATGTGCACAACGTGCAGGTTTGTTACATATGTATACATGTGCCATGTTGGTGTGCTGCACCCATTAACTCATCATTTACATTAGGTATATCTCCTAATGCTATCCCTCCCCGCTCCCCCAACCCCACAAGAGACTCTGGTGTGTGATATTCCCCTTCCTGTGTCCAAGTGTTCTCATTGTTCAGTTCCCACCTATGAGTAAGAACATGGGGTGTTTGGTTTTTTGTCCTTGCGATAGTTTGCTGAGAATGATGGTTTCCAGCTTCATCCATGTCCCTACAAAGGACATGAACTCAAAAAAAAAAAAAAAAAAAAAAAAAGATGCAAGTCTTTTCAGAGTGTGGCTTGCCTTAAAGCTTTTAGTTAATGTGAGGATGTTGCTGGAAAAAAATCAAGTCCTGTTGAAATGAAATTAAGGGTTGATGGCAGTAGGATATTTGGCAGGTAAATAAATGGAAACATACATGATGTTTATAGAACAGAAGGCTCACTGTCTTTCAGATGTAAAATTTCCCCATATTGATCTGTAGAGTCAAAGAAATCCCAATCAAACTCTAGCAGGTTTTTTGTTGTTCTTGTTGTTTTTGGAGAAATTGACAAGATTGTTCTAAAATGCATATGGAAATGCAAAGGACCAAGATAACAATTCTGAAAAAGAAGAACAAAGTTAGAGGACTGACCTTATTTGGTTTTTCAAGACTTGCTATAAAGCTTCAATAATCAGGACAGTATGCCATTGGTATAGAAATATAGATCAATGTAATAGAAAAAAAGTCAGGAATAGATGAAAACATATAGTCAGTTGACTTTCTTTTTTTTTTTTTTTTTTTTTTTTTTTTGAGACGGAGTCTTGCTTTGTCACCCAGGCTGGAGTGCAGTGGCGCGATCTCGGCTCACTGCGAACCCCGCCTCCCAGGTTCACACCATTCTCCTGCCTCAGCTTCCCAAGTAGCTGGGACTAAAGGTGCCCGCCATCACACCCCGCTAATTTTTTGTATTTTTAGTAGAGATGGGGTTTCACCGTATTAGCCAGGATGGTCTTGATCTCCTGACCTCGTGATCTGCCCGCCTTGGTCTCCCAAAGTGCTGGGATTACAGGCATGAGCCACCGCGCCCGGCCAGCTGACTTTCAATAAAAGTACCGTGATAATTCCATTGGAAAAAGTATAGCCTTTTCAGCAAAGTGCTAGAACAATTAGATACCCATATGGAGAAATAAAAAATTGGACCACAAACCCTGTTTCACACCATATACAAAGTTAATTCAAAATTAATTGTAGATCTGGACATAGGTCTAATATTATAAAAGCTCTAAAAGAATACAGAGGTGAAAATCTTTATAAAATCATATTAAACAAAGATTTCTGAGACAGGACACAAAGTACGAACCATGAAGGAAAAAACTGAGAAATTGAACTTCATTATATCCAAATTTTCGTTCTTTGAGAAACACAGTTAAGAACTGAAAAGCAAAGACATAGACAAGGAGAAAATATTTTCAAATATATATAAGAACTTGTATCCAGAATATGAAGAACACTAATAACGACAAGAAGAATAACCACTGAATTTTTAAAATATGGACAGAAGATTCAACAGCCACTTCAAAGTGGAAAACTTATGACTGGCCAATAGTATGTGACAATATATTCAATGTAATAGCAATGCAAATTAAACTTTAATGAGATATTGCTGCACACCTAGTAGAATAGCTAAAGATAAGAATACTAACAATATAAAGTGCTGACATGGATACAGAGAAGTGAAACGCTCCCTTATGGCTAGTGGGAATGCAGAATTTCACTGCCACTTAGGAAAACAGTTTGGAAGTTTTTTTTAAAGTTAAATATACACTTAACTTTTTGATCCAGCAATTCCACTCCAAGATATTTTCCAATAGAAATGAAAACATATGTCTACATAAAGTCTTGCATGTGAATGACAACTTTATTCATAATAGACAAAATCAGGAAACAACTTACATTAGTCCATTCTCACACTGCTATGAAGAAATACCCAAGGCTGGGTAATTGATAAATGAAAGCGCTTTAATTGACTCACAGTTCAGCATGGCTGGGGAGGCCTCAGAAAACTTATAGTCATGGCAAAAGGCACCTCCTCACAGGGCAGCAGGAGAGAGAATGAGTGCAGAGCGAAGGGGGAAGCCCCATACTTATAAAACCACCTGATCTCATGAGAACTTCCTCACTATCACGAGAACAGTATGGAGGAAAACCAGCCCCATGATTCAATTACCTCCTATCGGGTCCCTCCCACAACATGTGAGGATTATGAGATTACAATTTAAGATGAGATTAGAGTGGGGACACAAAGCCAAACCATATCACAACTCAAATTTCTATTTTGTGCTTTTGCCTCATGTCTTCTGAATGAGACTTTTGCAGAAGGTGCAACTTCACGAATCTGTGATTTTCAAAATTGCTTCATGTTATTCTGTTGCAGTGAGGCAGTTTGGGAACCAGTGCCCTAGACTATCTTATCCAGTAAGGTAGGGACGCTGCTAATTCGTAGAGTACTTTTTTGCAAATTTGGAAAAACATGCCTTTTCTGGAAAGATGCAGTCTTATTGATGTATGGCCTGGCAGCTAGAACGAAGACTGAATTTCAGCTTTCTTTATATTCCCTCATGTGGGAGCTGTAGTTCATTGTTTCATGTACATTACATAAAGCAAAACATTTAAAAAAAAGAAAAAAAAAACCCCTGAAGCTTTGACTCCCAACCTCATCATGAGTAAGCTTAATCTGGCAGAGTATTTAAACTAGATGAGTCTGGAATTAGCTAGAAGACTTTTTGTTTTTTGTTTTCCTTTAAAGCAAATCTTTAATATTACTACCACATTGCTACCAAAGGCATTACTACTTAGAGCTAGAGGAAAAGTAGAAAGAGGCTATACTGGAAGAAAATAAGAGAATGGCTGAGTAGCTCAAAGTGAACCCAGCTCTTGCTACTTGCTAGAAAGAAAAGAAGAAATGAAAGTAGAAGTAGGTGGTTGTAGCTCCATTCATTTTTCCACTGTAGGGGAGTGGAGCGTAAGCTAGAGAGAACTAGAGAAGGCCATGCTTTTCTAAATTTCTGGGAAGAATGACTAACAAAGGGAAAAAGTGATTATGGACCTACTGTATGAGAGAACAGAGCCTCTGTCCCTCTAACCACATGGATCAAGTGGGAGAAGGCATATATACAGTATTCTAGAATTTTTAATCCACTATAATATTTAATCCATTAATTAATTTTCAATCAATTATAATTGCTTATTTCATTTTATTTTTTTGACAGAGTCCTGTTCTGTTGCCCAGACTGGACTGTAGTGGCATAATCTTAGCTCATTGCAGCCTTTGCCTCCTGGGTTCAAGTGATTCTTTTGCCTCAGCCTCCCAAGTAGCTGGGACTACAGGCATGCCATTGTGCCCAGCTAATTTTTTTGTATTTTTAGTATAGACGGGGTTTTGCCATGTTGGCCAGGCTGGTCTTGAATTCCTGGTCCCAAGTGGTCTACCTATCTGAGGCTCCTAAAGTGCTGGGATTACCGGCATGACCCACCACAACTGGCCAGGAGATGAGAGTAGTTTTAGTTTTTAGTTTTATTTTTTTGAGACAGAGTTTCACTCTGTCACCCAGGCTGGAGTGCAGTGGCACAGTCTTGGCTCACTGAAATCCTCTGCCTCCAAAGCTCAAGCAATCCTCCCACCTCAGCCTCCAGAGTAACTGGGACCACTGGTGCACACTGCCACACCTGGCTAATTTATTTATTTATTTATTTTAAAGAAGTGGGGCTTCGCCATGTTGCCCAGTCTGGTCTCGAACTCCTGGGCTTAAGCAATCCGCCTGCCCTGCCCTCCCAAAGTGCTGGGATTACAGGCTTGAGCCACCACTCCCAGCCTTAATTAGTTTTAATGAAACCACCACAATAAACAATAAAATATTCTTGAACTTAACCAACATTCCTATTTTCTATGGGTAAAGTATTTCAGTCTTATGCATGGTGAAATAAGGGTGAGGTGAAGTCAGATAAGGGACAGATAATAAAAAAATTTAAATGTCAAAAATGATAATCTAGGATGAAAATACCAGAATTAGGTGAAGACCCCATGCTGAAGAAACTTGAAAACTAGGCCAAGTGATTAGAAATATATTTTATTGGAATGATGAAGCTGATGGTGTTTCAGATAAAATTGTTCTCTAAGATTTATTTTTTTACACCTTTATTGATATATAATTCACATACCATATAGTTTACTCATTTAAAGTGTACAATTCAGTGGTTTTGTGAATATTCAAGAGTTATATAACCATCACAATTCATTTTAGAATTTTTACCACCCAATATTTTTACCACTCAAAAAGAAACCCCAAATCCATTAACAGTCACTTTCCTTCCCCCCGAGCTCTCCTCTTCCTTCTCTGCCATAGGCACAAATCTACTTTCTGTCTCTATACATTTGGCTCTCCTGGCCATTTCATGTAAATGGAATACAGTATGTGGTCTTTTGTGACTGGCTTTTTTTTTTTTTAACTAGAGAAACGTTTTCAAGGTTCATTCATGTTGTAGCATTTATCAGTACTTAATTCATTTTTATTGCAAAATAATATTCCATTGACTTGATAATACCACGTTTAGTTTATTCATTTTGATATTAGTTGATGGATATTTGGGTTGTTTTCACTTTTGGGCTCTTAAGAATAATGCTGCGATGAACATTCATGTGATAATTTTTGTGTGGACATATTTTCATTTCTCTTGGGAATCTAGTGGTAGAGTTTCTGGGTCATATAATAACTATGTTTAGCCTTTTGAGCAACTACTAGAGTGGTTTCATAAGCAGCTGAGTCATTTTACCTATTCACGAGCAATGTATGATGGTTCCAATTTCTTTATATCCTCATGAGCACTTGTTTTTATCTCTTTGATTATTGAGTGGGTATGAAGTATTTCATTTTAGTTTTGGTTTGCATTTCCCTGGTGGTTAATGATGTTGAACATTTTTTTCATGTGCTTATTGGCCATTTTTATATCTACTTTGGATAAATGAATATTCAGATTCTTTCCCCATTTTAAAATTCGGTTGTTTTATTATTGAGTTAGAGTTTTTTATGATATTCTGGACAGAAGTTTCTTATCAGATACATAATGTGTAAACATTTTCTTTTAACTTAAGAGTTGCCTTTTCACTTTCTTGATAGTTTCCTTAGAAACAGAAAATATTTTAATTTTGATGAAGTTCAATTTATCTAGTTTTTTTGTCACTTATACTTTGATCTCATATCCTAGAAGACTTTACATATTCTGAGATCATAAAGATTTACTCGTTCATCTTCCTCTAAGAGTTTTGTAGTTTTTAGTCTTTCTTATATTTAGGTCTATGATCCGTTTTAGTTAATTTTGTATAAGGTGTGAGGAAGGGATATATTCATAGCTTCATTCTTTTCCATATGGATATTTAGTTTTCTAGCATCATTTTTTGAAAAGACTAGTCTTTTTCCATTGAATGATCTTGGCATCCTTGTTGAAAATCTGTTGATCATAAATATAAGTGTTTATTATATGGACAAGATTAATTTTTTTAATGAGTGATATGCAGAATGAATTTGAGGAACACATAGAGCCAATGATAATGAGATGAGTTAGAGGAAGTACCATTGTGAAACTGTATGGACCTAAACCAGTGAAGTTTGTTGGGTGATACATGTAAAGAGACAAAGCTGAATTATTATGTCTTCAGTATGCATTTTGTGTATATTATGTGTTATATATATTATTTATATTTCCATTATAATCATTCCTTCTCTTTTATCCAATGACTTAATATTATGTTGTTATTTCATACTAACTGGACTGTGTGAAATGAATTTGGGAACAGAGGAGTCTCCTGTAAGTCTTCTCAGCTGTGAAATATCCTTGAATATCCCAAGGAATTTTCTGAAGATTGGAGTCCTGGCCCTCTTTGTTGAATTTGATTTAGCACATTAGGGTTAGACCAAGTTATTTGTATTTTATATAGCTGCCCATATTATTCCAATGTACAGCTCTGGACCCTCTGGCTTTTTATAATCAATTTCTAATGAACTGTCATATCTTCCTATTAGTTATTAGTTGCTTAGCTTTCTGGTGTCATTTGTGATTTTCAGGTATCATCTCTTGTTTTTGGTCTGGTTTAGTCTTTATTGGCATTCCATAGCTGCCAGGCCATTCTGCCTTCCTAGAAGACAAATATTACAATTTTTTTCTTTTTTTCTACTTAAAACCTCTTAGATATCATAAGACCATAGATCTCAGACTTATTATACTGATTGGTGAGATCTGCTCTCAGAGTGGGGCCCACTGTATTTTAAACACATACCCCCAGGTAATTCTGATATAGATGGTTAGAGGAACTCTGCTTTCGGGTGTTTCTAAGCCAATTTGTTATTTTGGTTACAAGGATATTAGAGGTGATTTTATTGGTATTTACCCTACTGAGTCAGTAGTGCCTAAATCCTAACATTCAGTTTTCCTCCTTATGAAACCCCTGGCAGAGGCCCATGTGAGAAAGGAGTCTTGGCTTAGTAGGAGGCTAAGAGCTAATACATTATTACCTGGGCTGGTACTTCCTGGGCACTATTATCTAGCAAGTATAATAGACGCAGGTCTGGTCACATGAATTAGCTAATATTTTATTTGACATTTCCTAGTTCTACTTCCTGTCCCAAATCGTCTTTTAATTTTTAATTTGTTTTTTTTTTCAGGCTTATTGAAGTATAATTAACAAGTAAAAATTGTGATATTTTGATGTGCATATACATTGTGAAATGAGCGTACATTAACATATTCATCAAGCTAATTAACATATTCATCAGCTCACATAGTTAATTTCGTGTGTGATGAGAACATTTAAGGTCTACTCTACTAGTGAATTATAAGTACACAATACGTTATTGTTAACTATACTCACTATGCTATACATTTGGTCTCCAGAATTTACTCATCTTATAACAGAAAGTTTCTACTCTTTGACAAACCTCTCCCCATTTGCCCCACTCCCCCCAGTCCCTGATAACCAGCCTTCTACTCTGTTTCTGTGTGTTTGACTTTTTGAGATGCCACATATATATGAGATCATGCAGAATTTGTCTGTGTCTGACTTATTTCACTTAGCATAATGTCTTCCAGATTCATCCATGTTATTGCAAATAACAAGATTTCCTTTTTTAAGGCTGAATAATACTTTATCATGTGTGCATGTGTAAAATCACATTTTCTTTATCCATTTATCCATCAACAGACACTGGGTTTTTTTTTTCATATTTTGGCTATTGTGTATAATGCTGCAATGAACATGGAAAATAGTGATTCCACATAGTGATTTTATTTCCTTTGGATATATTCCCAGAAGTAGATTGCTGGATCATGTGGTAGTTCTAGTTTAATTTTTGAGGAACCTCTATGTTGTTTTCTATTATGGAATGTACCACAGCACAATAAAGTCCACATATGACAAGCCCACAGCTAACATCATACTAACGGTGAAAAATTGAAAACATTACCTTTAAGATCAGGGATAAGACACAGATACTCTTGCCACTTATCAACATAGTACTGGAGTCCTAGCCTAATAATTAGACAAGAAAAAGAAGTAAAAGGCATCCAAACGGGCAGGGAAGAAGGTAAACTATTCCTGTTGTAGATGACATGACCTGATTAAAGAAAATGCTAAAGCATGCACCAAAATTTGTTAGAACTAATAAATAAATTCAGCAAACTTGCAGGATCAACTTTACTGAGTGGACAATGTACAAAAATCAGCTGTATTTTACACCTACAGTGAACTACCTGAAAAATTAAGAAAACAATCCCATTTACAATAACATCAAAAAGAATAAAATACTTTGTAATATATTTAACTGAGGAAGTGAAAGATATGCACACTGAAAACTGTAATACATTGGTGAAAGAAATTGAAGAAGACACAAATAAATGGAAAGATACCTCGTGTTCATGGATTGGAAGAATATTGTAGAAATGTCCGTACTAGCTATCCCAGATCTAAATATGTAATAAACATTTCAAGTATTCAGGGAAATAATACAATGCCACTTCTTTAGAGGAGATCACCTAATATTTACAAGTAGAAGAGCTAAGATAAAACAGAAAAGAGTACCTTCTCACCTTTTCATCACTGATGCTGTCTGCAGTGAATATATTGTTAGTGGTGCAGACCAAACTATATTAAAGTTTAAGGGACGCAAATAAGCGTGAGAATGAGCATGGGAAACCAGCCCCAAAATTCAGTCTTCAAGATTCATTAAAAGTTAAAACCACAAAAGGCAGAAAAAGAATTGAAGACAAACTTTGGAAGAAAGTACAAAGGCAACAAATAGAAAAAAAGTAGCAAATATTGTAGATATTAGTCAATATTTGTTACTTTTGAATGTCAGTGGTTTAAGTACATCAGTTAATCACTTTGAATGTCAGTGGTTTACATGCATCTACTAAAAGACAGAAATTGCTGGGCATGGTGGCTCACACCTGTAATCTCACTGCTGTCAGGCCCTGGTGTGTGATGTTCCCCTCCCTGTGCCCCTATGTTCTCATTGTTCAACCCCCACTTACGAGAGAGAACATGTGGTGTTTGGTTTTCTGTTCCTGTGTTAGTTTGCTGAGAATGATGGTTTACAGCTTCATCCATGTCCCTGCAAAGGACATTAACTCATCCTTTTGTATGGCTGCATAGTATTCCATGGTATATATATTCCACATTTTCTTTATCCAGTCTATCACTGATGGGCATTTGGGTTGGTTCCAAGTCTTTGCTGTTGTGAATAGTGCTGCAGTAAACATACGTGTGCATATGTCTTTACAGTAGAATGATTTATATCCTTTGGGTATATACCAAGTAATGGGATTGCTAGGTCAAATGGCATTTCTAGTTCTAGATCCTTGAGGAATCTCCACACTGTCTTTCACAATGGTTGGACAAATTTACATTCCCACCGACAGTGTAAAAGCATTCCTATTTCTCCACATCTGCTCCAGCATCTGTTGTTTCCCGACTTTTTAATGATTGCCATTCTTACTGGCGTGAGATGGTATCTCTTTGTGGTTTTGATTTGCATTTCTCTAATGACCAGTGATGATGAGCTTGTTTTCGTAAGTTTTTTGGCCACATAAATGCCTTCTTTTGAAAAGTGCCTGTTCATATCCTTTGCCCACTTTTTGATGGGGTTGTTTGTTTTTTTCTTGTAAATTTAAGTTCTTTGTAGATTCTGGATATTAGCCCTTTGTCAGATGGATAGATTGCAAAAATTTTCTCCCATTCTGTAGGTTGCCTGTTCACCCTGATGATAGT
The DNA here is from genome assembly GCF_028858775.2 of Pan troglodytes. Taxonomy (NCBI): domain Eukaryota; kingdom Metazoa; phylum Chordata; class Mammalia; order Primates; family Hominidae; genus Pan; species Pan troglodytes. The sequence goes on from NC_072404.2 coordinate 104,529,248, forward strand.
TTCTTTTGCTATGCAGAAGCTCTTTAGTTTAATTAGATCCCATTTGTGAATTTTGGCTTTTGTTGCCATTGTTTTTGGTGTTTTAGTCATGAAGTCTTTGCTCATGCCTATGTCCTGAATCATATTGCCTAGGTTTTCTTCTAGTGTTTTTATGGTTTTAGGTCTTACATTTAAATCTTTAATCCATCTTGAGTTAATTTTTGTATAAGGTGTAAGGAAGAGATCCAGTTTCAGTTTTCTGCATATAGCTAGCTAGTTTTCTCAACACCATTTATTAAATAGGAAATCCTTTCCCCATTGGTTGTTTTTGTGAGGTTTGTCAAAGATCAGATGGTTGTAGATGTGTGGTGTTATTTCTGAGGCCTCTGTTGTGTTCCATTGGCCTATATATCTGTTTTGGTACCAGTATCTTGCTGTTTTGGTTACTGCAGCCTTGTAGTATAATTTGAAGTCAGGTAACATGATGCCTTCAGCTTTGTTGTTTTTGCTTAGGATTGTCTTGGCTATATGGGCTCTTTTGTGGTTTCATATGAAATTTAAAGTAGATTTTCAAATTCTATGAAGAAAGTCAATGGTAGCTTGATGGGAATACATTGAATCTGTAAATTACTTTGGACAGTATGGCCATTTTCATGATATTGATTCTTCCTATCCATGAACATGGAATGTTTTTCCATTTGTTTGTGTCCTCTCTTATTTCCTTGAGCAGTGGTTTGTTTTTCTCCTTGAAGAGGTCCTCCACATCGCTTGTAAGTTGTATTCCTAGGTATTTTATTCTCCTTGTAGCAATTGTGAATGGGAGTTCAATCATGATTTGGCTCTCTGTTTGTCTATTATTGGGGTATAGGAATGCTTGTGATTTTTGCACATTGATTTTGTATCCTGAGACTTTGCTGAAGTTGCTTACCAGCTTAAGGAGTTTTTGGACTGAGATGATGGGGTTTCCTAAATATACAATCATGTCATCTGCAAACAGAGGCAATTTGACTTCCTTTCTTCCTATCTGAATAGTCTTTATTTATTTCTCTTGCCTGATTGCCCTGGCTAGAACTTCCAATACTGTGTTGAATAGGAGTGGGGAGAGAGGGCATCCTTGTCTTGTGTTGGTTTTTAAAGGGAATGCTTGCAGCTTTTTCCCATTCGATATGATATTGGCTATGGGTTTGTCATAAATAGTTCTTATTATTTTGAGAGATGTGCCATCAGTACCTAGTTTATTGAGTGTTTTTATCATGAAGGGGTGTTGAATTTTATTGAAGGCCTTTTCCACATCTATTGAGATAATCATGTGGTTTTTGTCGTTCATTCTACTTATGTGATGGATTATGTTTATTGATTTGCATATGTTGAACCAGCCTTGCATCCCAGGGATGAAGCCAACTTGATCATGATGGATAACCTTTTTGATGTGCTGCTGGATTTGGTTTGCCAGTATTTTATTGAGGATTTTTGCATTGATGTTCATCAGGGATATTGGCCTGAAATTTTCTTTTTTTGTTGTGAAGAGTCATTTTTTAGAAAATATTTTGACCTCATTGAAAATGAAAATAGATCATGTTAAAAATTTTGGGATGCTGTAAAAGCAGCGCTTTGAGGGAAATTCATATTATTGAATGCATATATATTAGAAAAGAAGAAAGATCTAAAATCAGCTATCTAAGCATCTTCATTAGGAAACTATAAAAAGGAGAGGAAATTAAATCCAAAGTAAGGAGAACAAAAGAAATAATAAAAATTAGGGCAGAATTCAGTGAAATTGAAAACAGGAAATCAGTAGAAAAAGTCAGTAACACCAAAAGCTGGTTCTTAGCAAAGATCAGTATTTTTGATAAGCCTCTAACCAGGCTAAGAAAAAAAGAGAGATGACACAAATTAGTAATATTAAAAACGAGAGAGAACAATTCACTGTGGATGGCATGGGCACTAAAAGGACAATAAAAGAATATTATGAGCCCCTCTGTGCCCACAAGTTTGACAACCAAGATGAAATAGACCAATTTTTTCCAAGGCGTAAATCTGTCAAAACTTTTTAAGAATCGGCAATCTGAATAGGCCTATATCTAGTAGAGAAATTGAATCAATATTTAACAACCAGCTGGGCACAGCAGCTCATGCCTGTAAACTCAGCACTTTGGGAGGCCGAGATGGGCAGATCACTTGAAGCCAGGAGTTTATTGCCAGCCTGGCCAATATGGTAAAACCCCAATTCTCTAAATACAAAAAAAAAAAAAAAAAAATTAACAACCTTCAAAAAGAGAGAACAACACAGGGCCAGGTGGATTCACTGGTGAATTCTGCCCAACACTTAAGGAAGAAAGTGTACCAATCCTCTCCTATCTCCTCCAGAATATAAAAGCAAAGATAATAAATACTTCGTGTTCCATTCTATGAGGCCACCAGAACTCTAACACCAAAATCAGACAAAAACGTTACAAGAAAAGTAAACTATAGATTAATATCTCTCATGAACATAAATGCAAAAACAAATATATATCAATATGTATATTGATATATACAAATATATATCAGTAAAATATTAACAAATCGAGTCCAACAACATATAAAAGGAATTATATACAGAGACCAGGTGGGATTTATCCCAGGTATAGAAGGCTGGTTCAACATTCAAAAGTCAATGAATATAGTCCATCACATCTGCAGGCTAAAGAAGAAAAATAACATGATTATATCAGTAGATGCAGAAAAAAGCATTTGACAAAAATCATCCATTTATCAGAAAAACTCTAAGTATACTAGGAGTAGAGCAGAGTTTTCTCAACTTGAAAAAAAATACCTACAAAACACCTAGAGCTAACATTATATTTAATAGTGAGAAACTAAAAAAACTTTCCTGCTAAGATTAGGAACTAGACAATGAAATCCTTTCTTACAGTTATTTTCTAGCTAATGCAGTAGGATAAGAAAAATAAATGAACAATACACAGATTTGGAAGGAAGAAGTAAAAGTCTTTGATCACAATGACATCCTTGTCTATGTATAACTGTTCAAAAATAGAGTAAAAAACCTCTGAAAATTGATAAGCACTTATAGCAAGGTTTCAGAATACAAGCTTATTATACAAAAGTCATTCATTTTCCTATATAACAGCAATGAGCAAGTAGAATTGGAAATTAAAAACATATTAAAATTCATTTCTGTTAACACCCCTAAAAATGAAATACTTAGGTATAAACCTAATAAAATCTGAAGTCTGTATGAGGAAAACTACAAAACTGTGATCAAAGTTTTGAAATAATTAATAAATGGTAAGATATTCTACATTCATGGATAAGAAGATGTCAGTTCTTCCCTACTTAATCTAAAGATTCAATGAAATTTCAATCCAAATTTCAGCAAGTTAATTTGTGTATATCAACAAATTGATTCTAAAGTTTATATGGAAAGACAAAAGACACAAAATGGCCAACTTAATATTTAAGGGAAATAACAAAGTTGGAGGAGTGACATTAGTTGACTTCAAGACTTACTATAAAGCTTCAGTAATCAAGACTGTGTGGTACTGGCAAAAGAATAGACAAAGAGATCAGTGGAACAGAACAGAAAGCCCAGAAATAGACCCACATAAATATACTCAACTGAACCTTGCAAAGGAGCAAAAGCAATACATTAGAGAAAAGACAGTCTTTTCAACAATAGTACTGGAATAACTGGACATCCCCCTGCCAAAAAAAAAAAAAAAAAAATCTGAAGAAGTACCTTACACCCTTCACAAGAATTAACTCAAAATGAATTGCAGACCTAAATGTAAAATGCAAAAGCAAAACTCCTAAATGACAACACAGAATATCTAGGTAAGCTTAGGTATGGCAATGACTTTTTATTTTTTATTTTTGAGACGGAGTCTTGCTCTGTCACCCAGGCTGGAGTGCCATGGCACAATCTCGGCTCACTGCAACCTGTGCCTCCCAAGTTCAAGCAATTCTCCTGCCTCAGCCTCCTGAGTAGCTGGGATTATAGGAGTGTGCCACCGTGCCTGGCTAATTTTTTTGTATTTTCAGTAGAGACGGAGTTTCACCATATTGGTCATGCTGATCTCGAACTCCTGACCTTGTTATCTGCCCATCTGAGCCCCCAAAGTGCTGGGATTACAGGCATGAGCCACCGCATCCGGCTGGCAATGATTTTTTAGAAACAACACCAAAGGCATAATGTATGAAAGAAATAATTGATAAGCTGGACTTCTTTTAAGTCAAAAACTTGTGTTTTGTGATAAGTAGTGTTAACGGAATGAGAAGAGAAGCTATAGACTAGGACAAATATTTAAAACAGATAAAACTAATAAAGGACTGTTATTTAAAGTATACGAAAAGCTCTTAAAACCTAAATAATAAGAAAACTATAACTTGATTTTAAAATGCTCAAAAGACCTGATCATACGTTTCACCAAAGAAGATATACAGAAAACAAGTAAGCATGTGAGAAGTTGTTTAATACCATGTTATGAGAGAATTGCTATTTAAAACAATAATGAGATACCACTATATACCTGTTACAATAGCTAAAATTCAAAACACTGACAACAAATGCTGACAAGGATGTAGAGCAATAAGGTGTCTCATTCATTGCTAGTGGGAATGCAAAATGGTACAGCCACTCTGGGGGACAGATTGACAGTTCTTTAATGAAAATAAACACACTCTCATGATCTGACCCAGCTGAAAACTTTTGTCCACACAAAAACTTACACATAGATGTTTATAGCACTTTTATTTATAACTACTCCAGTTTGGAAGCCACCAGGATGTCCTACACTGGGTGAATGTAAAAAGTGTGGTACATCCAGACATTGGAATATTATTCAGTGCTAAAAAGAAATGAGCTGTCAAGCCATGGAAGACATGGAAGAATGCATATCAGTAAATGAAGGAAGCTAATGTGAAAAGCCTACATACTTTATAATTCCTATTATCTGACTTTCTTGCAAATGCAAAACTATGGAGACAGTAAAAAGATCATTGTTTGCTGGGGATTTGGTGGGAGGGAGGGATGACTAAGTGGAGCACAGAGGATTTTTTTAGGGCAATGAAACCATTCTGTATGATACTGTAATGGTGGATACATGTCATCCATCATACATTTGTCAAAACCCATAGAATGTGCAATACCAAGAGTGAATGCTTATGTCAGCTGTGGGCTTTGAACAATAATGATGTGTCTTTAAAGGTTTTTTTTTTTTTTTTCTGTAATATGTGAACCACTATCATGTAAGATGTTGATGGGTTGATGGGGGGAGACTTTGCATGTGTGCAGACAGGATCTATAGAGAAGCTCTCCAAATTTCCCACTTAATTTTGTTCTGAACATAAAAATACTCTACAAAAGGAAAGTTTATTAATTTCCAAAACAGGTAGGAGAAGGGTAATGTTACTGTAGGAAGCTTTGCTTATTTATAAGTTTGTTTTTATTTTTTACATTAATAAAGGAAGTGATAATGTCAGCACATAGTACTGAGAATCTTTTTTTTTTTTTTTTTTTTTTTTGAGACTGTGTCTCACTCTGTCACCAGGCTAGAATGCAGTAGCACAATCTCGGCTCACTGCAACCTCCACCTCCCAGGTTCAAGCAATTCTCCTGCCTCACCTTCCTGAGTAGCTGGGACTACAGGTGCGTGCCACCACGTGGGGCTAATTTTTGTATTTTTAGTAGAGACGGGGTTTCACCATGTTGGCCAGGATGGTCTCCATCTCTTGACCTCGTGATCCACCCGCCTTGGCTTTCCACAGTGCTGGGATTACAGAAGTGAGCCACTGCGCCTGGCCTGAAAATCATTCTGATGAGAAGCATAATCTCTTAAAATCCCTTAATAAGAGAATGCTAAATAATTCCAGATAAATTGTTATTTTAATATGTAATCTATTCTATATTTACATTAAGTTAATATTTTACAGTAAAGATCCATGCATTCTTCTTTCTAATTTATATTATAAGGCTTTCAAAGTTGAGTGAATTGTGTCAAATTTTTAACCCATTTATAGCTTCCGTTTTGTCCCATATGTTATAAATCAAGGCAAATAAAAATTCTTATTTAAACCTTCCTCACCTCACTATGTACGCTCAAGTTTTTGTCCTCATTTTGTTTCTTTTTAATTCTGGAGCAACCTTTCACTTTATCTGAGAACTAAAATTCTGTCCTTTTTCTTGAAAAATAAACATTTATCCTATTACATCACCTACATAGTTACACTTTTTCTTAAAACTGTCCCTGCTAAAATAGACTCAGTTACCCATATTACCATTGTTAATTAACTTGTATTTAACCTTCTCTGGTGGATAGGAACTTGGTAATAATGCCTATCATGCACAAGCAATTTAGGTGACTAGGAAATATCATTCTCTACAGCCACACCCTTTTTTTTTTTTTTTTTTTCTTTGAGGCAGAGACAGTCTCACTCTGTCCTCCAGGCTGGAGTGCAGTGGCACTATCTCAGCTCACTGTAACCTTCACCTCCTGGGTTCAAACCGATTCTCCTGCCTCAGCCTCCCAAGTAGCTGAGACTACAGGCACCTGCCACCATATCCGGCTAATTTTTTTATTTTTAATAGAGGTAGGGTTTCACCATATTGGCCAGGCTGGTCTCGAACTCCTGACCTCAAATGATCCACTCACCTCAGCCTCCCAAAATGCTGGGATTACACGCATGAGCCACTGCGCGCCCAGCCTCACGTACATTATATTTATGTCTTCAAGTGACAAGAATGAGCACATTCATTAACATGATATAAAATCATGGTAACATCGTAACATTTTAAGGTAAGACGTAGAGTTGTATATTGTAAGCGCTAAGCTTGCTATTCAAGATCTTGAAGTTAAGTACACAAGAATCTTAGAAATCACATTTCAGAGGACACTAAAAAATGTAATTATTGATATAAAACATTGTTAGAATCATGATTCAGTTCAGTCAAACAGTTTTACTTTTTTACCATTTTAAACTTTAGGTATGGATATCATTAGCTTATCTGATCAATACACTATTATCAGAATTTTAAGAAGTTCAGGTTAACTAGTCTTTTCTGAAAACAGAAACTCAACATCCGTACAAAATTATGGAGAAAACACAGCTATGTATTTCAGACAAAATTTTTAAATCAGTCTGATTTGTCCAAAGAATCAGTTTTTAGCTTTAAATTTTTAAACAGTTTTTAATTGATACCTTATATTGGTACATATTTATGTGGTACATGTGATATTTTCTTACATGCATCGAATGAGGAGAATTGTTGTTAGTTCTTGCTTGAAAGTTTGGTAGAATTTGGCATTGAAGCCATCCAGTCCTGGACATTTCTTTGTTGGGAGACTTTATTACTGAGTCAATCTCATTACTTATTATTGATCTGTTCCAGTTTTTTATTTCTTCCTGATTCACTCTCAGTAGGCTATATATGTGTATCTAGAAATTTATCCATTTCCTCCAACTTTCCAGTTCATTAAGATTTAGTTGCTTATAATAGTCTTTGATGAACTTTTGTATTTCTGTAGTATTAGTTGTAATGTCTGTTTTCTGTTTCTGTTTCTGATTTTGTTTATTTTGATCTTATCCTTTTCTTGGTTGCTTTTTTAGTGTCCATTTTGTTTAATTCTAGTTTTTATTATATGTTTCCTTCTACTCATTTTTAGTTGTGGTTTTTTTCTTTGTATTTTTTTTTATGTAGAGTTTATGGGTATCAACTTTCCTCTTAGCACTGCATTTGCTATCTACCATAGGTTTTGGTAAGTTGTGTTTCCATTTTCATTTGTTTCAATAAATTTTTATATTTGCTGCTTAATTTCATCATTGATCCAGTGTTTGTTCAGGAGCATAGTTTTAAATTTTCTTGTATTTGTACATTTTTTTAAAAGTTTCTCTTGTTACTGGTTTTTAGTTATATTCCATTGTGGTCTGAGAAGATAGTTGATGTGATTTCATTTTTTAAAAATTTGTTGAGGCTTGTTTTGTGGCTTAACACATAGTCTACAAAGATTCACTTTTATTGCATGAATTTAGATTCGTAAATTAAAATCTTTCTAAGCTGCTAGCAGATCCTTTAAGAAGAATTTTTTCCCTAAATTACTAGTACATTTGAAGTTTTCTTTAGATACTACTATAGATTCATGAACTTCTTATACTATGTAAACCAATGATATCTTAGCTCCTTAAAATTCAGAGACTTCTAAATTTTATTTATTAATACTCTTCTTAGGAAAATACTTCATACAGAATGAGAGAGAATGACTTCTGAGTTATAGCAACACAGAGAAAATTGTAGCTTTAATTATAACCATCTCTGCAACAGATTAAGTAACCAAGGAAACACCAAAATTCACTGTTCAAGATTTCAAAGGATTATTTTCCCTTCTAGTAGTTATAAAATGTTTTATGAAATTATTTGGATACACAAATAGAGAAACAAAGAATTAAAAAAATGACAACTCTCATTCCTTGTCATGTCTCATATGAAGGACAAGAAATCCCTTTAATCTTAACAGAGGTCTTTAAAGTTCAGATTATAAAATTACATTCCCAATTATTAATGCATGCATGGGGATTATCATTATCATCATTATCATCTTCTAGTGGAAACTATATCCAGAACCAAAATGGTGAAGAACTAGAAAAGAAAATGAAAAATTCAAAATTTAAAGAAAAAAGCCAACTTGTAGTAGACTAGCATCACAGCAAAGGTACAGTTCTATTGCCTTGTTTTTTTGTTTTTTTGTTTTTTTGTTTTTGAGACAGAGTCTTGCTCTTTCCCCCATGTAGGAGTATAGTGGCAGGATCATGGCTTACTTCAGTCTTGACCTCCCAGTTTCAAGAAATCCCTCCACTTCAGCCTCCCAAGTAGCTGGACAAAAAACACAGCACATGCCGGCACACCTGGCTAATTTCTGTATTTTTTGTAGAGATGAGGTCTCGCTATGTTGCCTGTGCTGATCTTGAACTCCTGGGCTCAAACAATTCTCCCACCTTGGCCTCCCAAAGTGCTCGATTGTAGGCATGAGCCACTGCACCAGGACTCTATTGCTATTTGAGAATCACTTTGAGGAGAAAGAAAAGTCTCTCCTCCTAAACAGCTCCTGAAGTACATTTCTGTGCTATCACAGTTTGGTTGGCTTTATGAACCCACTTTAGTGTCTCAATGGATCCTCCAAAAGTATAACATGTTAAAATTCAAAGAATTTAAATGGTGACTTTTGTAAATATAAAAAGAAAATATATCAAATATTTTATTCCACTTCCTAATTAAGTAGAGGACTAGTGAGATTATAAATACAGTTAAAAGTGCATTTTAGGAACTAGTTTCTTGAAGACAAGTTAATGAATTTTATCTTAGAATAATATAGCTAAGTTACCTACAATCTATTTAATATTTTACATGACAATAAAGCATTATTTTGGGGATTATCTTTTTTAATAGTTGAAAATATTAGAATTTTCCAGGATAAAAATCTACAAATTAATAAAGAACTTCACTATGCCTAGTGTCACAAGATTCTTGGGATATTGTTTTTCTGGCTGGTGATGTCTTTGCCCAAGTCTTGCTTAGGCCCACTGGGTTTATTCTGCCTACCTGGCCTGGCAGGCTTTACTTGGCTGACACTACTGGCCTGGATCCCATACCTGCCAAGGGTAAGTCAGGCATGGAGTGGCAAGGGGTGTGTGAGGGAGCATGGGGTTCAGCCAGTGTGCAATCGGACATGCCGGCTGCTGCAATGGGGTGGGCAGTTACAGGTGCTGGCACAGGCACTGACTCTCTAAGAGGCTGTGGCCAGACCAGGTGCACTGCAGGAAGCTTCCCCAGCTGGCACCAGGAAATGCAGTGGCACCTGGAAGCTTGGAGATACTAGGCACCACAGGACCCCAAAGAGGGAGTCACAGCCCTGGCTCAGGGAGCTCCCAGGTCTGGGCTGCCTGAGAAGGCACAGATCTTCTCTCCTTCTCTTTGCCCTCAATGTGGCAAGCAGGGGGCATGTTTCAGTCCTGTGTTATAGCTCTTTTAGCTCTGCCATTTGGTAGGTCCCGAGTTCTTGTCCTGCAACTAGGAAGAATGAGGTACAGAGCCAAGTGGAGGATGAACGAGATGAAGGGGAGCTTTATTGATCAATAGAACAGCACACAGGAGACCTGCAGAGGGTAGCTCCTTTCCACAGCCAGGATGTTCCAATGAGAGTTCAGCTCCTAGCAGAAAGGAGACCCTGGAGAGGGAAGCTCCTCCTAGCAGGCAGGTCATCTCATTGTCTTCTTAGCTCTCAGCAGAGAGGTGGCCCTGGAGTGGATTGTTCCACTCTGCAGCTGGTAGTCTTGATGTCTCTGCAGGTTTCTGAAGCTCTCAGCAGAGAAGAGGCCCTAGAATGGATAGCTTCTCTCTTCTGCTGGTTGTTGGGACATCTCCTGCTGTCAGCAGAAAGGGTAGCTCTTCTCTGCAGCTGGTCATCCATCATCTGCTCTGCTCTGGCTGAGCCTGGGGCTTTTATAGGCCTATTAGAGGGGAAGTGCATGCTGATCAGTCCATGGGCAGCCATGGGCAGATCCAGGAAAAACCACCACGAGTTTGCCCTCCAAATCAGCACTGCCAGTCCTGTCCCCAGGCTTCAGGCCTTCTCTCAGGGATCTGCCCTCTTCTGCCCAGGTATCTGTCTGCCTCCCCCTGTGTTCATGGCACATGGGCTTGACCCCGATTTGCTCCAAGATGGGAGCAGGTGCCCACAGCAGGGAGAAGCCAAGCAGCGGGAGCAGGCACTTCTGAGCCTGCAGGGGCAGGGGGGCCTTCCCAGCTCCCCCCCCTCCCCCCCCAGAGTGCAGGGATACCTGGGTCTGCAGCTGCAATATGGGCTGCTCCCTTGACCCTAGGGAAGTGGAGCTCCTGGTCCCCCAAAAATACAGGGAAGCTCCATTCTGCAGCCACAGCTCGGGCACCTGCAGCCCTTCCCAGTAGGGTTAGGCTCCTGCCTCCTCCAAGGAGGCAGAGGCCCAGGTCTGCAGCTGCAATTTGGGCAGCTGCAGCTGCACCCGGGGAGTTCCCACCCCACCTCAGAAGGAGAAGGGCTTACGCTTGTCCCCTGCTGCCTGGAGCTCCATGGAGCATGTATCCTCGGCAGCACCTCCCTGCTGCAGTCGGCGTGATGGCAGCAGCAGGCCGTCTGGAGTGGCTGCTGCTATAACTAGGATCTTTAATCAGTAGTAAACAGTGAATCAAATAAGTACATTTCCCTTAATTATCCTTATGTGGATCTGTTAATGCATTCATATGACATTGAAAGAATATGTTGCCCTACTTTTGACCTTATTTCCAAGCTTTGAATAACTTTTCTTAACATTTGGGATCAAAATGTGATTTATGCCACTCTTACCCAGGGGTGCTTATGGTAACACTCAAATTTTCTTTGAAGGGAAAAGTCAGTACGATAAAGTTGTCAGTTCTCCCCAAGGGAATCTTTAAAATCAGTATGATTTCATTAAAACTCCAACAAATATTTTCATATTACTTGGTAAATAAGCCCAAAACTAATTAGGAAGAGCAAAGGATCAAGAATGACTCAGACAAATTTGAAGAAAATGAACCATTTTAGGAGAATTGCCCTATGAAATGCAAAAACTAGTTATAAAGCCTTATTAGCTAAGACAATGTAGCATTGATGCAAGGATAAACAAAGAGATAAATAGAACCTATAGGGAACCTACAAACATGATGATGCACATTTGAAAACTTGACATATATTGCACTACTTAACTCTGGGGGGGAAATGGACTCTATTAAATGTTGTTTGGCCAGTTGTTTATACATTTGAAAAAAAATAAAATTAGATTGCCAACACATATTATTATTTTAGAAAATTTCCAGGTGGATAACTGCCTAAATACAGAAAATCAGAATGTTAATGCATTTTGAAGAAAACATAGGCCCAAGGCAGTGGCTCACAGCTGTGATCCTAGCACTTTGGGATGCCAAGGCAGGAGGATCACTTGAGACGAGGAGTTTGAGAGCAGCCTAGGCAATATAGTGAGACCCCATCCCCCACCTCCCCAAAAAAGGAAGAAAATATAGAATCTTTTTATAAACTTTGGGCAGAAAAGTACTTCTTAAACAAAACACAAAAAAATACCTACTTACAAATGTGGATATACTTTAGAAAATTATTTTCCTCTAAACCACCATGTTTCAAAGATATATAAAAAGACAAGCTACAGATAGGGTGAAAGTATTTGCAATATGTTTAAGGAAATATTAATATCCAAGATATATAAAGACATCTCATTTAAGTTAATAAGAAAAGTCACTCAACCCAACAACAACAGTGTAACAAATGGGTAAAAGAAATGATTTGACAATTTGTGGAAGTAGACAGGTGACTTACAAACATATGAAAAAATGTTTACCCGCACTAGTAATCAGTGAAATGCAATTGAAATCACATTGTAATATCTTTTTACAGCTGTATGATTGGCAGTACTTAAAGGATCTGAGCATACCAAGTATTCCTGAGGGCATGGAGATTTGTTAATGTCTAATAAAATTGAAAATGCTTATAATCTTTTCTTTGACTCAGGAATTTTATTTCTGGGTATATATCCTGGAGAAAACTCATTCATGTGCATAAGGAGGCATGTATGAAGTTGACTATTACAGCAATATTTTATTATACCTAAATTGGAAAACAACACAATTGTCCAGCTGCAAAATAATGAATAAATACATTTTGGCATATTGATAAAAGATGATACTATATAGTTGTTAAAATAAATTAGGTAGAATTACAGTTATAATAGTCATGGTTAAATCTCAAATGTAATGCTGAATGAAGCAAACTAAGTTGCAGAAAGAGAGGTATACATCATAATTTTTGAAAATAAACGATTGTATGTAAATTATGCCTATTCATGCATATATATAGATCCTGTTTCAAAAAATCCGTAGAAAGGTCAAACACTTTATTCTTTTATTATTATTATTAGTATTATACTTCAAGTTCTGGGGTACATGTGCAGAACGTGCAGGTTTGTTACATAGGTATACATGTGCCATGGTTGTTTGCTATACCCGTCAACCCATCATCTAATTAGTATGGTGATTACCTCTGTATAAGCAATGAAGAGAATAAAACTAGAGACAAATAATAAATGGGCTTCAACTTTTCTGTAATGTGCTTCTTTAGAAAAAATATGACTCGGGCCGGCTGTGGTGGCTCACACCTGTAATCCCAGCATTTTGGGAGGCCGAGGCGGGAAGATCACAAGGTCAGGAGTTCAAGACCAGCCTGACCAACATGATGAAACCCCATCTCTACTAAAAATACAAAAAACATTAGCCGGGCTTGGTGCATGCCTGTAATCCCAGCTATTCAGGAGGCTGAGGCAGGAGAATCTCTTGAACCCAGGAGGCGGAGGTTGTAGTGAGCCGAGATCCCACCACTGCACTCCAGCCTGGGTGACAGAGGGAGACATTGTCTCAAAAAAAAAAAAAAAGAAAGAAAGAAAAAATGTGACTCAAATATAGCACAATGCTAGGATTTTATAAAGGTGAGTATTGGGTACATGAAAGTTTATTATCTGTTTGACTACATTTCTCATGTTTGAAGTATTTCATTATGAAGAATAAAAATGATATATATAAAATATATATAGAAATGTAAAAGTATTATACAATAAACAGTATCAATACATACAATGCTCATAAACATAAGTATGAACACACACAAAAACACTTGTATGTATATGTAAGTATACAGATGCACATGAATGAGCATTACATATTTGAAATATACACCTTGAATGGGAAGGATTCCCTGTAATTCCTGGTTAAGTTTTTCCTTAGGGAAGATAGGTGTGTTGTGAGACTAGGTATTAGGCCCAAAGCATATTTCATCTGGATCTCTTATGTTTTATGTACAGTTATTAAGGACAAAAATGATATAAATATGTAAATATATCATTTGCAGTTATCAATTTTTGTGATAGGAATATGTATGTTTGGTAAACTGAATGTCTCCATTTAGTATTACTTGTTTCTATCCTTTAAAACAGTCTTTCTTTTTTTTTTTTTTTTTCAACTTGTATTTTTGATTCAGGGGGTACATGTGCAGATTTGTTACCTGGGTATATTGTGTGAGGCTGAGGTTTGGGATATGAATGATCCTGTCGCCTAGGTACCAGGCATAGTACCCAATATTTAGTTTTTCAGCCCTTGCTTCCCTCTCTTCCTTTCCCCTCTAGTAGTCCCCAGTTTCTATTGTTGCCGCCTTTATGTCCATGAGTTCCCAATGTTTAACTTACACTTATAAGTGAGAATGTGCGGTATTTGATTTTCTGTTCCTGTGTTAGTTTGCTTAGGATAATGGCCTCCAGATGCATCCGTGTTGCTGTAAAGGGCATGATTTCATTGTTTTTTATGGCTACATAGTATTCCATAGTGTATATCTACCACAGTTTCTTTATCTCATCCACCATTTGTGGACATTTAGGTTGATTCCATGTCTTTGCTGTTGTGAACAGTGCTGCAGTGAACATGCATGTATCATTTTGGTAGAAAGGTTTGTTTTCTTTTGAATATATACCCAGTAATGGGATTACTGGATCACATGGTAGTTCTGTTTTAAGTTCTTTGAGAAATCTTTAAACTGCTTTCCACAGTGGCTGAACTAATTTATATTCCTCCCAATAGTGGATAAGCATTCCCTCTTCTCCACATTCTTCCCAGCATCTGTTTTTTTTTTTTTAAACTTTTTAGTAATAGCCATTCTGACTGGTGTGAGATGGTAACTCACTGCGGTTTTGATTTGCATTTCTCTGATGATTAGTGAAGTGGAGCATTGTTTTATGTTTGTTGGTCATTTGTATGTCTTCTTTCGGGAAATGTCTGTTTGTGTCTTTTGCCCAGTTTTTAATGGAAATAGTCTTTTTAAAACATTAAGTGTTTGACTAAGATCTGGGGCTTCTATAGTCATCCCTGGGAATCCACAGGTGATTCTTTGTAAGACCTCAGTGGATACCAAAATCTGCGGATGCTCAAGTCTCTTACAGTATAGTATAGAGATAGTATTTGCATATAACCTGTGCACATCTTTCAAACAGTTTAAATCGTCTCTGGATTACTTCTAATATGTAATACAATGCAAATGCTGTGTAGTTAAGTTTTTTACTTTGTACTTTTTATTGTATTACTTTTTTTATTTTTTCAAAATATTTTATATCCACAATTGGTTGAATCCACAAATGTGGAACCCACTGATAACAGAAAGCAGAACTGACTGTATGTAAAAGATAGATTTTGGATCAAAAAGAGTATCTTAAAAATCACATATTTTGTCAACTGATTTGTTGGAAATGATTATTACATAAATTAATTTTTTATGTAATTTATGTGGGTAATTTTTTCCTCTTTCTAAAGAATACAAGTCAATGACCAGATTGTGGAAGTGGATGGAATCAGCTTGGTGGGTGTGACACAGAATTTTGCAGCAACAGTTCTCAGAAACACCAAGGGCAACGTCAGGTAAATACGTGCCTTCTAATATACACCATGTTGTTACTTTAGTTGAATTTTAATATTCTATAGTTTAACCTGCAAATAAATGTAATTACAAAGACAATTTTACCTGAATAGTAAAACTTTGCTTTTAGTTTTAAATATTTTCACCTTTATTATAATTAGTTCATGAAAATAGAATTTAAAATTACAAATCATAGTATTTTAGAAAGATACAAAAACAAGCACTTGTCTTCATATCTTTCTAAAATACTATGGTTTCCAGGAAGATGTAATTTCTAGTTAAAACCTCAATAAATATGAATTAGGTCCCAAATCTTTTTAAGGAAAACAGTTATACAATACTTGAAATGATTATACATATATTCAATTTTCTGTGTTTTTTAGACAATCAGGTTGAATAAAGATAAGTATATTTTTTAAATGTATATATTCTTTTAAGGAATCAGCCATGACCAATGTTTGATGAATTTTAACTTTTCCAACTTAATGCACTTAGGGTGCATTTTTTTTGGACCTTGAAATTTATATTCAACCTTGGGATTGTGAATATTGTATATTGGAAAACAAGTAAGAAGCAGTTTAGAGCTAGTTGAAGTCAAGGTTTGAAATCAGGTCTTTTTTTTGCTTATAGGTTACTTATTTATCTTCAGTATTGCTTATATCATATACTTTTCCATACATCTTGTGTAAGAAACATTAAGGAAACATTATTTAGTATGTGTAATGATGAAAATGGTTGGGTGTTCTCATTATCAAAATGAAACTGCTAAATATTCTGAAAATATTAATGAGTTAACATTGCTATACAGACAGTAACATTAGGATATTATTGCAGTATGTCTAATTTTGCCGAAGCATGATTTAAGTTTTAGACTTTAGGCTTTTTCAACTGTAAATCATCTTCTAATGCTAAAGGGATGCCTTAAGGAATATTACCTAAACTACTTCTGTGGGCGCTATGTTGATGTTTCTAGAATATCCACTGTCCTGAGAAAAGAATGTAAAATAATTGCAAAACTGTGTGGTGCTCTCTGAGTTGTGTGGGTGGGCCCATTCAGTAAATGTTATTGTCTTTTTGAAGATCACTATGTGTTCTTAAGACAGCACTTTCCCATGTCTGTATAGAACTTGGTTTTGAAGCTGTCCATTAGACTTTAAAGTAAATTTTAAAATGAAATAGGTAAGATATACATTCAACTCATAAGAACATTTCTCAGTTGGAAAAGAATTTGTAGTTACATGAAACCATAGCCATCCCTTTTTTCCCCTCTGTTGACTGCGTAATCTTGTGTTATTATTTTCAGCCTTGTACAAATTTCAAAAGTCTTCAAATGTCTTCTTAACTGGTCTGTCTGTTTTCACATTCTCACTTCCTCAGTCTGCTCTGTTCATCATTACTCTCATGGAAGGACATAATTACAGTTTTTAAGTAAATGAAGGGCTATCATGGAAAAAGAAATTGACCTTATTCTGCTTAACTCTAGTACAGGTTGAGTATCCCTTATGTTAAATGCTTGGAACCAGAAGTGTTTCCGATTTCAGATTGTTTTGGCATATTAAAATATTTGCATTATATACTTAGTAGTTGAGCCTCCCTAATGTGAAAATTCGAAATCTGAAATGCTCTAATGAATATTTCCTTTGGGTGTCATGTCAGTGCTCAAAAAGTTCTGAGTGTTCTGAACATTTTGGATTTCAGATATTTTGATGTGGGATGCTCAACCTGTATAAACTTCCATGTGCAGGGGTTTTTTTTGTTTTGTTTTGTTTTGTTGTTGTTTTTTGAGACAGAGTCTTGCTCTGTCACCCAGGCTGGAGTGCAGTGGCGCAGTCTCAACTCATTGCAATCTCTGCCTCCTGGGTTCAAGCAATTCTCCTGCCTCAGCCTCGCAAGTAGCTGGATTACAGGCATCCGCCACCACATCCAGCTAATTTTGTATTTTTAGTAGAGACAGGGTTTTGCCCTGTTGGCCAGGCTGATCTTGAACTCCTGACCTCAGGTAATCCACCCACCTTAGCCTCCCAAAGTGCTAGGATCACAGGTGTGAGCCACTGCGCCTGGCCCCATGTGCAGGTTTTTGTGTGGACATAAGTTTTCTACTGGGTAAATACCAAACATGGAGCATAATTGCTATATCATGTGGTAAGTGTATGTTTAGTTTTGTAAGAAACCACCAACCCATCTTCAAACTGGCTATACCATTTGGTATTCCTATCAGCAATGAATGAGAGTTCCTATTGCTCCACATCCTTGCCAGCATTTGTTGTCAGTGTTTTGGATTTTGACCATTCAAATAGTTGTATAGTGGAATCTGATTGCTTTAATTTCCATTTACCTCCATTGTCCATTAATATTTACAACTGGTAATGAAAAGTTTCATGTTAATATGATTTGTAATCCTTTATAGTATTTTCTTTTTTTTACCTCTTTTGGATTTTTTTCTCTTATAATTGGGCTTTTGTAATTTTTATCAGACTGTAACTAGATCTGTGTTTGTTTATTTGGTTTTGTGAAATTCTGCTTGGGATTCAATCTGAAGACTTGGATTTCAGAAAGTTTCTATTATGCTTTGGTTATTTGCTTTATTTCTCCTGCATTGTCTTTGGCCTCTCTTCTCAAACCAGTATTAAATGGGGCTTAGATTTTCTGGGCATATCCTCTAGAATCTTATTTTCTCTCAGGATCTCCATCTGTTTGAATTTTTGCTAGTATAAGAGTTTCTTTAATTTTCTCTTCCAGATTACCATGGTTTTTTTTCTTTTCTTTTTTTTTTTTTTCCTCAGGCATGGCCTATTTTAACTGTTCCATGCTTTATTCTCTATTTTCTGTTTTTATTTCTAGCTCCATTCTCTCTTCCCAGAGCTTAAGAATAGTATATCCAGCTTCCTACTTGACATCTTCATATGGCATTCTAAAAGGAACATCAAATTTAATATACTCCAAGTATTATCCTTTATTTGTGCCATTCCCTGTCTTCTGCCCCACTTTCCTGCTTTGCCCCCTTCCCCCAAAAAACTCCATATCACATGACATACAATTGGCTGCTTCTACCTTATCAAGTCTCCGTTCAAATATCAATTCTTCAATGAATGAGCTTTTCTCATATTTATGTTGTCCAAACTCAAATTCGCTCTATCATCTCAATTACCATGTTTTCTACATAGCATTCATTTACTGATCCTCTTCTGATCCTCTCCACCTGGTTATTGACTTTCTTTTGGGTTTTCTACTGTATTGATTCCTGTCTAGTCTGTATGATAATTTGAATATGAAAGTAATGATCTGTGACTTTTTAGGCTAGGTTATAAAAGGCACTGTGGCTTTCATCCTGCTCTTTTGGATCACCAGTTTTAGGGAGATGTAGCTGCCATATCGGGAGGCTTTCAAATACCCTTTTGAAGATGCCCACACAGGGAAGACGTTGGGCCTACCAGCAGCCAGCACTAACTTAACCAGACATGTGGGGAGGCACCTTTGAAGATCTTCCAGCCTTAGTAAAGCATTCAGATGCCTGCAGCTTCAGCTAACAACTGGTTGAATTTTGTGAGAATCCCCAAGCCACAATTGAACAGACAAGCCTTCCTTGAATTCTTGACTCACAGAAATTATGGAAGATAGTAACTGTTTATAAGTTTTGGGGTAATTTGTATCAGCAGCTACAACTTACACATATTTTGGTACCTGAATGTGGGCTCCAGTTTAACAAAAACTGAAAATGTGGGAGTAGCTTTGGGACTGGACTGTTAGTGAGGCTGGAAGGACCATGAGGAGAGTATTAGTAAAAGCCAAAGAGATCTTACAGTGATTGCTGGGAGAAAACTGATGGTCTGTGAGGAGGAAGCTGGTGAGGGCTTAAAGAAGAAAACTATAAATGTTATTGAAAATTGGGTCAGGCGCAGTGGCTCATGCCTGGAATCCCAGCATTTTGGGAAGCTGAGGCAGGTGGATCATCTGAGGTCAGGAATTCGAGACCAGCCTGGCCAACATAGTAAAACCCCGTCTCTACTAAAAATATACAAAATTAGCCAGGTGTGGTGGCACATGCCTGTAATCCCAGCTACTTGGGAGGCTGAGGCAGGAGAATCACTTGAACCTGGGAGGCAGAGGTTGCAGTGAGCCGAGATGCACCATTGCACTCCAGCCTGGGCAACAAGAGTGAAACTCCATTTCAAAAAAAAAAAAAAAAAAAGAAAGAAAGAAAATTAGAAGAAAGAGGATCTTCATTATGTAATAACAGAACATTTAACAAAACTTACCTCTAGTAATATGGAAAGTAGAATATTGACTGGGACATTTAACTCATAAGATTTCTAGCCATTGTTGAAAGTGTCACTAGCTGCTTTTTGCTGCGTCTAAGTAAAATTTATGAGAAGATAGATAAGCTAAAGGAAGAACTGTTAAAAATAAAGCAAGTTAAACAAACTAGAAAACTTAGACAAACTGGATAAATTTCTGGATACATATATGTAGCCTACCAAGATTGAATCAGGAAGAAATAGAAAACTGGAACAGACCAATAATGAGTAACAAGATTGAATCAGTAATAAAAATTCTCGCAACAAAGAAAAGTCCAGGACTGGATGGCTTAAATGCCAAATTCTAGCAAACTTTCAAACAAGAACTAACACCAGTTCTCCTCAAACTATTCCAAAAAATTGAAGCAGAGGAACTTCTCCCTGATTCTTTCTATGAGGCAAGCATTACCCTGATACCAAAAGGAGATAAGGACACAACCAAAAGGAAAACTGCAGGCCAATATTCCCAATGAACACAGAGGCAAAATTTCTCAGCGAAATACTAGCAAACCAAGTCCAACAGTACATTAAAAAGATAATACACCATGATTAAGTGGGATTTATCCCAGGGATACAAGAATGGCTCAACATATGCAAATCAATAAAATATGCTACATCACATCAACAGAATGAAGGACAAAAACCATATGATCATCTCAGTAGATGCAGAAAAAACATTTGATAAAATTCAGTATCCCTTCATGATGAAAACCCTCAACAAAGCACGCATAGAAGGAAAAAACCTGTATTAGTCCATTTTCACGCTGCTGCTGAAGACATACCTGTGACTGGGCATTTTACAAAAGAAAGAGATTTAGTCAACTTACAGTTCCATGTGGCTGGGGGAGGCCTCACAATCATGGTGGAAGGCAAGGAGGAGCAAGTCATATCTTACATCTTACATGGATGACAGCAGGCAAAGAGAGAGTGCTTATGTAGGGAAACTCCCATTTTTAAAACCGTCTTATCTCGTGAGACCCATTCACTATCACAAGAACAGCACAGGAAAGACCTGTCCCCATAATTCAATCACTTCCCACCAGGTTCCTCCCATGACATGTGGGAATTGTGGGCGTAACAATTGAAGGTGAGATTTGGGTGGGGACACAGCCAAACCATATCAATACCTCAACATAATAAAGGCCACATATGACAAACTCATAGCTAACATTGTATTGAGTGGGGAAAAGCTGAAAGCCTTTTCTCTAAGAGCTGGAACAAGACAAGAATGCCCACTTTCACCATTCCTATTCAACATAGTACTGGAAGTCCTAGCCAGAGTAATCAGGCAAGAGAAGGAAATAAAAGGCATCTGAATAAGAAAAGAGAATGTCAAACGGTTCCTCTTTTCAGATGATGTGATCTTATAGCTAGAAAAATTTGAAGACTCCACGAGAAAACTCTTAGATCTGATAAAATAAATTCAGTAAAGTTAGTCACAGGTTACAAAATCAGCATACAGAAAATAAGTGCTGTTTCTATACAAAAATAATGAACTAGCTGAGAAAGAACACAAGAAGACAACCAAATTTACAATAGTCAAAAAAAAAATACCTAGGAATAAATTTAACCAAGGAGATGAAAGACCTTCACAAGGAAAACTACAAACACTGATGAAAAAAATTGAAGAGGACACAAACAAAACAAAGAGCCCATGCTCATGGATTAGAAGAATTAACGTTGTTAAAATGACCACACTCCCCAGAGCAGTCTACTGATTCAGTACAATCCCTGTCTAAATATCAATGTCATTTTTCACAGAAATAGAAAAAAGATCCTAAAATGTGTAAGAAACCAAGTACGGCTCAAATACCAAAGTGATTCTGTGCAAAAAGAACAAAGTTGGAGGCATCACGTTACCTGACTTCAAAATGTATCACAAGGCTTTAGTAACCAGAACAGCAAGATATTGGTATAAAAACAGAAACACAGACCAATAAAACAGAATGGAGGACCCAGAAACAAATTCACACCTTTATGGCCAACTGATTTTTGACAAAGACACCAAGAACATACATTGGGGAAAGGGCACCCTCTTCAATAAATCATGCTGGGAAAATTGCTTATCTATTTGCAGGAGAATGAAACTGGACCCTTATCCCTCACTATATATAAAAATCAACTCAATATGGATTAAAGACTGAAATGTAAGCCCCACATCTGCAAAACAACTAGAAGGAAGCATAGAGGAAACACTTCAGGACATTGGTCTAGGCAAATACTTTATGGCTAAGACCTCAGAAGCACAGGCAATGAAAAAAAAAAGGATAAATGGGACTATATTAATCTAAAAGACTTCTGCACAGCAAAGGAAACAACAGAGTGAAGAGACAGCCTGTTGAATGGGAGAAAATATTTATAAACTATTTATTCAACAAGATTCTAATATCTAGAATATTAAAGGAACTCAAAGCAACAGTAAAAAAGCAAAAATAGTCTCATTAAAAAGTCGGCAAAGGATATGAATAGACATTTCTCAAAATAAGACATAGAAATGACTGATATATGTGAAGATGCTCAACATCAGTAATCATCAGAGAAATGCAAAATAAAACTGTACTAAGATATCCGCTTACCCCAATTAGAATGGCTGTTATTAAAGAGACAAAAGGTAACAGACGCTGACAAGGATGTGGAGAAAAAGGAACTCTTACACACCACTGCTGGGGATATAAGTTAATACAGTCATTAGGGAAAACAGTAAGGAGACTTCTCAAAAAACTAAAAATAGAACTACCAAATGATCCCGCAGTCCTGCTACTAAGTGTTTATTTAAAGAAAAGAAATCAGTATATCAAAGAGATGGCAGCATCTCAGTGTTTATTGCAGCACTATTCACAATAGCAGTGATATGGAATCAACCTACCTAAGTGTCCATCAAAGGAAGAATGGATTTTTTTAAGTGGTATATATACACGGTGAAATACTATTTTGCCATAAAAAAGGTGAATCATGTCATTTGTAGCAACGTGGATGGGAACTGGAGGTCATTATGTTAACTGAAATAAGCCAGACACAGACAGACAACTATGACATGTTCTCAGTCCTATATAGGAGCTAAAAATGTTGATCTTATAGAGGTAGAGAGTAGAATGATAGTTACCAGAGGCTGGGAAGAGTGTAGGGGTGTGGGTGGGTGGATGAAGAGAGGTTGGTTAAAATGTACAAAAATACAGTCCCTAGAAGAAATAAGATTTAATGTTCAGTAGCAGAAAGTTAATAACAATGTATGTATATTACAAAATAGCTAGAACAGAGCACTTGAAATGTTCCCAGCACATAGAAATGATAAATAGTAGAGGTAATGAAGACTCCAGATACCCTGATTTGGTCATTATACAGTATAGCATGTAAGAAAATGTCACTTTTATCCCATAAATATGTACAAATGTTTATATCAATTAAAAAATTTAAAAATTAATAGAACTTACCCTCAAACTAAATGTAGCTCTGATCCCACATTCAAAAGCCTTAAAAGCAAGCCTCAGAAAGATTTGTTTTTTAGTACTTTAATTGTCCCAGAGGAATACTCAAGAATACTTATTGTATTACAAAAAATATCTTTATATCTGGCATGCAGTCAACAATTTCTGGGCATGCAAAGAATGAGGAAAATATGAGCCACAATCAGTGGAAAAATTAATTGAAACAGATCCAGCAATGTTAGAAATAAAAGCAGTAGATGAAAACATTAAAATAGTTGTTATAATTAGATTTCAAAAATACAATAAGGTAGCAAAAGGGCTGAGTATGATAAGTAGATACAGAAAAGATAAAAAGAAGGTTCCACTCCAACTTCTAAAATGAAACATATGTGTTATGAAATGTACATTGGATGGGATAACAGATTCAAATATGCAGAAGAAAAAATTAGTTAATTTTAAGACATACTACAATAGAAAGTATCAAAATTTAAACACAGAAATAAAAGACAGGAAAGGATGAACAGAACTTCAAGAGGCTGTGGCATAATTATAAGCTACTAATATACACTTTTGGAATCTCAGAAGGTTAGAATGAGAGACGTGCTAGAAAAGATAACTGAAGAGATAATGGCTGAAAAATTTTCAAATTTGATGAAATTTTTAAGATTTATAATATCACAGATCCAAGACATTCAAGAAATCCCAAATAGAAGGAATATGATGAAAACTACATGAAGAGACATCATAATCAAAATACTTGAAATCAGTAGTAAAGAAGAAAATTATAAAAGCATTCTGAGAAGAAAGACATATTGTGTACAGTGAACCAAAGATGAGAATACAGTAGACTTTGCAGTAGAAATAATACATCACCAAGGAAAGTGAATAATAATTTAAAAGTTTTGAAAGAAAAATTGGAATTTTATACTCAAGGAAATAGCTTTCAAAATTGAAGATGAAATGAAGACCTTCTTCTATACAGAAGCTAAAAGAATTCATTACCTGGAGAATACTATTATAAGAAATGTCAGGGGAAGTCTTTAATAATGTAAATAATATAAAACGAAATTCTAGACCTACACAAGGAAATGAAGAGAAATAGAAATTATGTGGGTAAATATAGGCTACTTCATTTTTTAAAAAATTATTTAAAGGATTATTAACTTTTTAAAACAAAGGACATGACTGTGTTGTTTGAGATTTATAACATCGAGAAGTAAAATTTAGAACAATAGCATGTTGGTTTTTATGACAACATGGAAGTACACTTTTGTAAGGTGATTATGCTGTGCATGAAGTAGTAGTATATTACTTGGAGACAGACTGAAATAAATTGAAGAGGTATGCTATAAGACATAAATAAACACTGAAGAAACCCCAGCAAAGAGTTATACCAATAAAGAGTTATATAACAAGGATAAAACATAATTATAAAAGTACTTTATCCAAAAAATGCAAAAAAGAAAAAGAGCACAGGGGAACAAAAAGTGAAGAGATGTATAGAAAACTAACAGCACAATGGTAGCTTTAAACCCAAACTTATCGGAATTTCTTAAATGTAAATGGTCTAATGACCAATTTAAAGGCAGAGATTGTCATATTATATTTTTAGAAAGTAAGTCTCAAATAGGTTAAAAGTAACAGGATAGAAAAAATGTGTCACGCTAGCATTAATCAAAAGAGCACTAGTGTGGTTATATTGATATTAGACAAAATAAATTTTAAAAGTCAGTTTTGAAAACATAAAGTTAGTAAATCTTTAGTCAGACTTGTTTGATATAAAAAGAACAAAGACACAAGTTAGAATGAGAAGGTGTAATTACATATTCCACAGATACTTTAAGGATTAACCAATATTATGAAGAACTTTATGCCAGTGAATACAACAAGTTAGACTAAATGGTTAAATTTTTTGGAAGACAGTGCTATGAAAAATTACCAAAGTTCACTCAAGAAAAAATTGTTTATGTGTATACATGAAGATGAGTTTAGATTTAAGATCCTCTTAAAAAGAAAATTGTTTGTTTCACTGGTGAATCTTAGCATTAGATGGAGAAATAATACCAACTCAACATATACTCTTTCAGAACATAGAAGATGGTATACTTCTCAACTACTTTTATGAAGCCAATGTTGCTATGATTGTATAATTTTTAAAAGGCATTAAAATACAAACTATCACAAACCAATATTCCTCATGAATGTAAATACAGAAATCCAAATTGGATTATAAATCCAATAGCCAGGTGACATTTATTGTTTGAATGTATGGTTGATTCAATGTTTATGAATCAACCTATGGAATTTTTCTTACTGATAGGATTAAGGTAAAAGTCATTTGTTCTTCTCAATAGATGTAGATTTTTTTAAAAAAGCTCTCAGGAAACTTGAAATAGAAGGGAATTTCCTCAATGAGATAAATAGGATCTTAGTGAAGCCTGCAACTAATAACATTCTTAATGGTGAAAGACCTAATGCTTTTCTCTTGGTATTAAGAACAATGCAAATATCTCTACCCTCACCACTTCCATTCAAGATTGTACCAGAGGCCATAGCTAATTCACTGAGACAGTAATAACTAATGGAAAGCCCATAGAATGAAAAGGAGGAAGTAAAACTCTTTATTCACAGGCAATATGGTCATTTATACACAGATGACCATGAAGAAAATCCTAAAGTATCTACAAAAGATGCTACTTGAACTGATAACTGAGTCCAATCATGTTATAGAAGATGAAGTTGTCCAATCATGTTACAGAAGATGAAGTTGATGTGCAGAAATCAGAGTGTATATACTATCAACATGAATAATTGAAAATTCAGATTGAAAATAACATTGATGACAGCATCCAAAATATTAAATACTTAAAGGTAAATCTAACAATATATTGCAGACTTCCACACTTAAAACAACAAAATATTGCTGACAGAACGTAAAGACAATTTAAATGAGGGAAGAAGTAGACCATGTTCAATGTATTATAATATTCAATATTGTTAAGATTTCAACTTTCCCTAAATTAGTCTGTAGATTAAACATAACCCTAGTAAAAATTTTAGAAGATTATTTTGTAGATGTTATTGTTAAAAAAAATTTCAGAGGACTTTCCCTGCCTGAAAGCATCACTAATCAAGGCAATCTGGTTGAGGTATAAGAATAGTAATATAGATTAATGGATCAGAATAGAACTTTGCAGTGCAGACCTGCACAGATACGAAGAATTGATTTTTTTTTATAAAGGTACCAAGGTAATTCCGTGGAGGAAATTATAGTTAACTCAAAAAATGGGGCTGAAAAAATTAAATAGTCTCATTGAAAACAAAATACAAACCAAAAAATGCCTTGACCTTCATCTCACAGTATATATAAAAATTAACTTAGAACTGATCACAACCCTAATTGCAGCAGCTAGAACACTAAGATTTCTAGAAAACAGGCAAAAATTTGTAATTTTAGATTTAGTGAAATAACTCAGGAATAGAAAATCAAATACCTTATATTCTCATATATAAATTGGAGCTAAACATGGGTATCCATGGACATACAGAGGGAAACGCTGTAGGTAATATACACTGGGGACTCTAAAAGAGGAGAACTGGAGGAGGGTGAATGTTGAAAAATTATCTGTTGGGCACAATGTTCATTGTTAAGGTGATGAGTATGCTAGAAGCTCAAACCCCACTACTGCGCAATATATCCATGTAACAAATCTGCATATATACCCTCTAAATGAATGAAAAAAAATTTTTAATGCAATATAACAATTTAAAAATTTTTTTAGGGCACAAAAGCAAAAAGTGTAAGAGGAAATAATGATAAACTGCATCAAAATTTAAAAGATTTGTTACAAAATACCCTTAAGAAAATGGAAAAACAAGCCACTTAAGAAAATGGAAAAACAAGCCACAGAATGAATATCTGTAAAACAATTTTCTGATAAAGAACTCTTGTAATTCAATAAGATTATTATAACAACTATATAATGGAGTTTTTAAATGTGCAAATCCTATTAAAATGTACAAATCACTTAAAGAGACATTCATCAAAGTAGATATACCATTAAACATGAAATGCTGCTTAACATTATTAGTTATTAGGGGCAGGTAAATTAAATCCACAATGAGGTTCTACTGTACACCTGCTAAAAAGGCTGAAATTAAAAAGACTGATACCACTATGCATTGATAAGCATATGGACTGAGGTTCACATTTATTTGCTGATCGGAATGCAAAATAGCACAACCACTTTGCAGAACAGTCTGGTAGGGTTTTCCAAAGTTAGGCATACACTTATACCAGCTAGCAATTCCGCACCTCGGTATTTACTCAAGAACAATAAAAACATATATTTATATAAAGACTCATATTTGCATATTCATAGCAGCTTTTTCATAATAACTAAAAACTGGAAACAACTCAAGTGTTCTTTAACTGATAAATGGATATACAAATTGTATTATATCCCATATAATGAAATATTTCCCAGTGATATGAAGGAACAAACTACCAATCCTTTCAATACCATGTATGACTCTCAAAACCATTATACTGAGTAAAAGAAGCCAGATGCCAATAGCCTGTATACTGTTTGAATACATTTGTATAAAATTCTGGAAAATACAAAACTGTGCTAATAGCAGATCTATGATTGCTCAGAATCATGAAGGGAGGGAATTGTCTGCAAACAAGAAGGAAGGACCATTTCTGAGGTGATGAAAATGTTCTATATTGTGATTACTGTATTTCTTACACAACTATGTATACATTTATCGAAACTCCTCAGATTATACAACTTAAATTTGATCAATTTTAATGTATATAGATTGAACTCAGTAAAACTGAATTTTAAAATGTGAGATAATAGCTATCGTTAACTTAAAAAGCACCATATGAATTGATTATTGTTGATAGTGATAGTGATGTGAAAAGGACTGTGTCTCTTTAACAAAGGCAGGTGTAATCAATGTGAATTTCATTAGCAATCTCTAGATTTTATGGTGCTATGTACTTTTACTTTTAAAATATTATTATTGACTTTTTACCAGAAAATATTTTCTGTACAATTTCTTGCATCTAATTTTTTTTATCAAACATGAATTTGCAACATAATTTTTGAAAACTCATGTTTCTTGAGTCTACAGCTATAAACAGGACCTTGCCTGTCTTGTTGACCACTGGCATAGTTGGTGTACCTATTGTTGTGTAACATATTACTATAAAATTCAGTGACCTGAAACAATTAACTTTTATTACCTCATGGTTTCTGTGATCCGCTTCCCAGCGAACTCATTTGGGCCCCTCTGCCAGGCCTCTCACAACATGAAAACTGGCTTCTCCAAAAAGTCATACAAGAGAGTGCCCAAGATGCAATCTGCCATCTTTTTGTAACCTAAAATCTGAAATGACATCCCGTCAGCTCTGTATTTTATGTGATAAAAGTGAGTTAATATGTCCAGCCTACATGCAAGGATAGATAATTACATTCAGACTTAAATAAAAGGAGTCAAGGATCACTTGGGTCTATGTTAGAGGCAGCCTATCATAGTAGGGATCAATAACTAGTTGGATGGATGGATGGATGGATGGATGGATGGATGGATGGATGGATGTGGAGGGATGGTCAGTCAGGCAGACAGATGATGGGCAAATAGATTAATGCTATACCACAATATAATTTAATTTATGTTGCATACCCAACTTAATCCTGAAAAACTTGAGACTATTTAGGAAAGATTGACCAGGATGGTGAGAGATATAACTATTTTCCTTCTATATATAAAAGTTAAAATATTCTATAACCCTTTGCCTTTAAAAAAAAAAACTTAAAAGACATGGTAATAATTATAAAGCATTTGAAAAAGTGAACTCTGGAAAAAGGATTAGATTTTTTTTTAACTCCAGACAATCATTCTATTACTGTCAGCAATTTGGCAAAATTTGATATAAGACAGAGATTTTGTTTCAATTTGAAGAAATTTTCAATGATTTATATGTTTGCTCTTCAGTGTCATTCACATTAAACTTTAAATGCTTTCAAGAAACTATCTGCTACCCATGATCAATAACTATGCATTCATTTCACTTTTATCCCTAGCATATGGGTTTAATAACTTTGACAGGGAACCATATAACTTCTGATGGTCATAATTTTCTAGGAATTATAACAATAGAAAATAATTAATCTGAAGGTCTTAAATATTTATCTTTTTTGGAAAAGGTTAAAATACATAAAAGAAAATATAGGCTGGGATCATGGCCGACAGGAGGCAGGACTAGATTGCAGCTCTGACTTGGACAGACAGAGCAGGATGTGTAGGCTCTCATCATGAATTTTAGCTCCATAACAACTGCAGGAATAATCAGAAAACCCGAGAGGACCCACAGACCCTCTGAAAGAAGCAGATTTCTCCTGCAGGACCCAGGAGACACCCCAAATATTTTGCTGATATGCATGGCTGAGAGACCCATAGACGGTTCACATCACAGGACTCTGTGCACACAACCCCCAGTACCAGCCCGGAGCCTGGTGGATTTGCTGGGTGGCTAGATCCAGAAGAGAGATAACAGTAACTACAACTTCACTGTTAGGAAGCCATATCCACAGGAAAAGGGGGAGAGTACTACATCAAGGGAGCACCCATGGCACAAAAGAATCTGAACAACAGCCTTCAGCCTTAGACCTTTCCTCTGACAGAGGCTACCCAAATGAGAAGGAACCAGAAAACCAACTCTGGTAATATGACAAAACAAGGCTGTTTAACACCGCCCCTCTCCCCCAGAAAAAAAAATCACAGTAGCTCACCAACAGTGGATCCAAACCAAGAAGAAATCCCTGATTTACCTGAAAAAGAATTCAGATTAGTTATTAAGCTAATCAGGAAGGCACCAGAGAAAGGCAAAGCCTAATGCAAGGAAATCCAAAAAAAAAAAAAAAAAAACAATACACGAAGTGAAGGGAGAAACATTCAATGAAATAGATAGTATAAATTTAAAAACCCCAAAACTTCACAAAACACTGGACACACTTATAGAAATGCAAAATGCTCTGGAAAATCTCAGCAATAGAATTGAACAAGTAGAAGAAAGAAATTCAGAGCTTGAAGATAAGATCTTCGAATTAACCCAATCCAACAAAGACAAAGAAAAAAGAATATGAAAATAGGAACAAAGCCTCCAAGAAGTCTGGGATTATGTTAATCCACCAAACCTAAGAATAATCAGCATTCCTGAGGAAGAAGACAAATCTAAACGTTTGGACAACATATTTGGGGGAATAATTGAGGAAAACTTCCCAGGCCTTGCTAGAGACCTAGACATCAAAATACAAGAAACAGAAAGAACACCTGGGAAATTCATTGCAAAAAGATTATCACCCAGGCGCATTGTCATCAGGTTAACTAAAGTTAAGATGAAGGAAAGAATCTTAAGAGCTGTGAGACAAAAGTACCAGGTAACCTGTAAGGCAAAACCTATCAGATTAATGGCAGACTTCTCAGCAGAAACCCTACAAGCTAGAAGGGATTGGGGCCCAATCTTGAGCCTCCTCAAACAAAACAATGATCACCCAAGAATTTTGTATCTAGTGAAACTAAGCATCAAATATGAAGGAAAGATACAGTCTTTTTCAGATAAACAAATGCCAAGAGAATTCACCACTAACGAGCCACCACTACAAGAACTGCTAAAAGAAGCTCTAAATCTTGAAACAAATCATGGAAATGCATCAAAACAAAATGTCATTAAAGCATAAATCTCACAGGACCAACAAAACAAAAATACAAGTTAACAAACAAACAAAAACCAGGGTACACAGGCAACAAATAGCATGACGTATGGAATGGTACCTCACACATCTCAATACTAACATTGAATGTAAATGGCCTAAATGCTCCACTTTAAAGAAACAGAACAGCAGAATGGGTAAGAATTCACCAACCAACTATCTGCTGCCTTCAAGAGACTCACCTAACACATAAAGACTCACATAAACTTGAAGAAGCAGAAAAAGGCATTTCATGCAAATGGACACCAAAAGCGAGGAGTAGCTATTCTTATATAAGACAAAACTTTAAAGCAACAGCAATTAAAAAAAAGACAAAGAGGGACATTATATAATGGTAAAAGGCTTTGTCCAACAGGAAAATATCACAATCCTAAACATATTTGGGAGCTGCACACCTAAAAGTGGAGCTCCCAAATTTATAAAACAATTACTGCTAGACCTAAGAAATGAGATAGACAACAACACAATAATAGTGGGGGACTTCAGTATTCCACTGACAGCACTAGACAGGTCATCAAGACTGAAAGTCAACAAAGAAACAATGGATTTAAACTATACCTTGGAACAAATAGACTTAACAGATATATACAGAACATTCCATCCAAAGCCACAGAATATACATTCTATTCAACAGTGCATGGAACTTTCTCCAAGATAGACCATGTGATAGACCACAAAATGAGCCTCAATAAATTTAAGAAAATTGAAATTATGTCAAGCACTCTTTCCAACCACAGTGTAATAAAGCTGGAAATCAACTCCAATATAAACCTTCAAAACCATGCAAATACATGGAAATTAAATAACCTGCTCCTGAATGATCATTGGGTCAAAAATGAAATCAAGATGAAAACTTAAAAATTCTTCAAACTGAATGACAACAGTGACACAACTTATCAAAACCTCTGGGATACAGCAAATGTGGTGCTAAGAGGGAAGTTCATGGCCCTAAACACCTACATCAAAAAGACTGAAAGAGCACAAACTGATAATCTAAGGTCACACCTCAGGGAACTAGAGAAACAAGAACAAACCAAACCCAAACCCAGAAAAAGAAAGGAAATAACCAAGATCAGAGCAGAACTAAATGAAATTGAAAGAAAAAAAATACAAAAGATAAATGAAAAGTTGGTTTTTTGAAAAGATAAATAAAATTGATAGACCATTAGCAACATTAACCAAGAAAAGAAGAGAGAAAATCCAAATAACCTCAATAAGAAACAAAATGGGAGCTATTATAACTGACACCACAGAAATACAAAAGATCATTCAAGGCTACTACGAATAACTTTATGTGCATACACTAGAAAACCTAGAAGAGATGGGTAAATTCCTTGTAAGATACAACCCTCCTAGCTTAAATCAGGAAGAATTAGATACCCTGAACACTCCAATAACAAGTAGTGAGATTGAAATGGTAATTTAAAAATTACCAACAAAGAAATGTCCAGGACCAGAGAGATTCACAGCAGAATTCTATCAGACATTCAAAGAAGAATTGGTACCAATCCTATTGACACAATTCCAGATAGAGAAAGAGGGAACCCTCCCTAAATCATTCTATGAAGCCGGCATCACCCTAATATCAAGACCAGAAAAGGACATAACCAAAAAAGAACACTGCAGACCAATATCTCTAATGAACACAGATGCCAAAATCCTTAACAAAATACTAGTTATCCAAATCCAACAGCATATCAAAAAGCCAATCCACCATGATCAAGTGGGTTTCATACTAGGGATGCAGGGATGGCTTAACATACATAAGTGAATAGATGTGATACACTACATAAACAGAATTAAAAACAAAAATTACAAGATCATCTCAATAGATGCAGAAAAAGCATTCAACAGACTCCAGCATTCCTTTATAATTAAAACTCGCAGCAACATTGGCATGCAAGGGACATACCTCAATGTAGTAAAAGCCATCTATGACAAACCCACAGCCATCATAATACTCAATGGGGAAAAGTTGAAAGCATTCCCTCTGAGAACTGGAACAAGACAAGGATGCCCACTCTCACCACTCCCCTTCAACATAGTACTGGAAGTCCTAGCCAGGGCAATCAGAGAGGAGAAATAAAGGGCATCCAAATCCATAAAGAGGAAGTCAGAAGTGTCACTGTTTGCTGATGATATGATCATTTACTTCAAAAACCCTAAAGACTCCTCCAGAAAACTCCTAGAACTGATAAAAGAATTCAGCAAAGTTTCTGGATACAAAATTAATATACACAAATCACTATCTCTTCTATATACCAGTAGCAACAAAGTGGAGTATCAAATCAAGAACTCAACCCCTTTTACAATAGCTGCAAAAAAAAAAAAATACATAGGAATATACCTAACCAAGAAGGGGAAAGACCTCTACAAGGAAAACTACAAAACCTGCTGAAAGAAATCATAGATGACACAAACAAATGGAAACACATCCCATGCTCATTGATAGGTAGAATCAATATTGTGAAAATGACCATACTGACAAAAGCAATCTCCAAATTCAATGCAATTCCCATCAAAATACCACCATCATTCTTCACAGAATTAGGAAAAAACAATTCTAAAATTCATATGGAACCAAAAAAGCCTATATAGCCAAAGCAAGACTAAGCAAAAAGAACAAATCTGGAGCCATCACATTACCTGACTTCAAACTATACTATAAGGCCATAGTCACCAAAACAGCATGGTACTGGTATATAAATAGGCATATAGACCAATGGAACAGAATAGAGAACCCAGGAATAAACCCAAATACTTACAGCCTACTGATTTTCAACAAAGCAAACAAAAACATAAAATGGGGAATGGACACCCTTTTTAACAAATGGTGCTGGGATACAGGTTGGCTGGCTACCTGTAGGAGAATGAAACTGGATCCTCATCTCTCACCTTATATAAAAATCAACTCAAGATGGATTAAGGACTTTAAGAGCCAAAAGTATAAGAATTCTAGAAAATAACATTGGAAAAACCCTTCTAGACATTGGCTTAGGCAGTTTTGGGTTTCATGACCAAGAACCCAAAAGTAAATGCAATAAAAACGAAGATAAATAGCTGTGACTTAATTAAACTAAAGAGATTTTGCACAGCCAAAGTCACAGTCAGCAGAGTAAACAGACAACCCACAGAGTGGGAGAAAATCTTTGCCATCTACACATCTGACATAGGACTAATATCCAGAATCTACAACAATCTCAAACAAATCAGCAAGAAAAAAAATCCCATCAAAAAGTGGGCTAAGGACATAGACAGTTCTCAAAACAAAAGAAGATATACAAATGGCCAACAAACATGAAAAAATGCTCAACATCACTAATAATCAGGGAAATGCAAATCAAAACCACAGTGTGATACCACCTTTCTCCTGCAAGAATTGGGCATAATCAAAAAATAAAAAAACTGATGTTGACTGACGTGGATGCAGTGATCATGGAACACTTCTACACTGCTGGTGGGAATGTAAACTAATACAACCACTATGGAAAACAGTGTGGAGAGTTCTTAAAGACCTAAAAGTAGAACTACCATGTGATCCAGCAATCCCACTACTGGATATCTACCCAGAGGAAAAGAAGTCATTACATGATAAAGATACTTGCACACACACTTTTATAGCAACACAGTTCACAACTGCAACATCATGGAGCCAACGCAAATGCCCATCAATCAAAGAGTCGATAAAGAAACTGTGATATATATATAGGTATATCTATCTATATATATAGAATATATAGAGAAAATATATAGAATATATATAGAATATATAGAGAATATATATATTCCATCATATATATAGAATAGAGAGAGATAATATATATAGAATATATAGAGAAAATATATAGAATATATATAGTATATATAGAATATATATGGAATATATAGAATATTTAGAGAAAATATATAGAATATATAGTATATATAGAATATATATGGAATATAGAGAGAGAATATAGAGAAAGAATATATATATTCCATCATATATATAGAATATAGAGAGAGAATATATATATTCCATCATATATATATAGAATATAGAGAGAGAATATATATAGAATATATATATTCCATCACATATATATAGAATATATATATATTCTGTCACACATATATATTCCATCACATATATATAGAATGTATATATTCCGTCACACATATATAGAATATATATATATTCCGTCACATATATATAGAATATATATATATTCCATCATATATATATATATACATATATGATAGAATACTACACAACCATATAAAGGAATGAATTAATGGCATTCACAGCAACCTCGATGAGACTGGAGACTATTATACTAAGTGAAGTAACTCAGAAACAGAAAACCAAACATTGTATGTTCTCACTGATATGTGGGGGCTAAGCTATGAGGATGCAAAGGCATAAGAATGATACAATGGACTCTGGGGACTTGGGAAGGTTGGGGTGGCAAGGGATAAAAGACTACAAATAGGGTGCAGTGTATACTGCTGGGTGATGGGTGCACCAAAATCTCACAAATCACTAAAGGACTTACTCATGTAACCAAACACCACCTGTACCCCAATAAACTGAAAAATAAAAAAATAAAAATATATATATAGGCTAGGTGCAGTGACTCACACCTGTAATCCCAACACTTGGGAGCCAAGGCAAGAGGGTTGCTTGAGACAGGAGTTCAAGGCTGCAGTGAGCAATGATGGCACCACTGCACTCCAGCCTGGGCAACAGAATGAGATCCTGTCTCAAAATAAAATATAAATGAATGACACATGAGTTTTTTAATAGATATGCACGTTTATATTTGGATATACACCTGGATGTGTAATTTCTATACATGGAAGCTTTTGTTTCTTTTATATTTACTTAAGATCATTTCCATTTGAAATGCAATAAACCTTGAAATGTTTTTACTTTATTTATATCATTTCATTGTTTTTGTTGCCACTATAGTACAAGGGGCAATTGAGAATTTCACTTTTATTAGAGCTTTTAGTTTTGTGATTTTGAATAATAAAGTGTTATATGCAGTGGAGGGCAGTGAGGGAATTTTCATATTCATGGAAATCATCCACCATTGTGGATTTTGTACTTACTCCTAAGACTACCGCTTGCCCTAAGATGAGAGAAGCAACTACTATGGATTTTGGATCATGGATGTTAGATCTCCTTAATGTTGAATATATAAGAATGGCCAACAACCACTGTTGAGAGAAAGAGTAAAACCAGCAAGGATTTCAAAAAAACTAATTAAATGTGATTTTGCCTTGATGAGACATTTTCTGGTGTCACTATATACAGATTAACATTTTGCAAACTACCTTTTTAATGTTCATATACATTAATATTTAAACCTAAGACATCAAGGCTAACTACTAAGCAGATAAATGTTATTCCTGGAAGGGATGTAGTATTTTTGGAAAATATCTTAAGTTTATGCCTGTTAAATAGTGTGTAGTTCTTGAAGTAGCATGTATTAGGCAATTTTTTTTTTAAGAATTCAACTTTTTGTTTACAATGAAATATAGCATAGAAAAATACTCTTTTTTTTTTTTTTTTCTGAGACAGGGTCTCTCTCTGTTACCCAGGCTAGAGTGCAGTGGCGCAATCTCGGCTCACTGCAGCCTCTGCCTGCCAGGTTCAAGTGATTCTCCTGCGTCACCCTCCCAAGTAGCTGGGATTACAGACACTCACCACCATGCCTGGCTAATTTTTTTGTATTTTTAGTAAAGATGGGGTTTCACCATGTTTGCCAGGCTGGTCTCAAACTCCTGGCCTGAGGTGATCTGCCCACCTTGGCCTCCCAAAGTGCTGGGATTACAGGCATGAATCACCCTTCCTGGCAAAAATATTCTTTTTTTTTTTTTTTGAGACAGAGTCTTGCTGTGTTGCCCAGGCTGGAGTGCAGTGGCACAATCTTGGCTCACTGCAACCTCTGCCTCCCGGGTTCAAGTGATTCTCCTGCCTCAGCCTTCCGAGTAGGTGGGACTATAGGCGCCCACCACCACACATGGCTTTTTTGTATTTTTAGTAGAGACGGGGTTTCACCATGTTGGCCAGGATGGTCTCGATCTCTTGACTTCGTGGTCCACCCGCCTCGGGCTCCCAAAGTGCTGAGATTACAGGCGTGAGCCACAGCGCCCAGCCGAAAATATTCTTATAATTAGTATTGGGTTAGATAGGAAATTCATTTCAAAGAACTAATGCCTATAATTAAATTTAAATATTTCAGATCCAGCTTTCTTTATTTTAAAAATTTTTTATTTTATTCTATTTTATTTTATTTTTAAATGGAGTCTCACAATGTCACCCAGGCTGGAGTGCAGTGGCCAGATCCAGCTTTCAAAAGCAATCATCTTCATAGATGAATTTTTAAATTTTTTAATGTTAAGTATGTAGTAAGGTATATTAATCTAGCTCTCAATATAGAAAGGAAAAATATGTAAGAATATGCAGTTACAAATAAGGAGCAAGAGTTTGGTTGTCTAGGACTTTTAACTCTTAACTACTGTCAGCAAACTAGTGAAAGTGGCTGGAGTTAAATTTACCACTACATGCTCATCAAAATCAAGTTAAATATTAAAAAGCTATCAAATTCAGAGAAAAGCCATTTAATATAATCAAACAAACAATTAGGCACTGTGCTTTTCTAAAACACTCTAGGATCTTGTGACCCATAGTTCACGAGGGTATTCCAATATTCAAGTATAAGTTGTGTGCATCTGTTTTTATTTTTTAGAGATATATGTTTCAGGTATTAAATGTACATACAATAAATATTTGAATGAAATTATTTGTTATATAAGAACTGGTAACTATATCCTGGTGTAGCTTTTTCATTTAAAAAAATTATTTCATTTTATTTATTTATTTATGTCAGTAGTTTTGGGGGAACAGGTGGTGTTTGGTTGCATGAAAAAGTTCTTTAGTAGTGATTTCTGAGATTTTGGTGCACCTATCACCCAAGCAGTGTACACTGTTCCCAATGTGTAGTCTGTTATCCCTCATCCCACTCCAACCTTTCCTCCCAAGTCCCCATAGTCCCTTATAACATTTTTATGCCTTTGCATCTTCATAGCTTAGCTCCCACATATAAGTGAGAACATATGATGTTTGGTTTTTCATTACTGAGTTACTTTACTTAGAATAATGGTGTCCAACTCCATCCAGGTTGCTGCAAATGTCATTATTTTCTTCCTTTTTATAGCTCAGTAGTATTCCATGCTGTATATATATGTACCAGCTTTTCTTTATCCACTCATTGATAGATGGCATTTAGGGTGTTCTGTCTTTTTGCAATTGAGAATTCTGCTGCAATAAACGTGAGTGTGTGGGTGTCTTTTTCATATAATGACTTTCTTTTGTCTGTGTAGCTACCTGGTAGTTAAATTGCTAGGTCAAATGGTAGTTCTACTTTTACGTTTTTTTTTTTTAATTTATTTATTTTTATTATGCTTTAAGTTTTAGGGTACATGTGCACACTGTGCAGGTTAGTTACTCCATACTGTTTTCCATTGTGGTTATACTAGATTACATTCCCACCAGCCGTGTAAAAGTGTTCCCTTTTCATCACATCCATGCCAACATCTATGTTTTTTGTCTTTTAATTATGGCCATTCTTTCAGGAGTAAGGTGGTATCACACTGTGGTTTTGGTTTGCATTTCCCTGATCATTAGTGATGTTGAGCATTTTTTCATACATTTGTTAGCCACTTATATATCTTCTTTGAGAACTGTCTATTCATGTCCCTAGCCCACTTTTTTATGGGATTTTTTTTGTGTGTGTGTGTCTTACTGATTGGCATTCTCTATAGATTCTGGGTATTAGTCCTGTGTCGGATGTATAGATGGCAAAGATTTTCTCCCACTCTTTGGGTTGTCTGTTTACTCTGCTGAAAACATTCTTTGCTGTGCAGAAGCTTTTTAGTTTAATTAGGTCCCATCTATTTACCTTTGTTTTTGTTGCATTTGCTTTTGGATTCTTGGTCATGAACTCTTTGCCTAAGCCAATGTCTAGAAGAGTTGTTTCCAGTGTTATCTAGAATTTTTATGGTTTCAGATCTTAGATTTAAGTCTTTGATCCATCTTGAATTGATTTTTGTATAAGGTGAGAGGTGAGGATGCAGTTTCATTCTTCTGCATGTGGCTTTCCAATTA
Source organism: Pan troglodytes (assembly GCF_028858775.2). Taxonomy (NCBI): domain Eukaryota; kingdom Metazoa; phylum Chordata; class Mammalia; order Primates; family Hominidae; genus Pan; species Pan troglodytes. Next base: position 104,568,395 of record NC_072404.2, read on the forward strand.
CCCCAACACCTTTTGTTGAATAGGGTATCCTTTCCCCACTTCATGTTTTTGTTTGCTTTGTCAAACATCAGTTGGCTGTAAATATTTGGCTTTATTTCTGGGTTCTCTATTCTGTTCCTTTTTTCTACATGCCTATTTTTATACCAGTACCATGCTGTTTTGGTATAGCCATGTAGTATAATTTGAAGTCAGGTAATGTGATGCCTCCAGATTTGTTCTTTTTGCTTACTCCTGCTTTGGCTATGCAGGCTCTTTTTTTGTTCCATAGAAATTTTTAGGATTTTTTTTTCTAGTTCTGTGAAGAATGATGATAGTGTTTTGATAGGAATTGCATTGAATTTGTAGATTGCTTTTGGCAGTGTGGTCATTTTCACAATATTGATTCTACCAATCCGTGAGCATGGGATATGTTTCCATTCATTTGTGCCATCTATGATTTCCTTCAGCAACGTTTTGTAGTTTTCCTTGTAGAGATCTTTCGAAACTCCCTAAATATTTTTTTAGGAGGGTGAGGAGCTGTTGTAAAAAAGGTTGAGTTCTTGATTTGATTCTCAGCTTGGTCGATATTGGTGTACAGCAGTGCTACTGATTTGTGTACATTCATTTTGCATCCTGAAATCTTACTGAACTTATTTGTCAGATCCAGGAGCTTTTTGAATGAGTATTTAGTGTTTTCTAGGTAAACGATCATATCATCTGCAAACAGCGACAGTTTGACTTCCTCTTTACCAATTTGGATACCCTTTATTTATTTCTTTTGTCTGATTGCTGTGGCTAGAACTTTTCAGTACTATGTTGAATAGAAGTGGTCAAAGTGGGCATCTTTTTCTTGTTCTAGTTCTCAGGAGGAATGCTTTCAACTTTTCCCCATTCAGTGTAATGTTGTCTGTGGGTTTGTCATAGATGGCTTTTATTACCTTAAGGTATGGCTCTTTTATGCCAATTTTGCTGAGGGTTTTAATTGTAAAGGGATGCTGGATTTTGTCAGTGCTTTTCCTGCATCTGTTGATTATATGATTTTGTTTTTAATTCTGTTTATGTGGTGTGTCTCATTTATTGACTTGTATATATTAAATCATCCCTGCATCTCTGATTTGAAGCTCACTTGATCATGGTGGATTATCTTTTTGATATGCTGTTGGATTTGGTTTACTAGTATTTTATTGAGGATTTTTGCATCTATGTTCATCAGGAATGTTGGTCTGTAGTTTTCTTTTTTTGTTCTGTCCTTTCCTGGTTCTGGTATTAGGGTGATACTGGCTTTATATGATGATTTAGGGAGGATTCCCTTCTTCTCTGTCTTTTGGAATAGTTTCAGAAAGGTTGGTACCAATTATTCTTTAAACACCTGACAGAATTCATCTGTGAATCCTTCTGGTCCTGGACTTTTGTTGTAGTTGTTGGCAGTTTTTAAAATTACTATTTCAATCTTACTACTCATTATTGATCTGATCAGAGTTTTCATTTCTTCCTGATTTAATCTAGGAGGGTTGTATATTTTCAGGAATTTATCCATTTCCTCTAGATTTTCTAGATTCATGCATAAAGGTGTTTATAGTAGCCTTGAATGATCTTTTGTATTTCTGTGGTATTGGTTGCAGTATCTCCCATTTCATTTCTAATTGAGCTTATTCGAATCTTTTCTCTTCTTGGTTAGTTGCACTAATGGTCTATCAATTTTGTTTATCTTTTCAAAAACCCAGCTTTTTATTTCATTGATTTTTTGTATTTTTTGTTGTTTGTTTCAATTTCATTTAGTTCTGCTCTAATATTGGTTCTTTTCTTCTGCTGGGTTTGGATTTTGTTCTTTCTCTAGTTCCTTGAGTTGTGTCCTTAGATTGTCTGTTTGTGCTGTGTTGGACTTTTTGATGTAGGCAGTTAATGCTATGAACTTTCCTCCTAGCACTGCTTTTGCTGTGTCCTAGAAGTTTTAATATGTTGTGTCACTATTATTGTTTAGTTCAAAGAATGTTTAAATTTCTATCTTGATTTCATTGTTGACCCAAAGATCATTCGGGACCAGATTATTTTATTTGCCTGTATTTGTTTAGTTTTGAGGGTTTTTTTTTTTTTTTTTTTTGAGTCGATTTCCAGTTTTATTCCCCTGTGGTCTGAGAGGGCACTGGATATAATTTTGATTTTCCTTAATTTATTGAGACTTGTTTAATTTATTAATTTATTGGTCTATCTTGGAGAATTTTCCATGTGCTGATGAAAAGAATGTATACTCTGCAGTTGTTGGGTAGAATGTTCTCTAAATATCTGTTAAGTCCATTTGAAGTCCATTATTTTGTTGACTTTCTCTCTTAATGACCTGTCTAGTGCTGTCAGGTGAGTATTGAAGTCCCCTATTATTGGGTTGCCATCTATCTCATTTCTTATATCTAGTAATAATTGTTTTATAAATTTAGGAGTGCTGCGTTAGGTACATACATATTTAGGATTGTGATATTTTCCTGTTGGACTAGTCCTTTCATCATTGTATGATTTCCCTCTTTGTCTTTTTTAACTGTTGTTGCTTTAAAGTCTGTTTTGTCTGATATAAGAATGGCTATTCCTGATTGCTTTTCATTTCCATTTACATGAAATATCTTTTTCCACCCCTTTACCTTAAGTTTATGTGAATCCTTATGCCTTAGGTAAGTCTCTTGAAGATAGCATATACTTGGTTGGTGGATTTTTAATCCATTCTACCATTCTGTATCTTTTAAGTGGAGCCTTTAGGTCATTTACACTCAGTGTTAGTATTGGGATGTGAGGTACTATTTTATTCATCACACTAGTTATTGCCTGAATACTTTGTTTGTTTGTTTGTTTTTGTTTGTGTGTGTGTGTGTCTGTGTTGTGTTGTGTTTTGTTTTTTTGAGACAGAATCTCACTCTGTTGCCTAGGCTGGAGTGCAGTGGTGCAATCTCGGCTTACTGTAACCTCTGCCTCCTGGGTTCAAGTGATTCTACTTCCTCAGCCTCCTGAGTAGCTGGGATTACAGGCACCTGCCACTGCACCTGGATAATTTTTGTAGTTTTAGTAGAGATAGGTTTTTACCATCTTGGCCAGGCTGGTCTTGAATTCCTGACCTAGTGATCCATCTGCCTCAGCCTCCCAAAGAATACTTTGTTTTTTCTTCATTGTGTTATTGTTTTATAGGCCCCATGAGATTTATGCTTCAAGGAGGTTCAATTTTGGTGCATTTCAAGGGTTTGTTTCAAGATTCTTGTAGTGCTGGTGTGGTGGTGATGAATTCTCTCAGCATTTATTTCTTTGAAAAATCCTTTATCTCTCCATTTTGAAGCTTAGTTTTGCTGGATACAGAGTTCTTGGTTTGTAATTATTTTGTTTGAGGATGCTAAAGTTAGGACCCTAATCCCTTTTGGCTTGTAGGGTTTCTGCTGAGAAATCTGCTGTTAATCTGGTAGGTTTTCCTTTATGTTACCACTTTATGTTCCTTTAGGTTACCGCTTGCTTTTCCCTCGTAGCTCTTAAGATTCTTTCCTTAGATAACCTGATGGCTATGTGCCTGGGTGATGATCTTTTTGCTGGTGGTCATCTTTTTGCGATTTATTTCCCAGGTGTTCTTTGAGCCTCATTGTATTTGGATCCTCTTCCTCCTCAGGAACACCAGTTATTCTTAGGTTTGGCTGTTTAACATAATCCTAAATTTTTTGGAGGGTTTGTTTATTCTTTAAAAATTATTTGTCTTTGTCGGATTGGGTTAAAGACCTTGACTTTGAGCTCTGAAGTTCTTTCTTCTACTCATTCAATTTTATTGTCGAAATTTTCCAGTGCATTTTTTATTTCTCTAAGTGTGTACTTCATTTCCAGAAGTTGTAATTGTTTTTCTTTATGGTATCTGTTTTTCTGGAGCATTTTTCATCCATAAACTGTATTTTTTCCTTAACTTCTTTAAGCTGGTTTTCATCTTTCTCTGGTATCTACTTGAGTAGTTTAGTAATCAACCTTCTGAATTCTTTATCTGGCAAATCAGAGATTTCTTCTTGGTTTGGATCCCTTGCACATGTTATAGAATCTTGTTTTGCCACATTACCAGAATTACTTTTCCGATTCCTTCTCATTTGAGTAACCTGTTTCAGTGGAAAAATATGGAACTCAAGGGCTGCTGTTCAGATTCTTTTGTCCCATGGGTGATCCCTTGATGTGGTACATTTCTTCTTTCCCTAGGGATGGGACTTCCTGCAAGCCAGACTTCAGTGACTGTTATTGCTCCTCTGGGTTTAGACACCTAGCAGGGTTACTAGGCTCTGTGTTAGTGCTGGGAAATGTCTGTAAAGAATCCTGTGATGTGATCCTTCTTCAGGTCTCCCAGCCATGGATACCAGTACCTGCTCTGGTGGAGTTGGCAGGGCTATGAAATAGACTGTGTGAGAGTCCTTGGTTTTAGACACGTTGAGGATGCTGGCTTTCTTGAATGCTGGTTATGCCGGCAGTAAAGTTGTCACGTGGACACACTGAGAACCACTGGTTTGCTGGGATTTTGCAGGCAGTGAAATTAGCTGTTGTCTTCTCCCTCCCTGAAACAGGATTGTTCTGTCATGAGTTGCTGTAATGTCCTAAGTTGGTCGGCCTCCATCCAGGAGGTGGTGCTTTCAAGAGAGCCTCAGAGTTTTTGGCCTGTCTTTCAGAACTTGCAGTGGCTTGCCACTTCTTTCAAAGCATCTGTGAATTCTTTTAGTTTTCCTGGTACATTCCTGTGGTGGTTCCTGGATTAAAAGTCCACATTGTGAGTCCCCACACATTGTTCTGTCTGTCCAAGTGGGAGCTGCATGTCAGCCCTGTCTCCTGTCTGCCATCTTGACTCCACAATCAGCTTTTTCATTTTTACTGAAACTTAATTCCACATTGAGAGTTTTTAAATTTCAGCATTAAATAAGTGCCATTTTTGACTAGTATATAAATTTTATTAAAACAACTACATCTGAAAAATAAGGAATTCATAAAGTATCATTTTTATAACTTCTCGTCATTTACATGGAACATGTAGGATCTTTATGACTTAATTTAGTAAATTGTAAATACAGTTTAATTGTTGTTTAACTTGTATTTGACAGCTTACCAAATAAACTAATGAAACGAATCCCACGTAATCTAGATACCTACACTCCAAAGAACAGTACATGGATATTTCTTGGCCTGATAATAAATGAAAAGAAAGGAATAACTGATGTATCTGCCTTGACTTATTGTATCTCAGCATGAAGGGGAGAGAGGGCAGTTCTTAGTGAAATAATGCACATTAAAACAAGATAAAAAATTTTAATTGACATAATGATTGCATATATTGAAGTGGTACATAATTATGTTTTGATTTATAATGTATAGTGATCATATGGTAATTAGCATATCTATGATCTCAAACATTATCATTTCTTTATGTTGGGAACATTCAATGTCCTCCTTCTAGCTATTTGAAATTCTGTAATATATTATTGTTAACTAGAGTCATCCCACAACGGTATAGAACACTAGTATTTATTCCTTCTATATGGTAGTAATTTTGTCCAAGGTAATTTTGTTTAACACAATAAAAAGCCATGCTAAAAACATAAACCTTAATTGTAGATTTTAGTTTTGGTATTGCATTATTTGGTGATGATAAGCTTAGAAAAAATACTTAATTTTTAATTTAAATCATTAAATTTTGTTTCTGTTAATTTATTCTTTATAGCTAAAAGATAAAAAGATCACACTATTTTACTATCACACATTATTTTTGTTTGTTGAAGCAAAGAAAAAAATTTAGAATGTGACAAGAGAAAATATTATTAATCTTAAAGAAAATTTAAGTTTAAAAAGAGGCTGATTCAACACATGTTGTCAGTTCAGTTTCAGACAATGTATAAGATATGAATCATAGTTGTGCAGAAATATCAATTGATTTGGTCACACATATTTAGGACTGATTATTGCTGACTATTGTTATATTTTTGAAGGTTTTAAAAATTCAATTAAAGTGATTATATAGATTTATACTTTAATATTTCAGTGGCAACAGAAATTTTGGTTTTCAGAGCACATCTGAGATTAAAGATTTTATCCTTTTCCTGTGGTTGACTCATAAAAAATCAACTGTATTTTCAATACTGTGATCAAATAAAAGGGAATTGGGACAGTGTGTAGAGTAAGTACTTTTTTTTCATCATTTCATCGTGTTTATTACCTGCTCTCAGATTGCCCAGCAAAGATATTGTAACAGTGTGCATTGTAATCAATAAGTAATGTATAAATATGCAGTTTCACCATGGCCTCAGCACTATTAAATTTTATTATTTTAATTTATTATTTTATTATTAACTGGACAGATAGGAAATGGCATCTCTATTTTCTTTTCAATTTAATGTTCTTTGCTTACTAGTGAAAAGATGATACATGATCTATTGATGTTGCCACCAAAGTTTCAGAACAGTCTATAGGAGGTACTTTAAATGCATTTGGCCTTGTCTAGATTAAAACAACAGCTTACATTTATTAAACACTCACTAAGCACCAGATACTTCGTTTTTTTAAGGATTATATAATATTTATTCTGGTTAGTATACTCATTTTACAACTGTGGAAACTAAGGCTTAGAAATATTAATACATCCAAGGTCAGAGAATCAGTAGGTGGTATTTATAGTTTGGTGGATTTATCCCATCAAAGCTGGTTTTCCCTTTTACTTACCATTTTAACTCCTAAGTTGTACTATCATAGCATACCCATACTCTGAATTCATAACTGAAATAATAACCTTACTTTAAATTTTACATTTTCTGCTGAATTCTCTTTATGCTAGTTGCATATATAATCTTATAGGACATATTTATAAAGACAGCTTAAAATAGACCAGACACTTAAGAACGTATAGGAAGGTAATTTGAATGTTACAGATTTTTCAATATGGGAGATTTTATCAGTTTCATCATAATAACAATAGTGCATTCAAATTCTTTCATGTATGTACCACATCTTATTCTTTTATCACTCCTTCAGACACATGAGGTTATATACTGATCTCCACATGAGGAAAATGAGGCAGGGGACTGTTGTTTGGTTCCACTTCTGTGTGCTTTCCATCCGGATCGTACTTATCAGGATGACATTCTATTATTGCAAATCTGTGCTTTAAATTTATTGGATTACAAAGCTTTAAAGATGTGTGGATCTGGGTGCTATAACACTGCTCAAAATAGCTGCCTGAATGAAGAGATATATGTACTTTAACATTACACTTTTAAAAGTGAGTATATTTCATGAGATGAATTGTCTGTCTTATGCGCAATTATAAATCATTTCTATTTCATAAGACCGTAGAGTGATTTTGAATACAAAGCAATATTGGACAAATAGCAAATTATGTTAAATTGTAGGGCAAATTGAGAAAGCGAAGCTGTGATTTTGAGCAACTGTGCCTTCATGATTTAAAATGCAACTTTCTTATGCAGTATGGAACAATTCTTATTTCCTCTCAAACTTCTATTATAAATGCATTTATTCTTTTTAATTTTAGCTTCACAGATAATTCTGGTTTGGAATTAGGGATCTTTTTTTGAGGATAGGAAGAAATTTGCAAATTATATTTGAGTTTTGATTTATTGTGATAATTGACTAATTTATTATATAATCTGTTATAATCTGAACTATTTAAAAATAATTTTCTGCTTTAAAATCTCTCACAGGGTCTTTCTTAAGACACCTTCATTCACCTCTGGAAATAGCAGCAGTAGTTTCTAATCTTTGGCTAGCAGATAATTTCTAAAATCATTTTTCTTTCTCCCCGAATTGTAGTTTGAGTAGCCCTTGTCTTTCAGAGAAAATGAACTTTATTCCTATTAGAAAAACTGTTAAACTAAAAGATCTGACAACAACATTCTTGAATAAGTTTAAAGAATTTATGGCTTAAATTAATCTGAATTCTAGTTTACCTTTTACCTTGAGCTTGGCTGCTGTTTTCAATTTATATGCATTTTATACATTAACTGCTACCCTCAATTTCCTGTCAACTTTGTAGTAAGCGATACTCTGTCAAATGCTACTCTATGATGCATTTAAATAAAGATAAAAGGTCAATCTAGGCTTTTCTAAAGTTACCATTCTAGGATATAAGCTTCTGAATTGCTTTGTATTTGTATCATTAGACGTAATTTCTGACATTTAAAAATTTACCAAAAATATAATGAATTCAAGGTAGTCATCATATGTCTATGGATTCTTTAAGCATGTTAAAGACTTTATGTATCTTTAACCATAAAAAACATAATATTGCTAAATAAAATTATTCTGTATATCTCTAGGCAATCTAGAACTCATATTCTAGAATTCTAGATCAGCAGTGAACAAAGCGAGGATGTCTACTCTTACCCCTTCTTTTTAATATATGTTGGAAGTTTTAGCCAGGGCATTAAGGCAGTAAATACATAGACAAATAAATAGACAGATAGGAAAGGAAGAAGTAAAATATGTATTTCTTCATAGTGGATGTGATATTATATATCAGAAGATTCTAGGAAATCTGCAAAAAGCTACTAGGATTAATAAATGACTTTAGCAAGGTCGCAGAATACAAGGCCAGTATTCAAAGACCAATTATATGTCTATACTTTAAAATCAAATAACCAGAAACAGAAATTTAAAAGCCAGTATCACTTACAATACAAAAAAAAGAAAAAAAGAAATACTTAGAGGTGAATTTAACAAACATTTTTTAAGACCTATATACTGAAAACCATAGTATATTATTGAGAGAAAGTAAAAATCTGAATGAATACAGAGATACACCATGTTCAGGGATCAGATAAGTCAATTTTGCTAAGATGTCAGTTCTCCACAAATTAATTTAGAATTCAAAGCAATTCTAAATTAAACCCAATGGGCTTTATTTTAGAAATTGACAAGCTGATTGTAAAATTTATATGGAATTGCAGAGGAAAAACAATTGATACAGAGTTAGAAAACTCACACCACCTAAATACTTATTATATAGTAATCAGAGAAGTGTGTTATTAGCATATGATGTTGAAACAATTCATTATCCATTTAGAAATACAAAAGGAAATTCCACCCTTACCACACATCATACATGGAAATCAATTTACAAGATATGATAGACCTAATGTAAAAGCAAAACATAAACACTTTAAGGAGAAAAATAGGAGAAAATCTTAGCAATCTTAAATCAGGCAGAGGCTTTTTAGATAGGAAGCAAAAGCCATCAATTTTTTTTTTTTTTCTTGAGACAGGGTCTTGCTTTGTCACCCAGTCTGGAGGGCATTGGTGCAATCATGGCTCACGGCAGCTTTGACCTCTTGGCGTCAAGCAGTCTTCCCACTTCAGCCTCTCAAGTAGCTAAAACTACAGGTGCATGCCACCACACCTGGCTATTTTTTTTTTTTTTAAGGGACGGGTCTCATTGTGTTACTTAGGCTGATCTTGAACTCCTGGGCTCAAGCAGTCTTCCCACCTTGGCCTCCCAAAGTGCTGGGATTACAGGCATGAGCCACCATGTCCAGCATGAATTTTTATAACAAAGTGATAAGTTAGACTTCCTTGAGAGATACAATTTAAAAAATGAAAAAGCAAGCCACAGACTGGGACAAGTTAATAAATAAGTTAAATGCATAAACACCTACATATATAATGTGTATGTTTGTATATGTATATTGAACATACATGGACAAGGATATGTGTCAAGAATATATAAAGGGCCAGGTGCAGTGGCTCATGCCTGTAATCCCAGCACTTTGGGGGGCCAAAGTGAGAGGATCACTTGAGGCCAAGAGTTCAAGAACAGCCCGGGCAAAACAATGAGATGTCATCTCTACAGAAAATTATAAAATGAGCTTTGCCAGGCATGGGGCACATGCTTGTTAGCTACTCAGAAGGCTGAGGCAGGAGAATTGCTTGAGCCCAGGAGTTCTAGGATACAGTGAGCTGTGATCATGCCACTGCACTCCAGCATGGGTGACAGAGCAAGACTCTGTTTTAAAAATAAAATACACACATACGTGTGTGTGTGTGTGTGTGTGTGTGTGTGTATGTATTTTTGTCTATAAAGAACAATTATAACTCAATAATAGACAACCCAATTTTCAGTAATGGGTAAAACAGTTGAAAAGATATTTCACTGCAGAAGATATGTGAATGGTCAATAAGTGCATGAAAAGATAATATCATCAGTCATCAGGGCAATGGAAATTAAAAACATTATGAAATACCACAAGATACCTACTAGAATGGCCAAAATTTTTAAAGACAGTACTAAGTGTTGATGAGGATGCAAAGCAACTACAGCTTTTATGCATTGCTAGTGGGAATATGAAATGATACTATTACTTCGAAAAACAATTTGACAATTTCTTTATAAGTTAATTATACATTTACCATATGACTTATCAATTCCATTATTTGTCTAAAGGAAATGAAAACTTATGTTCACATAAAGACTTGTTCACAAATGTTTATAGTAACTTTCTTTATAATATCAACCCAAATGCCTATCAGTAGAAAAATAGATAATCCAAATGTGGTATATTGAATACAATGGAAAACTATTTAGTGATAAAAAAGAGCAAATAACTGATACTTACAGCAACATGGATAAACCTCCAAATCATTGTGGTGAGCCAAACAAGCTAGATACTCTAAAATTCCATTTTTATAGAATTCTAGAAAAGATTAATATAGGCCCAGGATGAAGATGACTTACTGGAAAGGATTATAAGGAAATAGTTTGGGTTGATGGAAATGTTCTGTATCTTCATTGGTGTGGTAATTACACGTTTACATATGTATCACAGTTATTGAACTGTACATTTAAAATTCATGTATTTTATTGTGTGTAAATTGTACCTGAATAAAGATGAAAAAGATAGTATTTATAAATTCTATTAATACTTGATTTCCAAAGGAAAATAACACAAAAGATAAGTGAACACTTAAAGATAATTTCAAAGTAAATCTTGCTCGAAACTATATAAAAGTATTTATTAAAAGGCAATTAATTACTAACATCCAAGTGTGAAAATTTTGACCTTTAGTGTATTGTGCAGAAAAATTGTGGTATATTTCATTTAAAATTGAAGACAGCAACATACATTAATCAGAGGAAAGCATCAATTAAATGTAGAAACAAGATTTAAACAAAGATTCATATTAAAATAATGATAAGTAATACTTAGAAACTGCATCCTAGAGACACATTATTGGTATTTTTAGAAAAACAGAAACATATTAGTGTGAAAAGATGTTAAAAAATGAATATTAAATTGTTGAGCACAACACATTATGTTGGCAACAATATACCATAAGTGACTGTAGCTTGCAATAAGGAAATATCTTGTTTTTCTCTTTAGGCTTTTTTTACAGGCATTAATAACAAATATTTCCTTTCCTCCCTTATTTATTGAACCACACCCCTTCTCATACTATCTTTTTCCCCAAAGGAAGTGAATTGATTCACTATCACTACCTCTTGTTATTACAGTTTTTCATTTTAAAAACAAAAAGCACTAAGTTTTCCCTTTCTCTTATTTCAAAGTTATATATTTAGCCACCTAAGTTATGCTATACGTCAAAATGTTTGTTGTTGTTGTTGTTGCTGGTTTGAGACAGAGTCTCTGTCACCCAGGCTGGAGTGCAGTGGCGCGGTCTTGGCTCACTGCAACCTCCGCCTCTCGGGTTCAAACGATTCTCCTGCCTCAGCCTCCAGAGTAGCTGGGACTACAGGTGCGTGCCACCACGCCTGGCTAATTTTTGTATTTTTAGTAGAGACGGGATTTTGCCTTCTTGGCCAGGCTGCTCTCGAACTCCGGACCTCAGGTGATCCACCCACCTTTGCCTCCCAAAGTGTTGGGATTATAGGCTTGAGCCACTGAGCCCGGCCCTCAAAATGTTTTTGAAGTAATTTTTGTTATAGTTACACAAATGCTTCTTGAGTTCAATGGTACAAGAAATTTTGAGCTTGCTTCCATTTTGTATGGCATCAAAAATGTGTAAAGTACTGCAGAATGGGTTACGTATATTACATCTTCTCTTAAAATAATAATTTTTATGGTCCTTTACTTTTTTCCCCCTTCTTTTCCTTTATGAGCTGTGTCCCTAAAAATCACTTTAATTGCACATCTAAGCTTTCTTCTCACCCAAGAAAACCATTTTGAAGTACGTAGGTGATATTACTTTCTTGAGGCTTGATGGACCCTGCTGAGATCAAACCTGTTTACTTTTCTTAAAACTCCTTTTTGTTGGAGAGTCTTAAATATTAGTCTTTGTTAACCTTTCCACAGATTTGTTATTGGGCGGGAAAAACCAGGACAAGTGAGTGAGGTTGCCCAGTTGATAAGCCAGACACTGGAACAGGAGAGGCGCCAGAGAGAGCTGCTGGAACAGCACTATGCCCAGTATGATGCCGACGATGACGAGGTCAGTAGTGCTTGCAAAGATTCTTTTTCCCACATTTTCTAATTCATGAAACTCTCTCTACTGTATAACAGTATGACAGGTTTTATGCAGTTTCTTGAGGAAGGTGTGTCCACATTGAACTAAAATTCTACCTTAGAAAAGAAATACTACTCGCATCTGATATACGCTTAAGAATCAAGTCATGGTATCCTGTTTACAGTATGAAGACTGTGGACACAAGTCTTATCTTTTGCACTATTATAAAGGAAGTCATAGAAACAGAAAGGGATAAAAACACAAAAATGTGAATAATGTCGTCTTTATTGGTGGAATTGGGTGATTTTCTCTCTCTGCTTTATATTTTTTCAATCTTTTCCAAATGTTCTACAATAGTATGTAATGCTTTTCCAAAAAATCGGTAAACACACCCATACACAAACAAATATACATAGAAAAGTACTAAAGATTGCTGAGTGTTTCCAGTGTCTTTTTCCCCCAGGAAGAAAAAGTTCTTTGGATCTGCTCACTATGATTTGTGCTAACATAATGCAGAACAAAGCTTTCCACTAGCACATGTTCCATAGAGCAGATACATATTGGAATAATTTTACATCCTGCTTTCTGTAAAAGATCAAGTAAATGAATAGAAGCTAACCCCCAAGTGAAAACAGCTCTCCCGAACCCTTGTGTGCTGTAATATAATACAGATGCCGGTCTATTTCTAATGTCTTTGAAATGTACATTGATATAATGGGACAACATGCTTTATTATAAACATGTTTAAACATTCATATGTTTCATATTGGTGTGTCAAAAGATCCATCAACAATTTAATTGTAGTATTTTATACTCCATAAACTAGTACATATTCAGATAAAACAAATATTCTTCATTCCAGCTAATATAACCACAGTGAAACTTCATGTATTCAACCCCTTCTTATCTGAATATATAATTTTTTAGAATTTTGCTTTCTAGCCAGGATATAGAGATTAATAAACAGACATTCAAGTATTTTCACATATTTTTAATCTGAGATGTTTTAATCCCAATGTATATTAAGATCTCATGAATATGTGGTATAATGAGGATATATTCTCCACTTATAGCAGAAAATTAGAGGTGGTATATCCGTTAACTTTTGATCAAAGAATAATATATTAGAAATCCTTTAAATGAATGAATTAGACTCTTAGAACTTGATTTAATTTATTTTCTTACTTGGTGAGTCCATTTGAAATGGCAAGTATATTTTCATTACACTGAGATATTTTGTATGAAAAATGTTCTCTTGAATTTTCAAACTAAAAAAGGGATTTCCTCAAATCTTTTGAACTTGTATCTTACCTGGTTTTCAATTCTCTACATTAGTATTTTGTATTTTATCACAGACACTGATTTGCTTCTGCTGCAAGCTTATTCTGAGATTGTAGAATCATTTTCTGCAAGTTTGATTTTTGCGTCCTCACTGTGCTAGGATTTTTGGTCTTAGGTTCAGGGGAGTACAGTGACATCAAGTGGTGGAAGGGGACACGGCCAGGCTTTCTAGTCTGTGTGCCTTGGTGTCTTTGGCATGAAAGCACAGGGATTGGGCTAGATCACAAAATTCCTTCCAGCTTCTAATATTCCATGAATATGAAATAAGACATCAAGTCTAACAAGCAGAGGGGGCAAAGAAAGAAGATAGTCAAATTTTTAAGGCACTCCAAGTGAAACATTTAGATCACAGACCACACATTTTCTGCAGGTATTTTGAGGCGCTGATCACATTCATCCCCAAAAGTTGATATAAAATTTTGCTTTTTTTTTTTTTTTATGACACAGAGTCTTGCTCTGCCACCCAGGCTAGAGTGCAGTGGTGCAAGCATAGCTCACTATATCCTTGAGCTCCTGGGCTCAAGCCAACCTCCTGCCTTGCCTCAGCCTCCTGAGTAGCTGGGGCAACAGGCACACAGAACCACATCCGGCTAATTAAAAAAAAAAAAATTTTTTTTTATAGATGAGGTCTCACTATGTTGTCCAGGCCTTTCTTGAACTCCTGGCCTCAAGCAGTCCTCCTGCCTCAGCCTTCCAAAGTGCTGGGATTACAGGTGTGAGCCACCCTACCTGGCCCAGATTTTTCTTTAACTTGATAATTTGAATAGATGGAAAAAGAATAGTTTTTACTTGACATTTATACTTAGGAATGTATCACATCTTAAATGGAAGATTGCTTATAGATTTTTTTTTGTTTGCCTGTTTTTGTAAAGTAATCAGAGTTGTCACCTGAGCAGATATTTTCAGGGGCAAGGAAATTAAGTAAATATTCAGTGGCAGGCACTTTGCAAGGTGTCTTTCTTACATGATCTCATTTAATCTTTAATGCAGCCAGAAGAGATTTTCTTTTTTTCCCTAGAAATGCAGCAACTGAGGTTTTTTTCTAGTGGTACATCCAGTAGCTGGCAGAGTTGAAATTGGAATAAAGTCTTGCTGGCTCCAAAGCCTGGACTCTTTGCAACACACTGTGCTGTTTTTGAGTAGCATGTAAGAACACTCCTGCAGACACAGAATAACTGGGTAACATCTTTTGTTAAGAGAGTTACTGTTTGCGGTGATGGAGTTTAGGTTCTATGGTTCTTTGTTCTGTATTTCTAATAATAGGGAAATCAAGTCTTTGGATAATTATTTTCTCTATGCAACAGTCCATAAGAATCATCTTTATAGAGTTTAAAGGGAAGAATAATTGAGTACTCAAAATTTTTTTTAATTAGTTTAGCTTTAAGTTAAACTGTTTTTTCTTTCTGCAAGTTGTAGAAGTAAAAACAAGGTGCTTGCTATGTTACTCCAAGTAACTCACTTTATGGAAAAAAGTCAAGGAGACTTCTCCTTTGTATCTGTCTCTCATCCTCTGTGACTTGGGTTTTTTCCCTTTCTTGTATATTACACACTGCCTCACCAAAACATGCCCAGATAAAACCAACTGTTAATTTTCAGTGCATAGGAGAGATGAAAGCTGTACAAATAGTGAAAATCCACTCCAATGTTAAAACTTCAAATTATCACTTGATTCAAATTCTTTTTTCTAATGCTGAAAAAATTATTAAATGGATTGATTTGAGTGCTTTTTCCCTATTTTCTATTTACTCTCTGTCTTCCTTTGTGAATGAAGAATAAAATGTCCAAGAGGCATAAAGGAAATGAGAAGAACAAATATTGGATAGCTAATGGATAAATGCTCCTTGAATAATTGAGTTAATTTCATATATAATTGAACAATTTATTGATTAATATATCTTTGTTAATCAGTCACTTGGTTTTTTTACTTTTATGATTTATAGAATCATCTTGTGATTTCAAAGTTAGAGTTATTTTTATTTGACAATATCCCCTGTGACATTCCCTGCACCAGCCAGGAAAACCTCCATTTAGATACAGAACAACCAAGTTCATCCAACTGATTTCCAGAGCCAGCTCTTAGTCAGCATTTTCTGCTGAAGGATAGATAGCTTCTGTTTTTGATCAAATCATCCAAAGTTGATTGTAACTTGGAACTTGTCACATTGACAGAGGGTATTTGCTTGCTTGCATTCACTACGTGGAAAACATCACAATGGGAGAAATAGATCCTGAAATTATAAACCTACAGTGGAGCTCTAAAAACTATATTGAGAAAGATTACCTTACAATATATTGCTTATGCTTAGACATATCTGTTTCAATGCTTTAGGAAATTATAAGTCATACTCTAGTAGAATTTAAGCTATGTAGATAATTTTCAAACTATTTAAATTTCTGCTTTTTCTGTTTTATTCTTCCTCTACATCTTTAGAAGTGTTTAAAATAAGCAAACAGCCAATTTTATTTTAATTTGCATCCCTGTTTTTGTTTACTCTGTTAAACATTCTGATTTAAAAAAAATGTTAAAATGGCTCTGCCTAAAAGCTGTAGAATAAAAAGGAGGATCCCATTTAAGAAGAGGGAGATGAATATTTGAACAATTGAGAAATTTTAAATGTATATCTGAATATATCTGTGATTCATGATTTAATTTCTGTTTAATCGAAGTATTGATCACTTGTTTTTTTTTCTTTCTTTCTCTTTCTTTTCTTTTTTTAATAATCTGAAAGGTTGCCATGGAGGATTTCAATAAATCTCTCAGACAATCAGCACTATTTCATGACACTCGGGGGGTATGATAAATTTTTCAACTAGAATTTAACTTTTTAGTAACATTTAATCTCTTGTCATACTCCACCACTATCAGTTTGTAGCCTTTTAGTAGTGAGATGATGTAATTATGGTATATATTTTGTGTAGTGTGTATATATTATGAGTATTTTTTATTTAAGAGCATTATGCAGTTTGAAATGCTGCAGGCTTAGACTGGAAATACAGTATGAACTAGTGCTATATTCCATTTTTGAGTTAGAAAATAGGTATGGTCATTGAAATTAAAATAAAGTATTACACTTTAAAAATTATGATTATTTGGCTTCCTTAAATATTCTTTTAAGATATAATATTTATTACATTGTAAAGTCTTAGCTATAGATAGCATTTCAAAGTCTCCTTAGGCAGTAGTTCATAAGAAGGTTAATCATCACTCCAGAAACTGAAGCCCCTTCTATACTGAACCCCCTAAAATATAATTTAATCTTTCTTTCATAATTTGTTTTCATTACTGGAAATTAATATCATTATAACAATATTATAGCAACTTTTTTTTAGAATCTTTTAAAGTATTGAATACAGTTTAGAGTAGCTGCCCTCATGGGTATGGTTTTTTATTGCTTGTGTTAGCATGTAATAATTAGAGGCAAAAATATAATGGAAGCTTTGGTTTGCATAAGTATTAAAAGTTATACAATAATATAATATTTATGTTATAAAAAGTGTTAGAGGGATAACATTAAGTTTGACTCATACTGTTTGCCATTCCTAGTTGGAAACAGCTTGTGTGTGTAAACAAGAGATTGCAATTATTATGGTTGGCCTTTTAATAATGTGAATATAATAATGTAAATAGACTTTATACTGTATCTATAATACTGAGAAACCAAGAGTGGGGGCATTTTTTACCAACATGCCGCAATATTGTCTTAGTACTTAACAGTGTGTATTACAGTAAGCACTGGGACTCAGTGTTTTTCAATCCTTTATCAGGCTGCTCTCTATGGTGGGGGTTAAGCCTTCTTTAATATTTTTTGTCAACCATTTTAGAACACTGTGGCTGAATTGCAAGGAATGTCTGGCAACTGCAATAACAATAACAACTATTTTCTTAAGGTTTGTTTTTTGGTTTAAAGTAATGCTTACCTGTACTTTCCTGCTTCATATGTAAAATTAAATATTCTTTGTGTCTTATTAACTATCTGTATGTTCTGAAGAACTTCTCTAGAGTGATGTGTTTTGTGCATTGAATAATAGTTTGAAAATAATCATTCAAAAAACAATTCTGAAACATAGCATATATTTTAGGTATAGGTTCTGCAATTTAGACTCATTTCTTAATATTTAGCCATGGATATTTTTAACCCCTAACACTTTAAATATCTTGTGATTCAAATTAAAGGGAAAAAGCAAATGTCCAACAGCAGGTCTGTATGATGTTTACACAGTAATAATGCACATAGTGATTTATACTGTCTGTAAATCCAGTACTTTTTTAGAAAATAATCTTTTGATACAAAATTCTTGATTTCTCAAAACACTAAATATATCTTTAAATTATAGTAGTATTTAGTTGCATGATTTATATGGTAGACATATCAAAATATCTAAAATATCAAAATATCTAAAATGATACTATACTTTAAATAATAAAATAATTCTCGTTATGTTTAGTTGCTGTTAATATAGATAGCAGTGCTTAAAAATGGAGGTTGAGTGTATGTAAAAGGCAGGCTGATTTATGGCAATTAGAGGAAGCTGACGAATAAAAGAAATATATTTAACAGCCTGTTCACAGACTCCAATTTGGTCTAATCTCTAAAATCATTAAATTTAATTATATCCTTTGTTTTATGATCCCCAAATCTATAGCAACAGTCATTGTCACCAAAGCCAAGAATCACAAGGTGCTTGGAAAGCATTCCGTTTAAGACCCTATCCATATGTGCACTGGCCTAAGTAGTGTATACACATGCTTAACACACACACACACCACACACACACCACACTCACACCACACATACCCATGCACACACACCACACATATCCACACACACACACCACACACACACCACACTCACACCACACATACCCACACACACCACACACACACACCATACTCACACCACACATACCCACACACACCCACCACACATACCCACACACACCACACACACACACCACACACACACCACACATGCCCACACACACACCACACACACCCACACAACCACACACACACCACACACATGACAAACACCACCCTCACACACCACACACACCACAAATACATACACACCTCACGCCCCCACACCATACACACACCACATACCCACACACGACACGCACACACCACACATACCCACACACACCACACACGCACACACCATACACACCACATACACGCCACACACACACACACACACACACACACTCTGATCCCACGGGGTAGACATCCTCCTGTACTTGAAAGATTCTCTCTAGAAATATTCTTCATATATGGAGATGTTATTTTTTAATACACTGTGTACAGACAGAAAGATGGGTAAAGGGGAGATACAGGTTAGGATAGGAACCTTCATCTAAACAATGTCATCTTTTTGCAGATCATTTTCTTTGATTTAAAAAAATTATGATGCAAATGATTTGAATATATTTTCCTTCCCACTGCCACATTGTGATGTTATTTACTCATGAGCTAGATACGAAATACCAAATAAACTTTATCAAATTCTTCCATGTAATTAAATTTCTCTGAAAGTGTAGACTTTGTACTCCCTAGAAACGATGCTAGAACAATTCAATATTACAGTGATGAAACACAGAGTTTGCAGTGTTAAAGAGATGTCATAGAAACTACCACAAATGACAGTATTTTTCTGACTTTAAAAACATATATTTTATTAGTTGAATAATTTACCAAAACATTCTAAAATGCTAAAAGACATAGTGAGAGACGGATGCCTGGGAAACAGACTTACTTTCCAAGGGGCCATCGGGATCTCCTGGATTTTCTATGCCTTTTGTTTCCTATACCTTTTATGGTGTCTAGTACACTGACTCTGTTGCCCTTGTATGTCAGCTTAATCCTGTGCACCTTTCAGGGTTCCATTTAAGTTTCATCTCCTTCACAAAGCATTGCTGGGCTAGTGGTCTTTTTAAAGTGTGTCATTAGCACTGTGTGTATCTCTTTCTGTCATTATTTATCCATAAATTCCCCCCATTAGCCTGTAATCTCTTCAATGACAGGTTTCAATGGGCTTTTGCTTGCTACAGCATTTTAATGGTCTTGAGAGTCCATGAATTTGCAAGAAGACCCTATCTCTATCACACTAAACCACAATCTTCTTCATGTAAAACCAGAAAAAAACCCGAACGTGCATATTTTAGCCCTTGAAAACCTTTGGGAATATCAAAATAGCAACTTGGTGACTCACAGTAACATGCCTTCTTTTTAGTCATAACTGAATAAACCTGCAGTTGAAACAGAATAGTCAAAATGGCCTAAATTACAATACTACATATATGTCCTTATCTCCTTCCCAATGTATTCACTTAGAAATAGCCTTAAATCGTAGAAACATATTTTCTATCACAGAAATACATTTCCATCTGCAATAAAAACTGAATGGTGATGTGGCCAAGGACTGAGATGGTAAAGCTGCTTTATCATGGAGTTTTGCCAGGCTTGATAAAAGATGTTAAAAACTCTAATTGATTTCTGAAGTTTCAGTTCCTAAAGGGATTTTTTAAATGGATTTATTGAGATAAATTTGACATAGAGTGAAATGCACAGATCTTAAAGGTATAATTTTATATATTATCATTACATAGCTCCATTTAAATATTAACTTTAATGAGTAATAATTTACATACAATAAATGCACTAATTTTAAGTGTATTTAAGTTAATGGTTTGATGAGTAACCACCACCATAATCAAGATACAAGACATTTTTATTACCTCAAATAGTTACCTTATGGAACTTTGTAGTCACTCTCAGCCTGAGACAACTATTCAGTCTGCTTTTTGAAACTGTAAGTTAATTTCTCCAATTCTAGAATGTAATTAGAATAAAAGCACAACATACTTAATTCTAGAATGTAATTACAATAAAAACAGAACATACTTTTCTTGAACTGCTTCTTTCACTCATCATAATGTCATAATTATCGTTAATGCTTAAATGTTATGATGATACTGTAATTGGTATTGCTTTGAGTTATAGTAGACAAAACCCAGGGTCCACCTGATATGGGATGCCTAATTAGGAAACTTCATCATAAAGCTGGAACCCCATGGACTACACCTTTCTGTAAGGTGAAAATAAATCTATCACCCCAGGGACTGCATGGAAAATTGCCAGTGTCAAACCTTGGGTGCTGAGTGGAAAAGCCAAAAAAATTTTTTCTAACAAATTATGATCACAAGTAGCCTTAATTTATGTTACTTTTCAGAAGAAAAAAAAAAGCATATCTTTCCTTGGGTGTTCATCTTTACTCAAAGAAAAAAAGTTAAAGTTTCGAGAAATATGAGTTGACGGTTTCAAGGTACAAAGTTCACAGGGAAATAAAGCACCATGAGTAAAAAACAGCAGAAAATAGAAGAAAGGGAGGGAGGAAAAGAAAAAAAAGAGAAGAAAGAAAATAAATATAAGGTCAAAATCATTTTATTATCAATTATACCAAACTAGAACAAATATCTCCAATTGCATATAACTTATTCCAGAAGACAGAAAAACAAAAGCAGTACAACTTTGATACCAGGAATGCAGTAAAACTTTGACAGTGTGAGATGTATGAAGTAATAAAACATAACTTTGGCACCAAAAGCTAACAATGATGAGAAAGAAAACTTATAGGTCCATCCCATTCATAAAAACAATGCAAAAAGGTCCTAAACAAAATATTAGCAAACCATATGAAGCAACATATAAAAGAGATAATATATCATAGCTAGGTTGGGTTTAGCCAGGAATGCAAGTATGGTTTAACATTGGAAAATCTGTCACTTTTTATATTTGACATTGTACTGGAAGGCAAGTAAAAGAAATTAAAGAAATAAATTGTAAAGAAATTAAACTGTTATTCACATATGATGAGATTTTCTATTTAAAAAATCTCAAAAAGTACCTATAGATAAGTTATTAGAAATAATATAAAGTTATAGCAACTTTGCTGAATACATAATTAATGTAAAATAAAACATCTATTTCAATATGTCTGCAAACCAGGAGAAAACATAATTTATAAGTTACCCTTTACAAGACTTCAAGACATAAATGATAGGGAAGAGCTTCATAGAGAAAAACAAAATTGTATTGAGATATACTAAAGAAAGTGTATAAAATAGGACAAAGAAACCTTGTTCATGGATTGGAAGATTCAGTAACTGTTGATTTGGTGCAATTCTAGTAAAAATAATTTCAAAAGATTTTTAAATGGAATTTGATAAGCTATTGCTAAAATATACATGAAAGGGCAATACATGAGAAATAACCATGGCATTTCACATGCTTTAAAATGGAAATAATTATTATTAAACTTTAATAAATTTATACTTTGGGGCAAAAGAATGGGCAAGTTGGTCAGGGAGCCCAGAAACAGCACTGTAGATATACAGAAACCTGATTTATGACATAGATTACACTCTAGAAGAGTTGAGAAATGTTTGGCTCTTCAATAAAGAGAATATAGTGAAGTTGAGCCCCCATATAATCCATACCCAAAATTCCATCTCAAGTGCACTGACTACGTAAATGTGAAAAGCAAAAATATAAAATTTGGAAGATAGCATAGAAGAATGCCTTTATGACCTCAGTTTTTAGCAATGTTTCTTACAGCTGGGTGTGGTGGCTTATGCCTGTAATCCCAGGACTTTGGGAGGCCGAGGCGGGTGGATCACGAGGTCAGGAGATTGAGACCATCCTGGCTAACATGGTGAAATCCCGTCTTTACTAAAAATGCAAAAAATTAGCCGGGCATGGTGGTGGGTGCCTGTAGTCCCAGCTACTTGGGAGGCTGAGGCAGGAGAATGGCGTGAACCTGGGAGGCAGAGCTTGCAGTGAGCCGAGATCACACCGCGGCACTCCATCCTGGGCCACAGAGCGAGACTCTGTCTCAAAAAAAATAAATAAATAAAAATAAATGTTTCTTAAATGAGCCACTAAGAAAACTGACTACATTAAAACTTAACTTCTGTTCATCGAAAGAATACTTTTAAGAAAGTGAAAAGATAAACCATATGCTGGAATAAAATGTTTTAAAAATACACACAATATTATTCCATTTATATAAAGCATAAAATCATGTCAAAATGACACATAGTTTGGATATAAAAATATAGCAAAACTAAAAAAAAAAAAAAAAAAAAAAAAAACTCTGATAAAATTCAGCAGAATTACTCCAGAAGAGTAAGCAACTGAAATGGAATCAAGGAGGCACACACAGAGGACTTCAATGAAAATGAGTGGTTCTGTTCCTTTTCCTTAAATAAGTTGTTAGTTTATTGGTGGTGGTTATATAATTATTCATTATGTTTTAAATTTATTTATTGAATAGGCTTTATGTCAACTCAGTATTTAATATAATTTAAAATCTGCTGTGTATAATGTACTTTGCAGTTATGTGATTATGTGGATATAAAATGAATATGACATAGTTCCTGCTCTCTGAGGACTTACAAAATGGCTTAAAACTCTGTGTCTTCAACTTGCTTCAGTATGAGAATATCATGGTACTTCTTTAAAAGTACAGATTTACCCACCCAGCCTCAGACCTACCAAATCTGAATATGGCTTGCAAGGGTGTCACCTGCGGGTGTTTGTGGGAAGCGGTTACATGCAATCAGTATTGGAGTGGTCCAGTGTAAAGATGCCAGGAATCTTGCAGTAAAGATCTTTGAGTCCTGGTATTGCAAGCACTTTGCAAGAAGGAATGGCTGCCACAAACCACAAGTCAGCCATGTGAGGAAAGGACTAGAATTATTCTCCCTAGAAGGAGATTGTAAGATTGAGACTATGTTTATCATTAATCTATGTAATACCATAATCCATGTAATACCACCAATGACATTTGTGTTGGTTTTACTTTTTTTTGTACTTTAAATTCTGTAACTGTAATTTCTGGTTCTATTTGATGATCTGATAGCATTTTTGCAATTATACGAATCAATTTTTATATAAACACCATATTTTTCAACATTCAATTACTTGTACAATTATAGAATTACTAAAATAATGATAACATGTCTCTTCAGTCACTCATAGCTGCCCTCTTCTATAGAGGAAAATTCAGGGAAATACAAATCTCTTAGTTTCTTCCCACAGTTCTACTGGCATCAGAATAAGTGCTTCATTGTTCTCTTGGCAAGTAAAATGAAACTCAAGGAAGACTGCCAGTTTGAATTTGCAGTGTGACATTTGAATTATAGAGGTCCACTTTGGTCTGTCGACTGTTTAGTTCAGGATCTCAGTGGGAAAAAAGATCACTGGTTCCCTTCTCATATAGAATATATTTATCAGGGACTTAAATACAATAGCATTTCTCTCTTTATAAGTAGGTAAATGTATTAAATGGAATTGAATTAAGAATATTAAGACATGGTGAATATATTTTATACTCACAAGCAGCTTATTTTGCTGTGGAAACAGTAAATATATATGGTAAAAAATTTAAATCCTTTTGAAGGCAACCTGTCAAAAGATCCAATAACGATAGTGTAAAAGAATCATCACAATTTTAAGGCATAAAAAATAAAAATTAATTTGATATTTCTGGTTTCTATTTTTATTTGAAAGGAGATTTTTGTTGTTTTTGTTTATTTTCTGTAGCACAAGCAGCTGTGGCAATGAAGGGTGTGTTCAAAAAAAATTTTTTTTTTTGAGACAGAGTCTTGCTTTGTCGCCCAGGCTGGAGTGCAGTGGCATGATCTCAGCTCACTGCAACCTCCGCCTCCCCGGTTCAAGCGATTCTCCTGCCTCAGCCTCCTCACTAGCTGGGACTACAGGTACATGCCACCATTTGACCCAGCAATCCAATTACTGGGTATATACCCAAAGGATTATAAATCATTCTACTGTAAAGACACATGCACACGTATGTTTATTGCAGCACTATTCACAATAGCAAAGACTTGGAACCAACCCAAATGCCCAACAATGATAGACTGGATAAAGAAAATGTGGCACATATACACCATGCAGTACTATGCAGTCATAAAAAAGGATGAGTTAATGTCCTTTGCAAGGACATGGTTGAAGCTGGAAACCATCATTCTTAGCAAATTAACACAGGAACAGAAAACCAAACACTGCATGTTCTCATTCATAAGTGTGAGTGGATCAATGAGAACACACGGACACAGGGAGGAGAATATCACACACTGGGGCCCGTCAGAGGGTGGAGGGCCAGGGGAGGGATAGCATTAGGAGAAATACCTAATGTAGATGACCGGTTGATGGGTGCAGCAAACCACCATGGCACATGCATACCTATGTAACAAACCTGCATGTTCTGCACATGTATCCCAGAACTTAAAGTATTAAAAAAAAACACATTAAAAATAATAATAAAAAGAAATTGAATGTCTGACCCATGGACAGACAATACCTTTGGCCTGATACTCTCAGTTTGAGATGGGTCAACTTGAACTCATGACCAACAAGATTGGAAGGGTTCAACAAACATTGTTTGTCAAATAGAAATGACAGATTCCAGAAAGCTGCCAGCCTGGCTACAAGTGGTAGCCTTCTGTTTGATTAAAACTTTGTCTCTCTGCCTCCTGAAACAGGGAGTTTGGCTTGATGATGTCTTCAATTCATAGGTTTTCTTTAAATCCCTGGTATTGGTTCACTGATAGTTCTGCCAAGTTGTTCAATGTTGTCTTCTGGTTTTTCAATCTCAGCACTAGTTATGCAGACACCAGAATGGACATGGCCACTCTGCTCAATAGGCAGCACTCAAGCCCATTTATATCACTGGCCAATACTCCCCTTGATGAAGCATGTTATATTTTTACTAACTCTGGGTCTATTACGACTGACTTGTTGGGTCTGTCACTCCTAAAATTACAGACTGACATATAAAAGTTTGGGATAGATAGGGTTAGGAGTGGTGGCTCACACCTGGAATTCCAATACTTTGGGAGGTTGAGGTGGGAGAATAACTTGAGGCCAGGAGTTCAAGACCAGCCTGGACAACATAGCAAGACCTGTCTCTAAAAAAATAATTTTGTAAAAGCCCGGCATGGCATTGCTGCATGCCTATAGTCCCAACTGCATGGGAAGCTGAGGTGGGAAGATCACTTGAGCCCAGGAGTTTGAAGCTGCAGTGAGCTATGATTGTGCCATTACACTCCAGCCTGGGTGACAGAATGAGTCCCTCTCTCTAATCAATCAATTTAAAAAAAGTTTGGGATGGCAAACAGTGGAAGCAAATTGTGGCAACTGGTCACATTCTTTGAACTGCTCATGTAGCTGCACCTTAGAGGAATTTTTATATATTTAAATGTATTTAAAGAAAGGCTTTTAAAAATAGAATCAGAATCTGCAGTTTAATAGGATCTCCAGGTGATTCTTTTAAAAATATTTTTATTGATGCATAAGATATACATCATTTCAGGGTACATGTGACAATTTAATATATTCATTTAATTTGTAAAGATCAAATCCGTTTACTTGGGATATCCATCACCAAAGAAAGACCTTTGTAAGAAGTCTTTTCTTAAAAATAAAGAAAAAATGAAATCTTTTCTTTAGGATATTTTAAAGAATTTAAAAAAATATATATGTATTTAAAGAAAGACCACCATTAGATCATGTAGCCTTCAGATGATTATAGAGATCCCTCCAAAATGAGGCTACTCTTAGTTACTAAAGGGAGCTTTCCTGAGGGATAACTAATTTATTATTTGTATGAGCCCTACAGGCAATTGTCCTTATGATTAAAGTCATTTAATCAGATAAGATCTTATGAAAATGGTTCCTGATTTTAGGTAATGTGGTTATTGGTACCACCTCAGTCCTGGAAGGCAGTCATGTCAGCCTCAACCTTTTGGCCAGGGTTTTTCTGGACAGTAGAATTGCTCTCACCCCTAGACTTCCTCCTTGTATGCCAAGGTTTGAGTCTATGTAATTATTGATCCTGCTGTACCTGGTTCAATACCTTAGGCCAAGTGGAAAGGTCAATACAGAAGCTTAAGGAGAAAGTCCTGGGTTTCTAAGGTATATCCTGATGGTTTATGGGATTTCTTTAACCAGTTGGGTCTGGGAGCCTAGAGAATATAGTTGTTATCAATGCCAAAAGTTAGACTAATTCTGCTGCTTGGAATCCTATTGATAGTAGTATTAATCATATGCTCTGAGATAGACTGAATGGCTTTGGTCCTAGCCACTCTTGGTTACATTGATCAGTGTGGCCAAGGGAATGCCATACTCGGGGAAAATTCACCTCAAGCCAAGACTGTGTAGAAATGAGGGTGGACGTTGTTTGGAGACAATTCCTCCATGGGTTCTCCCTTCTCTGCTTGTTTTTTGAGCAGCAGCAGCACCAGCAGCCTGTTTCAGATTATCTTTCCAATGATGTTGGTATCATTGGGAGACAGTATGTCCCTTTAGGCAGTGACAGGTTTGTTTATCACTCATTATTCAAAAATTTGAATTTCCTAAGGGCAGAATTCTTAAGATTTTATTGGTTGTACTATCTTTCTTTCTCTTTATTTTTTTTTTTTTTGGAGACAGAGTTTTGCTCTGTTGCCTAGACTGCAGCACATTGATGCAATCTTGGCTGACTGCAATCTCTGCCTTACGGGTTCAAGCGTTTCTCATGCCTCAGCCTCCCGAGTAGCTGGGATTACAGGCCAGTGCCACCATTCCCAGCTAATTTTGTATTTTGTTTTAGTAGAAACAAGGTTTCACCATGTTGGCCAGGCTGGTCTCAAACTCCTGACCTCAAGTGATCCACCCACCTCAGCCTTCCAAAGTGTTGGGATTACAGGTGTGAGCCTCCACGCCCAGCCTGGTTATACATTCTGCTTCATTTTTAAACCGCATTCTTCTGGCAGTTCCATGGATTTGAACTCTGTTTGGAAGCCATTTCTTAACTGTAGACTTAATTTTAAGACTTTGAAAACCATCAGGTTTCTGTTTAAACAGAAAGAATTCCTTTCTGTTTAATAGTACTCTCAACTGAACTCTGTTCTTTTTACATTTTACTACAAGCAGCAAGAAGAAATCAGGCAGCACCTTCACCACTGTGTTTAGAAGTCTACTTAGCCAGATCACCCTGTTCACAAGGAACACTTCCTACTTTCTCGTTAGAGAAGGTGATAATGTTGCTAAGCTTTGTGTCACTACATAATAAGCACACTCCCTTCCAGTTTCCACTCACAATCTGTGCAGTGCAATTTCGTCTTGCTCCAATACACTCTTCAGAATCCTTCTAGCCTTCGCCTACTGCCTGTTTCCAAGCCACTTCCCTGTTTTTTTCTGTATTTGCTTTGGCAGCATCCCTCTTCAATTTGCTGCATTACAAACTACCACCAAAACTTAGCAACTTAAAAGAAGAAATATTTGTACATTACTGTGTCTGTGGGTCAATTTAGCTGGATGCCTCTGACTCAGAATCTCTCCCAAGGCTGTAAGTGAGGTGTTAGCCAGAGCCGTGGTCATCCAAATGCTCCACTGGGAGAGGATCTGCGTCCATGCTGTTGGCAGGACTGAGAAGACCCACTTCCAGGCTCCCTCATGTGACCTGGCAGGCCTCAGGTCCTCACTGGCTATTGGCCAGAATCATCAGCTCCTTGGGATGTGGGCCTCTCCCTGCTCATAAGATGGCAACTTGCTTCCCAATAGTGAGGGCTGAGAGAGAGAGAGCAAGAGGACAAAAGAGGCACAAATCACAGTCTTTTTTTTTTTTTCAACTAATCTGAGAAGTGGCATTCCATTACTTTTGTTGTATTCTGGTTGTTGGAAATCTGTCATTCAGCCCTCACTCAGTGGGAAGGGATTATACAAGGGCATGAACACCCAGAAAGCAAGGTCACTGGGGTCATTTTGGAGTCTGCCTCCTATAGTAGGAAATAGAGTCCCAGCTTCCGGAGTATACTTTCTAAAAGGAAGGGGATAAAAACTAAAGAATGGATTTGAGTTGTTGGAAAAGATTTTATTGGCAAATAATGATTTTTTTGCTCAAAATTTTAGGAAGAATAATTTTTCAGCAATATTACCAATGACCTGACAAGGTGAGAGCCTGAAGGTAAGGAACACAGAGGCCATATGAGTAATCTAGAGAAGGATTTTAGATGTTTCTTCAGTGGGTGACTAGACAATGAGAATGGAGTGAAAAATCAGGAAATATTCTTTTTTTTTAATATATATAAACTTTAAGTTCTAGGGTACATGTGCACAACGTGCAGGTTTGTTACATATGTATACATGTGCCATGTTGGTGTGCTGCACCCATTAACTCGTCATTTATATTGGGTATATCTCCTAATGCTTTCCCTCCCCCCTTCCCCCACCCACAATAGGCCCCAGTGTGTGATGTTCCCCTTCCTGTGTCCAAGTGTTCTCATTGTTCAATTCCCACCTATGAATGAGAACATGCGGTGTTTGGTTTTTTTGTTCTTGCAACAGTTTACTGAGAATGATGGTTTCCAGCTTCATCCATGTCCCAACAAAGGACATGAACTCATCATTTTTTATGGCTGCATAGTATTCCATGGTGTATATGTGCCACATTTTCTTAATCCAGTCTATCATTGTTGGACATTTGGGTTGGTTCCAAGTCCTTGCTATTGTGAATAGTGCCTCAATAAACATACCTGTGCATGTGTCTTATAGCAGCATGATTTATAATCCTTTGGGTATATACCCAGTAATGGGATGGCTGGGTCAAATGGTATTTCTAGTTCTAGATCCTTGAGGAATCGCCACACTGTCTTCCACAATGGTTGAACTAGTTTACAGTCCCACCAACAGTGTAAAAGTGTTCCTATTTCTCCACATCCTCTCCAGCACCTGTTGTTTCCTGACTTTTTAATGATCGCCATTCTAACTGGTATGAGATGGTATCTCATTGTGGTTTTGATTTGCATTTCTCTGATGGCCAGTGATGATGAGCATTTTTTCATATGTCTGTTGGCTGCATAAATGTCTGCTTTTGAGAAGTGTATGTTCATATCCTTCGCCCACTTTTTGATGGGGTTGTTTGTTTTTTTCTTGTAAATTTGTTTGAGTTCTTTGTAGATTCTGGATATTAGCCCTTTGTCAGATGAGTAGATTGCAATAATTTTCTCCCATTCTGTAGGTTGCCTGTTCACTCTGATGGTAGTTTCTTTTGCTGTGCAGAAGCCCTTTAGTTTAATTAGATCCCATTTGTCAATTTTGGCTTTTGTTGCCATTGCTTTTGGTGTGTTAGACATGAAGTCCTTGCCCATGCCTATGTCCTGAATGGTATTGACTAGGTTTTCCTCTACAGTTTTTATGGTTTTAGGTCTAACATTTAAGTCTTTAATCCATCTTGAATGAATTTTTGTATAAGGAAAAGGAAGGGATCCAGTTTCAGCTTTCTACATATGGCTAGCCAGTTTTCCATTTATTAAATAGGGAATCCTTTCCCCATTGCTTGTTTTTGTCAGGTTTATCAAAGATCAGATGGTTGTAGATGTGTGGTATTATTTCTGAGGGCTCTGTTCTGTTCCATTGGTCTATATGTCTGTTTTGGTACCAGTACCATGCTGTTTTGGTTACTGTAGCCTTGTAGTATAGTTTGAAGTCAGGTAGCATGATGCCTCCAGCTTTCTTCTTTTGGCTTAGGATTGTCTTGGCAATGCAGGCTCTTTTTTGGTTCCGTATGAACTTTAGAGTAGTTTTTTCCAGTTCTGTGAAGAAAGTCATTGGTTGCTTGATGGGGATGGCATTGAATCTATAAATTACCTTGGGCAGTATGGCCATTTTCACGATATTGATTCTTCCTACCCATGAGCATGGAATGTTCTTCCATTTGTTTGTATCCTCTTTTATTTCGTTGAGCAGTGGTTTGTAGTTCTCCTTGGGGAGGTCCTTCACATCCCTTGTAAGTTGGGATTCCTAGGTATTTTATTCTCTTTGAACCAATTGTGAAAGGGAGTTCACTCATGATTTGGCTCTCTGTTTGTCTCTTATTGGTGTATAAGAATGCTTGTGATTTTTGCACATTGGTTTTGTATCCTGAGACTTTGCTGAAGCTGTTTATCAGCTTAAGGAGATTTTGGGCTGAGATGATGGGGTTTTCTAAATATACAATAATGTCATCTGCAAACAGGGACAATTTGACTTCCTCTTTTCCTAATTGAATACCCTTTATTTCTTTCTCCTGCCTGATTGTCCTGGCCAGAACTTCCAACACTATGTTGAATAGGAGTGGTGAGAGAGGGCATCCCTGTCTTGTGCCAGTTTTCAAAGGGAATGCTTCCAGTTTTGGGCCATTCAGTATGATATTGGCTGTGGGTTTGTCATAAATAGCTCTTGTTATTTTGAGATATGTCCCAACAATACCTAATTTATTGAGAGTTTTTAGCATGAAGGGCTGTTGAATTTTGTCAAAGGCCTTTTCTGCATCTATTGAGATAATCATGTGGTTTTTGTCTTTGGTTCTGTTTACATGCTGGATTACGTTTATTGATTTGCGTGTGATGAACCAGCCTTGCATCCCAGTGATGAAGCCCACTTGATCATGGTGGATAAGCTTTTTGATGTGCTGCTGGATTCGGTTTGCCAATATTTTATTGAGGATATTCACATCAATGTTCATCAGGGATATTGGTCTAAAATTCTCTTTTTTGTTGTTGTGTCTCTGCCAGGCTTTGGCATCAGGATGATGCTGGCCTCATAAAATGAGTTAGGGAGGATTCCCTCTTTTTCTATTGATTGGAATAGTTTCAGAAGGAATGGTACCAGCTCCTCCTTGTACCTCTGGTAGAATTCAGCTGTGAATCCGTCTGGTCCTGGACTTTTTTTGGTTGGTAGGCTCTTAATTATTGCCTCAATTTCAGAGCCTGTTATTGATATATTCAGGGATTCAACTTCTTCCTGGTTTAGTCTTAGGAGAGTGTATGTGTCTGGGAATTTATCCATTTCTTCTAGATTTTCTAGTTTATTTGCGTAGACGTGTTTATAGTATTCTGTGATGGTAGTTTGTATTTCTGTGGGATCAGTGGTGATATCCCCTTTATCATTTCTAATTGCATCTATTTGATTCTTCTCTCTTTTATTTGTTATTAGTCTTGCTATCAGTCTATCAATTTTGTTGATCTTTTCAAAAAACCAGCTCCTGGATTCACGGATTTTTTGAAGGGTTTTTTGTGTCTCTATCTCCTTCAGTTCCGCTGTGATCTTAGTGATTTCTTGCCTTCTGCTAGCTTTTGAATGTGTTTGCTCTTGCTTCTCTAGTTCTTTTAATTGTGATGTTAGGGTGTCAATTTTCGATCTTTCCTGCTTTCTCTTGTGGGCATTTAGTGCTATAAATTTCCTTCTACACACTGCAAATGTGTCCCAGAGATTCTGGTATGTAGTGTCTTTGTTCTCATTGGTTTCAAAGAACATCATTATTTCTGCCTTCACTTCCTTACGTACCCAGTAGTCATTCAGGAGCAGCTTGTTCAGTTCCCATGTAGTTGAGCGGTTTTGAGTGAGTTTCTTAATCCTGAGTGCTAGTTTGATTGCAGTGTGGTCTGAGAGACAGTTTGTTATAATTTCTGTTCTTTTCCATTTGCTCAGGAGGGCTTTGCTTCCAACTATGTGGTCAATTTTGGAATAAGTGCGATGTGGTGCTGAGAAGAATGTATATTCTGTTGATTTGGGGTGGAGAGTTCTGTAGATGTCTATTAGGTGCGCTTGGTGCAGAGCTGAGTTCAATTCCTGGATATCCTTGTTAACTTTCTGTCTCGTTGATCTGTCTAATGTTGACAGTGGGGTGTTAAAGTCTCCCATTATTATTGTGTGGGAGTCTAAGTCTCTTTGTAGATCTCTAAGTACTTGCTTTATGAATCTGGGTGCTCCTGTATTGGGTGCATATATATTTAGGATAGTTAGCTCTTCTTGTTGAATTGATCCCTTTACCATTATGTAATGGCCTTCTTTGTCTCTTTTGATCTCTGCTGGTTTAAAGTCTGTTTTATCAGAGACTAAGATTGCAACCCCTGCCTTTTTTTGTTTTCCTTTTGCTTAGTAGATCTTCCTCCATCCCTTTATTTTGAGCCTATGTGTGTCTCTGCACGTGAGATGGGTTTCCTGAATACAGCACACTGATGGGTCTTAACTCTTTATCCAATTTGCCAGTCTGTGTCTTTTAATTGGAGCATTTAGCCCATTTACATTTAAGGTTAATATTGTTATGTGTGAATTTAATCCTGTCATTATGATGTTAGCTGGTTATTTTGCTTGTTAGTTGATGCAGTTTCTTCTTAGCCTCGATGGTCTTTACAATTTGTCATGCTTTTGCAGTGGGTGGTACTGGTTGTTCCTTTCCATGTTTAATGCTTCCTTCAGGAGCTCTTTTAGGGCAGGTCTGGTGGTGACAAAATCTCTCAGCATTTGCTTGTCTGTAAAGGATTTTATTTCTCCTTCACTTATGAAGCTTAGTTTGGCTGGATATGAAATTCTGGGTTGAAAATTCTTTTCTTTAAGAATGCTGAATATTGGCCCCCACTCTCTTCTGGCTTGTAGAGTTTCTGCTGAGAGATCTGCTGTTAGTCTGGTGGGTTGCCCTTTGTGGGTAACCCGATGTTTCTCTCTGGCTGCCCTTAACATTTTTTCCTTCATTTCAACTTTGGTGAATCTGACAATTATGTGTCTTGGAGTTGCTCTTCTCAAGGAGTATCTTTGTGGTGTTCTCTGTATTTCCTGAATTTGAATGTTGGCCTGCCTTGCTAGATTGGGGAAGTTTTCCTGGATAATATCCTACAGAGTGTTTTCCAACTTGGTTCCATTCTCCCTGTCACTTTCAGATAAAATCAGGAAATATTCTGATAACAAAAGATTGAAAAGAAAATTTTGAATGAGTTGATAAGTGGGAGAAAAAAATAAATATATATGCTGGGCCAGCCATCATTTTGGATATTTTGC
The DNA here is from genome assembly GCF_028858775.2 of Pan troglodytes. Lineage (NCBI taxonomy): Eukaryota > Metazoa > Chordata > Mammalia > Primates > Hominidae > Pan > Pan troglodytes. The sequence continues at coordinate 104,602,038 of NC_072404.2, forward strand.
ATATTTCATTTCTTCGAATCCTCTCAATATCTTATGAGATTGGTATCTTTTACACCATTTTATAGAAGAGACCACAAAAGATACAAACTAAATGACTTACTTACTGTTATGCAACTGGGACATTAGGATTTTTCTGTCTTCTGGCCCTCATCTCTCCAACCCCAAATGCTTGTTTTGTTGCATTAGTTTATGGTGTTGTCCTGGAGAAATAAGGGATGGTGAAAACAATCATAATCATAACGTCATGCAGTCGGTTAGCATATTCTAGGCACTGTGGTTAACTCTTTCATATCACTACACTGAATTCTCATAGCAACCTCTTTAAATGAAGAAGGTGCTGTTATTTCCATTTTATAGATGAGGAAACAACATTCAAAGAGACTAAGTGTACTAACATTATAAAATTAGGACACACAGGAGTCACTGACAAAAAAATGGAAAGAGAGATGCTTCGGCAGAGAGAGGGATGTTTTTGCCGAAAGGCCTCTGGATGGTTGGTGCAGATTTAGGAATTTTAAACATTAAAATGTGAGTTTGAGGTTTTCCTCCTCCAGGGAAGAAGCAGCTCTCCTTTATTCTCTCACAGAAGTGCGTCTGAAAATACATAGCACCAAATTCAAATCCGGTAAACAAATTCCATCAAAAACTGCATAATTAAGGCTATTTTTGTGATTAGCGCCATTTAGTTTCCCTGAATTTACCAGAGCAAACATTGCTACAGCAAAAATTACTGCTAATGGTTGAACCTAACAACAAGAGAAAATCCCCAGAAGGGTCATTTAGGCCCCAGCTGCAGCTGTGTTTCACTATATTTCATCCTGGAAAGCTGAGATTAACAGGAAAATCAGGCTCTACTGTGCTATGCAGATGTGGCTACAACTATCTGAATTTATTCAGCAAACATTTGTTCAGTGCCCACTATATGCCAAGCAATGTACTAGCCACACCGGGATTGCAGGGATAAATTGTACCTGGCACTCTCTAGGAATGTTCAGATGAAAGAAGTTGATGAGAGAAGGCAGATATAGAAACATCAAAGCATTATGAGTGATGTCCGCTACACAGTGGGAGCATAAAGGAGTGAATTAGGAAAGTCTTAAGGGCAGCAGCTTCACAGGATGTTCTCATGTACATGGTTATTCATCTTGAATCCCTGGGGCAGGTTGGGGCCAGTAAGTGAGGAGGACAGAGGCATGGAAGTTTTCTTGGGCTTGGGTAGAAGCTGGTGCCTACCCCAAACTGGGAATATAAGTAGAGGAACAGGTATATATAGAGGAAAGGAAAAGTTTTACTCCAGAAATGACCAATTTGCTTATAAAAGATTCATGTGTTGAGGTCTTCTAGGAACTTATATTTATGAGACCAAAGTTTAGCAAACGTGGTTACAAGATACAGATGAGAAAATCGTTAGCATTTTGCTATTGCAGTATTGACACCAGCAGCAGCAACAATAGCGGTCACTCGTTTTGAGCACCTACCATGTGCCAGACCTTGTGTTAAATACATAGGCACCATCTAACTTAATCTTATGACAGCTTTCTTATGCTAAGGAACTGTTTTGTCCTTACTTTATAGATGAAAAGATTAAAGCTTAGATATAGACGCTAATTCCCAATGTCTCAGGACCAGGACTTGAACACAGGTCTACGTGACTTCAAAACCAAAATTCTTTCATTGATCCCCACTTAACCAACTCGCCAATATAACAGATACTCTCTGTTCCTTCTGCAAAACCTAGACTGATATCTATAGCTCTCATGAGTGTCCCAGGCTCTAGTATGTCTACATACGTCTCCCACTAGTCAAAAGTTATATGTTTACCAAGAGACACAACCTGTTGGTTGTACTTGTTACTATAATTATGTTATTTTATAAAATATTAAGTGATGTAATATGTGTGTAAATGAAGTTGTTGTATCTATGAAAACTAAATACAGTGCTTTGGGAAGATTTAATAAAGACTGGCAGCTCAAGAAAATTAGGTATGAGAAGGAAATATAAAAGAGGGGAAAACCATAAAATTCTAGAGAAATTTTGCATTCATTTTGCCTTGGAAGGACCTTTTTCATCTGTTTTAAAGATGCTACAGTAATTTCATACACTATATGTTATGGTTGTAGTTTATACAAGAGTGCATAAAATGTCAGTCAGCAGACCCATAAGCCAAGAGGAAGACTTGGCCCTGCAATTAAAAGATGAGCAAATAAATGAATACTTCTGTGATTTAAGTTAACATAAAATGGTATGCATATGTGTGTGTGTTCGTTTGTTTGTCAGCGATTCCTCTCTGTATTGCAATTAACCCACAAGTACTGCTCCCGATTCTTTCAAAGGGGAATTCTATATTCTTGCCCAGGGTAAGCATATTATGAGAGAAAAGAAGAGGACAAGAACTTTGGAGCCCACTATACAGAGGTGCAAGTCTTCAAAGTGAATTCAGTGATAATGTTTAAAGCTGTGGAAGGTGAATTTCAATACAACAGGATTATCCACCCAGGTTTGGGGATGGGATCATTAAAAAATATATTCTCAATTTTTTTTTCTGCAGAACTTTAGTTTCTGTAGACTGGAAGCATCATAGCATAAAAGAAGGAGCATGGGCTTTAAAATATGTTGAATGCAGCTTCAACAACTTAATTAATTGACCTTAGGTATGGTCTCTGAGTCTCAGTTTCCTCAAATTAAGATAGTATGGTAACACCCATATCCCATAGTTGTTGAGGAATGTCCAACGCTGGGCACACAGTAAGTTGCAAAAGTATTGCTCTTCATTTTTTACCCCTTTGTGTGGGGCTACTAAAAATATCATATATTAATCAGAAAGGTAGGTAAAGACATGAAAGGGAAAATTTACTATCTCTGTCAGTTTTTTACCCAAAAAACTGTTACTGCCACATTTGAAGTGGATTTGCGTGTTAGGACAAAGAATTTCAAGAGTCTCTGGTTACTTGAAAGATTTTTAATTTGAACAGAAATAGAGCTAGATACCAATGGAAATACTTTGTTATAGTAATTTTGGGTTTTGTTGGTTTTGGGTTTTTTTGGTACAACATTGTTCATCTTCCTTTGTAAATGGCAGATTTAATCCAATCTAATTTTGCGGTTTACAACATTCTGCTGACACATTCCATGTTACTTATTTTATTTGCAGTGTAACCACAAAAATAATTTCCATTTTCAATAAAGATAAAATATTAGAAGAACCTATTTTTCTTAGTCCACTAAGTGTAACTTTTTTATTTCCAGGTATTTATGAGATTCTGTAGTAAATGTATCATCCTAAAGCCTATTTAAGGTTGGAATGGCAAATGATCAGCAAGAGAGAATTATAACATAATGTTTTAAACATGCCATCCTTAGCCTATAATAAGTAATAAGTAGAATCAGGACAGCAAAAGACATATTTGTCCTCAGGATGCTTATAAGGCTAATTGGAGAAAGAAGGCATTAGTAAATGAAAAGATGAAATGAGTGATAAGAATTTTAACAGTACTGCAGGTAATTTGGGTATTGGGAAGGAGAGGATACTGGCAAAGTCCACAAAAGAATCAAGAAGAATGCTTAACAACTTATGTTTATTAAGATAATTTTCATAATTAAAGTGTATATGGATGACAAAGTGCAACTAAAAGGTAAGAATTGCATATGTTGTGCATACCCTAATCCTGTTATTCACAGTAAGGTTGTTAGTATAATATACTACTACTGCCTTCTTAACAAGTGACCATAGTTCATTTTCTTGATATTGAAAATCTCCTTAGGAAGTTCTGTATATTACCAAGTTAATGCGTTGGCATTCTTGGATTTATTCTTTTAAAAATATTTGCTGAGATCCTGTTATATGTCAGGTCCCATCCTAGGCACTTATTTATATTAATTCTCTCACATATAGTGAACAAGTATTTATTTTCAAGCTAGCAAAAGGAAATCAAATTGTTCATTTCAACTCATGTTTAAAACGTGCCACATTGTTATGGCTTAATCATACTTTAAATTTAGCATAAGAGTTTCTTGAGTCATTCAATGCTGTATATAGTGAATTCTATATACCTGGTTTAAGCCTTCATAATAAAGGCTTGGGTTTTGCTGCCAGTTGTAATGATAGGGTTAAAAACAAGTGCACAGTTTTATACCTCTATATGAAAATTTTTCAGCAAGGTATCTTGAGATTATTTACTTGCCAGTCTTGCTGCATTCCTATTAATTAACTTCACTGGAATTTACCAAGTATTTGTTGGTTCTAGAAATGGGTATGAACAGGAGATGAATTAATTCAAGAATACAAAAAAAAAAAAAAAGCCAAATCTGGAATTAGAGTTTTTTAAGATTTGTAGGATCTCATTGTGCTAATAAATAAGTACAAGCTATCTGACCAACCAGCTCCCATTCTTCAGCTACCTTCACCTGCCAGTGGCAAAGACACTTGAATTGGTATTTATAGTTTAGACATTTTCAGACTGATTTCTACAGAGATCTAGAGTTCCAGGTACTCAGGAGATACATAGGATCAAACTGGAGGCCACCAACCTCTTTTCCTTTCAGTCAAATCACCTGTGATTATATTTGGGGAAAGTAAAGGTTCCAACTAACCTGTAACCAGTTTGGAAAATCATTGCTCCACATGGAATATTCTGAGCTTACTTCTGTACACAGATGCCACCAATGTCAAGTTCTCCATGATAACAGCCTCTGTGTGGGGAGGCAGAGTGTGAAGGATGCTGTGGCAGTGTGTTCATCATGGTCGATGACCTTCAAATTCCTTGCTAGAAACTGTGTCTACTTTCAGGCTCTGCAATTTAGAGAAATGTGGAAAAGTTGGGAGAGAAATCAGAGCACAACCACAAAGACAATTACAGCAAATTACCTTGGAGGCAACTAGAATTATTTTATTTGAAAAAGAGAAATCTGAAGGCAATTTAATAATGGTCTTTCAGACATTGGGAATTATTAGATTGGGATTAAGGACCAGATTTCCTTCACGTGCAAACATAGGTGGGGGGAAAGGGGAAGTGAGGGGCTCCTGCTTTGGCAGGAAGAATATAATACAGAATCAAAAGAAAAAAAAACAGCAATCAGATGCTGAGCCTATTTACTCAAAGGAATAGATCATTCAGTACACCGTTCATGGAAGTTTTTTAAAGGCAATATGAATTCCTGTCTCTGTTTTATGTGTTAGATAACGTGCTACCTGAAGGAACAGCGATGAGTTCAATGAACTTTGTCTTTTTAACCCTGTCAGTGATTTATCTTTAAATTATATGATAAGGTATAGATTTCAAACAATTATTTTGAATTACAGTATCATAGCTTGATGCTGCCAGGAGAGGATCTACTTTCTAATAAAGTTAAGGAAGTTAGTGGCAAAGAGGAACGTTTATTCCAGGGGTCAGGAACTCAGATACCTACAGGGACAGGTGGGTATTACAAAGGAGTGAAGCTAACAATATAGAACTATATGACATTAGAAAAATTGTGGGGTATTTAGAAAGCATATAACTCTTCTAAAAGGGGCAACCACTACTAACTGGCCAATTGTTATCATGTCCCAATATGCCTAATATTAACGGATGCTTGGCTTTCTCAAGGAAAGCTGGAAATCTAGAACTTTATGTGAAACATTTTTCTCACATTGACAGAATACTCAGATTTGTAAACGTGCTAGGCAGGCAAAACAATACACTTGGTGCAGGCTGCAAGTTAGAAACCTTTGATTTATTCTTTAGCTCACTAGTTCACCACAATAATTAACAAGCAAACAAAACAGAACTGTTTGAACTCTAACGCTTAGGAGAATTAATCAGCTAAAGCTTTGCAAGGCTTAATTAAGGTCCCTTCCAACTCTGTGATTCATTAAACTCCCCTTCCCTTTTCATTGCTTTCAGTATTGGGTGGCATATTCACAAAGAGAATTTAAAGGAATGACTTATTTCCCTCAGCAACATAATTTTATTTGGTAAAATAATCAAATACTCAGAAAAAACAACTCTTGATTCTGTATTAAAGATGCCACTGATACTAGTAGATTTTTAGAAACGCACTTGTATATGGCATAGGTTTGTCACTTTGGATCTTTAAACTAACATTTGTTTATAACATTGGCTGCATGAGGCATGCTTGGCTGAAAAACCTACTTACACTTTTACCATTTGGGTACATGTCTTACTTGTCTTTTATAAAATATTTTCAAATAACTCACCTCCACCTGGGGTAAGGACAGCTGGATTTCTGAAATCCCCTTCCTTTCAGACAGGAGAATATGCCACAGATGAAGAAGAAGATGAGGTAGGACCTGTCCTTCCTGGCAGCGACATGGCCATTGAAGTCTTTGAGCTGCCTGAGAATGAGGACATGTTTTCCCCATCAGAACTGGACACAAGCAAGCTCAGTCACAAGTTCAAAGAGGTATGCCACTAAGCTGCAAAATATTTCTCTATGCCTGTCCATTTCATTAAGTATATATTTCTGTTCAAATAATATATTAAGAATAATCAGTTTGCAAATCAAAGCTTTTTAATAACAGGTTGTCTTGAGTCTCATTGAATTTCAAGTAGAATTTAAGTAGATCTCATTCCACGGTCATTGATTTAAACGCTTATTTGTCATAGTGACATACCTGTAGCCCATAATTTCAAGCAGTAACTTAAATGTGCAGTTTTATGATGTTTAAGTTATATTTTTTCAGTTTTACAGAAGTTTTGGTACCTAGTGATAAGCTTTTCTCTCAAGGCAGAGACTTCCTAAAAAGTCTCTTTTTGTCTTTCTGTTCATGAAATAGGTTTCTAATAAGCATCAGATGGCATACCCAAAGGGTTTACTTGAAGAGAGTTTAATACACAGACTTTGAACAGAGTTAATAGTACTAACAAGGGGTGGTGAAGTGCACAGGGACTGGCAACAGCAGGAGGCTGTTACCATCAACATCTGCAGCTTTATAAGATGCACAGCCACTGGTAAAAGTTGCATCCTTGGGGCAAGGGTAAGAATACACCCTGACTCTGCTTTCCTTTTCTGCTGATGCTTCCAAACCCAGGCAAGGGAGTATGGTGATGCAGTCTCAGAGTTTGAAGAGATCAGACTCCTGAGGCAATGTGCTCTCAGAGAAGGGCCAAGAATAGAACCTTGGGAGAGGAAATGTGGATAACTCTTCCAAAGTAGCTTCTCAGAACCATGACACATGTAAAACAGAAACAGTGATTAATAGGTCCCAAAGCAGTTTATCCTTCATTGTTTTGGAAGAGTATCCTCCATCATTGAAGAGAAATGTGTCATTATTTATAACTTGTTCATTTCTTCTAAAGACTTTCTAAATTAACTGATATCTTCAAACCAAAGAGCAATGCAGAAAAAGAAAAGTTCTGCAGAAAGTGGCTGAGTGGGAGGAAGAGGTGTAATCTAGTTACCTGTTTCTCTGCAGCCCTTATTTGGTCAAAGAATATAAGTTATCAAGAAAAGTAGGTAGATGACTTGTTCTCTAAGAATATTTTAACTCACAACCCAACTTTAGCAAATATTGAAGGCAGTGAGATCAAAATAGTATTCCCTGGCGAAAGCCTATAATACAGCTCTTTCATTTTACCAGGTGAGTATGACCCCTAGTCTTTGGTAGATAATTGAGCTGGAAGAAGGGTCCACATTCTTTTATGGGAGGTGAAGAGCCTACAGGGCACAGATAATATATGGAAAGTTGTATCTTCCATTTTCAAAATTGAGCTAAGGACTCAAAGTTCCATAAATATTGTTTTAAGCGTGCACCATTGTGTAGAGTGATCTAGACCAGGGGTTAGCAAATTATGATACATTGTCCAAATCTGGCCTACTTTTTATAAATAAAGTTTTATTTGAACACAAGCATACCCATCTCTTTATTGTTTGTGGCTGATAACATACTACAACAGCAAAGTTGAGTAGTTGCAATAGAGACTGTATGCCCTGCAAATCCTAAATTATTTGCTTTCTGGCCCTTTACTGAAAAATGTTACTGACCCTGGTGTAGACTGCTGTGTGATCTGGATTCATTCTGTGTAATGTGGCTGATTTATTTTTAGCTTGAGTAACCAGATCTGTAACTTTATTTTAGTTTTGGTTTCTAAGAATTGGAATTTCATCCTCACCTCAATAACAGGCAATATCACATCATTCCACTTAACAATTCTTTTATCCTCTTTTGTTTTACATTTAACATTAATATATTCATTTCTTCAGAATATTGCCCCGTGTATCACCTGTGTGGCACTCTTTTGTGACATTTGTATCTTGTACACTGTCACTATCATAGTCTTAAATTTCTTTATGTGATTAATATACATGTCCAAATATTATATAGCACTGGACACTTTTCACAGGATCATCCACAAAACTTGGGGTGAGTGTGAAGGGTCATATTGTATTAGAGTCTTTACAAAGTTTCATGTTACAGGATTGTCTTAATTATTTTAAGCAAAAGTATGTGTTTTACTACTCGGGCAAAATACATTAGACTGACATTATCTCAATCAGTCATACTTTGGGCCTGTTTTGTATCTATCTTCCTGCTGAACTCAAAGCTCACATGTTTTTGCTTATTATCATGTCCTCGGTCTTTGTACAATTCTTGGCATATAGTTAGTGGTGAAATATTTATGGAATGAATGGTGTCAAACATATACTGGAATTTGTTGTATGATATAAGACATGTACCCAATTTAATGTTTCCAAATAGCCAACAAAAGTTGGCTAGCCCTTTTATTAAATGCTCCTTTACCAATTTCCCTTTGGTGGGAGGGCCAACATTATTATCTAAAGAATTTGTGCCTTTACCTTCTGAACTGCTTATGGCTTCATAGTCTGCTCCATCTTCTCATTTTTCTTCAGTGCAATACTGTTAGAATATACATCAATATTGATGAGCTAAGTCGCATCATTCCAACTTTTCAAAAATGCCTTTATTTTTCAACTTACTCAAGAAAATATTTGTATCACTTTATAAATACCCTTGAAAAATACGCTGCATTTTTTGTTGTAATTATGTTAAACTAGTAAATTTCTAGAGAACTGGCATTTTATAAATCACATCGAATCTTTTAATCCAAGTTCATGGAATATATTTGTTTAATTCAAGCCTTTTTTCTCATCCTCCCTAAAATTTTATCGTGCCCTTTATTCATTATATAAGTCACATACATACATAAGTTACCTAAGTATCGAGCTATAAGTAACAGGACATATTACTGGAGTGGGTTAAATAAAAGCTGCCACATGGCCAGTCATGGTGGCTCACATCTATAATCTTAGTTCTTTGGGAGGCTGAGGTGGGAAAATGGCTTGAGCTCAGGAGTTCAAAGTTACAGTGAGCCATGAAGGTTGCCACGGCACTCCAGCCTGGGTGACAGAACCACACAAGACCCCATCTCAAATAAACAAAAACTGGGAGGATTAAGATGGCAGGTAGGAGGGAGAACTGCTGCAGCTTCTGCTTGGATGGACAGAACAGCATGTGGAGACTCACATTGTGAACTTTTGCCCCAAGAACTACCACAGGAAAATACCAGGAAAGCCAAGAGAATCCACAGACCTTTTGAAGGAACCGGGTCACCACTGCAGGCTCCCTAAAATGCCAAAAAAGTGTGAGTCTGCTTGCTTTCTCAACAGGGAAGCTCGTGATTTAGGGTGAGTTCTCAGCCCTGGTCATAAGCTGCCTGGAAATAGACTTGGTGCTGTTGTGGAGGGCACGGTGGGAGTGAGACTGGCCTTTAGGACTCTGGGCTGCGTGGGAGCAGAGTGAGGCCTATGACTTCCGGCTTTCCCCCACTTCCCTGGTGGCGTATATGACTCATCAGAGGCAGCCATAATCCCCCTGGGAATATAACTCCATTGGACTGGGAACCACAACCTCCTCCCCCACAGCAGCCACAGCAAGCCCCACCAAAGGAGAGACTGAGCTAAGACACTCCTGTCCCTCCCCCAACCTGGTGGTCTTACTCTACCCACCCTGGTAGCTGAAGACAAAGGTTATAATCTCTTGGGAGCTCTGTGGCCCTGCTGACTGCCTGAGAAACCTGAATACTTGACCAGGTGTCCCTAGGGCAAATTTGCATCCTCCCTATAGGACCCCAGCTCATGTGCTCTTGAAAGTGCCAACTCCTGGCTGGAATCCAACCAATACAAGACCAGCACACTAAATAAAAATACAACCAAGGACCCTGCAGAGTCCACTTCACTCCCTTGCTACCTCCATCAAAGCAGGTGCTGGTATCCATGGCTACAAGACCTGAAGATGAATCACATCACAGTACTCTTTGCAGATACTCCCAAGTACCAGTGCAGAGCCTGGTAGCTCCACTGGGTGCTAGATCCAGAAAAGCAAAAATGATCACTACATTTCAGCTCTCAGGAAACCCCATTCCTAGGGTAAGGGAGAGAACACCAAATCAAGGCAGCACACTGTGGGACAAAAGAATCTGAACAGTAGCCCTTGAATCCCAGATCTTCCCTCTGATGTAGTCTATCCAAATGAGAAGGAATCAGAAAAACAATTCTGGTATATGACAAAACAAGGTTCTTTAACACCCCCAAAAGATCATACCAGTTAGCCAGCAATGGATCCAAACCAAGATGAAATCTCTGAATTGCCAGAAAAATATTTTAGAAGGTCAATTATTAAGCTAATCAAGGAGGCACCAGAGGAAGGTGAAGTCCAACTTAAAGACATCAAAAACATAATACAGGAAATGAAAAAAGTTTTTCAGTGAATTAGATAGCATAAATAAAAAAACAGTCACAACTTCTGGAAATCAAGGACACACAGAAATGCAAAATGCACTGGAAGGTCTCAGCAGTAGAATCAAACAAGCAGAAGAAAGAGCTTGAAGACAAGGCTTTCAAATTAACCCAGTCCACCAAAGACAAATAAAAAAGAATTCTAAAAAATGAGTAAAGCCTCCAAGAAGTTTGGGACTATGTTAAATGTCCAAACTAAAAATAATTAGTGTTCCTGAGGAAGGAGAGAAATCTAAAAGTTTGGAAAATGGATATTTGAGGGAATAATTGAGGAAAACCTCCCCAAAACAAAGAGAAACAAATCCTCGAAATACACCAAAATAGAACCTTCTTCAAGCATAAATCTCACAGGACCTTTATAACAATAGCACAATAGGAAAAAAAAGGTATTCAAGCAATAAATAGCACAATGAGTAGAATAGTACCTCACATGTCAATACTAACATTGAATGTAAATGGCCTAAATGCTCCACCTAAAAGATACAGAATGGCAGAATGGATAAGAATTCACCAACCAAGTTTCTGCTGTCTTCAGGAAACTCACCTAACACGTAAGGACTCACATAAACTTGAGGTAAAGGGGTGGAAAAAGATACCGTATGCAAATGGACACCAAAAGCAAGTAGGAGTAGCTATTCTTAGACAAAACAAACTAAAGCAACAGCAGTTAAAAAAAGACAGAGAAATTATATAATGATGAAAGGACTAGTCCAACAAGAAAATATTACAATTCTAACTATATTTGCAGCTAACACTGGAGCTCCGAAATTTATTACTGTTAGACCTAAGAAATGAGATAGATGGCAACACAATAATAGTGGGGGACTTTCATACTCTACTGTCAGCACTAGACAGGTAGGTCATCAAGACAAAAAGTCAACAAAGAAACAATAGGCTTAAACTATACCCTACAACAAATGGACTTCACAGATATTTGTGGAACATTCTACCCAACAATTGCAGAATATACATTCTATTCATCGGCACATGGAACTTCTCCAAGATAGACCTTATGATAGGCCACAAAACAAGTCTCAGTAAATTTAAGAAAATTGAAATTATCTCAAGTTCTCTAAGACCACAGTGAAATAAAATTGGAAATCAACTCTGAAAGCCACCCTCAAAACAATGCAAATACATGGTAATTAAATAACCCTGCTCCTGAATGATTGTCGGGTCAACAATCAAGATGGAAATTTAAAAGTTATTCGAACTATATGATAATAGTGACACAACCTGTCAAAACCTCTGGGATACAGCAAAAGCGGTGCTAAGAGGAAAGTTTATAGCATTAAATACCTACATCAAAAAGTCTGAAAGGGCTCAAACTGACAATCTAAGGTCCCACTTCACAGAACTGAAGAAACAAGAACAAACCCAAACCCAGCAGAAGAAAAGAAATAATGAAGATCAGAGCAAAACTAAATCAAATTGAAACAAACAAATACAAAAGATAAATGAAATAAAAAGCTGGTTCTTTGAAAAGATAAATAAAATTGATAGATCTCTAGCGAGATTAACCAAGAAAAGAAGAGAGAAGATCCAGATAAGCTCAGTTACAAATGAAACGGGAGATATTACAGCTGATACCACAGAAATAGAAAAGATCATTCAAGGCTACTATGAAAACCTTTACACGCATAAACTAGAAAATCTAGAGGAGTTGTTTAAATTCCTGGAAATATACAATCACCCTAGATTAAACCAGGAAGATATAAAAATCTCTGAACAGACCAATGGCAGACAGAGAGATTAAAATGGTAATTAAAAAAAATTGCCAACAATGAGGAAAGGATTCCCTATTTAATAAATAGTGTTAGGAAAACTGGCTAGCCATATGCAGAAAACTGAAACTGGACCCCTTCCTTACACCTTATACAAAAATTATTTCAAGATGGATTAAAGACTTAAACGTAACATCTAAAACCATAAAAACCCTAGAAGAAAACCTAGGCAATACCATTCAGGACACAAGCATAGGCAAAGACTTCATGACTAAAACACAAAAAGCAATAGCAACAAAAGCCAAAGTTGACAAATGGGATCTAACTAATCTAAAGAGCTTCTGCATAGCAAAAGAAACTATTATCAGAGTGAACAGGCAACGTACAGAATGGGAGAAAATTTTTGCAATCTATCCATCTGACAAAGGGCTAATATCCAGAATCTACAAGGAACTTAAACAAATTTACAAGAAAAAAACAACCCCATCAAAAAGTGGGCTAAGGATATGAACAGACAGTTTTCAAAACAAGAAATTTATGTGGCCAACAAACATATGAAAAAAAGCTTATCATCACTGGTCATTAGAGAAATGTGAATCAAAACGACAATGAGATACCATCTCATACCAGTTAGAATGACAATCATTAAAAAGTCAGGAAACAACAGATGCTGGAGAGGATGCGGAGAAATAGGAATGCTTTTACACTGTTGGTGGGAGTGTAAATTAGTTCGACCATTGTGGAAGACAGTGTGGCGATTCCTCAAGGATCTAGAACCAGAAATACCATTTGACCCAGCAATCCCATTACTGGGTGTATACCCAAAGGATTATAAATCATTCTACTATAAAGACACATGCACACATATGTTTATTGCAGCACTATTCACAATAGCAAAGACTTGGAACCAACCCAAATGCCCATCAATGATAGACTGGATAAAGAAAATGTGGCACATATACACCATGGAATACTATGCAGTCATAAAAAAGGATGAGTTAATGTCCTTTGTAGGGACATGGATGAAGCTGGAAACCATCATTCTCAGCAAACTAACACAGGAACAGAAAACCAAACACCACATGTTCTCACTCATAAGTGGGAGTTGAATAATGAGAAGATATGGGCACAGGGAGGGGAATGTCACACACCAGGGCCTGTCAGGGGGTGGGGGGCAAGGGGAGGCATAGCATTAGAAATACCTAATGTAGATGATGGGTTGATGGGTGCAGCAGCCTACCATGGCACATGTATACGTATGTAACAAAACTGCATGTTCTGCACATGTATCCCAGAACTTAAAGTATAATAAAAAAAGAAAAAATAATGTAAAAAATTGCCAACAAAAATAGTCCAGGACCATACACATTCACAGCTGAATTCTGTCAGACATTCAAAGAAGAATTGGTACTAATCCTATTGACACTTTTCCAAAAGACAGAGAAAGAGGGAATCCTTCCTGAATCATTCTCTGAAACTGGTATCACCCTAATACCCAAACCGGGAAAGGACATAACAAAAAAAAGAAAACTACAGACCAACATCCCTGATGAACATGGGTGCAGAAATTCTCAACAAAATACTAGTGAACTGAATCCAACAGTATATCAAAAAGATAACCTACCATGATCAAGTGGATTTCATACCAGGGATGCAGGAATGATTTAACATATGCAAGTCAATACATGTGATACATCACATAAACAGAATTAAAATTTAAAAATCACATGGTCATCTCAATAGATGCAGAAAAAGCATTTGACAGAATCCAGCATCCCTTTATGATGAAAACCATCAGCAAAATAGGCATAGAAGAGACATACCTTAAGGTAATAAAAGCCATCTATGACAGACCCACAACCAACATTATACTGAGCGGGGATAAGTTGAAAGCATTCCCCGTGAAAACTGGAACAAGACAAGGATGCCCACTTTCAGTACTTGCATTCAACATAGTACTGGAAGTCCTAGCCAGAGCAAACAAGAAAAAGAAAGAAAGAAAGGGCATCCAAATCAGTAAAGAGGAAGCCAAACTGTCACTGTTTGCTGTTGGTATGATTGTATACCTAAAAAACTCTAAAGACTCATCCAAAAAGTTCCTAGAACTGGTAAATGAATTCAGCACAGTTTCAGGATACAAAATTAATGTACACAAATCAGTAGCTCTGCTATACACCAACAGCGACCAAGCTGAGAATCAAATCAAGAACTCAACGCCTTTCACAATAGCTGCAAAGAAAAATAAAATACTTAGGAATATACCTAACCAAGAAGGTAAAAGACCTCTATAAGGAAAACTACAAAACACTACTGAAAGAAATCATAGACGACACAAACAAATGGAAACACATTCCATGCTCATGGATGGGTAGAATCAATATTGTGAAAATGACCATATTGCAAAAAGCAATCTACAAATTCCTTGCAATTCCCATAAAAATACCACCATCATTCTTCACAGTACCATTCAGGACTAAAATTCATATGGAACCAAAAAAGAGCCCACATAGCCATTGGCTAAGCAAGAAGAACAAATTTGGAGGCATCACATTACCCAACTTCAAACTATACTATCAGTCACCGATATAGCATGGTACTGGTATAAAATTAAGCACATAGACCAATGGAGCAGAATAGAGAACCCAGAAATAAACCCAAATATTTACAGCCAACTGATGTTCGACAAAGCAAACAAAAACATAAAGTGGGGAAAGGACACATTACTAACAAATGGTGCTGGGATAATTGGCAAGCCAGGTGTAGAAGACTGAAACTGGATGCTCATCTCTCAACTTATACAAAAATCAACTCAAGATGGATCAAAGACTTAAGTCTAAGATCTGAAACCATAAAAATTCTAGACGATAACATCAGAAAAACTCTTCTAGACACTGGCTTAGGCAAAGAGTTCATGACCAAGAATCCAAAAGCAAATGCAACAAAAACAAAGGTAAATAGATGGGACGTAATTAAACTAAAAAGCTTCTGTTCAGTGAAAGAAACAATCAGCAGGGTAAACAGACAATCCACAGACTGGGAGAAAGTCTTTGCCATCTATACATCTGACAAAGAACGAATATCCAGAATCCACAAAGAACTCAAACAAATCAGCAAGACAAAACAAACAATCCCATCAAAAAGTGGGCTAAGGACATGAATGAATAGACAGTTCTCAAAAGAAGATAAACAAATGTCCAACAAACATATGGAAAAATGCTCAACATCACTAATTATCAGGGAAATGTAAATCAAAATCACAACGTGATACCACCTCACTCCTGCAAGAATGGCCATAATCAAAAAATCAAAAAATAACTGATGTTGGCATGGATATGGTGAAAAGGGAACAACTTTTACACTGTTGGTGGGAATGTAAACTAGTACAACCACTATGGAAAACAGTGTGGAGATTCCTTAAAGAACTAAAAGTAGATCTATCATTTGATCCAGTGGAAAAGAACTCATTGTATGGAAAAGATACTTGCACATACATTTTTATAGCAGTACAATTTGCATTGCAAAAATATGGAACCAGCCCAAATGCCCATCAATCAATAAGTGGATAAAGAAAATGTGGTTTATATGTACCATGGAATACTGCTCAGCCATAAAAAGGAAAGAAATAATGGCATTCACAGCAACCTGGATGGAATTGGAGACTATTATTCTAAGTGAAGTAACTCAGGAATGGAAAACCAAACATTGTATGTTCTCACTTAAATGTGGGAGCTAAGCTATGGGTACACAAAGGCATGAGTGATACGTTGGACTTTGGGGACTCAAGTGAAAAGGTGGGGTGGCAAGAGGTTAAAGACTACACATTGGGTACAGTGTACACTGCTCAGGTGATGGGTTTACCAAAACCTCAGAAATCACCACTAAAGAATTTTTTAATGTAACCAAACACCACCTGTTCCCCAAAAACCTATTATAACAACAACAAAAAAATTTTAACTGCCACAAAGATTATATTTGCTTCAATATAAATTAGGAAGTTTTTCCGTATTTTTTTATTTTCAGAAATTACTTTTATAAAAGAGACTTAATGATGTAGATAAGATAGAAGGTTCCGTTCCTGGAAGTTTGTTATTATTCAGCTTTTAATTCAGCATATTAAAGGTAATGGCAAAAACCACAATTACTTTTGCACTAACCTTATATAAACCATCTGTGCATTAGTGTAGGAATATTTTAAGTACCTTTCGTAATAATTATTACTCTGTTCAAGTTTTCAATTTCAGGGGGACAATTTTGGTATTTTGCATTTTTCAAGAAATTTAGATATTTCCTTTAGGCTATTATACGTATTAACTTATATTTTTATAAAATAATTTTTAAGTATTGAAGTATTTTATATTTATAAGTAGTTATCCCTTTTATATTCTTTCTTCTCTTTATTTGAATATTTTTACTTTTTTAGGTTTTTTTGTAGAATTTTATCTGTCATTCTAGCTTTTTAGTTCCTAATTGTTTCTTCTTTGATTAAAAAAAAGAAAAAAACAAAGACCAATATTTCTTTTTTCTTTCTTCTTTTTTCTTCTTTGTTGATCAATTGCACTTAGTTTATTTATTTTTAATAACTCTTACATTCTGACACCTGTACTGATTTTTTTCTGAATATTGCTTTAACTACATGTCACAATTTTTTACATATAGAATGCCATTGTTATTTATATGTATTTTTTCTTGCAATTTTCTTTTTAACAAAAGAATGATATAGTGTTTTTTTCATTTTCCAGACATATAGAACTTTATTTTGCTATATTGTGTTATGGGTTGCAACTTTATTGCACTCTGATCAGAAAACATTCCATATAATAGCTATTGTGTAGAATTTTTAAAGATATTTTATATTAATAGCTTGATACATAGTTTTTATTTAATAATCCTCATTTATGCAAAAAGCACCCTTGTTCCATATTTAGATGTGAAGTTTATGTGTGTGTATGTGTATATATATATATGTATTTTGTATGGTTTTTTGTTTTTTTTTTTTTGAGATGGAGTCTCACTCTGTCTCCCAGGCTGGAGAGCAGTGGTGCCATCTCAGTTCACTGCAACCTCTGCCTCCTGGGTTCAAGTGATTCTCCTACTTCAGCCTCCCAAGTAGCTGGAATTACAAGTATGCGCCACCACACCCAGCTAATTTTTGTATTTTTAGTAGAGACGTGGTTTCGCCATGTTGGCCAGGCTGTTCTCAAACTCCTGACCTCAGGTGATCCGCCCACCTTGGCCTGCCAAAGTGCTAGGATTACAGGCATGAGCCACCATGCCCAGCCATATTTTTTTATATATAAATAAGATTAATAATACAAACACATATACACATTTTTTCTGTACTATGGCTTATATTTTGTCTATTTGATCTACCAAATCTGAAAAAGCATATATTAAAATCACCAGTTACCATCATTTATTTCTTCCTGTAATCCTACCAGTGGTAGTTTTAGATATTTTACATCTTTGTTGTTAACTGCATATATGTTGAGGATTATTACAACTTCTTTATTTATAATATCTCTCTTGTGCTTTATGGTGCACTTTGTCCCAAATTATATTTTGTCTCATAATAAAAAATTAACTCTGGCTTTCTTCTGCTTTATATTTGTTTCACAGCATCTATTTTTTCCATCTCATTATTTTCAACCATTCTGTATTCTTTTGTTTAAATATGTTTCCTTTAGGCAACCTATTTCTACATCTTACTTTTATAATACTCTGGGAGTATTTTTCAGTTAGTTGGTGAGTTCAATGTATTTACATTAACCTTAATAACTTTAATATTAGAACTTATGTATACCACCTTATTTCATATTTTACAATGTCCATTCTTTTTCCTTGTTTCTTTTTTAAGTCTTTCTACCTACTTCCCATTAGGTACATCAAATTTTCATCTGCTGCTTAAAAGTTATACATTTGTATTTTATTACCTTGACTTATTTTGACTTAGGTTATTTTTTCCTGGCAATATATAAAGCAGATCAATATCTATGTCTTTATCATTTAACAAAATAATACCCATAGCATACCATCCTCTACCTCTCCTCTTGTTGCCAACTTTTTGTATTTCAGGAGTTTTAGTTACATATATTTGTAAGTGTACTTTTTACAAAATAATTAGTTCCAGCTCACCTATACTTCTTTCTATCCAACTGTAATGGGATTCTGGTGCTGCCCTAGTGTTAATTCACTATTATCTCTGGTGCTGCAGCTTACCTACCACATTACACCAAAGGTTTCTACCAAAGGCACCAAAGGATAATAAGTTAGTGTCTAGGAGGTCTAAGCTTCAGGGCCTGAAATAGGCTATCCCTGATGTACCTCCAGATACAGGCTTACCCAGGTTATGTGGAGAAGACTAAAGGTTAAATTGCTGTTCCCCATTCCTGGTTACTGTACTCTCCTGCTTCAGATCCTCAGTTTTCCAAAGACATCTGCAACTACTTGTGTTCTGTATGAGTTTCTCATCAGCTGTTTTATTAATTGGTGAATAAGACCCTGAAGCCCATACAAAGTCTATTTTTCTTTTTTGGCATCTCCGAAGTTGAATTCAAGAGAGACAGGGAATAGCTCATGTTAGTTTGCTATGTTGTACTGCACTGGCACTTTCTCCCTCCCTAACTTTGTATTTTTATTTATTCCATCATCCTATTTCTCTTAGGAATGTTTGATTACTCATATTCTAACTTCTTGAAACCAATGCTGAATTTATTGTCATACTTGATTGTTTAAATATGAGAGCAGTTAAAATTATGAACCTGTCTC
This sequence comes from Pan troglodytes, assembly GCF_028858775.2. Lineage (NCBI taxonomy): Eukaryota > Metazoa > Chordata > Mammalia > Primates > Hominidae > Pan > Pan troglodytes. The sequence continues at coordinate 104,621,282 of NC_072404.2, forward strand.
TTATTATGCCTTTGGCCACATCTCGTTTCAACGTGCATTCTTCTCATTTTCATCACTTCATAAATTGTCTATATTTTTTATTTTTACTTTCATTTTCTCTTTGACTTGAACAATTGGGGAAACTTTTTAATTTGTAACTTTTTAATCTATTTAATGTTTTATTACATTGAGGCCAGATAATAGTGTCTTTTCAAGTTTTTCTTTTTTTGAATGTGTTGCTTTTATTGTAGACTAATACTGGTGTTTTTGGTAAAAGTGACACGATGTGTTTTAGACCTTCTGGATCCATATTCATTTTTCCTTAATCTAGAAAATTGAGAATTATATACACTGAAATTATACCTCATTGTTGTATTTTGTGTCTTACAGCTTTGGTTATCTATGTTGATGGCATGTTGAAAGTACATAAAATATGACTTCAAGATTTATCAACCTTTAAGTATACTTTGATGTTAATATTCTTACTGCTACTTTTGTTTGCAGTTGCTGGATAAACACCAGTGTATAAGTGTGTACCTATTTTTAACATAAACATAATTGTAGCACTTTGTTTTATAGTAGCTTTAAAATAATATAATCACCTGTGGTTCCAGCTATTCAGAGGGCTGAGGTGGGAGGATCACGTTAGCCTGGGAGGTAGAGGCTTCAGTTGAGTGGTGATTGTGCCATTGCACCCCAATCTTTGCAAGAGAGTGAGACCTTGTCTCAAAATAAATAAACAAATAAAAATATAATATTGGAATCTGTATTTTTTACAAGAAAATTTAACCAATTTAAGTTTATAATTATAATTATGCAAGATATAGGTGTTCCCACCTTATTTTATGCTATATGTTTCTTTTATGTTTATTGGCTTTCACACTAAGGCTTGTCTTTAAGTTTTTGAAAAGTGTTTAAAAATTTAAGGACAAAATAAAAATTAAAATATTAAAAATGAAATTAAAATTTAATTTAAAAATTAAAAATTAAGAACAAACTATAATTTGAATTCAAATAATCATTTGAATGTTTCATATGGAAGATTTTGATACAATCTTGGGTTCTAAGCAAGATTATTAAAATATAATTGTTACATTTTTTAAAAACTTATGTTTTTGGTTAGTTTTCTAATGATATTTACAACAGATAGTTATACTCTCAGGTTAATCAGTATCCACTATTATTCCTTTTAAAGAATAATTTCTTCATTCTTATATTCTGAATTTTTTCTCATTCTCAGAGTATATCTTCAAGTAATTTGTTAAGTATTTGTGGAGGATATAGTTTCCATGAGCTTCCCATACTGAGAATGACATTCTAATTCATTTATGAACTTTTTCCCTGAAAAAGTGGTAGGGCAAGTTTTATTGTTTTAAGAGTGTTTTAAAGGAAAAGTCTAACATAAAGCTTGCATTTGGATGCTTGTATTGTTTTCACCTTGTACTTTAAAAATCTTTAGCACAATTTATTGAAGTAGGCCTTCTTTCATTGATTATTTGTCTTTTTAATTTGCTTTCATTGCTCTGTTTTTGTTTTGTTTTCATTTTAGTTCATTAATGTTTCCTTCAGTTTTTTTCCTATTTCTGTTTTTTTTCTAGAAATACTGTCATCAGTATCTATTACATTTTTTATGGTTTCATTTTGTCTTTTTTTCTGTGTCTGAGATTGTTTCCTAAATTTGTCTTGTCATATCAGTGATTTTATTTTTTATAGCATTAATTATGCTTTTTGTTAATTTTTTATTGGGTAAAATATACATGTATAGTTTACTGTCTTTACCATTTTAAGTGTACAGTTTAATTGTAATTAAATATGCTTTTAAATTCAAATTCATTTATGCTTTTTAGCACTTCTAACATGACTTAATTCTCTTATTAAATGTTTAGTCTTCTTACTCTTCATTCTTTCTCGCTTTTCTTTACTTTCTCTTCAGCCTAGAATTTCAAAAAGTGATCTTAAAATATTTTTTTACTTATGGGATACATCATTTTCACAAGTTTACTTATTTGTGTGTTCAAGTTGATATTTTCTTTACCTTGATTTGCAGTATTTGTTAATAGACCTAAGGTGACCTGTTTTTTCTTTCCTTATCTTGAAATGAGACAAAAATCTTTTAGTAATTGGTTAGTCAGTAATTATTCACTTTTTGATTATGAATCTCATTTCTAGACTTAGATCAGGAGGGATATTTAGGTGCCTCGTTTCCAGCCCAGTTGCTATTTTCTAGCAGTCTGACATCTAGGGCAATTCTCTGTACTAAGGTCAGATACTCCCAAGTATTGCCACACAGTTCTCTAAGTTAAAGAGATAAAAAAGGTAATTTCCAGTCTTCACTGCTAGCAAGGCACTTACTGAAGCCACCCATGTCTATATAGGTCTGCAGCTGAAAGTATGCAGTGTGCCATGCATCAGCCACCTTCCTGCATTTCCCCCTAACAGTCGCTTTCTGAGCAAATATGGAATAGTGAGGAAGTTAGAGAGCCCAGTTTGAGGCCCCATTCCTGGGCAAGACAGTAGGGGTTGTCCACTTTTTGCTTGGGACAGAATGGATCTCAAGCCATCAGTGAGGGTGGTACAAAGTGTCTCCCTGATGTCAGAGGGGATCTTGGATAGATTTTTCTTAATTCAACTTCATGACTCTTTTATATTCTATGAACTGTTGTTTTTAGTTGTGGTGTTCATTTTTGATTATGAGTTTTTTTGTTTTTAATGTGATTACACTGGCAGTTTAATGGAAGGTACGGCGAGGCTGGCTCAGGAACTGTTAGCCAGGTGCCATTTAAAGTGACTGTCCAATTTCTCCCTTGCCATTCCTCCTCAGGAGTCACAGCAATTGCAACAATTAAAAAAATTCGACATTTCTCTTGAAGAAAAAATGGAGTCTAAAAGTTGGTTTATTTTATTTAATTCTATGAAAAAGAATCTAGAAAAGTTATAAAATGCATGGTATAATAACATTAAGTTATCTTTATGGAAGTTTCCACTACCATGTAGGGAAGCTATAAATTGCTGCCTACTTAATAGCAAACAGTTACTTATTTAAAAAAGAGCTGTAATTACAGGCCATCAACTACATCCAGCAGCAGCATCATTAATAACAAGTTTATGAGTACCTACTTAGGGAGTGACCTTGTTAGAGAATCTCACCCTATGCTACATGTGCTGCCATTAGTGTTACCATTCAGATTAGATTGTGATATTGTTCAGTCAGCCAGTTTTAGTTCATTTTGCATACATGATTCCCTAAGTAAAACACTTTCGTTAATACTGGATAGATACCATATGTAAACTTTTCAGCAGAAATTACAAAGAAATATGGCAAAACTTCATCTTAACACCAAAATGTAGTTAAAAACAGCTTTGATTTCTTTTGTGAAGCCACATTGTTGTAGGTAAGACATACATCACTCAAATACTCACAAAGATAACTAAAAATTTAGATCCCAATCTAGAAAGCACTTTATAAAGTTATATGCAAATATTAGTTATTGATTTGCTTTTGTAAAGCAACAGCAGAAAATGTTGCCCTTATCTGATTGTAGTATTTCTAGAACTAGAGCTCTCTTAAAACATTTCCTGCAAAGATATTTTTCACTTTTTAAAGAAAAATGTTTCCATGCTCTCACAGGATAAGTAGAGAGAGGGGAAAAGTTCAGTCTCACTATTTAAGTTTCTGTGTAAAGGATGTTTCTATTTCTAGCATAGTTATATTTGGATTATATCGATCCGGTAATATGAGTGCATGTTGTGTATTCATCTTTTTGAAAAAAAAATTATACACAGCAGGTACACCTTCAGAATGTTAAATGAAAGCTCCTGTTCTCATAGGAATGTGTATGTTTATTTGTGCTGAAATCCTGAGGTGCATATCTATGGCTTTCATATTAAAGATGACAGAAGAGATGAAAATGATGGTCTTGTAAGTTAAAAGACTTTGACCTGCAGTCCTTAACCTTTTCTTTTTATTTATGCCCTCCTAATCCCAACTCTTTTCTCCAAACCTAGCTTCTCTGAAGCCCAAAAACTCCAACAGGCATCTCAGGCTCTATTTCTATTAACCAGCCCTGTTAACCTTCTGTCCCTGCAGTCAGCCTGCCTGACCATTCTTGCAAACTCTTGGACCTGTACTTTGAAAAGGTTATTGATTCTTGACATACATCTCTTAAACACGTGGAAAGGGAACTGCTCTAGAATAAGAAAACTCAACCTTTTACCAACTATGCTTCGTTTGTCAAGGTCCTTCACCCCAGTGAAAAGCAATTTTCTTTTCCTCATGAAATGGAGATAACTTGGGTCCATCTTGCTCACTTTGCTTGGAAAGTAGGGTCCACATCTGGACAAACAGGCCAAAGACACATGACATCTGATCTGGCTATAGGAACAAAAGACTAAACAAGCCATCCAGCAGCAGGTTGCCTCTGACCTTTCTCACAGGATGATCTGGAGAATTCTTACAAGGTGTTTTTATTAATCTCCCTGAAGTATCTTGAAAGTAGATTCTATGTCATGTTCGTGTATCCTCAGTGATTAGCATAGTACCTAGCACGTAGTCTCAGTCACTAAAGGCCAATTGATTATTAAGGGAGGTGGAGGTCTGCTTTCTAAGCTTCATTAATGATAACAGCAGCTGATTGAGCACCATTTTGCATTCACTGTCAGAATGCTCAGAGACTACCAGAAGTGATCCATGGTTTCCAGTTGGAGTAATAACTTCTCATCTGAGAGGTTATGATGATGACATATGGCTTGGGGTTTGGGGGAAGATTAAATGAAAAATATATCCCAAAGCAACTGGTTCAGTTAGATACATGGTTAAGGGAGGAACAGAGGTAGGAAGAGTCAAATCTGGTTTTGTTTCCGCTCCATCACCTGTTTCTAGTGGGAACTTGAAAAGGTGTGTGACTTCCCTGAGCCTCTTTCCTCATCTGAACCATGAGGTTCACAACACCTGCCCTGCCTCCCCCAGTCATTTGCAATGATAAAGGGAGATGATTAAAAATAAAGGGGCCTACAAATGTAAGAAATTTAGTATTAGTGGAAAGAACCATGGGCTGGGATTTCTAAAACCTGGCTTTGGCACCTAATAGCCTTCCAAGGTAAGCTCACTAGACACAGGTCCATACTATATAAAACAAAAAGGGTTCAGTTAGTGTATTTTGATGCTTTTCTTGTCAAAAGTGATGGATTTGTAGAAATTCTCTTAATGTACATACAGAATTAAAATAATCGCATATTTTTAATTTTAGGCCTCATGTGTACTAAGAAAATCTTGTCCATTCTGAATAATGTGAATTTACACAATTCATTCTGCTTTCCTATATGTAAAGAATTTAGCTATACTTAGTAACACTCCAAACTTTGCACAGTTGTTCTCACCTCACTGCTAATTAGTTCAGTTCCCTCCTGTTATCCATTTTTGGTGAGATGGAAAGGGTAGAATAGATCAACATGGGCTGTTTCACAGTTTTACCTGGGTTTGTCCCACAATTTGTGGATTAATCTAGTGTATTTATTCACAAGAAGGAAAATATTGGCTCAGGACAAGAATTTCTAAGCTCTGCAACCTTGACAACTACCTTCAGGTTCTTTGTTTCATAAATGTCACACCTGTTGTATGTGAAAGGGCCCTTGGAATTCCTCACATCTAGCATTTTTCATATGGGAAACTGAGGCCCAGAGAAGCAACTTATAGAAGACACAGTGATCTGAGAAAAGAAAGTCCAAAATGCCAACAAGCTGCATGCCACGTATTTGGTTACCCTACGAGGAGTTAATAAAATCTGTCACTTGCCCATAGTGCAGTGTTCACTGTGGAATCTGCCCTTTTGATTTCTTGTTTCTCTTTAAATTGAATCAGAGGTGTTCATTTTACTTCAGGTGTGACATTTTACAGCAGTTAGCACATTTAACTGAGAGGTGAAGCTGGGGTAATCATATTTGAGTTATTCAGATCATTCTTTCTTGGTCCTGGCTGAGTTTATTGAGGACATACTATATGCTAGCCACTGCGCTAAGTGCTTTATATGGGTTTTATCAATTAATCATCCAATAAGGAAGGTTATGACTTATAAGGAACTGAATTTTACAGGCAAGGAAAGTGAAATGAAAGAGGTTAAGTAATTTTCTAATGCTCCATAGAGTACATGGTAGACCAGAGATGAATTCAAGCAGTCTAAGTTAACTACTCTTCATGCTTGGCACATGGTTGAAAGAACAAGAAGTAGATCTTGTCAATAGCGATTGCAAATCCTCTAAAATCACCTAAGTGTATGGATTTTCTGGATGCCTTAGCACATAGCCATGTATGTTTGTGTGCATATACATTATTTGTTTTTGTAGATTTATATATAAATAATGTGTCTAATGTCTAAGTACTTTTGCCCTTTTTTACGTTATTAGTTTATACTGGTGGGGGAGATTAGCCCTAATATTTATTAGAGGGAGAAAAAGTCATTTTTACAGCATCCTGCACATAGCAACTCTTCAACGAATGCCTATTGAATTCATCCTTATTTTCTAAGGAAAGTGGCAATGGATCAGAACGAGAAGATCCAGGTTTTAGTTCTGGTTTTAATGGTGATTCACTGTGAGGAAAAGACCAGGTTGGCTGTCTTCTCCAATCTTTAGTCTTCCCGTGTCTAAAATGAGTTCAGAAGAGCCTACAGTTGGAGCGTCCACTGGGCATTCAAGCCTATCTGACTGGCTAGCCTGGTGTGTCAGGATTCCAAAAGATCCATCCAGACTAGGACTTAGGATGAGTATAGACCTCATCAGTGAAGGGGTAGGAATTGCAGGGATTTCTGAGCAGCACTGTTGTGTCTTTATACCTTCTTCCAATCTAGTCATTGAGAAAACTTGTGATTAGGTTCCTTGCCAGGTGCACTAATACTCTGAGCATCTGCTAAAGGCAGGTAAGTAAGAATTGTACCACTTGTGCTGTGGTAAGAAACTAAAAGAGCCAGATTTTGTGCCTTATAAAAATAACATTTCCACATAGGGTCCTACTCTAGAAACTGTTCAAGCATAGAAGCCCCTAGGAGCCAGTGAGGGTGCAAGGAGCAATAGCCACACCAGCAAGATGGCCAGAGTGACCAGGTCAGGAAGAATGTAAGCAGTGTGAGTGCGGCAGAATCAAACTGAAAAGTTTCAAAATCACTCTCAGCACCAAGAGCAGTAACAAGAGCTGTGGCAGTGCAGACCTCATGCCTTTTGCATAACAGGAGGGAGCACTTTACAAGGAACTTAGGAACCCTCAGGTTCTGGGCAGTTAGCCACAGGCATCCAAGGGGGTCGAATAGACCTGTCCTTGGTTCTTCCATCTTCCCTTTATCATCCTTCCCATGTGTCCCCATGAACTTGGTAAAAACCCAAGGGAATACAGGTTGCAAACCCAAGAGAGGGCTGAGGTTTATGAGGTGCTGTGGTCTCCACAGGTTCACATTGCTAGTCTGAAAACTCCACATTTCTGTCCTTCTGTCAGACTCACTCACTTCTGATAAGAAAACCTCTTAGCCTTACTTGATTACAGTAATAGTAAAAGTTTATGGTCCCTCATGTACAGTCTTAAATCCAAAACGCTCCCAGTCTTTTTTGTAATTTTGTGTCAAACTAATTTAGTGGTACAACCTGACCTAACAGGATGCTATTTACAGTCCTTATGTACCTCGCTTAGTGGGAATATTCATGTTTGGTGGCAAAAATAATTCATGTGTTTTTGACTATAGAGTGCCTCCAAAGACCCTGCTGTGGATAATAAGCAATTTGTAGAAGATACATCGTAACTACTTTTCTGAAGTTGGAAGAATGCTGACTTCCAAAAACATCTGGCCCCAAGGATTTCAGACAAGAAATTGTGAACCCATAAGTTGTTTTTCTTAAATTTGGGAGTATTTATTGATCCCCTAAGGAAATGAATGATTCGTTCAGTTCCTTCTTCTTCCCTTACAAAGAAAACAAAGCAGGGGGGAGGGACAAGCAAAACAAATGTAAACTGTGACTCTTATGCTAATAAGCTGTAGCAGAAGCTGTTGGGGGTCTGAGTCTTCAAAAGGAGCAGATCTTTTGGAGGACAGAAATCTGGATCTGTACCTTTCCTGCAATTAAAAGAAAAAAATATGTATCAGAGATTTCCCCGTGCAACTGCAGTCCTCCTCCTCTCTCCCTTTGCAGTGGAGCTGCTGATCAGAATGTGCTTGCAACTCACAGGACCATAGCGCCACCTTTCTTGCAGATTTGGAATAAATCTTCACACTTCCAGGTTTGGAATTAAATCACACTATCAGCTCACTTGCCTGTGTATGCCATTCAGTTAGCTAGACTTAGCAAGGAAACAGTTCCTTGACGCTCAAATCATAAAGGAAGAGCTGCAAAGAGGGCAATAAAAAGTGTTTTCTTCTGTCCCTGAGCAATTAAATTGGCAACCTAATCTGATGTTAGGGAGTATAGACCATAAACTGTGTTTAATTAGTTTGCACCCAGTGTCATTTCACACAGTAGACACTTTAATTTACAACTTGCTGCACTGCAGCACTTTTCTAGGCCTTTTACTATGTAATAAGGCATTCTTGTAGCTGCTGAGGCTTTACAAATATAGATACACTTTCTTAGTTCAGATTTTTTCTTTCTTTTCGATTTTCAGTTGCAAATCAAACATGCAGTTACAGAAGCAGAGATTCAAAAATTGAAGACCAAGGTAAGCACCGAAACATGGTGTTTGAATTCTACTTTTTAAACTTCAGATACTATGAATAAATCCAATCCTAGGACTAAAGGATTTGTCCCTGTATATTTGAAAGAATACAAATGTGATAGATTCATTTTCACTGTCAGGTACATAGACAAACCTGCCAGTGAGAGCAAACACCCACATCCACCTCAGTGCAAATAACACAATATTTTAGATATATATATTTATGTATTTGCACGTATGTGGCCTCTGAGATTTCCTTAAAAAGTAATATTTTTAATGGTTCAAGTATGCAAAGTATGTTTTGATTACTAATTCCTTAAGCAAAGCTACTATATCTCCTCTTTACTTACCTTATTATAAATAGATTTAATCATTTGTAGGAACAGATTTAGTATAGCACATCAATGTTTTATAAACCATTTCTAATTTCTAATAATTAAATCTTATAAACTTAATACATGCATAATTTAAGTGCCAGGTACTACTGGAAATTTTTAGTTGTTTGGTTCACATAATTTAAATTTGTGGGGGAGAAAAGGTCTTGATAAAAGGGAGTATGTATTATTAGTCTGTATATTTTCATTGACAAACTTTAAGGCACTCGTATGAGACACAGTTCTAGCAATTTTGTTTAGTTTTATCAAATATACAATTTCAAAGATTTAAAAATATATTTTAAATTACTTTTAAAGCAATATTCTTTATTGTTTCGATGGTCTTTTAAAAATTAAAACATAATTACCCTCCCCCACCCCCAATCACCACCACCACTACCACTAATGATCTCTTTTGTTGTTCACATTGAACACTTGTTTTGGTTTCTCCATGTGTTTTAAATGGAGATGAATTAGCAAGGCTATTTTGGTTAAATGCTATTCTCAGCTAATTCACTCTGCAGCTCTTTAGTCAAAATACGACTATACATCATTCACGGTGTTAGTCCAGCTCCGTGAATAATAATTTTAAATTAGTGGCGGTTGCTAAATAAACAACTTGATACAAAACATTGCTTAATAAAAGATGCAGTAAATAACCTATTCCTGTTTTAAATTGTCATTGTCTCTTGACATAGAAAGAATTGAAGATTTTTTAAATTGTTGTTTTAAAAAGATCTCTTTTTCCCTGTGATTGTGAATGTTTTAATGGTGCTTATGTATTAGACTATAGACATTTAACTTAGAAAATACTATAAATTAGCATTTTATATTTTTTCATCATTATATTGGCATGTAATATCCACAGATTAGCACTTTATTATGATTCTTTATTATTCATTTTGATAATAGAATTCCTAATCTTGGCATTGTTTTGGATGCTTTCTAACTTTGTAAACTGTTTTGCAAATGTGTTTAGTTAAAAATATTTGCAAAAACATAGATGTGTGTGTATATAAATACATGTTTACTTTTGCTAAGTGCTATATGATTTTGAACATTGATAGTTTATAATGACTTTGCATGCTTTTGAACTTTAAAGAAGGCATATAAAGTAGATAAAGTACCAATTTGAAGGCCAGAGAGTTATTGGGAATGACTTTCGAGCCCTCACCTAAATGATCAATCTTGGATTTCTGTAGAAATGAGGGTATTAGACTAGTTTACTATCTATTCCTAAGAGTCCCTAGAAGCAGAAAAACAAAAAGCTGGTTATGGCTTTCTGTTCCGTGGGAGGGAATTAAATTAACCAAGCAAAAATTTATACTTTTACTTACACTATCTTTTATATTTTTATGGGAATTGAGGTTTATAAAGCTTGAGAAATTCATTACACTACATGTAAAATAATGAGCTATAGAACATGTTCATGTTCCTTGAAATAAAGAATGAAATAAGATCACCAAAAGGGTTAAAAGCAGAGTGAAAGTGGTTAATGTTTATCAGATGATTCTTATGCCCAAGGAGCTATTTCAAGCATACTGATGTGTTATATCACAATTCTGTTGTATGGATGATGTAATTGAGTCTTGGAGAACTTCAATTACATGTCCAAGGTTTAATGGCCAATAATGACAGAACTGGGATTCAAATCCATGCTGAATGACTCCAGAGATCCCCTCTTAACCATTAAGCTGTACTGTGCTTCTAACTCCTCTCTCCTCCCTGGCCCTCTCCACTCCCTTTTTAGTTAATTTTTTATATATAATTATATATTTTTTAAAAACTCTCAAAACATGTTGACATTCGTTGGATATATCAAACTCTGAAACATCTTTTACTGCTCACAGAATTTCAGATCACATGGTGTGATAGAAATATCATGTGAGGTGGAATCCAATCCATGTTTTATCACTTATCAAATGTGTGACCTTGGACAAATCATTTCACTTTTCAAGGCTTCCATTTTAGCATCTGTGGAATTATAAAAATAATACCTGCTTTTCTCATCTCAAGTGGTTTCAGTGATTGTTTATGATAATAGAACTTGATCTACAACATGCTATAAAAATGAGAGATTTTTGCCACAAAAGTGGCCAAATTATCTTTGCCTTGACATTTGCTTTCTCCAGCTGCAGGCAGCAGAAAATGAGAAAGTCAGGTGGGAACTAGAAAAAACCCAACTCCAACAAAACATAGAAGAGAATAAGGAAAGAATGTTGAAGTTGGAAAGCTACTGGATTGAGGCCCAAACGTTATGCCACACAGTGAATGAGCATCTCAAAGAGACTCAAAGCCAGTATCAGGCCTTGGAAAAGAAATACAACAAGGCAAAGAAGTTGATCAAGGATTTTCAACAAAAGTAAGCCGCTTCTAATAACTGAAGAATAGTTATGTTTGTCTAAAGAAGGTTTATGTCCAATAATTTTGTAATATCTAGTGGAACAGAAAAGATGACCTTAGAGATATCTTTCCTATCCAGGAGCATAGTTACAGCATAAATACACATTAAGTTTTGGAAGTCACTTCTATCACTTTTTCATGAGATTATGTTTTGTATATTTTATAGTTTTTGGCTACCAGGGCCTCTTTGCTATTTTTGATAATTAATCATTGTTTGTAACTGTTAAAACATCTGAATTTCTTTATTCTTTTTGAAACACCTCTGTGATTTAGAAGCAAGAAGCCCAGCGGAAAGTCATGCAGAATGACTGACTATTGGATGTGGAGCACGCAAGCCACAGCTGGGGCCTGAATCAGGCTGCTCCTCTCTATTCTTAGATCAGTAACTACAGAATTTCCCACTACAGACAGTGCACATATCGACTAGCAAGGCCCCCTGACCTGCCACTCTGCATTTCTCAGCTGTTGAGAGAATCAGGAGGGCCTCCTTTCACTGCAGGGAGAGAGACCATTACCACATTCTGCTTTTGATTTTCAACAGCTGTTTCTGAGCTACTGCTCCTTTGCTTCCATCTCTTGGATCTCAACGTAATGTCACGGAGACTGACCATGGAGATTTTTACTAGATTTTTTTCATCAGTTACTTCTGGCTAGTTAGAACAAATAAGTAGTACCAGTACCTTTTCTGGTCTTCCATGCCAAGCCTCAGAAGCTAAGCGTGTATGTAAGATTAACCATATTTCTGTTATTTCCTATTATGTGAAAGAATGTTTTTAATATTTAAAAGAGATTGCTATCAAAAGTTTCTTGTTAAAAGGGGAGTAATTATTCTCTGTGACTATAAATTCAATACATCACTGTTTTAACTATTTGCCAAACTCTTTTTCATGAAATAATTTTATAGTAAATTTTGCTTAATTTGCATATTCTATTCCAGGTTTTCAAAATGGAGCTGTTTCTCTTCTCCCCATATTATCCTTAGGTCTATAAGTGAGTGCCCCTCTCGATGTTTCTGACCCACCCAGCCCCCTCTTCACTGTTATTCATAGAAATCTTACAATTATCTTTTCGAACTCTTATCTAGTTACATCAGTTTACTATACTATGCTTATGACATTGGAAAAATGGAATTATCTCTACCTGACAAGTAATTATCTCCACTAAATTACCCAACGTGGGTCGTTAGTGCAGTCGTTCCTATCTAAATATGTATGGGTGTTCTAGAATCAGGAGCTACAAAATAAAATTATAGTAAGCAGAATCAAATCATTTTTCTTTGCCTTGTGACCCATTAAAGATGTTTTAGTTTCTTTCATTACTATACTTTTTCCTCTAACTGATTGAATGTTGTCCATTTAAATAACTGTTCAGTTGCTTATCCTACTATGCAGTTTATTGTTTCAGATAAGAACTTTCATTTATTGAGTGTATGATATAATCAGAACTATTATTTTCTTCTTAAGAGAGCTTGATTTCATCAAAAGACAGGAAGCAGAAAGAAAGAAAATAGAAGATTTGGAAAAAGCTCATCTTGTGGAAGTGCAAGGCCTCCAAGTGCGGGTGAGTTGTGTTCCCTAAGACACTAAATAATAAGATGGTTTTGCTGTACTTGGAGGGGAGTGCTGGTTTAGAGTTTTATAAATGGATTTGTTTTTCCTAGATTAGAGATTTGGAAGCTGAGGTATTCAGGCTACTGAAGCAAAATGGGACTCAAGTTAACAATAATAACAACATCTTTGAGAGAAGAACATCTCTTGGTGAAGTCTCTAAAGGGGATACCATGGAGAACTTGGATGGCAAGCAGACATCTTGCCAAGATGGCCTAAGTCAAGGTTTGTTTAACCCAACCACAAAAATCATTTTTGATGACTGTGTAATTTGGCCTTTTATTTTTCTTTTTCTGACCCAGAGATTTAAAAGTTGGAAATACCTTCCTACTATGGGAAAGAAGAAAAGGCTTATCAAAATAGGAGTCAATCATTTTAGCTCTCGTCTTATCAAAAATAAATACTTTAATATGTAGCATTAACAAATCACAACTAAAGATAAGCCAAATACTATTTTAAAATCATCATACAATTGACAGATTTAATAAACTGCCTTACAAATTGTAGTTCATCCTGTCTAGGATGAACTACACTACTTACGTGTTAATGACTAAGGTTTAGATTTTTTTTTTTTTTTGAGAGTCTCACTCTGTCATCCAGGCTGGAGTACAGTGGTGCAATCTCAGCTCACTACAACCTTCGCCTCCCAGGTTCAAGCGATTCTCATGCCTCAGCCTCCCCAGTAGCTGTGACTATAGGCATGTGCTACCACGTCTGGCTAATTTTTGTATTTTTAGTAGAGGTGGGCTTTTGCCTTGTTGGCCAGGCTGGTCTCGAACTTCTGACCTCAGATGATCCACCTGCCTTGGCTTCCTAGAGTGCTAGGATTACAGGCATGAGCCACCGCGCCCAGCCAAGCTTTAGAATGTTTAAGTCACTAGAATAAAGATCTTTTTCATAATATCAGAAGGCAGACTGCTGCTTTCAGCACTTGAGATTCATGTAGTTAACGAAGTCCATATAGTTTTGTGCTTTTACCATGGTGTACTGTGTATACTTCTTAGGTCTTTCATGTCAAAGACCAAATAAGACCAAAACACTGGAAACATTTGGTATTATAAATGATTATCTTCGTTCATACACCAACCATAAATAAATTACTTATGTTCTTACACACACAACATTCTTAGATTGCACGTGTATGAACATGAATGACTGTTTTAATATCTGTGGTATATTTGCAAATTAGAAAACACATAATAATTATAAAGGTAAATACACAGGAATGTGTGGCTTCATCTTTTTAAATATATACATAGTAGTCCCTGGAAAATGAAAATAAAAGAATGTGGTGCAGCAGGGTTGTCATGACAGGACCGACAACTCAGAGGCAACACTTTGACGTGCAGTAAAACCCTGTTATAATGGGCTTTTTAGTTTTTTCATGATCTTTCTCACATATTAAACTGTCTCCAGTGAAGTTTTCCTGATAAGCAAGTGTTTATATCCTATCATGAACTTTTAGAACTAAACTCTTAGCCATTAAAAATGGAAAGTATTAGAAATCTTCATTTAAAATTAAAATGATATCTGGAGATTTGAATGCATTCACTGGGTTTATATCCTTCTAATGGGTTTTCCCTAAATAGGATGTAATTTATAAATAGTGCCTCTTAGGCAGCTGAAAGAGGAGGATTTAGCATTAGCGTTACCACTAAGTGAGGAGCTGTGTGACTTCAGGAAGAGTATTTAGCTTCTCTGGGTTGATATTACTGTGCATATTATTTTAAAAGTAGTATTTCCTTCTTCACCACTTTAAGGCCTGTTTTGAGACTATATGGTTTAGTCTTTGAAGCCAAAAAAGTAATTTATTTGAGCTCTTATGGAATTATAATTTTTATACCTGGAACACTATAAGATTGAAATCTAAAGAAAAACATCAGGAATCAAACCAAATTTTTTACCTTTTTGAATATTTTAAATTTTAAAAAATTATAGTTTATATATAATAAATACATATTCCTGCTGTGGCATACTCAAAGTATGAGCAGTATCTAGTAGCTTTTCATTTCTATTCATTTCTTTCAGTTTAGAAATCTGTATCTTGTCAAACATATAATTAATTGTGTTTATTAAATTATATGACTACAGAAGATCAACACACTATACTATTAACATGCTGATTTGGATCAAAACCTTACATTTCATCTGATCCCTTTTTCTATTCTACACCCTCCATTTTGCCACATAATTATCAGTTTCCCTAGCAACACTGTCGGTTCACAGTGAGATGTGGAGACTACTAATTCTTACTGAAACCAATCCATGCTTGTGCAGTAGAGGTAGAATCAGTCATCTCAGACATTAGTAGCATACATATCAAGTGCTCTTCCAGTTTTGCTGTGAGGACAGTCAGTGATAAATCTCTTTGAATTTCAGTTGCTTGATCACATAAACTAAAATGGCTTGGTCAGTAGCTAGATAGGAATGCTCTGGAAAGCACTTTTCTAAATTGATCCCTTGCTTCTGTTGCTAGGGAATGCTGAAATACTAGAGGTTTAGAAAGGAAAGTAAGGCTGCAGACCTAACATAGGCCATTCCACATTTAAAAATCCACCACCAACGTTTTGTACCAGGAGAGGTATAGCACTTCCAGTAGTTCCCAAAGTTCCTAGATGCAAGTGTTATCCTCCCGACCTTCTACCGACTGTCCAATTCTGATTTGCTTTTCAGGCACTGGAGTGGTAGGATGAGTGGTTTAGCATGTTTTTAGGCATTGAGGTAGCTCATGAAGCAAAAGAATGATCAAGTGTAGGTCAATGAAAATGGTCAGAATGAAATAGTAAAAGGAAGGGAAGGCAAGCTAAGGAGGAAGGAAGGTAGAGCCTCTGAGCAGCCGTTTCTTCATGTGTACTCATGCTCATCCAAAATGATGTGACTGTCAATATTGAATTATAAATCTTTGAGGAGTAAAACCTTTTTCCAAACCATACAGAAATTTAGCACAAATTTAAAATTACGTTTGACCACCATTTGTATGTTTCTCACTAAAACGTAAGCCAACTCAAGTATTATTAAAATTTTGATAACAATCATCAGTACAAATTTGTTATTTAATATATTGTAACACTTTTTTCTTATCATGATTACATAAAGCAGATGTAACAAATTTTTTTCCACCAAGAGCCATAACAGACCCCAAATCCATTCTAGTTTATATCAATGTGCTGGTCAAGTATTTTCCTTGTGTTCCAGGAAAGGAAAAATGATAATTATGCCCTGCTGCTATGTTTCATGCTTGTCATTTCTTAGTGCCTAAATAATGCCAGGATTAGGATAAAAACAGAGAATAGGTATGTTAGAGTGATCTTGGTAGGCTAAAAGCTTGTAATATTAGTTTTACTGGATTTCCTAGAAAAGTCACAGAAGCAATACATTCTGAGCTTCTAGATATTCCAGGATCCTTATGTTGATACCATTTGCTGCTTCAAATATTTTGAAGGCTGGTTTGCTAAAGGATTGTGCATATCCCATAGAGATACTGAAAGAAAGACTAGGGCCAGTAGGTGGAAGTTACCTATGAAGGCATATTTCTGACTATTCTACCGTGAGAGATCAGGAGTAAGTGTGATATCATTTAAAAAATTATTTTGAACACCGAAAACCTGCTTCCAGGCAGGCCTTAGGTGGTACACTGACTTGTAAGAGAAAGTGGCTACTAGGCAGAAAGAAAGTACTAGGTCCTGCCGATTATACTGCAAGGTATATGATTTGTGGGATCAAGAATGAAAGAGGAAAAGTTTGGTAGGAGACAAATAAATAGAATTTAAGGCACTATGTAAGCATCTCAAAAGATGAGAGGGAATTCAAAGAAGAGAAAATTGAATAACATTAGCATAATTTTTTTTCTGATTCATGGTCTTTATGTTGAAAAGGTAGAGCCATTTGAAATGGCATAGTGTGTTCTTGGAGTAGAAGTGGGCTTTGACTGCAGAAGGGTTTGTACATAATCTTGTAAGCATTGTGACCCATTCACAGTTTTGAAGCATAACAGGAACTTAGTCACTTGTAGGTTTGTAAATGTAATTCAAGGATTTCTGTGAAGTTTGAATATTGCTACCAAGTGCTGCTTCATTTCATTCTCACACCTACCTACTCAGTGAGTGGACCACCAGTTAGGTAATACTACATGTTATCTTCCCAAAAGTGTGAACAAGGAGGGTTATATAAGGCATTTTATACTTTGTTCCCTTAGTTACTTACTGTTCCTTAGCTCTAATGAGAACTGAGCAAGAAAAAAATATACTCCAGCCTGAGTGATAGAGCAAGATCCTGTCTCAAAAAAAAAAAAAGTGACATTGAAAGCTATTAAATATCCTGTTAATATTAGCAACCTGAATCCAGAAATGTAATTAAAATATATATGACGAACTTGAGTCTATGTAAACAACACAAAATTGTTTTAACATTAGAAAACCTACTCATATAATTAACACATTAACTAGAGGAAAAATACATATAATTATTTCAATGAATGAAGACAAACATTTAATGAAGTTTAATACCTTCTCAAGTTTAGAAGTTTTATCAAACTAAAAATATGGAGGAACTTCCATAACTTGATATTGTGAGGCTAACAAAAGTCTCTGTCACACATTATATGAAGTGGAAAAATGTTATACTCCAAGAATTTCCTTTAAAATTAAGAATGCTTTTAATATTTCATCACTAAGTGTATTACTACTGCTTCTATTCAGTGTTGTCCTAGAGGTCCTAGTAAGTACTACCAGATAAGCAAAAGAAATCAAAAATTTAAGGAATGAAAATAATCAAAATTTTCATTATTCACTCATAATAAAATTGAATACATTAAAAAACTCGAGTCTTCTGATTATTAGATGTTATAAGAATTAACAGGGTAGATGGATTTAAGAAGCATCAGACATCAATCATTTCCAACAAACAAAATGTAATTTTCTAAAATATGCCATAAAAATAGCAAAAACTATGTATAAGGTAGTCAGTGATGAATTTAGCAAAAGATCTCAAGACCCATGGAAAGACATGAAAGAAGACTTACATAAATTGAAAGAGAAAGGAAGCCTCAATATTATAAAAATGCTTTTTATGCAAAATTAATCTATATATCCCATGCAGTTTTAATTAGAATTCAAACAGGGCTTTTAACTTCTTTAGAATTTGGTAAGTTGTTTCTAAAATATATATGGATGAATTGCTTGGCCCAGAATAGGGCCAGGTTCTCCTGAGGAAGAACAAGGTGAGGAACTTGTTCTTCTAGATACTGAGATTCATTATGAAGTAAAAGTGATTAAGACCACGTGGTATAGTCCCAGCAATTGTCAAGTGGTCTAATATGCAGAATACAGAGTCCAGAAGCAGACTGACACATTTATGTCAGTTTGAGAATAATACAGAGCAGACACTGCAGTTCTGTGGGTAAAGGATGGACTAATAAATGGTGCTAGGAAAATTGACCATCCATATGGAAAAAATGAATTGGATTCTACCTCACATTATTCATGAAATAAGTTCCAAATGGATTACAGTCTCAAATTTGAAAGACGATACTTAACACTCTTAGAAGAAAATGTAGGATTTCATATGATTTCTTTTTTATTATTATTATACTTTAAGTTTTAGGGTACATGTGCACAATGTGCAGGTTTGTTACATATGTATACATGTGCCATGTTGGTGTGCTGCACCCATTAACTCGTCATTTAACATTAGGTATATCTCCTAATGCTATCCCTCCCTGCTCCCCCCACCCCACAACAGGCCCCTGTGTGTGATGTTCCCCTTCCTGTGTCCATGTGTTCTCACTGTTCAATTCTCACCTATGAGTGAGAACATGCGGTGTTTGGTTTTTTGTCCTTGCCGTAGTTTGCTGAGAATGATGGTTTCCAGCTTCATCCATGTCCCTACAAAGGACATGAACTCATCATTTTTTATGGCTGCATAGTATTCCATGGTGTATATGTGCCACATTTTCTTAATCCAGTCTATCATTGTTGGGCATTTGGGTTGGTTCCAAGTCTTTGCTATTGTGAATAGTGCTGCAATAAACATATATGTGCTTGTGTCCTTATAGCAGCATGATTTATAATCCTTTGGATATATACTCAGTAATGGGATGGCTGGGTCAAATGGTATTTCTAGTTCTAGATCCCTGAGGAATCGCCACACTGACTTCCACAATGGTTGAACTAGTTTACAGTCCCACCAACAGTGTAAAAGTGTTCCTATTTCTCCACATCCTCTCCAGCACCTGTTGTTTCCTGACTTTTTAATGATCACCATTCTAACTGGTATGAGATGGTACCTCATTGTGGTTTTGATTTGCATTTCTCTGATGGCCAGTGATGATGAACATTTTTCATGTGTCTTTTGGCTGCGTAAATGTCTTCTTTTGAGAAGTGTCTGTTCATATCCTTCGCCCACTTTTTGATGAGGTTGTTTGTTTTTTTCTTGTAAATTTGTTTGAGTTCATTGTAGATTCTGGATATTAGCCCTTTGTCAGATGAGTAGATTGCAAAAATTTTCTCCCATTCTGTAGGTTGCCTGTTCACAAAAATTCCAAATCGTAAAAAGGTTGGATGAATTTGACCACAGTAATATTAAGAAAATCTGATCATTAAAAGACATTATAAAGTACATGGAAAGAGAAACCGAAAGTTGAAGAGGGTATTTGTAGCACGTATAACTAAGAAAAAAATACTGTTGTCCACAATAAATTAAGAACTCACATAAATCGTAAGAAAAACACAACCAACGTAGTAGAAAAATGGGCAAAACGCATAAGTTCACAAAACCAGGAACCTAAAGATTAGTAATCATAGACATTCAACTTCACTAGCAAAAATCAAACAATTGGCAAAGATAAAGTGTCACAGTAAAATGTGATAGCCAGCACATGGAAAAACAGGAAAATTCATAAAACTGTTTCATTAAAATAATTTGGCATTATCCATTAAAAAAGAAGATGTGAAAATCCTATGGCCCGACAAATTTACTTCGATGTGTATATATATCCTCCAGAAACTCTTGTCAGTGTATACCAAAAGGCATATTCAAAAACATACCATGTAGCATTGTTTGTATAGCTGCAGTAAAAAGTTAATTGATTTTAGTTACACCTTTCAACATAATGTTAAACAAACCAGCTAACTAAAAAACGATTTGCAGAATATTATATACAATTCACTACCATGCATCTGAAGTTTAAAAGCAAGAAAGACTAATCAATATATTCTTTAGGGATAAATTTATGGAATAACTAGAAGAAAATACAGGGGTTACAACTAGAAATAGAGAACAGAGAGGGCTTCAAAAGTAATAATTTTATAGTTTAGGCTTGATGGAGGTACATGGTTGTCTTTTTTTTTCTTTCTTCATATGACTTACATATATGGTATACATTTTTATATAAATGTTTTAGACTAGAAACTTTAAAATAATTAAAAGGTAAGAATAAGAAAACCACAAAAGGTTTTTTAAGCTAAAAAATATATATTAGTTTAAGGTTTAGTAAGAAAATAAAAAAGGATAGCATCAGCCAGACATTTATATCCATAAGGGTGTTCCTAAGGTCATTGGACTCCTCCAAGAAATCATTTCCTTTGTCCTTTTTGCCTTTCTCTTGAGCCCTCAAAATCAGCAGCTCTTTTCAGATACCTGTGGGTTTGAGGCCAGGCCAGACCCCTACCACCATATCTGATTTATTTCCTGATAGAGTTTGAGAGTACATTAAGCATTCTCTTTTAGCATTGGAACCTAGAATTTTAAAATAAGGTTAAAGGCATGATTAAAGCCAGAATTTATTAAATGGAAAGTCATTAAAAGAAAAGTGAATGCTTGCACTGCATTATCAGGAGAGTCTCATACAAGAGCATTAGATACAGAGCAATGAGGTAATTATTTCATGCTGTCACACTGTTTAGTTCTAAATTGGAGCCTAGGGAATTCTAGAGTAGATTCAGCCTTTTTAAAAATATATATATGTATATTATGCATACAGATATAATGTGGTAAACTTTCACAATTTTCATTTTTCCTGAAAACTTATTTTCAATTTTGTTTAATCCCCAATAAATAATTTTGACCATGAAATATTGAATTACACTAATAATTAAAGGGTGAACATTCCTGGTAAATCACTATGGGAAATTTTAATGAACAAGCCAAGTGAATGAGAAATCAATATTTATTGATTATTTTCTGGCGTATCATTAAGGCCAAAATCTGTCCTCTTACTTACAAAGCAAAGCACCTAAATTGCCTGTCTAGTTTTGTGCAAGTTTTGAATCTGACTACTTGTAAACTATTAAAACTTTTGTTGCCAAATCAATGAGACATTCTAAAGGAGGTATTCAATTGCAAATTGACAGCTCTGCTTCATTCATATTTCTCACTGCATCTTCATAAGTTCATAGAATCCACCAGACCCTTCAGTCATACTGAGTTATAAAATAGTACTGGGAGATATCTAGGCCAGGCACGGTGGCTCATGCCTGTCTTCCCAGCACTTTGGGAGGCCAAGGCGGGTGGATCACCTGAGGTCAGGAGTTCAAGACCAGCCTGGCCAACATGGGGAAACCCTGTCTCTACTAAAAATACAAAAATTAGCTGGGCCTGGTGGTGGGCACCTGTAATCCCAGCTACTTGGTAGGCTGAGATGGGAGAATCACCTGAACCCGGGAGGCGGAGGTTGCAGTGAGCCAAGATAGTGCCCCTACACTCCAGCCTGGGACAGAGCAAGACTCTGACTCAAAAAAATTAAAAAAAAAAAGTTGCTTCAAGAGGAAATACAATGTTACTTTGTCAGAATGAGCTTTAACTTAGTAATTTTCTGTTCATTTTAGGAAAAGTGGGCTACTTTGTTTTGGCTTTTGAATTTTACTTGCTTTTAATAGAACAAGATACATTATGATCTTTTATAAGTAAAGATCATTTTAACCCAAATGTGAGTAATTTCTTTTCAAGGAAACTTCAGAAGACTACTGTATTCCAAATTATTTCTTATATTATTTAGTTTATTTACAAACTTTATTACAAACTATTTCCAAGCTTAACTAATGAAACACCTATAAAAATTTAATGATACATTTACAAATTTGATATATTCCATTTTCTATTTAAGTACTATTAAATACTATTACTAGGAGACTGACAGTCTTTGCAAGTACTTAAAAAATTCTTACACATCTATTATATTACACTTCCAAGGATTGTGAACCTTCAGTTTTCTTACATTTTCTAATGCTTTACATAACAAAATCTTCCCATGATTGAAAGATGCTTTCCTTTTTAGGGAAATAACTATCATCTCAGGTAACTGAGTTTACTTTCTATAAGAGGCCTACAATCTGAATTCTTCCTGTACTAATCAAGGATGCTATTGTATCACAATATGTAATGGGAGGATGTCTACTTAGCATGCTTGGGGTTACCTAATATCCATAGATTTTGATTGAGAAACTGATTAGATTCTTGTAGGCAACCCTGAGTGAAAACACAGAATCTTGCTAATTGTTGCCATGTCAAAGACACTACAATATCAATGTCAAGAAAAAGACATTCACATATCCTAGCTCCCATGACCCAGCTTATCCACATGATGTCATAGTTCTACTCATAGATGCCTGCAGTCCCCAACCAGTTTGTCATTTGATTACATTTTTGTATTTCCCTGGCTTTTAGGTTATGCAGATCTCTTTTCCATCAGAATCTAAAGACATCTGACACTGAAAGAACCCTGAGATATTTAAATGCCTTTCCCTGTGGTCTAAATCTAAATTCCATATCCTTTCATAGTCTAGAATCAAGCAACTCTTACAAGTGTTTCAAATGATATTTGATAGCAGTTAGGGCATTTCCTATAGTTTTTTCTGACTGGTAGTCACTGCCTTTCCAGGTAGTCTAGCTGGTATTACTGAAGAGTTGTTTCTGAGATATGGATAACAGAATTTAAGCCTCTCTGCCCACTGAGAACAGGAGTGTAGGCTGATCATAAACTGAAGAAGGGTATGTTAGATATCAGATTGCACCAGAGAAGCACTACACTAACAAATAACCAACTTACATTTTGAAGGCTATACAGATAGTTTTGAGATTGCATGTATTGACAAAAAAACTGAAAAAGGAATTTCTTAATATTCTTTCAACAATTAGCAAATTAAATGTATAGCTCATACAACAAAAGTTCAGACCTAGTTAGAAGATTAGAAAATAGCAATAATCTTCTGCTTGTTCTGGAACTGTTGAAAGATACCCTTCCTCCATAACCGTGTCTAATTCAGTACATCTTCCCCATACAATACTAAAATGAAGTAATAACTGAAAGCTAAGCCATAGACCTTAGGCCAAATTATCTGGCAGTTAGTAAGGTAGCAAGCCAGGCAGACAGTCACCACAGATATAATGAAAGAGCAGCCTTCTCTCATGGGGAAGACTGATAGTCATGCAGATTTTGACAAAGTTCCCTGGGCTTATATCAACATGTGGAGATACTCAGTCCTAGGACACCAGATCTAATTAAATTAAAATAGAATTAAGGTGCCTTTAAGAGAAAATATACTAAATATATGTTTTTCTCTATTTTTATTAATTTTAACTATGCAAGTAATACATAAATGTAAACAATTACATAATACAAAATATAATACCAAATTTTTAAACATTGCAAATAAGATTAAGGTACCCTTTGACCAACATCTCCTAATCTAATACCTTCTTTGTAAGTAACCACTATATCAGTAGGAAGTATATCTTTCCAGTTTGTTGTTGTTGTTGTTGTTGTTGTTGTTGTTGTTGTTGTGTTGAGACGGAGTCTTGCTCTGTCACCCATGCTGGAGTGCAGTGGCCCGATCTTGGCTCACTGCAACCTGCCTCCTGAGTTCAAGTGATTCACCTGCCTCAGCTTCCTGAGTAGCTGGGATTACAGGTGCACGCCATCACACCTGGCTAATTTTTGTATTTTTAGTAGAGACAGGGTTTCACCACGTTGTTGAACTCCTGACCTCATGATCTGCCCACCTCGGCCTCCCAAAGTGCTGAGATTGCAGGCATGGCATGAGCCACTGTACCCGGCCTTTTTCCAGTTTTTCTATGCAACTATATGCATATGTTTACCACTAGAAAATGTATTTTGTGTTAATGTTTTCTAAATATTTTAAATGAGTGTACATGTTATTTCTGCAACTTGCTTTACCCACTTAACATCTTGCTAATCTCTTTATAAAGATATTTATTGAGTGCTTATTACGTACCACTCATCTAAGCACTTTTATATCTATTAATGCATATATAATCTTCATAGCAATACAGTTATTATGTTTCGTTATCATGACTGTTTTGCAATTGAGGATCCTGAGGGACAGAGGTTAGATAAATTGCCCAATTTAATGGGACAGCCACTTGTTCTGAATTCTATTCAAGGAACAACTCCAGGTCTGCTCTCATGGTAACTGTTTTACACTGCCTCTCTGAGATACATAAACTTACCTCCTGAAGGCAATTATCTATTAACCCAAACCCCAGCGGGCCCACCTTTTATGAACTTGCAGTGGCTGCAAATGATATGCAGATACTGTTCAAGTTTTAAAATGCCACCAAGTGCCTCATGATGCTCAGCACCTCCATTGGTAATAGCACAGGCGAGGCAGTGTGATGGCATGAGGTATGGCTGTTTCTGAGTGGGTTAGTGCACGTAACTGTGCGGAGCAGACCCCATTGTTATGCTGCTCCATTCCCCTAGTTCCCTCGCTGCCTGTATCTGATCTGTGGGCAGCATTCCACTT
Source organism: Pan troglodytes (assembly GCF_028858775.2). Classification (NCBI taxonomy): domain Eukaryota; kingdom Metazoa; phylum Chordata; class Mammalia; order Primates; family Hominidae; genus Pan; species Pan troglodytes. Next base: position 104,646,093 of record NC_072404.2, read on the forward strand.
ACGTCAAAAATAACGTCAATCTAGTGAAAAAAACTGTATGACTCACAGTATTACTGTAGGGAACTGGTCTCTGTGTAATATGATATATAGCATCCTAATTTCATAGAGCATTTTTCATAACAGCTGCTAAAATCATCAAATCCATTAAATTCTTTTAAAGGATCCAATTTGTAGCAGTATTGAAAATAGTCTTAAAATGCAGGTATAGAGGTGGAGTCTCTCTCACTCAAAACTGCTCTGTCATTAGCTACTTCATATCTTCTGTGTATTTATCTGTCTGTATTTATTGATTTACCTCAGTCTTCTCCTGTTCTGTATTTCTAGCTGCATTGAGTCAGAGGTAGGCTATTTCAGAGACTGGAGGGTCTGAGAAAAATGGAAGATAAGAAAGCAGAGGAGGAAAAGGAAATATTCCGCTGACCCTTATGGACAACAGAACAAGGCACACTGGAGAAACGAGGAAAAGAAAGAACTGAGGCCTTGGGCTTATGAAAGCAGTGTAATATTATTGACTAAAATATCTGTAGAGAACGAATGACAATGAGAGAAATGGCCACTTAAGCCTTTACATCTAGCAGCACATAACTTAGAAACACTGAGCCAGTTGGATTTCCCCTGCCACACTGCCATCCACAAAACTGACAGCTATTTTTCTTTGTAAGAATTTTATTCCTGGATATATGTAAAGCCAAAAAAAAATCCCTCAGTGTTGGGGGTTTTTGTTTCCTCTGATGCTATATGCTTCTGCAGGTTTGCAAAGTTAGCCCTTGACATGTACTTTTGTTGGGAACATAAAGTAAGACCAAAAAGAGGACTCAAAGAAGGCAGAAGAATGTGAAGTTTACTTCCAGACTTGAGATTGACCTTCCAGAAGGAGAATAGGCTTCTGAAGCCTGAGCTCTACTCACTCTCTGTCACAGATTAACTGTGTGGTGCAAGTTAATACACAAATTGACCTTCTTTAAGCCTCAGTTTTCTTATATGAGAAATAAGCTGGGACCAGAATCCCAAGGTTATTTTGAGTTGTAATATTAGGATTTTTGTATTACATGATGGAAAAAGAGAGCATATGATGGTCAGTCACCCTTCTAGTTACCCAGCAGCATAAATCTTATACACATTTTCCTTCCGTGTACACACGTGTCCTCTAATACTATTAAGGGAGACATATTGCATGTAGTGTCTTTGGTAGGTGCTTCTTATGGACAGTATTCCTTCCAGCTTCCTTCTGGTGTAAATGCTATTAAGGCGAAAGTTTTCAACTTCATCCTATTTTTCTGGTTCTTTTAAAAAATTATTTTTAGAATGGAATATAAATTACTGATTTGTAATCCATGAATCACTGCAATAAAGTAGCTCTGTAATATTTGCTTTCAGACCTTCAAAAATTGTTAACTGCATACAATGTATTGTTGGCCACTTAGGTACTGGATATAAGGCACAACTTTTTAGATTCCAGCTAACAGCATCATAAATAGATATAATTTTATGTGTGTGCTCAAGCAGTTTGCACCTAGTCAGCTAATGTTGAAGCAGATACACCAGATTGCCATTTTTGGGTTGTCTGACACAAGCACCAGGCAAATTATTGAATAGTAATAGAACCAGGAGTCCCAGAGTAAATTTTCTGCACTATTAAAACCTGCTAATAAGTAGTTCTGATTTTCTCTCACTTATATTTGTTCAGCTCCCATTGATGGAGTACCTATTATAGTCCTGGATATTGGGTTCCATACCAGATCCTCAGGGCCAGCATTCTACTGCAAAAGGAACCATGTTTACAAAAGTGGAGTGAGATTCTTCCTTGGGTCTTTTTGTCACTTAGTAGCCAAAGCTGTTATTAAACCAACCAGACCAAAATAAAAAATCATCCAGGAAGTAACTTATTCTATACTTTTCAACATGTCATCCTTTTTTTTTTATCATGTTATCTAACATATAGGGAAGATTAATTATAATATTTTAGATGGAGCCTATTGGAGAAATGAGTTTCCTAGACTAGTCACGTCATATATGATTTTATAACCCAAAACACCAAACTCTAATGGCATTAAAATCTTGCAATGGGAGGTTTATCAACACTAGCTAAATCATAGCGGATAGCCTAGTAGCCTGGAAATCAAGACACTAGAGTAATCATGGTAGCGCATTAATTAGTTATGTAAATGAGGGCATGCTACTCAAGTTCTCTGAGCTTCAGGAGAGAAAAAAAATACTTGATTGGTATCTCATGGGGCTGTTGTAAGGAACAAATGAGATAGAGTATGTGGCATGATTTGTATTATAGAGCATACAATCCAAATATGAGCTAGATAAGGCGTAAAACGTGCATGTACTACATACAGTGTTTCTAATTATAGCTTTCATCTATGTGGTGTTCCACATTTTATATTTAAACAAGAGCTTATAAGATTGACTCTCTCCCAGTTATCACAACTAATGAACTCTTAATGGGCAGCTACAAATATAGATTTTATCGGAAGGAGGAAATTAAAGTGATCAAGGAATTATTTTTTCTCCCCTGACATGTAAAAAGTAAAGAGACTGCTAATTAGAAAATATTTAGCTGTTCTTTATAAGTACCTGAATGGTCTGAATTTTCTGAGTATTCATTCTTCATTCAAATATAGGAAATGAAAAGTCAAAACCTTCTCTAAATATTGTCATTCAATGGATGTATCTCCTGGGCAAAAATGTAGTTAATTTTTTTGTTAGAGCCATATACTAAGTGCTAGGTTTCATAGGCAAGAGGCACAAACTGAGGTGCTTCCTTGCTTTGGTTTTGTAGTATAGCATATTTAGAGCACATCTAGAATAATGCTGTAAAAAGGAATTGCCTGAGCTAATAATATTATAAGAAATTGTTTATTCTGTTAATACAAGTACATAATTTTCTGCAACTCAGTTATTTGCACTCAATTATTAATTCCTTGAACATGACTTCAGCTAATGACTGCCACTCTGAAGAGATAAAATAGGATTAATGATCAAACTCCTTTATTTCTAAGGAGTGATTACATATGCAAATGAAAGGAGTAGTAGCATTTCAAATAAGTTCCACCAGAGAGTACTTTTCCTTAACCAATATCCAGGTATGTTAATGGGTACCTTTCCTTTAGAATGTTAACTTTGGGGTCCTAACTTAAAATCTAGGTAGCAAAATTAAAGGTGGTAAGAGCCAGGCTAAAGAGGACTAATTGAATTCTCTCTGTGGCCTTTGCTGTTAATAGTTCATTTTCTTTGTGTCCCACTTTACTCTCTTTTTCTTTTAGCCTTTTTATTTAAAGACTTAAGTATTTACCCTTCGAAAATCAGTGTCGTTTCTGGTGGGGAGAGAAGGTATTCACAGAGATGAGTCAGAGGCACATACAAATAACTTGTAATACAAAGTTAGATGTTAATGAAAGAAAAGGAAATGTTTATCCTACTCCATCCACAATACTAGTAAACTAAGTACTTACGATTTTTTAACTGTTTATTTCTTCATTTGTGTAGCCAGACCTTGTTTCTTTTCCCCAGCTATCGTCAATTTGCTGATTAGGTAAATTCCTCACTGGTCTTTCTACAGGTTTCAAAAAGGAACAAGGTAGATTTTCAGAAACTGTTTTGGGTTGAAAATTATATATTAAAATGAAAATGATATAGTACCTGAAGACTGCTAGTAAATTTTGCTACAGTAAATTTATGATAGTTACCTTCTGTTGCCTGTAGTTGAACTGGAAACCTGACTTTGTAGGTTTTTTGTCCTTGGTTTCTAAGATCTGTCAACTTTTGATATACCTTCCTCTATATCTTTGGTCATCTAACTTCCCAACATGCATACACATAAATAGTAAATACAAATTAGTGATTTTTATAATTATATTGCAGGAAGGTTGTATGCTTTTTGGATGTTGGATTTTTATAGTGCCTTCATCATCTTTAGTGTTGGTTTCTTCCTTTGACTTTGTATATTTCTCCTAAGCCCCACTGATTTCTTGGTTATTTCTTGGTTACAGGCTGTCATGGTGGTCACCTGATCCTTACCTGATGTTACTGGTTACCTTGAGATTTTATCAGTGTCTGTGGTCTGTTCATCAGTTCTCTCCAAAGGTTTCTCTCACTGATTATCTTTCAATATTCTTAGACTTGAATGAAGCAGTCCCAGAGACAGAGCGCCTGGATTCAAAAGCACTGAAAACTCGAGCCCAGCTCTCTGTGAAGAACAGACGCCAGAGACCCTCTAGGACAAGACTGTATGATAGTGTTAGTTCCACAGATGGGGAGGACAGTCTAGAGAGAAAGGTGAGCACCCTTGACCGTTTTCTGATTTGTACTGTTGGAGTATATCATTGTTCCTACAGCTTATTGAAGATTATGATTTTTCTGCAAACAGAGTCTATGTCCTAGTTGGTAAGCAGCTAGAATAGTTCACGTCTTTATATTGTTGTAATTCAAAATATTTTGTCTATTCATTCAGTGAACTAACCAAGAGCATTATCCGTATTGTCATATTTCATGATGGTGCTTTTGATATTCAGCTATTGGTTTTACTTAGTGGGAAATAATGAACGTACAAGTAATTGTTTCTGTAGGTCTTAGGTATATGTGTTAGTGACGATGTTAATATGGTGAATTGGTATGAACCATGCATTCTCATCTGTAAATCAACAAAAACTGGTTTTCATGGAGATTCACTAATAAAAGGTTGGTCTTATTTCAAAGTAAGTATTGCATAGAACTGATACTCAGTGGCATAACCTTCCTTATAATCTCTTATACCAACAGCCATCAAACAGTTTCTATAACCACATGCATATTACCAAATTACTTCCACCTAAGGGTTTGAGAACGTCTTCTCCAGAATCAGATTCTGGTGTTCCACCCCTCACCCCGGTGGATAGCAATGTGCCCTTCTCGTCTGACCACATAGCTGAATTTCAAGAAGAACCACTGGACCCAGAAATGGGGCCTCTCTCCTCTATGTGGGGAGACACTTCACTGTTTTCTACTTCAAAGTCTGATCGTGATGTGGAAGAATCTCCTTGCCATCACCAAACCACCAAGAAAATATTACAAGAAAAAGGTATTGTTAATTTCTTTTTCTGACTTCATAACACCTCAGCTTGTACAGTATAAAAATGACTTTTTCTCATAATCATAAGTCATTTGTTTTCTCATAGCTAATAATTAATATTAATTTCTTTTTATATTATAGAATAAGAGAAACAACCCCTCCATGTATTTTACTTTAATTTAGTTTTATCTTTTCCTATCTGGTTCAGTATTTTTATCTCTTCAGCTCTCTATAAGTTTACTACTCAAGGGAGTTCTTCAGGGGAGTGGGGCAGCCCAGAGTTTCAACAAACACTAACACAGTCATAAAGAAAAAAACACTACATAGTCATATAGAAAAATATAGAGCGATTTTGTAGAATAGCAGCCCAGAGTTTCAGTAAACACTAACGTAGTCATATAGGAAAAAAAGACGAAGATCAAAGTAACACAGGCATATAATTGATACTTAATAATGTTCTTGGATGAATTGCTAATATACCTCTCCACGTAACCAGTGCAGATCTTCTAGAAGAGGGATAATCAACCAAATGTAGTCTCCACCTGCTTTTGTAAATGAAGTCTTATGGGAGTACAGTCACACTTTTTTACTTACATACTATCTATTTTCATGCTACAGTAGCAGTGTTGAGTCGTTGTGACAGAGACTGTGTATCTCACAAACCTAAAATATTTTACTCTGTGGCCCCTGAAAGGTAAAGAAAGCTTCCTGATGCCTGGTCTAGAAGTATATTTTCTTATACTCAAAATTGCTGGATAAACTCTGAAAATGGCTTCATCATTGGTTGCCATTTATGTAGAATTTTTAAAAAGTGTTATAATATACCTTTACTTTTGATCTATCAAGTTACCACAAAGATGATTAATTACAGCCATGTTTGATTGCAGGCTTGAGGATAAGGCTCTGGTTACCCTAACAGGAGTTGGCGATTTTCTGAATTGTGTCAATACCACATTTACAAATCATTTTTTTTTTTCATATCTGAGGGACATCAGTGGAAATTGGGATGGAAAAGTCCCATTATAACTGGCTAAATGATAAACATCTAACGGAATATCAAATTAGAGGAAGTAAAAGATTTTTTTCTAGAGATTTGTAAAACAGGTTATATGCCAGTAGAAGGCATGAAAATATTTTCCTCGTTCCTGTTATATAAACAACCTAATACTAAAGTTTTGGTCCCGAGGCTTACATAGCACTGGGCCTTTGTTCAGCCAAGTTTAAATAAAGTAAATTGAACACTATCAATTTTCTACTCACAATTACTAGAGATTATTATTCTAATTTTTTGTGTGGTTAATAACACATTATTTGACCCAGAAGATGTGTTCAAAAATATTCATTGAATTAATGTCTAGTAAATAGAAACTGGCTTTTTTAAAGCTTTACAGGATTTATTGCTTATTAAAAGCATTGGGCCTCTGCAAGTATAGATACAGTACAATTACATCAACGCTCAGAAGAGAGAGAGGTTGCATCCAGCTGAGGTTGGTAAACAAAACCTATCCAAGGAAGTACAATTAGAATAGCCATCAAAGCACTTAAGGGAAAAAAAGGGTAGGTAAGGAGGGAATAGAGGGTAAAGTGATGTCATTAACAGAGACAGGCACATATCATATGATTTAAAGGTACAAGGCTATCCCAGCCTGGCTGAGGCAGTTTGCTTATGCAGGGTGGAGTAGTTACACACAAAAGTGAGCCGGTAGGTTAAGTATATAGCTTTAGAAGTTAAACATCTTAGATAACTTGCCATATTACTAGGAAACCACAAGAAGTTTGACCAGAGGAATAAAAAGGAAAAGACACCACCAGGTATGGAGAAGCTGAGTTAGGAGACCCTATGAGGTGGTGCCCTCTAAAGAGGAGCAGTAGACAATGACAGGAAAGAATGATTCAAGGACCCTTGAGACATACCTTGACTAGGTAACAGGTAAGAAAGTGAGGCAAAACTATCATGAGCTTCACGCCTCAGAACATATGGTCTTGTCATTAACAGAAAATAGGAAGTCAGGAACATGATGGGGGAAATAGGATTAACTCATTTTTTTAACAGAGGAGGTCATGAGCGCAAGAGAGAGGTCAGGGCTGCCAGGTAGATTTGGGAGTCCCCATTATAAAGGAAGAGATAGTCAAGTATCTTATTACAGTGAGATTAAGGAGATGCAGTCCAGTACAAGACCTTAGGATTTGGCCATCAGGAGATCATTTATTATTTGAAAATGAAAACCAGGTTGCCACAGCTTAAAGTTGAGGCACCCAATCTGGGGGCTCAGATGTATAATTGGTCACAAAGGTAGTATTGGAGAGATTTTTAAAAGCCTAACAGAAGTCTTACGTAGAGCTAAATAAACAAAATGTATGTTTCTTTTTTCCTGAAATCATACCAATCTAATGTTGGATTTTATGCAGACTAGAAGTTCTAGTGTGCATTAAAGATGGATTTAATCAATTTTAAATGGGAAAGTACATTATTCCTTATTCTTAACCTCTTCAGCCCTATGGAAGCATTCATTTCAGTGTTCCTGGGAACACACTTTGGCAAATGTGTGAGATAAAGATGTAAGGTTGCCTAGCACCAAGCTCTGTGATAGGCAGAATCAGGCTTTTAGTCGCGAGATGTCCAAATAACTGCAACACTCATGGGTTACAGAGTGTTTTCGTGTACATTGCCTCAGCTGGTCTTCTCAGCACTCATTGTAACATCTCCCAGCTACCTCTCATTCAGGAAATAATTAGGCAGTCTCCTTTTAACTTTGCATAGTCCTAGCCATTAAGAGTTGCTTTAGGATTGATCTGGAAGAATTTGGCACTTTCTTTTCTTCAGCTTCTATTAAGAAAATTTAAATCTTGCTTTTAAAAATAAAATCCATTAGTAAAATCACCTTAGAAGGTGTTTGTGCCATGTCTATGTCTACGGATTTTTTTATGTGATTGTGTCACATCTGTGACAATTCAGTTACCCAAAGAGTAATGATGCAAATATGCATAATAAATATTTGAGGCTTGAAGTGGATTTTTGACACAGACATATTTCTGACTCTTGTATTTCATTATGTACATTTCAGTGAGTTGCTTATTGTAATCTAAGTATCATTAACTAAAAATATGAAAAGCTCATTGCTAAAAACACTTGGAGTATTTGTCAGTGTCCTGTGCTGCTTGAGAGCTTTGAACCTAGACTGCTATCCATAAACTGTGTGTGTACTTCATGTTTTTTAAAAGTGTATGTCGATGTGTGTTTAGAAATTTCTCTTGAAGTAAACAAAAATCATGAGCAACATTAACCTGCAAAGTTAATTGAACACTTTTTTAAGAGAGCCATTCTCTTTGCTTCCATACTAGAAAGTTCCTAGAAATTTAAAACACATTTTAAAAGAGACAGAAAAACAGATACCAAAAAAGAACTGGGGAGGAAGAGTTTCACACATAAAAAACATCAAATTTAAAACAGCATTTGTTAATCATCTGAGCTAATTGGATATGCTGAAACATGATGCCGATCAGTACCCTCTGCTGAGTAGTTTGGATAGAGCCATACCAGTTGTCTACCCTGTCCGAGATGTAACAAGTGCCACCAGTGGAATTGGTTCCCACCTTGACATTGAACTCCATTTGCAAAGCCTGTCTTCCTATTGGCTTTTGGTATCATTTTGAGGGTCCCCATTCCCCAGCAGCTGCTACCTTTGAGAGTCCTAGAGGCAAAGATCAGTCTGCTCTGAACACTGAGGAGATTTTGGCATCTTCCACATTAAGGGGAACCAGCCAAGTTGTGCTGTAACCTAACTATTAAGAAGGCCCTTTCAAAGATATAAATGTTTTGTAGCTGAGCCCCTGTTTAAGGAGTCTCCCCCATGTCCTCCCCTCCTCTGTTCCAGGACCGGCCACAGGCCATTAGCAAAGGAGAGCCAGAGAAGAAAACTTTGACTCTGACTTTCCCCCTAAATCTCCCAGACTCTCAGAGGTGATATTCTGCGCTGGGCTTTGGAGATATGGGAGAAGTGGGCTATGTTCCTGTTAGAAGGCACTACAACCCCAAGGCAAGAAAGGAATGGAGGACAGAGCCCAGGCACTTGAAGCCAAGAATTTGGAGCCAGAGAAGGAACAAAAGTCATGTTGGTCCCTACTTCGAATGCAGAGGATGATTTGAGAGTATTTATTCTCCGTTGTTCATTCCCATGCAGTTGAAGCTAAAACTCTTTGTGATGAATGTTGAGCCTCTGTCCTATAGAGGACCTCCCCTGCTTAACTGACAGTTCCTCAATGTAACTGTGTCTCCTAGGTCGTATAAGAAGGCATTGATTATTTATTTTACAATTAGGAATTTAGGCAAAGCCCTTAGATTCAGAGATGCATTGACTTTTGAATTGTGACTTTAAAAATAATAATAATTGATCTTTTTCACAAATGTGTATATCCTAGATGATGCCAAAGATCCCAAATCACTAAGGGCATCCAGTTCATTGGCGGTGCAAGGAGGAAAAATTAAGCGGAAGTTTGTGGATCTGGGGTAAGCACTTCATGATGTGAAAAGAAAGCCCTCTGTAAAAGGAGGATTGAAAGAGAAAATTTCAGCTTCTCCTTTCTGACTGAGTACTATCATTATAGGGCGCCTTTGCGAAGGAATTCCAACAAGGGAAAGAAGTGGAAAGAAAAAGAAAAAGAAGCCAGTAGGTTTTCTGCAGGTAGCAGGTACAGTTGTGTGATTAAGAACATGTGTATTTCTATACCTAAACTTTCTGGCCCCCTCTTCTATTGTTAACCAAAATCAGTGGTCAGTATCTTTGAGCTAAAGTGATACGCCAAGAATTGAGATGGAAGAAAAATTGCACAATTAGTTTATATTGGTCTTACTCCAATTATAGCCTCCATCTAGCCTTGGGCATATCCATTGGTTCTTAATTGCAGAATTATGGCCACATGAACCATTTCAATAAGTGTTTATCTAAATTCAGCACAAATATATCTATGTGATACTTCAGAAATATCAAATATATTTATGTGATACTTCAGATTTTTTGCCTGGCTACCTACAATGCTAGTGCATTGTATTAAGTCTAAAAGGATAATCATTTTGCATTTAAGTACCTTGTTGACATTCAAGATTGTCTTGTCCACATGTATATAGGAGTGACCACCATCTTTTGCTGCACTTGGCTATTTAATTGATTTTGTGGGCACTGTCAACTATGCTTAGTCTTCAGTAAAGACCTTCCCATAAAGAGCGAGCTTTGAACAGCATATTATCAAATTTTCCCAGTTGTTTTCTGAGATTATATAATTTTAAGCTGAGATTTGTATAGGGAGTCAGTAAAGCATCAAGCTCTGAAGCCCAGCTGCCTGGATTTGAATCATGGCTCTCCTACTTATAACTTTTAAATCTTGGGCAAGTGAGTTACCCTCTGTGCCTTCATTTCCTCATGTAAAATGAGAGTAATAACAGTACCTTTTACATAAGGTCAGTGTAAGGATTCAATGAGTTTTCATGTAAAACATTTAAAATGATACTTGGCATGTAGGAGGTATTCAAAGAATAATAAAGATAACAATTTGCTGCTATTGCCATTACTGTTACCTTATTATTATTTGCAAGTTACAAAGTAGTTTTATATTTATCATTTCATTTGATCCTTATAGGATTGAGAGGATGGCCAGGCTTGGTGGCCCACACCTGTAATCCCAGCACTTTGGGAGGCCAAGGCGGGTGGATCACCTGAGGTCAGGAGTTTGAGACAAGCCTGGCCAACATGGCGAAACCCCGTCTCTACCAAAAATACAAAAATTAGCCAGGCGTGGTGGCGCACACCTGTAATCCCAGCTACTCGGGAGGCTGAGGCAGGAGAATTGCTTGAACCCGGGAGGCAGAGGTTTGAGTGAGCCAAGATCACACCACTGCACTCCTGGGCGATAGAGCGAGACTCCGTCTCAAAAAAAAAAAAAAAGATTGGGAGAGTAGATAATAATACCATACTTTATTGATGAAGAACTTTACCTTCATAGAATTTAATTGATTTGCCCAGGGTTATGCAGCAGGCAGTTAATGTCAACCTGGGGCTTGCTCCTCCTGTGTAGATGTTTTTCCAACATACTATGCCACCTTCAGTTACTTATGCATCTAATGATGCTTAAATTTCTTTATAAAATTTGGAAATAATCTCAATATCATAGACTAAGGAAGAAACACACTAAAAATAAAAGACTATAAAATCATGCAAGGACCACTTCTCCACTTCATAGGTTGTCCACTGCTGTTTACTTTTCTTTTTTCTCTTTTCTGACATATACCTTGGTGAGAAATTGTACCTTCTTCTTGGAATTAAAGGAGCATTAAAGGAGCATAATGGGCAGGAGATGAGGAGAGAGAATTCCCAAATTAATTATCTTTGTTAGTGTGGCTTGCCTTTATACTGTACATTGGAAAAGGGTAGAATGCTCTCAGAATGAGGACAACAATCTCAGGAAAATAAAGGTAAATCTGAGGCTATATGCAACTCGAAAGTAGTTTAACTTTGTGTGGTTCGGGAGTGAGAATGATCCACTTTGTGTGTTAAAATTAAGAATAGAAAAAATCAAACATACTGATGGAAAAAAACAAATAATGAAACCGTTTAAGGGAGAAAGAGATGCATAAATACATGATGGGAGAGAAACTCAGATACTGAAAATGACACTGTCCTTCCTTTGGTCTCTGGGCTTTGAAGACAGTCACTCCCTCTCATCTTTGAGGCACCACCTGAGAGGGATGTAAGCACCTGCAGCCAGAAAGGGGGAGGGTGTCTGATGGAATTTTGCCATAGTAGCCAGAGATGATTCACCTCCTTGTATAAATCACAAATGAAAGTCAAGCCAATCTTGATTGTGTTGGTGAGTGCCCGCCCACCTCACTATAGGCAAAACCACAGCTTGTCAAGGGCAGGTGGCCATCAGCACACTGCTTCACCACAGTCGATGCCTGCTTTGAACCCACAGCTAGACTTCTAGATTGGCTGCCTCGCCACCACTGTATTTTTAAAACTCTGGAGTCCCCCTGATTCAGCAGTCAGAAATTATTGTACACATACCCACGCTACAAACTAGTTTCTAATTAGAATCATGATTTTGATCGTTTGTAGTTCCTAAGTGTGATGATTGGGTGTTCACAGGCATGTGTGAGATGGCCTCTCTCAAACCTTGTTATGACATTGGCATATCCAAAAAAAATAAAATCATAGTTTTATAATTATTAGTAATTATAGTAGAATTTTGTCAGGATGGAAAGGAATTCATATAATTGAAATAGAAGAACAAGGAAAGAAGGACACTTTTCTCTCGCAAGAAAAAAAATTTTGAGCTGCCATAGTAATTGGTTAACACTAATAAAATCTGTTGACAGCTATATTCTTCTGTATAGATTGATAATGTGTACAGAACCTTATAAAACCTATCCCAGGAAGAACAGAATTGCTGCCCAGTAGGAGCTTAATGCAATTGAGTTGGATTCTCAGGGTCCTGAAAGTCTGTGGGCTGTAAGCACCATCAGCTGCAGGGTCGCACTATGATTGTAGTGGGCAACTGGGAATACACTCACCAACCCTGGGAGACTTCCTCAGAAAAAGGAGGGAAGGATCCTTGGACTGAGTAATGTTATCTTTTTGAAGCATTTCATCCGATTCTTATTAGGCTAAGATTCTGATAAGATCGTTGGTCAGCTATAACCTATGGCTGTTAGATTTTAAAGAGGCAAGACTTTCACTATCTGGTCTTGGTTTTAGTTTTTTCCTCTCTATAAAGAGTTTACCTTGTTGTGTTTCTGTGGATACATAATGACTCAGATACATGCGCGACATGAGACAACTAGAGAAAATGGAGGAGGCTAATAATAATAAACAAATAAACCCAACAAAGAAATATGACTTGGTTCCATCCCTTTTCAAATATGTGCTCAGTGGCATTGTCTTTTTGTTTGTTTGTTTGTTTGTTTGAGACAGTGTCTCACTCTGTTGCCCAGGCTGGAGTACTGTGGCACAATCACAGCTCATTGCAGCCTTGACCTCCTGGGCTCAAGTGATCCTCGCAGCTCAGCCTTCTGAGTAGCTGGGACTACAGGTGTGTGCCACCATGTCCAGCTTAAAAAAAAAATTGTAGAGGTGGGGTCTTGCTATGTTGCCCAGGCTGTTGTTGAACTCCTGGGCTCAAGCAGTTCTCCCACCTCAGCTTCCCAAAGTGCTGGGATTATAGGCACAAGCCACTACACCCAGCCAACATTCTGATTTTAAACAGGCAGCATAGCAGATAACAAAAGCAGGAAACATTTAGTTGTCAGAGCTTGTTCACCCCTTAAAATGTATACCAAAGGGTAAAATAAAATCCTATTCTGTATTCTGGAGTAAGTAGCCACTGATGTCAGTGGAGCATCTACTTTGGAGCTCTGTAGATAAGTTTCCAGTGTAGTCACGGAATGGAAAACTCTGTGAGATGTGTGTATCTCAGATGGGGAGATGTGTGTATCTCAGATGGGGCTAGGTGATAGTATTTTGAGAAAATGATAAGGAAAGGAGATGGCACTCTTCTATGGAAATGAATTTGCATTCAAGTAGAAAGTGTGAACAACAGAAACAACACTGAGCTGGAATCCAAGGTAGTAGTCCTTACTTTTCCATTAGGCAAGTCTCTGAATTCCTGGGACCTTGGTTTCCTACCAAAAAATAAGTGGATTGGGCTAACACTGCATGGCTCTGACTTCCCATTCACCTCTGCGTACACTGTCCAGTATGGTTGCCTCTAGTCAGATAAGGCTAGTCTATATTGGGATATGTGTAGGAGAATAATGAATGCTGGACTCAAAGACTTAGTATGAACAAAAAGAACATAAAATATCTTCATAATATTATAATATTGATTACATGTCAAAATAATAATTTGACAATTATATCAATATTTGGAGGGTAAATAAAATGTATTATTGTTAAAATTATTTTACCTCTTTTTTTTCCATGGTGCTACTAGAAAATTTTAGTTTACAATGTGGTTCATTTATATTTCTTTTTGGATAGTGTTGATCTGTAGGATTCCATGAAAAACAAATCTTCCTTTAATTTCTACCCCATTATTCAGTTGGTCTATGAGTGAGCACATATTCATTTATTGTTTATTTTCTTATTTATATTCTACTCCTCGTTATTCCAAAATAATTTGTTTACATACAAAAGTACATATGCTACAACAATATAATTTATTAAAAAGTAAATTGAATAGGGAAAAGTTAGATTAAAAAGTAAGTAAAATTGTTACTTAAAATACAACGTCTTCAATAACATCTTCATAGTAAGTATAAGAGTGACCTTCCAGTGAAAGCCAAAAACACAATGTCAATATGGTTAAAAGCCTGGGTTGAAATCCCAACTCTGCCACTTACTTCTTGGACAGGTTTCTTAACCTTTCTGTACCTCAGTTTTCTCATCTGTAAAATGGAGACATAGACACACACACACACACACCTGCCCCTCACATACCTCTTCATGTTATTAGGAGGATTAAGATGGTCACATTTAAGTACATTTCAAATCCTTAAATAAAAATATCTATTGTTATCATTGTTTATTAAAGCAGGTTTGATGGGAAGGATACAAAATGACATTCTTCTTGCGTATTTTGCTGGCAGTCTTGTTCATCCAAGGATGACTTTTGTTATATCTTGAAGAATTAATGGGCTATATGGATTATACTTCAGGCTGTCCTTCATAGGCTATTTCTCTCAAAGAGGCTTTAGATAAATCATGGCATGACAGTGAGTTTGAAATTATATCCTATGACAAGTACCTGGAGGGTCCGCTCTGCCCTTGTTGCTGAGTAAGTGGAAAACCCCTGCTTAAGAATCATCTGAGCTGGCTGGAAACACACCTTTTAGAAGAATTGATGGAGATGAGCACATGTGTGTGAGTAGAAAAACACCCCATCTCTGCCTAAGCCTGGCCCAGTGAATGTAGTCATTTTCATGGAGACCTTTGAATAATGTCAGCTTAGCCCTAGTAGATCGGACTTATTCCCCATAACTGTCTAGCCCGTTTTTAGCTGCATTTATCAATTTAATATTCAGTTTTCTTTTTAAGCACAGTATTTCAAATGCCTGAAGCCTGATAAACTTACATTCTTAACAGGCAAACACTTTTCCATACTTAAAAAAGCTCTTGAAAATCTAATAAGTTACTGTTTAACTGTAGTGACTCTAAACGTCCCAATATAGTTATCAAAGTGCTTAATATGTTGTGTGTTTGCTAAAAACTCAAATTTAAAATGAGTTTAGATCATTAAAATGAGTTTAACATTTTAAGGTAGAATCAGTGGACACATTTCTCTTTCAGATTTCTATTCATACAAATTTTCTTAAACACCTAAGCAATATATCTGTTATTCTTAAACTTAGCATTTATATTTTGATAGTATGGATTTTATTTACATGATCCTCTTCTATTTCATTTTAAACCCTTCCAGTATGGGGAAGACTCATTAAGGGAATAGTTTCACCATCTCGAATGATTCAGAGTTGAACACTACAGTGACCATCTCAGATGAACTATTATTGATTAGATCAGAACTCAGGATCTGGGAGCAGGATATGTCTGAGTAGGGGGCGGGGGTTGGCCCTGAGCTTTAGATGGACATGTTTCTCACAGCTGTTATCCATTAGGGTCTCTAGATCCCATTTAGATGAGGCTAGCTTTACAACCTCAAACTCCTTGGTGGATGTTAGAACCTTATAGAATTACTTCATTCGATTTAGGTAAATACAAGTCTGCAATCTTCCTCTGGTTGCAACTAATTTTCTTCAATTAACTTCTTTTACTCCTGGCTTAAATTCTGTATTTCTTTTATACTTCATCTGTTCTGGCAGTTTCTGAACTCTTAATGATATTTTGATGACATCCAGTTAGATTCTGAATACTTCACACACCTGTATTCAAAGTTAGAATGACAACAACAAAGATCACCTTGGAATGTTTAGCTGGCAATTTAATTTTGGGATGCCAGCCCCAGGATACACTGGATTCAAGATATATGTAAATGAGTTCATTACTTATAAGAGATATTACATAAACCATTTAAATGCCAGGAAACAGCTACCTCTGAAATGGTATCTTTGGATTATGAAAACGAATTTGAAGCCATTCTTTCTCCCAGTTCCTAGGAGTGACTTATGATTCTCTTTTTTCCAAAAATGATAGCAAGCCAGTAAATTATAGCTAAAAAAGAAGGTGAAGGGAATATAGACTATCTGCCTATTTTGATCCACTGGAAAAATTATTTTCAGATTCATCAAGAGTTCATTTCTACCAATCTCGATTTTGGGGAGAAAGGAAGGTGAAAAGGATAGAAAAGGAAGGAAGGAGGAGGAGAAGAAGAAAGGGAGGGAGGAAGCAAATAAGAAAGGAAAGAAGGATTTTATGATATTCCTAATGGATTTCTCCACAAAGTGAAATAGACTATAAGAGTGGTCAACATGGAATAACTGCTGCCAAACCCTTTCTGCTTCTATTGTGGGCCCAAGAGTTCAATTTATTCAGAAGGAAATTGACATTTATTTTAGAAAGCATGTCTGCTAAGCTGATAGGTCTGTAATTTTAAAGTAAAAATTTCGTTTTTTAAATGAATGTTCTCTAGGTCCGAGAAATGAAAGCATACCACTCACTGTTCAGTTCTTTAAGGATACTAGCAAGTACCCAGGGGTTACATCAGTTCATGGGGTTTTAAAATCACAGATACTCACAGAGGAATGAGAGATACAGGATACAACTTCAGCAGGGGCACAGCCAAGCCTCATGGGAAACTGAAAAATATTCTTCAAAATAT
Source organism: Pan troglodytes (assembly GCF_028858775.2). NCBI lineage: Eukaryota > Metazoa > Chordata > Mammalia > Primates > Hominidae > Pan > Pan troglodytes. The sequence goes on from NC_072404.2 coordinate 104,662,972, forward strand.
CCCTGAATCTGGTGATTTGCCACTGTAGAGACGTAGGTGTCTTCTCAGAAGTGGCCTCTCGTTGCCTTCTGCCTGGCTCTTCCTCCTTCCTGTCTATTACTTGGTGTGCAAAGCTAGGGAAAGGAAGCCTCTGGGTATCACCAGAGGCCCAGCTTCTGTGATCTCCTTTACCGCACATGTAAGAACCACACGGCCTCAAGACCCTCCTCAGTGCTGGATGCACAGGTCCATGTGGAATTATTAGTCTTGAATATTTTTCTGACAGTGAAAATGTTGTGAGAGAGTTTAATTCGATGTGACCTTCAGATTTTTTTCTTTTCAAATGTTGCTTGGACAGGATTTGGATTACCAAAAGTCCTTTTCAACTAAAGCAATGGAATGACCACAAGTAGAAAACAATTCTTATTTTGTCCCTATTTGCTTTTAAAGGTAATAGTGATTGTTCTAAAAGCATTGTTACAAAGGCTGTTCACTGGGAGTAGGACAAGATTGTCATGCTGTCATTAATCATGGCCTATTTATAAACTTTAAAACAATATCCATATATTTAAGCACTACTATATTTTATTGCAAATTGTGGATGAACTCATTTAAAAATTCCCTTGATTCAGAAATCTATAACCAGAGGGGATAATGATCATCAGGTCCAGTTTTTCCTCAGAGATACCCAATTATAAGAGTATGGGACTGCAGAGAAAATATTTATATGTTTCTACACAGCTAGAGCTTTCTAGGCATTTTTACTAGAATGTGGAACCTAAGCTAAAAAACAAGCCTCAGAAAATAAATTATGAGGCTGAGTGTTGTGATTCACACCTGTAATCGCAGCACTTTGGGAGGCCAAGGCAGGAGGTCAATAGCATAATAAACCCCTATCTCTACAAAAAATAAAAAAGTTAGCCAGGCACGGTGGCACACGCCTATAAGTCCTAGCTACTCTGGAAGCTGAGGTGTGAAGATTGCTTGAGCCCAGGAGGTCCAGGCTGCAGGGAGCCATGACTGTGCCACTGCACTCTAGCCTGGGTTACAGAGCGAGACCCTGTCTCAAAAAAAAGAAAACAGAAGTTGAATTGTGGGTGCATAGATAGTGAGAACTCCAGAGAGACTGACCTCTGCAGAGGTAATGTGGTTACATTTTAAGGAGGCTAAGTGGAAGAGGGGGATGAGACCATCTCCATGGAGACATTCCTAGAGTTGTAAAGCTGGAGCCACTAGTCATATCTTTCCCTAGAGACACATGTTTACATCCCAAAGGGTCAGAGCCCAAGATCCTTCCCAAGTTGAATTTACATTAAGGAGATAAGATTTCTCCCTCCACCCTCCCCAGAGGCCGCAGAGGGGACAGCTTTCCCTCTCCTATATAATCAACCAGATTCATGTTTTTGGAGTTCCTCACCTAGAGTGTAGACCATGTGTAGGATGACATCTGGTTCCCCCAGCATGCTGATCTCAATATTTTATCAGAACCTCACTGACTTCTTCATTCTCTTTAGTTATCAGTCTTATAATCCCTTTACATTTGTATCTTGCTTTACAGTTTACAAGATGATGCTTTTACATTTATGTCCCAGTCGATCCTCACAATAATATTTGCAAATAAATGGGAATTGTTAGGTGTTATACTATTTATATAAACTGGAAATATATTTCAAAATATATTTGAAATGAGATGTAAGAAGACTGAAATTCAGTATACATGTGGTGGGACAGAAGTTGTCTGGCTGTGGTGTCCAGGCACTTTTAATTGAAAGGGAATCTCTGTGTTATCGTGGTATCAGCAGCTATCAAATAATAGGCATTCCATCAAACGGCAAGGGTGACCTCTTCCAAGATGCACATAAACTGCTGCCTGTTCCTACTTTGGTTTCTGATAGTTATTTTTTCTCTTAACCAAAAGATAATTACAGATATGAAAGAACCTACATTAAGACAAAAAAATCTGTTTTCAAACTGCGTTCTTCAAATGCCTTCGAATCCTTTAAATGTTAAACAATAAACATAGACCAATGACAATTTGTAAGCACTTTCACATATCTCATTTAATTCTTAACAAACACATATGAGATACATAAAAATATCCACCTTTTACAGATGGAGAACTAAAAGCCGAGAGAAGGCCTGAGACCATGTACTTAGGAGGTGGTAAACCCTGGCCCTCCAAGTGGGAGATGAGGACTTCAGATCTCCTACGCCTCCTACGAAAAGGCACTAAGATTCTGGTGAAAAACCAATAAACTATGTGTTCCACCTAAAGTATTTTGAACCCTGAAATTTCAAAATTATTTAAATATATCATTTTCTTAAGTCTCAGACCCTTCGGAACACAAGTCCCGAGGAAGACAGGAAAGAATGCTGCTTATGAGCTAATGTCCCTAGCTGTGAGGCATGTCACCCAGATAAAGGGAATGCAGTGATGATTAACCTAATAGCAGTTCCTAAAAGACTGTGCCCCTCCCTGATTATAATTCATCTACGTACACTTATTAGGCACATTTTATAAAAATTCAACATGGCAATAGCAATACGAAAATGTTGATCATTGTCACAGAATCCATTTAGAGGCAAAAAGATAACTATTAAGATTAGTGTTGTAGTCAAAAGTGCAAACTTTTTACTCTGTTGAATAGAACAGTTTCTCAAATTGTTACTTCAAACTATATTCAGAGTCCTTTGGTTCAGTAGGTCTTTTATCTGCCCTTTCTTTATCTAACACACCCATTCTTTTCACAAAACAGGATCTTCAGAGGCAGACTGGAAAACTGGACACCCAAGCCATGTTCAACAGCTCAGACCTCCACTCGTTCCCCTTGCATGCCTTTCTCATGGTTTAATGACAGCCGGAAAGGATCCTATTCCTTCAGGAACCTGCCTGCACCTACAAGTTCCCTTCAGCCTTCTCCTGAGACTCTAATTTCAGATAAAAAGGGGTCCAAGGTAGAAAACACATGGATTACAAAAGCAAACAAGAGAAACCCAAATCCCTCCTCTTCTTCAATCTTTGGAAGGCATTCTCAACTTATGTCTGTAGTCTGGATCCAAGAAACCAATGTAATAACACTGCAATAAACAATGCATGGTATTTCTTATGTGGGGAAAAGAAAGCCTCATTTAACTATCACCTTCTTTAATACTGTTTCATTGTAGATTGTACATTACTCTTTGATTTGCCTATCTTTTCACATATTGCTATTTAATCTCAGTTTGACAGTTAAGCCATGCTGGGAAAGATGCATTTGAATCATAGAACAGAATGATAGATCTGTTTACCCAGTATTCTACTTTAAATTACATTAGTAAACTATTTCACTGTGCTTCTCAAGATTTACTGAAAAGCAAATAAATTTGGGACTGAATATGAGTTCAGTACATCTAAGTGAAACTCTTTAAAACAAACCAATGATGACATAGCATCCTTACTTATTTCTTCTTTTAATATCAAACTTCTGTGTTGAACAACTGCTGTATAATTCTATCACCAAAGTTCTTTAACAGAATTAGGAAATATATGCATGGGTGTTACTCGTTTTTAAATGCATGATGGTTATTTCCAGCATGACACTGCAAACCTTATCTAACATTTTATTGAAACACATATGGTGGCTAACTTTCACACGTTGTTTGGTCTCCTTTTATCTGTGTTCGCTTTTCTTTCTCAAACAGAAACGTGATTAATGTTACTTGAATTTAATTCTTTTCAGTTTCAATTTAAATCTTTTCAACAGCTCAAAGGGTTTTGACTGGGGTACCAAATGGTAATGTTCATGTTAAATGTCCTGCTGCTTAAATGTTCTGCTGGCCTAGCTCCATGTGCTCTAACCTAGACTTCTTTTCTGAAGTTTTAGCAAACTTTGGAGTTTGTTCGGTACTGAATTCTCCAGACTCTGGCATGGTATTTATTTTTGATAACCAACTAAACCCAGTATAAGGGAACCTAGTGGAAATCTAACAGTCCAATTCCTAAGGAAATGCAATAGAAACAAGATGGTGTTGGTCAAGTGCTTAGAGTTCCTGGAAATCCATCCATTTTAGAATTACTAGCAAAAGAAGTTTTGACAGCAGCACATCACTTTGGTCTTGAAACATTTTCGGTATTGGATCTGAGGCATCTAAATGCAATTCGAAGAATTCTGCCATTATCTTGCACTGTAGAGACTCCAGATTTGGTTAAAAATGTTTTTACAAGTGCAGCTACGTAGTCATTGTTGTTTGATTTTCATATCCACTGAATATTTTAATGAAGTTCTGGGGAAGTTTTATTTACACGCTCCCACCTCCCCCACCCCCAGGTGATTATTTGGAAACCTGTGTCTGTGCTGTGTGGCAGCCTCTCTGATGCTCTGCGGGTGCAGTGAGAGAGTTGTATTTCAGCATGTAACTACTAGTGTATTGTCAGGCTGTGACCTCCCCCAGAACTCATCATCTTGAAGGGTACATCCAGGAGAGGATCTGCCATTTCTCATAGTATTTATCACAGCCAACAATAAGCGATCCTTCCCAGGGGGTGCTGTAGCTACCTTTCTAATATGAATTGCCATCTGTTCCTAATAACTCAGCCTCTCCACACCATCTTGTATTTTTACTTACACTGTTACTCATCACGATTAGGGTCAAAGAAGATAGGCTTATTAATATTATTCCTCTGAGCAGTTGCAGAGGATAATGAATTCTGTACCCTTGAAGAGCGATTGAAGAATTGTCTCTCTAAAACATCTATCCTTTCATCACATGGAGAAAGCACCCAGAATTCCCTCAACCAGACAAGGTGCAGCATTCTCAACCACTGCCCCATTGAAGGTCATCACCAAATCATACATGAATTTCTGCTAAGATTGTTTAAAAGAGCCCTTTTAGAGCTTGTAGACACACCTACCTCTTGCTCACTCACTGCACTCATTTAACACTGAGCTTCATTTATTTTTACAGAATTTTACCTTCAATGATGACTTCAGTCCCAGCAGTACCAGTTCAGCAGACCTCAGCGGCTTAGGAGCAGAACCTAAAACACCGGGGCTCTCTCAGTCCTTAGCACTGTCATCAGATGAGGTAATTCCGTGGCACTATGACAGAGCTGCTTTGTCAAATCTGACGTTTTACCCATGAACCATCACCAGGAAAATGTTTTTAGGGTAGATATTGCATAGAAATCATCAGGACCGTGGTTTATGTTTAATTTGAAGTCTCCATGATTTCTCTCCCTCCCTTTCTCAACAGAAAAGCAAAGCTTTCCAGGGGCCCCTTTTACACGTATATGTAAACACACATGATGGGGAGGCTGGGCAGTGCAGAGTTAAACATGGGGGAACAGCTCAGAAATCACATAGAAGTTTCCTAATTACTCCTTTCTTTTTTTCCTTGCCTCCCCTGACAACCACCCTCACTCCAAGATTCTGATACTGCCTCTGATTAGGGTGAGGTCTCTGATTGAGAATCAATAGTTTTGATAAAGAGGGAAAATAGCATGAGAACCATTTATTTAAAAACAAGGGTCAAAATTAGTATTGCTACAAATTATCAGGAGATAAATGTGTACAAGAGAGTCAGGAAATGAGGTTAGTGATTTAGTTCCTTGAAAAATGGAGGGAGGACAGAAGGCACCATAAATAAAGATATTTTTGCTCTAAATATTTGTTCTTACTATTTCTTTCTAACATGATTTTTTATTCACAAAACTTTTTTTTTTTCTTGTAAGCTTTTCTGCCCGTATTCTTCAAGCTTGGTGCAATTTTAATTTTATTAAAATTATGTACTATATATGTTGTGTCTCCTGTTTCTGTAACACTTTTCTTCTTGATTCTTTTATTGCTCCCTCACTCAGAGCCTGGATATGATAGATGACGAGGTGAGCTATCAGTGGGCTGTGTGTGGTGGCTTGTGTGCTATTGTTTGAATGTGTTTTTTCGCTCTTTGGAGATGACTGAAAAATCAGACAATACAAGAATACCTTCCTCTGTAGTGAAGGGTTTCCTTGTGTTAAATAGCTTTACTCTCTGCCTTTGTCATATCTTAGTTTAAAAGATGTTCCTAACTTAAGAGGATCTCCGTATTGCACCTCCAGAGTTCCTTGATTTCTCTTCCATCACCATTACATTGACATGGTCCATTCTTCTTCCTCTCCTTTGCCTTCATCTCAGCTTACCCTATCCCTTCTTCTGTGTTCCCTGTGTGGGTCACCAAGGTGACTCCTGTCTTTCCTTCAAGACCTATCATCACCTTCATCTCCTCTCAGCTTAGTGGGTCTAGGAACCAACCTGTCCCTTTGCACTATTAAAAGGAATATTCTGCAGTGGACAGAGCCAGAAATTTAGAATAAACTCCTAACTATTGAGCTCTACCACTTACTAACTGTGTGATCTTGGGCAGATCACATAGACTTTCTCAGCCTCAGTTTCCTTGTTTCTTTTTTTTTTTTTTTTGTTAAGACAGTCTCACTCTGTTGCCCAGGCTGGAGTGCAGTGGCACAATCTTGGTTCACTGCAACCTCCACCTCCTGGATTCAAGCAATTCTCCTGCCTCAGCCTCTCGAATAACTGGGATTACAGGCATGCGCCACCACCACACTGGCTAATTTTTGTATTTTTAGTAGAGAGGGGATTTCAACATGTTGGCCAGGCTGGTCTTGAACTCCTGGCCTCAAGTGATCCACCCACTTCAGCCTCCCGAAGTGCTGGGATTACAGATGTGAGCCACCATGCCCAGCCATTTCCTCATTTCTTGAAAGTAATGATGGATATTATATGCCCTACCTTCCTCACAGTTTGCTTGCTGCTCGAGTGAAATAATGGTTGTGAAACTTCCCCTAAGAAGGCTTGAGAGCTTAATGCTCTCCACTCACAAGTGAAAGATACCTCAGTATTTGTTAATATATTTTTACAAAATTCCAATGTCTTATTAGAGGATAAGTGATGCATTGCATATAGAAATTTATGAAATATTTATTTTCTACATCTTATAATCTGTCCAGACTGTTTTGATGTAAAAGCTTGCAACATTAGTATATTTTCTTCAATATTAAACTTCCTACATTAATAATGGTGCTTTTTTATTATGGGGAATTTCTAAACTTCTAAAAACATAAAAACATATAGGTAATAAGTATTTTTTCTAACACCACTAGAACCATTAGCTTATCATATTTTGGTTTAAACATAAATGTGGCTCTCATAGGTTAAGAAATTCCTTTTGATAGCATAATATGAGCCATGGTATCTTGGTCCTTTAACAACACTACGTAACATTCCTATCTCAGATCCTTGATGATGGACAGTCTCCCAAACACAGTCAGTGTCAGAATCGGGCCGTTCAGGAATGGAGTGTGCAGCAGGTTTCTCACTGGTTAATGAGCCTAAATCTGGAGCAGTATGTATCTGAATTCAGTGCCCAAAACATCACTGGAGAACAGCTCCTGCAGTTGGATGGAAATAAACTTAAGGTAAAGAATTATATGTCTGTCTTAGGTTACCAGGTATAATTTGTATTACTCATGTCACCTAAAATGTTTTCATTAGGTAAGAGCATTCTGCATATCTGAGAGGTAATTCTCATCAATATTCAGCAGAAAGGATCTTGAATTCTTTCTGAGTAGTAAATGAAGTCTCAGAAAGTCCATTAGGGGTTCCAAATCAAATGGTAGGCTGCTGATTAGGAGAGTGAGGGACCCACTCCATTGCTTCCACCTGGCAACACATGGTCCATATATTAACTCTCCTTACATCTGATGTAGTATGAGTTTTAATAATGGCCACTGTGGACTTTTTCATCACATTAGAATTAAGACCCAGACCCACGAATCTTCTTTTCCTTGTTCATTTCTCCTTCACCTCCACTCTTCCTTACACACCACTCCCAAACTGGGATGATGTTCTCCCCAGAAGTTTTTTCCCCAAATATGTACACACATCTTCCCTCCCCTCCATGGCACTTTCATTTCCACTTGTCCAGTCCATCTCTCTTAGAGACCAAGGTGGCATCCATCCCTTTGGGAAAGGGAAAAAGATGCTTACAGCCAACTCCATGTACCCCCAAGCCCCACCCCCACCTCAGCCCCCTGCTGGGCTGACGGGCAGACGAGTATCTCTTGACAATCTTGAAAAGGTTAGAGATCAATCAATAGCTTGTGAATATGAAGGCCCCATTGACAAGGCTGTCCCTGTTGGGGAGATAGATAGATGCATCCTGCTGTTGATTCTGAAGGTCACGAAACATTTAAAGTACATAAGCAACTCCCCTTATTCTGAATTCTAAGTTCATCGAGCAACCTCCTCATTATAATCAACTTCCTTTATAGGTCTGCCTACAGGGAAAGAATGGCTAGTCATGCTGACACGAGCATTCTGGCCCCAAAGACATTTTTGGTTCTCATTGTAATGAAAACATTGGCAGAAAGGAAGCCATTTCAATTCTTCTTGCCCTTCTTGGAGCCCTCTGTGACAGCAGGTGCTCACTCCTATGCTTTGAAAATATTGATGAGTTTAGCAATACCTTTACCCGTAAATGTCTACAGCCCAAAGGTTGGAGAAGTAGAATTGTGCCCTTTTTCCATTCATTCACCCATTAATTACTCATTTGGAAAGCATTTAATTAATGAGCTTTAGGGTATACTTTGCAAGGGACTTCAAAGAACAAAAGAAAAAATAAAGGGTAGCCCCCAGTGTGTTGGTTTTTAGCAAATGTAACTAGTTCTTCCTCTGTTCTTACCTCTTCAATGTTTGAATTAGTTTACGAACTTGGATATATGGTATGTTAACACCATCAGAGGGCTCATTGGTTTTCAAATTCAGTTTGTGTGTGTGTTTCTTTCTTAGGCTCTTGGAATGACAGCATCCCAGGACCGAGCAGTGGTCAAAAAGAAACTCAAGGAAATGAAGATGTCTCTAGAGAAGGCTCGGAAGGCCCAAGAGAAAATGGAAAAACAAAGAGAAAAGCTAAGGAGAAAGGAGCAAGAGCAAATGCAGAGGAAGTCCAAAAAGACAGAAAAGATGACGTCAACTACAGCCGAGGGTGCTGGTGAGCAGTAACACATACCCTCTTACAGATGATGGAGATGCTCCAAGAGAAGTCCCCACCTCTTCCTGCCCTGCTCTCCTCCAGAGGATGAAAAAGAAACTAAATGATAAGGGTAATGCGGCTCTAGGCTGGCTGAGGAACTGTGTGTTGAATAACTGCATTTTCTGCAATAGAATGCACTCTTAATTTTAACTACTAAAATAATCCCAAGCCACCTTTGGTTCATTAACAAACCAGATTTCATTTAAGTAGCTGTGTTTTGCTCTTCTCTAACTTACCAACATCTTGTGTTGTGTTTGGTGTGTTTTGTCACTTGGAGAACTAGTGTGACCCCACCCAAGAGCATGACACACCCTGGTGTTGTTAATGGAGCGCCGTGAATTTTCAGTGTGGGATCCTGAAATGGCAATTGCACATGTCTGCATGGCAGAGAGCACCCTGCCATGAGATCTGAGACCAGTACTTAACTTCTAGGACTGCAACACCTACTCCAATGTGTGGGAAAGATTTGCTCTTAATTCTCAGTCTGGACAGTGAGACCACCCCGCTGTGGAAACATGGGTGCTCTGCTCTGTAGTTACCTACTAAGGGAAAAGGCAAGCAAGTCATTCTGCTTGCTAGGCATCAAAAAGAAAGAAAATAAATTATAGCTATTTGTTAACCACTGAAAAAAGCAAAAGCCTTAAGAATGTGGATGTGGGTATTACCTTGGGGTTCTGAGGGTAATATTTATCCTCTAGATACGGCTGAACAAGAAAGAAAAAAATCAGACATTAATGCAGCCATGGGATATTGGGATCTGTTGACCTTGCTACTGCTGTGTGTTCAGCATTTCAGCAACACTGGCAAACACAACATAGTTCCTCTTCCCCCCACCTAACCCAAGAAATTGAACAGGAAATTGATTTTTAAGGAAACCACCATTTTCAGGTTTCCTCTCCTGGGGAACATTCTGGCTGGTCTTCAGCCTGCCTATGTCACAATCAGGAACTCATCACATATTTTCTACTCAAGATTTCCCAGGTGGGCCCAGTTAGTATTTTAACAAATGTACTTTTAAGAAAAATAGAAATACCAGTTAGAGGAAACTGTCAGTTAACATTTTAGAGAGATTTTGAATGGTTTTTCCAAACCATTCCTTTCCATACTTCAAAGATTCTCAATTTTACAGAAAAAGTTTCTTTAAGGCAGTGCATAGGTATACTTTAGTAGTGGAGGAACTTATACTAATTTTAAGCCAGCATTAAGGATTTCCATATTTCACCAAACTAAGTCAAGTGCAGGAGACTGGGGCAGAAGAAGGAGAAAATAAACTCGTTTTGAGAAATTTCATGTGATGAGGTTTTTTTGTTTTTTATGCTCATGTATCTGGTTCTCTTTGCTGCGTTGACTCTCAAAATGAGGTTATCCACTTTCCAAAGGACAAGTTTCAGAATAAGACTTGAGGCCACATGAATTCTTGGACAGTATTTTACTTCTTTTACTTTATGGGAATCTCTGCTCTATTCCCAGCATCTCGTATCTTCCACTAGAAGTATTCCATATTTAGAGCCTCGGCAAGGCTTTTGAGTGTAACAGATTAAGGGAACTCCCTTGTAGCCCCATCTTGTATTTTAATAACAGTGTGATTTTTTTTAATCTGAAAATCTGAATTCAGAAATTATCTAAACTGGACATTTTTAATTCTGTTTTAACCCCAAGGCCTGTTTTCTTTTCATTGCCAGAGTATTGTCGGTTATGCGTCAGCTCTTTTGTCATTAGGTACAGACCATTCATTCAATCCTCAGAAACGTTGACATGAAGTAACATTGTGTTTTACAGTTATCAAAGTCACCATTATGTTTTTCTGTCTGTCTTCATTAGGGGTATGATAATGAAACTGCCATATTGGATACTCTATTAATGTCTTGAGATGTCTGGTGCTTTGTTATTTTTTAACATCATGAGAAATAAGAAGCCACTATTAATGAGCGATACAATTTGGCAAAACTTTTCAAATACTAAAACACTAAATTAGTAAAAATCTGGTAATATTAGTGCTTGCTATTGTAAATTTTTGCCATTTTTGCTTATCTTTGGGGAAAAAGTGACCTGGATCACACTGGAAGTTTCACTGTATTCAAGAGTAGAAATAGAAGGATGATTATCTTAAGTTATGTTTACACTTTGGTAATATTTGAAAATGGATGTATATACTGGAAATGTCTGTAAGTGTCTTGTTTTTGCACCTAATTTATGATCTATTATATTGCATTTTCTTAAATATCTTAGAAGTATTTTTCTTTATAACTTTGTATATTGAATGTTTAGATAAATGTCCAACTGACAATGTTATAAATCAAATTCTTATTCCTTAAATCATTTAGTATTATAAGTATTTTGATTTTTTAAGTTAAATTATAGTAATTTTAGGCCGAAATGAGTTATTTTAACATTACCACTTAAAACGGATGAAATTGTAAAAGTCATTTGGTTTGATTGCCCCACAAAGCATAAGATGTAAACTGATTAAGGATATGAAAGCAAAGTGAAAGACCTCAGATCTTGTGCACATTTTGTTTTCCTATTATTTCTTTTATTGACTGTAGTGCATGATACCTAATCAAGGCTCCAATGTCTTGCACAATTCCTACTTTAATGCTAGTGGTTTTCAGTGTCCTTACAATTTAACACAGAATTGTTATTTCATCAACCTTAAAAACTGCAGTTTTTTATTATCAGAAAATGAACAAAAAGGGAATATCTGGTTGCTATGAACTGATTCCCTAAAGGAGAGCTCAGTATGATTCTAACAATAGCCAAAAGTGTTTTGGGGTATAGGTTATGCTTTGTTGGGAGGGAATGTGTGGTGAGGAGGCCAAGCTGCAGACAGAAAGCATTGTATGAGCTGTATCTGGGTCAGGGTTTCCCATTAAAGGATGTTAGTTTTATAACAGATTACTTTGTTTAAGACCATCTCCCTTCAAGTAACTCACAGTTTATGTAATACTAATCTCATTCTTTTTTTACCTGAATCAGGAATTTTCTGCAGAATGTTAAGTTAGGGAAGAAACCTCATTTCATCCATTCTAACACTCCTGATGAAGTCCCCCTTTAGTTTCACGACAATAAAGCTGTTCTGTGGCTATCATCCTTTAGCTGGGATTGACATTGATTTCACACCCTCAACATCACAAGCTTTTTTAACCCACAGCAGTTCATGATTGCAGTATGATAGGTACTAAAGCCAAACTCAGCTTTCAACTGGCACAAAATGGGACTGTCACCTTTTGCTCCATTGTTGTTGGAAACAAAGTGGCAAGAGGGAAAATGAGGAACCAGATTTACCTTTGCCACTCTCTGTGACCCTGTAATCATCACTAGCCTGAAATCTTAAAATATCCCAGTCCCAAGCTACAAAAATGGTCACAGGTGGTTTGATCTAGTACCTCGGCCGTTAGAGTTTGTGCTGAAGACAAATTTGTCTGGGTTCACTGTGCACCAGAATTAACATGTGCTTGAAAATTGCATTTTATAAAAGGGAAATGAAAATTTGCATTTATATAGATACTCTGATTCATGTTTAAGTGTTAAAGGTTATGCAGACTAAACTTCAAGAGGAGATGCAGTGTTTAACAATAGTGTTCTAGAGGATTCTAAAGGAAGCTGCCCCAGCAACCCTGAGAGAACCATCTGTACTTTGGATATGTTGTAGCCCCATCATTACACTGAGATATTTCCATTTGAGTAACTAAAGGTACTCCTGACAGAGCTGGAGATGGGGGCATTTTGGTGGGCAGTGGTCACTAGGGTTCACGTCACCTACTTAATGCAAAGACCTTAGTGGTCTCAGAATGAAAAGGTAAATGGAAGAGAAAAGCACAGTCCTTTCCTATCTTTTCAAATTTACTTTTTATTAAGGATGTACCTGTGCACTATTCTAAAGCTAAGCATTTAAGGATAAAGTCCAGAAATAAAATGTCCATATTTTCTTTTCTTTTTTTTCTGTCATCTGTCACCCAGACTGGACTGCAGTGGTGCCATCATGTCTTACTGCAGCCTCAAACTCCTGGGCTCAAGTGGTCCTCCTGCTTCAGCTTCCCAAGTAGCTGGGACTACAGGCATGTGCCACCACCCCCAGCCAAAACATCCATATTTTCTATTAGAATGGTTTACATTATGATGGGGGATGGGGAGCTGGGGGAGGGCTGTACATTCCCAAAAGAAAGTAGTGTTATAGGAAATCCAAATGCGCTTCAGTGATTCACTCCTGAAAAGCAGCCTGGGTATGTTGGCAGATTTTGTTTGCATTTGTCTTGCGTATTTAAAGTCTCAGGAAATCTAGTCTTGGTCCAAAACACTGGAGAAAAAAATAACACCAGACAAAACACATTTGAGTAACTTGAAGTAGCAGCATAGAATAGGCCCAACTAAGAAGTTGGAGGGGCAAAGAGAAAGCCGACAGAATCAGCTTCTCCTGGAAAGTGAAAGCATCAAGTTCTATTTATGGTAGACAGAGGGTCCTTATTTGCTTGTCCGTGGTGTCTATGTGGGCCTATTGAGGGAATGGTAGTTACTTGAAGGTTCACATATGTAAGCGTGTGGACCCAGCACAGTCTGTGACCTGATTCCAGATCCTCAAGAGTGGAGAAGGAAAGAAATATGGTGATTTCCTATGCTTGACCCTAACCCAACCCCAAAACTGCTAGGGATTCAACAGTGAGTAAGATGTATGGAATAAGAGAACAGATAACTTCTCAACAATGTGCATGCCGTTTGTGTAGATGTTCAGAACTACATATGTGTGAATATCACTCCCACCTTACACGTGCACACACACTGCAATCACATGGCATTAAAAAATATATTGTGTATGGAACTTGGCGAGGTCAGTCAGGACCTGGAGCTGTAATCATAGCCTTATTGCCACTTCTTGCGTTGTGTATACATTGAATGGCTCATAGATTTTAAGAGATTTTTTTATTGTAAGTATTTCTACTAAATGCACTTATCCTTCTATATGTTTATATATTTTGGTAAAATTGATTTATCAGATACTTGGTATTTTAGTAAGAAAATTTCCTCAAATATGTGGCTAATGCTTTGATGTCAAGATTGCATATTGCTGAGTTGGAGCTCAGAAGAAATGTATGCAGCTAAAAATTGCACTGTGTGTTCTTGTGAATTTGCTCACAATTCTTAAATGACATAATTGGTGGCTGTGATGCTTACAGTCACTGCCTACTGGCTCTCTTATGATGAATGTTGCCATCATATGATCATTTATTTACTTTTTGTGCAAGCGATGGCATTTTGGTTGTTGCCAAAAACAACACAAGTGGTTGGGAGTGTATGTTGTTGGAAGGTGTACACTTCTGTTTCTTTCAGCTGTATTATTTATACACCCAGGTTTTCTGTTAAGGATGTAATCATTCATTCAAGAAAGAACAATTGGCAAGAAATAATTAAATTACCTTAAAAAGAATTAAGAGGCACTCCAGCCAGATAACACCTCCCAACAACATGAAATTTAGTTAGTGCTTAGTGAAATTCCTTAAATATATATGTATATGTTTTCTTCAACATTATTTAAATATCATAACTACTGCTTTTATATTTTTTAATGGTGTTGCAACCACTTGTACACCTGCTACACCTTACTGACAAAACTGGGCAGCTGAAAATAAAAGAGAATAAATTCTATTCCACTGTAAGAAGTTGATTTCTTTTCAGCTTTCTTTGTATATCAGTAAAGAACACGAATTGTTTGAAAATAATTTTAAGTCTGATAAGTATGGATAGCATGTTACCTAAGCTTTTAATTTGTACATTTTGATGTCTGATCATTTGCATGGAAGAGACAATAGTGCCACGTCTGAATTGTTCTCTTGTGCTTGGTTAATATGTACTTCTCTAGATTGTTCAAAAAGTTTCAAATGACATTCCTTACTCTTTGGTTTTCAGAGGCATTCAAGCAAAATATCACAGTGGTCTTTTGTTTTCTGACCAATCTAACAATACCTGTGATTAAATTTAATTTGTTAGTGTAAATAAATTTCTTGCCAATGAGTATTATTGTTGTTAGACAACGAATGCAATAAAAAGAAATACTGAGGTCTGTTGAAGCAATTTTTTTTCCCTCTTCCATTTTCACCTTCAACTAAAACAAGCCTTGACTGGGTAAACCTGTATCAATTGTCAAAGCATATCTGTCAATCAAGAGCAAAGTGCACATTTTTCATGGAAATGAAACTAAGTTTTAACTGTGGTAAAGTGTAAATTGGCAGCTAGAAATTACATTTGAAAGCACAATTATGGAACTGGGCATAAAGTTAAAAGAGCAAAGCCTGCACTCGAAGCTTCCTCACCCATCATTTTGTTCCCCTGTCGCTGCTTCACCATCAAAGTGATATCAGAATATCTCTCAGCCAGGAAAACCTCTGTGACAAATCCATTAAGTAGTCAGTCTCACATAGCGAGGGGCAAGCTAAGGAAGAATCAGGACCATCATAGAGTATGGGGTTATTTTAAACAATATTCTTTCTAAAGCCTTAAAAATTCAGAAGACTTGGATATAACAAGTGAGGGCTATTAATTTCATTCATTCTCACACACGCAAACTATAATTTATATGTGACTAAACCTATGTCAGTGCGAAAATTTAGATCTGGGAATCACAGTATACATGAATTAAGCTGTTTTCCTCTTTTTTCACAATGTATGTTATGAAATTTCTAACCAAGCCATGTCCCTTTTTGAGTGATCTTGAGTATGTGCTGTGTCAAATTGGATAGGCTTTTGTTTCTTCAGTGGAATTTGCTTATCAAGAACAAGAAAGAACAGAATGTGGTCATTTTATTGAAGATGTTAGGGAGCCTAACTACTCAGGAAATTCTTTCTTTCTAAATAATGAAGTATGTTGGGGGTGTTCCCTAAGCATCACACTCATTGATAATTTCAAGACAGTCTTTCAGAGAACCCAGCATCCTGGGCTGTGAGCAGCATCTCAGAAAAATTGAGCCCATGTAGGGCACGGGATATTATGTCACTGGAATCATGAGTAACTCCAATCTTGCTGTGAAGAAAGTGGTTTTTTGACCCAAACAAAATGTTCCTGTTTATTACTTCAAGTCAGTGATTCTTAAACTGTTGGTGGTTCTCAATTTATTGGCAAAACATTTTCCCGGAAATGCCAGACTATCATCATAACAAGTGCCTTAGAAAAACTTCGTTTCTGGCTGGGTGTGGTGGCTCGCACCTGTAATCTCAGCACTTTGGAAGGCCAAGGCGGGTGGATCACCTGAGGTCAGGTGTTCGAGACCAGGCTGGCCAACATGGTGAAACCCCGTCTCTATTAAAAATACAAAAATTAGCCGGGCATGGTGGTGTGTGCCTGTAGTCCCAGGTATCCGGGAGGCTGAGGCACAAGAATCTCTTGAACCTCAGAGGTAGAAGTTGCAGTGAGCCAAGATCGCACCACTGCACTCCAGCCTGGGCAACAGAGTGAGATTCGGTCTCAAAAACAAAACAAAAACAAGAAAAAAATTTATTTATAAAGTCACTGCCTTAACACCCTGAAGAAGTAATTCATCATGAAGGTTATACCTTCAAATCAGAAAAACAAATAAATGAAAATGTGTAACCTTTATATATCAGCTTCTATAACAAAATGATAAAGTCATGTTTTCTTCCTAGTCATGTCTCAGTAGATAGATAGCCAAAGGGGTTGTTGATCTTTTCTATTTGTTTGTTTACCTTTCTGTTAGTTATTTTTTTTCATTTCAGCCTCCACAACAAGTTTAAATATTAAACAAAAACCCACCAGCACAACCACCACCTCAACAACAGTGTAGTCTTTGGGGCCACTTTTAGCTTCGCCCACGTCAATTATGGGATTCATTCTGTATCCAATCATCAAAGTGAACAAACTTCCTTTAACCAAGTCAAAGACACTCAAATGTACAATTTGTGCCAAGATCATAGAGACTCATAATTTTCAGGTGTGGCAACACTCCCAAGAATTTTAAGATTTTCTTCTGTGTCATTGCAACAGGAGAATTGAAAAAGCAAGAGTACAAGGGGAGTTGGAATAATTCAGGTTAATATTTACTGAGAAAGTCATATATCAAAGGGAAAATGGGAGTAAGTCTGACTGCCATAGTCAGACTTACTATGTGCATGGAGTAGAGGGGAACTTCATAATGCATATGTTTTCTGGCCTGTGAACTGGAGTCCCTGGGTGAGTACTGGAGTTCTAAAGACACGTGAGCTAACCCTGCTCCCCTGTGTCTTCTGAACAAGACATGGCAAGGCAGCGATACACACGTGCTTTCAGGCAACACATGTTTTAGGGTAAGTACTTTTGGGGTCACACACTGTTATTTAATATCTGACAATTGACATAACTGATTTATCCATTTTAGTGAGAAGGATTTTTATGGTAAATGAGGTTTTCAAGTATTCCAAGACTGATTTGATAGTGTATTCTCAAAAAAAAGCCCTACACATCATATCACTCCCAGTTAAACAGCGCTTTGATGCTTCATGATGTCCACATTTAGGGTCAGCATTCATTGTTCAGCTAAGAACACTGGGTCCTCGGAATATGGCAAGCGGTTGAAATAATGGCCTCAGTTTCTATGGCATGGGTGCAGATCGGTCTGTTTGTTAGAGCTCACAGTAAAGAGCTTTGTGAAACACTGTGCCAATCAGCAGTTTCCCTTTGTACACAGAGGCAACTGTACTGCCTTGCAACACTGTGCCATTTTCTGCATAAACCTGTGTCACTTTAGGTTCTTCTGTTAGAATGTTCTGGATTCGAAGCACCTGTGGAAGAAATAACATTGGGTTAATATTTTTGTTAAGTCACTTAAAACAACCTTATGCATAATAGGGTCATCCTCCATAAGAAGCCATATAATCTTATACAATGAGATAAATCCTATTTTGTTCCAAAATTACACTTAACACACCTGTTTCTTCATTTGGGAACAGGTGGGTACTGATTGATCTCAAGTGATCTTTAGCAGAGGTGGAGAGTATCTAGACCTACAGGGATGAGGCAGGAAATGCAAATGAGCAGCGCATCCTGGATGTGGGACATTAGGGAGCAGTGGGGATTTCAGTAAATGTGGAGGGAGGAAGCTGTTACTCAGTATGATGGTTAATACTGAGAGTCAACTTGATTGGATTGAAGGATGCAAAGCATTGATCCTGGGTGTCTGTGAGCATGTTGCCAAAGGAGATTAACATTTGAGTCAGTGGGCTGCGAAAGGCAGACCCACCCTTAATCTGGGTAGGCACAATCTAATCAGCTGCCAGCGAATATAAAGCAGGCAGAAAAACATGAAGAGGAGAGACTGGACTACCCTCCCAGCCTACATCTTTCTGCCGTGCTGATGCTTCCTGCCCTCAAACATCAGACTCCAAATTCTTCAGTTTTGAGACTCAGACTGGCTCTCCTTGCTCCTCAGGCTTGCAGACAGCCTACTGTGGGATCTTGTGATCAGGTAAGTTAATACTGAATAAACCCCCTTTACATATATATATATCTATCCTATTAGTTCTGTCCCTCTAGGGAACCTTGACTAATACACTCAGCAATAGCCAAACTGTTGCCATGCAGTAATTAAGGTCCGTTTTCATGTATTTTCAGGTAAGCCAGGGAACTGGATGTTTACACTTAATTCCTGGTTTTTAAAATGCAGACAAGAAAAAAAATGTGGCCCTCAAAAAACCATATCTCTGTACCATACTCATGTGTTCTGAAGTTAACCTCCTGTCTCTAAATGTATAAGATTTTGTAAGTTCAGTTTCCTTCACTTAATTGAGGAGAAATGTGATTGTATCAATAATAACAGTGTAGTATCATGTTAAGCCAACCATATGAAATAGCCAATATTTGATCATTCTGACTGTAAAAAATAGCAATAGCGTGTGATTCAACTTAGTATGAAAAGCACTACACTGAGGTGGGAGACCTGGGTCATGTCTTGGATCTTCCACTCACATTTGTTTCTCATCTGTAGAATGAAATGGGTGGGACTAGATTATCTCTAAATTCCCCTTCAGCTCTAACTTTCTGTTATTAAGCCTTTATGATAATATATAATGACTTGAAGAAAGGATATCTACATCACAAATGTGGCAGACTGTGAAGGCCACTGCGTGGATATAAAAGGGTCTGTGGGAACGTTCAAAATGACCTCTTAAAAACAGCTGGCACCAAAGACAGATGTCTTAGGAAATTGCCATAGCATTAACATGTAGTAGTTACAGGGAAATATTTGATGGTACACCTTGGCTTAGCTAAGCTTCTTGTTAATAAAACTAAATCACTCGTCTAGGGGCAGTGCATTGGATAAGGAATTGTTACTACTTTTTGCTATTCCTTTGCAGATCAATCATTAGAAATGAAGTATTTTTTCCAGAACAACAAACCAAGTCCATGCTATAGCAAATGACCCAAGATTACTAAATGAACTA
This sequence comes from Pan troglodytes, assembly GCF_028858775.2. Classification (NCBI taxonomy): domain Eukaryota; kingdom Metazoa; phylum Chordata; class Mammalia; order Primates; family Hominidae; genus Pan; species Pan troglodytes. The sequence goes on from NC_072404.2 coordinate 104,682,439, forward strand.
ACAAGCAAGAACAAATTAGAATCTAACATTCTGCTCAGTTCTGAGCACTGAACACTCCACAGCATACATTTCTTCAATTCTATTAAACATACCATTCAGCAACCCTAATAGCTAAAAACTAGCAAAAGGCACAAAGGGTTGCCATTAAACATGATCACAGTTGTCCTGCAAACCTAGAGATAAAAGGTAAGAGAGCCATAATGTAAATGGAAATACACATTTGTTTCTTTTTTTTTTTTAACCCAAGAGATATGGGCTTTAACACTATTTTTTTTCCTGTTGGGCAGGTGAAATGGACTCTTAAAACTGAGCTTTAACAATACACAGCAGTAGACAAATATGTCAAAATGATATCATATATATGATGTAAATAATAAGTATCCTTAGTAGATACTGAAAACTCAGTAAATGTGCAAATACCTATATTGAAGTAGGTTGCAAATTCTTACTTGTACCCAAAATAGTTCACTGAATAAAGACCGTGGACAAAAAATGGGACCTTTGAGTACTGTAACTAAGGTGGAAGATGAGATCTTCTAAGCCAGAATAATTCCAGCTATTTATCTTGCCACCTGCAGGAAGATCTAGAGAGGCTGGCCAGTGTGCTCCAGGACTGGTCCATTGCATGGACCTGTGCGTATACCGCCACACAGGAAGGGGGAGTTGAATAGGAAGGCAGGTAATGAATGATTAAGCCATAGCAGTATGGCATCATTATGTTCTTTGAGGATCCCTTAACCAGAGGCCAAGTTCCTGTCAGGCAACCCTCTCCACCCACCACCGTCTACCTGTTCTGGCTTCTGGTATTCATTTCCTCCCTCCCTTGCTAGCCCTGGGGTACTGCATTATAACTCTGTTGATTACCCTACACTGTGTCCACACATTTTGTGTATAGTCCGTTGATTAAACTCCCCTCAAATTATCCAATTTAAGTGTGCCATGTGTTTCTTGCCTAGACTCTGACTAAAGCACCTCCAAAAGCCTTCATTTCTGATCATTTGGATCATCTATCCATGTCCCCCCTTTTATTTGCACATAGAATTGAGAATTGGCCGGGCACGGTGGCTCACGCCTGTAATCCCAGCACTTTGGGAGGCTGAGGCGGGTGGATCACAAGGTCAGCAGATCGAGACCATCCTGGCCAACAGAATGAAACCTTGTCTCTACTAAAAAAAAAAAAAAAAAAAAAAAAAAAAAAAAAAAATTAGCCAGGCATGGTGGCATGCGCCTGTGGTCCCAACTACTTGGGAGGCTGAGGCAGGAGAATGGTGTGAACCCGGGAGGCGGAACTTGCAGTGAGCCAAGATTGCGCCACTGCACTCCAGCCTGGGTGACAGAGCGATACTCTGTCACAAAAAAAAAAAAAAAAAAAAAAAAAAAAAAAACAAGAATTGAGAATTATGTTGTCAACTGAAAAAACAGTAGCTGGGAATAAAGTCACTTATCTGGTTCATTTTTAAAACTTACCTCTGATGCAGGAGGATTCTCTGAGTCATAGAAGAAGATTTTCATGCCATTGGGATGGCATCCGACCCAAAGGTCTCCTGTCTCAGGATCCACAGATATGTTATCCACGAGGGTATTAAAGTCAAGGGACTTAAAAGATTAAAAACAAGAAAAGAACAAGACATAAAGTAAAACACAATTGTGATGGAGCAAAATATATCAGAGAAAAGTTGCCTCTTGTCCTTGGTCACCACGCTGCTGCTTCCAAGGATACAATTCTGCCCCATTTCAATAAGACTCACAAAATTTCTCTGACCTTTCATCTATGCTAGTATTTTGTCAGTTTCCAGGGCAGAATTGGGTAGGGTGAAGATACAGAAAGCCAAGAAAGACTGTTAAAAGTTAGACAAAATCATTTGTACCAACATCTGTGCATGAACCTAAAACTGAAAAAAAAAAGAAGTTTTCGGTGCATCATAAAACAGCTCCTTCTAAAATGGCATGTGCTAATGATATTTTTATAAGCATTCAGAAAACAACCAGGAAATGTAGATTCTTTCTCAGAAGAATATCAATGAAATGTGGACTATTTAATGGCTAATCACAGGCTGTGCAGGCAGAGAAGAAATGATCACCCAGGGTCTCATTTTTGCCTTGTAGTTGAGGAAAAGTTTGTTCTTTAGTTTCCTGATGTTATTCAACTCCCTGTTCTTCTGCTGTTTATTCTCTAAATATAAGTTGCAAGCATTTGATGACTGCACAGATTGCTGTCGAGGCTTTGTACAAGGATCATAAATAATACCAATGATTCTTAATTCCACCATTCATCATCTTGGCTGCCTTCTACTGGGGAGAAATCCCATCTATTTGTTTACCTCTAATTCTCAGTTGGAGAAATAATATCTACCATGTACCTCAGAGGCCAGCATACCTCAGTGCCCAGAGAACCTGTAAATAACTGTTCATGACTCATTGCAAAAGCCAGGGCATGAGCAGACAGCTGCAGAAAACCAACGTTTCCCTGTGCCTCCTACTCAAAATGAGAGCTGTTCCTCACATGCCCAACGAGGGATTAGAGGGCTCAAGCATCATGGCAGAGCCTCAATCTCACCACCATGCAGAGCCATCAGTCTTTCTTACCCCAGAGACAGGCAAGACAGGCGGCTCCATGCTTTCTCCATCCCTAAACCCCTGTCCATCCCAGTGTCAGCACACCACTCTGATACCATAATGTCTTTAAATGAGGAAAATGTTTGTTTCAGGGCTTTGCTCTTATCTTTGGAAGCAGTACAGCCAATTGGTGAATTCCATGGCAGATGAAACCTGAGATGAGAGTGGGAGTGGGAGAAGGACACAGAAACCTGGGGTCCCATTCATTCAAGACACAATTACTGAGCTCCTACATGAGCTCTGCAAGGAACGCAACACCTGGAGAGCACCAGGTACCCAGCAGACACAGCTCATGCCATGGAAGTGCTGACAGTCTAGCAGGGAGCCTGTTCTGAGTCCAGCAATGAACTCTTTGCCTTGCAAATAAATAATTCCTCTCCATGCTAACTCATGCAAGACCCCTGCGTATCACATCTCACACTCCCACAAAGGCAACTCGAAAAATTCGCATTCCTTGGTCAAGAAAACATAATAAATTATTCTCTTTGGGAAAAACAGAGTATTCTCTGTTAACAAATATTCCAGGTTTTTGCGCATTGAGGTTCATTGAAGTGTGACTAATTCATTGACTAAGTCCTGGAATCTTTTTTTGGAGAGAGGAGAGAATTATTTCTATCGTGGTAAAATATATAAAAATTTGACATTTTAACCATTTTTAAGTGTAAAACTCAGTGGCATTAAGTATATTCACAATGTTGTACAACCATCATCACCATCCCTCTCCAGAACTTTTAATCAGCCCCAAATAGAAATCCTGTACCCATTAAACAATAGCTCCCTATTCTTCTCTCCCCCAAGTTCCTAGCAATCACCATTCTATTCTATTTTCTGTCTCCATGAGTTTGCCTGTTCTAGGTACTTCCTATTAGTAAATCGTACAATATTTATCCTTTTGTAGCTGGCTTATGTCATTTAGCATCATGTTTTTCAAGGCTTATCCATGTTGTAGCAGGTATCAGAACTTCATTCCTTTTTTTTTTTTTTTTTTTAGATGGTGTTTTGCTCTTGTTGCCCAGGCTGGAGTACAATGGTGTGATCTCAGCTCACTGCAACCTCCGCCTCCCAGGTTCAAGTGATTCTCCTGCCTCAGTCTCCCAGGTAGCTGGAATTATAGGCATGTGCCACCATGTCTGGCTAATTTTTTGTACCTTTAGTAGAGACGGGGTTTCACCATGTTGGCCAGGCTGGTCTTGAACTCTTGACCTCGTGATCCACCCACCTCAGCCTCCCACAGTGCTGGGATTACAGGTGTGAGCCACCGCACCCGGCCAAGAACTTCATTCCTTTTTAAGGCTGAATAATATCCGATTGGACATAAACCCATCCACACCTCATCACAAATTTAAGAATAGCCTCAGCTAGTTTATCAAATTACTTGGCACTCTCGGGCATTAATTAACTGATATTAATTAATACGGTCTTTCAAAAGAAAGAATAATGTGACAATTGATGGAGAACCTTTTTGGGGTTTTCATGATGGGAGACAGGCCTGGTCTGTTGCTGAAACTGGCCTTGCCCTCAGTCTCGCCCTGGTGAGAGCAGAGCCTTGACATTCTGTGGTGAATGTCTGTTACACTGGGTTCTATTCTCATAAAATTCTTTAACTTTTGTTTTACAGAAATACCTGTTGTTAAAACCGCAGCTTGTTTTTTATTCCCTTAGCCAGTATGAGCGTGTGAAATTCCATTTTACTTGAGCTAATACCAAACTAGCCCTGCCAGTGATTTTTAATGTCAAACACGATGTTACATTTGATGTTGCTTTAAGGTAATTTTCTCTGAGTGAGGCCCCTCATGACAGTCTCTCAGATGTGCTGACAGGAACAGTCATACAATTGGCGCTGACAGTGCTTCCTGCAGTGGGCGTTTATGGCAGGAAAGCAACGTCTTGCTGTTTTTCGGAGGTAGAGGGCTGCTTTCTTAGGGCTCTAGTTTGCTCTTGGTCTCTTTTTCCTCTCCTTTGTGTTTTCACCCCTTTTGACTCCAACCTTCAGATGACCAGAATTGGTGGGGGCAGGAGGTGAATCCCTGAAGCATGCCCAGCCCCACCACAGTAATTTAACAAGTATTTGTTAAGTGCCAACGAGGCAATGCGAATTGTACCAGAAGCAAATAGAAAAACAGCCTGTCCTTGTGGAGCTTACACCCTAGTTGGGGAATCAGGTAATAAAGGGTATGAACAAAATATATAGTATGTTAGCAATACGTGCTGAATGGAAAAATAAAGCAGGAAAGGCGAGGGAAAATACGTAGCGGGAGGGAGCAGTTCCAGGTTTTGAAGACCGAGGTGACGTTTTAGTAAAAATGAAAGGAGATGAAGGAGGGGGTCATGGAGATCTGGAGGAAGGTTTCTCCTCCTAGCAGAGGGAATGGTGCCCCGTTCTGAGACAGTGGCAGGAGACGTGGGGCAGGGACACAATGGTTGGAGGTAAAGGCAGAGAGGTGAGGGGCAGCCAGGTCACCTAGCAGCCATCGTGAGCGCGTGGACTTCATAAACATTGTGGAGAGCAGCCCTGCATAAAGTACAATTTGAGGCTATTTCTTGGCTGTTCCATCAACGTAGAGGAAAAAAGAGAAAGTAAAGGGAGGAGAGGGAAGGAAGGTGGAGGAGAGGGAGATCAGAAGAAAGGCAGGAAGGGAGGGATGGAAGGAGGATCTGGGAACACAATGCCAAGCTTAAAATTTGCTAGAGCAGAAAGAATGCAAGGTTCACGGGTGAGAGGTGGGGTTTGCTGTTTGCCACTCTGCAGTTGAGTAAAAATGAACAACAAACACATAACCAAGCTAATGACTCTTAATAAAGGAGTGAAAAATTGGTTCTCACCCACTCCAATTAAGCAGTCCTTTTTTCTTCACATTTAATTTCACAAATCAATTAGAATCTAATTATCACTCTGCAGACTTACAGTGTTAATACATCTTACCTTCAATGGAGTTAAAGTCCAATTAGCATGCTTTTCATACACATGAATCTTATGAGCCAGCAACTCAGCTATATAGACATACCTTCAAAGAAGAAAGAGCTACATCAAAGTACTAGAAGTAACACAACTTGAGAGATTAAGATGAAGTTGTAATAACTATTCATAGGGAAGAACTTTGCTTAAGGAATGGAAAATGGAACCCATCTCAAACACACTAAATTCCGAAAGAACTCAGTGAGTTTACAGTGACAGAGGGGTTTAATCTCTGAAAAGTTGTTTCTGAAGGAGGGGACAGAGTTGTCCTTATCAGTATGGAAGGAACTTAGCCCTAACACTAACTTTTAGTATCTGGGAGTAAAATGCATTACAGTGTTTCTCTTTTGGTTTGACAATTTAGTGTCAAGCCCCAGGTTCTGCATTTCAGGGGGTAGTGAGTTCTCTCTCGGGAAAGTTGCAGGAAAGCCCTTGGACAACAGCCCCTTGTTTTAATCCAGAGAAAATATGAGAGAAGAAAAGCTGCTTGGCTTGGATTGAGAGAAGTCTTCCTCCTCTTCTGCCCTGAGTGTGGTCCTGACCCTGTGGCTTTAGTCATACCCCACAAAGATCTGGGGTTAGTCTAAGCACTGTGCATCCCCCCAACAAAAAAGAAATTACTGCTCAATTATCTTCTATTTTTTGAAAACTGGTCTATGATATGAATAATTAAAAGCTGTCCCTGTCCCTGTTGCTCTCGCTTGCTTGCTTGCTTGCTTTTTCTTTTATTTATTTATTTCTTTTTTTTTTTTTTTAAAAACAGAGTCTTGCTCTGTCACCCACGCTGGAGTGCAGTGGTGCAATCTCAGCTCACTGCAACCTCCACCTCCCAGGTTCAAGCAATTCTCCTGCCTGGCCTCCCTGGTAGCTGGGATTACAGGAGTGTGCCACCACGCCTGGCTAATTTTTGTATTTTTAGTAGAGATGGGGTTTCGCCATGATGGCCAGGCTGGTCTATGACCTCAGGTGATCCACCCACCTTGGCCTCCCGAAGTGCTAGGATTACAGGCATGAACCACCACACCTGGCCCCTGTTGCTTTCTCTAAGCATATGTTACTAACTCTAAAATCCTTGATGATGACACAAGATGAGAAAGGGCATATATATGGATGGATATAGATATTTCATGTATATACCAATGCTACCCAAAATGCAGTCTCCAGACCAATGTTGGTTTGCAAATTGTTTGTTATAGCTCACCATGAGATAACATTACAAATCAAATACATCACTAAGCACACTGCTTAGTTAAACTGACTTGTTTTTCACAGTAATACTTTCTTGATGAAGGAAGTATTGCCTTGATTTACATTTTGGTACAAATTCCTCATCTTGTCATAAACCTGCACTACTGACGTATCTATACCTGCATACTATTCAACTCATTATACACTCACATCTTTACTCAAAACAAAGCTATTCAGACATATCAAATCTTCATCACAGTTCCCCCTCTTAAAATGTACTTTCTTTCCAAAAAGGAAATAAAACCAGTATGCCTTCACAATGAAATTTTTGATTTGATAAATTTCACCCCCTGAAAAATTAAGACATTTTACATTTTTCCTAATTTTATCTCACTAGGGTAGCATGTTAAAATGTATCATATTACTTTAAAAAAGAATATATTCCAAGATATCTCCTGAGAATCTGAGTAAATCCACTACATTTCAGAGAGTTCACATACTTGCCATCAGGTGAAATGTTGATTCCATTAGCAAAATCAAATCCTTCTGCCACCACTCGAACTTCACTTGGACTATAGTAGACAACATACGACCACGCTAAACCCAAATATATCTCCCAGGATCGTAAGTAGGGGTCAAGAAAATAGTGATCATTTGTGCCATAAAAGTGCTCAGGTCCCACAGCAACAATATCATTCAAACTGCAATTAAAAAATACACACATAATATATAAGGTGAAGGTATTGAACATTACAGGATTATTAACTGGCATTCCTCACTGTCTATTCCTAAAATCAAGATATGGGATGGAGCCTTCGTGCTAGCTATAATGGAACACAATTAATATGAAATTAGTCCTGCTGATACAATCCTTAAAGACAATCATTGGTCTAAGAAATCTGAGGAGGTGATTATAGCACTGTAACATAAAAATCCTATTATATGTATCTTAAAATAGTGTTACGTCGTGTGTGTGTGTGTGTGTGTATCTGTGTGTGTCTGTGTGTAAATACACTAAATTCAGTAGAAATTAAATTAGGCCAGAAATCATTGTCAGGGCAAAAATGTGCTCACATATCTGGGCTCACATAGAACTAACTCCCATAAGAAATTGAAAAAATGCTGAACCAGCAGCCTGGATACTTGCATTTTAGTTTAAGCTCTGCTACTATTAGCTGTGTGATCTAAGAAAAATCAATCTTTTCACATGTCAGGACCTCAGTTTTCTTATCTGTAAAAGCAGGATGATAGACTGGTTGATCTTCCAGCCTTAAGATTTCGTGATTCTAAACTGAATGAAATGTCCATGAACAAGAATGCTCAGAAATAGAATGCTATGGCTTTTTTTTTTTCCCTTTCTGATTAGGATTCTCTGTTACTGAAAATGTAAGATATATGAGTCTATTTTTCTGCTTTAATGGGTACAATAGGGAACACATAAGTGAGTCATTCTTTGCTGATTGAGGTGATGGAAGTTCCCCAGGGCATGATCTGGGAGAAAATTATCTCTGCTCTATTGCAGAGGCGTCATGGCCAGCGCATCAGCTCTGACGCAGCTCTGAGCTCTCAGGCAAGTTAGACAGGCATGCAGAGCCTCAGTTTTCTCATCTGTAAAGAGAGGTTAAATGATATTCTCAAAATCATACAGCTCATTAGTAGAAGACTAAGGGTCAGGATCTTAATTTGTGGAGTTGCAGTGGGAATTACAATGAGACAATGCCTGTTGTGTGCTTTGCAGGGAGCATGACATTCAATAAACCCTCAATCAATGCTAGCCACTATTACAACATGAAAAAAAAAAAGGTCTCGGAATTTAGGATTAGTCTGGATGGGCTCCAGACATAAATCTACAATCTGATTTTACTCTCTCTTTTTTAAAAGTAAATTTCTTAAATTAGTATGCTGGACTATCATTTGTCTGTTTTTCACAGAAAGGGGCAGAGTGGAATGGTTTAGAGCAATAGCTTTTTATTGCTGAAAATTTACTACCCCCAGGTGTAGTAAAATAAGTAAATAAATAACAAATTTTTAAAGGGTAATAGAGTAATAGCTTTGAAATCTGATGGACTTCATTTGCATCCTGACACTGCTTGCTATCCTTATAATGTGGGGCCACAGTATTGTCACTAAATTTTGAGCCACTATTCTGAACCTCTGTTTTCTCTGTATACCTTGAAAGGCTAGAGTAAGAATAAAATGAAATAATGAATGCAAAGGCCTTCACACCATGCCTGGCATACAGTAAATGACCAATAATAACAGTTGTGATATATGAATAATAACAGGTTTAAATTATAATAGATTTAGTTATTGGAATATTAATGTTATAAAAAACCATAAAATACAAAGAAGAAAATACACACAGCTAATCCTTGGATTGAGAGAGCAGAACTCTAGTTAATTACGGCACCGTGGTTATTTTCAGTCTCCAATGCTGCCTAAGACCAATATTTTTGCAACTGGCTCAAGAAAAAAATACTCCAATCCGGTAACGTAGACCAATCTGAGATTTCCAAGATTAAATGTTAAAACACATAATTTTTTTCACTATTTTGTAGAGGTTTAAAGCACCAGCTCTGAACTCATGTTACCAGGATTAGAATCACAGCTGCACCATTTACTGATGATGTCATGTGGGGAAACTTAACAATTAGTCCAGGCCTGAACTTTTTAAAAATCCAAAATGGATATAATAATAACACCTAATTCAGAAGGTATTTGTAAAACATCAATAAAATAATCTGTTTGAATTAGTTAGTGTAGCACCTGACTTACAGAGAAAGCTCATTTATTAGTGTTATCATTTGCCCAGCTTCTCCATTCTACATACTGTTCTCTACTTTAAATCTTGGTGTTCCTCACATTCTCCACTCAGTGACCTTATTCTCTCTCCAAAATATATTTGTTAAATAAATGCACGAATAAACTCTTCCACCAAAAGCTGTTCTCTGAACTTTTACTCATCTTGATGGGGCAGAAGATGACCTGAGCTGGGGTTCCTACTTGGCCACTAGTGAGTTGATTGGCCTTCATCCAGTAACTCAATTTCTCTCCAATCTCATTTTCCTCATCCTCAAACCACCAGATAAGAAAGAAGAGGAAGGGGTCCTGGTAACACAGAGTGCACACTACATACCAGGCCCTTAGCTAGGTACCTGCAAAGAGTACAAATCTAGATTTACAAATATGGAGGTAGTCAAATGCTGTACATAGATTATATAAAAATAGGTTGGGATTCTAGAAAATCGTAATCAGTTGGAGGTAAATGTTTCAGAAGATAGTGTCGGATTGTTCTCCTAAATCCATCACTGGCCTTACAAGCCAAATCTTCACAGGGCATGTGAGGAAGTTGACTGAGATTGGAGATTCTTGAGTGTTTTATTTCACCATATGTTATGTGAACAAGGTGCCTAGGGGGAATTGAGTGTTACCACAGATCTGCTATTGCATAAATTTTGTGCAATCAAACAGCAGCGGAGGCAGTATAAGGAGGTCTTAGATGCACTTGATTCAGGGTCTTCTCTTGGGTCTGTGTTTCTAATTCATGGAAACATCTAAGAGTCTACTTTTTAATATAAATAAATAAGCTCATGATGTCAAATTTATCTATGAAGCCGGTTTGGGTTTGAAATACTAAGTCTGGTTCTGAAGAAGAGGATTTTTTTCCTGGTAATAACTTGAATGGAGATCCTGAGGCCAGGAGCCAGCATCCAATCAGCTCGAGAAACAAGAGAGGAAAAGAATGGGCCGTCTCTGAGGGGCTTGAGTCCTCAGAAGGTTCTTCAGAAGAGCATGTGGAGGAGTTTGTGATCATTAGAAATGAGAGTTGAACAGCCATACCTACTCTGGCCAAAAGGAAAAACTAAAAGTGGATTAACTATCTGCTACAGCTAAAGGAAAATAGAAATGTGATATATCTCAGTACTTAGGCAGAAGTTTATGTCTGATGGTTTTTAGATGCAAAAGCGATTTTTCTTCTTCTTGAAATTTAAACAACTCCACTGTGGACTTGGCATCTGGATGGTTCACCACCAGGAGGTACATGGCATTATCTGAGAGGAGATTAAAAACAAAAATGAAACATTAACTAAGCTCTCACTGTCAGCCCTCTCTCCAAAAACCAATTTCAACCCACCTCCAGCTAGTAGGATGTCAGGCAGATGGAATATTTTCATCCTTTGTAGAGATAAGCATTTGTGATTGCTCCTGTTCCAAACAAAAGTGGCTCAAGGAAGAACCAGTGACCGTCTCTGAAAACTCAAAACTCCACAGGAGAAAAAAAAATTCTCAAGAATGAGTATCACTGACACTAAAACTCCAAAGAATCCTTTAAGTTTTCCAGTTCAAATGGTCTCCACGAAATGCACAGTTGCGATGAAAGGGACAAAAACCATGGGAACTCCCAATATGAGAAGGTGTGATCAGGTGTAATTTACACAGTGTGAGATGATACATTCTATAGAAGAACATCTGAGAAATAGTAGCAAACAAACAGAAGCAGCTTCCTTGGATAAGTGGGACTTTAAGAACACAAAGGTGACCAGTCTAAGCGGTCAAGAATGTGTGATCAGAGTTGGCAAGTAAAAGTTAGATTATGGTCTTTGCCTTAAGAAAGAGTAGGTCTTTTGAAACCTCTGACATGATCAAATTGGCGTTTTTGTTTTGTTTTGTTTTGTTTTTGAGACGGAGTTTCACTCCTGTTGCCCAGGCTGGAGTGCAATGGCGCCATCTCGGCTCACTGCAACCTCCGCCTCCCAGGTTCAAGCGATTCTCCTGCCTCAACCTCCCAAGTAGCTGGGATTACAGGTGCCCACCACCATGCCTGGCTAATTTTTGTGTTTTTAGTAGAGATGGGGTTTCACCATGTTAAGATGCAAAATTTGGCAGGTTGAATTGAGAAGATTTGAACAGAGAAAGCTGCTAAGATGATTTTCATTACCCCATTCAGCAAACAAGTGTTTAATTTATTTTAGTTGGCATTAAATGCTACAAAGGAAAAATACAACAGGATAAAAGAATAGAGAGTAACGAAGTATTATCTTCATGGGAGTCAGGCATGTTCTCTCTGATGAGGGGATGTTAGAGCAAAAACCTAAGCGAAATAAGAGAACGAATAATGTGGATATCTAGGGAAAGAGCATTCCAGGTTGAGGGGAGAAGTGTGCAAAGGCCCTGGGGCAGAACTTCCTGGACATATTCACTTAATAGTGAGGTTGTGCTGGGAGTGTGCAAAGGCCCTGGGGCAGAACTTCCTGGACATATTCACTTAATTGTGAGGTTGTGCTGGGAGCAGAGTGAAGGCAAGAGAGAGTGGGAGAGTGAGAGGGCTGAAACCACAGGGAGCCAGAATCAGTCTTGTTAGGACTTAAGATCCAAGCTTTGCTCACTGGGGGATTTGAACCAAGGAGTAACATGAGCTGAGGCTACAGCAGTAATCCAGCAATGTGGAGAGAAAGGACTGGACCAAGAGGATGCCACTGGCAATAAAAGGCAGGAAAGGTCATGAGAGGCATTTGACAGGAAGAATCCAAAGGCCCTGAATACAGCTGAGGAAGGAGGGTGTTGGAAATCAAATTCAAGTGAGGATTAAAACCTGAATTCACATTTTGTGCAGTGGATTCTACTTCTAGAAATGTATCCTAAGGATATAGTCTCAGAAAATACATGTGCGAGAAAGTTTATTTTGGCATTGTTTGCAATGAGCATAAAGGTGGGAACAACCTAAATATTTGTTAGCAGATGAGCTATATTACGGTGTTCCCACACAACTGAATCCCGAACTGCCTTGGCAAAGCAACTGCAAATGTGCTATATATAAAGGAGTCCATGATGTAGTGTTTAATGCAGAAGCAATTTATAGAAGGGGTTGTGTAATATTACCTCATTTTTATTTTAAAAAGTATCCACACATCAAACACTATATTTCTTTGTACTTAAAAATATTTTTAAAATAAAACATAATGGTGATGAATGGGTGGATGAGTGGAAAGTCCATTGAAAGGGATATATACGTATATGTATGTGTGTGTGTGTCTGTGTGTCTCACATGGGGAAGAGAAGGAAAGATAAAAGGATGGAAAATCACTTTCAACATTTTGAGTTTAAAGTGTCTATAGGAAAGGAATCCAAATAGAAGTGTCCAGTAAGCACCTGCGGCATTAAAAGTGAAGAGCTAATGAAAAGAAGAAGAATAATAATACCCCTATTTGGGGATGTCCTCCTAGAAAGCAGGCAGTGTGACACTGGTTTGAAAGTTCTAAAATAGAGAAAATATAGAGGAAGTAAAAGATCAAACCTCTGGGGTAGTGCTCAGGGAAGTAGCAATGAGTGACAAAACAATGAATTGGGGAGAAAACCTGTAGTAGGATGAGAACTGGAACAGCTAGGTGCACTGCAGTATCAGGGAAGAGCAAGTTTTGTGAATGAGAAAATGGTAAACAGCATAAAAGCAGGTGAAGGAGGCTGGGCGCGGTGGCTCACAACTGTAATCCCAGCACTTTGGGAGGCCGAGATGGGAGGATTGCCTGAGCTCAGGAGTTCGAGACCAGCCTGGGCAACATGGTGAAACCCCCGTCTCTACTAAAATACGAAAAATCAGCCAGGCATGGCGGCATGCACCTGTGGTCCCCGCTACTCGGGAGGCTGAGGCAGGAGAATTGCTTGAACCCGGGAGGTGAAGTTTTCAGTGAGCCAAGATTGCGCCACTGCACTCCAGCCTGGGAGAGAGCGAGACTCCATCTCAAAAACAAAACAAAACAAAAAACAAAAGGAGGTGAAGGAAGGAAGGAAGGGAAGAGGGAAGGAAGGAGAGGGAGGAAGGGAAGAGAGGAGATTTGTTAGTAGGAACATCACTGATGATTCTCAAGGTAGCAATTTTAGCCACCCACAGTGGGGAAAGTCCAGAAGAGGAACTGAATGAGGGATCGTCTGATGATGAAATGGAGGTAATGGGTATAAACGTGGTTCTTAACCCTAGCCTGACATTTTTATCAACTGAAAAACTTTTAACAAGTACTGTGATCCAGGCCTCCCTCAGACTAACGGAATTGGAATCTGTCAAGCTGGGGGCTGGGCATCGAGTCTTTTTAAACTCTTCAGGTGCTACCATTGTGCAACTGGGGCTGAAAATTAATACAGAGACAAGGAAGTGACAGCAAATGGAAAGGGAGAAAGGGAGTAAAGACATAAAGGATGACACCAAGTTATGTTGAAAGGGACCAACATGCAGAGGAGCATTTTGAACACAGAACAGAGGAACCAGCGGACAGGAGGCATTGAAGATAATGGGACCGGCAGAAAGCTGACTATGGTGACTTTCTGTCACTGGACCTATAGCTTACAGATGCCTTGGTTTAGAAAAATCTGTTCCTGTAAATGCCCGAGTCTTGAAAATCATTTAAAATGGAAAAGCTATAATGATCAGGGCTGGATATTATTATTATGGTAATTATAGGGATAATGTGAATGTTAGTATTTTACAAAATTAGATGCTTTACAAATCTTAAATATTTTAGCATTCTCAAGTATTTAAGTGGTTTTACTATAAAGTTCAATTAACATAGAGGGTAAGTTTAAAACCCAGAGTAAGAACATTATTCATGACTATGCTTTGTTTGAATGAGAAAAAATAATTCATTTATTGGCATGTTTTTCTGTTTTTGTTTTAAGTTTGGTTTTGGTTTTAATAAATAGTAAATATTGTTACCTTCATCTGTGAATGTGCTAATCCCATGAGGGTTAAATGAAGATACATCAAATTTACTTCCAGTGATCCCCAATTCCAACACTGTTGGATCTTCTTCATTCAGGTCCATCAGAAGTATTTTTCCAGGACTGTTGGGGTTGAAGCTCTTTATTCCAGGATACTTTAATCCCTTATAAACCATGGAGGAGAAAAATCAAGCACAATACCAGTACTTCAAATGCTAATAGAGGCGCTGCATGGCCCATGGGTTCATGTTGACTGCTCCAAACCACAGGGCTAGCCAGATGGCCACATAGGAAGCCTCTTAGTTAGCTTCTGTAATGGGTCCCCAGGAGAAGTCTTCTGGAAGCCACATGCTCCACTAGGCCACCCCACACAAACCCTTTCATCCCCTGCAGCAAAGTCATATGTGCACGACACTACAGCTTCCAGCCCATGAGAAAGATCAAAAATGGAAGAGCAGACCAAAAAGGCAATTAATAATAGTCTTCTATGATATAAGCAAGGAATACAGAGAGAATATTGCTTATGGCTTTTAAACTGTTCCCTGGTAGGTCCTTGGAAGCATCTCAAAGACAGAGGTTTGGTGGGCCAGAGGAACTACTCCTTTCTTAGCCTTCAATCAAAATAATAAAGCTGTTGTTTTATATATTGTGTTCCCATATAAGATTTTGCTTGAAATACACCTTATGTTGCTCAAGAAAGTTTGCAAGACATTGCTTTGCAGGATGACTAGTCTACCATCTTTGTAAGAGAAAACTGGACTAAGTAAATTACAAGGGGTAGCAAAGGTTTTTAAATGGCTGGATGATTGTCTGTTGTTTCCTATCAACTCTGTTATGTTATGATCCCTAGGCCAGATGGTGGACTTCTTTTGTTTTGCACTATATCAGCTACCATAGCGATCTATATGCAGGACAGTTTCAGCAAATATGGTGGATTCTGTCTTCAAAGCTTGGGAATTGGGAATTGGGACCTATCAACAATTTTAAATTAAAGGGCTTATTCTGAAATTTGTTTAAAAATGTGAAAGTTGAAATGACCTGTGAAGTAGTATACATTAAATGTATATTTAATTTAGCAAATATTTGAATATGGCAATTTTAAGTGCTTAGGGAATAGACAATTGAGAGGAAAACAATTCTTGAATACACTGAACTCACAAAAAAATTGCTGCAATAGAAGCTAACGTAATATGGTTCAATGTAGACCGAAGAACACAAATATGCATAGAACACGCATGATCATAATTATAGCACAAGTGTAAATGCATACACAATTTGTCTTTTAAACCATGACTGTTCATTTTATTTGAAAGTGGGCATGGGTATACAGAAAGCCTAAGTGAAAGACTTAAACTGCCAGTCCTAGAAAACGTTCTAGAACACAGAAAAGTGAAAGAAAACACTCACAGAGCTAATGAAAGCCAGTCCATTAGGCAGTATCTCCAAGTCTTCAGAGCCAGTTTCTGCCAGAAAAGAGAACAGAAAGTACAGGTTGTTTCATATTATTGCACGATGTGGATCCATTTCTTTATCACACCTCACTTGAAACTGGGGCTATACATCACTCTTCTTTAATAGGTTCAGAATAATTCATTCTTTCATTTATTCAAATTGATGAATGCGATTATATGGAAATTAAAAATATATTAATTCATTAACAAGTTTAATTAAAATTTACACTTAGTATATTTGTTTTAAATTGATGGACTAGAGCTTTTTCCTCAAAGACTGAATCCTCTTAAAGTTCATGGAAATTCACAAAACGTACAAAAGCCATGATTATTTGAAAAGAACTTGTTTTCTAAAGATACAAGGTAAATTACAAATATATGTTGATACTTAATACTTCCAAATCAATTAAACCCTTGGAAAGCCATATTGAAGATATAAGCAAATTCCAAATAGTTGAGTTAAAATGGGGATACATTTTAGGTGATCAAGAATATGAATTTTTACTACTAATTATAAACATCGGTTAAATATTACTGTCTTCAAGTTAGTTATACTTTAAGTACATGTAAATTTTTAACATTTCAATTTATCTAGAGAAAAATGAACTATTTGATAGGTATTTCTACACTTAGTGGAAAGTTTGCTTTTCAAAAACCCAGTGATATTTGATATCAATATCATATTTTTCTAGAAAACAATCGCACCATAAGATATCTAGTGAAATTTAGTGGTACTAAGTCATCTGATCTAGCCTCCTGAGCCTTAATCAACTGAGATGAATAATTCTAAAAGAACAAAAAAAAAAAAAAAAAGAAAAAGAAACACCCAAAGCACACAAAAGCATGATCTCAAACCAATTGTCCTCAAATAACAAAGCTGGTTGGTTGGAACCAGCTGGAGAGTTGAGCCCGGGGACTCTCCTTGTTGGTTGCCTCCCAGCTGCTATTCTCCTACCGTTTTATCTTTGCTGACAGGGCCTGCCTCCCACATTGGAGGCTTGATAATTACTTTCCCAGCATCCTTTGCAGCTAGGGCACCAGCCTGTCCTCCAGCTCTGACAAATAAGATCTAAGGGGAAATCTGCTGAGAGCTTCTGGAAAAAATTTTCCTGTCCAATATCAAAAGAGAGATGCATAAGGAGAAGCCTTGTGGTAATTGCAAAGTCCTGTCAGAGCCTTTCTTAAAAAAAGTTACCTTTATTCACTGCTTTATCTGGCTCTCCCTCCCCTCTTCTGCCATCTCCTCAGGTTAGATTACCATGGAATCAAACATTATTCTATTTTTCTTTTTTCGTTTCTTTTCTTTTTTTTTTTTTGCTCTATTGATCAAACAAAAACAACCAACCAAAACTCCCAACACCTTGGCAGTATGTTGGTGAAGTCAAAAGTCAAACAACATGGTATTTATCATTAACTACCACTGACTCTCCTGATTCAAAATTTTATTTTTGGACAGAATTGAACAGGCACATAATCACACAAAGAGCAAAAAAATACCGGAAGTTCAAATGAGACCCTTCTTCCTCTCACATACATACCGATTCCTTTAACTAAATTACAGTTAGGAAGTTCTACGGGTTGTACCTCTCGGAGAGCATTAAGTCGTGTTCTGTGGGGGAGAAAGAAATAAAACACACACAAAATTATTCAGAAATTATAATAAGTTGCAAAGGTAGGCAGCCCACAAAGTTCTCCTTCACTGTACTTTGCCTGAGTTTCAACTCCAGAGTTTTTCCTGCAATTTTTCCAGGCAAGGCCAGGGCAAGACAAGTGGGGAACTCTGGGTACAATATTTAGTTTTTATTTAGCAGAGGTGGATAGGTACACATAAGAGATACATAATATCCTCTCCAGGGCTCTGTGTACTTTGGCAGGAACAGGAGCAATTTCATCAGTGTGTAAGGACTCCTAGGTGGAAAGTCCGGGTAAATGGCAACATGGTTCCAGTTTATTCCATTGATGTTTTAGAGTTGCTGACAGATGGGCAGCCTCCTACTCATCTGCCCAATCTGACTCCGCAGCCTGGACTGGGCATCTGCTTTGTAATGTAGTGCTTGAAAAAATACAGGTACGTTGAAAGGATTTGTAACTTCAGAAAATCATACACAAGGCCTGCATGTAAAAAGGCATTTCACACACACAGGTGCACTCACACACATACACAGGAGCGACTTATTAGATATGAGTGCATAAACACCATAGAAAACATCTGAGTAAAGGACAAAGGAAAAATGAACAGATGTGAGAGGGAAGTGCCAGCCGGCTGCCTAAGCAGAGCGAAGCTACTGATGCTGCATTTGAAAGAAACAGACGACGTTAGCACAACCAAGAGATTTAAACAATAAACTTTTTTTTTTTTTTTTTTTTAGAGAACTAGTGATACAGTATTGTCATAGCAAGCAGTGACAATTATCCAAATATCCCTAGAAATCTTATTTGGCTTCAGATAGGCTAAGAAATTTACTTGTCCTCCTGATGACTTGAACTCACAGGAGGCGGATGGGCTACTACAGGTGGAACAGACACGCTATATAAAATTCTTACCGACATGGTACAAAATGATAGGAATTTGGGGGTGATTGATCTTTCATTTATTCATTCAGAAAAAAACGAGTACATTCCTACCATCAGGCCACTGGCTATCATTTTCACTGTCTAAGAAAATCTGACGTAAGAGGCAAGGAGTGCCTCTTAGTAATCTGCTTTGTAAAAGTGCCACAGTTTGTCCCAACGTATAACCAGAGTAAAGAGCCACCAGTCTAGGTACTAGAAATACAGAGATGAATGAATAGATGATGAAGGCTTGGACTGTGAGGAGACTGTGGTTTCCTAATTAATAGATGTGAACTTAGAAAGCAGGCTTCAAAGGAAAGTTGGAATCTGTCCCATAACCTAAGAAAGGGAAAGGTATTTTCAAAATGAAAATCTGACACTATAATTGCAAATATTGACAATAAGGAAATAAAAGGGG
Organism: Pan troglodytes; assembly: GCF_028858775.2. Taxonomy (NCBI): domain Eukaryota; kingdom Metazoa; phylum Chordata; class Mammalia; order Primates; family Hominidae; genus Pan; species Pan troglodytes. The sequence continues at coordinate 104,701,331 of NC_072404.2, forward strand.
AAGTGATAAAGCAGTGGCTTACAAACTTTTCAGACAGAGACTCACAGTAGGAAAAGTATTTTATATGGTGCGAACACCCAGCACATGCACACACATACACATACACATCTGAATCAAGCTTCACAAAACAATACTCATCCTAATCTGTGTCATACATTCATAACTTTTCTGTTCAATTCTGTTTTATTTATTTTAAAATGTTGGTAATTATTTACTAAATTGACTTTGTTACCCACCATTTGAAAAAACTCTGGTCTAGGGAAAGTGTAGTGAATATTTGTAGCATGCCCTCAAGGAACCAAAGGGCAGGTACAAGATGTTAAGGGTGATGGTCATAACCGAGGACAACACAAAGACTGGCATGGAAGGAGAGATTCAAGGACATAAAATCACTAAATGGGCCAAGACTTGTGAAAAACACCAAGGATAGTCAAATTCACTTTTCTTAGACTCAAAACCAGTGGGAAGAATACTCACGCTGCCTGACTCACAAGGGTCACTAAACATATGGGTTCACAAAAGATGGAGAAAGGCAGAACTGGTCAGCTCCTATTCTAATTCAGGCTTCTCTCTCATAGAAGATGATCTCTAGCCTGGAAAACGTAGAATAATCACAGTTAAAGGGAGCCCAGGGTGGGCAAGGGGGCATTAAGTCAGCACTTGTTGCTTTGGGTTCCAATTTGTGGCCCAAACATGTCATATCTCAACAGGATAATCATTACTACTATAGTTCAGGTACCGTATATGCCCGCTTTTAATCCTCAAACACCTCTGTGAGGCGTTATTTTCCCTAAGTTATAGTTGACCAAGATTAAGTGACTTTCTAAGGCCACAGAGTTATAAAGTGGCTGAGCAGGGATTGGAATTCAAGTATGAACACAAAGCTCATATTTAGCTCTCTGACCAGGCAAAATCTACAGAGAACACTGCTTAAAAGCTGGAAGATGCACCTGAAAATTGACCCACCTGTGTTATTATCATCCAACTCATATTTTTTCTACCTCATTTTCAATTTATTAGGAAATATCTTGTCAAAGGCTTAAGTCCAAATGTTCTGGGCCTAAGAGATAAGGGTCAATGTCTGAGATATATCTCTGATTCACTAGACTCTGAACTCTGCGCAGAAACCATACAGCCTTTGCTGTGAACTTGTCTGAGTCGGCTTTGTGTCACTCTAAAGGAACATCTGAGGCTAAGCAACTGATAAAGAAAAAAGGTTTATTTGGCTTATGATTCTGGATGGTTAGAAAGTTCAGGATTGGGTATCTGCATCTGGTGAGGGGCTCTGGCTGCTTCCACTCATTGCAGAAGATGAAGAGAAGCCAGTACTCACAGAGATCATGGGATGAGAGAGAATGTAAGAGAGGGGAGAGGTACCAGGCTCTTTTCAATCAACCAGCTCTCTCAAAATGAAGAGTGAGAATTCACTCACTCCCAAGGAGGGCATTAATCTATTCATGAGGGATCCATCTTCATGACCCAAACACCTCCCATTGGGCCCCACCTCCAACATTAGAGATCAAATATGAGGTTTGGAGAGGACGAACATCCAAACCAAGGCAGAAGTATTCGGTGAAAATACATGCTGGCTGCTCACAGAAAAAAGCAGAGATCTTTGCCTAGGCATTAAGAAATCCGTATCGATTCTCAAACACTTCTTGGGGCCAAATTCACTCTAATCAGTCTATTTTCTGCTACTACACGCGCCTCATTCATTCAAATTGCTTTTCATGGCCTACTATGTGCCAAGCTCCAATAAGGGCTCTCACACATACTTCCTCATTTAATCTTTTTAGCCACCTTTGAGAAAAAGATGAATATTTACCCTGTTTTGTAGGTAAGGAAATGGAGGCACTGAGAGGCTGAGTAAATTGCATGTGGTTGCTTATTTAAGAGGGTAGAGTTGGGATTTGAAATCAGGTGTCATGATACTAAGGACTCTTCCCTGTATTTCTTTCATACCTCTTTTTATTTGCTCACACTTTTCCCTTCACCTAGAATGCTCTTTAGCCCATTACCCACTGGGAAGACCCCTACTCATGATGCTTTGTAGCTTCTCCAGTCTTTTGCATTGGGATTAATAACTCCTTAGTTTACCCTCAGGAACCTTCACATATACATCTGTCAACTTTCTTACCATAGTTGTCATAGTTGTCAGTTTCACAGCTGTCAGTTTTTGTTCTTTTGCTCCCAGTAGACTTTAAAATTGGTGAGTGAATACTGCAACCTATTCATTCCTATAACCTCCAGCAGAAACACAATGTTTGCAAAGAGAAGGTACTCTGCAGATGTCCACTGAAGTGTTTTGTGGAGATACTAGGCAAGTACATCGGACTGAGAAGATGGTGTTGGTTGCATTCATAGGGGAGACTGAAGGGTTGGAGGATTATTTGTCCTTATCTCAGACTTTCAATGAAGTATGATTATAATACATATGCAAGTATCACTCTATATTTTTGAGATCACATATGAGAGCTATAAAAGCTAACGTTTACAAGACATCTGCTATATGCCTGATTTATATATATATATATACTTAGTTTTATTTATATGTTTTATATAAATATAATATGTGTGTGTGTGTGTGTGTGTATATATATATGCTGTAATATGTATTATTATCCCCTAATTTTCGGGTGGAGAAACTGGCTGGAACTTTTCTGGAATAAAGTGGTAAAATAACTTGAAAGTTGCAGAAATGAGATCTAACCCAGGTCATCAGGAATCCACAACTACTCTCTTCCCACAACTGTGTGTTGCCTACAGTAAGCATGGAATGGCAGAAATGCATCGAGAGGCCCAACGTTAGCTTTGTGGTTTCCTTCTGAGAAGGGAAACTCAGTGGACTCACGTATTGCAATTAGCAATGTAGGGACAAGGAAGTTGCCATACAGATGCTGCAACATTCCATAGCCCAAGTTGGGGTAGGGGAGGGGAGCTGTTTCTACCATCATCCAAGGCATTCCCTGGACTTGTGCGGCACATACAGCCGACTACAAAGGTGGGAGACTCGTGGGTGGGAGACTCGTGGTCTAGGGGAACTCTCTCAGTTCTTTTCTCTGTACTGCTCCCACCTGGGAAACTCAGAAATCTCTTGAGGCATCCCTTGTGTGCTTCCTTAAGTTCCCTCCAGCCCAGGCATATATAGCTTCCTGTGAGCCGCACACACATACACTCCAAGTCTGAAGAAAAAAGGATGCATCTATCCTGGGGATTTGGCTTGCTCCTGATGCAGGCCTCATGATATCATCTCTTGCCTTCTCTCCCTGGGGCAGATTCATGATCTCTAATCCCCCAGGGAGTTTGTTCCATGACGCTGGTTCTGATTCAATAGTGTGGGGTAGGGCTTGAGATTCTGCCTGTGCAGGGAGCCCCTAGGTGATGCTCAGGCATCTGGTCCCCAGACCCAGTTGAGTAGCTAGGTTTTAGGGGTTTCCAACAGTGGGTAAAATTTCCCTTCCTTCCTCTGTCTGGGCCACTCCAGGAGGCTCAGCAACCCATCCTTTATCTATATATTTTTATCTATACCTATAATCTCCTTTGGCAGCCACCAGCACTGTGATTAATAAAAACTCACAAACTGTAATTTTTACATGATTTAAAAGCCAAGAATACCAACTGCTTCTTACTTTTTTTCTGCACTCTGTAACTTAAAACAATTAGAAAAACCTCCACAATAAATAGTAAAAACCCATTCTGAATGTAAGCTTCTAATTAGTCCATAAGCTCATATAATTTTTTTATATTTAATTTTTATTAGGTTTTACTTTAAAGTAAATAAGGCATTGTTGACTAAGCCTTAGAGACTAGGATGATCTCTAGACTTTGAACTCCTGTTAAAAGTTATGAAACTTTTGATACATTCTTAAAATATCCCCACCCCCCTTGTATAGCACTTAACCCTTTATTAAATACTTTAAAGGGAAGCAGGGAACTAACATTTATTGAATAGCTACTCTGTCGCAGGCAGTGTGTATTACTATTTCCAGTTTACTGAAGCAGCTAAGGTTAGAGATGTAAAGTGATTTGCCCAAATCCCATACTCATGGGGCAGAGCTAAGCCCCAGGACATCAGATGCTGGCTCCAGGGTTCCCTCTTCCCCACCTGCCCCCACTGAAGCGAACCATCACAGCACACGTTAGCTCCACCTGCTCGGGTCCACACGCAGTTTTGCTGTGGCCCTCAGTAGCCTCAATTTGAGAATCTTCAAGCCTGGAAGGTTTGCCATGGCCAGGCAGTCAAGGCGCAGAAGCGACAGGGGCTCCTTTCTCTAATACACAAAATATCAGGAGAACCCCCAGCCAGGTTAATTTGTTTCTTTCCAGGTTGAGAAGTGAATCTGTAGCCAGGGCACACAAATCTTCATGAAAAATTAATTCGTGTACGCTGACAACCTGGGCACTCACACCCCTGGCAATTGCCTCCTTATCCCATGTCTCAGGCCATGAGCAAGAGTTTGTTTTCAAGTGACACATGACGGCTGGACAAACATTTATGAAACCCCCGCAGAGTGTGCATCTAGCACCTGCTTGTAAATGTTCTGTTAACAGCCTGGACCCAACTTTCTGGGGGCTCGTGGAGCTGGCAGGGAGTGAGGAGGACGAAGGCTGCAGCCCTCACCACAACCCAACTTACTGGTAAGAAGATTGGTGGTTCCTGAAGAGTGCCAGTCCCATCCCCAAGAGGGTGAGCGCAATCAGCTTCGCCATGCTCGGGGATAGACAAAGGGATCGATGGGCGCAGACACCGACGGGCTAGGAGGCTCTGCCTGCCTGCAGCCGCAGCCCTGCTGGGGCAGCGCCGATTGGCCCGCCCCGCCCCTCCCCGCCGGGTCCGCAGCTAGCTGGGCCGACCAGGTGCACAGAAGGCGCGGCTTGCGGTCAGCCCCCACCGCAGGAGCTCAGCACTTTCAGCCAAAAGTCCCATTTTGCTCCTTCCAACTGTAAAGAGAGAAGACAGAGAATAGGTGCCTAGTCCAGTCGGGGAGGGGAAATCAAACAAGCTGAAGTAAATTGCCATGGGAAAGGACAGTCAAGCTTTGGTGAGCACTCACTTTGTGCCATCCCGGTCCTTGCGTCTCAGGGAGATTCAGTAGCTTGATCATGGTGACAGCCAAAAAGGTGCGGAAGGGAGGGCTGTAGTAGGAACCCCTAAGATCTAACTGTTCTCACCAGGCTACTACTCTGTGTCACCTTCCAACATCTGGATTTCAAGCATTTTTCTCTCAACACCACTCTGACTTTAGAGTTCACTCAAGTACATCCCCCACACAGCTCATTCATTTCCTCATGCAGCTGACATTTATTGAGTACCTACTATGTGCCAGGCGCTGTTCTAGATGCTACAGAACAGGACAAAACGTCTTCCTCAAGCTTACGTTCATTCCAATGGGGGGAGTCAATTGAGAAATCAGCAAAACATGTCACTGTGGCATATATAATGCTCTAGGTGATGCATGTGTGTGTTATGGATATGCACATATGTTATGGAGAAAACACATAAAGCAAGAAAGGGGATAAGGAATACCCTCTGCTGAAGAACAGGCAGTCAGAGAAGTTCTCACTGATAATGGGGCATTTGAGTAAAGACCCAAAGGAGGTGCCTCTGTACAACCATGTCTCTCTTCTCTGCTGTCTGCTGTTACTATGAATGATTTGCTCCATGTCTCTTTCCTTCTCAAGGCTTTTGGTCCCAGTTATACCTTCTCTCTTCTGCAATATCTGTCCTTTCATCTCTTGTGGAATATTGCCAGCCAATACCAACATGCTTTACTTATCACCTTTAGTTTTCTGGGGGGAAGCTTCTTTGGCCTCACATTGTAACTACTGCCCTCTCTCTCTGCTCCTTCTGAACACTTGCTCTTAAGCCTTGAGCTACTATGTAAAAAACCTGACCACTCCACTGGAGCATTCACATGAAAGGCCGTGAACATATGGAGAGGGAAAGTGGTCAGCTGAAGCCAACCTCTTAACCATCGGCACCAAGGAAGCAGAAATGAATGAAGTGGGCTATTAGACAAGCCCAGCCACCACAGCCTGGCCACCAACTGAATACCACTGGCTAAGCCACCCTGGTTAACACCAGGTGGAGCAGAAGAATCTACCTAAGAAGTAGAACCAATGAATCCAAAAGAGAAGAGTATTCAAAAAGAGGGGGAGTGATGATCTGTGTCCAATGTGGCTATGAGTTGAGTATGCTTATGGCAGAGAAGTAACTACTGAATTAGATAACATGGATACAATAGGTGGTTTAATAAGAACAAATTCTACACGAGTCAAAAGAACACAAACCATATTAGAATGGGTTAAGGTGAGAATGGAAGATTGGAGATATTCCACAAGGTTAGCTGCTAAACCAAACAATCATTTTCTTATGCTCATAAACAGTGCATAAGGAATTTGGGCAGGGCCCAGCAGGCTACCTGGTTGACATGCCCACTGGGGTGTTTAATAGTCTTTTCAAAATGTGTCCAAAGGAAAACTCTTAATCCCCCCTGCCCAAACTCACACTTCAATAAATGGCATCACTACCATCCAGTTGCTCAAGTCCAAAATCTACATATCTTCTTTCATCCATCTCTTTTCCTCACACCCTCTTGCACCAAACAGATCAGTCAGTCCTATAGGCTCTATTTTGTATTAGTTATCATATGCTGCATAACAAATTATACTAAAGTCTCACCATTAAAAACAACAAACATTTATTATCTCATCATTTCTGTGGGTCAGGAATTCAGGCATGGCACAGCTAGATACCTCTGGCTCAAGGTCTCTCATGAGTTAGCAGCTGAGCTGTCAGTGTGAATTGCCATCTTATCTGAAGGCTCAACTGGAGTGGGTGAAGGAGGTGAGATCAGCCTCCAAGATTACTCACACAGCTCTTTAGAGACTTCAGTCCCTTGATACTTCAGTCCCTTGATATGTGGGCCTCTCTACAGAACTACAACAGAACAAGGTAGCTGACTTTCACTAGAATGAGCAACCTGAAAGAGTGAGATAGCATGCCTCCAAAATGGATGCCACAATCTTTTATTAACCTAACTTCTGAAATGACATCCCCTAACTTCTGTCATATTCTGTTTGTTAGATGCAAACTGCTAACTCCAGTTTACATTCAAGGCGAGAAGAATTAAACTTCACCTTTTGAGGCTCCCCTTCATATGCCTTGAGGCATATTGATATGGTTTGGATGTTTGTCCCCTCCAAATCTCATGCTGAAATGTGATCCCCAATGGTGGAGGTGGGACAGGGTGGGAGGTGTTGGGTCATGGTGGCAGATCCCTCTGAATTGTCTTGGTGCCATCCTCATGGTAATGAGTGAGTTCTCCTGCTCTGAGTTCACGTGAGATCTGGTTGTTTAAAAGACTATAGCACCTCCCCCCACCCCCACTCCCTCTCTTGCCATGTGACATGCTAGTGATGCCCATCACCTTCCCCCATGATTTTAAGCTTCCTGAGGTCCTCACCAGAACCTGAGCAGATGTTGACATCATGCTTCCCATACAGCCTACAGAACCATGAACCAATTAAAACTTTTTTTATATAAATTACCCAGCCTCAGGTGTTTATAGCAGTGCAAAAATGCCTAGCCCACATATCAAAGAATGTATAGATAGCTCTTTGAAACCACTACAACTTTCAAATAATCTTGAATCAACCCAATTTTCCCCATTTCCACTGCCATTACTCTGGTTCAGGCTGCTATCATCTCCAGGCTAGAACAGATTCTCCATTGTTCTCTCCCTAATCACCCTCCCCACAAATCCATTCTTCTTACCAAGGCCCACGTAATCCTTTAAAAATGTAAATCAGATTATATCATTTCCATGCTTAAAATCCTCCCTCTTGTGGCTTCTCATTTTATTTTCTTATTGTGGCCTGAAAGGCCCCACAGGATCTGGGCTGTGCTTATCATCTGACCTAATTTCTTATAATTCACTCAGCATAACGTTGCAGCAACATTAGCTTTTGTACCATTCGGTACACACACCAAGTTTATTGCACTTCACCATCATTGTCTTTGCTATTCTTTGGCTAGAATCCTCTTCCCATCCCCCTGACTTAACTTCCCAACTGCCCCTTGCATTTCTGTTTCTCTTCATTCAGGTCATAGCTTAAATGTCACTTCTTCTGAGAGGCCTTTCCCAATATTACCATCTAGAGTAGACTTCCTCCACACCCTCTTCTCCTGAACCCTCTCTCTGCACCAGTTACTGAGACCTCAGTGCTGATATCAAATGGTTAGCACCAGTACAGAATTACTGGTTATTAGAATAATGACATATTTCTACAGTGGTTGTTAAATAACCACTTCCTCAGACCCTCCAAGAGGTCCTCCACAATACTGACCATTCTCTCTTCCCTGGAATCCTCCCTCACTTTACCATGATCTAGCAACCAAGGTATTATTTCCTGGCACAGTAGGGTCTCTAGGATTCTTCTCCCAAATAGTGTTTTGTTCAGCTGGGACTGAACTGACTGATTGAGGCTGTGCCATACCTGGTGTTAAGGACTCTATCACCACTGTCTTCACAGCACTCCACAGGAAATCATCTTCCTACTTAATGCCACCTGCCTTCCCCTACTAGCATGTAAACTTTTAGAGGTCACAGACCTTAACTTGCTAACTACCTTCTCTCTAACTCCTAGAACAGTTTCTGGCACATAGTAAATGCTCAAATATTTGTAAAGGGAAGGAAAGTATAAATGAATGGCAAGGGGTTGGGGATAAAGGAGGCAGGAGGAGCAGGGATTGAAAGATGGTTTGGGAGTAGACTAGAGATGCCACTCTCTCCTTTTCTGACCCAGTTGTCCTATGGGCCTTAAAGAACCCAAGTGGTCTTTCTTGCACAAAAATCCATGGTATTTGTTTGAAGTCACTGACTATTTGTTCTCTTTGTTCTCTTTTACCTCTTTTCACAACCAATCTTGTCCTCCTTCCTTCCCTTAACCTACTTATCTCTTTCAAATCCAAGAGCAAAGGTTTCCCATGTCAATGCACACTTTGAAATGGTCTGTTCTTTCTGGAGCTCTTGCTCTGGGCTTTTGTTTTCATTTGCTCTTTTGCCTGAAACACTGTCTTTCCATAAGCTTTTTATTCCCCATTTTAAAATACAAATGTCTTTATTGAGATATAATTTATATACAATAAACTGCACACATTTATAATATATAAATATAATTATATATGTTTATAATTCAACATATGTCATTATATATAAATCAATAAGTTTTGACATATATATTCACCCATGAAAACATCACAGGCATCAAGGTAATAAATATATCCTTTGCCTCCAAATTTCTTCATGCCTAATTGCAATCCCTCTCATACCTATGTCCACCCCACTTCCCTACAGATGTATTAGTTATCTACCATCATGTAACAAACAAGCCTGAAATGTATCAGCTTATAACAACAAACACTTATCACCTCTCACTTTCTGTGGGCCAGGAGTATGACTACAACTTACCTGGTGCCTCTGCCTCAGGGTCTTTCCCAAGGTCGTAGCCCAGGCATTGGCCAGGACTGTGATCTCATTTTAACAAGCAAGATGGAAGTCACCATCTCTTTGTAACCTAATTTTCAAAGTGACATATCATTTTTACCATGTTGTATTCATTCTGTTCTCTCAAGGTGAAGGAATTACACGAGGGTATGAATACTAGTCCCCATTCTTAACATGATCAAATCCTACCTGCTCCTTCAGGCACCTGTTTGCAATTTATTTCTACTAGTTTTTCCTGATGTCTAAATCTTGGATACCCTTCTCATATGTCTCATTGCACCATGCTGCTTCTTTATTATTCCTGCCACTCTGTATTGTTAATACTTTATCATGGTACTGTTTTTCTCACTAGACCAGAAGCCTGTATAAAAATGCCTTGCTTGTTGTTATAGCTCTAACACCTGGTACAGCACCTAACAAAATCTAGGTGCTCAATAAATATTGTTGAATACATGAATGAATGAATGAATGTTTAAAAGTTATTACAGAATCCTCTGGAATACTTTAATGTTCCATATTTTATTTACTGTAATGCCATCAGTGTTAAATACATAACTATCTTACTATTATTCTTTTATTTTATGTACTACTAAAAAAGAAAAACTATAATTAATCTACAACACAGTTCTAAGAAACTATTAATTATACAATAATTTCCTATTTCACACATGTTAAAATGTGCAAACAAGAGTATAAGTCCATGCAATGTGAAGATTTTAAATGTTATGAGAAGTTATGAAGGTGTTTTAAACTTAGAATTTTTTTTATCACCAGAAATGTATAACCAAACATTTAAAAAGCAAACTTCTTTAAAAACTCAGATCTCACCTTGACTATTAGAATCCCTTTCCTTTCCTCCCTTGATCCTCATGTGCTAAGTATTTATTTGCACATGTTCAAATACTTCTTCCTAAATATATTTGATAACAATCACATCAACCCATTCTTTTATTTTCCCACAAAAAGCCTAATTCACGGAGTAGTCAGTAAAAACTGTCAATGAATTGGTAGAAAGCCAGAGCCAAATTTGCCAAGCTTAATTTTGTAGAAGTGCAAAAGGATTGATTGGGTGACTATACCACTTGGTGTTGTTCATCTGCAGAGGATGCTGAGCCCTGCTGGCAGTTGTTGCAATGTTCTCAAGTTTCTGAAAGTGTGAAATTCCAATGTTCTAAGAATGCCAATAATACCATTCTGCATGAGGCAGCTATAGTAAAGCTGGAAGAAAAAAAAAAAAACCAAAAACCCTGGGCTTTAAATACTAAATTCATGGTCACTTCCTGAAAATTCTATAGTAGCAGAAATAACATCTGTAAAATGGAGATAATTCCTGTGGGTTTGCTGTATTAAATTTTTAAAAACTTGTGAAACCACTATGCAGATATAAAGCAATGGCAGTGCAAAGTACAAGGTACTATCCAAGTCTGGAAGTTAGTTTACAAAATGCTTTTACCTTACATTCTCTCACAAGACCCTGGACAAGGAGATAGGATCGATACGATTATCCCCATTTATACAAAGTCATCCAATTAGGAAGTGTAGGAGCCCTAAGTTTGTATGTCTAGATATGGGCAGTCCAAAACTGATGTGCACCTAAAAACAGAAACTGAAAGTATGAAAAGGGAAAGCTAACAGAACTATGTCACTTCACTTCAATTGTCTAAGCACACATCTCAAAAAGCTTAAAAATCCAAAGAAAGGAGAAGGATGGAAATGAAGATAAAACCAGCAATCAATGAAATAAAAAACAAACTTGAAGAGAGACTATCCATTGTATGAAGTGTCATTCAGTTATAAAAAAAGAATAAAGTCCTAATACATGCCACAACATAGGTGCACCTTGAAATCATTATGCTAAGTGAAAGAAGCCAAACACAAAAGGCAGCATATTATAGGATTCCATTTACATGAAATAGCCAGAAAAGGCAAATCCATAAAGACAGAAAGCAGATTAGTAGTTGTCAGGAACTGCAGGGGAGAGGAGGATGGGGAATAACTACTTAATGCATATAGGTTTCCTTCTGAGATGGTGAAAAATATTCTGGCGCAAGATCATGGTGATGGTTGAACAATATTGTGAACATACTTAATGCCGTTGAATTGTATGTCATTGAATGGTTAAATGATGAATTTTATACTATGTGAAATTTACTACAATAAAAACTTAGGACAAAACATTCAAAAGTTGATTATTGAAAAGACTAATGAAAGATATAAAACTGTGGTAAGACTGACAGAAAGAAAATGAGAAAGAAAACAAATTCTAAATGTGAGAAATAAAGAGGATATTACCGCAGATCCTAAATATGTAACAAAAGGATATTATGAACTACTTTATTCCACTAAATCTGCAAATTTAAATGAAAAGAATGAATTGCTAAATTTATCAAAGCATACACAAGAAGAAACATTTAATTGCAATATTTCTATATTCTTTAAATAAATGTAATCTATACTTTAAAATCCCCCTTAAAGAAATCTTTAGTCCCAGGTAGCTTCATAAGTGAATTATTCCAAACACTTAAGGAAGAAAAAATGCTAAATTTTACACTAACTTTTAGAGAATAAAAAAAGAAGAAATAACTCTCAACTCTTTCACCAGGTGAATATAACCTTGATACTAAAACCTGACAATTAATTACAAAAAAGGGAAATTAAAATTACAGGCCAATCTTTATTATGAACATGGACATTAATATCTTAAAATATTAGTCAAGTAAGTCCACAATTATAAAAACATAATAATATCATAATCAAGTAAGGTTTATACACCATATGGGAGTTTGGCTTGAAGTTTTAAATCAACATATAATTAACAGAATAAAGGGGAAAAATGATGATCTCAATAGATGCAGAAAAAGTATTTTAAAAATCCAACACTCATTTACAATTAAAAACATTTTTAGTAAACTAGAAAGAGAATGCAAATTTCTTAATCAGGTGAAGAATATTTGCCAAAGAGAAAAAGTTACAGCAATTTTCACACTCAATGAGAATTTGAAAGCTTTCCCTGGTGATTGAGAAAGGAACAAAGACATTTGTGATTATCCCTTATGCCCAATATTAAACTAAAGGTAAGAAAAAGAAAGAGGAGATGTCAAGGCTGGAAAAGAAGATCTAGAACACTCATTATTTACAGACAATGTGCTTGGTATGTAGATAATACGAAAGACTCTACAGATAAAGTTTAAAATAAAAACATAAATTTACTAAGGTAGCTAGCTATAGAGTCAGTATACAGAATCATTTGTTCTTGTGTAGTAACAAACAATTAGAAAATGAAATTTTAAGAAGATACTATCTACAAGAGCACCAGAACTGCTAAACTCTTAGGATGTAACAGAAGATGTTCAAAATCTCTACACGAAAATCTACAACTTCACTAACAGAAACTAAACATTTAAAGAGACACATTTCTATATAGTCAAAAGAAATGTTTACATACATGCATTAAAATACATCTTACAAGAAAATTCATTGCAGTTTATTCATAATGTACAAAAACTTGGATAAATATAAGTGTCTATCAATAGTGGAATGGATAAATTGTGAAATATTCATACAATGAAATACCACACACAGCAAATGAAAAAGAATGAACTACTGCAGCATGCTGCAACAGAGGCTGGTAACAGCAATGGTTTACTGTTTATGTTTAACATTTATTGCTCATGCTACTTGTCCATTGCAAGTTAGCTCTGGCTCTGCTTCTGATTATCACTAATCCAGGGTCCAGTCTGGCAGAGCAAACTATATCTACAACATTACCAGTCTGGGGGCAAAGAGAAAAAAGACACAGTGAACTACAGTGGCCCTTAAAATTTCTATCTGAAAGTGATCTGTGTTACTTCTACCAGTATTTCATTGGCCAAACTAAGTCACATGGCCATTCCTGAGTTTAATAACACAGAGATGTATACTCAGCCCACTGAGAGTGGCACAGCAAGAAGAGAAATGGAATATATGGAAAACAGTTGTCCAGTGTACCACAAAGGCTGATAAAGTGAGTATCTGGCTCCTGTCTTGGGCAACTTAGATACATGTTTGATGTCTGTCTGGTTCCCTAGAATGGGAGACAGAGGAATTCAGAAGCACATGATTTATTGACAGTGCCTGGTAGGAAAAGTCCTGGAAAGTAGTGAGTAAAGCAAGATAAAGATAGGGAAATGATCAAAATGTTTAAACCTATTAATAGTAGGGCACATCTGACTTTATTATTCCCAAAATTTCTATATAGATATTTACTTTCTCTCTCTCTCTCTGAATACCAGTGGGCTTTTCTAGAATTCATTCATGAACAATTTACTTTCCGTTTGCATTTTACCCACAGACAATCTTCAGATTCATGGCAGAAGCCAATTCTTTTTTTCTTTAGAGAAAATTGATAGCAGTCCACAGAATGCTCCATCTATACTTCATTTGATTTTACTTCTTGATAGAATCAATTACATTCTATGGTTTATGTGATTCACCAGTTAGCTGTCAGAAACCACAGAATTCCTCTGGTATGCAAAGCCTGGAGCCTGATGAACACAAGTATGTGATACCTATTCATTCACCATTTCCCAAAGTCATCCCTAAAGGACTGAGCTTTTTCTGATACTTCTGTTAGACAGAATATGAAACTGAATATGTTAAAAATTTTCATTACATTCTCTGCTTCTGCTTAAGAACATTCCTCTTGGTTTCCCTCAGTTGGATGACTTGCCCTTGGCTGTGCTAATACGGTCATTTACATTTCTAGTGAATCACTTTTCTAGAAAATCTCATTGCACAATAAAAATGAACTTTGGCAAAAAGTAAATGATTTGTTTTCTTGCTGTAGACAAATTTCTGCTGTATTGTGACAATGAAACACGAACACATCAATAATACTTAGTGTGCACCTAGGTCTTACTTCTGTGATGTGTAGTGAGGACACTAAATCAGGACCTTCAAGCTCTTTTCCAGCATCCTTTTGGTGAAGTGTTGTTAAATATCGGCTCATACATTAGAATAATGTATGGAGTTTTTATAAAAGACAAGTTCCTGAACCCCAACTGGGGGGTTGGACCTCACTCTTCTAGTGTGCATACCTGCCCTGCAGAGATAGAAACTAAAGGCTATATTCCTTCAACTGCCTTGAAGCCAGAGTATAGGATGTAATTTTGTATCTAAGTTAGCCAGGACTTGAGCAAAATTAAATTTAGAAATAATTGAGGAAAGAGGCAATATTGCAAGCATCTGTTTTGCAGGGAGGCCTGTGGCTGCAGGAGTGACTCTGGAGCCTACAGTTCTTGTGGTTCCTTGAGCTCTGGATCTTAACTGTCACGGGTACAACTGTCTACTCTGCCACCAATGATGCATAAGGTCCCCTACATCCCCGCCTCCTCATCAACACTTGGCAATATCAAGCCTTTTAATTCTTTGCTAGTCTAATAGGTATAAAGTAATTTAAAAGTGCTGCTTCAATTGGCACGTCTCTGATTACTAGGATTCTGAGCATCTTTCATGTGTGTCATTTTTCCCCCTCTTCTGTAAATTGCTTCTTCACACCATTTGTCTGTTATTCCTTGGGGTTATTATCCCCACTTCGTTATTTTTAAGAGTTCCTAATATAGTCTACTTACTAATACCTTGTCAGTTTATCTTTGCCATGGTGTTTTTCAAGGAGTGGAAATCCTTAATTTTGATGATTCAAATTCAATCAGGTTTTTTAGTCTTAGGGTTAATGCTTTTTAAATTTTGTTTCAGAAGTTCTTCCCTACCTTTAGGTCATAAAGATACTCTCCTTTATTGTCTTCTATTAACTAAGAGTTATCCTTCACCTTAAGATCTTTAACCCATCCAGAGTCCACCTTTCTTAGGTAGTTATCTAGAGATGTTGGATAAGATATAGTTTTGTTTCCTTAGAGTGAGACCATTCTCCCAATGCCATCTCCTAAACAAAACATCTTTCCCTATTGACTGGTGCTGCTAACTTTATCTTATATTAATTCTGCATACATAAATATGTTGTTTTCTGAGATCTCTCTTCTGTTCAATTGGTCTATTTGTTTTTTCTTGCACAAATACTAAACTAATTTATTATTAGGCCTACCCTTGCCCTTTATTTTTTGAAGCTGACTTTGCTCTCTCATATCCATTAGAAAATTGTGACATACATCATATATACCTGAGAGTGTATAAAATACATATATCCTTCTATAGGACAGTTATAAAACAAACACCAATGTAAATCACCATCCAGGTTAAAATATAATATTACTAACAACCCAGAAGCCTCCCCTGTACCTTCCCTTGACAGCTTTCCATGAAGCAACAAATGTCCTAACTCTTATGATAATCATCACCTTTCTATTCTCTCTAGTTTAACCTCCTAGGCATGCATCTTCAAACAACATTGTTTGATTTTGATTCTTTTGGAATTCCTCCACAACAAAATCATACTACATGAATTGCTTTTGTTTTCTTTAGCTCAACATTATTTGTAAAATGCATACATGTTGTTAGCATGTATCTCTAGTTGTGGGATAAATTGCTGTCCATATTTCATTGTATGAATCTACTATAATTTATTTATCCATTTCAATGTTTATAGACCTTTCATTGTTTTGATTTTTTAGTTTCTTTTAATATAAAGATATTTTATACTAATTTACTAACTTAATTTCCTCAATCATTATAGAATTATAATACATTCCAAGCTTTTTTCGAGTCAGTTTAAGGAACTGTAGTAGAATGTACTAACTGCCTACCAAAATCCTTCCTTTCTGGGCAAGAGGCTACCCAGCTGTATTAGTCCATTCTCACACTGCTATAAAGACATACCTGAGGCTGGGTGCAGTGGCTCACGTTTGTAATCCCAACACTTTGGGAAGCCAAGGTGGGCGGATCACCTGAAGTCAGGAGTTCAAGACTAGCCTGGCCAAAAGTGGTAAAACCCTGTCTCTACTAAATATACAAAAATTAGCCCAGTGTGGTGGTGTGCGCCTGTAATCCCAGCTACTCGGGAGGCTGAGGCAGGAGAATTGCTTGAACCCGGGAGGCAGAGGTTGCAGTGAGCTGAGATCACACCAGTGCACTCTAGTCTGGGGGACAGAGTGAGACTCTGTCTCAAAATGAATGAATGAATGAAAGGAAGGAAGGAAGGAAGGAAAAGAAAGGGAAAGAAAGGAAAGAAGGGAAAGAAAGGAAAGAAAAGAAAGAAAGACCCAAGACTGGGTAATTTATAAAGGGAAGAGGTTTAATTGACTCACAGTTCTGCATGGCTGGGGAAGCCTCAGCAAACTTACAATTATGGCAGAGGGGGAAGCAGGCACCTTCTTCACAAGGCAGCAGGAGAGAGTGTGAACAAGAGCAGGGAAAACTGCCTTATAAAACCATAGGATCTCATGAGAACTCACACACTATCACAAGAACAGCATGGGGGAACCTGCCCCCATGAGCCAATCACCTCCCACTGATCCTTTCCTTGACACTTGGGAATTATAGGGATTACAATTCAAGATGAGATTTGGGTGGGGACACAGCTAAACCATACCACCAGCTAAACTAAATTTTCCAGCTTCCTTCCAATTAGCTATAATTGTATAACTATTCTCTTATCAATAGAATGTCAGTGGAGGTAGTTTGTGCCATTTCCAAATTGGGCCCACAGATATTTGACGTGTTTTCTCATCCTCTCTTTCTTCTTTCCATGGCTGGAATCTGATGTGATGGTGAGCGAGTTTTGATCAGGAAGCTAATGACAATGCCCCATAGAGTGTAAGCAACTCAATGGAAAGCTCTTAGTCCCCTGAAGTATCAGAATTTTCACACTGATTTGGAATAATTGTCTGAGATCTCTTATGTGAAAGAGAATATAAATGTTCTAAAAAAATTAGCAGATACTTCTATAGCATTGTCATATAACATACATTAACTCTAAATGTTATATATATTAACTCTTTTAATATTCTTACCAATGCTAGGCAATATTATTACCTCAATTTTAAAGATTTATTACCAGCTGAAGGTAGTAGTAACTATTATTACCTAATTTTTTTTTTAAACTGAGGCTCAGAGAAGGCCAGATTTGCACAGTTAGTAAGTGACTGAACTGGGATTCAAATCCAGAAAATTGGACTCCCAAATCTGTGCTTTTACCCACTGTGATGCACTACCTTCCAGCAATGTCTACGTCCTTTAAGCCACTATATTTGGAGTCTTCATTACAACAGCTTAGCATGACCTTAAAAATATAGAAACTTGAACCTAGATAAATACGTCGTCAGAGCAGAACTGAGGAAACAGATTTCACACACAGGCTGCAAAAATGGGGACTCTTGTACTGTCATCACAAAATATTTTGTAAAACTCTCTCTGGCAGTAACTTGAAAGATTGATCATTTACCCAGAGAGCAACCAGAATGTTGATGTGTGTTGGCCATTCCTTGATGCTTTTAGCAGAGGTCAGTAAAAGAAAAATTGTGTTTTCAAATGAGAACTAGTAGGATAGGCATGGTGGCTCATGCCTGTAATCCCAATACTTTGGGAGGCCAATGTGGGCTGGTCATCTGACGCCAGGAGTTTGAGACCAGCCTGGCCAACATGGTGAAACCTTGTCTCTACTAAAAATACAAAAATTATCCAGGTGTGATGGTGTGTGCTTGTAATCCCGGCTACTCAGGAGGCTGAGGCAGAAGAATTGCTTGAACCCAAGAGGCGGAGGCTGCAGTGAGCTGAGATCACGCCACTGCACTCCACCTAGGGTGACAGAGTGAGACTCTGTCTCAAAAAAAAAAAAAAAAAAAAAGAGAGAGAGAGAGAACTAGCAGGTATAAAGGAAAAAGCTACAGAGAATGTCTAGAAATATGGTGCTATGTCCTTAACACCAGGAGGTAAGATTGTTATGGCTCACAGCCCTTCCCAATGCCTCCAAATTAGGAAAACTAGTCATGGGAGATTATACTAAAGGTGTTGCTTCTTCTTGCCCATATATTCTGATGGCCTCAAAAGAGACAGCATTTAAATGAGAGAGGGAAATGGGTCATGGTAAACAGGAAGTAAAGTTGGCTTTAACCCCATGCTCTGAAATGAAATCTGGGTGACATTGCTGGCACATGGAACCAAACAAACCCAGAAGCCTATCAAGTTTCTAAGGTATTGATATTTCAAAAGCAACCAGAAGCATGGCCTGAAAATGTCCTCAGACTCTCAGACCTATACCTGTAGGAAATGGATACTAAAATTACACGGTCTTTTCAAGACCCACTTCAGAGGTGGCCTTAAAGCATGACAGACTAGGAAGAATTTCCAAAGGGCAAAATTTGAAATCATGAAGAACATGGGGAAGTACACCATGGTCAGGACAGGGGACCCTCTCAGTTCCCCTCTGGTGGAATAATAATCTCATTGCTATGCAATGTGAAAAGAAAAGAAACAACTTTTCAGTGACTATTAAGTGTATTAAGACTGCTTATTATAGTTACTCTGATCACACTCTAGATTGTAATCTAGATGTGTTTGTTGTGTAATCTAGATTGTAATCTAGATTGTAATCTAGAAAACAAAACAATAATTTTGTTTTCTAGCCTTCCTCATGCAGCCCTAGTGGACCTAACGTGGAGGTCAGAACATCACCTGGAGATACTGTACTTTGAAGTGGGTGCAGAAATTGGATGGGGGTTGGGGTTTTATCCCTTGGTGAGGGATGAGGGAGTCAATGTGTGAGAGAAGGGTGCAGATGGCTATTTGGTGACCAAATGGCAGGCACAGATTGCTAATTGCTCACTAAAATTTATTTTCTTTTTCCTTGAACATGTCTCTCCAGTCATTTGACATTACCCATTTCTTTTTTGCAATTAGTTGGGTATGGCCAGGTGGCTAGATTTTACCATTAGAAGGGAATTTGAAGTGCTGAGTACCATTGTTGGTCCTGGGCCTTAAGACATTGGGTACTTCTTTACATTCCCTCTAGTCTTTCTTCTTCCACTTTGACAGAACACAGACACAGTAGTGACCTAGATTCAACCATGCAGATAACCGCAGTCACCTAGGAATGGTTAGCAACATGAAAGAGCCACTCACTGCTCAAGATTCACTCTCTATGCAGCCCCCTCAATGCTCCGTCCCTGGAGGCATTATGAACTCCACCAATAGCTCCCTTGCCTTCTGGCTTCTAGTTCAGAGGGTGGAATAAGTTAAGTCAGGATATCTATTCCCTCCATGCCCTCTGTGCTGAGCTGTCACAGGTTGGCTTCATCCTTCTACCAATGGCCACGGCATCTACTGGGAGAGACTCCACTTTGTCTACCCTCTTCTTGTGCCAGTATCTGCTTCCACTCCTATTCCTTCAAACCTAGAGATGGTAAGAGCTCCTGGCCTTCCCCTCACCCCACCTCTTCTATCCCATTGCTAGCACTGGAGTATTGTATTGTGTCTTGTTAATTTCCCTTAGTTTTCCCATCCTTACATCAATAGTCCCCTTAAAGAACTTCCCTCAATAGCCGTTCTGAGTGTGCCTTCTCTTTCCTGAAGGATTTGATGAGTGGGGTCTCTGAATGACCCCCTAAAGAGAAACTCCCCTACTAATAACTCTCACAAGAACTGTTAGATGAGAGAGAAATAAACATCCATGATTTTTAAGCTACTATATTTCTGTTCTATGTGTTATAGTAATTTCGTCTTACCCTAATTAATAGAGTATGACATATTTTTTCTAGAAGTTTGTCCATTTCATTAAATTTTCAAATTTGTTGGCATAAAATGATTCATTGACTCCTCTTTCCCTCTCTGTCTATAGCATCTGCATGTTTTATTTTTCATTTCTAAAATTGGATATTTGAGCCATTATTTTTCTTCATTGTCTCATCACAGGGGTATTAGTTTTTATCAATCTTTTTAAAGAATGAACTTTTAAGGTTTGTTGAATCACTCCATTATATGTTCATTTTCTATTTCATTAATTGTACTGGTTATCGTAGCAAATTACTTTGGAACTTAGCAGCTAAAAATAATCAGAAATGTTTATCATAACACATTCTTTCTGGGAGCAAGGTGGAAATGGTAGCGTTATTGTATGATCTGACCTTGACAATCACACATCATCATTTCTAGAGTATCCTATTGGTTAAACAGGTCAGCCCTATTTGATGTTGTAGGGGGATATGCAAGGGCATGAATACCAGGAAGTGAGGATGTTGGGGTTCATGTTGGGATTCCGGTATTGGGGTTAGAGTAGGTAGTTAGGCAGACATGTGCAGGGAAGGAGAGCCTCCCCCTCCCACTGCCCACCACCAGGAATGTCAGGTGACCATGAGGTGATGGTCAGGTGGTTATTAAACTGTCTCACTAAAATAATTGGATGCAGCTGGCACCAGAGAAAGCCAGTCTCCCAATAGATAGAAACTACCTGAAGCTGGTGATCAGCAGCTTCCTGATAAGATCTCAGGATCTTGGCTTGGGTGAGTGGGTCCAAGCACGCGCACTAAGAGGTAAAATGGCAGAGTTTAACTGGTATATAACCTGCCACTCCATTGGTAAGGGAAAAACACCTCAAGTGAGCATGTGAACAACTTCAGTAAACACACTGCACATGCAGCCCCTCCCAAGTGCTGGCAGGCCACTATGCATGTGGACAGCCTACCCCAAGGGAAGAATCAGGGGAGAAGAAATGCAAACCCCAGAATCATACCAATGTATTAAAACCCCAACTCAAAGGTCACATGAGGCATTTGGATCTCTTAAGTCACCCACTTGACCCTCTTCCAAGTGTACTTTACTTCCTTTCATTCCTGCTCTAAAACTTAAATAAACTCTCACTCCTGCTCAAAAACTTGCCTCAGTCTCTCACTCTGCCTTATACAAGTAAGATGAATTCTTTCCTTTGAGGAGGCAAGAATTGAGCTGTTGTAGAGCTGTACAGATTTGCCAGTGCAAAAATACTTTGCTACCATGACTTGGATACATTCTCTACTGGTAAGACATCTCTATGCCTTGCCTTCTTAGGCTGGAGGCATCCAACCCCCATACCCATACATGGTTTCCTTCTCCCCTTTCATTCTCCTGCTTATTAATTAACCCCCAGAATGGTTCCTCTCAGTCACAGTAGCTCTGGTCCCCATAGCTGATCTCTCAGCTGGCCCTGATGGTGGCTCACAGGGGTGAATAAAACCTTGGAGACTGCACCAAGTAGACCTGAGACAATAACAGCTCTCCTGGATAGGAGGCTCATGAGAGGGGTAGGGCTAAAGCCTAAGACTGTGCAATGTCTGGGGTTTCCCCTCTTTTTCCTACTAAAATTGGCTTTTTTCCTAAAACCAACACCACCTATTCTGTTTTCTCTCTGTGAATTCTGAAATGGTCTTGCGTACCCACCAGGGGGCAAGTCTGCCTTTTCCCTGCTTTCACTTTGCATGCCACACGACTTCCTACTCTGCCTTAAACACACACTCCCGGTTTGTTATTTATATGCCTGAAGCTCTTGCTGTTTGCATAGCAGCAAAGAAATGGGCTTCCTTGTGGATGTCTGTTGGCTCATTTCTAGGACAGACACCAGAACCCTGACTCTGCCAGCTCCTTATGACTTACCATATGCATTTCGTTTATGCTATGCTCCAGGGCCAAGTTTTTTGGTGTCTTTTGATGCTGTTTATCCACTGCATAGGATCTCACTCTGTGGCTTTTTAAGGACCCCACCTACTACCACTGCCCCCCCATCTTTTTTTTTTTTTTTTTTTTTTTTTGAGTAAGCAATCCTTTGGGAGGAAGGAAAATTCTTCCTTTGCCATTTGCAAACCCTTATTCTTCCAAGCCCCGAGTCCTCTGGAGATTCCTCCTTTATGTTAAGAAGGCAAAAAATGCTGCCCTTTTGAATCCAAGGGCTGCTGGTTTTGCAAGCACATGAAGGCTTTCCGTGGGAATTCTTCTTGCTTCTTCCCATTTCCTCCTGTAGCAGAGGGATTATCTTGTCTGTTGAAGCATTTGTTCTCCATGTTACCCCGGGAGGATAAGGAACCCCAAATACAAAATTTTCCCCATTCTTCCGATCACTTCCAGATTCTTCTCAATAGGTATAAGGACCTTCAAGGCCATATTTGAAGGGAGGAAAGTCCAACCCCTTGCAGCCGTTGGCTGAAAACCAGTCTTCCCGTCTACTTAAAGCACATCATTCTCAGCAAACTAACACAGGAACAGAAAATCAAACACTGCATATTCTCACTCATAAGTGGGAGTTGAACAATGAGAACACATGGACACAGGGCGGGGAACATCACACACCGGGGCCTGTCAGGGGGTGGAGACTAGAGGAGGGATAGCATTAGGAAAAATACCTAATGTAGATGATGGGTTGATGGGTGCACCAAACCACCATGGCACATGTATACCTATGTAACAAACCTGAACGTTCTGTACATGTACCCCAGAACTTAAAGTATAATTTTTAAAAACCCAACAACTTCTTTGAAAGCCTGAAGAATAATTTCAATGTTTTTACATTTAATTTGCCTTTTTCATTAAAGTTTATTCAAATTTTATGCCCCCCAAAAGAGGAATATCAGAAAAGAAATAATCATTTTGTTGCTAGAATGCTCCAAGTGAGGTCACCATAAGGTCATAGAGACAGATATGAGCCAGCCCAAGGCTTCAGGCACAACAGACAAAAGTACTCATAGGACAGAGATGAAGGCTGGTCCCAGGCTATAGGCACAGATTACCATTAGAATAGGGATGAAGGAAAGCAATGTTAGGGGTTCCCAATAAGACCAGTTCATTCTGGACCCCAAGGATGAAGAAGGGGCCCCCTGTTTACTCCAGTATCTCCTCTGTTCTCAAGTGGGTAATCATGATGAGATGGGACCAAGGTTAGGGGTACTTGGTGAGACTGGTTTATTTTGGAACTGTAAGGACGAATTGGGGGGTGTCCTGTTTAGGAAAGGATGATAGGGGAATAAGAGGGAATGCATTCTTTTTTTCTTTTTTTCTCCTCTGTTCTCTCTTCACAGATGGGTAATTGCCTCTCCATATGACAGGACACACCCCTAGATGCATCCTCAAGAACTGGGAAAAGTTTGACCCCCAAACCCTAAAAAAGAAAAGGCTAACATTTTTCTGTAATATAGCCTGGGTTGAATCCAAGCTCAGGGACCAGGAATCTTGGCCAGAAAATGAGATCATAAATTTTAATATGATCTATTGACTGGATTTGTTTTGCTGGCAGCAGGGAAATTGGGCAAAAATCCCCTATGTACAGGCGTTCATAGTCCTAAGAAACAACCCTGACCTTTGTCAGGCTTGTAAAATGGATCCAGCAATGATAGCAGCCACAGTCAGGCAGCCCCCTCTGGTTGGTTTGGGAGACCATTATTGTGTTTATCCAGGGCTCAAGCCCCAGAGAAACCAAGGGCAGAGCTTAGCTCAAACTCCCCTTCTACCCTATTATATCCAAGTCTCCCAGCCCTGGCTCATTTCCTTCCCTAACCAGGGCCATCCTCTGGACACCACCCCCTTAAGTTATGCCGCTTCAAGAGGTTAGCAGCCCCAGTAGAGCCACTAGGGTCCAGACTCCATTCACTATGCAATACCTGAGCCAAATTAAAATGGAACTAGGTAAGTTTATGGAAGACCCTGACAAATACATGAAAGGGTTCCACAAGGTAGGCTTAACATTTAAACTCACCTGGAGGGACCTCTCAGTCATACTAGGGCAAACTCTGTCTAAGGGAGAACGTGACTCCATTAAGGAAGTGGCCCAATAATTTGCAAATGCAATGCATACGACTGACCCTGGTGCCTACTCTGGGGGTGGGGGCGGGTAGGGGGCACAACAGTTTCTCAGGTGGACCTCTTTTGGGATTACAATACCTAGTAGGGCATGTGGACAAGGAACCACATATTCCTCTATCTGGTAGAAGGAATGAAAGCTAGCAGAACAAAGCCTGTGAACTACAATAAATTGGCCTTAATAGATCAAGGCCTTCTTGAAACCTCCTCTGCTTTCCTAGGGAGGCTACAAGAGGCCCTAATGAGATGTACTAACCTAGACCCAGAGACACCAGAAGGGCAACTGGTCCTAAAGGACCATTTCCTAACTCAGGCAGCCCCAGATGATTTGGAAGAAACTCCAGAAACTAGCACTGGGTCCCAACACCCCTATGCCTGACACCCTCAAAATAGCTTCCTCAGTCTTTTACAACCAGGACCAGGAGGAAGAGGAAAGTGTTCAGGAAAAGGAGAAGTGAAAGGAAAAGAGGGAGCTCCAACTATTGGCTGCTCTACGGGTCCATTAGCCCCCTCCAGGTTGCCCTCAGACAACCCTCCCAGGTAACTGACATTGGTGTGAGAAGTCAGGCCACTGGAAGGCAAACAGCCCCAGTGGAGCAGATGGGAAAAAGCCCCGCATGGCTTGCCCCTCTGCCACAAGCTCAGCCACTGGATCTGAGACTTCTCTTAGGGCCAAAGGGCCCCTGGGACAGAATCCCAACCCCTGATGACCTTGAGCTGAAGCGGCCCTATGGTCTGGCCAGCTCCTGGATTGAACATCACTATTGAGGGGATGAAGCTAAGGGCTGCTTTGGACACGGCAGGTATGACTGTAAGGTTTCTTTTGGACAAAGGAGCTGCCTGCTCAGTGCTTACCTCTTTTTCTGGGCAATTATCCTCAAATCCTGCCAGGCAATGGGGGTAAATGGGGTGCCCATAATATAGAGGTTTGCTCCTTCTTGGTGCTGCCTGTGGGGATAAATGGTATTTTCTCATTCATTTTTAGTGATGCCAGAATGTCCTTTGCCTCTTTTGGGTAGAGACATTTTGTTTAGACTAGGAGTTCAGTTAACCTTTCCTCCAGGGCCAACACCCCCTTTTCCAAATGCAATCTTATTCTTCAAGGAAACCACACACAAGGATGAACTGCCCACAGACCTTCCAATTAATCCAGAGGTCTGGGCCCCAGGAATACCAGGAAAGGCTGTAATGGCCATGCCTATAGCAATTCAGCACAAGGATCCTTCTAGTTATCCTTGCAGAGGGCAGTTTCCTCTTCAGTTGGAGGCCAAAGAGGGACTTCAGCCCCTGATTTAAAAATTTCTAAAACATGGATTAATATCCTGTAACTCACCCTATAACACCCCTATCTTAACTGTTAAAAAGACTAACGGAGAATACAGGTTAGTCCAGAATCTGTGAGTCATAAATGAGGCAGTAGTCCGAATACACCCAATGGTCCCCAACCTTTATGTAATTCTAGAAGATTTCCAGATGCTCAGTGGTTTTCGGTCTTAGACTTCAAAAATTTCTTCTGTATCCCCCTAGACCCATCCTCCCAGTTTATATTTGCATTGGAGTTGGAGAATGAAAAAGGAAGAAGTTAACAGCTCACCTGGACAGTGCTTCCACAAGTTTTCAGAGATAGTCCCCATTTGTTTGGGCAAGCCTTGGCTAGATATTTACAGGACCTAAGTCTTTATATGGGAGGGCATCTCCTACAGTACATGGATGACCTGTTAATCTGCTCCCCAACAAGAGAGTTAGGAATCCAACATCTAAATTTCCTTGCAGACAGAAGGTACAAAGTGTCCAAGGCCAAGACACAGCTACTAAGACAAGCAATCCAATACCTGGGGATAATCATGAGCCTCAAAGAACACAAGCTTTCTGCAGAATAGATACAGGCAATCCTTAGAATACTACACCAACCACCCAAAAGCAATTTTGAGCTTTTCTGGGGATCACAAGATACTGCAGACTTTGGATACTGGAATATGGTGGAATTATTAAATCCTTATATCAGGCTTTAAAAGAAGGGACTAATAGGGACACAATCTCTGGGAAAAGAATCAGGAGCAAGCCTTTAGGTAGTTAAAAACTGCCCTCTCACAAGCCCCAGCCCTTGAGCTACCCATACTAACCAAACCATTTCAGTTTTTCATCACTGAAAAGGCAAGGTATAGCACTAGGAGTTCTAAGTGAAACCTTTGGGCCAGTCAAACATGCTGTAGGTTACTTTTCAAAGAACCTAGACCCAGCAGCACAATGGTGGCCACATTGCCTCAAGGTAGTGGGTACAGCAGCCCTTATTCTCGAGGAGGACTTCAATATCACAATGGGACAATCAATCTGGCTCCTAATGTCCCACCAAATAGACCCTTTATTGAATTTAAAAGGACCATAATGGCTCACTGACAACACATTGATAAAGTACCAAGTCTTGTTGTTGGAAAACCCACAGGTAACAGTTGAGCAGTGTTCCACCATTAACCCAGCCCTCTTACTGCCACTACCAGGAGATGATAACTCAACATATTCATGCTGTGAGATTCTTAACAAAATTTATGCCAGCTGGGAAGACTTAAAGGATCAGCCCATAGATAATCCAGACAAAATATGGTTTTCAGATGGCAGTAGCTTTGTCAGGGATGGAACTAGATATGCAGGGTATGCTACAGAGTCCCATCACCAAGTTGTAGAGACTAAAGCTCTGTCCCCAGGGACCTCAGTGCAACTAGCCGAATTCATCACACTAACCAGAGCCCTAAAACTAGGGGAAAGAAAAAGAATAACCATCTATACAGATTCCAAATATGCCTTCTTGGTGCTTCATGCCCACATGGCTATCTGGAAGGAAAGAAGGTACCTAACAGCTCAGGATGCTCCTATTAAGTATGGGTCTCAAATCTTAGAGCTACTGGAGGCTGCTCATTTGCCCCAGGAAGTGGCAGTAGAGCATTGTGAAGGACACCACAGGGGCTTCTATTAAACTACATGGGGAAACAGGTTAGCTGACAAAAACGCTGAAGAGGCAGCCATGTCAAATGATACCTTCATGGGAGACTTGTTCCTCTCTCTCCCCAGTGAACTGCCCTTTCTCCAATACACTAAGGAAGAAATAGATTGGTCCACCCAACATGGGTATAAAGAAGAAACCAGTGGATGGTACAGATTGGAAGAATTTTTCCATCTACCTCCCAATGGAAAGCCTCCCAGGGAAAAGCTTTCCATTGGGAGGTAGATGGAGAAATTGGAGGAGAGATGAAGAAATTGGGAGGTAGATGGAGAAAAGTGTGGGGAATCTTGGTTGATGGCAGAATTGGTTGTGGGTGTATGTTTGGTAAGTTTGTTGGTTAGGGTCTACAGTGAGAGTCACACTGCAAACCATACTGGGAAGAGCCCCTATATCTATTCCATTTTTCTTCTCAGCCATAATGCAAATAGGGGCTATTCCCATTAAAGTGATATTAGAAAAGATGGGTCCAAAAATGGAACCTCCCAATGGAAAGTCATTAAGAGTTTTTACAACTTCTCCCACCTTGCAAAGGACAGTCTAGGACAAATTTGTAAATAAGTGTTCAGTGGGAAGGGACTAAACAAAACCATTCAACAGGTTTGTCAAACCTATACCCTATGTACCATAAATAATTCCCAGAGAGGGAAGCCCCCTCCATTAATAAGTCCAATCCAGAGGAGAAGTACATACCCTGGGGAGGACTGGTAAATGGACTTCACTCATCTCCCTGCAGGCTTCAGGTAAAAGTACCTCTTGGTATGTGTAGATACCTTCACGAAATGGGTAGAAGCCTGCTCCACAAAGACTGAGAAGGCACAGGAGGTAGCTAAATTCCTCCTAAAGGAACGCATTTCCTGGTTTGAGCTACCCAGGTCATTGCAAAGTGACAATGGTCCATCCTTTATTTCCTAAGTAACTCAACAGGTTAGTAGGGCCCTTAGTAAGCATAAATGTACCTTCACTTTGCCTGGTGATCACAACCTTCAGGAAAAGTGGAAAGAACTAAAGAAACCCTCGAACACATACTCAATAAACTCTGTCAGAAAACAGCACAGACATGGGTGGACCTCTTACTCTTAGCCCCCCTTTGGATCCATATTGCCCCTCAGACTCTCTTGCAATTAATTCCCTTTGAGGCCTTATATGGTAGGCCATTCCTATATTCAGACTTAATGCTAGATGAAAAAACTGCCAAAATCACCTACTGTGTCTCTTCTTTAGCAGGTTTCCAACAGGCTCTCCAGGAATTTTGGTTACAAAGAAAGCCAAAATCAGAAGGGGAAAAATACCAGCCTCTGTATCCTCCAGGCTCACTAGTTCTTATTAAAGCTTGGAGAGATGGAACTCTGAATTCCCAACTAACTCCAGTCTGAAGGGGCCTCTTCACCCTTAGAGCCATTAAAGTATCAGAGATTGTCAGTTGGATACATCACACCTGAGTGAAGCCATGGAAAGGCTCCAAAACACCAGATCTGGAAGCAATGCCCTCAGCTCCAGAACACACTTGAGAGGCACTGGAAAATCTGTGATTCCTCTTTAAGTGAAAAGATAAGTAATGCCCCTCAACATCCTTTCTCTTCAGAATAAGATGATCTTAATATTAGAAATCTTACTCGCAATTGCTCTGATTATTATCACTATTTTAACCCTAACTTGTACACCACTAGGCCTTCCAGTGGCAGCTTTCTTTGTGACCAGTTTCTCTCTTCACAGTCACCTTAGGTTGCTATGGGCCTGCTCCAGTTGGTTCTCAATCTCACCCCTTTACTAGCAGGACACTACCATCCTGATTTCCCATTATTGGAAAAAGCTCAGTAACTGCTCCAAAGCACAGGATCCCCTTACTCCACCAATTGCTGGTTATGTACCAGCTCTTCTGCTAAAACAGCAGGGAGAGCTTATTCAGCCTCACCAAGAGATTGGACAAGTATAAAGGCAGAACTGCATATTTTCTATCAATGGGAGGCTAATGGGAGATGTTTGGGCCTGCAAATAGCCTTCTTGCAAAAGTAAAGCAAGATTTCCCTGATATCTGCAAAGAACCTCCCAATTTTGGATCCATCTTTTCTAATACCACTTTAATGGGACTAGCCCCTATTTGCATTACGGCCAATAAGAAAAATGGAATGGATGTTGGGGCTCTTTCCAGTACAGTTAGCAATGTTACTCTCACTGTAGATCCTAATCAACGAACTTGCCAAACGTACACCCACAACTAATTCTACCATCACACAAGATTTCCCAAACCTTCAAATATTACCTTTCCTCTGGGAACTTTGCTGGATAAATCCACCCAGTTTTGCCAGGGACACCCAAGCTCCTGCAGTATTCAAAATTTCTGGTTCCGGCCTGCTGATACAACCAATGCCTGCAAATTGCCCATCTCATTTCTACAGAAGAATGGGTTCTATTGGACCAGACTCAAAATTCTCTTTTTTAGGAAAATAAAACCAAGGGAACTAAACAGAACCAAAGCCCATGCACATAAGTCTTAGCAGGCATGACTATAGCCACCAGCTACCTGGGTGTGTTGGCAGCCTTGGCATTTCTTGGAGCTGTCCTCACCCCCTTGTTTCATTTTTACATCTCTACTTATCTTAAAACCCAAGGAGCCTTCTATATTTGTGGCCAGCCAGTTCACCAGTGCCTCCCCACTAACTGGACTGGAACTTGTACCATAGGCTATGTATCCCTAGACATCTTCATAGTCCCTGGCAATCTCTCTCTTCCAGCACCAATCTACAGGCATTCCATCTTTTCCAGGATGAGGAGGGCTATCCAATTAATTCTCCTTCTCACAGGACTTGGTATTATAGCCAGTATGGGAACCAGAATTGCTAGAATCACAAAAGCCTCCTTGACCCATAGCCAGCCCTCAAGGGAAATAGCCAAGAACATTGATGCCACGACTAAAACCTTAACAACTGTGCAAGAACAAATTGACTCTTTGGCAGCTATAGTCCTCCAAAATTATCAGGAGTTAGATAAGTTAACAGCAGCACAGAGAGAAATTTGTTTAGCCTTAGGTGAAAAATTTTGCTTATGGGTCAGTCAATCAGGAAAAGTACAATATCAGACAACTCCTAAATTGAGCCTCCAGTTTACTGGAACAAGCCTCTCAGGGTTGGTTAGATTGGGAAGGAAGCTGAAAATGCTTCTCCTGAGTTATTCCCCTTTTAGGCCCACTTGTTAGTCTCCTACTTTTGCTCCGTTTTGGGCCATGTCTTCTAAATCTAGCAACCCGATTTGTCTCCTCACACCTTCAGGCCATCAAGCTTCAGATGATCCTCAGTGAGAGATACCATCGTCTCAATATTCAAGAGTCACACTTCTACAGAGGACCACTAGACTGCCCATCAGTGAGACATGAAAGAAGCGAAATCCTGCCCCTGTCTCCCTTGGACCTTGCTGGATACCACTTTCACCAACCCACAAAGCCACCCTGCCCTGACAGCAAGACGCCAAGACTCACAGAACAATCATCACCGTCCTTCTGTCAGCAGGAAGCAGTTACAGAAGACTGACCTTTGTCCATTTTCCCAAAGAATTGGGTCGGGAATGTTAGAGTAGGTAGTTTGGCAGACATGAACAGGGCAAAAGAGGCACCCACCCCGCTGCTGCTTCCATGAATCTCAGGCGACCATCAGATGATCAGGTGATGGCCAGGTGATTGTTAAGCTGTCTCACTAAAATAGTAATTGGTTGCAGCTGATGCCAGGGACAGGCAGGCTCCCAACAGATAGAAAACACCTGAAACAAGATCAGCAGCTTCCCGATAAGGTCTCAGGAGTTGGGTGAGTGGGCCCGAGCATGCATACTAAGAGGCAAAATGGTGGAGTTTAACTGGTATATGACCTTCCTCTAGGAATGCTCAACTGGTAAGGGAAAAATGCCTCAAGCGAGCACACACAAAACTTCAATAAACACATTGCATATGCAGCCCCTCCCAAGTGCTGGCAGGCCACTGCACATGTGGAAATCCCACCTTAAGGAAAAATCAAGGAAGGAGAGATGCAAACCTCAGAACCAGGCCAATGTATAAAAAACCCCAAGTGAAGGGTTGGATGAGGCACTTGGATCTCTTAAGTTGCCTGCTTGGCCCTCTTCCAAGTATACTTTCTTTCCTTTCACTCCTGCTCTCTCATTCCTGTTCAAAAACTTGCCTTGGTCTCTCACTCTACCTTATACCCCTTAGGTAAATTATTTCCTTTGAGGAGGCAAGAATCAAGTTGCTGCAGACCCATATGGATCCACCACTGCTAACAATCCTAGAGCTATCTACTATGTTAGTTTTTGCTCTGATGTTTACTATTTCCCTTCTTGAACTTTCTTTGGTCTTACTTTGCTGTTTTCTTCTATCAACAAAAGGATGATATTACCTCTTTAATATCAGTCTTTCCTCTTTTCTAATGTACTCATTTAAGAGTATAAATTTTA
Organism: Pan troglodytes; assembly: GCF_028858775.2. Taxonomy (NCBI): domain Eukaryota; kingdom Metazoa; phylum Chordata; class Mammalia; order Primates; family Hominidae; genus Pan; species Pan troglodytes. Next base: position 104,733,020 of record NC_072404.2, read on the forward strand.
CTTAAATTTAATTTTAGCTGTTTCCTATAAGATTTTATCTGTTGGAAAATTTTTATTATTCAGTTAAAATCACTTTCTTATTTCCATTTTACTTCTTTTTCTTTTTTGACTCACAGATTATTTAGAAATGTTACATAATTTTTCAACATGCAAATTTTCTAGGTTTTTAAAAAATTGAGTCTAAGCTTGATTGCATTGTAGTCAGACAATATATACTATTATCAAGACTCGCTTGACAGCCAGGTATATAGTCAATTTTTGTAGATGCTCCTTGTGAGCTTGAAATAATGTGTATCTGCAATTACTTGGCACAAGGTTCTATATAACCCTATTAGGTTAAGTTTGCAAATTGTGTGTTTTAGGTACTCTCTATTCTCACTAATCTTTTTTAAAAATTTTTGCTAGTTCTACCAATAAACAATGAATGCAAGTTAAAATCAATCATGATGACAGTACGACTGTTTGTATTTTTCTTGTAGTAGTTCAGCAAATTTTTGCTTTGTATATTTTAAGGTTGTATTAGAAGGAACATGTACACTTAAAATCACTCTATCTTCTGGGTGGTCCCTTCTATCCATGGTAATACTTTTACTTTTAAAGTCTATTTTGATTGAACAATATAGTTCTTCCCACCCTTGGCTCCTTTTAAAGTCTTTGTGTTTGATGCTCTGCAGTTTCACCAAGATATGGCTAGGTATGAATTTCTAAGTCTCAGCATGATTAAAATATTTTCTCTACCCAACTCTTTTCTTTTTTTCCTTTCCTTCTGGGGATCCAATTTGTCCTATGCTAGATCTTCTCACTTTTAGCCTCCATGTCTTTTTTAAAGTTTCCTCTCTCAGTTTTTCTGTGTTATACTGAATATAATCTCCCATGAACTATTTTTCATTTCATTAATTATCTCTTCAGATCTGCTACATTTCCTGTTAAATTCACCCATTAAAGGTTTTTGTTTCTGTCTCTCATTTTCTTTTTTTTTTTTTTTTTTTTTTGCTCCCTAATGTCCTTGACACAACCCCACACTGTTTCCTAAAAACTGACCTCAAAAACTTAAGAATGAATTCAGGTCCCTTTCCCCCTTTCCAATAATTAGCCACATGTATCACATAACCCATAACTTTATCTGAGCCTGAGCATGTTTTGGCCTGTCTTTATTTGCAACCTACATGACCTCACTAGTCATCTACCTTAAGAGGGTGTATTTAGAGGCTTTGTGTGGGGCCAGGTGCAGTGGCTGATGCCTGTAATCCCAGCACTTTGGGAGGCTGAGGCAAGTAGATTGCTTGAGCCCAGGGGTTTGAGACTAGCCTGGGCAATGTAGGGAAACCCTATCTATTAAAAAAAAAAAAATTAGCTGGGTGTGGTGGTGCATGCCTGCAGTCCCAGCTACTCAGGTAGGGGGATTGCTTAAGCCCAGGAGGTCAAAGCTGCAGTGAGCCATGATCATGCCATTGCACTCCAGCCTGGGTGACAGAGAGAAATCCTGTCTCAAAAAAAAAAAAAAAAAAAAAAAAAAAAAGGCTTTGAGTGACTATCCCGAGGCATTTGAATCCCGAAGATTAGAAGTCATCCTCATAGCCTTTCCAATGGAGTAACACTTTTTGTGTGCTTTGAAATGAAAAAGTGGAAAATGTTTCCCTCAGATTGTGAGACCCTTTATAAATGTATATGTGAACAATTTTTTAAGCTGCTATACCTCAATAATAAAATGTTTCCTGGCTACTCATTAAGTTTTAAATTTCTATTACTAGATTTTCATTTCTGAAAGTTCAATTTTATATTTTTCAAATCTGTTGCAATTTTTTTATACAATTTACTGTACCCTGGGTTTAAAATTGTCTTTTATTTCTTGAAACTCTGTAAGTATAGTTATTGAGCCTCTATTTGATCATTTCTGTATTTGGGGTCTCTGCAAGTCTGTTTCTGCCATCACTTGTTTCTGCTGGCTTTTGTTTCTCCTGCTCTGTTTCTTTGGTTATTTATTTATTTATTTATTTATTTACTATGATTTGTTGCTCATTGCTTAGATAATTATTTGTTAGGTTTCTTAAGATCTACGATAAAATCCAGAGAGGATATGTGTTTGTTTCTGCCAGGTGAGTAAATATACTACAAATATGGTATGACTTTATACTAAATTTACAGCTTGAGTTTTTTTTTTTTTTTTCCGTTCAATCAGTGGGAATTTGGCTCAAAATCTGAGTGATGATAAGCAGATGGATATCAACAACAATCTTGAATTTATTTCATCAATATTAAATTAATCAGCAATATTAAATGTATTTATTTTACTTTTCTCAGTCCCAAGACAATTTTCTTTTTAGGTTTCTGGGAGTCGAAATATTGAACAGATTTATATTTATTTCAACCTTAGATGAATATTTAGCCCTTTGGGGTCAGAGGGTTTTGGTTTTATAGGTGTTGGTCCCTTATTAGACTCCTGATTTTAGGATGAACTGTGATTTGGCTTCTGTTCCCCTTGCCCTCTGAGACATTAAAACCCAAAGCACAAGATCAATCAGTTAAGATGCCCTCAGGACAAGACCGAATTCAATCCTGCTTACCTTTCTGGATTTCTGCTTTCCTTTAAATTATGATTTGCTGATTACATATTATCTTGTGTGATATTTGATGCTTTCAAAAATATTTTCTCTATTATCTTTTGTTGTTTATATTAGGCTGTTTTGTTCTGAATTATTTAGCCTGTTGCATTGCTAGAAATCAAAGTTGTCCCTTTAAGATATAAATAAGTTTATGTCATTTATTTAAAAGAATTCTACTAGACTTTGAATTTACTGATTAATTTGGAGAGAATTTATATCCTTATAAGTTCACCTTATCCAGGAGCCTAGAATATGTATCTACATATTCAAAATATTTTCTAGATCTTTTATTAGAGTTTGAACATTTTCTCCACAGAGGTCTTGTGTACTCTTGGTTAACTTTTTTTTTTTTTTTTTTTTTTTGAGACAGAGACTCGCTCTGTCACCCCGGCTGGAGTGCAATGGCGCGATCTTGGCTCACTGCAAGCTCTGCCCCCTGGGTTCCCGCCATTCTCCTGCCTCAGCCTCCCAAGTAGCTGGGAATACAGTCGCCTGCCACTACGCCCAGCTAATTTTTTGTATATTTAGTAGAGACGGGGTTTCACCGTGTTAGCCAGGATGGTCTCGATCTCCTGACCTCGTGATCCACCCGCCTCGGCCTCCCAAAGTGTTGGGATTACAGGCGTGAGCCACCGTGCCCGGCCAGTTAACATATTTATTTCTTAGATGCTGTATAGATTTTCTTGCTATTGTGAGTGCTATCTTCTCTTTGATTCAAATTCATAATTGTCATTGCTATTAAATATTATTATTTAGCTTGTATCAGGCAACACTGTTGAGTATCCTAATGGTATATCTCTTGGTTCTATTGTTTTATTTTCAAGTAGATGATTATGTAATCTACAAACAATAATAGTTCTATTTCTACCCTTACAATTCTTACAGTTCTAATTTATTTTTCTTTTGTTTTTTGAGTGAGGGTCTCTCTCTGTTGCCCAGACTGGAGTACAGTGGTGTGATCACAGCTCACTGCAGCCTTGACCTTCTGGGATCAAGTGATCCTCCCACCTCAGCCTCCCAAGTAGCTGGGACTACAAGAATGTGCCACCATGCTGGTTAATTTTTTGTATTTTTAGTAGAGATGGGATTTTGCCATGTTGCCCAGACTGGTGTGGAACTCCTAGACTTATGCAATCTGCCCTCTTTAGCCTCCCAAAGTGCTGGGATTACAAGTGTCAGCCACTGTGCCCAGCCTATTTCTTTTTCTTATCTTATAGCATTGGTCAGGACTTCCAATCCTATGTTAAACAACAGTCATGGTAAAATAGAGAATCTTTGTCTTATTTCCAAACGCAAAGGAAATACCCCAGCATTTTGTGAAGCATTAGTTCCTGCATTTGATCACTTTCCCCAAAAACTAGATAGAGTGGTTTCTGCTACCTGAAACTAAAACCTGTTTGATGCCAAAGGAATATAGAATGAGAATTTTTCTGTGATTATAGAATCAGCATCGAAGGGCTCAAAGATAAAAACAACAAAGCACCAAGTACCCCACATTCTGAAAATTGCTGAAAATACTTGAAGTCAAATATCACAACCAAAGCTTGCTTGTGGCTCCTGGAAGAGTTCATCTACCCCTAACCCTCACCCTTGTATTCCCAATTCATGTCTCTGATAATTAAGCAGAAAGACTAGGGAAGAGAAGAGAATGAATTATCAAAATGCAGCATTTATTGTGAGGAGCGATTCTTCTCCTTCCCAAGCCAAGTGAGTGAAGAGGCTCAAGATAATCACATAAAGATTGGGGGTGCTTATGCAAAGGGAAAATTGGTTGAGATAACTGTCTAGGCTGCAGGCCTGTTGGTAAACCTGTGCCTCCCTATGAAGGGGAGAAAAAACTTATTGAAGGGAGATGACAAGGCAAAGAGAGGATGATAATGGGACAATCAAGAACCCTATCCTTTGGAAAGAATGGGTAAATTGCCTACTCCAGGAGGAATCCAAGCTTCAACCACCTTGCCAGGGCCTCTCCCAAAGAGAGGACACACTGAGTAAGGGGATCCCAGTAGCTGAAGGTTGAGAGTGACCTACTTGGAGCAAGAGCAGGGGTGAAGTGTAAAAGAGATTATGCTGGATCTTCCACTGGCATTTCCAGGAGAAAGTCAACTTAATAGTCCATTGGTCTTAGCCACAGAACAAGCAATAAAAGATACTAATCACATGTCCATTAGCAAAAGACTAAGTTCTTTCCACTCTATCCTGTTCCAATTCTGAAAAAGCTAAAACCATGAAGTGTAACAGAACTTATTTTTTCCACAGCCTCATGTAATTTTATTTTTGAGTCCCCACACATTGTTTGGAAGCACAAATCAATATATAAGGCAATTCCAAAGCCCCCTCCCAATCCTGGGAGTTTTGTCTAAAATCCAGCAGGGAGAGCTAAAGCAACATGGGAGACAGCTGGTCTTTGATGTCACCGTCTAAACTTCGGTCTTCATTTGAATCAGATGACTACTTATTTTCTTTTTCCTGACAGCAAGACCTTTTTAAGTCTATCAGTTCTTTCTCTGCTAACCCCCATACCCCTCTGGGCACGTGGGAATTTGCTTCTGTGCCAAGTTCAAGTGTAGGTGTAATGCCATCCCCAGTAAATCACACTAGCATTTCTTCTCTGTTTTTTCATCAGGCTGAGCACAGAGAGTCCCTAGGGCTTTGTGACTTTCCCAGGCTCTCCCAGGGAAAGGACACATTAGTCCCTCAGCAATCAGATCACCCAAATTTCCTGAGGAAAGTTTTATCCCTCAGCCTTTCTAACTTGGCCTGAGGAGAAGGCAGAGCAGGATCAATTCTCAGGAACTTAGCAGCATCTAAATTATCTTTGTCTTTTCCTATCTCTCTTTATTCTCCCCTAGTCTGGTAAACATTATAATATAGTAAGTATGAGGGCTAGGGACTAAAACAAAGACTATTATATTCTTCAAAACTGACTCTACTTATTTTCTTAAATTATGTCTTTAATGTCTTTTTTATTCTGTGTTCTCTTGATAGCTAGGCTTTTGAAATTTAAAATCTAATAACTGACTATAGCATTCTGCTGAATGTTTATTCCTCTTTGAAGCAATGAAAACTACAAAGTCTTATAGTCAAAATCACAATGGGTTACACGGGAAAAAAGAATTTTACCCTGCAAAACTTTTCAGCAAACCTACATAAAACTGAGCAATGTTCTTTTGCATATAAAATGGTCTCCCCAAAAGAGAAAAAGCATCAACCAACCACTCCCGAATAAAAGTCACAAAAAGGGAAGGGAGGTGCTTGGGTGCTCTGACTTTAATTAATGGTTTGTTTGCTAAAGGTTGTACTGGTTTGGGACCAAAAAAGGACACTTCTATTCATTCTCATCAAATTAATTTTAAGGTTGGTCTTCAAGATAGGACATTAGGCCAGAACCATTCTACTCATTTCAGATTCCTTAGGGCCAAATTTACTGGAGGTTGCTTAATAAGTGTTTATTGAATAAACCAGAAGGGCAAGATAAAGGCAGTCAAAGATAACTGTCATAAGGCTTCATCTAAGATTCAGAGCCCAGTAGGTTAGCAAAACAGTTGTCCCTCAATAACCATGGAGGATTGATTCCTGGACTCTGATGGATACCAACATCCACGGATGCTCAAGTCCCTGATATAAAATGGCATAGTATTTGCATATAACCTATGTTCATTCCCCTATGTAGGTACTCTCTAGATCACTTATAATACCTAATATCATGTAAATATTATGTAAATATGTGTTATACTGTGTTGTTTAGGGATTAATGACCAAAAAAAGTCTGTACATGTTCAGTACGGATGCAACCATCCATTTTTTTCCAAATATTTTCAATCTCTGGTTGGTTGAATCCATAGATGTAGAACTCACAGTTACAGAGGGCCAACTGTATTTCAGATACAAGCATCAATACAAATAAGGGCCTGTTAGAGATAAGCACTCCCTGCCCTAAGGTAGCCTCTGAGGCCCAACTGTCAGATTTCTCAGAACCCAATTTCCTATGTGTCGGTACCCTGGGAGAATGCAAGTTCTAAGGGCTTTGGGCAATCACATGATGCTAATTCTTTATCTGCAGACTGGAACACTTAATTAACTGTCTGTGCCCAGCACAACTGCGGGGAGAGAACAGGGGTTGTAAATACTTGAACATTAGCTTTTCTCTTGGTCTGGACTGTAGGAGACCCAGAACGTCAAAAGTGTAGGAGGAAACTTGGACCCAGTTACCAAGGACCTCTAGGTGAGTCGGAGACCTCACTGGACATAGTCCACATGTTTTATTGTAGAAAGAACATTGGGGCTGCTAACAAAGATCCGTAAAGTTTGGCTTCTTGTTGGACTGTCATTAACCTGACTTGCAATTTGATGGCTATCAAGGAATCTCTGTCTGCTCCTTTACTTCTATCCATAAGAAAAGCCACACTCACTGGTTGGTGTTTGCTATTTACTTACAGTGCCACTTATCATACAATTATCAGTTTACTTTTACAAAATATGTAGACTTTTTTTTTTTTTTACTATCTAGAGTCTAGAGCTCACAGTACAGAGTTTTGTGAAATACGGTGCCTATGAGAATTTTCCCATGGTACACAGAAGCCACAGAGGTGCCCTGAAGCACAGAGCCATTGTTGGCATACACGGTGCTCACCCTGGGCTTCTCAGACAAAACATTCTGGATGCGAAGTACCTGTCAAGAAAAGATCGTTTATTAGTATATTATGTGAGTAAACACCTGTTTCATGATGTCCTTCCCAAACATTCTAGGATAAATCTATTTTTCAGAAATCAGAAGCTAAAATCTGTATATCTTCAATAAATTGTTCTTCTTCTGATGAAAGTACTAATGTCATAAAGATATCTATGCACCAAAGTGAACTGGCTTTCTGACATTAGCCAAATTCCTCAGGGATGACTTACACAATTTTTTTAGTGCAGGCATCCCTTACAGAAGGAGTTAAGATGCTCTTATTTAGTTCTCAAGTGGATGGTGGTCCTCCCTCTGTGGGAAGAATCTTGCCTTTGAGATTACAGTATGGGGAGAGAAACAAGACAAAATAATGAAGAAACACCCAGTTATCCAGCCAACCCAACCTGGTAACTGATGGGATGGCAGTCATCACAGCTGGAGCCCCTTCACATCTGCAAAGTTGCTAGAAAGCATAAATAATGGATACTACTTTGGAATTTCATCTGACACATCACTGCCTAGTACTGTTATTGATCCCAGGATTAATACACTTAACTTTGTTAATCAGTATATATTTAAGCACTCAGGCTTCCAAATAGGCTGGATGAAGTTCACTCAAACAAAATAAAATAAAATTTTTATTTTGGAATTAAAGGAAAACAATTAGAAATTTATGAGTTACAAGTCTATATTGATATCTCTTATTAGAACAGAGTTTGTTCTTTTTTTTATCTTAAGGGAGATCCTTCATCTCAGGTTTGTTAGACAAAAATACTTAAGCTTCGATTTCATGTACAAAACATGAGATTCAACCAAAATTAAAGGGTGTCAGTAATTGTGACAAAAAGTCTTATCTAAAATTTTAAAAATAATTCAACTTGAAAATAGAGATACGAAAAAGATCCTAAACAATTCTCCAATAATCCTATGTATCATATTTCATTTCCTTAAGACAGACATTGTGGTTGGGCTTTTAAAGGAAAGTTTTGTCTATCACTCTTAGGGGTACATATCTGAGGCAAGGATTGCTTCCTAGTTCAGGGTAACAATTCTGGTTCTAGGCTTAGGTTGGACTTTTGTTTCTTTTTACATTTCTTGTGTTCTTTTTAAGAAGCTGCGACTAATACATTAATAAAAAAAGAAATAATCATATTTTTAACTGAAAAACAGCAATACTGGAAGTAGAAATAACTGTATGTCCTAATTTACCCACTAGGCCAATTACTGGGTTTGAATTTGAATTTCAGTTTCCCAAATCACCAAATGTGGATTCACACATTTTAATTTTTTTCAAATTGTACTTTCTCAATGAGGCCTACTCTGATCTCTGACTTTAGTAGTAGGACCTTCTCATCCTGCTGCATATAGTAATCCTGATCCCCTTTACTCTGCTGAGCTTTTTTTCCCATAGAATTTGCCATCTTCAAAGTTACTATGTAATTTACTTATTTCTTATGCTTATTGTTCATTGTTTGTCCCCCTTTCTTAAGATCAGGGATCTCTGTATATTTTTTCTGATATATCCTAAACATAAGTACAATGTCTGACACATTACAGGTACTCAATAAATTTTTGTGAATAAATCTCTGAGTATGCGTGCCTAGAATTTATAGCTATATATAAATTCACTAAAGATTTTTAAATTGTTAACCTTAATGCCATAGAAAATGCAGTTGTCTTATAATGTTGTTTTTAATGTAGAAAATTCAATGGATTATGCTATTGTTTTAGAAGAGACATTTTAAAATAACACAAATGATATCTTGAAAATAAGACAATTTTCAACACCATCGTATATGTTAGAACTTACAGGCAAAAACTCATTTTATTTTGAGGCGACAGTTATTTAAATCCTTTAATCTGAGCTTCATGTTGGACAGTGTGAAAGAAGATGGTACCATATACAACTCTCTCTTTGTCTAACTGCAAGACCTGCTCAGAGACTATCTCCTGATTGGAAATATGATATGGCAATCTGGGTCAATATGAATAATCGAGCTTATGTTTTTCCATTATTCCCAACAGCAAGAGTTATTGAAAAGTTAATGGTGGCCTAAAAGAGTTAACGAACCTTATCTCCCTACCTGTCAAAAACTTTACTTTTCTCATACGTAAAATTTCTTTAGTTCTATAACACCAAATGTGACTGGCTTAAATTCTTCCAAGTCACCCCAACAAATTTGTTCTTGCAGCTTTGCCTGTGAGCTCAGAGAGGTATAGGAACTTACTTCTGATCCTGGAGGGTCCTCAGGGTTATAGTTCAGTAGCTTCATAGGATTAGGATGGCATCCTGCCAAAATGTCTCCTGTGGCAGGATCGACAGTCAGGTTATCCACTAAGGTGCCCAACTGTATCACCTTACAACAAAGAGGGAGTAGTGAAGACATTGTCTCAATGATTCCTCGCTTTCTTCCCTATTCATCCCCACAACCCCTACAGCTTCTTCTGGCACCTAAAGTTGGTGTTTTTAGGGGGCTTTGCTTCTGTATTTTAGAAACGCATGCATAATCTCACTGGCATTGCTCTCAAATAGCCATGTTTTCCTCATTCAAGGGGCACATTCCTGGGTCAATATGGGACTAAGGTAAGAAGTCAGATTGTGTGGGCCAGACAGGGTACTCTTACCTTCAGTTGAGTTAAATCCCAGTTATCATGTTTTTCCATTATGTGAATGTTCTTAGCTGCTACATCAGCTACATAGACATACCTTTGAAGTAAATGACATTTACACTTAAGCAAGTGGTAATGAGAGACAACACTCACTTTTATTTTGGAGAAGAGGTATAAAAATGCACACTCCTTGAAAGTACCACTGCAATCCTTTTCTAAACCACAGTAAAAGAAGATAATGGGGTAGTATTTTTAATATTCTTGAAGTGCTTTAAACAGGCTTTGAATATGAGTTATGACTATAATGAAACTGGTGTTTCTAGATGACATATATAGGCTCAATCTTATTACTTCGAAGTCACAACTTTTTCCTTAAATTGAATGAAGGTAAGTGGATCTCTTACAAGGCCAAAAGTGTATATATTTCTAAAAACTAGTGCTTGAAAAAAAGTATCAAATGACCATAAAGCTCAATCACAATATTTTAAAAGAGGAAGGACACTGAGAGGTGTTTTCTACAGGGATCATCTTTGCTCATTATCTCAAATATACATGTTAATATTCAAGGTACTTCTGTTTATTAAAAAAACCTCCAATTTTTAAACACTTTTTAAAAGTGTTTTCTCATAAAATTTCATGCTGTTTAAAATAGGGTTTTCTCATTGAATGGTCTGCTGTTGTAAGTCAGTAGGTCTGAAACTTATACAATCCCTATGCCCAATCTAAGGTAGCCTTCCCTCTCTCCTAAGAGCTTTTGTGTAACTGAACTTAGCATAAGTGGTCAAATACTTTGTACTTTCATAAGGGGCAGGGGTATTGCTCATTTATCTTCCTTTGTAGTGTGTTAGGAAAGTGTGTTTCAAGAGTTATGTAAAAATTTGGAATGAGGTCCTTATATCCTTAAGTCCACATCCCTCCTTTAACTGGGAAGAACCTAAAGTCCAAGGAAACAAATGGATTGCTTAGGATGACAGATTTAGTGTGAACCCTGGCCACAACTGATCCCTCCACACATATATTCACTACGTAAGCCTAAGTAAGGAAGTAACTTCCTCGTAAGGAAAGGAGTCCACGAAAATGTCAAGGGCAAAGGATAGAAAAATACATAAAAGAGCTTACTTCTGGTCTGCTGAGACTGTGATCCCATTGGCACTACAAAATCCTTTGGCCACCACTTTAACCTCCCTTGGGCTGTAGAAAAGAACATAAGTCCAGCGAAGATCCAAGATCATCTCAAAAAATGACAGGAGGGAGTTGGTAAAATAGTGGTCTCTGGTGGCATAGAACTGTTCTGGTCCAAGAACCACAATGTCATTCACACTAAAGTGAAAGGGGGGTGGAAAAAGAGACCCATGAGGTATTTAAATATCCTTTATCCTTGTCAAAATCACTCATCTCTACATAGACTAATACGTTCATCAATTTGAAAAAGGATACATGAACTAGTATGGATTAAGGAATTCCACAGAAAATCATGATTCTGCATTGCCCTGATGGGTTTTCTTTAGCCATTTGTTATTTTCTTACCCTTCTCTTTCACAGAAATCAGTGAAAAGAAATAAATTCACAAATAAATCTCAAACCCCAAAATCTGTTGACTTGTAAATGTTGATCATGGTTATCTGTGACAGTTGTAGTGCAGTTCACTGATAGCTATGGTTATCCTCCTTCAGGAATTACACTTCCCCATCCCCTTGCAGTTAGGCACAGCCATGTGACTTGCTTTGGCCAATGAAATGAAATGAAATGAGGTGAGTGGCTTGTGGATGGAAGATTTTAAGAACCACTGCTTGCTTCACCATGTTTCCCTCATGTTTCCACAGTAACGAGCAACTTTTATGATGATAGAGACTGTGGTCCTCCTAGGGCCCTTAATGAGGATAATATGAAACTGAGTCCCTAAATCACCTACACTGGATACATAGCATGCATGAGAAAACATAACAAACCTTGGCAGTTTTGAGCCACCAAGATGTTAGGGTTTTGCTGTCCTGTTATCATAGCATAACCCAGTTCATCTGGACCTTTATATTTTCTCTGAGTAGATGGAATTATGGGTGATATTCTTTCTTACGTTCTTCAATATCATTGACATTTTAAAATAGAGCAAGTCTTATTCTTACAATCCGTAAGAACAATAAAGTCATTTTTATTTTTGAAAAGAAAAAAAAAGTGACTTGAAAAAATAATGCTTAAACATTTTTAGATTAAATTTTAGGGAGGAAAATTTGGGTGAATCAGGAAATACTTTGAAGTTTTGACATACAATGACTTTCCCAAGGTCACTCGGCTACTCACCTTTTGTATCTCAGCTTAAGCATTCTTTACTCCAAAAAGTATTGCCTGACATCATAAATTAGGTTAAACTGCCTCACAATTTGTTTCTGTAGCTCTCTGTTATGCCCCCTTGTAAGTGCTTATCAATGCCTGTGCCAGTGTACCCTCAGGCTCCTCTTTAGACCCTCATAGCCTCACCTACCTTGTTCCAGCTGCTGCTATTTCAACCAGTTCTGCACAGGTCTGATGTACTTCCCAGAGGGGCAGCCTAGCAGTGTCTCAGCTCATGCCTACTGTGGGCCTCTTGCCTCCCACTTCCAGACTTCATGTTGACATTGAGTCATAGGATACCACAAAACTAGACTTGCACATGCACAACAACCAAGAATGTGGGAAAATGAAGGCCTCTTGAGGCAAACCTTTGATTAATAGGAGATGGGGCTGGTGGATAAACCCTTCTCCCTTTTTCTCCTTGACCAGATTGTCCTGAGATGCAGCTTACGCTGATTACTGGAGGGTAAGTCCATGATTTCAAGCAGTCAGTTGGCAGCGGTTGGCTTAATGACGCCTTTGCTGTACCTCCCTCACTGCATGTGTTTCCTAGGGCTGGCACAGCAAAGAACCACAAACTCAGTGGCTTAAACACCAGAAATGTATTGCCTCGCAGTTTTGGAGGCTAGGAATCCAAAACCGTGTTGTTGGTAGGGCCATGTTATCTCTGAAGGTTCTAGGGAAGGATCCTTCCTTGCCTCTTCCAGCAAGGCATTCCAGTAGTCCCAGGCATTCCTTGGCTTGTAGATATATCACTCCAATGTCAGTATCCATCTTCACATAGCATTCTCCCTGTATATCTGCCTGTCTTCTTGCAAGGACACCAGTTCTACTGCATTAAGGGTACTCTATTTCAGCATGATTTTATCTTTACTAATTACATCTGCAATGACTCAATTTCCAAAGTGTCGCCTTCTGAGGAAGTGGTGGTTGGGATTTTAACATATTTTTTGGCAGGGGTGGTGGGGTGGGGAGGGCAGGGGGACACAAAATTCAACCCATAACCTTCTCCCTTCCTTGCCTCACACTGGTTTCTCAAGTCTGCTTCCTGGGATTGTACTCCCTAATGAAGTGGCCAAATATCAGGTGTGCCCTCAGGCTGCACTTTCTGGGAGACTCTTCCTGTGAGATCCTATGCTAAAGCAGTTGATCCTCGCAATCCACTAGTTAGGTAAGTCAGGCAAATGAGAATCCCCATTTTGCTCAAGAAATTGAGGCACCAATTAAGTGACTTGTCCACAGTTTCCCAGCAACCCTGTGGAAGTCCTGTTCTCCGCTATGGCCTCAGAACCCCATACAGTGCATTAGGAGCAGAGTTCAATAACTTCAACTTCTCTTACTTCTATGCTCTGCACTCGTTTCCCCCATATTCTGTGGGGAGAAATTAATACATGATGTTGAGAAAGAGAGCAAAGGAAAGAAGATGAACTTTCTTTTCTTTTCCTATTCTTCTATCCCATGAAACAATTTACTGTTTTGGAGCCAGTTTTTTAATGTTAAGCCCATTTGATAAAAGATGAATTCTTTATTGTTTGCTACAGCCTTTAAACAGGCAGCCTCTCCACTGAAAAGCCTGTTATTTTAATGAATGCAGTAAGAAAGATGTTCATTGCAATTGAGAGCTCAGCTTTGAATTCAGATGGATCTGGGTTTATACCCTGTTTCTGCCACTTACAAATTGTGTAACTTGGGCAAGTTATCTAACCCAAACCTTCTCTAAGTCTTAGTTTACCCATGCCTATTATTAAAGGCTTTGTGAGAATTAAGTTAAATTAAGTATTCTGGCATAGTGCCTGGCACATAGTCAATGCTTAACAAATGTAATTTTTATAAGTGCCCAAGGGCTTTTAAAAAATTCTACTTTAAAGCTGTAATTAAACAAAGAAGTGGCTCATCTGGAGGTTGGTTATAACACCCAGTGGGTGAGGCTCACAGAACACAACCTACCACGACAACCAAAAAAGGGTGTAGGTGTTTAAACAGAGACCGATAGTAGGTATTGAGTTGCCGTGGTAAAGAGAATGGAATTAGAGCTGGGAATTTAATTGAGCACCTTTATAGGATTAAAATGCTTTCAAAATGCTCGAAAATATAGGCATATTCAATACCTAACATGGCAATTTCTAGTGAGGCGCTGGGAAGAGTCACCATGGGAATCATTAGAAAGCTTTAGAAAAAAATCAAAACAATTTCAAAACAAAAGTTTAAGAAAGCCTGCTGAACCAAAGAATACAAAGCACACAGCAGAGGTGCAAAGTAAATAGAACCGTGCAATACTTTCATTCCATACCTTTTGAGAAGTTCATGTTTTATAGTTTTCAGGTATACCAGAGAACGTTGTTGTTCCTCAAATTTAAATATCTCCACAGTGGACTTCATGTGGGGATGATTCACAACATAAAGATACACAGTATTGTCTACATGGAAAAAAGGGATAATTTCCAAGAAAGTTACCCCTATCACAACTAATATTAGACTTGTTTTAAAACTTGGTCACTTCCAAAAGTTTTCTTCTTACATCTTGCATTTGACCCTCACAGTCTACATGATAGGTAAGTCAGACAAATGCCAGAATCCAGATTTAGTTGAGGAAATTGAAGCTCAGGAGGCGAATGATCCATCAGCAATTTCATCACCACAAAGTGGCAGAGCCAAGATGTTTTGCCATAGTCACTTCACCCTTATATGCATAACCTAACAGGAGCCTACAGAACTATAATGATGCATAAAGAGGGATGTGGTTTCCCCAGATGGCCCTTCAGCAAGAGAAGTGAGTGCAAGCAAACAAAACTTTGCTGAGATGCTGTGTGTGTACAATAATTATCTACATTGCAACAGAAGCTCAGTGAATGTCAGGGCAGTGTAAACACCTTAAAATAAGCAACATTTCCCAGCTAGACAATGAATTTCTGACACAAGCCAACATAACAATATTTAGTGAGCTCAATGGACATGGCATGTAAATATGAATGCGAGATAAAACAAACTAAGTAATTCTAGGTAGTACCCACCTCAGAAATGTCACCTACCCATTTCAATTGGAATGTGAACTGCTGTGAACAAGATTGAGGGTAGTAATTTGGCCTCTGAGAGTGCTGTCTTCTGACTTATCAGGAGTTCTAGGTTTGATGAGCTCTGGAGTTTTAAAGGGTCTGGTCCCATCCTCCCACTGTAGGACTTGATCTGTATTCATCTTCCCTATTCCTTTCCCAAATGTAGTTTTTAAGCACGTGATGGAACAAGCCCAAACCCTGAGATGCAAAATTCATAACCAGGACCTCTGAAACACACTGGGCACTTTTATGCAAATTAAGGAAAGGTGCTTGCTCACAGAGGA
The DNA here is from genome assembly GCF_028858775.2 of Pan troglodytes. Taxonomy (NCBI): domain Eukaryota; kingdom Metazoa; phylum Chordata; class Mammalia; order Primates; family Hominidae; genus Pan; species Pan troglodytes. The sequence continues at coordinate 104,748,570 of NC_072404.2, forward strand.
AATCTTCCTTCTGGTCTGATCCAGCTCTGTTCCAAGGCTCAGGGCGTGGCAAACAGAACATGGGTTGGATTTCAGCCCCAACACGGACCTTCAGTCTTTTGCTAGACACAATAGTGAACAATCACATGTGCTAGCCTGATTTCATTTCTTCTAGTGCATCTACTGAATCCCTCTTTCCAAATAAGATATACTTAGTGAGAGTACTTTTCTTCTCCATCTCCTCATTCCATCTCTATTTCTATGTGTAATATTTTGGCCTTATGAATTAAATACATAATTAAGGGAGATGACAAACAAGATAAGCTGTGAATCATAATATACTCAACTTATGGAAGCCTGGTTATATGACTGTTATTGTGTAAACGTGTCCCATCTCAAAAACAAAAACAAAAACAAACAAACAAAAAAAACGAAAGAAAAAAAGCCCCAAACCCACCTCCACCTCTACCTCTAATATGATCCCATGCAATGAAATAGTTTCAGGTAAATCTAATCACTTATTATACCATTTCCAATGCAGAATCTTATGTCTTGTACAGTGTGAGGCAAAACAGTTGTGGTTTTAAAATTATTTAAATAGAGTCCTAATCTCATTTTAGTAAAAGACACAGGATTAGAAGTGAGTCCTCCTCTGTCTGAGTTCTGGATCGGCCACTTACTAATTGCAGAAGTGAAGTCACACTTCACTGCATTCCTCTAAACTTCATTGTATCCATCTATAAAGTTGAATATTACTATGTGCTCTGCCTGTCCTATAGGGTTCGTTTATTTATTCATTTGATATGTGTTCATAGAGTAACTACTGTGCATCAGATACTGTTCTAGACTCTCAGAATCCAGCAATGGACAAATCAATATGCTTTTATGGTGATTATATTTGAGAGAGGAAAACAAAGAGGAAAAATTATTAAATAAATTAAAACAAAGAATATTAGAGTGGCGAGACACGTTCTTCATAGAGTGTCATTCATTTGAGGAGTAACAGTTAAGTTTAGGAACTTGCTATAGAGCAAGAGCAGGAGAGGGAAAGAAAATTCCTATCCTTTAACATTTAAAAAAAAAGTTACTACTGTAGGCTGGGAGTGGTGGCTCACACCTGTAATCCTAACACTTTGGGAGGCCAAGGCAGGTGGATCACTTGAGGTCAGGAGTTCGAGACCAGCCTGGCCAACATGGTGAAACCCTGTCTCTACTAAAAATACAAAAAATTAGCCGGGCATGGTGGCGCATGCCTGTAATCCCAGCTACTTGGGAGGCTGAGGCAGGAGAATCACTTGAACCCGGGAGGCAGGGGTTGCAGTGAGCTGAGATTGTGCCACTGCACTCCAGCTTGGGAGACGAGCAAAACTTCATCTCATAAAAAAAAAATTAGTTACCACTGTAATGAATGATTTTAAAAAAGAGGTACATTGAGAAGAAATATAGAAAGGTACACAAATTGGAACAAGATGGTGGGCAGGCTTCCCTGAGAAGATGATATTTAAGCTGAGGCTTCAATGATGACAAAGAGTGAGCCAGAAGTGGCAGAAGGACATTCCAGGCAGAGGGAACAGCAGATGTAAAGATCCTGAGGCATGAGACACTTCACTGAATGAAAAGAAATCCAGTATGGCTGGTCCAGAGAGTCCGGAGGAGAATGGTTTCCAGTGAAACTGGAGAGCATACTGGTGCCAGAAGGTACAGGGGAAGCACCCAGGAACCCAGGCCATTCTGGAGATTTGGGGTTTATCCTCAGAGTGACAGAACAATATGGAAAATTTGATGAAAAGAGGGACATAATCAGATTTGCATAAAAAGCAATCCTTACTATGACAATGAATTGAGGTGGTATGAGAAGGAAGGTACAGTTGGGGGCCCATGCAGAACCAGGGAAGGCATGCTGGGGCCTTGAACTGCTGGTGGCAGTGAGGATGGGGAGAGGTGGACAGATATTTCAGACTGGAGAGATATTGGAGAGATACATTAAACAAAACATTATAATGAGTTGATCAAAAGGGCCAGGGAGAGGAAGTGTCAAGGTTGGGCCCAGGATTTTATTTCGAGAAGTAAAGACACCATTACATATGAAAATAGTTTGTATACTATAAACCAATGAAAAATTGTTAGATTCAATTATCTTTTAAAGCAGAGCTTGCTAAGCAAATAAAAGTGTATATAAGATTTCATGGAATTCTAGCACTTCAATTTGGCCCTCCTTTCATGTGGTTACTGTTAGTGAAGTTTCCCTGTTCTTAATTTTCTTCATGCTGTATAGACCCAAAAATATTTTAAAATTAAATGTTTGAAATTATGAACTGTGAACAAGTCAAAAATAATATTGGAAACTATTTTTTTAAAGCATATATGGTATATTAGTAACTTATGTTTGTATAATATATTTTTGAGATATAATTCACACACCATTGAATTCAGACTTTTAAAATGTAAACTTCAGTGGGTTTTAGTATATTCACAGAATTGTGCAACCATGACCACTATTTAGTTCCAGAACATTTTCATCACCCAAAAAGAAATCACCTACTCATTAGCTGTCATTCCTCCTTCCCCACTCCCCTGGCTCCTGCCAACAATTTTTCTGTCTGTGAATTCACCTATTCTGGACACTTCATATAAATGGAATCACATAATGTGTGGCTTTTAGTGACTAAATTCCTTCAGTTGGCATAATATTTACAAGCTTCAGCCATATTATAGCATGCATGAGTAGTTCATTTCTTTTTATTGCCAAATAGTGTTCTATTGTATAAATACCTATCACATTTTGTTTATGAATGCATCATTTGATAGACATTTGGGTTATTTCCACCTTTTGTATTAAGAGTAATGCTGCTATGAACATTTGTGTACGGGTTTTTGCATGGATATGTTTTCAATTCTCTTGAGCATACACCAAGGTGCAGAGTTGCTGGATTGGGTGGTAACTCTATGTTTAACATGTTGAGGAAATGCAAAACTCCTTCCCAAAGTGGTTACATTATTTCACAATCCCACTGGCAAAGTATGAGGGTTCCAATTTTTCTACATCCTTGCCAACATTTGTTATTGTCTGTCTTTTTAATTATCACCATCCTAGTGGGTGTGAAATGGTATCTCATTCTGGTTTTGATTTGTACTTTCTTAATGTCTAAGGATGATAAACATCTTTCATGTGCTTACAGGCCTTTGTGTATCTTAGGAGAAATGTCTATCTAGGTAGATACTTTGTCCATTTTTAAATTACATTATTTGTGTTTTGTTAAGTTGTAAGAATTATTTATATTGTCTGTATACAAGTCTCTCATCTAATATATGATTTACAAATACTATCTCTCATTCTTTGGGTTGTTTTTCACTTTCTTGATGGTGTCTTTTGAAGCACAAAAGCTTTTAACTTTGATGAGTCTAATTTGTTTTTCTCCCCTTTATGTTATGTTTTTTAACGTCTCACAGTTGTCTTTAGTGACAACTAAACTAAAGGGCCTTTAGTTTACATGTTAGATTTCTGAGAACAGTATTCAAACAGGTTGTGACAGTCAAACAAGAAGACAAGTGGATAGAAGGAAGAGGAGGAGGCCACATAGGGCCAAAAATACTAGTGTTCCTTCTTTAATGCAATGTTTACAATGTTTTATACCTATTTATCATTTTACAAAAACACATCTGTATGGTAAAATAGCATCTTCTCTCTTCCTGTTACATAAATATTGAGGGGCTGGAGATAAATGGTTTCTATTTCCCTCATTTCCCCCTTATCCCTAAACATACAGGCTTTACCTTTGTCGATGAAAATACTGATCCCATGTGGATTAAATAATTCTTTGTCAAATCCACCACTGATTTCTAGTGCTTGTGCCCTTGGGTTTTGTTCATTCAGATCCATCAAGAAGATTTTTCCTGGTTCATCTGGCGCAAAGTTTGGCATGCCTGGATATTTTAATCCCTTTTAAAAAGAAAGAACAAGTGTGCACACATATACATATCAAAACAATATTTTCATATGGAATTTAAAATCTCAAAGCCAAATAAAAATGTTCAAAGTTCTAAATTTCATTTAGATTACTGGGCTTTTTCACTCTGTCAGCTGTTTCCATGATCTGATCTGGGGTGTTACTGATGTCATCTAAACATTGGCTATGAACACAGAAAGAACCATATTCAAGATAAGGAAGAGTTTTTAATTTAGAGAAAAGGAGTTAAGCCAAAAAATATAACAGAAGAGACTAGGCTGTTACTTTGTGTGAATCCCTTCACATGCCCGTACCTCACATTCCTCATCTATAAAATGAAGAAGTTCAAATACATGATTATAAGATTATTTCCGGTCCTGGTATTCTATAACTAACCTTCCTCAAAGCAGAGAGAAGGGGTGTATAGTTTAATTGTATTGTTCCCATTCCTACATTGATTATATCATGTAGTAGCAAACAGTATAGCTGGCTAAGAATTAACATAAGGATACCAGTCTTATATAGTTGACTATTTTTGACCTATTTTGTTCCTATAGGTATGTCTGAAAATTCTGACATGAATGCTTTACTCAAACATCACAAAAAGTTTATTCCAGTAACTTGGACAGTGGTCCTTTCTACTATTAGGATCAGGTAGCTATCAATCAACAATAGGCATCCTGAATGCATGAAGCCTTTGCTGCATCTGAGTCCACTGTGACAAACCTTGGGGTTGGTTTATTCTACACCAGTTACAAAACAGTCCACTTCCTCTCCATGTCCCCTATCTATCACTGGATATATATCAATATCAATAACTTTATATCTTCTCTGCTACCTTTATCTTCTTTTACAGTCTATTGCAATTCTCTCTTTCCTATTTCACCTTGTCTTTCTGCCTCTTTCCCTCTCCCTGTCCTTTCTACACACATGTACACATACACTTATGATACTATTACTAGCTCTTCCACTGCTCCCTCTTGAGGTAGTCAATCTTTTCTGAACAACCCAAGCTATATCTTCAACCTTTTTTAAGAACAGTCCTTCTATGCCCAATTCATATGTCCCAATGTTGTCTGGGGGAAACCTGGCTTTTCCCAGACAACACCGGCACTACTGAAGCTCATCAGAGGAGGCACTGTTCCCTCTTTATTCTCCTTAAGTCTGCACATCTGGAGAAGGGATTGGCATGTCCCTAGCCACAAACTTCTGCTTCCAGACCATAATTCTGTCGTCATCAATAGCTACACCCTTTGCTTCCTTATCACATTCTGTTCCAACTCCCTTTGCCTTGGTCTAGCTCTTATATAGGGCAAGTCTAAAATCAGATTGAAAAACTCCACTACAAAGTCACTATCCCAACTTCAGCCAGACATTTAGTACTGTTTATTGATTTTTTTGGCTCATTATGATAGGCAATCTATTGGATTTCCTCATGTCTCACTTCTAAATTTATTTCATTATCTTCTAGAGTAGGGGTCCCCAACCCCTGTGCCACAGACTGGTACCAGTCCATAGCCTGTAAGGAACTGGGCCTTACAAGGAACAACGGGAGGTGAGCTGCAGGTGAGTGAGCATTACTGCCTGAGCTCCACCTTCTGTAAGATCAGCAGTGGCATTAAATTCTCATAGGAGTGCAAACCCTATTGTGAACTGAGCCTGCAAGGGATCTAGGTTGGATGCTCCTTATGAGAATTTAATGCCTGATGATCTGAGGTAGAACAGTTTTATCTTGACCATTCCCCACTCCCCCTCCACGATCTGTGGAAAAAATTGTCTGCCACGAAACTGGTCCCTGGTGCCCAAAAGTCTGGGACCACTGTTCTAGAGCCCATACTTTCTTCCTCTTTATTATGAGTGGATGACTTTACTTACTACTTCTCTGAAAATGTCATGTCATTTAACATGAATTTCCTATAATTCTTTCCTTTCTGTCCCAGTAATTCTTCTTCAGTTTTATTCATTCTCTTTCTTTCTCCCTCTTTTCTCAAGTAAGAAATGTCCCTCCTCTGTTCTTAGATTAAATCCTTTACCTGCTTTCTTGGTTCCCTGTTCTCTAGGGTCTGTCTCTAGAGATTACACCCTCTCTCTCTTGCTTTACCACTCATTTTTCACTAACAGCTTCTTCTTTGGCCTAAAAAATTACAAGGTTTCCTTCCTCGAAATAAATATTTTCTTAACTTTACTGCCTCTTCATATATGCATTTATCTCTCTTCCCCTCACCGTCAAATTTCTTAGAAACATCACCTGATCTTATTGCCTAATATGAACTGCTCCAACTCTCAATTCCCTGAAGTTAGTATTCCACTCCCACCAGTTTGTAGAAATACCCTTATAAAGATCATATAAATGGTCTCCAAATTACTTTATTTTGATAACTTTTCTACTTCTGATCTGCTTCTCTGTGGCATTCGACACTACAGTATACCTTCTTCTTTCTTATCTAAACGTCAAAAGTTGAGTTCCCAGATAGAAATCCTGCTCCTCTTCCTGACTCTTGGATTTATGCCTCCTTCTGTTTTTATCGATCCCTCCTCCCTTCTCACTCTATACTCTTTCCTTGCAGATCTTATACATAAAGATTCAGGTATTTCCTTTATATCAAGGACTTTCAAGTCTGCATATTTATTTGTAACTCTGTAACTCTAGCTTGCCTTCCCAACTTCCTCCCAAAGGGCAGCTCAAAATCAACTAGTCAAAACCAAAATCAACACTCTCCCCTCGAATCCATCCTCTCATTTATATCTATTCTTCTCAGTTAAGGACATCACTATGCTCCCCAACATCAGACCATAAAATTCAATTTTCAGTCTACTCTTTTCCCCATAACCAATTTGTCACCAAGCTCAATGGCTCAGATACTAGTAGTACTGAAGAAAAAATTTTATGTATATGTGTATATGTATACATATATATGTATGTGTGTATATATGTATGTATATATGTATATGTATACATATATATGTATGTATATATGTATATGTATACATATATATGTATGTATATATGTATATGTATACATATATATGTATGTATATATGTATATGTATACATATATATGTATACATATATATGTATGTGTGTGTATATATGTATGTGTATATATACACACTCTCATATATGTTAAAAATAAAAAATATATAATAATTATATACATATAAATATATTAGGGGCATCTTATCTCACATCTTCCCTTTCACATGAGGGAAATGAGGCCTAGAAGAGTGATTTGCCTAAATCACTCAGATCATTTATTGTTCAGACTCTCTCTGCCACACATACAGAAAGGTTTGGAAGTAAACAGTATTGCTCAGGAAGGCAGCTCAAGACAGAACACAATGGCAAGTACCTTGGTAGCTTGGGGGAAGGTGGAGCATAGCCAGCTAGTGAAAAGACTGGATGTTACAGAAATAAAATAATCTGATAGATAGATAAGGGCAGGGCACTGCAAACAAGCTTGGTCTAGATTAAGTGTGATGATCAAAGAAACACTTCTGATAAATGGCTTCACATTCACCTAGTTTTCTGTGTAAAGCAGTTAGGTAGGAATTTGTGGCAGCAAACCAACTGTGTGTTAATGACTGTAAGCAATTCTTTTCATACCATTCACTGGTGAAAGTGATGAAAATCATCAACTAGACATGCAGGAATCTTATTTTTCCCAACAAACTACAAGTATATGTGGACAATCAATGAACTCTTCCACTATCCTCATCCATCACCACATGCACTCAGTAAATATTTGAGGACTTGCAAATGCCTGGTAGTACGTTCGGTGTTGGACATGTCAATACATGCTCCAAAGTCTTGAGTTCAAGGATCTTGAAACCTAGAGCAAGCACATAAGTATGGTGTGGTCTATAACAGCCAAAACTCAGGGGATGTGAGGGAATATTCAAGAGGGAACATTGAAGAGGCACCTCACCCCACAAGAGAGTGCCAGGGAAGACTCTCCTGAGGAAGTAAAGTGCCACCACAATGAACCCTCACAAAGAAGTGGGAGTTAGCTGGCAAAGTGTGAAGAAGGGAGTAATCTTGGAGTCAAAGAGAAGCATGTCAAGTCCCAAGGCAGGGAAGAAAATATCCTGTTTGTTATCCCTAAATAGACTAGAAATATCTATTGCACAGAATTATTCTCCAAATCCGCAACTTCCAAACTTCTTCTAGGATGGCAAGAAAGGGTAAACGGAGAAACCAAAAGAACAAGGTCCAGAATTTATTACAGTGCAGAAGGATTAGAAACAAGCAAAACAACAGAATCCTTATCCTATAAGTTGTTTGTTCATTTACAAAAGGAGATCCATTATTTAAAACTTCATGTTACCATTTCTCATAAAATTATTTGTGATGAAAATATACACTTCCTGTATAGCAATGATTCAGAACTTTTAGTTCCAGTGAAAATTAAAAAAAAAAAAAGAAAACATACAGTAGGAAGGACAAACATTATTTCACAACAGTAAAGAAATTTCCTAGTTATAGAATCATCACTTTTAGTGGTATATTTGGCATAACATTGAAAATTTAAACTGAAAGGAAGCTTCCAAGATGGCGGAATAGGAACAGCTCCGGTCTGCGGCTCCCAGTGAGATCAACACAGAAGACAGGTGATTTCTCCATTTCCGACTGAGGTACCTGGTCCATCTCATTGGGACTGGTTGGACAGTGGGTGCAGCCCATGGAGGGCAAGCCAAAGCGGGGCAGGGCGTCACCTCACCCAGGAAGTGCAAGGGGTCAGGGGATTTCCCTTTCCTAGCCAAGGAAAGCCGTGAGTCTGTACCTGGAGGAACGGTACGCTCCTGCCCAAACACTGTGCTTTTCCCACAGTCTTCGCAACCAGCAGACCAGGAAATTCCCTCCCGTGTCTGGCTCAGCGGGTTCTACGCCCACAGAGCCTTGCTCACGGCTAGCACAGCAGTCTGAGATCAACCTGCGATGCTGCAGCTTGGCAGGGGGAGGGGCATCCACCATTGCTGAGGCTTGAGTAGGCGGTTTTGTGCTCACAGTGTAAACAAAGAGGCCGGGAAGCTTGAACAGGGCAGAGCCCACCACAGCTCAGCAAGGCCTACTGCCTTGCTGTAGATTCCACCTCTGTGGGCAGAGCAAATCAGAATAAAAGGCGGCAGACAGCTTCAGCAGACCTAAACGTCCCTGTCTGACAGCTCTGAAGAGAGCAGTAGTTCTCCCAGCATGGCATTCGAGCTCTGAGAACAGACAGACTGCCTCCTCAAGTGGGTCTCTGACACCCATGTAGCCTGACTGGGAGACACCTCCCAGTAGGGGCTGACAGATACCTCATACAGGTGGATGCCCCTCTGGGATGAAGCTTCCAGAAGAAAAATCAGGCAGCAATATTTGCCGTTCTGCAGCCTCCACTGGTGATACCCAGGCAAACAGGGTCTGGAGTGGACTTCCAGCAAACTCCAACAGACCTGCAGCTGAGGGGCCCAACTGTTAGAAGGAAAACTAACAAACAGAAAGGAATAGCATCAACATCAATAAAGAGCACATCTACACCAAAACCCCATCTGTAGGTCACCAAACAAAAACCACAAAGATGGGGAGAAAGCAGAGCAGAGAAGCTGAAAATTCCAAAAACCAGAGTGCCTCTTATCCAAAGAATCACAGCTCCTTGCCAGCAAAGAAACAAAACTGGATGAAGAATGAGTTTGACAAGTTGACAGAAGTAGGCTTCAGAGGGTCAGTAATAACAAACTTCTCCGAGCTAAAGGAGCATGTTCTAACCCATCACAAGGAAGCTAAAAACCTTGAAAAAAGTGAGACAAATGGATAACTAGAATAAGCAGTGTAGAGAAGACCTTAAATGACCTGATGGAGCTGAAAACCATGGCATGAGAACTTCCTCATGTATGCACAAGCTTCAATAGCCGATTTGATCAAGTGGAAGAAAGGATATCAGTGATTGAAGATCAAATTAATGAAATAAAGTGAGATGACAAGATTAGAGAAGAGTGAAAAGAAACGAACAAAGCCTCCAAGAAATATGGGACTCTGTGAAAAGACCAAATCTACGTTTGACTGGTGTACCGGAAAGTGACAGGAAGAATGGATCCAACTTAGAAAACACTCTTCAGGATATTATCCAGGAGAACTTCCCCAATCTAGCAAGTCAGGCCAACATTCAAATTCAGGAAATAAAGAGAACACCACAAAGATACTCCTTGAGAAGAGCAACTCCAAGACACACAATTGTCAGATTTACCAAGGTTGAAATGAAGGACAAAATGTTAAAGGCAGCCAGAGAGAAAGGCTGGGTTACCCACAAAAGGAAGCCCATCAGACTAACAGCTGATCTCTCGGCACAAACCCTACAAGCCAGAAGAGAGTGGGGGCCAATATTCAATATTCTTAAAGAAAAGAATTTTCAACCCAGAATTTCATATCCAGCCAAACTAAGCTTCATAAGTGAAGGAGAAATAAAATCCTTTACAGACAACAAATGCTGAGAGATTCTGTCACCGCCAGGCCTGCCTTACAAGAGCTCCTGAAGGAAGCACTAAACATGGAAAGGAACAACCGGTACCAGCCACTGCAAAAACATGCCAAATTGTAAAGACCATTGATGATATGAAGAAACTGCATCAATTAACGCGCAAAATAACCAGCTAACATCATAACGACAGGGCCAAATTCAAACATAACAATATTAACCTTAAATGTAAATGGGCTAAATGCCCCAATTAAAAGACACAGACTGGCAAATTGGATAGAGTCAAGACCCATCTGTGTGCTGTATTCAGGAGACTCATCTCATGTGCAAAGACACACATAGGCTCAAAATAAAGGGATGGAGGAAGATCTACCAAGCAAATAAAAAGCAAAAAAAAAAAAAAGCAGGAGTTGCAATCCTAGTCTCTGATAAAACAGACTTTAAACTAACAATTATCAAAAGAGACAAAGAAGGCCATTACATAATGGTAAAGGGAACAATTCAACAAGAGTTAACTATCCTAAATATACATGCATCTGTCCAAGATGGCCAAACAGGAACAGCCCCAATCTACAGCACCCAGCATGAGCGACGCAGAAGACTGGTGATTTCTGCATTTCCAACTGAGGTACCGGGTTCATCTCACTGGGGATTGTCAGACAGTGGGTGCAGGACAGTGGGTGCAGCGCACCAAGTGTGAGCCAAAGCAGGGTGAGGCATCACCTCAGCTGGGAAGTGCAAAGGGTCAGGGAATTCCCTTTCATAGCCAAGCAAAGCTGTGACAGACAGCACCTGGAAAATCGGGTCACTCCCACCCTAATACTGCACTTTTCCAATGGTCTTAGCAAACAGCACACCAGGAGATTATATTCCATGCCTGGCTCGGAGGGTTCCACGCCCATGGAGCCTTGCTCATTGCTAGCACAGCAGTTTGAGATCGAACTGCAAGGGAGCAGCGAGGCTGGGGGAGGGGCGCCCGCCATTGCTGAGGCTTGAGTAGGTAAACAAAGTGGCCAGGAAGCTCGAACTGGGTGGAGCCCACCGCAGCTCAAGGATGCCTGCCTGCCTCTGTAGACTCCACCTCTGGGGGCAGGGCAAGGCCGAACAAAAGGCAGCAGAAACCTCTGCAGACTTAAATGTCCCTGTCTGACAGCTTTGAAGAGAGTAGTGGTTCTGCCAGCACACAGCTTGAGATCTGAGAACAGACAGACTGCCTCTTCAAGTGGTTCCGTGACCCCCGAGTAGCCTAACTGGGAGGCACACCCCAGTAGGGGCAGACTGACACCTCACATGGCCAGGTACCCCTCTGAGACGAAACCTCCAGAGGAACAATCAAACAGTAACATTTGCTGTTCAGCAATATTCGCTGTTCTGCAGCCTCCGCTGCTGATACCCAGGCAAACAGGGTCTGGAGTGGACCTCCAGCAAACTCCAACAGACCTGCAGCTGAGGGTCCTCACTCTTAGATGGAAAACTAACAAAGAGAAAGGACATCCACACCAAAACCCCATCTGTACGTCAGCATCATCAAAGACCAAAGGTAGATAAAACCACAAAGATGGGGAAAAAACAGAACAGAAAAGTTGAAAATTCTAAAAATCAGAGCACCTCTCCTCCTCCAAACGAATGCAGCTCCTCACCAGCAATGGAACAAAGCTGGATGGAAAAGGACTTTGACGAGTTGAGAGAAGAAGGTTTCAGACGACCAAACTTCTCTGAGCTAAACGAGGAAGTTCAAACCCATGACAAAGAAGTTAAAAACCTTGAAAAAAGATTAGATGAATGGCTAACTAGAGTAACCAATGCAGAGAAGTCCTTAAAGGACCTGATGGAGCTGAAAACCATGGCACGAGAACTACGTGACGAATGCACAAGCTTCAGTAGCCAATTCGATCAAGTAGAAGAAAGGGTAACAATGATTGAAGATCAAATGAATAAAATGAAGCAACAAGAGAAGTTTAGAGCAAAAAGAATGAAAAGAAATGAACAAAGCCTCCAAGAAATATGGGACTATGTGAAAAGACCAAATCTACGTCTGATTGGTGTACCTGAAAGTGACGGGGAGAATGGAACCAAGTTGGAAAACACTCTGCAGGATATTATCCAGGAGAACTTCCCCAACCTAGCAAGGCAGGCCAACATTCAAATTCAGGAAATACAGAGAATGCCAAAAAGATATTCCTCGAGAAGAGCAACTCCAAGACACATAATTGTCAGATTCACCAAGGTTGAAATGAAGGAAAAAATGTTAAGGGCAGCCAGAGAGAAAGGTCCAGTTACCCACAAAGGGAAGCCCAACAGACTAACAGCTGATCTCTTGGCAGAAACTCTACAAGCCAGAAGAGAGTGGGGGCCAATATTCAACGTTCTTAAAGAAAAGAATTTTCAACCCAGAATTTCATATCCAGCCAAACTAAGCTTCATAAGTGAAGGAGAAATAAAATCCTTTACAGACAAGCAAATGCAGAGAAATTTGGTCACCACCAGGCCTGCCCTACAAGAGCTCCTGAAGGAAGCACTAAACATGGAAAGGAACAACCAGTACCAGCCACTGCAAAAACATGCCAAATTGTAAAGACCATCGAGGCTAGGAAGAAACTGCATCAACTAATGAGCAAAATAACCAGCTAACATCATAATGACAGGATCAAATTCAAACATAATGATATTAACCTTAAATGTAAATGGGCTAAATGTTCCAATTAAAAGACACAGACTGGAAAATTGGATAAAGAGTCAAGACCCATCAGTATGCTGTATTCAAGAAACCCATCTCATGTGCAGAGACACACATAGGCTCAAAATAAAGGGATAGAGGAAGATCTACTAAAGAAATGGAAAACAAAAAAAGGCAGGGGTTGCAATCCTAGTCTCTGATAAAATAGACTTTAAACCAACAAAGATCAAAAGACACAAAGAAGGCCATTAAACAATGGTAGAGGGATCAATTCAACGAGAAGAGCTAACTATCCTAAATATATATGCACCCAATACAGGAGCACCCAGATTCATAAAGCAAGTCCTGAGTGACCTACAAAGAGACTTAGACTCCCACACAATAATAATGGGAGACTTTAATACCCCACTGTCAATATTAGACAGATCAACGAGACAGAAAGTTAACAAGGATATCCAGGAATTGAATTCAGCTCTGCACCAAGCAGACCTAATAGACATCTACAGAACTCTCCACCCAAATTAACACACTATACATTCTTCTCAGCACCACATTGCACTTATTTCAAAATTGACCACATAGTTGGAAGTAAAGGACTACTCAGCAAATGTAAAAGAACAGAAATTATAACAAACTGTCTCTCAGACCACAGTGCAATCAAACCAGCACTTAGGATTAAGAAACTCACTCAAAACCGCTCAACTACATAGAAACTGAACAACCTGCTCCTGAATGACTACTGGGTACATAATGAAATGAAGGCAGAAATAAAGATGTTCTTTGAAACCGACGAGAACAAAGATACAACACATCAGAATCCCTGGGACACATTTAAAGCAGTGTGTAGAGGGAAATTTATAGCACTAAATGCCCACAAGAGAAAGCAGGAAGGATCTAAAATTGACAACCTAACATCACAATTAAAAGAACTACAGAATCCAGAGCAAACACATTCAAAAGCTAGCAGAAGACAAGAAATAACTAAGATCAGAGCAGAACTGAAGGAGATAGAGACACAAAAAACCCTTCAAAAAATCAATGAATCCAGGAGCTGGTTTTTTGAAAAGATCAACAAAATTGAAAGACCACTAGCAAGACTAATAAAGAAGAAAAGAGAGAAGAATCAAATAGATGCAATAAAAAATGATAAAGGGGATATCACCACTGATCCCACAGAAATACAAACTACCATCACAGGATACTATAAACACATCTACGCAAATAAACTAGAAAATCTAGAAGAAATGGATAAATTCCTCGACACATACACCCTCCCAGGACTAAACCAGGAAGAACTTGAATCTCTGAATAGACCAATAACAGGCTCTGAAATTGAGACACTAATTAATAGCTTACCAACCAAAAAAAAGTCCAGGATCAGATGAATTCATAGCCGAATTCTACCAGAGGTACAAGGAGGAGCTGGTACCATTCTTCCTAAACTATTCCAATCAACAGAAAAAGAGGGAATCCTCCCTAACTCATTTTATGAGGCCAGCATCATCCTGATACCAAGGCCTGGCAGAGACACAACAAAAAAAGAGAATTTTAGGCCAATATTCCTGATGAACATTGATGTGAAAATCCTCAATAAAATACTGGCAAACCAAATCCAGCAGCACATCAAAAAGCTTATGCACCAAGATCAAGTGGGCTTCATCCCTGGGATGCAAGGCTGGTCCAACATACACAAATCAATAAATGTAATTCAGCATATAAACAGAACTGAAGATAAAAACCACATGATTATCTCAATAGATGCAGAAAAGGCCTTCGACAAAATTCAACAGCACTTCATGCTAAAAACTCTCAATAAATTAGGTATTGATGGGACGTATCTCAAAATAATAAGAGCTATCTATGACAAACCCACAGCCAATATCATACTGAATGGGCAAAAACTGGAAACATTCCCTTTGAAAACCAGCACAAGACAGGGATGCCCTCTCTCACCACTCCTATTCAACATAGTGTTGGAAGTTCTGGCCAAGGCAATCAGGCAGGAGAAAGAAATAAAGAATATTCAATTAGGAAAAGAGGAAGTCAAATTGTCCCTGTTTGCGGATGACATGATTGTATATCTAGAAAACCCCATTGTCTCAGACCAAAATCTCCTTAAACTGATAAGCAAATTCAGCAAAGTCTCAGGATACAAAATCAATGTGCAAAAATCACAAGCATTCTTATACACCAATAACAGACAAACAGAGAGCCAAATCATGAGTGAACTCCCATTCACAATTGCTTCAAAGAGAATAAATTACCCAGGAATTCAACTTACAAGGGATGTGAAGGACCTCTTCAAGGAGAACTACAAACCACTGCTCAACAAAATAAAAGAGAACACAAACAAATGGAAGAACATTCCATGCTCATGAATAGGAAGAATCAATATCGTGAAAATGGCCATACTGCCCAGGGTAATTTATAGATTCAATGTCATCCCCATCAAGCTACCAATGACTTTCTTCACAGAATTGGAAAAAACTACTTTAAAGTTCATATGGAACCAAAAATGAGCCCACATTGCCAAGTCAACCCTAAGCTAAGAGAACAAAGCTGGAGGCATCACGCTACCTGACTTCAAACTATACTACAAGGCTACAGTAACCAAAACAGCATGGTACTAGTACCAAAAGAGAGCTATAGACCTATGGAACAGAACAGAGGCCTCAGAGATAATACCACACATCTACAACTATCTGATCTTTGACAAACCTGACAAAAACAAGCAATGGGGAAAGGATTCCCTATTTAATAAATGGTGCTGGGAAAACTGGCTAGCCATATGTAGAAAGCCAAAACTGGATCCCTTCTTCACACCTTCTACAAAAATTAATTCAAGATGGATTAAAGACTTAAATGTAAGACCTAAAACCATAAAAACCCTAGAAGAAAACCTAGGCAATAACACTCAGGACATAGGCATGGGCAAAGACTTCATGACTAAAACACCAAAAGCAATGGCAACAAAAGCCAAAATTCACAAATGGGATCTAATTAAACTAAAGAGCTTCCACATAGCAAAAGAAACTACCATCAGAGTGAACAGACAACCTACAGAATGCGAGAAAATTTTTTCAATCTACTCATCTGACAAAGGGCTAATATGCAGAATCTACAAATAACTCAAACAAATTTACAAGAAAAAAACCACCCCACCAAAAAGTGGGCAATGGATATGAACAGACACTTCTCAAAAGAAGACATTTATGCAGCCAACAGACCCATGAAAAAATGCTCATCATCACTGGCCTTCAGAGAAATGCAAATCAAAACCACAATGGGATACCATCTCACGCCAGTTAGAATGGCGATCATTAAAAAGTCAGGAAACAACAGGGCTAGAGAGGATATGGAGAAATAGGAACACTTTTACACTGCTGGTGGGACTGTAAACTAGTTCAACCCTTGTGGAAGACAGTGTGGCGATTCCTCAGGGATCTAGAACTAGAACTAGAAATACCATTTGACCCAGCCATCCCATTACTGGGTATATACCCAAAGGAATGTAAATCATGCTGCTATAAAGACACATGCACATGTATGTTTATTGCGGCACTACTCACAATAGCAAAGACTTGGAACCAACCCAAATGTCCAACAATGATAGACTGGATTAAGAAAATGTGGCACATATACACCATGGAATACTATGCAGACATAAAAAATGATGAGTTCATGTCCTTTGTAGGGACATGGATGAAACTGGAAACCACCATTCTGAGCAAACTATCTCAAGGACAAAAAACCAAACACTGCATGTTCTCACTCATAGGTGGGAATTGAACGATGAGAACACTTGGACACGGGAAGGGGAACATCACACACTGGGGCCTGTTGTGGGGTAGGGGGAAGGGGGAGGGATAGCATTAGAAGATATACCTAATGTAAATGATGAGTTAATTGGTGCAGCACACCAACATGGCACATGTATACATATGTAACAAACCGGCACATTGTGCACATGTACCCTAGAACTTAAAGTATAATAAAAATATATATATTTTAAAAAGTATATATACATGCATGCAATACAGGAGCACCCAGATTCATAAAGCAAGTCCTTAGAGACCTGCCAAGAGACTGAGACTCCCACACAATACTAATGGGAGACTTTAACACCCCACTGTCAATATTAGACAGATGAACGAGACAGAAGGTTAATAAGGATATTCAGGACTTGAACTCAGGTCTGGACCAAGCAGACCTCATAGACATATACAGAACTCTTCACCCCAAAACAACACAATATATGTTCTTCTCAGCACCACATCGCACTTATTCTAAAATTGACCACATAATTGGAAGTAAAACATTCCTTAACAAATGCAAAAGAACAGAAATCACAAACTGTCTCTCAGACCACAGTGCAATCAAATTAGAACGCCAGATTAAGAAACTCACTCAAAACTACACAACTACATGGAAACTGAACAACCTGTTCCTGAATGACTACTGGGTAAATAACGAAATGAAGGCAGAAATAAAGATTTTCTTTGACATCAATGACATCAAAGACACAATGTACCAGAGTCTCTGTAACACATTTAAAGCAGTGTGTAGAGGGGAATTTATAGCACTAAATGCTCACAAGAGGAAGCAGGAAAGATCTAAAATCGACACCTAGCCCATTTACATTTAAGGTTAGCATTCTTATGTGTGAATTTGATCCATCACCATGATGCTATCTGGTTATTCATGATTAAAAGAACTACAGAAGCAAGAGCAAACAAATTCAAAAGCTACCAGAAGGCAATAAAAAACTAAGATCAGAGCAGAACTGAAGGAGATAGATACATGAAAAACCCTTCAAAAAATCAATGAATCCAGGAGCTGCTTTTTTGAAAAAAATCAACAAAATAGATAGACCACTAGCAAGATTAATAAAGAAGAAATGAGAGACGAATCAAATAGATGCAATAAAAAATGATAAAGGGGATATCACCACTGATCCCACAGAAGTACAAACTACCATCAGAGAATACTAAAAACACCTCTACACAAATAAACTAGAAAATCTAGAAGAAATGGATAAATTCCTCGATACATACATCCTCCCAAGATTAAATCAGGAAAAAGTTGAATCTCTGAATACCAATAACAGGCTCTGAAATTGAGGCAATAATTAATAGCCTACCAACCAATGAAAGTCCAGGACCAGATGGATTCACAGACAAATTCTACCAGAGGTACAAAGAGGAGCTGGGACGATTCCTTCTGAAACTATTCCAATCAATAGAAAAGAAGGAATCCTCCGTAACTCATTTTATGAGGCTAGCATCTTCCTGATACCAAAGCCTGGCAGAGACACAACAAAAATAGATAATTTTAGGCCAATAACCCTGATGAACATTGATGCGAAAATCCTCCCTCAAAAAAATACTGGCAAACCAAATCCAGCAACACATCAAAAAGCTTATCCACCATGATCAAGTCGGCTTCATCCCAGAGATGCAAGGCTGGTTCAACATACACAAATCAATAAATGTAATCCATCACATAAACAGAACCAATGACAAAAACCACATGATTATCTCAATAGATGCAGAAAAGGCCTTCAACAAAATTCAACAGCCCTTCATGCTAAAAACTCTCAATAAACTAGGTATTGATAGAACGTATCTCAAAATAATAAGAGCTATTTATGACAAATCCACAGCCAATATCATACTGAATAGGCAAAAACTGGAAGCATTCCATTTGAAAACCGGCACAAGACAAGGATGCCCTCTCTCACCACTCCTATTCAACATAGTATTGGAAATTCTGGCCAGGGCAATTGGGCAAGAGAAAGAAATAAAGGGTACTCAATTAGGAAAATAGGATGGCAAATTGTCTCTGTCTGCAGATGACATGATTGTATATTTAGAAAATCCCATCATCTGAGCCTCAAATCTCCTTCAGCTGATAAGCAACTTCAGCAAAGTTTCAGGATACAAAATCAATGTGCAAAAATCACAAGCATTCGTATACACCAATAACAGACAGAGCGCCAATCATGAGTGAACTCCCATTCACAATTACTATAAAGAGAATAAAATACCTGGGAATCCAACTTACAAGGGATGTGAACGACCTCTTCAAGAAGAACTACAAACCACTGCTCAACAAAATAAAAGATGACACAAACAAATGGAAGAACATTCCATGCTCATGGATAGGAAGAATCAATAACATGAAAATGGCCATACTGCCCAGGGTAATTTATAGATTCAATGTCATCCCCATCAAGCTACCAATGACTTTCTTCACAGAATTGGAAAAAACCACTTTAAAGTTCATATGGAATCAAATAAGGGCCTGCATAGCCAAGACAATCCTAAGGAAAAAGAACAAAGCTGGAGGCATCATTGCTACCTGACTTCAAACTATACTACAAGGCTACAGTAACCAAAACAGCATGGTACTGGTACCAAAACAGATATATAGACCTATGGAACAGAACAGAAGCCTCAGAAATAACACCACACATCTACAACCATCTGATCTTTGACAAACCTGACAAAAACAAGCAATGGGAAAATGATTCCCTATGTAATAAATGGTGCTGGGAAAACTGGCTAGCCATATGTAGAAAGCCAAAACTGGATCACTTCCTCACACCTTCTACAAAAATTAATTCAAGATGGATTAAAGACTTAAATGTAAGACCTAAAACCATAAAAACCCTAGAAGAAAACCTAGGCAATACCACTCAGGACATAGGCATGGGCAAAGACTTCATGACTAAAACACCAAAAGCAATGGCAACAAAAGCCAAAATTCACAAATGGGATCTAATTAAACTAAAGAGCTTCTGCACAGCAAAAGAAACTAGCATCAGAGTGAAGAGGCAGCCTACGGAATGGGAGAAAATTTTTGCAATCTACCCATCTGACAAAGGGCTAATATCCAGAATCTACAAGGAAGTTAAACAAATTTACAAGGAAAAAACAAAGAACCCCGTCAAAAAGTGGGCAAAGAATATGAACAGACACTTCTCAAAAGAAGACATTTATGCAGTCAACAGACATGAATAAATGCTCATCATCACTGGTCATCAGAGAAATGTAAATGAAAACCACAATGAGATACCATCTCATGCCAGTTAGAATGGCAATCATTAAAACGTCAGGAAACAACAGATGGTGGAGAAGATGTGGAGAAATAGGAACGCTTTTACACTCTTGGTGGGAGTGTAAATTAGTTCAACCATTGTGGAAGACCGTGTGGCAGTTCCTCAAGGGTCTAGCACTAGAAATACCATTTGATCCAGCAATCCCATTACTGGGTATATACCCAAAGGATTATAAATCATGCTACTATAAAGACACATGCACATGTATGTTTATTGCAGCACTGTTCACGATAGTAATGACTTGGAACCAACCCAAATGTCCATCAGTGATAGACTGGATTAAGAAAATGTGGCACATATACACCATGGAATACTATGCAGCCATAAAAGAGGATGAGTTCATGTCCTTTGCAGGGACATGAATGAAACTGAAAACTATAATTCTCAGCAAACTATCACAAGGACAGAAAACCAGACACTGCATGTTTTCACTCATAAGTGGGAGTTGAACAATGAGAACACATAAACACAGGGCAGGGAACATCACACACTGGGGCCTGTCAGGGTGTGGGGGGCTGGGGGAGGGATAGCATTAGGAGAAATACCTAATGTAAATGACAAGTTAATAGGTATAGGAAACCAGCATGGCACATGTATACCTATGTAACAAACCTGCACGTTGTGCACATGTACCCTAGAACTTAAAAGTATAATAAAAAAAAATCTAAACTGACAATAGAAAATTTAGGTCCACAAGGAAAAAACTTTTCTAGACCATTTTGTTTTATCCTTGATTTTGAAGGAAAAATAAAGAAATAAAATATTGCCCACACAGACTAGCACCAGTTCCAGCAGTGACACCAGCAGCAGTTTAAGGTCCAAATGAGAGCCTCACTCTATTCTACTGTGTGTACTTATGAATTTATAAATTCAGGCCACGGTTATTATAAGTACCCCTTTTTTGGCCAAAAATATTTAAATTCAAAATCCATGTTCTTTGGTGGTATTTTATTGCCCCAAATGGAATATTAGACATCCAATTCCAGCAATCAGAATTCACATTGAAACTGTGGTAAATATACTTTTTCAAAATCATATCCCCATTCCAAAATGCAATTGATTTAACGAATATTAATATATGAAAATTTTCAACATCTCATAAATACACATTTTTTTGTTTGTTTACCGAAATGCTGTCCCTGGTGTAACTTCTTGATTATTCCTGTGAAGACAGTACTGGGAATTAAAATGCAGTCTGTTCTCTATTTCTCTTTGAAAGACTTGTTAAGAATGGCAGGGAACCCAAGATGGAAAGTGCTTAGAGTTTTAAATCGAGTAACGTGGTTAATATTCGATCCACAAACATTTGCAGAGCTCCAAATAAAGGCAGACATGGTGAGAGGAATACCAGTTAGTGGGAAGATGACTACCAGAAGCGGAAGTCCAGTCAAATAGGGCAATGACGAGAATGGATAGCAATAGGACAGAACTGGAGACTAGCCTAGGAATCGAGTGGAAATCAATACACATTTATCAAGACCCTACTGAGTATGCCACTACCCACAGGGAGTTGCCCACCATGAGGCAGTCAAAGCTGGGCATTCCTGTGGTGTTCTAATTAGCCCTCCAAAATTCTGTTTTGGCTTTTTTAGTTGACTAGTTTACCCAGAGGTGGGATGAGAGCGTAGGGATCCATCTGGCAGCTCCAGAGGACAACATTAATGCACTGTCTATACAGCTATTGATGTGAGCATGAGAGCAGAATGGAAAATACTCACACTGGAGATAAAAGCCAGCCCACTAGGAAGTATATCAATATCTTCAGAGCCACTTTCTGCAAAAGAAGGGTAGAATCAGAAAAATGCATATATGAAGGCTTAAAAAATACGTCTCACAGTCCAAACTACAAATATCTTTTGGAAACTTATTTTGGAAATTGTTGACTTGTTCAACCATTTACTTGGGAAACCATATTAACTTTGGAGAATCTCACAGGCATGCTACTCTATAGTAAAGCTTGAGTCAGACTCCTCAAATACTAAATCCTTTTTTAGAACCCCATTTTCAGGAGAAAAAGGCAAATACCTAGAAAATAAACTCATATCCTAGATTTACTCTTTAAGTAACAATTTCCAGGGCATATCCTGAGAGATTCAGCTTTATCCCCCATAGAAGGCTGCTCTATAGACTCAGTGATAAAATCTGGAAAGTCATAATCGCGAAGGTCTTTTATTACAGGCCTCTCTGCCAAGCATTCCTTCTCTTCCAACGTAAAGCCTAAAACACTACATTATACAATCATATTGGGAAATTATTGAGTAATAAACTAATGAGTATAAATGAATATGAAAGATTACTGAGTATTAATATGAAAGTTTAGTTAGATCTTTTTTCTCAGTAAGAGCTAGTTTTCAGCATTTTTTTCTATGGAAAGAGACATATAATAAGTAAGTTTTGACTGAGAACAAGTTGAAAAAGGAGCTGTCATGGCTTCTAGTAGGAACCAAGATCTGCATATGATGTGGTTCCAAGTAGACAGAAGTGAGGTTGAAGGCAATGGTTATCTAGTGTGGCAAACTATATTCTACAAATACGTCAGAACCAATATGTACCACAGCCATTTGTTCTTAAAATGTGATGTTCAGACTCCTCCAGCAAGAGGTAAAGTCTATATTCTCCCCTGTTGAAGCTGGGTAGAACTTTGTAACTGCCTTGACAAATAGAATAAGATGAATGCAGTGCCACGTAACATCCAAGGCTAAGTCATAGTCATAGCTGCCACTGGCTGTCTCTCTCTCTATTTCTTAAGACATGCACCTTGGGAACTCTGGATCAAAATGTAAAAAGTCTGGCTATTGTAAAACTACAGAGGAAACAGTACAGAGGGATCACCCAAAGTGGAAAGAGAGTCAGCATCGTCTTTAGCTCAGGCCATAGGAGCTAGAGATGACTCTAGTTCCCAGCCTGTGAGTCATTTTAGCTGATGTAAATGAAACAGAGTGGACTGCCTACACTGTGCCCTGTCAAAATTGCACATTCTTGAGCAAAATAATGGTGGTTGTTTTAAGTCACTAAGTTTTGAGGTGGTTTGCTACACAGTCATAGTTATTGGAACATGTGGGGAAATGGCTGCCTAGGGTAGTTGGTTACTTGAGTGTCAAAAGGCAATGGGGGAAGTATAGGGGAAAATATGAAAAAGAAAATTGCAGCAAAGTCAAAGAAGATGCAAACTGAAATCAATAAAATGGTGAACAATAGGCACTTAGAAGTTGAGAAAGATTTTATTTTATTCAGTATACTGAAGGTTGAAAGTAATCCCCACCTAGAAATATGAAAATCAAATTAACCAGAACTTCCCATTTCCTAAGCATTCCAGTTAATCAAGATTTACGTATATATGGTACCTTGATAGCTATTTCCACATGAAATGACATAGACATCAGAAGAATCCAGCAAACTGAATAAAGCCATTTTAAAAATTGCATTGAATACTGGTTGGTTACGTTTCTGGTGTTTCTCCTTCCTCTCTGCACTTCCTTCTTGGTTTCCCTGTACCTTAATCTCATTCCAATCTCTGTCCTAAAGGTGGATATTTTCCAGGCTCTGTCTGACCATGGCTCTTTCTCATGGCAGAGCACCCATTTTCCCCACATGATGCACTCTAGTCCCACATGGGTCGTGGCAGATGGCTTCAGTTTCCACCTGGATGCTCTTGAATCCCCAATCTCTAAATCAAGCCCAAAGCATTCTTCCAAGTTCCAGACCTTTGTATTAATCTGCAGGTTGGACATTTCTACCTGGGTCTTTTATTTCTCATGTTCCACAGGTCCCAAACTAATCGGAATGTTTCTCCTTCGAATCTGCTCCATTTCTTATATTTCTACTTCAATGAATGGTGCCTCCATTCCACAAACACCCAGAGCAGGAAGCTTGGAGTTACCTTTGATGCATTCCTCTTCCTTAATTTCCAAATCCAACTGATCACAAGTCATTCAAGCTCTAGGACTTCCTCTTGGATTTCTACAATAGTTTCCCAATAACTCAGCTTTGCTTCCCTGAACCCATTCTCTGCACTGCTGAGAGTCATATTTTAAAATTTAAAGTTGACCTTGTTACCCTCCTGCTTAAAACCTCCCAGAGGCCCACTAGGGCTGGCAGTATAAATCCCAAGCTCTTTGGTCTAGGTCCCAAACATCTTGGCTCCAGTCTCAGTTATTGTGGCCCCACTCTCCACTCTACATTGCAGCTCTGCTGTGGTACTTACTACTGTGCTGTGAGTAGTTTGTGAAATGGGCCAGACTCATTCACCAGCATGTCTGTGCATATGTTGCTTTCTCCTTGCAACACTCAGACCTTCCCCATCCTAATCTTACCTCTACTTGGCCAAGGCCACAGGCTCCTGGAGTTTCGGGGCCACCTTCTCAACCTGTGCAAACTTTCCTGGTTTCAGCATCCATTTTATGTATCAATATGGTCATCTATGACTATGTCTACCATGATCTTTCTCACACTGGGCTGCACCCCTCTGTTTACTTGCTAATTTCCTACTAGATGGTCTGCTTTCTGGAGGCAAGGACTGGGTTTTGTTCAGTGTTGTATCCTTATACCCAACATAATACTTGCCTTTTCACTACAGAAGCTCTTAATAAAGCTGGCTGGTTCAAAAAAGAAATAAACACTTTTTGTTTTTTGAACTTTGTCTTGTGTTGAGCTTCAACTATTGAAAAGTGGGTGATGATTTCTGAGTTCAAGATATCCTGAATTGTGTTTGGCTCCTCTTCTCTTCCAAACACAATTTTACATATCTCCTCTGACAGCATAAACCTACTTCAATAACTCACCTAAAACAGAGTGGGCATTTTTCAGATGTGTTGTGCCTGTCTTTATTTACTTGCTCCATCCAGAGCATGGAAAAGCTGGTGCTTTGCACTCAGCAGTGGAAAAGAATTACCACACAAGATTGCACAGTATCACCACCGCTCCTTCCCACCTACACTACGCCTGCACGACAGGCTCCATGCATCTCAGCAACAATGGCACCTGTGGGAGCAAAAGCCCCCAGGATACCTTCCTCTGAGACTTTCCCACACACTTATTAGCCTATGCACAACTATCATTAAAACCCCACTGCTAAGTCTAAAATCAGTCTTATGAATAGGTGCCTACTGCTTCTTAGCCTGTCAACCTTACTGCTACTTGGCATAACTTCATTTCTTTACTCTTTTCTTCATTTCTCCAGTCATCCCCTACAGGCACTCTGATAAAGGATCACATCAAAGCATTACTATCAGTTAATTTTATTATCGTCACTTCACATCTTGGAGAGAAGTTTCTGATAGCCAGCTAAGAAAACACATGGAACCTATTATGGAGTAGAAGCATATATTGGAGACATGGGAAGCTATAGAATGGAAAGGAGTGGAAGGGAAGGTACGTAGGTATTAAATACAGAGGCCACCTACTCGATAATCCTGCCTAGTGAAAGTCCTACTGAAGTATTCATATTTCAAGTGCAGCTTTGATTAGATGCCAAGGGCAGCCAGATAACGTCCTGGTTAAAACAATCCTTGACCCTCAAAAGCCTTGGAAAAAAAGATGAACGTAATACAAAAAGATCTATGAGATATGATTTCCAGAGAAAGATATATTTCACCTTTCAACTTTTCTTCCCAGAAAAAAATACTGGAGAAGAAAAACAAAATAAGAGTTTCTTCCACCAATAAAATAAACTTCAAAAGTCTGGGTCTTGAAAACATAAATAAGAATTTTTCTCCAGCTCTGTTACAGCCTACTATACCCTACCTAAAATCCTTCAGCAGCTTTTCAGGGCTTTGTAAAGCCTCTACTCCTCAACCAGTTGTGACTTGTGAGTATTATCTTATCCATTATCTTAATTTAAATATCTAGCCTGCCTTGTTTTGATTAACCTGTATCTAGTAATATTTCAGCTGTTTGCATCTCAGATTTTCTGTTTTCCACTGTTGCAATACTTTCCTGAAGCTTCCAAAATAAAAAATGTGTTGTCAGTAGATCAGAAAGTTAGTGTTACACAACAGAGAGTACAAAGGCATAGAAGGAAACGATCTTGGCTCATAAGCTAAGCCCATCACCCCCTAGTTCCGGACCATTGGGCAAGCAACTTAATTCTTCTGTATGTCAATTTCCTAATCTGCAAAGCATAGATAGCAGCATCCACTTTACAAATTGGTTATGAGGATGATGTAGATGTTTGTAAAGGACTCAACAGGCTGCTCATAGTCACCAGGCCTTTGATAAAGCAGCTTTTTCAAAACATATATATCAGTATTGTCCTACTGACACATGACCCATCATCATTCTAACTTGTTTAGTTCACCAAACATATGCCAATAGACATGAGAAGTAACATGGCATTTCTTTCTTCTGCTCCCGGCCTGCTTCCAACTATTTAAGCCATTTTCTTCAAAATATTTGGATAATCAGAACATTGACCTAAGACTTACAATATTAACTGTAATTTTACCTTCTCAAATCTAGTTGAGTGATACAATTCAAGTCAGACTAGACCCTACCAATCATCTAGTCCAATTATACCTCTTGATTATTTGCAGCCTTATATATTTTGACAGTTATTTGTATAGTGAATATGAATACTACTACGCCACAAAACAGTAAACAAATGAGTAAATGTCACATTTCCTTCTTTTTAAAATCAAATTAAATCACTCTGATATCCTATTCCACTAAGTTGATGGAAAATCCAATCTGAGTCATTACTGGGTTTGTCTGTTAGGGTTATGAAATCATTTTAAGTGGTGGGTTCTAAACCTAAGCAGAATGTTTTGGAAAGGCAATCTGGCATTCATTCTACACTATGTATCATCGAATTATTCATTGCCAAAGTTACTGGTCCCTTTAATTTAGACAATTCTGCTACTTCCATGTCATGCATTGACACAAGGTCTTTACCTTAGCTGGAACACAGGGTCCAGCATCCCTAAAGATACCTTGCAACCATTCCTTCTGAGGTCCTGCTCCTCTCCCAGAATGCTGTCAGCCAGTGGGGTAAGGGTCCCCATTATTCAAAGATATCCACATATTCATATCCCTTCTCCAACAGAATCCCTTGAAGGGGCTCAGGTTTTTAAAAACAATTCAGGAAAGGCGGTTTCTTTGGTTTCTTCTGCTTTCCAGCTGCTAGCACAAACCACCTCTAAGACTAGGGAGTGCAAGGTTCAGATTACTTTATTTTTTAGAAATTGAGAGGCAAGAAAAGGCAGGAAACTCAAATCAAAAGGGTACTTTTTCTGTATTTTTAAATATAGCAATAAAATAGAAAATCATATCCCAAAATAAACTATCTCATCACATTCTAATAAATAAGTCACAGTTCTTGGCCCTAGGGAGTTTACAATCTGATAGTGAAAGAGAGAACACTGCTAGCTATAATATAAGGCATGTGGCAGGTGTCATAAGTGAATCGGAGCTTCAGAGTGCTGTGAGAGTTCAGAGGAAGGAGATGAACTTTGCAGCTGATTTTAGTAAGCAGAGACAGAGGAATCAGTAAGTTTGGAGGGAATTTCATAAGCAAAGGTGAGAAAGTGAAAGAACATATTCCCAGAACAGGGAACACAATCTAGCCTGATTTTATTTTATTTTTCTGTTAGCAATGTCAGGAAGAATTGGAGCTGTGGAGCCCAAATAAGCAGGTGTGGCATTAACTAGTAGGTGAGATTAGCCCATGTCTCACGTAGAAGCATGAGGGACAAGCGGGGAACAATGGTTCCTGGATTTTGAACTGAATCTTTTGAGAATGGGGGTACCATACATAGGAAAAGTCTAGAAGCAGAGCTGGTTGTGGGTGGGAGGATGAGGGAGAAAACGACAGAAATGTAAAATAGATTTCAGCTTAGGGAGAGTTTGAGCTGGAGCTACCCTTTAACTGACTAAAAAAGAAGGGCTGCAGTTTGAAAGGTTAGGGACTGGGCCATGGATTTTTGATGAATTTTTTTAAAAGAAGGTAGGTAGGCTGTGAGGTTCCTTTGTTTATTATTTTTTTTAAGACAAAGTCTCGCTCTGTCGCCAGGCTGGAGTACAGTGGCGCGACCTCGGCTCACTGCAACCTCCGATGACTCCCAGGTTCAAGTGATTCTCCTGCCTCAGCCTTCCGAGTAGCTGGGATTACAGGCACACGCCGCCACCATGCCCGGCTAATTGTTATATTTTTAGTAGAGATGGGGTTTCACCATGTTGGCCAGGATGGTCTCGATCTCCTGATCTCATGATCCGCCCGCCTCGGCCTCCCAAGTGCTGGGATTACAGGTGTGAGCCACTGCGCCCAGCCTGCTGTGAGGTTCTTGAGGGGAGGGGCTGAGTCATATTATTTGAAAAAAAAATAACACCTGAAGCCAGGAATGACAATAAGGAAAGGGAGGGAGGAAGGAAAGAAGAAAGGAAGCAAAAAAAGGAAAGGTAACAGAGGACAAGGAGGAGAGTGAAATACCACAGATGGGAAAGGAGAAGCATTCAGTGAGGGGAAAACCAGGGAGTGGTCAATGACATTCTTTAGGTAATGTGGAGAGATGTCAGTAAGGAAATGTGCTGAGAAAAACCCACAAAGAATGTCATTTAGTACACCCCTGAAGACCTTGCATGGGGCAGAGTGGACGGGGCAGATGTCCCACTGGGAGGGCTTAAGTAGTGACAGGTAATTAAATGAGCTGGTAGGGCTCAGTCAGGTGGATGACGACCAAGAAGCTGTGCTGGCTCCTCTTGGTACTGTCACATACATACCAAGTTCCTCAATAAGGTGGCAGTTTTCAGGTTCTACTGGCTCCACTTCTCGAGAGGCATTCACCCTTTCTCTGTAGAAGATAAAACCCAACCCTGGAAGTCAAGGCACAGCATTCAAAATGTATGTTTAAATGTGGACTTCAATCATCTTCGTGTTGGTTAACTATCTTTATCATAATTTATGAACGACATAACAAGTAAGTAGGTACCTCCTTTCATGTTTATTTACATAATGTAGACATTATGTGGGTATTTTACCTATATCAGCTAACCTTATCCAGTTATTGCTGAAAAACTATATAATATGATTCAACATGGAAAACATTCTGCTGCCCAAATAAAAGACACTATTTAATAGTATGAGTAATTGAACAATATTATTAATTTAAATGCACGAAATAGCCCTAATTTTCTAAAGTATCGTCTGTTATAAATCAGCACTTAATCCCCTACAGTCTTGCCCTTTGAACTTTTCCTTCCAAACTGCTTTCCCAAAATTCAACAGGGTCTCCTAACAGTCAAACTCTATCACTTTTGCTTTAATTTTTAAATTTGATGCTGACTTACTCCGCAAGTATGTAAATTCATTAAACCAACCACAATTTAAACAATTGGCCGATTTATTTTTCAACACAATTTTCTTGTTTCCAGAGTGAAAAGGAATGTTTCCACATTCTTCTAATATCTGGGATAATTTAACATTTTTATTAAAGTATATTCAGGAAGACTCAATACTTATCTTACAGTCATTTATTTAAAAAAATACCCTTAGATCTACTTTATTATTATTACTATTATTTTATGATTCTCCATGTGGTTGCACTGGGAGCAAATGTAACAATAAAACTCTCAAACTGGAAGTATTACTAATAGGCACCAGGCACCTCAACAGATTCTAGACGTGATCCTCTAAGAAGACCAGCTTCTACTAAGAGAAATACATAAACACTCAAAGACAACTGAAAGCAAGCAGAGGCTTTCGATCCACTCATGAATGTGTATTATCACTTAAAGGTTCTTCTTTCTAGCCCAGTATTGACTTTTCCTGAGACATTTCTAGGCTGGCTATCACCATTGTATCTTCCACTTCAAAAGGTCAATGCCTACAAAATGCCAGTTACCGCCTGCAGGTTTCAGCTGGTTTGCCCTGCTGTCTGGCCAGCTCTTTAAATCTAGGATAGGTTCCATAACCCAGTACTTCTGTGTGGTTAGCCAGACCTGGGCAATGTCTCAGTCAGCCATAAACATCCAACTGGTAGCCTGATCCTCTCTCCCAAGTCCGGCGTTTCCAATGGACGTCCTTTTTTCCCAAGCAGAATGTTGAGGGCGAGCTGGGAAAGGGGTCATCACGTTCAGAAAGTAAAAGGGGGTCACGACCTTCAGAAAGCAAAGTGGGGGATCATAACCTTCAAAAAATAAATGGGACTAATTCGGCTCGGCAGTCTTTGGAAACGCAAGTAGCTCACTTTCCCCATAAGCGAGTCTCAAGGGGCGGTTTGCTGGGTGAGATGGAGGAGTGAGGTTCCAAAGCTGCTCTTTCCTACCCGCTAGGAAGGGGGCGCCGGGCAGCCCCTGACCTCACTTGGAAGAGGAGAGAAAGAGAGTCGAAGACGCCCTGTCAAGATGCCACTCACCTAAACGCCAGGAACATCTCCCCGACTAAGGACAGGCCGACCCCCAGCAGGACCAGCGCCACGAGCTTCCCCATGGTCTCGGAGTGCCCAGCGGCGACTGCGCGGCGCCGAGAGCTCTCGGGGGCGCGGCGGGCGGTTCCTGCCTCGCCTACGGATTGGGGCCCGCTCGGCCCCGCCCGCACACGCCTCCCACTCACCTGAGCGGCCCGGGTGCCGCAGCAGGGCGCTGACGAGTCCCGCCGAGCCCCGCCGCCCGGGTTCAAGGCCACCTTCACGCCCACGATTCCTTGTTTTTTGGGCAGAGGTCAAGGCTCAACGGAGAGGGAGCCCGGGACCGAGTTGTGGTGGGAGTTTGCTCCTAACACCCGCGAAATCCTGCCTCAATTCCTCAGATGGCCTGAGGGAGAAACCGGAGGGCCCGGGAATGGCGGGGAGCTCCAGTTCAGGGCCGGAACTCCGGACTTCTGCAAGGCCAGACGTGAGGCGACACTGAATTGCTCCCGAGACACGGGAAGGGCGAAGGCAATCGAAGCGAAGAGCTTTAACTCATCTTCTCCAGGATTTGGGGCACGGGAACCTGTCTCCTGACCTTCGTGCCTTACCTCGGAGTGTGCTGCCCAGACGGGCTTGTGAATAGCTGTGTCTGTCCCCATAGTTAACGGGAGAAGGAAACACCAGGAGAAAAGAAGGAAAAGACAGGAAACGGGAAGAGGAGCAGAGGCGAGGAAGGGGAAGGTCGTTTCCTTGGCAGGGTAGGCCCTCTTTCTTCTAGGTCTTGAGTTCCTGCCAGGCAAGAAATGCTCTTTCCCCTCTCCTGATGAACACCAGGTTGGAGGGGGAGGAACTGAAGATGCGGGAAGACTTGGGGAGTTCGGGCAAAGTAGCACATTCAAGCATGATCTATTTTTATTTACGGACAGAAAGAAATATTAGTTCTGTTAGGTTCCACCAAGTAAACTATTTGTTGAGAGAGCAAGATTTGCCAATCCTGGGGGTATTAAGGAAAGAAAAGGTGGTCCCTGACCTATGGGATACATGATTCTAGTATGAATACGTAATTACAGGATGAATAATGAAGCCCACCGCTTATGCAGTACTGACTGTGTGCTTTGCCTGTGCTGACACCTATGTTAACTAACGCATTTAATTATCAACACAATCTCTGGAGTGTGGGTAGCCTTACCCCAATTTTACAGGTGAGACCTGCAGCACAGATTGCTTATGTGGCTTGCTGTAGGTCAGGCAGCTGTCAAGCAGCAGACTCCAAAATCTGGGCCCTTAACTGAGCTGCCTCTACCATGCTGCCTCTAGAAAATCTATGGAAGAAGGGTTGTATTAAAAGGACAGTGTAACGTCTTGAATTGTATAGATTAGAGTTCTTGTTAAGATGACTAATGTTAAAAGAGTGCAAGCAGAGGAGGAATCGAAGTCAGGAGGGCTCACAGAGCTGAGAGGCCTGGGGTGTGATGTAGACATGCATGCAGGGTTTGGGAGTCAGGCTGCCTGGGTTTGGATCCAGCCTAGATAAGGTACTCAGCTTTATTGAGCTACAGATTCCTCTTCTGTAAAAGAACGTCCACCTCATAGGTAGCTTAAAATTAAATGTGATGATGAGTGTCAAGTGCTCTGCACTGTGCTTGATACGTTTTATGAAGTCAGTAAAGATTAACCTCTAATTAATTCTGAACTTTGCTTGAGATTGTAGGCTCCTGTGGGAAGGACTCCATCGCATTGATCACTGGGTTTTCCCGTGCCATCCATAGAACTTTGTGCTTAATAATGACTCAATAAATATGATTAGATGGATGGATGTAAAATATGGACTTGGGAGAAAGAAAAATTAGAAGAATAAAAAATAAATGGAATAAATAATGAAATAATAATAGTCATATTATTATTTCACTCAGCGTTTGCATGCCTTGTCACATTACTTCTTATTAACCTTACCTACAAAGAAGTAAAGTGAATTGCTTGCTGCAAGTTTGATGGGACTAAAAAGAAGGAAAGTGAGGCTTTGAGGCTTAGAGAGGTAAAGTAATAATTCACTTAAGGTTACATAACTAAGTGTCAGTGCCTCCATCTGGACTCAGATCAGGTGACTCTAGAGCTCATGTTCCTTATCACTGTGTTTGCAGCATAGCATGAAGAAGGGGGTAAAGAAAGAAGCGTATTCTTGGGCAATTGATTGAAGTTCTGTGTTAGCTATAATTTGTTTAAAAATTCTTCACTTTAGGCAGAGGAGTCTCTCTGTGTGTGTGTGCGTGTGTGTGTGTGTGTGTGTGTGTGTGTGTACATTAACTTTAAACCCTAGAAGTGGTTAGTTTTTATTCGAATACCATAATCAGTAATTCAAATCCCCAGCATGGTAAATTAGTATTAAAGAATTCCAAACTTTGGAGGCCACTGTATCGAGTGTCACCATCTAAATCTGCTCTTGGCAATAGGCCAAATTGACTTGGTCAAGAGGCCACAGGTACATCAGTATTGTAAAAGGGGTTTGTTGACTTTGAAAGAGCAGGACAGATAAATTCAAAAGGCCTAAATTCAAGATCCAATTCCATTTGTAGTTGACCCTTTAATCTTTTGAAATCACTTATCACCACCTCTGGACCCTTCTTTCCTTATATGTATAGTGGGGCTTTCAAAGAGCTAATGTAGACCAAATTCAATGCTATACGTTTAAACAGTAAGTAACACAATACTGTATATAGATCTAGGGAGTCCCACACCATTGATAATCAAAATGCCATTAAGGGGGATGCAGAATATACATGTGGTATAATTCTAAGGTATAAAATTAGGGGAATTATATATTATCCACATATATGTGTGTGTGTGTGTGTATATATATATATAAACTATCTAGACATAAACTGAAGAGTAGTTACTTTGAGAGCAGAAGATTGGGGTCATGGAGAGTGGGGAGGTCAGTGAGTATGGGAGGAGACTTTGCTTTTACTGTACGACCCTCTGTAATGTTTAAAATTTTCAAACTTTATATCTTGATCATGTTTACAATCACTACATTTTTAATTTAAAAAGATTGTTTCTATCAGTGAATCTTGCCAAGAAAAAGAGGTGGCGATAGAGAAAAAGAGCAACAAATCAAAAGAGATTATGATTATATTGCAATAAAGCTGTTTTTTAAAAAGAGGATATGGATTTTAGAACATTAGGAAACATTGTCCTAAGCCATAGAAACCACTGTTTAAAACCTGGGTACGACTACATGGCATTAATGTGTCTAGTGCTGCTCAGAAGAGAGAAAAGCTAGAGGACCAGATATTTGTATTATTTTAAGAAATGACTTCTATTATTTAGAAAATTTATTATTTTAAATTTATACTTATTTAAGTATTAAATATTTAGGTATATCTGAATTTAAATAAAATTCTCAATTTCATTCTGAAGATGCACTTAATAATGAAGTCAGGTAGTGAAAGTCTGATACCTTGTTTGGTGACTTCCTGCAACTCACCATGGGGAAGGTGCCCCCACTCAGGACTTCAGGTGCAACCTGTGGTGTGCTAGGAATCATCTGCGCTGAGTGTATTTAGCAGGATGAGCACCAGGGTTCCAGCAGGCTCACATTTCACTATGTAAGCACCAAGTGAATGGGGGGATCCTTGAGGGGCCACACTTTGCCAGGAAGGTTCTTTCCAGATTTATCTTCCACTTTAACTGTCTTCAGGGGATTTTTCATCAATATCTGGTAGCCCCTCAGCGACTCTAGTTTGGAACACATCTCAAGGTAGATTCAACATATTACATGAACTTGTCAGATTGTATGACAAGGAGAAGGAGTTAATTAAGTGGAGAAAGGGTGGTGAGGTTCACAGAAAGAGGTCGGGGTATCCGCAAGTAGGGGAATTGGAACAGAAATAGTCCAGTATGGATACAGCAGTGGTTCTCAAACTTCAGCAGGCCTAAGAATCACCTGGAGGGCTCCTTAAAAGAGAGATTGCTGAGTCCTAGACCCAGAGTTTGAGATTTGTTAGATTTGGGGTGGGGCTTGAGAATTTGCATCTCTAACAAGTTTGCAGGTGATGCTGATGCTGCTGGCCCAGGGACCATGCTTTGAGAATCACTGAGCTTAAAGAATTGGGAAGAAGATGGTGAGAATTGAATCTGGAGAGGAAGGCAGATTGTAGGCCAAGTTAAGAAACTTGAATTATATTCTAAGGGGCATTGGGAAGCCACTGGAAGTAACATGTTTTGGCAGGTGTTTTAGAAACATTGCTACACAATGATGAGAATGGATTATGGAGCAGGTGGAGCACTTACCCTTCCTGGAGGCTAGGAGATAGTTAGATGCCTTTCTGGGTGAGATATGTGAGGGTGATTGGAGAAGGTGAGGAGATTGTTTCTCAAAGTTCTTAGAATTGTATGGATTTGAGAAATGTTTAGGTGGAGGGACTGGCAATTGTTTGGATATGAGCAAAGGGGGCGGTGAGGGAGAGGGAGAAATGAAAGGTGTCTAGGCTTGGAGAATCTGCTAAAGAGGGCTGTATTTATGGATATGGGGACCAAGAAACAGAAGCAATATGAATAGAAAAACAGGGAATTCATTTTTAAACAATTTTTAGAGAAATGGTCTCACTCTGCTGGCCAGGCGTGAGTGCAGTGGTGTGATCATGGCTCACTGCAGGCTCTACTTCCCAGGCTCATGTGATCCTCCCACCTCAGCCTCTCATGTACCTGGGACTACAGCAGGTGCCACCATATATCTTATATATAAAGCTGTAGTAATTTTTTTTGAAGTTTTTTTTTTTTTTTAACATAGAGATGGGGGTCTTGCTATGTAGCCCGGGCTGGTCATGAACTCCTGGGCTCAAGTGATCCTCCTGCCTCAGCCTCCCAAAATGCTGGGATTACAAGTGTCAGCCACTGTTCCCAGCCTCAGAGAGTCCATTTAAAGCTGTGGTTTCCATTTTATATTGTAGGAGAAATCTGGAGAGTTTTCTTCAAAGTGGAGTGACAAAAGTCATGTTTATCCTAATCATCATTTTCAGGCCTTGAATCAATTCATGTAATAAATGTATTTTTTACATTAGCCCTTTCTTAAGAAAGGTCTGAGTAATGTCTTCTGCACTCAATACTGCCTATGATGGGACAACCAGGTTCCATTTTAAAAGTTTGAAAATATCTGTACTGCTTTCTCTTCTAATGGAAAACATCATTTCCTGATGTTTTCAATCCCTGTCAAGAATTGCATAATGGATGATTTAGTTATGAACTGGAAAAATAATTCCCTCCTTTACACATGAAGAACTAGAAATTCATAGAAAAAGGCCAGCATCCTTGAAGGAAAAAAAAAAGTTCACAGAAGAATAAATACAGATCTCCTTAAATATCTCAAAGTGTACTTAAACTCATAAAAAGAGAATGAAAATTAAAACACAGTAGAAGAAAAGTGCTGAAAAGCAGGGGCAGAAAGCTAAGAGAGAATGCTACTGGGATTCTCCCACCCAGCTCCTTCTCTCACACCCAGAAATCCTTCCCTGGAAAACAGTGTGAGTAATGAAAACTACAAGTAGCCACAGAAAGGTAGAAGTGGCTGGTGTGGTGGTGGGTTACTTTTAAGCTGTTACTTTTTCATTGCTTTGCTGAGTAGAGTAGATATTCACTAGCCTAGGTTGGCTGTGACTCCAAGATAGGACTCAAACTGAGCAAATCAAAGTCCAGAGAAAAGAATCAGCTTTATATGAGTTGCAATTAAGGATTAATCCATATGCAACATGAAAAAAATACTGTATTATAGCTTAATCTTTCTTACTCCTTGTATTAAGTATTCATGTTCACATTTGTTATAAAAGAGCTGAGGTTTTGTAAAAAGTAAAAAACAATTATTGTCACTAAACGGAATCTTGGAGTAAAAAGAATTAACACATACACACCTGTAAGACCTATATTCACCTCATGGTGTCATATCCCAATTACAGTTTCAGTTGTTTTCAATTGTTCAGCTCAGTATAAGATCAGAGAGAGGACACCATAAATAAGTGCACAATATACTGAGTTTGATAGAATTCCTCATGGTCCAGAGAAGCCAAAAATCAGAGATTATTCATTTTTTTATTTCTAAGATAAATAATATATGTGCTTTTTTTTTTTTTTTTTTTTTTTTTGCTGTTGTTGTTGTTGTTTGAGACAGAGTTTTGCTCTTGTTGCCCATGCTGGAGTGCAGTGGTGTTGTCTTGGCTCACCGCAACCTACCTCTGCCTTCTGGGTTCAAAGGATTCTCCTACCTCAGCCTCCCGAGTAGCTGGGATTACAGGCATGCACCACCACGCCCGGCTAATTTTTGTATTTTTAGTAGAGATGGGGTTTCTCCATGTTGGTCAAGCTGGTCTCAAACTCCCGACCTCAGGTGATCTGCCCACCTCAACCTCCCAAAGTGCTGGGATTACAGGAGTGAGCCACCGTGGCTGGCCACACATGTGCTTATTAATTTACATATACTTTTGTCCAAATAAATTTTTAAAAAATACTTGCATGCTTTATTCAAAATACACTGTGAGTACATGTCTATGCTAATATTCTGTAGTATCATTTGAAGTGGCTATATTATCTTATAGAGGTGCCCTGATTTTGTTTTTAAAAATAAATATCCTCTGCAGAACACACTGTCAAGAGAATGAGAAGACAAGCAACAGACTGGGAGAAAATATTTGCAAGAGACATACCTAACAAAAGATTGTTATTCCAAATATTCAAAGCACTCTTAAAACTTAATAAGAAAACAAAACAATAACAAAAGGAAGATTTTTTAAATGGGCCAATGGTATAAACAGGCACCTTATCAGAGAAGACATACAGATAGCAAACAAGCATAATAATGTTCAACATTTTATGTCATCAGGTAATTGGAAATCAAAATGAGATACCACTTCATAATAGTATAATCCAAAATACTGACAACACCAAATGCTGGCCAGGGTGTGGAGTAATAGGAACTCTCATTCACTGCTTGGTGCAAATGCAAAGCAGTATAGCCACTTGGAATAGTTTGGCAGTTTCCTTCAAAATTAAACATACTTCTACCATATGATCCAGCAAATTGTACTCCCCAGTGTTTTTTGAGGGGGTAGTGGAAGAGTACAGGTGTAGAGTTGTTACCTGGGTATACTGCATGATGCTGAGGTTTGGGATATGGATGGTCCTGTCACCCAAGTGATGAGCATAGTACCCAACAGTTAGTTTTTCAGCCCATAGCCTCATTCTCCCTTCTGTCTAGTGGTCCCCAGTGTCTGTTGTTCCCATTTTTGTCTATGTGTATTCAATGTTTAGCTCCCACTTATAAGTGAGGACATGCAATAGTTGGTTTTCTGTTCCTGCATTAATTTGCTTAGGATGACCTCTAGCTGCATCCATGTTGCTGCAAAGGGCATGGTTTTGTTCTAAAATTTGTAATAAATGCAATAGAAACCAAGTTTGTTTTATGCCTACTGTATTCCAGTACTTTTTATAAATGTAGCTTTTTAGATAGTCTGATATAATCTCATAAAATCTAAAACATCTAGTTCTTCATTTGGATCCCTAGGTCTGCAATATTTAATCTTGCTGTATTCATCTGTGACTTAGCATTTTCCCATGGACAATGTAAACAAAAAAGAAAATAATTATTTTAGCATGAAATAAATCCAATACAATATGTAGCAAACTATTTAAATATATAAATAACAACACAGGCCAAATGGATACAGGCCAAATTTAAGAATACTACTGAAATTTAAATTTAAAATCCATTAAATGATTCATCTAAAAGCAGAACTCAAACATATCTACAAAACATGAAGAAACTGTATACATTAGGAAAAAGAGTAATACTAGTTCATTCTATGGCAGTAGCATCATGTAGTGGTTAGCGGTACAGGCTCTGGCATCAGAAATAGACTGAATATCTGTGAAATGTTAACAGTGATATAATATCAATACTTACTCCAGGCTGCAATTAGGATTAAATAAGATAACGAATGTAATACTTTCAGTGCATTGTTTGGCATATTGTAATTAACTGACAAATATTTTCATGATGATGATAGGGAAAAAGTATGAGAAGTGAAGTAAAGTGCTTTGATAAATTACAATGGAAAGAAACACATGAAAGTCTCTCTCTAGGGCTTATGATGATTTTATAGGAGGTACAGTGAGCAGAAAAACTCTCCCTCTGTGAGCTGGGCACGCGGCCCTGATCCTAGCATTGCTGCTGCTTAACCATGTGGTCACGGACAACTGACTTCATTCTCCTGGCTTTAGTTCACAGTTCTGTTCAATGAGGAGGTGGCAAGACCTTCCTGTCCAAACCCTTATTTCCTCTTTGTATCTAAAGTGGACTCCCATTAAGGAAGAGAGCTGATGGAAACCTCCTTAGGAACTGGGAATTTGAGTGGCAATATTTCATTGATTTTTGTTGTTGTTGTTTCAAATTAAGAGTCCATTCACTTTCAGCTTTCCACAAGAGAAATTAATATGGCCATGCCTGCCTATCCAAACTCCATAAGGAAGCAGCTGCTTTCCCATTTCTCCTAGCCATATGCCTTGAGAATTAAACACAGACAAAACTGGGATTTTAGTTAGTCTTTAATATAACTCCAACTTTTTAATGGTAAACAAAGATGTAAGTACAAAACATCAAAATACGTTATTATCAGTAGTTCTAAACAGCCATAGTGGTCACAGTGCCAGAACTGAGGTCACTCACATTTTAAGGAAATATAATTCACTCTATTTCAGTGGAATCCATGTTCTGGCAGTTGGAAGGCAAAGGTGAGGCTTACTTTGTGCAAAATGTATTCACTTTATTCGAAAGCAGCTTTCTTTTCTGTCCCTTGCTTGGCATTTTAAGGAACCTGTTCATTTTCCTTTTTTGTTAAAAGTGCTCTAAGAACTAAAAGGGCCGTTCCTTACTGGAATAAAATTAACTACACATGCCATACATTTCTGGGTCAATGTTACTGGTTAAATTCCCTCAGAATTAGCAATTCATAGAAAATTAATTGTTAAGTTATCGCACTTTCATGCCAAAAGTACAATTTAGAGTTCACAATACAAGGCTCTGTGGTATAAAGTGCCTATGAGCAGCTTCCCATCATACACTGAGGCTACAGAACTTCCTTGGAGAACAGACCCATTGTTGGCATAAACTGTAGTCACTGTAGGCTTCTCAGATAGAATGTTCTGGATGCGGAGAACCTATTCAGGGGATACAAAGTATTAATATAAGACCACCGTACATGCATGTCACTCAATCATCAATAAGCCCTGTTTTCCACAATGACACACTGATTAAGGGGACATGCTGTTGAAAATAGCAGTTACCAATCTTTTTAATGTTTAAATTAAAGTACTTTCTCCAATCTTCAAAGAAAGTACTTTCTTAAAACCATCTAGTTATTCCATGCCAACACAGGATTTAGTGTTATTATAGCAATTCAGCTTTAATAGAAATACTTTCATACTAATGTGCCTACTTTCACACTACTTCAACATGAACAAATATCACATCATGTGGTGAGCTGACAATAAATCAGATATTTTAAAAATTGCCAGTATACCACCCAAGAAGGGCACATGTCTTTATAAAAATGCCTTTTGACTAGTTTCCACCATAATTTAATACATCAAAAGATTACCTTTCTTAAAGTATTTGAACAATGTAACATTCTGCCAATTATTGGCTTAACGCAATTACAAAACCACGACATAAGCTTATTATTGCTTTAAAATAACTAAACAAATCATCCCTGTGACAATTTATTGTATTATTAGTTCAAAAGGACTTGAATAATTAAGTTTTAAAAACTGAAAATATAAAAACCTCTGACGAGGGAGGATTGTTCGGGTCATACACGAAGAGCTTCTGGCCATTAGGATGACAGCCTACCCAGATGTCCCCCGAGGAAGGATCAATAGATAAATTATCCACCAGTGTATCCAGCTCAAGTACCTTCCAAATGAGAAATTGTCAATATCTAAATGACATGAGAAACTTGATTAAGTAATTTAGAGGTAACCTTCCTGCCTCTATGCATGTGAGAAAATTACACATCGCCCTGCTTCCACCTTCTAACACCAATATTGCTTAAAAGGAATGTATTAAAAACTGGTTTGGAGCCACTTTTCTTCTTCCCTGAAATTAAGAAAGTTAGGGTGATAATCGGTCTCTCTAAAAATCTCTCTTACAAACTGAACTCCTTTTCCTTTAAAAGATGCACAATGATCAGTTAGCTCAAGGAAGTCAATCAAAGCAAGATAGGAAATTCTTAATCAACCTAAAATATGTGTTGTTGAGTAGGAAGAAAATAATAATGGTGTGGAACCCAATTTCTACCTTCATTTATTATTGAAAGAACTGACACTGTGCATAAACCTTCATTTGAGAATTCATCTATTAGTATTTTCAATTGTGAAAATTCTTATTGGAATTCTTCCACTGCCATCAATACTTCATGGAATGGGCCCTAAATCTGATGAATATCACTCTCAACCTGCTGCTGCATGTAATCATGGTCAGTTCTTGTGATCGCTGGAAACAGGAGCTTTCTCTAGTTGTAGGGAGTATTTAAAAACCCAGAATAGCTACACTGGCATCCATATTTTGTTCTACATGTGGTACTCTTATAGAAAAACTATGTCATTGCAAAGCATAATAGATTACTGTCTATATGTAAAAATAAATATTTTACCTTCAACTGAGTTAAATTCATATTAGTGTGTTTTTCCAAAACATGAATTTCATGAGCCAATATGTCAGCAACATAGATATACCTTTGCAGAAAGGACACAGTGGTTAGAGCTCCATGCCAATATAAAGCTTCATTAATACAGTATGAAAGAATAAGTCTTAATAACCTGCCAAGAAGTTAATCAATCATGGGCCCTCAAGGAATGCTTGATAAACGTCAATTTCTATTTAAAAAGTAAGCTTTCAGAATCAATTCAGTGGTGCCACAACAATCATGGAATTATTAAATTGTTTTTCAAAAAGCTTGTAAGGAAAAATAATATAGAACATCATTTTGAATATGAAGTCCATATTTGCCACTGAAATGACAATAAAACAAATGCTTGGCTTCACAAGAAAAGCTTTTACATTCCACAATATAATTTGATACTTCTAATTATCATGTACATATAGAAATATATGGTAAAGAACATCTTATTAAAATAGTAATCATTCCTTAATATTCAATAAAATATTTATTAATACATAGCGAATTTTAAGAGTAAGAGATAAGTATCAATTCAGAATAATCTGTCTACGTCAAAGGTGAGTGAATTAACGGACTATTTTGAGGTAATTTTACTCATTGAATTGACTGTTCCATGGCACCTGCTCTGTTGAGCAATTATGTGTGAAAAGCCATGAACTCAGTGTTGTAGCAGATATAAACATGAAGAAGACACAGCCTCTCTCCTTGAAAGTTTATAGTGTGTTGGAACAATCTCACTGGTTTGTACACATTAAACACCTAATAAGCATGAGAAATAGTTCAGGTCTAGAAATAGCTAACTTCCGAGGACACAGAAAGGCTCACCAAGGAAGGGGCATCTGCAGTGGCTATGTAAAGAGAGATGAGATTTGAGGAGATGAGGACGGAGGAGGCACTTCCCAGGCAGAAGCAAGCACAAGAGCAGAATCACAGGAGCAAGAAGAGGAAGGAATGTTTAAAACAATGAGTTCTTTGTCTAAAGCATAGAAAGCATGGAAATAGTAGAAAAGGGAGGTTGGAGGTGGCCTGTTAAACAAAGTCCAACCCTTTACCCTGCCTTGATTTGATAAGCATTGGATTCCACTGAAATCTTAGAATAATAAAGTGGCAACAAATGGTCAGTTCTGTTCCACAATTCCTGAGCATTTGCTTTGTGCCTGGCACTGTACTGGCATAAGGAGTCAAAGGTGAGGAAGACAGAGTTCCCTCTTTGGGGAGCCCTTCAAGGCTAATAGAGATAGACAAAATTGGCAAGAGTGAAAAAAATCCAAGTAGACAGAAAACAAATTGGAAGAAAGTCTCATATGCTAGTCAGAGAGGATGACAACCTAAACTAGGCAGGTCTCACTCAAAGGGAAAGGAGTTTGGGGGTAGAGGAAGGAGGCACAGGTAGAACCAACAGGACCTGCCTACAGGCTGGATAGGAATGGTGAAAGAGGAGTAAAAGCTGATTCTCCCTTTTCATTATTGTTATTTTTTTGTTAGCTTGGGTGATTGGAAAGTTTGACTCTCATAATGGAAATATAAGAGTGAAAAACAGATTTGGCTGCAGAGGTTGGATCAGGTCAGTTAGAGACAATTTAAATTAAATGATTCTACATTCTTTTTCTATAGTCAACAAGAAAGGAGAAGAAATTGGATTACAAAAATAAGGGCATTTAGTTGTCAAGGAGTGCCAAATTTATTTTATGTTGTATTTGTAGTAGTTTAAATTTTTCAGTGTGCTGAGGCAGTAGATAAGAAAGCTATCAAGAATTTAATATCTTCTCTTATAGGTTGTGGTTGTGCATATAAAAATAATGAGATAATTCTGGAGGACAATTTGGCAATATCTATTAAAGTTAACATTTAAAAGAATCACACTGTTTGAGCAAATAGTTCTATTTCTAGGGGTCTGTTCTACAGAAAAGTAGCTCATAGAACCATTTAGCCAGTGCCCTGGGTGGGATTTGAACCCAGGCCTGTATGAGTCCAAAATCTGCAAGTTTAACCATTATGTTATAATACTCTCTTAGAGCCAGGTGTGGTGGCTTATGCCTGTAATCCCAGCACTTTGGGAGGCTGAGGTGGGCGGATCACCTGAGGTCGGAGGTTCAAGACTAGCCTGACCAACATGGAGAAACCTCATCTCTACTAAAAATACAAAATTAGCCAAGCATGGTGGCGCATGCCTATAATCCCAGCTACTTGGGAGGCTGAGGCAGGAGAATCACTTGAACCCAGGAGGCGGAGGTTGAGGTGAGCTGAGATCATGCCATTGCACTCCAGCCTGGGCGATGGAGTGAGACTCCATCTCCAAAAAACAAAACAAAACAAAAAAACACTCTCCTAGGGACTTTTTCTTTAAAAAAAATACTTGTTTAAAATTCCATGGTAAATAAGAAGTATAAAATATTTTTTATGTAGAACTCCCCACCCCTATACACATATCCATCAATAGAGAATTGGTTAAATTAGTTTAAGATCATCCTTATAATGGAATAATGTATAGCCAATAAAAATAATACATTTATTTAAAAGGAAATACCTGATACTTCAATATGTATGCATCAGTATGATCACACTTTAAAATTTATATTTATAAAATTAAATTTGACAATGATGTATTCCAAACTTTATATATTATATATAAATACATATATATTACTGTATTATATAGTTTACTTAAATATGGTATTGTATTTGCATATAAATACATGTGACTAAGTATATGTAAATATATATACAAAATATATATAATTATATATATAGTGTATCTATATATTATATGTATAATATACCATAAATGTCAAGAAAACTATTTTCACATTGACAAAGAAAGCAAAGTAAAGAATTTGGCCAGCACCACAACTGAAGAAAAAT
The DNA here is from genome assembly GCF_028858775.2 of Pan troglodytes. Classification (NCBI taxonomy): domain Eukaryota; kingdom Metazoa; phylum Chordata; class Mammalia; order Primates; family Hominidae; genus Pan; species Pan troglodytes. Next base: position 104,792,668 of record NC_072404.2, read on the forward strand.
GAAGATATTCTATAAGGGGCCGTACTTATCATCAGGTGAAATATTGATCCCATTTGCTGAATCAAATCCTTCTGCTACCACTTTAACTTCATTTGGACTGTAGTAAACAACATTTGCCCAGTGTAAGTTCAAGTATGTTTCTAAATACTTTAAGAAAGGATCAGAGAAGTAGTGGTCATTTGTGGCATAGAAATGTGCCGGTCCAACAGCTGTGATATCATTCACACTGAAAAAGAAAAATAGCATGTGAGAGGAAATAAAAGGCCTGTTGGTCTCCATATTAAATATTAAGTACTCATAAGATTTATGCAACATGTGCTTTAAATTTTTGGTAAGAGGGAAAGACGAGCTAAAAATCACGACTACAGTCATATACAATATACTATAATATTGTTGCCAGAGAACAATTTTGTATGGTACCAGGTAATCTGAACACAGGTCATTTAGCAATTATGGCAGGATTACCATAAGAGAAGAAAGAACTTAGTGCCATCAGGGCATGTTTTTTGACAGCAAGAAATGTAGGGTTTAACAATTATACGTAAGGACAGAGCTGTCCACAGTACAGAGCTGCAGAGAGCCTGATTGGCTGGTGAGCTGGTTAGGCAGTCAGTAACATTTACCTAGCTTCCATTTACTCAGTTCCTGGATTTTTCTAATTTCCCTGGCTTAGTTATTAGTCAAACTAAGGTTGACTGTTCAATTTCTACCTGCTTCACAAAGCTGACATGCCGAGAATGAACAGGCACTCGATAAACACTTGCAGAGAGATGGATGATAAAATTGCCATAGTACAATGCTTCAGGTGAGAGATTTATATGCTAAAAACAATTTCATTTTAAGACCAGTTAGGTGAGGGTGTTATTAAATTTAAATTCCAATTACTCTATGCAAAAATTTCTGAAAGAGCTGCTTTATTCTTTGCTAAATGAAAAATATAGAGCTACAGGGAAGGTAGGTCTCATTTTTCTGAAAGAGCACCATAATGCTTGGATGGTATTTATGCTCCTATTTTTTTTTTATCAAGTGCATTTTTGGAAGGAATGATTGGAAGTTACATGCTTATGCCCTAGATAGGCACAGATAGGCCCTAGATAGGCAATGTTTTTAATTTCATTAGAAATGAAATTTCATTAGAAATTAAAAATATTCATCAAGTTTAAACTAAAAGAAGCAGTAGGCTAATACACACTGAATTGGGGGTGGGGGTACACATGATTCTCTTTTAGCCACATTTTCAACCAGCTTTATGTTCTTGAAGTGTAATGACTCACTCTCAACTTGAGTGGCTCTAATTCTGTGGGATTACTAGCATGCAACCATCACTAACCCTATGAAAGCGATTGGTATAAAGTCCCATGCAAAGCATACAAACCCAATAAAAAACAGGCCATTCTTCCTTGGCAAGACACTCATCTGGGTGATGAGTCATCTAAGATGGAGGGTGACAGCAGGAAAAAATGTTAGGGTTTGCCTTCTACCCTCAAGATGGGCCTGAAGAGTATCACCCTGTAGTCGGGCACTTCATCATTTCTCAAAGGAGTCCGCATAGAACAGTGAATAGTATAATGAGTGACATCAACTTTCATATGCCATGCTTGCCCTGGTTTATAAGGAAACTATACACACACATTTATAAATAAGGAAATATAAGCTCTTTAGCTCTTACATATTAGCTAATATATACATTAGCGCTTATAAAAGATGACAGGACAACCCACCATAGGGATTGTTTGCAAATGCTGGGGATAAATTAGAGAAGGAACAAAATGAGGAAGTACCTTGGAAGAAGCTCATGTTTGACTGTTTTCAGATGCAACAGAGAATTTTCTGCTTCTTCAAATTTAAAAATTTCCACTGTATTCTTGAATTCTGGGTGGTTTACAACAAAGAGATAAACTGTGTCATCTAAAGAATTGAAAGAACAGAGTTAATTTACAAGACATAACTACGGGACCTCTGGGCAGGCACTGACATTTAAATACCACAGGCAAGGAAAGGTTGAATGTATAAGCTGTTAGACGACCTAACAGATCATTCTCTGTCTTTCCTATTGCTGTCCGTCTGGTGTTATTTCTGATCATTGGTTCCCTGACCTTTAAGAAAGTGTTTCCTACTCCATATACAGAATTCATGCATAATCTGTTTCTACTTTAATTCAAAAATACAGTTCTTTTTTAAATGTGATGATCGTAGGTATATGAAAAGATTATGAAATCTAAACATTCTTTCAGGTGTTACCTGTTAGGAATTTCAAAATGTAGCATAACTTACTGCCAGCTGAAGAGGCAAATGAACAAGTTCTTTGTAATGAAGAATACAGAAATCACTCATGAGTTAATTGTTCTTCTCTTCCTATAACTATGATCCGAATCTATTTTTCACAGTCATTTGTGAACCATCACACATTACTAAATGTTGGTAGCCCATTGGCTCTTACCGTTGTCTATGAAAGTGCTGATGCCATGTGGATTGAATGAGGCCAAATCAAACCCACGGCTGATTCTTAATTCCCGTGCCCTTGGTTTTTCTTCTTTTAGATCCATCATTAGTATTCCTCCAGGCTTATCTGGTGCAAAGCTGTGGAGTCCTGGGAATTTTAGACCCTTTCCAAAACGGTGAAAAATGTTAAATACAAAAGCTTAAGTATTTTTATGGACTAACATGGGAACTGTACATGAAGGATAAATAGAGATTGTGGTTAAAGTAGTGGCATAAAGCCACAAAAACTCAAAAAACAGAGAAAAGATAACAGAAAAAATAATAACGGGGAGGTGGAATACTGAAAGCCTGAAAATAACTGAAAAGAAGATCAGGGATTTATTCTCTTCAGAGAGTAATCAGAAGGTTGGTGGACTAGATGATTCCAGGGAGAGCTGAGGGTGGAGAAAAGTGACATCTACATACTGACTGTGGAAATTTGTTCACTGCTAGATCCCAGTGCCTGGAACAGTGCCTGGCATACAGTCCATCCTTCTCCCACTGATTCAAAATATCACCTTTATCATGTGCTAGATCTCTGACATTTACATATTGGTCTATTTAGGGACTCTCTGTTTTGTTCTTTTAATGTCTCGTGTCTAGTCCTGTGCCAATATAACACTTTTTAAATTACTACAGCTTTAGGTCAGGCCTGGTGGCTCATGCCTATAATTCCAGCACTTTGGGAGGCTGACGTGGGAGGACTGCTAGAGGCCAGCAGTTTGAGACCAGCCTGGGCAACATAGCAAGACTCTGTCTCTACAAAAAAAAAAAAAAAAAAAAAAAAAAAAAATTAGCTGAGTGTTATGGTGAGCACTTGTAGTCCTAGCTGCTCGGAAGGCTGAGGTGGAAGGACCTCTTGAGCACAGGAGTTTAGGAGTTCAGGCTGCAGTGAGCTATGATTGCACTACTGCACATCAGCCTGGGCAATTGAGCCAGTCCCTGCTTCTCTAATGACAGTTTTGTCTTTTTCTTTTCTATCTCACATTTCTTTTTCTCGTTTTACTGAATTACTAAGAACTCCAGTAGATTACTGATGGTTGTGGTGTTGGGTATTTTCTTCCTGTTCTGAGCATTAATGCAAATGCAGCCAATGCTTCACCATCAAGAATGATGTTTGCTGTAGTTTTGTGGGAATTTTCCTTATCTTTCTAGTTTGCTTGGAACTTTAGGAATGAGTATTGAATTTTATTAAATGCTTTTTTGGTACTCACTGAGATGATATAGGTCTTTTCTCTTTTAAATCAGTTAATAAATTACCTATCAGTCTATCTAAAATGGTGATTCATCATTACATTCTTAAGGTAAAGCCTTCTTGGTGATGTTAAATTTTATGTGAATGCACTACCTAATTCAGTTTACAAATACGATGCAGTCATATTTACACAAATTTAGGCACACAATAAAAAAGTCTTACTTTATGTATAAAATTGGACATAAGAGGAAATCTCTCCAATTAAAAAAGATTATCTACAATTGTATATTTTCATGGAGGGCAGGCCTGGTAAGTAGAACAAACTGGAATTATGCTATTGTTACATGGCAGTGCCACTTCAGTTAATCCCTATCCTTTATGAATGTCCCCAAAACAAAAGCATGATTTACATGCAAAGGAAGCACTATCAGATGGTGATAACTAGTCATGGTTATGTTCGCACTCCTTATTTATTTAAGTATTTTTTCTCTTTTTAAAAATTTATTTTTAATTGTGATAAAATACATATAACATTCATCACTTTCACCATTTTTAAGTGTACAGTTCAGTGGTGTTAAGCACACTCACATTGTTTACATTTTTTATATTTTATTCTATGTCATCCAATTCTTCATGAAGTGTGACATTAGTTTTGAGGTGACCCTCAACTCATAACTGTAAAATAGGTTGGGTTAGATGAGCTAAAATGCTAGGAAGAAGAATGAACAACCTCCACAATGTAGGACCTCTTTATTTAGAAGAGAGTACACTCTAGGTTTTATTAGAGACAATGCCAAGTAAATGAAAAACAGCAGCAAACTGGGAATGTTTCTAAATTTTAAAAAAAGTCAAATGAACAAAGGAGGGTAACAGAAAAAAAGCAGAAAAAGTTCTATTGATATGGGTATAAGATCTTTGTAACTATAACATGCCCCCAAGCTAAAATGGCTGTAGATTTATGTGTTTGGAGACCTCATCCCTCCTACTTCAGATTTATTACTATGGGGGCTGGAGAGAAATCTTGAAATAGGTGAATTCTAGATTATAAAAATCTCCAAGAACACATCCTTGCAAAACAACAACAAAAAACACAAATAAACAAACAAATAAAAAAATCAATGCAACTGCCTTCTACTTTATTCAGAATGTTTGCATCTTTACTTATGAATATTTTAGACTAGTGGTCCCAGTGGTTTTTCCTAAGCCACACATGTGCAAGCATGTGCTCCTCAACAAACCCAGAGTCCTACTATAAATATCACTTTATTCATTCTGTGTAGGCAATTAAATAAAACATTCCTTTTAAAACCTTATTTTAAAAACTAAATATATATACTGGTGTTTCTGCTAAAGCCCACAGTATCTCTTTATTGCCTCAGTGGTAATAACCAGCTGCTCACTGTCTTCCACATAAAAACCATCAGGAACCTGAAGAGTGTTCTAATTCTCATTCTACTCCAAGCTGAGTTCTCTCACCTTTCTCATAAGTCTAACAACTATTTTATTAGTGTGGTGACTCCCTTCTAAGTATCTCCCAGTATTTCACATCCCTCTTGAGTCTCAGAGCCTGAAAATAATGGATGTTGAGAGGAAATGGAATAATTACAGTCAGGTGTCAGAGTTGGTTACTTCTTCCTCCAGAAAAACTGGACCTATGAAGATGCCAAGAACTCCTATGTCTGCCCAAGCCAGGGAGGTAGGTGGTCAGAACCTCCTCATCTGTCCCCTTATCTGGATTTCCAATTAGAATGGACATTGTTACAAGCTAGTTTCAACAATATTCACAACAATATTCACAAGCCAATTGTTTTTAAAGTCTTTCTATTGTATACCCAGAAAGGATATTGTTTTTCAGCTTACAAGAATCAAGGCAAAATGAAGGGTGTAAATAAACTCAATGACTTTCCACTTATGATTGGCTATTCAGGGGAAAAAAGAAAGAAAGCAAAAGGGCAAGGTTGGTATAATATTTGAAAATAAATAATAATGGCAAGAATATTTGCTTCAAGTTGAATAGTAATAGAAAGATGAGTAGATGCTGTATTTAAAATAGTATAATGTTAGTATTGAGTATCCACAGTAAGACCTCAAATATCCCTTTTAATAATGCACATTTAAAACACAGATTGCGCTGGGCGTGGTGGCTCACTCCCGTAATGCCAGCACTTTGGGAGGCTGAGGCAGGCGATCACCTGAGGTCAGGAGTTTGAGACCAGCCTGGCCAACACGGCAAAACCCCATCTCTACTAAAAATACAAAAATTAGCCGGGCATGGTGGTGGGCGCCTGTAATCCCAGCTACTCGGGAGGCTGAGGCAAAAGAATTGCTTGAACCCGGGAGGCGGAGGTTGCAGTAAGCTGAGATCATGCCACTGCACTCCAGCCGGGGCAACCAGAACAAGACTCCGTCTCAAAAAATAAAAAAAATTAAAAAAGAAAAAACAAAACAAAACACAGACTGCATTGGAATATTTTAGTGCAATGCAAAGGGGAAATAAAGAACACTATCTCAATGGGCAAAGAGTCTTCATCTCTACATTTAGAAAAGCTGGAGGAAGTTTTCCAAGATCTTGTTTGACCTCTCTTTTCTTCAGAATGCATTTTGGAAAATGAATTTTAAAAGCAACTTACTGTTCTGCAGCCCTCATCAAATACCCTTGTATCTCCTCTGCTGAATTTGGGGAAGGAAGAAGACACTCACCACACTAAAAAAAGCCAGACCATTGGGAAGTATGTCAATATCTTCAGAGCCAGCTTCTGTAAGTTTAAGGAACAGATAAATGTCATGTTCAAGTTCTGTTATTTGTTACACAGAGCATAACTGGGACTCTGTTTACTTTATCGGAGTGACTGTATCTTTAGGGATGGTTCTGATGTTTTTTCCAAGGAACCATTCTTTTTAATAAATGTCAGTTTAAACCCCTTCCTGAAGTGAACTTCTGACTTTAAATGTTAGATATTTTATGTTTACTCAAATCAAAGTCAAGTTATCACCACATTTCCAGCTATAATACTGAAAAAGTTGACATCTGTACACTCTCATGATAAACATCCAGATGTCCGTATAAAAGTAATTGACATCAGGGGAATATTACTTTCTGAAGGAAGGGCTCATAGGCATTTAACCATGCAAATATCCTTGTCCTCTTCTTTGCTCATTCAATCTGAAGCAAACAGACATCTTTCTCATTAACAGAGGTAAAACACCTGGGATTATATATTCCTTCTTTTAAAAACAGTGCCTACTTGTGCTCATAAGCAAAGAAAGCTTTTCTATTTAATCTTTAAATTTAGGCTTTAAATTAGAGAAAAAAACTAGCAGAAGAAAATTAATGAAAAATACCATGCACCTAAGCCAGTTGAAGTTTCTAACTCCTGTCTCTGAGGCAGGCTACAATTACTATTGATTGTTTATTGACTGTCTGCAGTACACTCCACACAGCACAGCAAATAATTAGACATAAGACTTTCCCCAGCAGTCTCACTGTATAAATTCTACAGACAGATAATAGACCCAAACACAAGAAAAGAAGAATAAAAATGGCTTAGATTAAGCCAAACCATGACACATTCTTTGAGTCTACAAAATCCAATCTTCCTCTTTAAGACTTCTCCATAGGATTTCTTCAAGGTTATTTCTAGGTTGTCAAAACCAAACAGCATCTATCTATCCAGCCATTTTGGTCTTGCTTCATGAGTTTGCATTTAGCCAGTTGCCTCCAGTGTTGCTTGCTCCATCGTAGTGCAGAAAAACAAAATAAAATAAAAATGCCAAGAACTTCACATTGTAAAGATGACCCATCTGCCTGCTCCTCAGAAAGAAGATACACAGAGATAAGCTTAAGCATGGCATAGTGGAGGAGTTCTCAATCTGGGGTCTGTGGATCACTTTTGGGCTTCAAAGTATCTGTGAACCCTCGGAAATTCTATGCAATGCAAAATGTCTCATGTATGCACAGATGAGAACGTTTCTGTAAAAACGGTCCTTGATTTTCATCAGATTCAAAAAAGAGACTGTGATTCCCCCAAAAAGGTTAAGAATGACTAGACTCTAGTTCCACGGTGGTTGTCCACTGGTAATAAGTTAAGAATCAGGGGAACGCTACACCACATACACATGTATACACAGCACATACACATGTACACACACACACACACACACACACACAGACACACACACCGAGAGAGAGAATTCTAGTCCAGGTTTTGCTTTTCAGTCCTATTTAGTAGAAGCTCAATTAATTAAAATTTGTTTTTCCTGAAAATTATTTTAGAAAATTTAATTTCCAAGTATACAATGCTTACACACATGGAAAAAGAAGATATATAGAAAAAATTAACAATGCTTCTTTGATAGGATTATGAATGATTTTTATTTTTTCTTTATACTTTGTTTAAAATTTTCTACAAAATTGTATATTTTTTAATAATTAAGGAAAGAGAAATCTTTTTTTAAAAAAAATACATTTATTTCAACCATATTGTAACTTCTGTTTAACTCCATTGCCTAATTCCAATGGAAAAAATGTATCTATCTGTAGCCTTCTTTGGAATATTTTCCAGATCTTCTCCCCGTCATCATTTCTATAGCCACTACTGCAGGAAGGTTTTATCATCGCATATCCCCTCTTCGGTGTGATTATGTCAAGAGCAGTCAATGCTAGAGAAATTTTTGCTCCTCTAATTTAATAATAATAACTAACATACATTAGGTACACCAAGTACCAGGCTCCTTGTAAATACCCTGCATACAATATCTCATACGATTTCATAACACTAAGAGGCAGTATGATTATCTTTTATTTTAGAGTGAAGACTATTGGAGGCTTTGGAAAAGTTAAGCAATTGCTCAAGGTCACAAACTGGGAAGCTGGGACTCAAAGCCTTTGCTCTGACTTAAAGGCAAACAGAAAATATTCAAGTTAGAATTTAATGAATTTCCTCTCTCAGAAACATCCCCTGATTCCTCTGTAAAGCCACTTCACTTGTAAATTCAACTGTGGTCAATTCCATATGTTGTCTTTTTCCCCTGAAGTTTTGCTTCCAAGCCTCTCACCAACATCTTTACCAATGAATATCCTGCACTTTTCTTTAAAACCTCTTTCAAAACCTTTTCTGTCTTTTTCGTATTTCAACTTATTTTATTTCAAAACAAATTTATTAAATCTTTACTTTTTTTATTCTAGTGATATACATTAATTTCAATATTGCATTCCAGGTGATATTTATGTAAATATGTGAAAACTTAATACTGTGGGCTGATTTGGCACTGTTTGTCACTCTTATTGTGTGCTTGACTCTCTCCCTCCCCTTCATCGGTTCTCTCTCTTTAAACTTTTTATTATGGGAAATAGACACAAATCAAGAGAATGGTGTGATGAGCCCTTATATACCCAGTACCCACCTTCAACAGTTATCAGCTCATGGCCAGTCTTGTTTCCCTTGCAGTCCTACCACTTATCCTCATCCTGTGTTATTTTAAAGCAAATCTCAGACATCATATTATCCCTAAATATATTTATACAAACCACAATATTATTACACTAAAAATTCACAATAATTCCTCAATATCATCAAATATCTAGTTAGTGTTCAAATAGCCAATCATGTTTAAAAGGTGTAGCTTTAAAAAATTACAGTTTGTTTAATTCAGAGTCCAGGTAAGGTCCCACACATTTCAATTGATTGATGTGTCTCTTATTTCTTTTAATCTACCCCCTGTCAGTCCATTATTGCCTGTGGGCAGGAGGACTTAGCTCCCTGGGTGCACTCAGAGCTTTTGGTAGCCAACACTCAGGGAAGTTGGGGGGGATCTGGGGAGGGTATCCATTGCATCCACTGCTCAGGGGAATTAGGGGGAGAATTTCCAGGCACAAGGAACAGCATGAGCAAAAACACATGAATGGCACAGCGTAGCATGACAAACCCTTTCTTTAGAAAGTCTCCTAGCTTAGCACATTTAATTTCCATCTCTTCTTATTACTTTAGCAATTATCTGTGTCAGAGGTGGCCAAGTGTTCACCAGCATCCATGTTCCCCTTCTTCCTTTTTAGCCTTTTTAGCAATAGGCACGTAGCAACATAGCTATAGATAACATTGCCCACCCTTTCTGGCTGACAGATGTGGCCATATGTCTAAGTTTGGGTCAATAGGATGTGAGAATACAATATATATGCAACTACTGGGTAGAAAAAAAATCTACATAAATTTTCTTTCAACCCCTTCCTGCTGGGAAATGGCAACAAGCAGAGTTCTAGTCTTAGATGAAGACAGCTGTGTTGCTTCATCAGCATTTGCCCCTGAATGACCGTATGGAACACAGTCACCTAACTACCCTAGGCCATTCACTTACCTTAAGACTGATGAGAGAAAAATAAAAATAAACATCTCTTTTCTAAGTGACTATAATTTTATAACAGCAACGCATCCTTTACTATACCCAATAGAGCATCCCATATGTAACATATTATTTCCTACTTTTCTGGTTCACTCATCAAGTATATACATTAGTCACCCTGGGAAAAGACACTATATTGGAAAGTGAATTTGCAAAAGTTGCTTAACCTCCTTGAGCCTCAGGTACTTATCTGCTAGAGAAAGAAAAGACATATCTATATCTCACAGTGGTTTTTTGTTTTGTTTTGTTTTCCTTTTCTCCCATCAGTAGACTGTAAAGTACTTGATTATAAGGGCCACAAACTTTAATGCTTTTTTCCCCTCAATCTCCCAAGCAGCAGTTATTGTAAAGGTCTTGACTGCCAAGTGCATAAAATTGTTAGTTATCTTGAGAAAGACAGTCCATTCAAATTTTGAAGGCCAGACATTTAGAAAATCAGATTTTTTAACTTTTAAGCCTCAAATAAAGTTAACTAGCTCTTGACATTTTAATATGCAGATGTTAATCTGCCAAATCTTGGGTGTATAAAAGCTTAGTTTCTGTCTATAAGATAGATCGGGAAGGAATTTTTGAAAAGGACTAAATAGTGAACTTACTTTCTGACCCACAGAAGGCACACATCCTGTATGATATGTAGTCAATAACTATGATTTATTAAAACAGACACAATATGATATGATATATATAAAGCACCCAAAAGTTGCACATAGTTCACTTCCAGTGATGGTGACTGAAGCACTGTAGTGTGTGCATATGTATGTGTGTGTTGATGGGAATCAAGGGCAAGGGGGAAGGAAGGTTCACCTCTTAGAGGGATTAGTTGGCCTCAAGTGCATAGCTACTACTGTTTTCAAAACAGAAAATAAGAAACAGCCCTCTCTATCATAAAAAGTCACTTTTGCCTGTATAGAAATGTGTGTCCAGCACATTGTTATTTCTCCTTATCAAAGACCTGTGAATAAGCAACTGTTGTTAAAGATATATAACCAAAAGTTATTATTAACCATTATGCATCACTAACATAGCATTCGACAAACGTTCATATGGTGTGTGCTAACCACAGGGCAAAAGCAAAAAAGAAAAAAAAAAGCACAATTCTAATTAGATCTAAAAATGTATCCCAAATGTGCTTCTAATCACTCATCCTCTCCGCTCTGTTGCCTTTTGAAGTGCCTCAGAGGCATTTAACACTTCACAAGAGGGGCCATAGGTGACATATTTCCTCATTCTTTCCAATTCCAGACAGCAGCTCACACACATCACAACATAAAGGTCACAAACATAGACAGATGCCTGTTCAGAATACAAATGTTGCTGGGCTTGTTTTTCTCTGAGGAGCGCTCCATCCCAGTGAGTTGTAAGAGGAATGCACTTGGCAGTCTGTCATGTAACATGGCTGGTTGTGCCCTATTGTCTACTCTGAGACTTGTATTCACAGAAGGTGGATTTCCCAGGGCCAAGGGCTGTTTAATAATGTGACAATTATTAACTCAGCAGCAAAAGTAACCTAAGAGATCACTGGCCCAAACTCCCACCCTTGCCCAACATCTTTTACTAATGCCATCTGGCTTTTGCTGAGTGACCAGTTCTGAGAGGGCTCTTCTTGATTGCAGCTGGAAGGCAAGATGAAGCTGCTAAGTTACTTGGGACTCTTGAACTGTCTGCATCATCCAGCACAGATGCAGTCAATCTGCTATTTGATATGAGTTTGCCTCCTCCCACTAAGTGTTTGGGCAATTGAAAGAAAGAAGGGAAATTCTAGGACAGCCAACCAGTCTAGGGGAGGGGAGGTAGAACTGGGGAAATACAAAAGTATCAATGAAAAAAAGGAGAAAGAACACATAGGAAACAGATGCCTAAGGAATGAGAGGCAGATCAACCTGAGGAAGCCGATTTAAAAGAAGAAAAAAAGAAAGGGAGGCAAGCAAGGTATTTGTAGAGAAACTCTGAAGGTGGCACTGTCAACTGATGGTTTATTTTTACTAAAAGAGTGCTGAGAACTCTGTCTGGAGTGAATGTGGTTACAACTATGAGGTACTGAGTTTATTACTGTTGCCAAATTGAGAGCAATTTAGCAATGACTGTCAAAACTCTAAACACATATTCTAAGGGAACAACAATCCCACTGTTAAGGATGTATTCTACAGACACACAAACTCAACAGCAATGATGTTCACTGATTTGTTCATAGTTGCAAAAAACTGTAACAACCCAAATGTACGTTAAAAGGGGAATGGTTAAATAAATCATGGAATGTGAAAATATTAAAAAGAACAAAGTAACTATATATGCTGATGTGGAAAGCTGCTCACACTGTTTTAGGAATGAAGAAGGTTGTGAAATATTTACACTAAAATTCTATTTGTGAAAAAAAGAGTCAATATATTTGTTTGCAAATGCACTGAAACTATCAGGAAAGATAAAAAAGGAAGCTTTATCTTTGGGGTTATTTCTGTTGGGGGTGATGAAGAGTTTGATGAGAGATTTTTATTTTTATTTACTTTCCATTTTATATCTTTCTATATTGTTTGCACATACACTGTTTATATGAACTTTGCACAAAAAATACTGTGCAGTTGTGAAGAAAAGGTAACTCTATGTACAAACATAAGTTTCCAAAACCTAGTATTAAGTACAAAAAGCTAGTTTTGAAATATTATGCATAATTTGACCTCATTTATGTTTTTAAAAATTATGTACAGGAGTATTCATAAAAAGAAAAAGATGGAAGGACACTCAAAACTTGTTTAACAATGTTACCTATTCAGAGAAGAGAACATTTCCATGTAACCTGAGTTTTAATTTCTAAAGAGTAAAACAAAATATTAAATTGTCTCTCCTACCTCTAGAGAAGGATGTTGTTGTAAAGGACTAGAAGTGACTCAATGGCAGTCTAGTTATTTCCACACTGTGGCTCTCAGAGTAAGATTATAAATAAATGGTCCCAGGCTTTTTAAAGTCTAAAAACCATTAGTCTAATCACAAACTCATCATTATAGGTGACAAATACAAAAACCAACTTTGCCTAAGGTTACATTGTGGCAGAATAGAACTAGAAACTAGGTGTTTTGACTGCTAATTCTTTTTGTTTCTAATCATACCATGAACCATATCTAAGGAAAGCCAATATTGGCTGGGCTCAGTGCCTCATGCCTGCAATCCCAGCACTTTGGGAGACCAAGTTGGGAGGATTGCTTGAGGCCAGGAGTTCAAGACCAGCCTGGACAACATAACAAGACCCTGTCTCTACAAAAATAAAAAACTAGCCATGAGTGGTGGCATGTGCCTGTAGTCTCAGCTACCTGGGAGGATGAGGCGGGAGGATCGCTTGAGCCCAGGAGATCAGGGCTGCAGTGAGCCAAGATTGCGCTACTGCATTCTGGCCTGGGTGACAAAGTGAGGCCACCTCTCAAAAAAAAAAAAAAATTAAAAATTAAAAAAAAGGAAAGCCAATATTTATTGTTCATTGATAATTTAACAATAGTTACTAACTACTAGTCTATTATGTACTAGGGACATGTACTTAGTAGATGATAAAGGGTAAAAGACAGCAAGACACAGACTCTACCTTGGAGAAAAACTGCAAACACACCAGAGAGACCCTCAGTGCTGGAGAAGAATCTGGACAGATCCCTCCTTATCTATAGCAAAATTGGGGCTTGCTCTTAGGAACCCCTACTCAAAGACTCAGACTCCACAATACATCCTACATAAAGTCAAGGGAAGAGGGAGACTCCCCCTCTGCAGTCATAGCTTAGAAGATAAAATAAAAACAAGTTTTTACAATACATATTGTGAAGTGCCGGTACATCAGTCCGTTCTCAGGCTGCTAATAAAGACATACCTGAGACCGGGTAATTTATAAAGGAAAGAGGTTTAATTGACTCACTGTTCCGTGTGGTTGGGGAGGCCTCAGGAAACTTACAATCTTGGTGGAAGGGGAAGAAAACACACCCTTCTTCACATGGCGGCAGCAAGAAGTGCCGAGCAAAAGGAAAAGCCCTTATAAAACCATCAGATCTCATGAGAACTCACTCACTATCACGAGAACAGCAGCACAGGGTAACCACCTCATGATTCAATGACCTCTCATTGGGTGCCTCCCACAACACATGGGGATTATGGGAACTACAATTCAAGATGAGATTTGGGTGGGGACACAATCAAACCATATTGGTCAGTTACGTGTTAGCCATAAGATCAGATCCTAGTTATAGAGTAGTGAGCAGGGTAAATGCTGTCACTGCCTACATAAAGCTTCCTTCACTAGCTGACCACAAGGCTCACAGAACACAGACTGCAGCGGCCATACCTGACAAACAATACAGACGCAACAAAAATAGTTCAGAGAAGTCACAAAACAAGCAAGAAATCAAATGCTAAACATAGAATTACACACAAAAAAGAATAATTTACAGTAAGGGTAGGAAAGAAGAATAAATACAGGGTTCATGAGATCAAGAGGTTGACCAAAGAGGTTTTTGTTGATCTAATGTGATTTATCCACTGAAAAGCAGTAATTTCATGCTAAAATGCCATTAATGAGTGTTTTAATGTTAATGGCCAAAAAATGCAATGTGCCCAACAAGCATTTTCATATACATACCAATTCCTTTAATCAGGTGGCAGTGTGGAAGGTCTACAGATTCTACTTCTCTGGAGGCTTTAAGTCGATTTCTGTTACAAAGAAAAAAAACAAAAAACAAAAAACTATTTGTTTATTATTCCCTGCTTTGTTTTAGAAAGGGTTTAAAGAGGCTTACAGCAATACATAAAACACAGTTTAAGTCTAAAGCAGATGAAAGAGAAAATAGAAAAACAAGGGTAGGAAAATAAAACTGCACCAGAAATGAAGTTAAAACAAAAATGCCTATTACAAAATTCTATATACTGATGTGGCTTATTAAAAAAAAAAGCCAATAACTCAACAAATAAAACTTATAATGCAAGTTCCTATGCAAATGTAAACACAGCACCATGTCACATTTCTCAGTGTTGGTGTTGTGGGAAAAGAGTTCCAGATGTAGAACCAGAAGCCCTGTCTTCCTTCTGAAGAGTCAAACGTGAAAAATGACTGTAAGCCTCACACAGAGACTGCAAAGAAGCCAAGAGAAAATGGCATTGCTCAGAGCCTGACACACCAAAGACATCCCACAAGTAGTTACTAACAAAAAAGAAAAGAAGGTAGCATCCCTATGACAGTATTTTTTTAAATAAGAATTTATTTATCTTATTTCAATAGCTTTTGGGGGTACAAGTGGTTTTTGGTTACATGGATGAGTGATATAGCAGTGAATTCTGAGATTTTAGTGTACCCATCCATGACAGTATGTATTGGAATAGGAAGGTTGGAGAACACCAACTAGTTCTGTAACTACTTTAGCAAAACTATTTGCTGTTGTATACCCAGAAAATTAAAAGAAGGAAATAATAAGAGAATGTTGAACTCTAATAGGATGTCTTCCCCCTCCCTCTCCACTCTAGAGGGCCAGGAAGCAGTTTGGGACAATATCTGTGGGATCTTTTGTTTTGAAGGCCACATACTATTGGCTTTCCCTTCTCTCTCACATTTTTCACCTTCTCTGTTCTCTAGAGCCATAAATAATAAAAATAGCACCTTGTAGAAACTTTACATTTTTCGGTGGTTCCCACATACCATACATTTAAGAGACGAAATAGCTATTTGCCAGGTGTCCTTCTCCTGTGCATATTCCTGACAGCTTCTGAGGTCTAGACACTGGGGAAGGCTTCTAGAGTATGGGGCAGGCTACCAGTTTCTTCTAGATAACCCAGAACGACTCATAGGTTGTACCAACTACACATTTTGGCAATTCATATCATACATAAAGTTTCTAATTAAAATGTTAATCAGTATGTATTTGAAATCATGTAACTCAAATAATGTTACATTTTTTTAAACAATATAGCAAGAAGGCAAAAAGTACAAATAAATCAATATTTAAATATAATAAAAAATAATGCATTAAATGTATTAAATAATACAAATTTTTAAATAAAGCATTAAAAAATACAATAAATCTCATGGCCTACGTGTCACAGAAGTGATTTAAGAGAGGAAAAATAAGCTAGAAAACCAAATACTGCATGTTCTCACTTTAACTGGGAGCTAAACAATGGTGCACATGGACATAAAGATGACGATGGTAGACACTGGGGACCACTAGAAGGGGAAGGGAAGGGAGTGGACAAGGGCTGAAAAACTATAGGGTACTATACTCACTACCTGGGTGATGGCATCAGTTGTTCCCCAAACCTCAGCATCAGACAATATACCCATGTAAAACCTGCACATGTACCCCTTGAATCTAAAATAAAATTGAAATTATAAAACAAAGAGAGAGCGAAAAAAAAAGTTTATGTAGCCTAATGTGGTAGTAATCTTAATTGTGATGATGAGGATGACACTGATGATAATTGTGGGTGGTCAAAGGAAATAAATAATAAAAAAGTATAATTTACCGCTGTTCTAAGTGATTTACCTCCATGCATTCATTTAATTCTTCAAACAACCCTGTAAATTAGGTAGCATTATTCCAGTTTTAAAGATGAGAAAACTGAATCAGACAAAACAATTTTCCCACGGCGCAACTTAGCCAGAAGTGCTGGAAGCAGGGAAGCTTTTGCTTTAAACTACTTTGTACTTTTCTCAGAAAGAAGTAAAGGGATCTGTGTTCTTGTCTTAGCAGTGAAACTGCCATGACCCTTGGCAGGTCAGTTAATCTCTATAGGTGTCAGTCTTCTTTATGGATAAAATAAGGATGAGCCTAAAACACCTCCAAGATTCTACTAATGTTATATGACTCCAGAAACAGATGCAGATACAAAGCAATAGGTCATAACCGCTGTTTGTACACCAAGTTTTAGTATCATGCATTGGTTTGGATGTCAATTTTACACAACTTACTACTGTGCCTATTTGACTAAACAAAAATAGGGATAACGATGTTTACCATCTACCTTTTTCAAAGATAATCTCTTTGGATTAAATAAAATCTGTTCAAAGTAACATATTCTGATGTGTTTGAAAAGTTTAATATGGGGTTCCTGTTTCAGAGTCAACTTAGGTTTGCATAAGTAATTGATGCTAAATAGGGCAATCTTCATCAACTAGTTTTCTTGTATAATATGTTTTCATATGCAGCCTACCTGCTATTAACATGGAAGAGTTACATGAGGGTTGTGCATAACTTCTACTTAACTAATTTTTTTCTTGGCTTTCCTTTTTGATAAAAGAAAATGAAGGTTTTGCCTTTATCCTTCCTGGACCATCAAGACTTCCAAATTTCTTCAGTAGGAAACTGCCAGACTTTTTCCCTGGCAGAACAATCAGTTCCCTGCTTGTTAGTGGACTTCTGTTTTCTGGGTGGCAGACCCTAGCGGCTGACAAAATTAACGCCATGCCCAACCCCCTTTCTTTCTCTCTTGTCATTTCATTGTAGTGGTGGGCAAAGCAAATATTTGCTTTCCCAGACTCCCCTGTATTGAGGTGTATGACCCAGGTTTTGGGGAAAGACACTGTGTTCTAGATACAAAGGAGAGTCACGAGAAGAGAGCTAGCTGGCATCACTCAATCTCCTTTCTTCATGATTTGAACACACACGCAGTGTTTGAGATTGCGGCAGCCATTCTGCATCCTTGAGAAAGATACAGCTATAAAGTCAATAGGGAGAGATCAAAGAATGAAAATATATGAAGAACCCAGTTCCTTGATATAATCACTGGCTCAATGAACAAGCTCTATATTGGGTCACCCACAGAGTTGTTTTTCATGTGAGGAAAATAAATCCCTCTTTGAATGAACTACTATTAATCTGATATATGTTACTTGTGGCTGGAGGCAATCCTCGCTGGCATCAGATTTAAGAACTTTGTGTATTTAAGAAATACACATATTTCTCTTAATATAGAGAAAGCTATACAAACCTTTTTGGATTAGATTAATAAACCTAAAAGTATTCATGTAAAAAATACAACATAAATGGTATAAACACATATAAGTGATGATATGAGAGGAGGAACACTCTTTACTTTTGCTAGAGCCTATTTGTTCCCTAACACTTTATGTCTATAACATGCTTATGACTGTGCCAGGTCAGACATGCATGGCTGTTGCCACTCTGCTGTCATGCAGGAATTGCTAATCAATAACAGCACTCTCCCTCTAACCCAGAGCCAGCCTCAGACACATTGTTTCGCAACCACAGGGAGTCTGTTAAAATTGACACTCAAAAGGAAAGCTATTTGCCTTCTCTGTTTTAGTTTCCTTTTGTTTTCCTTTCTTTTCTTTTTCATTACAGTTATTTATTTTATTATTTCCTCATCACAAGCCTATGGTAGGTATAATACAGCAAACAGTATCCGCTGGCTTCCTTCATTGGTGTCACAATCATTCCCCAAGTGACCCCTATGGAGTCCAGTGACCAAGGAATCCATGGGTAGAATTCAGGGATCCATGAACTTGGATGGGGGAAAAATACATCTTTATTTAAACCTTTAACTCAAATTGAGTATTTCCTTTGATGATGAGTATAAGCAACAAACCACAATACTATTAGTAGTATTTGTGACTGTCACTAATAGAAATTATAGATACTTTTCTATCGCATTTCAGTTGTAGATAGCTCAAAGTGCCATTTACATTCATTGCAACTTCAAAATATCTGCTGTTAGACATTTACCTACCTCTAGATCCATTTAAGGGTTTAATTAAAAAAGCATATTATATCATAGATTTTTAAATAGCTTGGTAGCAGTATTTAATTGGTTTCCTGTGTAATCCTATATATTTTATTTTACTCATTTAAAAACATGATGCTGAGAAGGAATGAAGGCTTTACCAGACTGCCAAAGGGATGTATGGCACAAAGGTTTAAGGAATTATGCTTGAATTTCATTGTCTACATAGATGACATTTATTGAGCTGACTGTGCGCCTGGCATTATTTTAAGCATTCTCATAGTCCCACTGTGGAGCAGGCAGTACCCCATCCTACAGATTACAACACTGGGGCACAGAAAAGTGAAACAATTAGTCCAAGGTTTCAGGTAAATAGTAGAGCTATGAATGAACTCAGGCTACCTGTCCACAAAGCATAAACTTTTTTTTTTTTTTTTATACTTTAAGTTCTAGGGTACATGTGCACAACGTGCAGGTTTGTTACATATGTATACATGTGCCATGTTGGTCTGCTGCACCCATTAACTCGTCATTTACATTAGGTATATCTCCTAATGCTATCCCTCCCCCCTCCCCCTACCCCACAAGAGGCCCCGGTGTGTGATGTTCCCCTTCCTGTATCCAAGTGTTCTCATTGTTCAATTCCCACCTATAAGTGAGAACATGTGGTGTTTGGTTTTCTGTCCTTGCAATAGTTTGCTAAGAATGATGGTTTCCAGCTTCATCCATGTCCCTACAAAGGACATGAACTCATCCTTTTTTATGGCTGCATAGTATTCCATGGTGTATATGTGCCACGTTTTCTTAATCCAGTCTATCATTGACGGACATTTGGGTTGGTTCCAAGTCTTTGCTATTGTGAATAGAAAGCATGAACTCTTAACCAACAGTCATTAGCATGAAATCAATCTCAGTGTCTTTCATTCAGGAAACAGCAGTACCCATCCAGAGTAGAATGAGACCAGGGGCTGCTGGCTATTATCTGGCCTCATGGCAGGTAGCAGTAAGGGTGTACCATGCTATGGTGCCAATATGCCCCTAAGCAAAGTGGGAACACAGTGTTACTATCAGGAGTTTCTTTGTGCCATACTTCTCTGCTTTTGAAATTTACATACAACTGCTGGGGCTTTATCTCCTATGTGCAAGTGATATACAAGCCAGGGCTTTATCTTTTATGTATAGCCTTGTAAAAACCCTTTGGAATTCACCCCTTGGGCTCTGGCAATACTTGCACTAAGTAACTAAGAATTTGTGCTTAGGCCTGTAAACCTAGGGAAAATTTGCTCCACTGGCAGAGAAGCTAGAAGACTGTGGGGAGCTGGGGCAAACTGTATTTGGAATCAGGAGACCTGGCTGAGGCAACAGGTTCAGCACTAATTATTCATTAATTATATTATTCAATATTTATATTATTCTGTTGAACTAACTAGTTAACCTCTCTAACCTCAGTATTTACAGTTATAATGTAAAAGGGAAGATATCTATGAAGACTGGATGAAGGCATAAAAGTAAAAGAGCTTTCTTTCCAAATATCAGTAAATGTACGTTTTGGTTTAATATAAAGAAATTTGGCAGGGCTCAGTAGCTCATACCCATAATCCCAGTGCTTTGGGAAGTTGATGCGGTAGGATCACTTATGGCTAGAAGTTTGAGATCAGCCTGGGCAACACAGCAAGACCCCCATCTCTACAAAAAAATTTTTTTGTTTTTTTTTTTTTGAGACAGAGTCTCGCTCTGTTGCCAGGCTGGAGTGCAATGGCTCACTGCAACCTCCGCCTCCCGGGTTCAAGTGATTCTCCTGCCTCAGCCTCCTGAGTAGCTGGGATTACAGGCATGTGCCACCGTGCCTGGCTAATTTTGTATTTTTAGTAGAGATGGGGTTTCACCATGTTGGTCAGGCTGGTCTTGAACTCCCGACCTCAGGTATCCACCCGCCTCAGCCTCCCAAAGTGCTGGGATTATAGTAATGAGCCACCGTGCCCGGCCATGTTTTTTTAATTAGCCAGGTGTAGTGGTGCATGCCTATAGTCCTCACTGCTTAGGAGGCTGAGGTGGGAGGATTGCTTGAGCCCAGGTGTTCTGGGTTACAATGAGCTATGACTGTGCTGCTGCACTCCAGCCTAGGTGATAGAGCAAGACCCTGCCTTGAAGAAAAGAGAAAAAAAAGAAAGAAAATATTTTTTAAAAGATAGATTAAAAAAATAAATAAAGAAGTTTTTACACTTTTGACACACTGACTGACCAGCACACAAGAGTTACATAATAAATGATTTAAAGGATGGTGGTTTAAAAAAAAAAAAAAAAAAGGGAAAAAGGCTGCTCCTTCAGAAGTAGAAACAGACCACATAGCTTCTTGTGGGAATTGTCATAAAAGGTGCCAGGCAGCAAGCAGAACATTCACATGGGTACTCTGGGGGTTCCTGCCCACGCTTAGGTCTCTGATGCACTCAAGCCTCATGATTCATCCATGGCTGTGTACCTTGACACCAGGAACTGGCCTGGGAATATTTGTATACTGTTATTTTCCCCTTTATTGCTCAACTAGGGAGGGGTGGAAAAGGAGGGTGTGGAATCCCAGTTACAGTTCAGAAGAAGAAAGACAACTTTGATGGCATTTATCCCTCTGGGACATCCTTATACTAAAAATTGAAGTGGGCAACCTGGGGAGAGAAATAACTTGATTGCCAAAGTACCATCTCTAAATATTGAATAATCAAACAGTAGGCATCAGATTAAAGCAAAAATCAAACATAAAGCCTCTGTTCCTTCAACTTCCTCTGAAGAGCCTTTCCTTATGGGGAGGTGGGAACATGCTTTTTTTTCTTTTTTTTTGAGGGAGTCTTTCTCTGTTGTCCAGGCTGGAGTCCAGTGGCTCAATCTTGGCTCACTGCAACCTCTACCTCTGGGGTTCAAGCAATTCTCCTGACTCAGCCTCCCAAGTAGCTGGGATTACAGGGATGCACCACCACACCTGGCTAATTTTTGTATTTTTATTAGAGATGGGGTTTCACCATGTTGGCCAGGCTGGTCTTGAACCCCTGACCTCTAGTGATCTGCCCGCCTCAGCCTCCCAAAGTGCTGGGATTACAGACGTGAGCCACTGTGTCCGGCCAAACATGCTCCTTTTTAAAACAGACTCTAAGGGTCACCAAATTCTGACAGAAGGCACTCGAACATATGATAAAATACAGGGTACCCAGTGATATTTTAATTTGAGATAAACAATGAATGATATTTTAGTATAATTATGTCCCAAATTCCACGCTTAATGCTAAAAGTATGGTATAAGTATTTCATGCTTATACTAAAAAAAAAAAAAAAAAATCCATGTGAAATTCAAAGTTAACTGGGTAGCCTACATTTTTCTTTGCTAAATCCAGCCACCCACACCTACCCCAACATTCTCACGTCAGCCCATTTGGGGCTCCACATATCCAATAAAGTTACCATTTTATAAAGTCACTGCCCATTAAAGTGCATCACAGTCACGTAAAGAAAAGGTACATCAAATTATAAAGTAGGCCGAGGGTGGTGGCTCATGTGTATAATCCTACCACTTTGGGAGGCCGAGGCAGGAGCATCACTTGAGGCTGGGAGTTTGAGATTAGCCTGGGCAACAAAGTGAGACCCTGTCTCTGCAAGAAATAAAAATACTAGCTGGGCATGGTAGCATGCATCTGTAGTCCCAGCTACTCAGGAGGCTGAGGAGGGAGGACTGCTTGTGCCTAGGCGTTTGAGGTTGCAGTGAGCTTTGATGTACCACTGTACTCTGGCTTGGGCGGCAGAGCAAGACCTTGTGTCAAAATAAAAAACAAAGAAAAACAAAAACCAAACAAACAAAAACCTGTAAATAAACTATCAGGCATTCTGTCAATAAGTTTTATTTACTTTTTCTTTTTTTTTAGATTTGCAGCTATAACTTTAAAACCTTAAGATTAGTGAGAAGGGGGAAAATTTGACTGTTGAGAAAACTTCCAACTTGCAGAAAAACTGGTGGCTTACACATTAGTGACAACATAATAAGCTTGTGAATTTTGGTGGTCTTGCCTTTGAAATGGAGAGCAGGACAGATCATATACAAAGTCATCCAACTCATGAATGTTCTGTAGAGCACAATGGGCATTACCTAACATGAAAATTAAGGTCAACATGTCCATTTCCTACCCATAAGCGTTCTTTCCTCAACTCTCACTCCCATCTCAGCCACCACACGCTTCCTCTTTGCACTGCTTTATCAGTAGATGAAACTACAACCATGGGACAGTGGAGCTGTGGCACAAACTCTGGTAGCACCTTTGACTTCTCCCTCATCCCTGGGGTTCCAGAGTTTGGGTCCCTGTTATCCTCTCTGACCTACTGCAATACCTTAACCAGTTACCCCATGTCTGCTCTCTATTCTAGTAGTTCTCGACCTTGACTGCTCATTAGAATTATCAGGAATGTTTTTAAAAATAAAAAATGCCACTGCTACTGTCAGCCACTGTTCTTACATTATGTACTTCCTTATTTATCTATTTACCTGGGAACCCTGAAGCCAGCTTGCCAAACAATACATTATTCCATATCACATTTTAATTATAACGAAAAATCTCTGGTAGGCAGACACCATAGTTTATAAATTACCAACTCAAATTTTGTTTTTTATTTATTTATTTATTTATTCATTTGGTAGAGGTGGGATCTTGCTATGTTGCCCAGGCCTGTCACTAACTCCTGGGCTCAAGCAATCCTCTGGCTTAGGCCTCCAACAGTGCTGGGATTACAGGTGTGAGCTGTAGATTCTGATCCAGAACAGCTGAATCAGAATCTTTGGTGGTGCCACTCAGACACCAGCCCTCCAGGAGATTCTAATGTACAGAGAACCATTGCTCTCCTCCAATCCCCCCTTCCAGGCTTATCTCTATAAAACACAACTAGTTATATTAAGTTCTTGTTGAAAAGCAAAACCCACCAATATTTCCCTTTTGAAGCACTATTGGGCCTATGAAAGTGGGGCCCCATTTTTAAACTTATATTTAATGGCCTCAAAACCTATCCTTCCCACCACCCTACTATTCTCATCTCCTGACTTTATGCTCCCTTCAAATTGGCCCATTTGCTAGTCTTCCAACTTCCCACCTTAGCCCCTTTGCTCCTGCTGCACTATACATTTGGCATGGGCCCCTTCATGCCCATATGTGTTGCACCCACCCTTCAAGGTCAGGTCGAATGTCTCTTCCTCCCTCTACAACTCCACCTTCAGGGGATGTAATCTTTCCTCTTTAAGCCTATGGGGTTCATTTGTGTCTTTCCTTGGGACATCCTAATTTATACATTTACTGTATTTTAATTCTCTCTTCCCCTGTATTAAACTCCATAAGGGTCGTACTCTACTACAGAAGTCTAAGAGAGAACATTACACATAGCAGGTGCTCAGTATTTCTGGAACTCTTTTGCATGAGGCCTATAAAATTTTGGTTGAGGCAGGGCAGAACAGCTCACACCTGTAATCCCAGCACTGTCAGGAGGCCTAGGCTGGAGGATTGCTTGAGTGCAAGAGTTAGGGAACAGCCTGGGCAATACAGCAAGACCCCATCTCTACAAAAAATAAAATAAACAAAAAACAAACGTTGAGTTGGTAATTTATAAACGATGATGTCTACCTACCAGAGATTTTCATTAAAACTAAAATGCGAGATGGAATAGTGTCTGCGCTGTCTGGCATTCTGGCTTCAGGCTTCCCTGGTGAATAAATAGGAAGTAAGAACAGTAGCTGAATATTTCAAGTGTCTTTGATCTACAGCTGAAGAGTTTCTCAAACTATGCAGAAATGGGTGGAGAACAACTTTATTAAAGACGGGTCTGGTTTGGGCAACAAGGAGAAACAGCACCAATGACCTGAAATAAATCTTCATAATTAAGGTTTCAATGCATGAGTAGTCATTTTGTTTTCAATTTAAACCACCAGTTTGGCCCTTGAGTAATTGCAAAGCATTCTCTTGTCAGCCTAAGCAGAAGAGAACTTTGTTAGCAGCAAGGGCTTATAAACTTTCAAGAAAGTGTCGCGATTCACTCCAAACTTTGCTAGTTTTTTCACTAGAAGCGGAGAGTCGGGGTGATGGGGGTTCAACTAGCTGGGGGAGGGACAGCATTCAAAAATTCTCCACCCCCGGCCGCAGGGCCAGGTCCCGCAGGAATCCCTCCCCCAGCCTGCGCCCTCCCCGCACCACGCGGCCACCCCGAGCCTGGGGACCGCCGAGGAGGGGCGCGCGGGAGTCCCACCTACCTGAGTGCCAGAAGCCTCTCGCCCAGGAGCGCCAGCGCGATCCCCAGCAAGCCCACAGCCACCAGCCGCCCCATGGCGCGGGAGCCGGGCGCGCTGCTTCGCTCCGGCCTGGCCAGCAGCTCCGTGGGCGGTGCCATCTTCCCGGCTCGATGGTGCCGGCCGCGCTCCGCCCCGTCCTCCGCCTAGACCGAGTCCCTGCGCCGGGGCCGCGGAGGCTCCGCCCTGGGCCTGGCCCTGGTCTTTGTCCTCACAAACCTATTTCCCCAGATACCTTCGGGACGGCCCGGACACGCCTTACTTTAGGCTCATGACGTGAAATTTTGAATTCCTTCACTTCCTTTTTCAAACAACCCACCCGAAACCCTCTAGCAGCCCGCATACCTTTCGCGTTTCCCTAGTCTTCAAACACATTTCTCACTCGCTATTCCAGTGAGAAACTTACATAGAAAGCAGCTTTTGGGGATGGGGGTCGGTGGCCAAGGGAGGGAAAGTAATGGGATGCGTCTTGTAAATATTTAACGTTGGAATCACTACTTTTTATAACAGGACGTAGTTGCAAATAAATAAACATCCTGTGCCTCGTAATACTTTTTTTTTTTTTTTAACAGGGTCTCGCTGTGTTGCCTAGGCTGGAGTACATTGGCACAATCATAGCTCACTGCAGTCTGGACCTCCCGGACTCAAGGGACCCTCCAGCCTCAGCCTCCTGAGTAGCTGGGACCGCAGGCACGTACC
The DNA here is from genome assembly GCF_028858775.2 of Pan troglodytes. Lineage (NCBI taxonomy): Eukaryota > Metazoa > Chordata > Mammalia > Primates > Hominidae > Pan > Pan troglodytes. The sequence goes on from NC_072404.2 coordinate 104,818,437, forward strand.
ATTACACCTAGCTAAGTGTGTGTCAGTTGTGTGTGTGTCTGTGTGTGTGTGTGTGTGGAGACCGAGTCTTGCTGTGTTGCCCAGGTTGGTCTCAAACTCCTGGACTCAAGCCATCCTCCTGCCTCAGCCTCCCAAAGTGCTAGAATTACAGGAATGAGCCACCATGCCCAGCCTCTATTAATACTTCCAGACTACAGACTTAAGGACTTAGACACGTCTTTTTCATCCAAACTCAAAGGGAAGAAGTGTAGTTTTTTTCTTTTCCTTTTTTACTCTAACAACCGTAACATGAAGGAATAATTTAAAATACAATTTTAAAAGTAAAATGAAATTTACCCATCAAGATTGATACCATTACAATAAATGAGTACATCTGAAATAAGCTTCTAATGGTTTTCGGTATTTAATTGCCACCCTACAGTATGTAGGCAGAAATGGTCACACTTGACAATTTTCAACAAATATCAGTTTTATAAAGAACCAGTAAATAAAAGTGGATGCCAATTTCCCACCTGCCTCTCACCAAAAAAAAAAAAAAAAAAAAAAAAAAAAGCACAAACACCTCTCTCCCTGTGTGTGTGTATCTCTGCTTCAGTCCTAAGGGATATTGGATTATACTGGATGGTAGAAAGAGAAGTAAAAATTGTCCTTTGAAAGCCCATGAGGCATTACCTTTTTTGTGTCGTGGACCCTTCTGGCAGTGGTGAGCCTGTGGATAACTTCTCAGAATAATGTTTATAAATGCTTACAATAAAATGCATAAATTTTCTCCTGTGAGGTTCATGAAAAAAAGAAAGAAAAGAAAAAAATTTTTAAATAAATGAATAAAATGTATAGATTGCAAAGAAAATCAATTACATTGTAAGGAAAAAAAATAGCTGAGAGCAGTCTGAGCTTTGTGAGGTATGCAAAATTTATCAGGCCCAGGGCGACATGAGTATGGGACTTCAGTCACGCCCCAATACCCACGCCTGGGGACAGTTGTTTAAAGACATTTTGTTCCCGAGTAGCTGTCCCACCCATTATCTTCATATTCCTGGAATTTATGATACAAAGAACAAAGTATAACCAATCCACAGCTTATGTTATTTTAACGCAAGGAGTTTAGGAACTGCCTCTTCCTTCCCCTTAAAAATCTATGTGTAACTGCTGCTAATCAGAGTGTACATTTAGGGAAACTTGAATCTATACTCCTGGGTTGCAGTACTCAAACTTGGCCCAAATAAACTCTCTACTTACATTAATTTTGCCTTAGCTTTAAAATTAAAGGTCAACAATTGAAATGTAATTGTTAAAATATCTAAAACATAATTTTTTGCTATAGTAATGTGGTAATGTAATGTGTGCAACATTATTTAACATATTAAATAACAAGATCTAGCAACATTCTTTTAAATAAAGAGGAGTGCAAATGTTCTTTCATGATACTGAAAACAACTATAATGAAATAATGAAAATAACTGTTATTTCCATTAGTAACAGTCACGAGTACTGCAAATGCTTCTGAGGTTTGTCTGCTAGTTTTGTAATTGAAGAAAATGCTAAATTCCATTTGAAATCAAGATTTTTTTTTTTTTCTTATCCAAGGTCATTAATTCCTCTGAACTATCAATGGACCACTGGGTTAAGAACTCTGACATAGGCTAAGGCTATGACTGTTTAGAGAAGGGTGGAATCTCCTTTCTAGGACTATTTTTGGTGTCAATTATTGAGGAAGAGAAGAGCCTCAGATACAAAATCAGAATTTAGGCCTGGCAAGGTAGCTCTTGCCTATAATCTCAGCACTTTGAAAGGCCCAGGTGGGAGGATCACTTGAAGCGGGGAGTTCAAGACCATCGTGGGCAACATAGGGAGAACCCATCTCTACAAAAAAAAAATTAAAATTAACAAAAAAAAAAATTAAAGAATCAGAATTTAGAAGAAAGACCTAAAGCAGAGGGCCTTGGACTATTGTCTGGGCTTCTCTCTTAATCTCTTAGGCCCCAAGGGAAGTACATACAACTATGCCTCATGGATTCTGGGTCAGGAGCCAGGCTACCGTGTCTTTCCACAGGTTCCACAAAATGAGGAAACCACATAGATGGCAAATAAGAATATCCAAGTATATGCTATTCTCTGTCTATTTCCCTTTTGCTATTCCCAATTTTTTAAAAAGAGAAAAAAGTCATGTTCTTAATAGTCATGTTCTTCAACCTGGTTCCAGGTGACATTAAAGGGTTGGAGGTCTACATCTTTTAGGCTAGTCTCAGGATAGCAAAAACAACAACAACAACCACAACCAGCTTTTGTGCTGACTTTCCTTTCTTCCCTGGCCCATGGTAGGCGTCACTAATTGATTTTGGCAAAGTGTCTCATCACACCCAGACTTGTCCTCACAATTTTTTAAAACAACAACAAAAGGGAAATAAGAATCCCTGAGCTAGGGAACAGATTTCAGTTCAGGATGAAACCTGTTTGCCATCTTGGTGCTGGGTGGTCAGGAGGAACAACACCTTGGGATTTAGCATGGAAGCATTTGTGATAATGAGCCAGGACTTTCAAGTCCACCAAAACCTACCTAAGCTCACCCTCAGTGAATCAAGAGAAATGGAAACCTTATTTTAACTTTATTAACATGACCAGTGAGTTCCCCCAATAATCTGTGTGAGGAATCTTCTACCCCCATATTCTTTCTCTTTCTGAATGTTGCGGTTGAAGCAACTTTTGCAGAAGTAGTATCCATCTTTACCCCCAGCCCCACCACCATGCTAGGGCTGGAATTGTCATTCCTCACATGGGGATGGAGATGAGACATATTTTCTAATTTGGAAATCAGAAACCATTGTAAGAATGTTATAGTGGTTGTTACATTGTATAGTATAGTTTAGCTGTCTTTTGAGATAACTAGGATGTATAGGCCACACCAAGAACATAACCCCTGGTTTACGTTTGTTTCCTGGGGAAAGTGGTTTCTGACTACCAAATAATCAAGTTACTCAATACAAAACAAACTTGTTCTGGAACTTGCTTGTGTGCTGGCAACTCCTTATACTTGGTATGAAACAGTATTTCTCAAATAATGACTTCTGACTTATTTAGTGGTTATTAAGTGGTTTTTAAGCAAAATTTCAGAAATAATAATACCTTTTATCAATGCTTCTCAAACTATGTGCAGTGAAGGACAGGTTTTTCTTGGCCTTTGTAAAATGCAATGAAAATGACTTACTGGAAGAGGAAGTAAAAAAACCAGACATACAAAATACAAGCCCAAATCTTTTATTATTTGGTTCAACAGACATAAAATTACTTTGTCAAATTTCTGTAACAGTTTCTAAATGCTTACTTTCAATTTTTTATACTTAACTAGCCATGGACCAGAAACAAAGAGTTCACAGACTGAAATGGTCCCTGGAGCACACTGCCTTTCATAATTGTACTTTTAACTCTTTAAAGTTCTTTGCAGTGTAGAATAAAATAGAATAAAATAGAATAAAATAAAATAGAATAAAAGTTCTATTCTTAATTGTAACGCTCACAGTAATTTGTGAAATAGGTGACTCGTGATTATTGTAATTTTATATAATATGTGACAGGGAGTTCGGCCCTCCATATTCCTTTTATCCCTTCTTCTCCTTACTTCTGTTTTAAAAAGGGAGCAAAAATGCATTGAAGGGATGCTATCAAAGATGGTTATTATCAGCAAAAGAAAGATTTGCCTTGTAGATGCCTCACTCCATGGCTTCTCAAAGAGTAAAGGAAACCTCCCCACAGCCAGGCCGTTTTCTGAGAATTCCAACATATTAAAAAGTGAAGAAATGGCATAACAGAAACATAAAGTTTTTTTTAATATTTATGTTCAACAAATTAACATCTTCAAATAATAGGTTGAATGATATTAACTTGTTTGTAGAGGTCAAATTCATAAACAGAGATAAAATACAATGTAATGTGCTAGTTACAAAATAATTATGCAATTCATAAAAAATATTTATTCCTGGTTTGCTATAGGAAGAGTGGTCCAGTCATGGAACTTAAGTTTAAAATGAATGAGTTTTTTCAGTTGTGTCACTGTATCTTTATGATGTATGAATAAATGAATTGTGAGATAATGTTGAAAGTCAACATTTAGGGCTCTTTTTAAACTTCACGTCTAGGCCAGTTGGCTTGCCTGTCCCCATGAGACCCAAGCCTATTTATTTGGAGAGCTATAGGCTTTGCTGCCTCTCTTCCAGGAGCCATTGAACCCTGGGGAAGAGGACAGAGAGGGAGAAAACACTGGGAGAAAAGAGGGGAGCAGGAAGAGAAAGATACAAAAACTCCCCAACCTCCATGTGAGGCTGACTTTGGATGGGCTGAACTCTATGGAAAAAGTAAAGACATGTTACATCCTTTTCTAGGAAATGCATGCACGTTTTCCATTGTCCAAAGCAGCATTGTTTGTAGTTCTCCATGAATGAACCGTACTTTCTACTCCTTTTAGAAGCCTTAATGAAACAGGCTTAATGAAGGGGTCTGCTGAAGTAACAACTACAGGTATAATTTATTGAGCACTTCTTATTCCACACACTGCCTCATTTAACAACCATTTGAATTAGGTACTATTATTATCCCCAATTCATAAATGATGAAATTGAGGCCAGAGATTAAGTCTCTGACCCAGGGTTATACACCTGGAAATGGTAGGGTCAGGACCCAGTATAAAAAAATTTATACTGAGACCACATACCCACCTTGATATGTCTTTTGTTAATTGTCAAATAAAATATGATTTCTATTTCTTTGCTATTCATGGTCAGAGCAGAGATGAATGAGCTGGTAGTGAGAGTTGTAGAAAATCGCATCATATAAACTTGCATGAGGGAGAGTTTAAAACTAGGTTGCTTTTTATACTTTTCCTCTGCCTGCTTACAGTAATTCACTTAATATTGATGATATTCTGTGTATCCAAGCAGTTACTGGGAATTCAAAGATAACGGAGGCAGACCTTCCCTGCCTTGGTGGCGGTCAGAGTCTAGGCAGTTGGACAAACATGCAATGTTGTGACAGGGGCTCAGAACTTTGATCTCTATCCTGTGTATGATGTAAAACCACTAATGACTTTTTAGGAAGGGAGGCACATTTGTGTTTTCAAAGGTCACTATGATGGCTCTGGGGATATTGAGAAGGTGGACTGGAGTCTATTCAAGAGAAGATACAGATGTGTACAAGGCAGAGGTATGGGGATGGTGGAGAGGAGCAGATTTAATGAATTTTGAAGGTTGAATGGATAGAAATGGCTAATAAAATGGGGGTGGGCAGAGACTCTTCTGCAGGCTGAGGTGGGAGGATCACTTGAGCCCAGGAGTTCCAGTCCAGTTTCAGCAACATAATGAGACTCTTTTTTTTTTTTTTTTTTTTTTTTAATGCGGGTGTAATCTGTTATGGGATTAGAGTTTTTTTAAAAAGAGAAAAAACATGGAAGGAAATGAGTGAATGGGGGCATATTAACTGGGATGGGGGATGAACAGTTTGAGGTGGCAGGGATAGGACAAAATAGTGAGTACGGCCTGGGACATAGCACATTTGATGCGCTCAAGGCCCAGTAAACATTTGCAGCTAAGTTTCTGCTGCTCAGGAATGAGATCTTGTCTGGAGATGGAGACTTGGGAATCATTAACCGAGAGTGTAGCAATCTGAGTAAATGACTTACAGGAAGGTTTGAGGCTGTAGCCTGAAGTGGTGTAAGTAGAATTCCTAAGAGCTTTATCAGTATGCAGGTGGCTAGGAGACGGGGAAAGGCGGAGAAATAGAATGGAGAATTAGAAATTGATTTGAGCTTTAGGGATCACCTTAAACCAAGGAAAGCAGATGCTGACATAAAGGTGTCCTTTTCTCTTTCCCCTGAATCTGTATATGTGACCTTGAAATTCATACTGGCTCCAGGCAGTCATTCTGTGTCTATGGAGAATGAAACCTTATTTGCTATCCCTCCACAGAGCCTGGAAACCAACTGGAAGAAGAGGATGGGGATAGGAGGTTGGAAAGAAATCTCCTATTAGTTTTGCTTGACATAAGACAGCCTGTCTCCTGCTTTCTACACCCCCAGCAGCAAGGAGTGACTAGCAAGCCCTGGAGTGTGCTTCTGGCAAGATCGCTCTCTTCTTCAGTGCTTACTGCCTCACTTCCAATATTTGTGGTATCCCTTGATCTAGATTTCTTCAGTCCCCAAAAGAAGTTGCGGTTCCCCCAGCAACCCTCATCTTCCAGACTCTCTTCCCTATGTGGTTGGGTACTTTTCTCCATCTCCCAATTCACCCCCAACTCCCCAAACTCCTTCCTTATGTCCCCTGGAAATCATAGTCAATCATTAGCAAAATCCCTTATATTCACAATATCTCTAAATAGTCTCTTCAATACTTTCATGTTATCTACTGACCCCCAATGCCAGGACATTTTCCCACCTGTTCCAAAAGGTTCTAGCTCCTGGCTCACAGTCATTCTCTTTTATAACACACCGTCAAAATTCCTGGTGATTTTAGCATCCATGTGTAACCTTTTCATACCTAACTTTTCAGTTCCATAATCTCCTCTCTTCCAATGACCTTGTCTCTACTCCACTTTGACACCTACTCCTGTGGTTATACTTGAAGACTTTTCCATTACTGGTAATGACAACACCTCCAAAATCACAATTTTAAGATCTCATCTTCCAATCACCACCTCTTGTTTTTTTTAGCTCATTCCCTCTTGTACTCCACGTTTGAAACTTTTTGACCCCGCTTTGATGTCTGACTGCTAAAACTATTGCCTCTCACTACACACATACTCCATTTTATTCTACTTTGTCCAGTGCTGATTCTTTTTTGTTTTTTTTTTTGAGGCAGAGTCTCACTCTGTCGCCCAGGCTGGAGTGCAGTGGCGCGATCTCGGCTGACTGCAAGCTCTGCCTCCTGGGTTCACGCCATTCTCCTTCCTCAGCCTCCCGAGTAGCTGGGACTACAGGCTTCCACCACCAGGCCTGGCTAATTTTTTGTATTTTTTAGTAGAAATGGGGTTTCACCGTGTTAGCCAGGATGGTCTCGATCTCCTGACCTCGTGATCGACCCGCCTCGGCCTCCCAAAGTGCTGGGTGATTCTTTTTTTTTTTTTTTGAGAAGGAGTTTTGCTCTTGTTGCCCAGGCTGGAGTGCAATGGTGTGATCTTGGCTCACTGCAACCTCCGCTTCTCGGGTTCAAGCAATTCTCCTGTCTCAGTCTCCTAAGTGATTGAGTTTATAGGCATGCGCCACCACACTCGGCTAATTTTGTATTTTTAGTAGAGACAGGCTTTCTCCGTGCTGGTCAGGCTGGTCTCGAACTCCCGACCTCAGGTGATCCGCCTACCTTGGCCTCCCAAAGTGCTGGGATTACAGGCATGAGCCACCACACCCAGCCTATGCTGATTCTTTATAATATGGGTTTTTAGTAAAATTCTGGAGATAGTACACTGTAAGTATACTGACATGGTTTGGATTTGTGTCCTCACCGAAACCTCGTGCTCAATCCATTTCTCCAGCACCTTTTTCCCCCTCTTTGGTCTCCAAAGGGCAAATCCAAAATCCTTTCCATTTACTTATTGTTCCAGAAAAGCACTGAAAAATGTTTCTCTGTAAATAATCCCAATTGGTCTTTTTTGATTAATTGTACCTAACATCCTGACTATGTGGAAAAATAAATGATCTTGGTTGCAGCCACGCTGAGACACTGGTGGGCCATGGAGAGGAGAGCTGATGCTCACCTGGAGGGTCCTGCAGAGTTCAGCTCTGCTTAGCAGTTGGGTATCTCACCTGGAAAGCCTGAGATTCTTGTTCTTCTGAGGCTTAACACATGGGAAAAAAGGAAGGTTGGATCAGAACTTTCAGCAACAGGCTCTGGTTTCCAGCTCAAAGTGGGGCTGTCTCCTATGCTGGGCAAGTTTTCACACAGAATTTCAGCAAGGAGCTGGGCACAGTGGCTCATGCCTGTAGTCCCAGCACTTTGGGAGGCTAAAACAGGAGGATCACTTGAGCCCAGGAGTTTGAGACCAGCCTGGGCAACATTGCGAGACCCTGTCTCTACCAAAAAAAAAAAAAAATTAGACGGGTGTGGTTGTACATGCCTGTAGATCCAGCTACTCAGGACGCTGAGGTGAGAGGATAACTGGAGCCCAGATGGGAGGTCAAGGCTGTAGTGAGCTGTGTTCGTGACACTGCACTCCAGCCTGGCTGACAGAGTAAGAGCCTGTCTCAAAAAAATAATAATAAATAATAATTTCAACAAGGTGGTAATCTTAACAGATAATTACTAAAGCGTTATCAAGGAAGACAATATGCATCACTGATCTATTTCTTAAGAAAAAATAATAAATAAAATTAAAACCTCATGATTTTATAACCTAATAGAATTTTGTAAGCACAGGTTTTCAACAGGTAGCTGTAATTTTAATTAAATATTCCATCTTCCTCAAACCTTTGTATACAAGCTCTAGTAATGCCACTTTATTTTGCCTATTTTTTCTTCAAGACAAAATCAAAAAGGATAATTTTAAAAGGATCATGCCTGTAATCCCAGCACTTTGGGAGGCCAAGGCAGGTGGATCACATGAGGTCAGGAGTTCGAGACCAGCCTGACCAACATGGCGAAACCCCATCTCTACTAAAAATACAAAATTAGCCAGGCATGGTGGCACATGTCTGTAATTCCAGCTACTTGGGAGGCTGAGGCAGGAGAATTGCTTGAACTCAGGAGGCAGAGGTTGCAGTGGGCTGAGATTGCACCATTGTACTCCAGCCTGGGCAACAAGAGTGAGACTCCGTCTCTAAAAAAGAACACTCAGCTTCAATATTAGGATCCTCCCAGTTTTGCCCTAGGATGAAAGCTTTATGCCAAGGATTTCAGCTTTCTCTCTGTTCTGCCTTCTCTTCCAGACCATGCCTCAAAGGCTATTACTTCACACGGAACCTGCCTGCATGTTCTTTTGCTATTAAAAGTAATGGCAAGAACCCCAATTACTTTTGCACCAACATATAGCAAACAAACAAGAGTCTTAGTTCCTCAAGAAGATTTCTACCTTTAGTCCTTTGAAAATAACAAGTGTTTTCTCCTGGTTATATTTGGAAAATATGGTCTCTATTGACAATAGCTTCCCACCCCAGTGACCCTTTTTAAGCATGCTTTTTTGCTTCTCTCATTAATATTCCCTAAACCATTAGAAGATGTTTCACTCCTTGCCACGGTCATATTATCAAATAAAACTAAACTCTCAACGTTAGTGCCAAAATTGCATTCTGAATATAGTTTGTATTTTTTAGTTTTGCCCATTATGTGAAACTCCTCAAGCAGAAAGGTGGTTGGAAAATGTAGTGCTAGGAGATTAGCTTTCTGTTGCTAATAAAAAGAGCAAGGTTAAACCCCTTGACACAGACTCATTTTGAGACAAGATAGAGGGTCAGAAGTATGTTGACCCAGATTATTGAACCCAAAATAGGTACACATAACTTGATAAAGGGCTTTCTTTATTTTTCCATACACAGGCAATACATGAATGCTCTTGCATTGCAAAATATTCAAAGGTTACTGGTAAAATTATAGTCTCCCTGGCTTTCTTCTAGAAGAAAACACTATTTTCAGCTTAAGATGTATGCCTTTCTTATCCATCATCTTATTTTCTTACTTATGATCATTCTCTTATTTTCATATGTGTAATTAAAAAAAAAGTTCCTGTAGAAACATATGGTACTATTGTGTGTGTGTGTGTGTGTGTGTGTGTGTGTGTGTGTGTGTGTATTCAGCAATATTGTCAACTAATTTTTTGGTGCCCCAAGCATGACTCTTTTTTGCTATAGAAAATACTCTACCAGCCAGGTGCAGTGGCCCACACCTGTAATCCCAACACTTTGGGAGGCCAAGGCAGGCAGATCACCTGAGGTCAGGAGTTTGAGACTAGCTTGGCCAACATTGTGAAACCCTGTCTCTACTAAAAATATAAAAATTAGCCGGATGTGGTGGTGCATGCCTGTAATCCCAGCTACATGCCTCGGGAGGCTGAATTGGGGGAATCGCTTGAACCCAGGAGGCAGATATTGCAGTGAGCCAAGATCATGCCACTGCACTCCAGCCTGGGTGACAGAATGAAACTGTCTCAAAATTAAAAAAAAAAAGGAAAGAAAAGAAAATACTTTTCAAAGGTTATCTTTGGTTTTAAAAATTAGCAGTTTATTAAAGGTGTAGGCTATGAAACCAAATTTTAGCAATCACTTGTAAGAGGTCTTTGATTAATGTGAAGTCCAATTTATAAATGTAGTTACCTAGACTTCTTTGTCAAGCTGTATTCACAAAAACTGACATATTCTTTTTCCTTTTTAAGCTCTACATTGTGTGATTTAACAAAATTTTTTGAGTACTTAAATAACTCATATATCAAATAAATTGATTATTTTCTTTTTTTTAAACAAGGTCTTTCTCTCTGTTGCCCAGGCTGAAGTACAGTGGTGCAATCATGGTTCACTGTAGCCTCGACTTCCTGAGCTCAAAAAATCAAGTAGTCCTCCCACCTCAGTCTCCCGAGTAGGTGGGACTACAGGCATGTGTCACCAGACCTGGCTAATTTTTTTATATTTGTAGAGACGAGGTCTCACTATATTGCCCAGGCTGGTCTGGAACTCCTGGGATCAAGTCATTCTCTTATCTTAACCTCCCAATGTGCTGAGATTACAGGTATGAGCCTCCAAGCCTGGCCAAAGAGGTGATTCTTAAGTTTTCTTAATGTTCCGTTCCATTAATGCTTATAAAGAAATGATACTAAATTAAACTCACAAGTCTAAATAAATTACTTAATAATACATTTAAAATTAGAATCACAAGACTGTTGTTCAAATAAGCTATTCTTCTACTAGACCAAATCTAAATTATTACAGGTATATAGACAATAAATATGTGTAAAATTCTTAATACTAAATTGTTGATAATACAGATTTATCTTGACATTTATATACTTAATTTCAAATATTCTTGGGGTTGAAAAATGCTTACCTACTAAAGAAAACTTACGTTATCTCACATGATTTTTGAGCTTATTTTGCTATATAATTTTGAGGTTGCTTTCTTTGCTTGATGGTGTTTCCTAGCAAACAGAGGATATAAACTGTTATATGAGTGAACCACTGTGACCATGATGATATGCACCAATCTCAAGAGTGAGCTAGCCACATACCTATCTTACATCCCTGGATTTTGGCCATATCATCACTGCATTGGGTTATCTAGAGAAACAGAAGTAACAGAGTATTTATACATAGAAAGAGAGGTTTATTTTAAAGACCTTGCTCATGCAATTACAGAGGCTTTGTAAGTCCGAAATCTGCAAGGAAGGCTTGCACGCTGGCGACTCAGGGAAGAGGTACCGTCTCAATCTAAAGGCAGTCTACTATCAGCATTCCTTCTCCCTTGGGAAAGGTCAGTCTTTGTTCTATTAAGACCTTCAGTTGATTGGATGAGGCCTACCTACATTATGAAGAGTAATTTGCTTTACGTAAACTCCACGAATTTCAGTGTTAATCTTATCCAAAAAACACCTTCACAGAAACATCCAGAATAACATTTGACCAACTATCTGAGCATACTGGCCTAACCAAGTTGACATATAAAATTGATCATTACAGTTACTCATAATTTAAATCAGATTAGAATGTGAACTCCTCACCCAGTTGGCAACATCACTTGATTAAATTTTATGTTTCTATGGCTAAAATAAGAAAATCTGGCCAGGAGCAGTGGCTCACACCTATAATGCCAGCGCATGGGAGGCCAAGGTAGGAGGATCACTAAAGTTCAGAAGTTTGAGAACAGCCTGGGCAACACAGGAAACGCCATCTCTACAAATAATTTAAAAATTAGCTGGGTATGGTGGTGCACACCTGCAGTCCCAGCTACTCAGGAGGCCAAGGTAGGAAGATTGCTTGGACCTTGGGAGGTGGAGGCTGCAGTGAGCCATGATTGTACCACTGCACATTAGCCTGGGTGACAGAGTGAGACCCTGTTTCAAAAAAAAATTTTAAGTAAATGTATTTCCATGTAACCATTAAGACTTTTGAACTTGCATAAAACCTACCTGAACTCTTTTATTATACTGTCTATCAATACTGTCTATCATTAAGACCATATAAAACTGTTACAAATATTTAAGTATTATCTCTGAGCATGTGGTCATGTATGCATACTATCCTTGTTGGTTCTAATTCTTTATTAGTACTTTATTCTTTGATGCATAACAGTACTTTGTTTGTACTTAATAGTACAAAGTACTTTAATAGTACTTTAAAATATTAATACTAAGTGTTAAAACGTATTTGGTAATTTACTTAATAGTACAAAGTAGTTTAATGGTACTTTGTTCTTTGATTAAATAGTATTATTAAAGTACTTTATTAATATAATATATAAATATAATAAAGTATTAATAGTACTTTATTTTTTGATGCATAATAGTTCATTGAATGGGTGTACCATAGTTTGTTTTACTGATAAAATATTATAGATGTATCTTATAGTTTACATTCTTATATGAATAGTCATTCAGATTGTTTCTAATTTTTGCTACCATAAATAATTCTTCAATAAATAATCCCGGATGTGGTTTCTTATACAACAGTACAGGTGTTTCTATAGAATAAATGCTTAGAATTAGATTTGCTGGGGTGCACATATTAATTTTAATCAATGACTGTACTGCCAATTGCCCTCCAGAGTAGTTATACTAATTTAAAACATAAGCAATATGAAAATAGCTCTTCCCCTCATTCTTACCAGTAGATATAATTTAAAAATTTTATATTTTGCCAGACTTGCATTAAAAAAGAGTATTTTATTTTCCTTTTTATTTGCATTCTTCTGAATTCTTGTGAAGCTAAGTAACTTTTTGGATATTCATTTGCCATTTATAATTCTGCAATTGGCTTTCTTATATATTCTTATATATTATATATTCTGCAAATGGCTTTCTTATATATAAACAGATATATATATATCTGTTTCTGGAATCTTTATCCTTTTGTGTATTGAGCTGTTTTACTTATCATATCAATAGCTCACTATTTTAATCACTATAGATTTATAATACAACTTCACATTAGGTTGAATGAGTTTATTGTTCTAGCCCAATTTTTTTTTTTAATCTTGGTTATTCTTAAAAATGTACAGTTTCATATAATTTTATAATCACCAGGTAAAGGTATGAAAAATCATTTTGACCTTAGGCATGTTGTACACTGAATTTATAGATTAATTTTTGGAGAATTGACATTTTTTTAAATGGTGGATGTTCCCATCCTTGGACTTGGTATTTATTCATTTATTTAGTTCTTCTTTTTGTCTGTAAAAGATGTTATTCTTTTCACAAGTATTGTGCATATTTATTTATTCCTAGGTAATTTATAGTTTTTTTGTGATATCATGGCATACTAGTTTCCCAGGGCTGACATAAAAAATTACCACCGGCCAGGCATGGTGGCTCACACCTGTAATCCCAACACTTTGGGAGGCCAAGGCTGGAGGATCGCTTGAGCCCAGGAGTTTGAGCCCAGACTGGGCAACAAAGTGAGATCCCTGTCTCTACAAAATAAAACTATTAGCCAGGTATGATTGTGCATGCTTGTAGTCCCAGCTATTCAGGCGGCTGAGACAGGAGAATTGCTTGAGCCCAGGAGTTTGAGGCTGCAGTGAGCCATGATTGTGCTACTACACTCCAGCCTGGGTAATAGAATGAGACCCTGTCTCAAAACAACAACAAAATTACCACAAAATCAGTGGCTTAAAAGAACAGAAATTTATTTTCTCATAGTTCTGATGGCCAAAGGTTAAAAATCAAGGTATAGTAGGGCTACACTCCCTCCAGTGGCTCTAGAAGTGGATTCTTCCTTGCCCTGTTCAGTTTCTGCTGGCTCCTCATATTACTTGGTTTGTGGCTGCATAACTCCAATCTCCGCCTTCATCTTCACATGGCCTTCCTCCCTGTGTCCCTAAAATTTTCATGTCTTTTCTCCTGCAGAGATACCAGTCACTGGATTTAGGGCTTATCCTAAATCCCAGATGATTTTATCTCGAGATCCTTAAATAATTACATGTGCAAAGACTCTATTTCCCAATAAAGTCACATTTTGAGGTTCTGAGTAAACATGAATTTCAGGGGGACATTACAATTAGGAAATAACTTTTTTTCTGATATATATTCTAACTGGTCACTAATTAATGTAATATAGAAAAGATATTAATTTTTACATGTAAATTATATATCTAGGCTCTGTTGCTCTGGCTGGAGTGCAGTGGCGCAATTATAGCTCACTATAGACTCAACCTCTGGGGCTCAAACTGGGACCATATGTGTGTGCCACCACGCCAAGCTAATTTTTTTTTTCTTTTTTGGAAAGATGGGCTCTCCTTATGTTCCCCAGTCTGGTCTCAAGCTCCTGGGCTCAAGCAATCCTCCCATCTTGGCCTTTCAAAGTCTTGGGATTACAGGTGTGCACCACCATGCCTGGCCTAAGTTTTTGATAGATACCTTTTTTCAAGTTAAAGAAGTTTCCTTATATACTTACTGTGCTAAGACTATTTAAGAAGATAAAATATAGGGCATATAAGCTTAGAAGTTGCCACTGTGTTCTAACAACAAGTATTAATAAAAATCTGAACAAACTGAAAAATCAGCAACTCTTCTTAGATCCATCAGAGAAGTGAGGTCACAGGGCAATCTACCACCCCCCAAATTAGAGAAATAGGCAACTACAAAGAATCACCACAACTTACAGGAGCAGAAACCCAAGAGCAGAAATCTCCAGACCATCCAATGCCAGGGAAGGAACACCTGAATTACAACTGCTGGTGGTGCAGTGAGGTCAAGTCTGACAGTTTACGAACCCCAGGGAAAGCCAGTCATAGGGAGATTCCCATGCTTTTGTGAATTTTACTTCCAGGAGCTCTGACAAGTCTTCATAGTGAGTATCAGAGAAAAATCCCCTCCTGCTTTTGGTAGAGGGAGGGAAAAAGTATTCTGAAATACTTCATTGCATTCTACTCTTCTTAACAAGGTGTGACCTCAGAAGAAACTGTTTCACGAAAACCTAACCTACTAGGGTTTCATCAGAGCCTAACCTACCTTAGGGAAGAAAAATACCCAGTGACAGCTCTAGTCTAGTCATCCCATTCTACCTTTAGTGATCTGGTGGTAAGGTATTGGGGGCGGAAAATGGTTTTACAGTCTGAGTCTTCTGGTGAGCCTGTGCACTTAACCAGCGCTTCTCAGTTTTTCCCCCAACTAAGGTACACCACCACACCCGGCTAATTTTTGTATTTTTAGTAGAGACAGGGTTTCACCATGTTGGCCAGACTGGTCTCGAACTTCTGATCTTGTGATCCGCCTGCCTCGGCTTACCAAAGTGCTGGGATTACAGGCGTGAGCCACCGCGTCTGGCCCCTCCACACTCTTTAATACTTGGTATTGTCTTTTTTTTTCCCCTTTTCCATTCTGGTGGATGTAAAATGGTATTTGATTTTGTTAACTCAAACTATTTAGAATATATTTTATTTGTAAATTCATGGAATTTAAAAAAGGAATCAATTTATTTGTTTTAAATTTTATTGCAATAAGGTCCAAAACCATGATTGGTATCATGACTGTTCTCTGAAAATGTTGAGATCTCTTTTGTGGTATAGTATATGACCAAATTTTATAATGAATGGTTATTTGATAAGTATTTGTATCTTTATTAGATATGGAGTTTTTCTGTTTCCTATAAATTAAAGATTTTAATGAAAATTCAAGCATATGTTTATATTTATATTGTTTTGAATATTGTTGCTCCATCTTCATTTTTCCTAAATGGACTTTTCTAATAGTCTCTTTCAACACTTGTATTAAATAAATTTGGATCTCCTGGATGGGTCATTTAAGTCTTCCTTTTCTTCCTTTACATCTTTTTCTGTGTGTGTCCTGTATTCTGAGAAAAAATGTTTTGTTTTTTTTTTTTGTACAGCTCACTAATTTGCTCTTTTTTTGGTGTCCCATCTGCTATTCTACTTATCTATTGAATGATTCATTTCAAAAATGAAACCTTTACTTTACGTGATTGCTTGTTGATCTTTTTTTTTTTTTTTTTTTTTTCTGAGATGGAGTCTCACTCTGTTGCCCAGGCTGGAGTGCAATGGCTCCATCCTGGCTCACTGCAACCTCTACCTCCCGGGTTCAAGTGATTCTCCTGCCTCAGCCTCCCGAGTAGCTGGGATTACAGGCAACTGCCACCACACCCAGCTAATTTTGTGATAGAGACGGGGTTTCACCATGTTAGCCAGGTGGGTCTTGAGCTCCCAACCTCAGGTAATCCACCCGCCTCGGCCTCCCAAAGTGCTGGGATTACAGGCATAAGCCACCGTGCCTGGCCTGCTGGTTGATTCTTTTAAAAGAATTGCTGGTGAAAATACTCTCTTGTATCTCTTGGAACATACTGTATTAATTAAACTTAGAATAAAATCAAAAGTCTAATGGCCTAGAATGGCCTACATTAGAATAAAATAAAAAATCTAATGGCCTAGAATGGCCTATATGACAGGGCCCCCTGTGCATTCTCTGACCTTTTCCCCTCATTCCCATTCTGCTCCAAACATTTTGGCCTCCCTGCTGTTGTCAACATTTCAAAGCTCTAAGCACGTACACTTGTTCCTAGCCCTGCTGCTGTGGTCTCCCCCTGGATGATAGGAGCTTGCTCTGGCACATTATTCAGGTCTCTGTTTAACAGTCATTTCCTCAGCAGAGAGGGATTCCCTGGCTACCTTACCCAAAGTGGCACTTCATATCCTCATATGTATTCTCTTTCCCCCACCGCTTACTTACTGTGCTTTATTTTTGTCCAAAATACTTTTTGCCTACAGATATTTTGTTTTGCTTATTTTTTCATTGCCTGTCTCAATCAGTAAACTGCAATGTCCGTGATGGTAGAGACCTTGCCTGTTTTGTTTACTGCAGTGTCCCTCAAAATTAAGAGTGTCCGGTTTAGAGAGGCTCAAGAAATATGTGTTGAATGAAGTGATGATGGTGTTTCTAAAGTCCAGTGCTGCCTACTCTATTAACTTTGTTTGTGTGTTCATTCTTCCATATTTGGTGCCTCTCTCTCATGATGCTGGCTTACCTCAATTATTCATGTGTGCATTTTTGTATTTGGGAGGCCCTGCCAGGCCATCCTAAGAAAGCTCAATTTAATCACTCCAGTCTGCTTATGGAAGAAACTCTTAAAGTCATGCTGGAGTGGACCAGCAGACTGCCGCTAGCTGCTTTGGGGGAGAGGCAGAATAGGCTGCTGGTTGGGGTGTACCTATAGCTAGTCTCTGGGCTAGATACTCCTCATTGTCCTGACAGTGACCATTATTCTAAAGGCCCTAGTCCTTCCTTTCCAATTGAGGCCCCTACATTTGTTACTGCTGCCTAAAGGCAGGTACCACTTTTGCTTGATGCTTTATGCAGAAGGAAGCATGGGGCGGTTGACCTACTTGTCTGTTCCTACTCTAATAACCACACTATCTTTCTATTCACTGTCCTAAGCCTCCAAGTTGCCATCCTACTTCAAATATCTTTACTTATGTGCATCGAGCAGTACCATTTTATTAAAAATAACATTTTTATTTTGATATAGCTTAAGATTTGCAGGAAGCAACAAAATAGTATAGAGAATTTCTACGTACTCTCCAGAAAACTCATGTTGGTACAATACTATTAATTCAGGTACAGACTTTTTTTTTGTTTTTAGGAGACAGATTTCACTCTATTGCCCAGGTTGGAGTGCAGTAGCACGATCTCAGCTCACTGCAACCTCCGCCTCCCGGGTTCAAGCGATTCTTGTGCCTCAACCTCTCGAATAGCTGGGATTACAGGCATGCACCACCATACCTGGTTAATTTTTGTATTTTTAGTAGAGACGGGGTTTCGCCATGTTGGCCAGGCTTGTCTCAAACCCCTGGCCTCAAGCAATCTGCCTGCCTTGGCTTCCCAAAGTGCTGGGATTACAGGCATGAGCCACCGCGCCCGGCCCAGGTACAAACTTTATTCAGGTTCCACCAGGGTTTCTCCTTTCCCTTCTTCCCTTCTCTTCCCTTCTTCCCTTCTTCCCTTTAACCCTTTTTTCCCATCTTCCCTTATTCTTCCCTTCTCTTCCTTCCCCTCTCCTCCCCTCCCCTCCCTTCCCCTCCCTTCCCCTCCACTATCCTCCCCTCTCCTCCCCTATCCTCCCTTCCTCTCTCTTTTCTCTTTCCTTTTTTTTTTCCAGATGAGGTTTTCACTATATTGCCCAGGCTGGACTTGAATTCCTGGGCTTGATGGATCCTCCCACCTCAGTCTTCTGAGTAGCTGAGACTGCAGGCATGTGCCACTGCACCTGGCTCTCCATCAATTTTTATATACATTCTCTTAAAAAAAAACTCCTGCTTTATTGAGATGTGATTCATATACATATGCCATACAATTCATATACCACTGAATTAATCCATTTAAAGTGTATGATTCAATAATTTTTAGTATATCCACAAAGTTGTGCAATCATCAATACAATTTAATTTTAGAACATTTTCATCAACTCCAAAAGAAGACCAGTACCCAGTGGTGGTTAGTCTTGATTCCACACCATCCAGCCCTAGGCAATTGCTAATTTACCTTCTGTCTCCATAGATTTGCCTAATGTTTTCATCCATGTTGTAGCACATATCAGTACTTCATTTTTTTCTTTTTCTTTTCATACACAACATGGATGAACAATTTTTTTAAATTGTCAAATAACATTTAATTGTATTGATATACCACACTTGGGTATCCATTCATCAGCTGATGGATATTTGGGTTGTTTCTACTTTTTGGGTATTATGTATAATGCTGGATATACTTTTATGGGGAGGCAGTGCTATAATATTTTATCATATAGATTCAAATAACTATTACCACAACTATGATACAGAACTGTTCCATCAACACAAATAAATTTCTTCATGTTACTCCTTAATAGTCACACATTTCCCCCTACTGTAACCACTGGAAACCACTGATCTGTTCGCCATACCCTTAGTTTGTCACTTTGAGAATGTTATGCAAATGGAATCTCAAGGGAGTCTTTAACTCCCTTGAGACTGACTTTCTCTGCTCAGAATAATACTCTTGAGATCCATCCAACTTGTTGCATATATTTATATTTTGTTTCTATTCATTGCTGAGAAGTATTCCATAGTACGAATATACCACAGTTTATTTATCCATTGAAGGACATTTGGATTGTTTCCAGTTTGCAACTATTCCAAATAAAGCTGTTATAAACATTCTTTGTAAGTTTTTGTGTAAACATTTGTTTTCATTTCTCTAGGATAAATGCCCAGGAGTGCACTTGCTGGGTCTTGTGATTGTTGCATGTTTAGTCTTTTTAAGAAACTGCAAAACTATTTCTCATAGCCTATAATTTTTACATTCTTACCAGCAATTTATGAAGATCCAGTTTCTCTGCATCCTCTCCAGTGTTTGGAACTGTCAGTAATTTTCATTTTAGCTATTCTAATAGGCATGTAGTAGTATCTCATCATGGTTTTATTCGATTTCTGTAATGACTAATTGTGTTAGTTTTGTATTTCTGCAATAACAAATTACCACAACTTTAGCAGTTTAAAGGAGCACAAATTTCTTATTTTATAGTTCTGTAGGTCAGAAGTCTGATACAAGTCTCACTGTGATGATATCACAGCATAGGCAAGGCTGTGTTTTTTTCTGGAGTATCTAGGGGAAAATCTTTCCTTGCCTTTTCTAGTTTCTAGAGGTTCCCAGCATTCCTTGCTTTGTGGCTCCCCTTCGTCCATCTTCAAAGCCAGCAATATCACATCTCTGTGACCCTTCTTCTGTTTTCACATATGTCTGACTGCAGCCAGGAAAAGGTGTCACCTTTTAAGGACTCATATGATTAGACTGGGATCATCTTAACCTCAATCACATCTCTAAAGTCTCTTTTGCTAAGTAAGACAACATATTCACAGGCTCCAGGAACTAAGGGGTGGAAATCTTTTGGAGACCATTATTCTGCCCAGTATAATAATGCTGTTAAATAGCTTTTGATGT
Organism: Pan troglodytes; assembly: GCF_028858775.2. Lineage (NCBI taxonomy): Eukaryota > Metazoa > Chordata > Mammalia > Primates > Hominidae > Pan > Pan troglodytes. The sequence continues at coordinate 104,838,537 of NC_072404.2, forward strand.
ATTTATTTGCCACCCACATATCTCCTTTGGTAAAGTGCCTGTCCACATCCTTCTAATTACACAATTACTAATTGGCTTGTTTGAGTCACTGTTGAGTTTAGAATTTTCTTTACGTATTCTGGATTCGAGGGCTTTATTGGATATATACTTTGCAAATATTTTCTCCCAGTGTTTGGCTTGTTTTTTCATCCTCTTTGTAGTGTATTTTGCAGACAAACATTTTAAATTTTGACCTACTATAATTCATTATTTCTTTTATGACTCATGCTTTTGATGTCATGTCTAACTGGTCACCTAACCCTAGATCACCAAAAGTTTCACCTGTTTTCTTCTAAAAGTTGTATCATTTTACATTTCACATTTAAATCTATGATCTATTTGTCTAGAATATAACTAATACAGCTAATATTTTCATAGTTTTGCAGTCAGAGCTTTCTGAGCAAAAATTAGTGGCAACTTGGGTTAAAGGATGAGCTTTTTATTGCTATAAATCTCCCCTAAGCAATGCTTTAGCTATATCCCACAGATTTACATGCAGTGGTTAAGAAATAATACAGAGAGATATAGCCCTTATATACTTTGCCCAGATTCCCCCCAGTGATAATATTCTCCAAAACATAGTATAATTTTACAACCATGATATTGACATTAATAAAACCCATTGATATTATGTAGATTTTCCTGGTTTTGCTTGTACTCATTGCATGTGTACTTGTGTGTGTGTATTAAATATTAAACAATTTTGTCACCTTTGTAGGTTCCTGTATCCACCATCACAGTCAAGATACCAAACAGTTCCAATACCACAAAGAACCCTTCTGTTGCCCTTTTATAACCAACCCACCATCCTCTCATCTCCCCTTTCCCTAACCTCTTTCTCTTTGACATGTAAATTATTTAGACATAGGGTGCTTGATTTTCAAGTGTTTGGAGACTTTTCTGATATCTTTCTATTGTGGTATTCTAGTTTGATTCCATTATGATCAGAGAATATACTTTTTATGATCTCAATTATTTTGAATTTGTTAAGGTTTATTTTATAATCTAAGACCTGGAATCTTGTGAATATCTCATGCATACTTAAAAAGAATGTGTATTCAGCTGTTGTTGGGTGAAGTGTTCTTATGAATATCAATTAGATTTTATTAATTGATATTGTTCAATTCTTTTAAGTCCTTGCTGATATTTTGTCTAGTGTTTCTACCAATTTTTAGCAAAGGGTTGTTGAAGTCCTCAATTATAATTGTAGATTTGTTTATTTATCCTTTCATTCCTGTGAGTTGTTGCTTCATGTATTTTGAAGCCCTGTGTGCATTGGTACATATACATTTAAGATTGTTATATTCTGTTCATGAGTTGACCCTTTTATCATTATGTAATGCCTTGTTTTGTCCCTGGTAATTTTCTTTGTTCTGAAGTCCACTTCATCTAGTATTAACATAGCCTCTTCAACTTTCTTTTCATTAGTTGTTTGCATGGTATAATTTTTCTATTCCTTTCACCTCTAACATACCTCTATTGCTATGTTTAAAGTGAGTTGTGTAGACAGCATATAGTTGGTCATTTTTTAAAAATCCTTTTATCAATTGTTGTCTTTTAATTGGTGTTTTTGGACCATTTAGATTTAAGGTAATGATTAATATTTTATAATTTATGGATGCCATTTTTTAACTTATTTTGTTTGCTTCTTCTTTTTTTTATTTCTCTGTTTCTCCTTTCCAGTCTTCTTGTGGGCTACTTGAGCACTACTTTAGTTTTCTGATTTATCTACAATATAACTCTTGAGTGTGTTGCTTCACAGTTTTTTTTTAAGCCGTTGTTCTAGGGGTTACAATTAATAATCTACTACTATCAAGATTTTCCTACTTCCTGTGGAATATGGATGCATCACCACAATTTAGGTCATTTTACTCTCTCCCTTTATAGTTGTCTGAAAATATTCTACATTCATTGAGAACCAAAGCAGACATTATCATAAGTTTTGCTTTTAACTATTAAACACATTTTTTAAATCACAAGGAAAAAATTATTTATTAAACTTATATTTATTCTTTACATCTTTCTTCATATCTGATGTTCTTAGTTGCAACAGAACTAAGTTCTTAGTTCTGTTATCATTTTCTTTCTGTACAAACTATTTCTTCTAGCTATTCTTTTATTCTGCCGGTGATAAATACCCTTAGTTGTTGTTTTGTTGTTTTAAGTCTTCAAATGCATTGATTCTTCTTATTCTTGAAGGATATTTTCACTGGATATAGAATTCTGGGTTGACGATTCTTTTCTTTCATCACTTAAAAATGTTGTACCACTTCCTCTGGCCCTGTGATTTCTGATGGGTAATCTGCTATTATTTGAATCATTGTTGCCCTGTAGGTATTGTCATTTTCTTCTAACTGCTTTCAAGATTTTTTCTTTTGTCTTAAGTTTTCACAGTTTTGACAGTGATGTATTTGGGTGTTGATCTCTTTGGGTTTACTGTGTTTGGGGTTTCCTCAGCTTCTGGAATATGTAAGTTTGTGACTTTCATCACATTTAGGAAGTTTTTAGCCATTATTTCTTTAGGTATTTTTCAGTCTTGCATTCTTTTTTCCCTTCTTCTAGAACTTTGATGATGGAAATGTTAGATGAATTGTTATTATCTCATTGGTGTATAGGGTTCAATTCATTTTCTTCCTGTTTTTTAAATTGAACACTTCCTGTTTATTTGTCTTAAAGTTCACTGATTCTTTTTTTTTTCCAATGGGCAGCTCCAAAACCAGGATATGTTCAGAGGGGCTCCCAGGTTCACTGATTCTTTCCTGGCCATCTCTAGTCTGCTATTGTGCCCACCTAGTAAATGTTTTTAAATTTAGGTTATTGTATTTTTCAGTTATAAAATTTACATTTTATTCTTCTTTATATCTTTTTTTTCTTTTTTTGTGACATGGTCTCGCATATGTCATCCAGGCTGGAGTGCAGTGGTGCAATCATAGCTCACTGTAGCCTCTGACTCCCAGGCTCAAGCAGTCCTCCCATCTCAGCCTCCCAGGTATCTGAAACCACAGACACATGCCACCATATCTGGCTAATTTTTAAAAAATTTTATAGAGATGAGGTCTCACTATGTTGCCAAGGCTCATCTTAAACTCCAGAACTCAAATGATCCTCCTGCCTTGGCTTCACAAAGTGTTAGGATTATAGGCATGAGCCACCATGCCCTACCACATCTTCTATTTCTTTGATGATATTTTTTAATTTTTCTTTTGTTCCAAAAGTTTTCATAATTGCTTGTTAAACCACTTTTTGACAGCTTCTTGAAAACCACATTCAGACAATTACAATATCTGTGTCATCTTGGCATTAGCGTCTATTGATCATCTTTTCTCATTTGAATTTAGATTTTCTTAGTTCTTGGTATGACCAGTAATTCGGAATGTATCCTGGACATTTTGAATGTTGTTTTAAGACTCTGGTTCCTATTAAATATTCTACTTTAGCAAACTGTCGAGGTTCAAAATGCATATCCTGACACTCTTTTTGTGAGTTGTAGTGCAAATATTAGCCTAATTTAGTAAGACTTTACCATGCTACACTTCTGATCTCCTCCATTTCTGTGTTACCCAGATGACAGCACTGCATCCCACAGTCTTTTAGCACTAGCTGGATAGTTGGAGGGGTGCCACTCTTTACTACATGGAAGACTTTAGAAGACAAGATTTTACCTACTGATTCAGCTGGTGATAGTTACCTCCACATTACTGAAGTGGGGATTATAAGTTAGAGCTCTACACATAGACTCTGTGGGCAAGCAGCATCTTCCTTTCACCTCCAGGAAAAGGGTTGAAGTCATAGTTATTCCCAAAGATTATGCAGGGAGGAGGCATGCCCATTCCTTCAAAGGACATGTAGAAGTCAGAGTTCTGCCCACAGACCCTGGAGGAAGGAGCACCTTCTTGTTACTGTGAAGAGCAGGGCAGAATACGATGCTCTGCCCACTGGTTCTGCCACTGCAGTGCCATTGTGGTGGGGGAGACATATGGTGTTTGCTTGGTATTCACCCAAAGAACAGGCAGATATGATTAAAGGGTTTTTGTCTTTGGGCTGCCTCTTTCCTCATCCTCTGGCTAGAGAAAGCTGACTTTTCTTGGGGGCTATTTTCTGTCAGTGACTACTGGTGTTTCTAGATTGTGGCTGATATGGTTTAGCTGTGTCCCACCCAAATCTCATTTTGAATTGTAGTTCTCATAATCCCCACATGTTGTGGGAGGGACCCAGTGGGAGGTAATTGAATCATGGGGGCGATTACCCTTATGTTGTTCTCGTGATGGTGAGTTCTCGTGAGATCTGATGGTTTTATAAGGGGCTTTTCCCTCTTTTGCTTGGTACTCTTCTCTCCTGATACCTTGTGAAGAAGGATGTATTTGTCCACCATGATTGTAAGTTTCCTGAGGCCTCCCCCAGCCATGTGGAATTGTAGGTCAATTGAACCTCTTTCCTTTATAAATTACCCAGCCTTGGGTATTTCTTCACAGTAGCATGAGAATGGACTAGTACAGTAAATTGGTACCACAGAGAGTGGGATGCTGCTGTAAAGATACCTCAAAATGTGAAAGCGACTTTGGAACTGAGTAACAGGAAGAGGTTGGAACAGTTTGGAGGGCTCAGAAGAAGACAGGAAAATATGGGAAAGTTTGGAACTTCCTAGCAACTTGGAGGGCTCAGAAGACAGGAAAATATGGGAAAGTTTGGAACTTCTTAGACACTTAGTGAATGGCTTTGACCAAAATGCTGATAGTGATATGGACAATGAAGTCCAGGCTGAGGTGGCCTCAGGTGGAGATGAGGAACTTGGGAACTGAAATAAAGGTGATTCTTGCTATGCAAAGAGACTGGCAGCATTTTGCCCTTGCCCTAGAGATCTGTGGAGCTTTGAAATTGACAGAGATGATTTAGGGTATCTGGTGGAAGAAATTTCTAAGTGGCAAAGCATTCAAGAGGAAGCAGATCATAAAAGTTTGGAAAATTTGCAGCTTTACAATACAGTAGAAAAGAAAAACCCATTTTCTGGGGAGAAATTCAAGCCAGCTGCAGAAAGTTGCACAAGTAATGAGGAGCCAAATGTTAATCACCAAGACAATGGGGAAAATGTCTCCAGGGTATGTCAGAGACCTTCAAAGTAGCCCCTCTCATCACAGGCCCAGAGGCCTAGGAGGGAAAAATGGTTTCCTGGGCTGTGTCCAGGGCCCCCGTGCTCTATGTAGCCTAGAGACATGGTGCCCTGCATCCCAGCTGCTGCAGCTCCAGGCATGGCTAATAGGGGCCAATGTGCAGCTCAGGCCATTGCTTCAGAGGGTGCAAGCCCCAAGCCTTGGCAGCTTACGTGTGGAGGATGTCCAGGCAGAGGTGTGCTGCAGGGGCAAAGTCCTCATGGAGAACATCTGCTAGGGCAGTGCAAAAGGGAAATGTGGGGGGTGGAGACCCCTCACAGAGTCCCCACTGGGGCACTGCCTAGTGGATCTGTGAGAAGAAGGCCACTATCCTCCAGACTCCAGAATGATAGATCTGCTGACAGCTTGCACTGTGTGCCTGGAAAAGCCACAGACACTCAATGCCAGCCCATGAAAACAGCCAGGATGGAAGTTGTACCCTGCAAAGCCACAGAGGTGAAGCTGCCTAAGGCTGTGGGGGCCCACCTCTTGCATCAGCATGCCCTGGATGTAAACATGGAGTCAAAGGAGATCATTTTGGAACGTTAAGATTTAACGACTGCCCTACTGGATTTCGGACTTGCATGGGACCTGTAGCCCCTTTGTTTTGGTCAATTTCTCCCATTTGGAATGAGTGTATTTACCCAATGCCTATACCCCCATTGTATCTAGGAAGTAACTAACTTGCTTTTGATTTAACAGGCTCATAGGCAGAAGAGACTTGCCTTGTTTCAGATGAGACTTTGGATTGCAGACTTTTGAGGTAATGCTGGAATGATTTAAGACTTTGGGGACTGTTGGAAGGGCATGATTGTGTTTTGAAATGTGAGTACATGAGATTTGGGAGGGACCAGGGTGGAATGATATGGTTTGGTTGTGTCCCCACTCAAATTTCATCTTGAATTGTAGTTCTCATAAACCCCACGTGTCATGGAAGGAAGCTGGTGGGAGGTAATTGAATCATGGGGGTGATCCTCATGCTGTTCTTGTAATAGTGAGTGAGTTCTCACAAGATTTGATGTTAAAACCATCAACTAAGTGGGGCTTAAAAGGGGCTTTTCCCCTTTTTGCTTGGCACTTCTCTCTCCTGCTGCCATGTGAAGAGGGACATGTTTCCTTCTCCTTCTGCCATGATTGTAAGTTTCCTGAGGCCTCCCGTGCCATGTGGAACTGTTAGTCAATTGACCCTCTTTCCTTTATAAATTACCCAGTCTTGGGTATTTCTTCATAGCAGCATGAGAATGGACTAATATAGTGGCCTTCTCTAGCACCCAGGCCAAGGTATTTATGAGGCAACAAAATACTCAGGAAGCTCACTTCCAGGTTGTTTCTCAAGTTCTGAGGTTTCCAGCCATTTTACCTTGTTTGTTCCTCCTTTCAAAGTCTTCTCTGTGATATAAATATATATATTTTTGGTCCAGGATTCTTTCCTGTGATTAGTGGGAGGAATAAAATGGAATGTGTTTACTCCATCTTATCTGGAACCAGAAATCTCCAGAGCAGCCCCCTTTGTAATAGCTTTTTCCTATTTATGCTCTTTTATTTAAAAAAGTTCTTTTTTTTTCTAAGACATCTTGTTATAGCACCTATTTATATTTTAGCAGGATTTCCCCCCCCCCTCATATTTACTTCCTTTAAAAAGAAATTTACCTCTGTGACAGTAAATTTTCAAATGGCTTATCTTTCTGTTATTTCTAGTTATTTAGTATCAAAACAAGAGACTTCTACATGGGCCTAGTCTGTCATCTAGAACGAGAAGATAATGAATGTTTTTCCTGTGACCTTATTAACACGTAAAAGGCTTACATAACATGGAACTCATTTAACAAATCACGCTTACTGATAATTATGAAATTATATGCAAAAAATACTAATTTTAGCAAAAATGTATGCATCAACTAGTATTAGCATTTGAATAACTAAAACTGGGATTATTCTGGTTTTGCATATATAAAGACATACCACAAACACAAATTGAGCTATTGGATTGAGCTGCTTGTGAGAAATTAGACAGCTATTGATTTGGGAACTATTATAATGGTTGACTCCATAGCAGTAGTTGAGATTATACAAAAGGTGAATGAGAAGGAGAAAGGAAAAAAATTTAGGTGAGAATCCTAAGGGAAACCCAGAGAAAAGAGAAATAAGGGAAGTCTCAGGGAGACTTTCTTTTTTTCTTTTTCTTAAGAAACAAGTTCTTGTCTTTTTTTTTTTTTTTTTTTAAGAGACAAGGTCTTGCTCTGTCACCTTGGGTGGAGTACAGTGGCATGATCATAGCTCACTGGAACCTTGAACTCCTGGGCTCAAGCAATCCTCTTGCCTCAGTGGGGCCCACAAGTGCACACCACCACACCTGGCCTGTTTTTTAAATTTTTGTAGAGTGGAGGTCTTGCTATGTTGCCCAGGCTAGTTGCTACCTCCTGGCCTCAAGTGACCCTCCTGCCTCTGCTTCCCAAAGTACTGGGATTACAGGCATGAGCCTCTGTGCCCAGCCAGGAGAACTTCTAAGATTTGTCACAGATTTAAGAGGAACACTGGAGGATCTGTGATTGCTATGGTTTGAATCTGTGTTCCCACCCAAATGTCATGTCCAGTTGTAATCCCCAATGTTGGAGGTTGGGCCTGGTTGGAGGTGATGGGTTCATGGGAGCAGTTTCTAATGGTTTAGCACCATCCCCTTAGTGCTGCTCTTGCAGTAGAGTTCTTACAAAATCTGGTTGTTTAAAAGTGTGTAGCAGCCCCTTTCTCTCTCCCTTCCTCCTGCTCTGGCCATGTGAATATGTGCTCACTTCCCCTTCCCCCTCCACCATGATTGTAAGTTTCCTGAGGCCTCTCCAGCCATGCTTCCTGTGCAGCCTGTGGAACTGTGAGCCACTTAAACCTCTTTTCTTTATAAATTACCTAGTCTCAGGTATTTCTTTATAGCAGTGTGGGAACAGACTAATACTGTGACTTCCATATTACTTTTGATATAGAAAGAATTGAATCATTTTGAAAAGCACTCCTGGATTTATACAGGTTGTCTTCAATCTAATCATCTGTTAGAATAATTACTATAAGTTATCATTTTGCCACTGAAATGAACATGGACAGCTTGAGAAAGAAAAATAAATTATGACAGCTGTGGAGATGTAAGGATTTTAACTAAAGTGGAAAAGATGCCCTAGTGCATTAAGTAGTTGAGACAAATTATTTTATCTGATGATTGTGAGTTTTAGACAGATAGATAAAAATTTTGTAGCTTAGTAAAAAAAAAATCATTCTGACAGGTTTCCAACAGTCATTTTCCAATTTTCTAATAAATTTCTAAGACAAATTGGTTTATTTACTTTCTTCACCCTTGACTATACAGTTGAGCATATGAACTTAGAAATTGTCTGTTAAATCTTTTTGAGTAAGTTGAAAGCTAACACATAGCCTGCACCATTAGGTGAAGTTTAATTACTTTAAAAATTCTGAGTTACATTATTTGAACATAAATACATTTATATAATTTTTTAGTAATTACAATAACATTGGGAATGACTAGTAAAACATTACTAGAGATTCTGTTAGACCTAGATTGATAAATAAATTAAAGTGACAATTAGCAGCTTGTGAGTAAATGATGCTTGAAAACAACAAATGCAAATAGTGCTTGAAAATAATGCTTAAACATCGCCCATATTTTGTAATTATTAATTAGCAAACTACTCTTTCATAGATTGGATTAAGGCAGCTTCTCTGCGGTTAATGAAATTATCATAAATTTAAAATTAGTCTAGCCTGAATTATATTCTGTTCTAAAGTGAAAAGCTTGATTTATCTTTTACATTCTTAACACTTTTAATTTTATCCTCCTGAAACCTTCCCTCAAGTCTGACGATTTTGTTACAGTTAACCTTTTTCCCCATGAGACACATCAATAGTAAGGTTGAATGAAATCAAGATTCTTTTAAATGCATTCAGAACTCATTTAAATGACTGGTGCAGAAGTTCTGTGCACCAGCTTGGAAGACATTTTTATGTTACCAATCTTGACTTACAAATATCTCAATTTCAACAAACTAGGGAAAGGTAAGACATTTTATGTTTATTGACAACAATAAGTTATTTTTCTCAATATTAAATTCTAAATGAAATCCTATAAAGAACATCTAACAAAATCTTTAGTGTACTTTATGGCTGGATGTCTTTAGGAATACTGCTACCTTCTGAATTTTCTGTTATAGGGGAAAATTAAATGACACCTCAGAAGAATCAGGAAAAGATTAATACTAAAGGATGAAATAGTTGAAAATAACACACTTGGCCCTTTTCTATTTCTTTCCAAATATGACTTTATACCTAGCATTTCAACATACAGAATTATCCTTATTATAGCCATATTTTATTCTAGGCTTACCCAGAGTGCAGCAAGGCACAACTGGGGCTGGTGTGGATGCTACTTATAAGAAATATAAATGGCATCCTCTGGAGCCTCTGGCTCCCAGGCTAGATACTGAGATGTCAAAGATCGATATGATATGCTCAGTTTAGTTAGGGAAAATGTATATAAGTAAAACTAATTTCTATGGAATCTAAAAAATGACAGAGAAATATGTTCAAAATACTATGGTAGTGCAAAAGAAGAGTTTAGAAGTCTAGAGGAATCATCCCAGACTCATGGTCTTGTTCACTTAAAAAAAAAATTTCTGAGACAGGGTCTTGCTCTGCTGCCCAGGCTGGAGTGCGGTGGCATGGTCATAGCTCACTGCAGCCTTGAACTCCTGGCCTCAAGCAATCCTCCCTCCTTAGCCTCCTGAGTGGCTGGGACTACAGGCACATGCCACTATGCCTGGCTAATTTAAAAAAATTTTTTTAGAGATGGAGTCTCACTATGTTGACCAGGCTGGTCTTGAACTCCTGATCTCAAGTGATCCTCCCACCTTGCTTGTTTGCTTTTAAAGACAACCAAGGCCAGGTGCAGTGGCACTTACCTGTAGTCCTAGCTACTCGGGAGATTGGGGTAAGAGGATTGCTTGAGCCCAGGAGTTCAAGGCTGCAGTGCACTACAATTGCAACTATGAGTAACCACTGTACTCCAGCCTAGGCAACATAATGATATCCTGTTTCTGAAACAAACAAACAAACAAACAAACAAAAAGACAACTGAATGCAAGTCTTCCCAATTAGAATAGTGCAATTTAAGTATGATAATAAGCTGCCATTTACTGGACTCTTATCATGTCCTAGGCCCTATACCAAGTATTACCACCATGCTTTAATCAACTGAGCTATCCAGCCACCTTGGTTATGCCAAGTATTTAATGTCCCCTGCTTTTTATATAATTCATACAACAATCTCATGTCATCAGTATTCTTATCATCCCTATTCTACTTATAAAGATTTTGGAGTTTCAAGAGATAAAATAGCCAGTCAAAGCCACACAGTTCTAAGAGGTGAGGTAATGAGATGGGGAGTTGGGTTTAAAAGGTGAGGGCGTACAGCAGGGACCCTTTAACATGATAGAATGTTTATAGTGCCTGATCACTGTGTAGGGAATGGGTACATTATGACCAAGTTTAGATTTATGGACTACTCAAGTATATTTTTAGGAAGCTAAGAAAAATGAAAGAAACCAAATCCAGTCCTGAGGAGTCCTAAGTCTAGTTTGGGAAAATGGATATTTGTAAACATAATTTTTATGGAATCCAAAAACAACAGTGAAATATGTTCAAAATACTATGGTTGTGTAAAGGAAGACATTTTTATCTTACCACCCTTAACTTATAAAGAAGTCAATTTATACAAACTAAAAAAAGAAGACATTTTATGTTTATTGCCAGTGTATTAGTCCATTTTCATACTGCTATGAAGAAATACCCAAGACTGGGAAATTTATAAAGAAAAAGAGGTTTAATGGACTAACAATTCCACATGGCTGGGGAGGCCTCACAATCATGGCAGAAGACAAAGGAAGAACAAAGGCAAGTCTTACATGGAGGCAGGCAAGAGAGCATGTGCAGGGGAACTCTCTTTATAAAACTATCAGATATTGTGAGACTTATTCACTATCATGAGAACAGCATGGAAAAACCTGCACCCATGATTCAATTACCTCCCACCGGGTCCCTCCCAAGTGGGGATTATGGGAGCTACAATTCAAGATGAGATTTGGGTGGGGACACAGCCAAACTATATCAGCCAACAATAAGTTATTTTTCTAGAACCACAAAATAAAGAATGATTTTTTTCTGTGAACTTATATATACGTAAACAGCTTACCAAATGTAAAAATTAAGTTACTTAAAACTCATTTAACAAATCATGCTTATTGAGAATATAAAATCATATGCAAAGAAATACTAATTTCAACAAAAATATATGCATCCATTAATACAGCATTTATTAATGTTAGAGGCAGTGGTTTTTGTGGCAATAGTATAGCCTACTGCTACCCTCTTCATATCTGGATACAAATCGTGACTCCACCAACACAGCTTGTGTGACCCTGAGAAAGTTACTTAATTTCTGAACCCTTATTCCTTTTCACAAAAATAGATGAATTACTTTTTGTGAAAGCTCAGTAGTGGATGGGTGGGGTGTGGGGAAAAAAAGAAAACTCAGTAGTAAGCACTTGATAAATGTTAAATTTCTTACTATTGGCCTCAGGGAGTGGGATAGGGTATGCTAGAGGACAGAGATCACAAGTCCTCAGAAACATTGTAAAATTGTGTGTGTGTGTGTGTGTGTGTGTGTATGTATGTGTTTATAGACCTATACAGAAGATGTGAACTTACACCTACACACATGTGCAAAAACATATTACTTAATACATTTTAAATCAAATTTAACTTGATCTGAAGCCACCATTGTGTCTTGGATGGGAGAAAATCTAAGCTCAGTCATTGCTGATACTCTCCTAGCCCCACCTGTGGGCAGTGCAAAGGTTCCTGAACTTTCCAGCGGGGCTCGCATAAATGGATTGTAGTCCATGCTCTGCACAACCTTAGGGGCACCATTCACATCTCAAGAGGCTTGACCACATTCTTGGAGCAGGAGACAGGAAAACTCCAGCATGAAACAATTCACCAATTAACATTTCAATAAATTATGCAGCCACATACATTTTTTTTTGAGGGAAGAAGAGAGCCCATACCTTTCATTAGATTCTCAAAGCAAAGAGGGAGCCTGATTTGATCCAGCAAAAGAGATGGGTGTCAAACCTCTGTGCTCCACAAAGCAGGAAAACATCACATTTGCATTGATTATAGAGCCTTTTCATAGTGCTGACACATCTATGAGCTTTGAGTGGCCTCATTATTTTTTTATTAAATTGGGTTGGGGGGGCCCCATTCAACCTAAATGCAGATGGAGTCATTGTGAATGAACTGCAATATACACAATAGGTAATAAATTCTGGGAAATGAAATCTGTCATCAGTCCACTCTTTTACACAACAAAAACCAAGATGGGGTATAACACTGAGACTTGAGGCAAAAAAGTCTCCAGGATAAAGAGGCAGAAATTGCATTCATTGACTTGTAAAGCATGTGGGGGGGCCTCTTCTATGAACAGAACAGGAAAGGGCCAGTACTAATTCAGTAAAAAGTATGTAAAACCACTGAACAGAAGACCATGCATGTAATGGAGGGAGCTTGTGGAACGCACAATGGTTTCACAAATAAATGTGGACACCTGAATGGTAACATCATTATCAGCCACATCTTCAAATACAGGGAGAGAGAAAGCACTTTCAGAAGAGTAGTAGGAAAAACACTCAAGTTAATGAAGAAACCCTGCACTAAGTCATATCTGTCATTTTAAGTGCTCATTACAATGCTTATTTTTAACCGTCATTTAATTTTGTACAAAATTCAATTGATCAGACATAGAGCCATGATTAATCACTTGTGTATGACTAGACGTAAGTGGGTACTAATGAGCAGTAAACGCATGTCCAAGTCCTGTTTTTAGCATTGTTCTTACAATAAGTAGCGTCCACTTTCTGCATCTCATTGCCTTTGGATGAATCTGGAAATCCCTGTTTTGTGACAGTTCAATTTAGTCTTTTGTTGCTTTGATTCCAGGGTTCTTTAAAAATTTTAAAAAATCAGTGCTCTTAGAGTTTTTGACATGTTGTACAATCATACTTTCCATTTCTTTATCAGTACAAAAAATAATTTATCTGTAAGAGAGTTGAAGTTTCTTCACCAGTGTATGGGCAGCATGGGGCAATACAAAGTTCATTCCATTTGTTTGGAGCTGGGCAGATTTAAATTATATAAGTTGTGTCTTCATTTGTTAAATGGGAAAGCAGTGTCTACCTTACAGTGCTACAGGTAATATCAGTTAAATGTCTGTCACAGTGTTAGAATACACTCAGTACATAACAGTTGTTCTGTTGCTTCAAAGTAAAATTATAAAACAACTGACATGCAGACAATTTTATCTTGTGAGTTCTGGAATGATAGAATTTTTGAGGTCAAAAGGCCCTCAGATGAGGAAACTGAAGGCCTGAGGAGGCAAAAAGACTTGCTAAGATCAAACATTTAGTATTCCTCATTCAATAACAATTTGTTGAATGAAAGAATAACATTACATCATCACCAGAAACCAATTTCCTATGTGTCAGGTAATGATCTGTCTCCTACAAGTGTGGCCTGTGACCTACATGTGACAATGTAAAATGTTAAATGTGAACAGGAATGAGAAAATTTTCCATTTTTTATCGGAAAATATGTATTGATTGCACTTCATGCTTAACTAATTTCACTTGTTTATTCAATTAAAAATGGCATTGATTTATTGTTTCAATCAATTGCCTACTTATACTTTTATAATTATTATATATTACATATTAAAGAAAAGGAGTAAGTCATATGGCTTATTATGAGAACAACAGTAATGCATTTAATTGTTGGTTCATTGCTCGTTCATAAAAAATAAAATTATTGGAAATAAATTCGTTAGTATATAATGCAGCTCATTTGGCATACTTTATACGCTCAGAATTGAGTAAGTTCTATTTTCCGTTATATCAGTCTTATCAGATTGATGTAAGAAAAATACTTAAATGGCGGATTTTCATATAAAAGAAGAAGGCATTATGATGTATGAATTTTTAAATAGTGGTTTCCGAGAAATTGCACTGTGGCAGTCCTGCCTTCCTGGGGTTATTCAACAGCACTTCAGCTTATATAATTACCACACATGCCTCCTGTACAGAGCCCACGAGGCTCCCAGGTCGGTCACCATGGCAACAGATTCTGAATGGAGTAGCCCCATCCTGATACTGTGCATAGAGCCTCTTCCTGGAAAAAGTTTTATTTTTTAAATTTAAACACATTCTCCCAAATTACAGATACACAGTTTCAGAGTACTTGTTCCAGTTTTCTTATAAGTGTAATGTGAACACTAAATGTCCAGGCACATACAATTTCTTGAATAACAAAGGAAATATAAAGCAAACATTTAAATACAGATTGCCTTTTCATTCTGAGCACCATTTTGAAAAGAAGAGGAAAATAACCTTTCAGAATAAAAAACACCTGAAGGAACAGCTATGGGAGGAAATCAGCTCTCTTTGATCATTTGCTGCAATAGGAACTTTTATGCTTTTTTAAAAAAAAACTCTTAATCCATAGATCTAAGCAAATGAAATGCAATTTTTCCATTAAAAATGTTTTAAAAGAATGAACAAACACTTGTAGACAGGGCCACTTTGATAAATCTTGTGCAATAAAAGTATATTTTTATCAATAAAGTGGAAAGTACACATATTTGCTCAAGATTCTCTGTCTGCCCTCACACCTCCAGGAGGTCGGTAAGAACTCTCTGAAGCTGTGGTGTCAGATCCTTTCTCATTTCCTGTTTGCTGTTTGGACAGGCCTGGCAGCTGTGGCGACTGAATCTAAGAAGAAAGGCTGATAATGCTCTGGCTGGTTTCATAATAGGACTTTTCAAGGCACTGTCCCATCCATTAACTCATTTGAAATGAAAGGTAGGGTTTTCTTTTTTCCCCCCATTAGGAAAGGTACTTACATGTTTTATTCAAAATTCTTTTAAGCCACCACCAAAGAAGAGAAAGAAATTAACATAATAACTCTCCGGGTGGTTCCCTGTTTACAAAGTAAGTTTTAACTTTTACTTTGTTTTCCTTCAGAGCCCTAAATTCAACTCCTACTTCATTCCATATTTCCATTTTCAGTCATCCTTGATGCCTGAAATGATTTAGTTGATGCCATATTGATTTTGTTCTTGTTTGCTTCCTCAAAATGTTTCTCATTTTTCTGTCCCCTTGGCTCATTTCTAAGTGTGTTTTCTAATGTCCATATCCTGCACAATTGCCAGCAGCACCATGACCTAGGGAGGACCCTCATTATGAACTGCATTCTACAGGAAAAAAGACGCACGTCCCCTTCAAATGATGTGGCTTGCCCCATGGAAAACAGAGTTGGTGTCTGAGTCAGGTTTGCTTCCCCAGAGCTCCAGGGCCATTGCTATTGTCCTCTTTCCTGCACGATTCCTCATTTGCAAAACAATGTGAATTCTGTTCTTGCTCTTATAATTAAAGGAAAAATGAGGATGATCAAGAGTGGTTGCTTCAGGGACCTTCCACACTGCTAAGGCCACCTCTATTTTTCCAGACTCCAGGTATATTTTAAAATGAAGACATGTCAAAATAGGTTTCTGTTGTAGTTAAAATGTTTACACCTATTAGCAATTATATTTGTATGAGAGTTGAAGGCTCTTCCAACACTGTCAGTGTACTTCTGTGACAGTATGTATCTAAACTCATTTGGAAATAAACAATAATTGTCTAATTTTGGCCCTTAATTGAGGTCCTAGCTTAATGCCCTCTTTTCTCATAAAGGAATGCCCTTACATGAACATTAGGACTTTAGAGGACAGCAGTGGTGGCAGCAGTGGAGTTGACTGCAGCTGGGGCAAAGGTAGCAGGTTAATACCAGCTAACACCTCCAGAGCATTTGCCATGTGCCAGGGACAATGCTAAGTATTTTATGTGTGCTAACACTATGCTTTCTTAGGCAGGTACTATTATTATCTGCTTTTTTTTAACAGATGAAGGAATCGAGCCACACAGAGGTTAAATAACTTGCCCAAGGGTGCACAACTACTAGTAGTATTGAGTCTATACGCTTAAGTATTGTGCTATTCCATTTCTTACTGAATACAAAGCAAAAAAACATAAGGATCAGAGGAGGAGTGTGAGTGTCCTCATACTCACAGCAAAAGGAGGTCAGTGGGTGTGTGTGGTGGTGGGAGGGGACTTACAATATCAATAATGACACTAGGTGGGGGCTCAGTAGCTCATGCCATTTTGATTATCTACCAATGTGTGGGTGTCCCCAGGCTGAAGGAATTGGGTTAACAAGGTTTACATCTGCACTTATATTCTTTCCCCAAAGGCCATATGATGTGTCCAAAATTGAAAGTGCCATTTTTCAATGACACATAGAATCTGGGCAGTAGCACAGGACCCTGTGTTCAGAATGACCAGATGCTTAGACGAATGATCTGTTGCCGCCATCTTGAAAATCTCAATACTATTTGAACAAATCTCAATAATATTTGAACATTTTGCACTGGGCCCTGCAAATTACGTACCTGGTCCTGTGTGGAATTCTGGGCAATTTGTACACACTAGTAACTCCAATCTGCCGGGGGAAACAAGGTTCTATCTCCCTGTGATTCCTGTGGAACTGCAGTGCTATAAATCTGCAGTTGCCTGTTAGTGGATTTGCATTTTACTGCAATGTAATACTTTTCCTCACAGGGAAAAGCAGTCTACTCTCACTAATAGGGGTTTTAATGATGCTCTGCCAAGGTCCACGTGCATAGCCTCAAGCAAAAAGGCTCAGGACAGGCTCTGAATTCCACAGCAGGGTTAACTACAAGGGAGCTTCTTTGCAGTATGATAAAACGCGGTTAACCTCAGCTGGATTTGCAGCTAGCCCCAAGGAGCACTCCTCAGGAGCAACATAGGTCTATGTATAACATTTCAGCTCTGGTCCACCCAGAAACGTGCACTTCCCATCCCACGGTGTTTGCATAATTTAGGCATGCTATAGTTAAGATTTGCCAAAACTTGTAGAGAAAAATCAAACTGTCTCAGTACAAGGAAGCCAAACTGCTAAATCCTCTATTTCCTCTCTCCACGCTCCAGCAGTTTGGCAGTAGAATAAATGATTGCTCACCAGTGGCAAGTTTCCGTGGAGTCGGTAGCTCCTAATATCTTTTCTGAAGGGACGGGCAGTGAGCTGATTTTCTCCACCAGGGAAGTAATGATCCTAATGAGCAGAAACTAGGAGAGAAAAAAAGTCAAATTCTCAAAGAAGACAAAAAGGGAATTTCTCACCTCTATCCGTCAGAGGAGTCAGAGCTTTCCCATTCAAGGAGACCTGTCGGATTGCACTGAATTAATCATGATAGCTAACATCTTCTAGCATTTACTATGCCCTAGATACCCTTGTAAGGGCTTTACACATGTCAACTTAGTTAATCCTCACAAGAACCCAATGAGGTATTATTATTATCTCCATTTTTATTATCTCCATTTTAGACGTGAAGGACCCAAGGCACAGAGAGGGTAAGCAGTTAAGTCAGGAGAGCAGCTGCCTGGCTGTGAGAGCCACAGGTTTATCCAGGACAATAACAAGCAGTGATGAGTTCCCAGCGGAGCCTGGCTGGGTGTGCAGCTGCTAGACCTCGTACTGTTTGTCCTTACAATAAACCCCCATTAATGAGGGAAGCACGATTGGTCTCCCTTGCTCTTGCAACCTGAAAGAGCCTATAGAATACAGATGCCATTGTGAATGCTTTTGTAATTTGGAGATTCCTTTTTTTTTTTTTTTTTAATCAACGGAATAATCAGCCTCTTCATGTATCCATAGGGAATTCAGGAGAGGATTGAAGAAGCGGTTCCTGTTTTTGAGGCATTTGCAATCATTGCTGGAGAGACAGAACCAACAGATGGGGAACAATGGCCAGGGACTCCAGGCCTGGTTTAAGCAAATGCCGCCCTGTGGTCTTTACCCATGAATGGTGTGGAAAATGAGAGCAGGGAAGAGGATTTACTCACTGGCTGTGGAGTTAGGTCAGAAGGGGGATGGAAAGAAGGAACCGGATGGCTTTGGGGACATTTCTTAATCTTTAGGCTTCACCTTCCTTAACTGAAAATAAAGCCATAAGTTACCTCCAGAACTCTTTCAGCCTTAACATTCAATGAATCTCAATCTTTTCTGTAAAGCTAGATTTTTATGTGTGGTATTTGCTAAAAGTTGGGGCGCACCCATACTTGATCTGGTCCAGACTATAGATCACATGAAGATCACGTTAAATCAGGTCGAAAGACTTTTCTGACTTCAAATTAGCGAATATGCATATGTGCTGAACTTTAGTCTTTTCCTTTTCTTGAACATTCAGTTTAATAATTGTCTCTGCCATTTTACACATTTATTTTTCTTGGCTATTTATATTTTCCTTTTGGGGAAGTCAAATATAAAAATAGGATATACATGGACTGTAGCAGTTGATAATAACTTGTGTGCTTTGATTTTTTAAAGAACCAAAATTTACCAAAAGGGATCTTGCTCACTTATCAATTTGTTTTTTTTATATCTCTGTTTTTGTACTATCTTTTAAGTTATTCCAGACCCTGACAACTGGACACCTGGTTATGATTGCAGAATGTGCAGTTTAAAATCCTATTTTAAAACTTAGTTTTTGTTTTTCTTTTTGAGACAGGGTCTCATTCTGTCATCCAGGCTGGAGTGCAGTGGTGCAATCACGGCTCACTGCAGCCTTAACCTCCTGGGCTCAAGCAATCCTTCTACCTCAGCCTCGTGAGTAGCTGAAACTACGGGCACATGCCACCATGCCAGGCTAATTTAAAAAAAAAATTTTTTTAGAGATGGGTGTCACCATGTTGTCTAGGCTGGTCATGAACTCTTGGGGCTCAAGCAGTCCTGCCTCAGCCTTCCAAAGTGCTGGAATTATGGCATGAGCCACCATGCCTCATCTAAAAATTAGTTTTTATATCATTATGCATACCATGTTTTCAACAGTAAAATGGTTTTACCCCAAATAGGCATGTAGTTAAGGTAAAAATTATCTGATGTTACTGATCATTGAGATTTAGAAACAGTAATTAAGGAGGAGGGATTCAGGAGATACTTTTGCAATATGATCCTTAGGATGAGGTGGCTTTCTATGCCTTGGAAAATGTTCTGTAGAGCCTATAGACAAGCTGTTTTTTATGTATAGTGCCTAGACCAGCAACACTGGCATTTAACAAGAACTCAGATCTCACTCATACTCTGTCAGGTGTGACCCAGCAGTCTGTGTTGTAACAAGCCCACCAGAGGACTCTGAAGTAGCGAAAAATTTGAGAAGTGCTGTCATAATCCAGGCTGTCAATAGAATAGGTAGGGTCATATACTATACACTCACTACACTATAGCCAGTGACCATCTTTCCTTACATAGTCCCTCCCCACGCCCACCTGGATGTAGAATTTAGAAGTAAAATCACAACCTAGAATATTGGCAGTGGTCAGTGACTCCCCATTGCAGGTTGAATTTAATTAATTAATTATTTTTTGAGATGGAGACTGGCTTTGTCACCCAGGCTGGAGTGCAGTGGCTCAATCTTGGCTCACTGCAACCTCCACTTCCCAGGTTCAAGCAATTCTCCTGTCTCAGCCTCCCGAGTAGCTGGGACTACTGGTGCGTGCCACCGCACCTGGCTAAGTTTTGTATTTTTAGTAGAGACGGGGTTTCACCATGTTGGCCAGGCTGGTCTCAAACTCCTGACCTCAGGTGATCCACCCACCTCAGCTTCCCAAAGTGCTGAGATTACAGGCACGAGCCACCGCGCCCGGCCTTGAACTTATTTAATAGCTAAATTGCTCTACTTGCATTCAAGGTCTTCTGTCTTTATAAAACCAAATCATGTATTCCAGTGTCATCTTCTATTTTTCCTGCTCATATTCTTTATCTTTTAGTAAAATTGGATGGCCATTCTCTCCCCCATCTCTAATCCTTGCCATGAGCTGGCAAGGTTGTGAAGAATCTTTACTTAGTTAAGATTTATGGGGTGCCTTCCTAAATGGCATCACAGTGTAAACAAAGAAATCAAATCACCTGAACTTTTCGGTCTCTATATATCAAGATCCCAAGATCCTATTTCAAATACCATTTCCTCTGTGAAATCTTTCTTGATTCCTCAAACCGAATGGTGTGATCTTTCCTTTTTATAATGCCAGCTCCCTGTGTTTCGTATTTCTGGCACAGTAGATTCTGGTCTGCCTTATTGTATAACCAGTATGGTCTAATTTCATTCGTCTATAAGTTCTTGAGATTGGGGCTGAATCCTACACATCTATCGGTCCCTACTACACCTATCACAGTGTCAGACACCTAATAATAACTCAGTCAATAGTGTTCAAATTGTGGTATGCAGCGGCAAGGCTTCCAGCCCAGCCCAGAGTCATCGGATAGCTTTCAGCCAAGGCTGTTAGCTGTGTGAGGTAGGTGCGTATTGCATGCTTGTCCCAAAATATTCTCTTGCAGGTGACTGACATGCTTTTTTATATTTAAAAAAAAATTATAGAAAGCTCACAGCCCATGTTTAAAATACAAAATTCACCTATGAGAAATCAAGAAATGGAAGGAAGATCTAGAGGACAAGCCTAGCTCTTTTACCCCCTGGAGCAATCAAGGGGCAGCTACAGACACTAGAAAAGACCAGGGCTGGGAAACGGGAACAAATCTTTGATTTCACAGTCTTGCCTGGGGCCTTGACTGACAGTAGCTGCTGCTTTAACCTCCATCTGTGGCTTCACGCCTTTTTAGAAAGGACTCAGGAAATCACACTCTGGTCTTATAGGGAATATTTTCAGCCTAGGATAAAAATTGTGAGCATGAGAAGCAAGCTTGTCTTGCTTTCCCACACCCAAAGACAGAGACTCATAAGACAACGGTCTGTAAAGAATCTGGAGACACATGGTATGAAACATTTTTAGCTTATTATTTTGAATGTTCCTCTTAATGCCATTGTAGCAAAAACAAACAATAAAGGGACAACCCACTCCTCCTCCAAACAATGTTTAATTTATGTATTTGTTAGATACATATTGAAATTTATTTTATGAAATCATAAACCCATAGCAAATTCTCTGTAGAGAAATTCATTGTAGGAAAATATGATCAGGAAAGATATGGTTTACGTGGATTAAAACAAAATTTTTAAAATCCATATTTGTGGTTTAACCTGGATCACGTTTTATCCGCATTGGCTCGGATTTTTTTTTTCCCCCCAGGATACTGCAGCTGTTCTTCCGGGTTCATTTATCGAGGAACACTGCCATCATGTGGCCTGACGTGTTAACACAGTCCCTAAAAGACAACTAGCAGCACGGTTTTAATTTTGATTCTCTCTCTAGAAAAATGTTTGTGGCTTTAAAATGTGCTTCGTTATTTGAAGCCGTGTTTGTTAATACCTTTCTGAAATGGCATCCTTAAAATATTTGCCAAAGGATCAACTCTACATCACCTTTTGAATTTCTCAAGTATATAGTTATCACATCAAAAAATATATAAAATAATAATTGAACATTGCTCATTTTATAAATTTGTCAAGTTTTCACAAATTTATCTACTGTAAAAAGAGTGGAATGCTTTGCTTATATACACTAGTGTGGCTGCTTATTTTTTCTTTACACTGTCAGTTTAGGGAGAGGAGATGCAAAACTATAGAAAACTACAGAGAGGCAGCGTTGTGTAGTTCAAAAACTAAAGTATGAAGCTTGACATTAGGTTGGAGACTTCGCTTTGCGACTAATTAATTATGCAATTTTGTGCAAACATGTAAGTGAGATGGCCTCAGTACTTTTTTTCTTAAATGAGAAGATTTGATACCCTTAACAAGAACCTTTTTTTTTTTTTTGCTATAATTCTGTGATTCTACAAGCAAAATTAAGTTCTTTTAAAAAGCAAGAGTGTTGTTTCTCTTTAGGTATACTATTTTTCTATGGTTTTCTGAAAATATGTGCCCCCTTTCTCTCCACTCCTCTTTCCCATTCCTAACTGCTGCTTTGTCTGCAAATTTGTTGTGCAATTTTTTTTTCCTGCAATATCCCATAGTTTTGGTGGTGTGTTGAGGATTGCTCCTTCATGAATTAGATACTTCCATAGTATAAAATAAAACTGATGAATCTTTGCAATTGGTAAACAACTTATTGGCTTCTGACAACTGTGGGTGTAAAAAGAACGTTACGGAGGACAGTCCAATTTCTTTACCCCTTAAAAGGGAAGGATAATTTTTTTTTCTTACTGCACCTCTGCATCATAAATTTGTCAAAAGTAAAAAGAGAATGCAAATGCTGCCTGGAGTACAATTGTGAGGTAAATGTTCTGAAGAGACAAAATTATGGTAAATTATTCCCTCGAGTTGATATTGTGAAGTGTGTAACTGGGTGAGGGATGGAAATACAAGCTGGTGTTGATGTTTAAACTGTGCTGGACGGCGTGTAAATGCAGGTCAGTTGCTAGGAGACCTGGAACACAGAGCTAATGCCCCCTCTGTGGGGCAGGGATGTTTGATCTGAAAAAACCTTGTCTTTCACAGTCAAAGATGACGTGAAATGAATAGTCTGTCAAAATTCAGGTGGGCCAGTGCTTGGTTACTGCTTATGTCAATCCAGCCATTCTGACATCCACCACCTGTAAAGAGAGTCGCTGAAACGGAACAATCTAGCATCGTGCCAGCGAACAAGATTCTCCGGAAACACTCAGGGTAATTAGCTACGAATTCAGTTTAAATACTCTTACATGAAAGGCAGCTGGTTTGTTCGCTGATATGGGATCCAAGAAGTGGGCAGTAGCGGCTAAATAATTACTTCAGCATTCCAAAGAGAGGGATGCCAGGCCACAAATAGAGTTCCAAGCGAAGATGTGCTTGCGTAGGACTTTGGACCCTCCCGTTTACAAAGCAATCATTTCTGCCATTTGTGAGGATTGTTGAACAGATTTTATGTTAAACACACATGCTCCCAGTATGTAATTACAATTGAGAATGAATACGCCGAACTTTAGAGCTGAAGCATCTTAGCAGTTCTTCCAGCGCCCCCAACTGCTTGAAGACAGAACCTGAATCAGTCTGTGGACAAGGGCAGCCCATAACATGGCTGCCACAGGGAAGACTTTCAAAAAATCTCAGCAAGGTCTTCTGCCCTTGCAAAATGGTATTAATCTTTGCCAATGTCCAGGACACTGTGTTCCATAAGGGAGAAAAAAGCCCTAAAGGCTGAGGAGTGTGTCTAGTAGGTCTCATTTTACTTACAGGAAAAGAAGTCACTGAGAGGTATTTTGAATTATTTGAAACACACAGCTTATGACCACCAGAGCTGGGAATACGATCCAGGTGTCTCAGTCTGACGGTCTTTCACCATAACACCACTTAGTATTTCTCAGGAAAAATTGTGATGTTCTGTTAGTCCACTGATATGAACAACAGTAATAATATGTAACTCTCCTATAATGCTTCACAATATGCAAAGTACGTTTATATACGTTGTTTCATGTGATTTTTACAACCCTGGTAATTATTCTTATGAAATAGTATGCTTAGTCCACAGAATTGATCTGTATTGTTACAAAAGTATAGTTTTAATTGTACTAGCTTGCTGGCTCTTTATTATAATATTGTGGCCATGCCCCCAAATCAAGATGGCCTCTGGGAATAGATCATTGAAATCCTAATGTGGTTTGAAAATTTTTTGTGTGTTTGCCCCACTTTTTTGTGTTAAATATTGAATATCCACTGATAAAATATGCACTTTATTGCTTGTCTACAGAAGAAACAAAACTATCATCAATTATAAGCCATTTTGGAGAACCTACTATGTATCAGGCCTAGAACACAGCAGATATGAGGATGCTGTTGTGGGTTTAGCTTTGAGAGAATTGGACTTGGGTTCAAGAAGTAGAAGAAAGGAAATAAATGCATATTCATCAGTTCTACTCCTAAGCTTCATTGAGCTTCAAAAATATCTGAAAAGAGGTGCAGGCATCTGAATAGGATGGCTTCCTGGTGTCCCTTCCTGTTTCTTGTCTCAGGGTCTTAGAATCTGCTGCTCCCATGGCCTAGAAATCTCTTTCCCTAAATATCAGCATAGCTCATTCCCACAATTCAAGTTTTTGTTCAAGGCAAGTGAATACTTCTCTGACCATTTATTTGAATTTGCAGTGCTTTCCAGGGCCATAACACCTTCCCAGGACCAACCTGGAAGTGGAGGAGACTTTTCTTACTTGTTGGTCCACAGGAGCACACCTTGTTCTGATCTATACAAGGCTGGCTTATGGTGTGGCTGCAATCCTAGACCTTACCCAGTTTACTTTTCTTGGTAGCACATATTACCATGTGACAAACTATATATCTTACTGTCTGTTTTTTTGTCTGTTCCCTTGTAGCCCCTCCACTGGTATAAAAGCTCCATAAAGGTAAAGATTTTAACATGCTTTCTTTGTGTATCTGCAGTACTTATAAAAAGTACAGGTGGTAGCTAAGATGGACCCCATTGATTCTCACTTCCTGGTTTTCACACCTTTAACAAAATCCTCTCTCACTCTGAATCAGTGCTAGTCAGTGTGACCATAGGATATGATAGAAATAGTGGTATATGACTTCCTAGGTTAGGTCACAAAAGATGTTGCAGCTTCCAACTGGCTCTCTTGGATCTTTCATTCTGGGAGAAATCAGTTACCATGTTGTGAGGATACTCAAGCAGCCAATGGAGAGAACTACATGGACACAAACCACATAACCAGCATCAACTTGTTAGCTAAGTGACTGAGACACTTTTAAAGGGGATTGTTTAACCCCCGACCTTTGTGTCTTTAGTTTGAGGCCACAGACATCATAGAGCAGAGACAAGCCTTTCCCACTGTGTCCTGATCCACAGAAACCATGAGAGATAATAAATGATGACTGTTGCTTTAAGCCAATACATTTTGAGGTTATTTGCTATGCAGCAAAAGATAACTAATACAGTGTCTGGCTCATAGTAAGTTCCCAAAAAATATTTATTGAATGCAGGGCTAAATGTGAGCTGATTTCTTACTAGATTACTCAGTGATCAAATAGAATATCTAATTAACCTGAAAAAAAACCATATAAAAATCCATTTGAGCAATAGGAACATTGGTTGGGAGTGTCAAGATCTAGGCTTGAGTGTTATATCTGCTGCTTATTTGCTATCTGACCTTGTATAATTCATTTATAGTCTTTGATTCTTAGTTTACCTGATCTGTAAACTAGAAATAATGATAACAATTAAAATTTTACCACAAATAATACCTCCTGCCTGGAAGAGCCTTGTTGACATTGAGAACTTCTGGATCAGACCTCTGCTGAAACCCAAACACTACAACTGGAATTTTCCATTATAGGAACCAATAAATCTTTACTGGTTCAGTTCCAGTTGCTGGTGTTACTTACAAACAAAGGCATCTTTATGCTAAGCATTAACACTAACCTATAAAAGAATAGCAAAAAAAGGGGAAAAAAACAACAAGATGACGTGTAATAAGTAAGATGCTACATATTACAGAAGTATAACAGATGAGAAGAAAGGGATGTCAGACTACTTAATCATCCATTTCTGTAATAGCAAGGACATCCTAATTCAGCTGCTGAGAAAGTCAGGAGGCCCAAGGGGTTCTGTTGCCACAGAAATTCTAGTTTCCAATTCTAGCTGGCTTCAAATTTCTTCCCTATGGTTGCATTTGATAAGTGATTGTGGCTTAGTAGCATCAAATTCATGTTTAAATGCCATGATAAACCAAGGAGCCATTTGTGTTCCAGAGAAGATATTCCAAGTAGACAGATTATGTTGTACACAGACAAGCATCTGGGACTTCGTGCCTGCTGTCTCAGCCATGGGTCCCCAGAGAGTACACCAGGGTCTTACGGGCCACTTGCCACATCATTGCCTTGTCAGAAAGGTCTTCATACTATTTCAAGAGCAAAGGACACTGTTCTGGACATGTAATGAAACAGTAATAAAAAGCTCATCTTATAGGATGGAGAGTTTTCATTTTTAAGAGCTGAGGAGACAGGAATTTATGACAGGCCTGACTAGACAGTGTGAAACACGACCACTGTGTAATTTGACCTCCTGAGGTGAGTTGAAGCGGTGGCTTGGTTAGTGGAGGCAGGTCTCAAACCTGCGATTAGCATTGGTGGCATTGCTTCCTATGTTAGAAGGACTTTGATGGGCAATTTAATTAAGCTGCTATTTGCTTTGTAGGTGCAAATAATCTGTAAGTTTTATCCTTTGCTGCTCGGGTAAAATAATCAATTGATTTTTAGCAGAATTATATAGATAACATTTTCAACTTGATACATTTTTTAAATGAAAATTTGCTTTGTTTGTTTTCTTGGATAATTCCACCAAGTTTAGATACAGTATTTATTTATATAGCTATGGGACAAGACTGAAATAGCTTCTGTGGGAAAAATTATAGCCATCTCTTTAGGCTAAAATTTTAAATTTGCATCCAGATATTAAAGCAATGCTTTAAAATTTCATTCTGAAGTCATGTTCCCTGTGGCCTTCGACCTTGAGGGCCAAGTTTTGAAGTTTGCCAACCTGAGGAAAGGACTGAAGGACAATCTGTCCATTGATCAGCTTTAAGTCTCAATGCAGACACTTACAAAGATAGCCGTTGTGAGACTCAAGGATTAGGAAATGAGGATATTTCTAAATCACCTTATCTCCTTATTTAGCATTTCAAGGACCACGCCTGAAGGACTCACTTCATAGGGTTTCTTTCACAAGGCAAAGATGATAACCATTCTACCTCTGGAGGGAGATCAATAGGCTTGCTGATGTAGGGAGAAAAAGAAAAGCTAGAGAGGCAGTAAATTGTCCAACTGGACCCTTGTAGCTAGGAAGGCTAGAAGTCTTGATGGATTATGAGAGGATATATAGCCTGATCCAGGGGTCAGATGGCATGTACTCAGCCCTCCTCACACACTTCTTCCGGGGTTGAACTTTGATGGGATGGGGGGTGGTTTAGAAACAACCAGATATGCCTGAGGAAGTTCGAGGACACTGAGGTTAGCGGCTCAGCATTAGAGAGAATGTAGACCCCTTGGAAACTCCATTCCTTAGCTTAGGTTCATGTCTATTCTGGCCCTAAGAAGATGGCACAATAGAAGATAACTTGTTCTTCATCGTCCTTGTCAGCCGATGGGCTGCAGTGTTTGAGAACATCAAAACTGGAGTCAAATGACCAGAATCACATACTCTAGTAGCCAGATAGGACCAAGTAAGTGAGGACCCATTCTGCCACGGAGATATCAGGGAGGGTCCAGAGGATAATAAGTCCATCTGAGGACCCCCTTTTCTTTCAGTCACCATGAGGTCTCATAAGCTGCACTCTTACTGCTGACTGCTATTCACTTGATACACGTGGTCTGGCCATACTGGTAATTTATGACAAAAGTCTCTTCTAGTTAATACCAGTTGTTAAATATTAGCATTGTGAATATTGTTCCTCCATGTATCCCATATTCCCTGAAGCTCTCTTAGAGGGAAAGCCTGAACTCTCAAACACAGAGAATTTTATTCAAAGAGACTGATCATTTACCTAAAGAGACTGCTAAATATTTGGATCAGATTAACACATCAGGTTGGACAAAATTAAATTGTCCTTCTTTTTGCCACTAAGTTAGGTGGGGAGACCCATAATGGGGGTCACATCAAATGATTAGATATAAACAAACTATATTATTTTTGTATGAAATTTAGTATATTTGCAGCTTTGTGACAAATTCTAGTGTATGGGAAATGGAGGCAATCTAGGGATTCCCATTGCCACTTAAATCTGTTAGTGAGCTAAGTTACACACGGGCAGGGATTTTTGTGTTTGTTCACTGCTGTATCTGCAGTGCCCAGAATAAGTGTCTGACAAATGGTAGATACTCGATGGGTATTTGTGGAAAGAATCATAACAATAGCATAAAACAGACTTGCAAAGTGCTCCCTAAAAATGCCAATACAATTTCAACAAAAGCAGTGTGTCACAGAGAGTCAGTTGGGAGCCAATCCCTTGGTTGAGGAAGTATTTCCATATATGGCTCTTTTTGTTGTTGCTATTTTTCAAAAATTGTATAATTTAAAATCTTCAAAAACTGTAAAATGTTTGACATTAAAAAGTAAAAAAAAAAAAAAAAAAAAAAAAAAATTGTCAGGCATAGTGGCTCATGCCTGTAATCCCAGCACTTTGGATGGCTGAGGCAGGAGGTTCGCTTAAACTTAGGAGTCGGAGATCAGCCGGGGGAACATGGCAAAACCCTGTCTCTTCAAAAAAACACACAAAATTTAGCCAGGTGTGCTGGTTGCATGCCTATAGTCCTAACTACTCCAGAGGCTGAGGTGGGAGGATGGCTTGAGCCTGAGAGGCAAAGGTTGCAGTGAGCCCAGATCACACCACTGTGCTCCAGTCTGGTGACAGAGTGAGATCCTGTCTCAAAAAAAAAATAACAAACAAAACTAATCTATAGTATTAGAAGTTAAGATTTATTGTTATCTCTTTGAGGCAGGTGTTTTGATTAGAAGAGGACATAAAGGGGGCTTCAGGTAAACTTGAACTAGTCTATGGTTTAACCTCAATGTTGATTACATGAGTTTGTTCACTAAAAATTTGACAAGCTGTATACCTGTAACTTGCCAATTTCTTGCATTTATATTACACATCAATAAAATAAGTTTAAAATTATGTTGTGATTTGCATCGCTTACATACTTAAGTAAATTCTAAGAATCAAATAGTATCATTGTAAGTTTTTAAAAATTCATGTTTTTAATTATTCTGCAGAAAGTTTGCACCAGTTTTGACTTCCACAAATGACATATAAAAATGCAATTTATTTGCATTCTCTTTAGAACTTGCTATTATAATTTTCCTAATTTTTAATGATTTTATGTAAGAAAAATTAAGTATATACTTTTCTCTCCAACTTTTTATTTGAAAAATTTCAAACTTACAGAAAAGCTGAAAGAATAATGTAATGGACACCAATATATCCCTTACTAGATTCACCAACTCTTTAAGTTTTTGCCACACTTGCTATCTCTCTGTTTCTATTTACACATACATATATATGTGTGTATATATGTATATATGTGTATATATGTATATATATGTATATACACATACACACACATCTATCTGTCTGCATTTCTGAGCTATTTTTAAAGAAGTTTTAGACATCATGACAATTTATCCCTTAATGTATCACTTAAGAGTAAGAATATTTTTTTACATAACCACATTTATCATTACACTTCTATATTGTCAAGTAATATCTAGTCCACATTTATAGTTCCACAATACTGTCTTTTCTAGCTGATTAAAAAACAGGATTCAATAAAGTCATTCACATGTTGCATTTAAATGTTTTATCTCTTCAGTTTCTTTTTTACCTAAAAGAGTCCCTGCCCCCGACCATCTCCCCACCTCCTCCCCTCCCGGCTTTTCATATTAAAATTTTTCAAGTCTAGGTCACTTGAAAACCTCCTGTTTGTCTTCAAATATGTATGACAATGGTTGATTTTACAAGCTCATATTGCAAAATTATTACAGGTTTTTAGAAGCAAATGTATCAACAACTGTAACAAATTTTCATTTTTGGATATTGGCTTGTCAGAGCAAGACGCTGGATCTCCAGCCAGGCACCAGATGTTTTTATTGAGGGGAAAAAAAGAGCATTAAGAGCTTTTAAATCTTATGTTATTACTTTGATCATATAAGAAATAATTGTGACATTTCATGCCTGGAAATGTATCACGGGGGCTTTCCTTCATATTGACACTATATATTACTGAATGGATCAGTTAATATATAACCAGTTTAAAGGACCTGAAAATGTAGTGACAGCCAAGAAGGATATTTTGAAGTTTGAAATGATCCCTATATAAATAGAACGGATCAGCATAACTTTGGGATAAAATTAGCCGACAGTTTGTGGACTCTCCAGCATGCGCCTGTTTGCTCGGTGCTGTTCTCTTGATAAATCACAACAAAGCTTCCAGAGGGAGAGGAAGGATGGACGGCACCACTGCCCCTGTCACTAAATCTGGAGCTGCCAAGTTAGTTAAGAGAAATTTCCTTGAGGCGCTAAAGTCCAATGACTTCGGAAAATTGAAGGCTATTTTGATCCAAAGGCAAATAGATGTGGACACTGTTTTTGAAGTCGAAGATGAGAATATGGTTTTGGCATCTTATAAACAAGGTAAAAACATATAGGTGTTATTGTAGAACTGTTAGAAAATGATTTTAAAAAAATGCACAGTGTCAGTTATCCACTCTAAACAGTAGTTTTTATTGTTTCTTTAAGTATTCATTTAAAAAATATTTCTAAATTGATATTTTCTTTCTTTTTAAACTAAAACACATTGTGGGCTGATATATATGTATAAGTTGTGTCTCTCCTTTTCTTTTCCCACCCTTGGGCCTAGGACTTGAAATCCCAGACAATCATTTTTAGCAATGCACTCTCTCTGTTTTTAACTTTTCTTCTGACTATGATGATATAGAAGGAAGAAAACATTTTTAGATTATGGCTAAGCAGATTGTTGAAACCCTATCTTAGACAATGTACCTGGTTTAAGAACAGGCTGCTAATTCTCCATTAACAGCTACTTAAAGATATATCCTCTCTATGTCCATGTGGATGAAAAAGAGGAATCTCCCCAACATTTGGAGGGTTAATAAACGGATAAAGCGGTGTCACAGGCACCTTCATGGTCTTCTTCATTTTAATGAGTTTTCAGTTCAGGCACAAAAGCTGAATTCAGCAAAACCAAAAAGTTAACTTTTTTCCTGGACTACAATAATTGTTCAAAATTGTAGATGTGTTTAATACAGAATATCTGTCTTATAATGACCTAAGGAAAACAAAAATTAGACCAATTTTTTTTTTACCAAGGAATTTTCTGGAACCCATGCTTAATAAATCAGAAATAAATTAGAGTTCCACTGATTCTGATTTCCCAAATCAACTGGTTAATTGGGGGAACGTGAGTAGTTAGATCATCTGGTGAGCATACTGCAAACATGCTGCTCAACGTCACTAATGTTTAATACAATATAGATGCTAAGGTCTTGTGTATAGCATTTAGAGACAGTCATTATTTTAATGTTTAAAAATGATTTCTGGCCATCTATAAATCATCAGTATAATACATTTCCAGATACAAATGCTAATGGCACAGTATATATTTCTTCATTAATTTACTGTCCTCCGATTGTCAGTTCTGAGGGACATATAGAAGAGTTCAGGCTAGTTACTATGTTTATGATTTTTACTCAAGGGCTTTATAATATTTTGGCATTAATGGCATTAACATTTTGATGGGAAGACAAAGAAGGGATCTATTTTTTAAAAAGTTTATGGGGTCTGTTAGAAAATTTGTATACTATATAATCAGATTGCTTTCATCTTATAATTTTGTTCAGTGATAGAATGTGTGAATGCTAAACTAATTTTTAAGATGTTTTTAAAAAGCTTCTATTTGTGCCTAGGGTGAAATAACTCAGGTTCAAGTCAGTGGGTAAGTTATTTGACCCTGAGTTGCAAAGACTGTCTTCTCTCGTCTCCTGAGCAGGCCAAGTTGCACAGATTGTGGGAAGTTTCTGAGGATATAAGAAACCAAGTTTTAGGTGCAGGCTCTAGGGAAGTGGAGGGGAGAGGTGGGGTTGGTTCTCCTACTTCCACCGGTGTCATCTTCCTTGAAGGAAAAGAAAATACATTTTAAATTCTTCTTGTCAATATGAGCTGACTCCTATGGTCCTCATAGAGCTAAATTTTCATTCCCACGAATTGAGGTGTTTTCATAGTGTTAGGACTGTGGGATGTGGCTTTCAATTAGGGAGATAGCAAATTACACCCTCTGGAAAAGGAAAAGAACAGTTCCATTCTTATGTATGCCAAGTGGATGTTTGCACAGAACTAGTAAATTTGTGGTCTTACTTTTAGGGTTTATGCAGGAAATTTGTGTCTGCACTCATGTGTAGAAAGAAACACACTTCTCCACTACTCTGTTTAATACGCACATGGGCACAAGGCCTGTCTCTTTAGTCTTAAACCCAGGTTAAAACCTCATCTTTCTTAAAAGTTTCTTCAGGCCGGGAGTGGTGGCTCACGCCTGTAATCCCAGCACTTTGAGAGGCCGAGGTGGGCTGATCACGAGGTCAGGAGATAGAGACCATCCTGCCTAACACGGTGAAACCCCATCTCTACTAAAAATACAAAAAATTAGCCGGGCGCGGTGGCGGCCGCCTGTAGTCCCAGCTACTCGGGAGGCTGAGACAGGAGAATGGTGTGAACCCGGGAGGCGGAGCTTGCAGTGAGCCCAGATCGCGCCACTGCACTCCAGCCTGGGCGACACAGGGAGACTCCGTCTCAAAAAGAAAAAAAAAAGTTTCTTCCAATTTTTTTCACATGCTTCCAGCCTTATCATCGATCCTTTTAAACTTAGGAATGGAAAGTTAGGAATGGAAATGACAAATAGAATCCTAGCTGCTAGTAGATCTAAGTGGTTATATCAATTTCTTAAGTCATAAAGTCATTGTCAGGCAACAGCGTGGAGCTGAGCAGTCTACAGTGGTTAGTTAGTTCTTTTCTAAATAGTTCAAAGGAATAGGACCCATTTCTGTGTGGCCTTAAAAGGTATGTGGCTGGATTAAAGTTTGTGAGACTTTATTAAATCAAAGGAGAAGTTTTGGACGTTGGACACTGTTGAACTGCTACACACTGCTCTTTGATTTTTTTAAAGCACTTTTGAAAAGCTCTCCACAAAAGTGCATAAATAAGTGTGCAGCTTGATTACTTTTCACAAAATAACAAACCTATGTAACCAGCATCCAGATGAGGAAACAGAACATTCCTGTTTACTTTTAAAGTGTGGGAATCTTCAGGTTTCAGTTATTTTTGGCTTAATAAGAAAGACAATGCACAAAACCTATAACAAATCTCATGCTACTCTTAAATTTCCTTGTGTAATCAATACTAAAATTTTATATTCAACATTTGATAGTCCTATAGAAAATGAAAAGTAGTACAATCAATTCTAAACCATTCTTATTTATTTAGAACATACAGCATTTTTATAGGATTTAAGAAGTAACTAAATTTTATCCCTAAATATAGTCCATCTAAGCCTATATGAAAGTCAGTGTATAATTTTTGAAAAGGGAACTCAGAACTCTGCTGGCAAATAAATCACCTAAAATCTAAATAGTGCTTCCCAAATTTATACAATCTATTGGGCACACCAGTAATCAAAAGTTTAGCTCATAAGCAAATATGAAATGTGTATTTTGTGAGGAAGACAGAATAAAGCTATTGGATTACAAATAAGTCTGGAAGCTCATTTCTGCTTTCCTCTGTAGCACTGGGCCCATCTCATTGAATAGCTTCTCTTACCAGTTTGGCAGAGAACAGATTTAGAAGCCAGCCTCCAGAGTTCATGTTCAAACTGTGGATCCTGTCTTTGTCCAGCACCTAATCATGATTCTTGAAGTTAGAGAGCTCTCACTTTACTTTTCTAAGTTATTTTAAGCTTCATAATAAAATCTGCAGATGAAATCATGTTTTATTAATTTAAAGAAACTTTTCTCACATTTTGTAAAGCAAACATTTAAAATGTGCTGGTTGGCATTTGAAAGACCTCCCTGGGAATGGCGGAGATAATGGGTCTTAAAAGCAAAAACAAGTAAGCCAAAATTGCGTTTACCAGATGATCACTTTAAAATAAAAACGATATAAAGAAAACATAAAGAACGACTTTCTAACTGCCAAATGCAATAAGTCATTGAAAGTCAAGGGATGTCAGTGATATAACATTAATTATGAGCCAACCACTGAGTATTTAGAGTGAAGTCAGGCACAGAAGAAATCTTTAAAGAAAACACAAAGGTCCCTTCTATTGGTTTTCACTGGTGACCTCCATACTGGAAACATGAAGGACTGTCCACAAAACTGTTTCCAAAGGCTTTACCAACTTGATCTTCCTTCAGATGTATGAGCTTTTGCTCATAAATGATACAGGCAGAATTTCATACTTATCTCTTTGGTATGAAATGCCCCAGTCAGCAAGGTTAATCAGAGTCTTTTTATTAATCAGGGTAATGCACTTTAAGTACTTCGTTTATGGCCCATAGCCACTGATTCCTTGGTTGGTAGTCATATTTTTAATTAAAATAACCAATGAATGATTTCACTTAAAAAACTTTCTGGCAGGTACTCTGTCTCCTTTACTAAGTAGCAACTTATATCCAAATATTGTGAAAGCTCTTATTTCCACTCTCTGAATGAATAATTTCTTTATCACCTAATTTTCCTCTTTGCCAGAAATTCACTCTCCTGCTTTCCCATTTCCATCCTAGGGTTCTTTTCCTTTCTTCGATGTTCAAACTTTTTTCTTTTACATTTTACACTTCAAACTTGCTTTTATCCCCCCTTCCCAGGGGAACTTTGAGTTATCTGGAAAATATTAGCTATTAAAAAATAGCCAAGAATTGTGCTTCAGTCTGTAATCCTTCAGGACTGTGTAAATACATGGACACAGGCAGAGCAAATGTCTGCTAATCCAGCCACGAGCAGTGTGTGTAACCTTTGGCTGTAATAACAGAGGCTTCTCGTGTGTGGGGTTCTTTTGACTCAGATAACATTATAGTTGATAACTGTTGCAGAGCCCAGGCTTAGCTGAAGGTTTACTAGAAATGTGTACATCCTCTCCAAACGCTGGAGCAGAACCAATCCCCTCTTCCAAAAGAAGGCCCAAACACTTTGCTCCTTGCTATATTTCTAGGCAGCTTTCTACCCAGCTATTGGGGCGTATCTCTTTGGTTTCAGATTTAAATTAAACACACACACGCATGCGTGCACACACACACACACAATTAGTCTGCATATTTTCTTTTCAGGGATAAAACTTCTCAAATTCCTTTAGAACTTTTAGCTACAAGTGATATCAGTTTGGAGGTAAACTGCATGTAGCCTTCGGATCATAGATGGCTATTTAAAGATTTGGGGGCAATGGAGTTTGAGAGTTAGAGTTGATTCTGTGGGTACTTGTTATATGAACATGGACACTTTATACTACTTAATCTCTTCCAGACTAATTATCTTCATTTGTAAAATGGAAGCTTTGACAAGACCCTCTCTAAGTTCAGATTCTGGCATGCAGATAATTAATCACATTATGAAGGTGAAACTATGTAAACAGATTATGTATCATGGTCAAAGCCACATGGGCATGGCCTGTATTTGGGAGTTCCTGTGGGTTTTGTACACAGGGGAAATAATCTCTATTTTTCTTTTCTTCTTAGTGGAGCTTCTTATTCAAACAGAACTCTTCTGCAAGGAGCTGTCACTGCACACAGACTCTAGACATGGGGTAGCGTGTGAGTGGTTTACATTAGAGGGAGGCAGCCGCTGCTTCACCTCCCACCCCTAGCTCCCATGGGCTTGGTTGGTTCCCCGGTTCTCCCTCACCTCTGTCCATTGTGAAGTCTAAACACATAGTAAAAGGGCAGCCTGAAGTCTGCAGAGGTGAGCAGAGGGGGGCTTTTGAAAGACAAATACTAGGAATAAATCACATTCTAGGTTTCGAAGCCCTGGGAAAATTTTGCTGTGGGAAGAAGGGAGTGTGTAAAAAATGAATCTGCCTCATCAGTTAATTCTGTTTCTAGCATGCTGTGGTCATTGGTGGTTATATTTTGGGGGACAAATTCTGATCTCTTGACATATCAGCATCAGCAGAAGATTGTGAACAGGCACAGCCTTATCGGTAGTTTTTGAAGATAGCTTTACCTGGGGTTTGGTCCTCCATGACAGTAAGTGTATTTACTTCCACACTTGCTACACAGTGACCTGTAGGCCCAGCCTCATTTTAAAGTGATGATTGTACGTTGATGGCCCTTTTGCCAGGGGCTGCTCTTTTCTCTGCTCAAAGCAGCAGACTTTCCTGATATGCTCAGGGCTGAATTATTCAAAAATCCCTAGCCCCACATTACCACCAAAGTTTTGCAACACAGCTTCCAGATACACTTCAGTATACCCTAAGCTATAGCCTGCAAACTGTCCTCTTGCCATTTCTCCACTTCAGCTCCCCAGAGGCAGCAGCTAAGGTGTCTTGTTACCACCTACCTACACACATTCCTATCTTAGGAGAGGTGAGTTGTAACCACAACTCCATTCTGGGAGTTGGCTGAATTCCAGGACCTTGTAGTCTGTGAGCCTGATTGACCAGATAATGTTTATGATTACAGGAGATGCAGAAGAAACTGACTGAGAGGCCAAGGATGACTGACTCACATAATACACGAACAGGATAGAGTCTTTAGGTGCTACCTGGAAGTTAGGAGGAGGAAAAAAATTCAACTAGCAAATGCATTTCCATATCAGAGATGTGAAATATTACAGATGAATTGAGGATCTTCTTCCTTTCCTTGTGATTTGTGAAGCAGGCTTGGAGGTAATTCTATTCTGCTTCCACAAAGACAAAGACAGATGGAAACTGCATTGCGGGTATTCTGAGTCCATGAGTTTGGATTGAGGCAGGCAACCCATGGCTCTAGCAGGCTGAAAAAGTGGCAGTTTTCTCATCTGGAAAATGAAAGGCTTGGACTGGATAATCTTCCCTCCAGCGCTAACATTCTGTGTTTCTTTGATTTTACATCAAAATGGTGTTTTCTTAATCAGCTCTCTGCTGCTTCCTTTCTAGGATCATTTTTCTTCCCATTGCAGAAGCAGGCGCAAATTTCCAATCAGTTGTCACAGAGAGCTACCTAATTTTTGCTGTTAATCAGCAGGCAAAACACATCCTGGTTTTCAGACCTGGAACCAACTTCTTAGGCAGTTAGAAAAGACTGTTTTTGCCAGTTGCTTTTTGAGGAAATTTGAGTATTAAAATGACTGATTAAGTATTGAAGTTAATGTGATTCATTCATCATCAAAAGCAAGCTGCATGACATACAGCTTAGGAACTCTGCTCGGAACAGAGATTCAATGTACATAACTCAATAGAAATGTATAAATGAATCTATATGTACATACATTGTGTGTGCATATCAATTTGCACACACATACACACGAGGCGTGGAGTTGATGCTCCCCAGCTCAGACTGTCTATGACACTACTTAGTTCTGCCATGGAAAGTCCATATAATCCAACACCATCTCTTCCCAGTGTCTGGAATCTCAAAGTAATATATTAGAATTTAATTCTATTAGCTGAATATAGATTCTTCTATAAATTCAGATAATCCTGAGAGTGATCATACTTTAAACAATCCTCAGTCCATTAGACCTTAATGTGAAATAACTGGATTTCTTTTTAAAGAGGAGATTTGGATAAAGGGAAAGGTGGGAGAGAGAGAAAGCAAGATGGCTCTAGAATTCTGAATGGAGTAAAAAAGAGATGAAAGTGTGTGTGTGTGTGTGTGTGTGTGTGTGTGTGTGTGTATAGCTAGGTTGGAGGATACATTACAGAAAGACAGACAAACTTTGGGTTGAGTTCATTCATTCCTGTGGGATTAATCACTGTGCACAACCTTGTAAATAGCTTCTTTAAATTAAATTATTTTTTCCCCTCTGGACAGAGAGAAAATAGCTTATTTTGATTTTATTTATTTTTGTTAAAAAGAAATACATGCACAGGATACTAAATTTAGAAGTTGCCAGGGAGGTAACTTGGTATGTTACCTCCTTGTAACAAGAACAAGTGCATGTCTGTCCTGATCCTCCAACCCCCCAGTTCTTCTTGGAGGCCACCACTATAACCAGTTTCATGTTCTCAGTGTTTACAAATATATTTGCATATGATAGCATAGTTTGTATACTGTTTGGCTCCCTGCTTCTCTCATTCAGTAATATATCTTGAGATCTTTCCATTTCAGTCTATATAGAACTGCCCCTTTTTTAATGGTTGTATAGTATTTGATTGACGGATGTATCATAATTTATTTAAGCAATCTCCTATCAATTAACATGGAGGTTGTTTAACCATTTGAACAATGCTGTAGTGTAGTGCATGTTCTTGTATGTAGACCAGGTTGTCAAGATTCCTAAGTCCAGGAGCACATTTCACAGAGTACAATGCAAATGTTGTTTTTTGTGGAGTTGTGCAATACAGTGGTCCTTTAGGACATTTCATATGGGTGTTTATGCTTATAGGATAAATACCCAGGAGTGGTATGTCTCTAGTGTTTTTCACTTAAATGAGAGAAATTTAATACCTGATCACCAGGCCCACTTTTAATGTGGTCATCATCCTCAGAGCACCCTCTAGTAGTTCATCATTTCTTGTAAGGGGCAATGCCCAGTAGTAATCGTAATATTCTAGATTTCTTATGACCTTATCTAATCAGTGAAGAATACAACGTTTACTTCTCTTGTTCTGGACACTACACTTTTATTAATGTAGTTTCAGATTGTATTAGTTTTTTGGCAGCACCATCCCACTGTTGGCTTATTTTGAGATTACAACTCAAATCCCTAGGTTGTTTCTCAAATAAATGACCATTAAATCATAGTCTGCTTACTTTGTACTTATAAGTGGAAGTTTTATAATCTATAAGCAAACTTTTGATTTATCCATGTTAAAATTTATTTTGTTGGTTCAGCCCTAAAGTAACTTCTACGCTGTGACTGTTGAAGAACTATCTCTTCATCTTCTTGCCCTCAGTATTTTTTCTTTCTGTACCTATTTTCCGTTCTCCATTCATAAAAGCTTAAATGCTATGGCTATTGGCATTGACATAGAAAGGTTTATAAAGTCATCATAGTTATAGCTTGTCAAGTGTGGCAATAGTTGCAGATTTATAGAAAAAAGACCAGCTCAGCGTATAGAAGTCAGAGATCAGTGGGAGAAAAGAGAGAGAGAGAGGCAGAGAGAGAGAATGCACATTTCCAAAAACCAATGGGAAAAATTATTGAAGATCTCAGTTCTAGGCACATCTATGCTTCCCCTGCCCAATTCATTTATGTATGGCTTGTAGACATAGTTAATTATGCAACATATCTTATTTTCCTGTGTATTTTGGCTGCTAGGAAATTCAAAGGCAAATTTGCAATGCCATTCTAGTGTATGGGATACAGTTTATATTTTGTGTACGTATTTGTCTTACTTTTGACATTTTTATGTTCCTACTTTTTTATTTTGCCCTTATTTTCTAAATCGTCTAAAAAATCTTTAAGTGTGTGAAAGTTGAGTTGCCTTAAATTCGTCTTTGGAAAGCGATATTGCATAAATCAACAGGCAGGCAAATAAAATCTTGGAGTGATAATTTTTTAAAAAAGATTAAATATATTCATATGTTGGATTGACAACAACTATAGGAAAAAAGATTTTGGATAAAATAAAAATTATAAGCTTGCAACTGACAGCCTTGGAATCATTCAAGACAAACTCTCAATGATTGAAAGTTTTTAAAAAAAAAATCCTTGAAGCATCTCAAATAACTCAGCATGCAAAATAAAATACAATTACATAAATGAAGATCCCAAACTTAAATGCCTTCAAGACCTAGAAAGGTAAAGTAAATAAAGGAACAAGACACAGTAATAAGAAACAGTAGAGACAGTGAGAGCTTGAGAAAGCCTGTTCCCCTGATGAATATCAGAATATGCTATTTAACAAAATGCTTGCAGACCCATTAGCTATTAGTTTAAAACCTCTGTCATCCCCTCTCCACCCCACTTTTATAAATGTGACCAAAATAAAATACTTGTAAAAATCCTCACAAAACAGGGAGAAAGCCTAGGTCAAGAAGTTAAACTTTCCTTTTCCTTTTTTTTTTTTTTTTTCAGGTTACTGGTTGCCTAGCTATAAATTGAAGTCTTCCTGGGCCACAGGCCTCCATCTCTCTGTCTTGTTTGGCCATGTGGAATGTCTTCTGGTGCTACTGGACCACAATGCTACAATCAACTGTAGACCCAATGGGAAAACCCCTCTTCACGTGGCTTGTGAAATGGCCAATGTGGATTGTGTTAAGATCCTCTGTGATCGTGGGGCAAAGCTCAATTGCTACTCCTTAAGTGGACACACAGCTTTGCACTTTTGTACAACTCCAAGTTCCATTCTCTGTGCCAAGCAATTGGTTTGGAGAGGTAAGCCTTTCTGGGTGGCCAACATTGTTGTCTGCTTGTACACTCATGGTTTCAAGACTTTGTGACCCCTACCCCAGATGATGTAGTAAGCATAAAGATGCAATTATGCCTAGTACAGAAGGCCCTAAAAAATACATAGTTCTGTTGATTCAGGTAATTCAATGATGATCGAATTAAAATCTTATTATCTAATAGCAGGAAGTTCATTCATTTACTCATTTACTTAACAAATATTTATTTAGCTCGTATTATGCATCAGGTAATGCACTAAGTAAATGAAAAAGAGAAAATACTCCTGCCCTCAAAGAAAGTATATTCTAATAAGGGAGACAAATATTAACAAAATAAATTCATAAATATATAATTATAAATTGGGACAGTGTTATGAAGGAGAAAACAGGAGTTATGAATGAGAATGTCAGAAGTGAATTACTATAAAATGTATAAAGTCTTCTCTAAGGATATTATGCTAGGTAGGCTGAAATTTTAAGAATGAAAAGGACGGCCAGCTGCTGTGGCTCATGCTTGTGGTACCAGAAGTTTTGGAGGCTAAGGTGGGAGGATCACTTGAGCCCAGGAGTTCAAGACCAGTCTTGGCAACATAGGGAGACCCCATCTCTACAAAAAGTAAAAAAAATTAGCCGGGCATGGTGGCATGCACCTGTGGTCCCAGCTACTCAGGAGACTGAGGTAGGAGGGTCACTTGATCCCAAGAGATCAAGGCTGCAGTGACTTGTGATTATGCCACTGCACTCCAGCCTGACTGACAGAGTGAGACCCTGTCTCAAAACAAAAAACAAAGAACAAAAACAAACAAAAAACAAATGGGAAGGAGACAGCCATTAAAAAAGAACGCTGAGAGGAAGAGGGGTCTAGCTATAGGAAATAGCTTGAGCAAAATTGCTAAGAGAGCAATAAAACTTGGAATATTAAACAGATAGAAGAAGGCTACTATGACCAGAGTATCATGGGTGTGGGGTAGGGTGGGAAGGACAAGAGGGTAGAGGGGA
Organism: Pan troglodytes; assembly: GCF_028858775.2. NCBI lineage: Eukaryota > Metazoa > Chordata > Mammalia > Primates > Hominidae > Pan > Pan troglodytes. The sequence continues at coordinate 104,879,905 of NC_072404.2, forward strand.
GTGTTACAAGATGACATTGGATGTGTTAGATCCTACAGGGCCTTTGAGGGTCAAAGTGTAGGGCTCTGAAATAGAGCCACAAAAAAGTTTTCAGTAAGACAGTGACATGATTTAATTTTCCTTTAAAGTCATTATTCTGGAGCTATGCAGAAAATAGATTGGAGGTGGACAAGAATGGAAGCAGGGAGACCAGTAGGGAAGCTATTGTAATAGTCTAGGTGAGAGAAGATGGTGGCTTGCACCAGGGGCAAGCTCAGATAGGAAGTTTAGGAGATGGGTTTGCAATACATTTTGGAAGTAGAATTGTTGGGATTCGGAGATGGATTGGATGTGGGTGGGGTGTGAAGGAAAAAGGAATTCCCAAGTATCATTGCCTGGTTTCAGGTTTTAGAAAATAGGCAGATAGTGATGCCATTTTTTGAGGTAAAGAAACTTGAGGAAGAGGCACCTATGTAGGGATAATCATTAAATCCATTTTTTAAAAAGTCAGTTTATGGAGGTATAATTTTCACTCAGCAAAATTAACAGTACAATTTAACATTTTGAGAAATATTATTTTTGTGAAACTATCATGCCAATCATCTTAAAAAGTTTCCTGATGCCCTTTGTAGTTAGTCCTCTCCCCCTCTACATCTACAGACAACCACTGATGTTTTCTGTCCCTATAATTTTGCCTGTTTTCAGAATGTCATATACATTAAAATATAAAATATGTAGGCTTCTGAGTCTCGTTTCTCTCACTTAGCATAATACATTTGAGATCCATCCATATGGTTGCATGGACCAATAAATTAGACCTTTTTATTGCTGAGTAGTATTCCATTGTATACACACAACAAAATTGATCCACCTCCCAGTAGAGGGACATTTGGAATGTCCTTAGGTTTTGTCAGTTTTCAAAGAAAGGCTGATATAAACATTTGCATACAAGTTTTTATGTGGACTTTTTATTTCTCTTATATAAATACCTAGGAGTGGGATGATGGCTATGTGGTAAATTTATAAGAAACTGCAACATCGTTTTCCAAAGTATTTCTATCATTTCGTATTTCTATCAGCAATGTATGAGAATTCCAGTTGCTTGGCAGAACTTGATAATGTGAGATAAAAAAAATTAGGCTGGGCACGGTGGCTCACACCTATAATATCAGTATTTTGGGAGGCCAAGGTGGGAGAACTGCTTGGGTCTAGGAGTTTGAGATCAGCGTGGGCAACATCAGTTTGCAATCATTACAAACATATTAGAATAGCTAACATATTGGCTAACATTCTAAATGTCCCTCTACTGGGGGGTAGATCATTAGAATGTTAGCCATTCTAAATATGTTTGTAATGGTATCTCATTGTTTTAATTTGAATTTCTCTGATGACTAAGGATGTTGAACATGTTTTCATGTATTGATTTGCCATCTGTATATTATTTACTTTGGTGAAATGTCTGTAACTTTTGCTCCTTTAAAAAAATGGGTTGCCTGTATTCTTATTGATTTGAGAGAGTTCTTGATATATATTCCGAATACTAGTCATTTATCAGATACATAGTTTGCACGTATTTTTCTTCATTCTGTGGCTTTTCTTTTCATTTTCCTAACAGTATCTTTCAAAGAGAAGAAGTATTTAGTTCTGATAAATTCAATTTACCAATTTTTTTCCTCCTAGCAACAAAATTTGTTTCCTATGTTTATTTCTAGAGGTTTTGTCATTTCAGATTTTACTTTTAGGTGTAGGATTCATTTTGAGTTAATTTTTTTATATGGTATAAGTTATGGGTTAGGTTCGTCTTTTTTTATATGGATGCCCAGTTGTTTCAACACCATTTGTTGAAAAGAATATTCTTTCACCATCAAACTGCCTTAGTATTTTTGTCAAAAATCAATTGGCAATATATGTATGGGTTTATTTCTGGACTCCAGCCTATTCCATTGACCTATATATCTTTTTATTTTTTTCCCTAATTCTCCACTGACTTGATTGCCACAGGTTTGTATCAAGTCTTGAAATCAGATAGAGTGAGCCCTCCTAGATCAGTTTTAAGTATGAGAGTTTTCATATCTCTTTGAAACTTCAGTGAAAATGTCAAGGATGCACTTTATATAAAAGTATAGATTTCAGAACAGAGCCCTGGACTAAAGCTATAATTTCAGAATTGTTGGCCTATAGATTGTATTTGAAGTCAAGGAAATCAATGGAATCACCTGGATAAAGAGTATATATAGAGAAAAGTGAATCTATGAAAAAGCCCCAATGAATTCTAACATTTCAATGTTAGAAGGATGAGGAGAAACCAGTAAAGGAGAGTAAGATATACTGATAAGTAAAATTGGAGAAATCCAAGAGTATTTTGGCAACACAAGGACAAAGAAAGAGGTAGTAGGTTCCAGAAGCAGAGAGTGGCCAGCTATAGTGATAGCTACCCAGGGTTAATTAGATGTTCATTAGATTAGGTGACAGAGTTATCACTGACAAAAATAGTTTTGGTGAAACAGCGTTAAAAGCCAGATTTGAATGGTATAAAGTGCAAATGGGTGGTAAGAAACCAGAGATGCCACAGGTAAACAATAGTTAAAAAGAAGTGAGGCTGCAGAAGTGAACATAAGAAGAGCATGATTGCTGGAGGGGGCTGGAGGGAGGTCACAGGCAAGAATTACCTACAGTTGGAGATCAAAGAAAAAGCTTGTGTGCTAAAGGAAATGATTCATAGAAAGAAAACAGTTGAAGATGCACGAGACAGGATAACTGAAAGTCTTTCAGAAGTTGAGATGAGATTAAATCCAGAGACTACGGGATACATCCTCTTTTTTTTTTTTTTTGAGACGGAGTCTCGCTTTGTTGCCTGGGCTGGAGTGCAGTGGTGCGATCTCGGCTCACTGCAAGCTCTGCCTCCCGGGTTCACGCCATTCTCCTGCCTCAGCCTCCCAAGTAGCTGGGAGCATCCTCATTTTTAAGAAGCGGGACAAAGTAAAAGATGGTTTTAAATGCCAGAATATTTATAGATTTGATGGTGCTAAGATGAGGGAGTTCGGATGGTTTTTCCCCTCAACAATGTGTCAAAGTCACCAGCCAAAAAATGAGAGGAGAGCAGAAAGCATAGACATTTTCATAAGAATGGAGAAGGAATGGGAGGTTTGGGAGAAAAAAAATGGGAGAAGAAGCTTACTAGAGAAATGTAGTAGGATTACTGGACTTATAAAAGATGCCGTGTGGCTAGGAGCCGTGGCTTATGCTTGTAATCCCAGAACTTTGGGGAGGCTGAGGCAGGAGGACCATTTGAGGCCAGGAGTTTGAGATCAGACTGGGCAACATAGTGAGACCACATCTTTACTAAAGGAAAAATAAATTAACCAGGCATGGTGGTGCATCTGTATTCCTAGCTACTCGAAAGGCTGAGGCAGGAGAATTGCTTGAGCTCACGAGTTTGAGGCTGGCTGCTGTGAGCTATTATTGGACCACTGCACACCAGCCTGTGTGACAGAGCAAGATCTGTCTCAAAAGAAAAAAAAAAAAAAAAAAAAGCCATGATCTTTTCAACCTGCGGAAATGAAGGGGAAGAAAAAATTCAGCCCAGCATATTCTCCTTCTTCTTTGGTTCACCTGTTAAAAATGAGGCTGTATCCCATATTCTCTGGATTTCATCTCATCTCAGCTTCTGAAAGACTGGAACCTTTCAGTTATCCTGTCTCATACATCTTCAACTGTTATTTCTATGAATCACTTACTTTGGCACACAAGGTTTTCCTCTGATCTCCAACTGTAGATAATAGTGACCTGTGACCTCCCTCCAGCAATTGTGCTCTTCTTTGCTTTTGCAGCCTCCCACTTAGGAAGGAAGCTACAGGGACAAGGTTAGGCATAATTTGGAGCTTACTCACATTTTCTATGTGTAGCCATCACCACTCTTCACATTTACTCATTCATTTATGTTTAGATTTAGTTTTTATCTTTATTGATTTTTAAATTTAATTAGTTTAAACATGCAAGCTTTTTATTTTTAAGAGTTTAAGGAATTTTAGAAATTATATATTAATTTAATCATTAACTTTGTAATTAAAACATTTTTTGTCTCACTTCTCATAATAATGAAATGAAAATGAAAGCTGCCCACTTTACTCTGCATGAAGCAAATCCTGACAGTAGGAGGAAAATTTGTTACTGCAGGAAAGCCATAAAAATTCAAATGTTTCTTAGCAGAAAGTAGCATGGGGGCAATGTAAAGGGGACCATGCCTTTTAAAAGACTGTTCCCTGCTACTTTATCTGACAGTGACACAAGTCAACCACATGTTAGGAAATTCCCTGGTCAATGAAGTGGAACATGGTAAGGCAAGATGTCACTGGCCTTCATTTTAATCCGAAATAGATATGCCTGCTGGACAGACGCTGCTCTTACCACCTCACCGCGTTCCATCTTTTCATCTTAATCATAAATAAGAACACTTAAGATCTACTTTCAACAAATTTCCAGTAAACAATGCAGTGTTACTAACTATAGTCATCCTGCTATACATTAGATCTTCAGAACTTATTCATCATCCAATGTAACTGAAACTTTGTTAACTTTTTACATTGTGGCCTTTTCATGTGACTTCATCAACCACAAACTGACAGAGTGGCCAACCTTTCACTCCCTAGAGGTGTCACCTTTCCCAGCCGGTACAGTTATTCCCCATCTCTTTTGTTCTTGTCAACAGAGGGAGACTACCTAGAGATGAGAAGGAAGAAAGAGGTAGGGGGAAGCTTGGGCAATGCTTGTAGGCTGACACTAATGAATTAGGCTTATAAGAATCAAGGAGAGAGAATAGAAGTCCATTAAAGATCCACTTACTCTTTCAAGCCATGTCATCAAAGGCCGAATTCACAAAGAAAATAGAGATAAATTAAAGAAAGCAAAAATGTTCAACTTCAGAAGGGCAAACACCATAAAATTAAAAGGCAATCATAAAACTGGGGAAAATATTTGAGACTATATGACAAAGGGCTTACTATACGCAGAAGTTTTTCAATTAAAGTAATGAGGCTAACAACTAAAAAAAAAGAGAGAGAAAGAGGTAAAAAAAGAAAAAGAACAAAACGACCAAGAACAGGAATATTTAAGGGAAAAAAATGAATAATCATATAAACAGCAAATAAATATATGACATAATGATAGCCTTCATTGGTAATCAGTAACGTCAATTAAAATGACAATTAGATATTTTGTTGTTGTTTGTTACATTAATAAGCATACAAAAGATAATACATATATGACAAACACATGGGGAAGTGCTCTTACACACGCTTAATAGAATGTAAATAGATACCAGCCTGGGGGGGGCAAATTGATAACACATATCAAAAGCTTAAAACTTTCTTGTAACTTAGAAAATTCACCTCTAGGATTAGGGACCAATTCTAGGCAGGAGACCTTTTTACCCAGGGCTGTCATTTACTTAGGGCCTCAAATTCAGACTTTAGATGTTATCTCTGAACTAGGTTATACCTAAAGTCAAAGAGATAACTGGGGAGAAAGAAAAAGAAAGACACTGATCATGTAACTTAGAATTGTGCTTGGTCACATGACCTGCAGTACACTAGAAATTAGAGACTTTCTCCTAATTCTGTAAGAGTTTTCAGAATAATGCAGTTAGAGTATATTTTACTTATTTTACCTTATATTTTCATCTTAGAAGTTTTGATTGGTTAAGAAAAACATTTAAAATGTACCACAATTGAAAATATATAGATAGGCACTTTTAATTTTTAAATGTATTTAGAGTCTCAAAAAATTGCTTGATTCCTATTTGCCCTCAGAGAGTCATTTATATTACTGAAAAACTGAAAAATGCTTACATATCTAATAGAAAATTTCATGTTGTTACCGCCATACCATGCAGATATTTAAAATGATGTTTAAAAGAATGTCCGTTCACATGGGAAGGTTGTAAAAAGCAGCTTATGGGACAGTATGGACTGTATAGATGTATTTTTCTGAAAATTATATGTGACTATGCATATCAAAATAATATTTAAAATATCAGAGTGAAACTTGATATTATAGCTAATGTTTAACTGTAGCTAAGCAATTTCAAAAAGGCAAATCTGTTATTTTAGATCCTTGCTGCTAGAATAATTTTTTTAAAGTGTGGCAGCTGGCAGATATATAAATAAGAAAACAAACCTGTGAATCAGATCACTGGGTAAAATTTCAACCCATCTTATGCATGAGGAGAAAGTAAGTGTTTTGCAGGTAGGTCTTCTAACCTGGAAACTAAAAGACTGTGAGCATCTTGTTTTCTTTCCTTTGCATTTTTATGCCTCAGCTTCTTGGACAGCACTTGGCACATAGAAAGTGCTCAATAAATAGTTACTGAGATTACTGACAGATCTGGGAATGGCTCCAGAAGCCCTGAGTGCATGGATGGGGACCCACTGCCACCTAATAAATGAAAACTGTGTGGTTCATGGTTAATGAAATGCTGCTCTTCATCAGTTTTACCCTCTCAGTCTCTAGAGGTATAGCCAAAGGCTAAATTTTCTCTCTCTTAGATTATGTCACAGATACTCTGGGGGAGAACTCAAATACATCACTTTGTAGCTGGACAGAGGGAATTGAGACAACATATAGACGAGGAAAATACGTCAGGCTAACATTAAGCTCAGGACCACAGAAGTCCGTTAGAGGAAGAACCAATGCCATGGCAACTGAAAACCGATGTAATTTCATTTGCTATTTAATGGGCTCTTTGTGGAAAAGTGCTCTTTGTGGAAAAGGCTAATTGAGGCAAAAAATTGCACCCAATTTTCTCTTAAAGGATTTTCCCCTATTTTTTCAGTGTTGCAGAGCCTGCTTTGTCCCCATGCTGGATTTTGTCTGCTATTTTTCTGTTTGCCTTTCTACTTAATGCCCCCATCTCCTGGACTTTGTTGCCTTTGGTATTAGTAAAATAATGTTCATCAGTTGAGAAGGCTTATTTACCTTGCTGAAAAACGTCCTCTCCTTGAATCCTGCATTTCCCTATGAATAAAGAGAGTCGGGGCAGGTTTAGGTGGCTGCTAAGCAGCATATTATTTCTACCTATTCCATTCGTAAGAGGAAAATGAAAGCTGCCCGCTTTACTCTGCATGAAGCAAATCCTGACAGTAGGAGGAAAATTTGTTACTGCAGGAAAGCCATAAAAATTCAAATGTTCCTTAGCAGAATGTGACATGGGGGCAATGTAAAGGGGACCATGCCTTTTAAAAGACTGCTCCCTGCTACTTTATCTGACAGTGACACAAGTCACCCACGTTAGGAAATTCCCTGGTCAATGAAGTGGAACATGGTAAGGCAAGATGTCACTGGCCTTCATTTTAATCCGAAATAGATATGCCTGCTGGACAGACGCTGCTCTTACCACCTCACCGCGTTCCATCTTTTCATCTTCTGCGTTATACATTGTAATAGCATAAATCTGACCATGTTAGTCATTTGCAAACCACCCTGAGGATTTTTGCCACATCTGCTGTATTGTGAGTACCACCTGTGCAATATGAATTTAATGTTGTCATCAAACTGATATTACTTATTAAATTCAATTTTAAAGGAAACTTGATATTACTATAAAAAATTGAAACCCAAAATCCCTTGACATACATTGAGGGTAACAGTAACAGTAAATAAAAGGCAATTAAATTCTTGACCTCCATCTGCTCAGAGACCCTCTGTTCTCAGATGGCAGAAAATGACTCTAAAAGGCCGTGTCTTCTGGTCACTGCTTTTTCCAGAAGACTTGCCTCCAATCATTCTGCTCTGAGTGAGTGAACTTGAAATGAGTTTGCAGTCCCTATCTCACACCTAGTCAGTCAGCAGTTACTCCAGTCCCGTAAAGCATGTTCCATGAAAAATCATACCACACTTCAGGAAACACAACCTTAAGCAGTGCTTTCAAGTTGATAGTCTATTTAGTGGTGAAATTGTAGAAGCATCTCTTTAGAATCACGAATGAAACAACTTTTCTGCTCTCATCACAGTCTCTTCAGCCCTGTCCTGGAGGTCCTAACTGGCACAAAGAGAAGAGAAAAATACATAATGTACGATGATTGAAAAGAAGGAAGCAAAATGTCCATTATTTAAAACAGGATGTTTGTCTACATGGAAAATCCAAGAAAATCTACAATTAAATGGTTACAACTAGTAACTGAGTTCAGAAGAGGTAGTGCATTTAAGATCAATATACAAAAATCAATTGCATTTCTGTATACCAGAAATAAGCAGCTAGAAATTGTAATGTAAGAAAAGATATATTTATAATATCACAAGAAATTTAAGGGGCCTAGAAAATATATTTAGCAAAAGAGGTGGAAGAAATATGAAAATTGTTTAAAAGACATTAAGAAGATACCATATTCAAGGTTTATAATGAAAAATGTAGTACTAGATTATTCCTTCTTCAGAGGCAACCACTTTTACTTCCTTGAGCTGATTAGTTTGGTATTTAGCTCCAAATTACTAAATAAATACCATTTATTTATCCATAAAAGTGGAAAAGAATAAGTAGCAATAGAAGCAGCTTTATGAGAATCTATTGATTTATTCTAATGGAAAATGAGGATCTGGCTCCTTTTCCTCTATCCGTGTCCCTCCCCCCAAATACTTATTCATTCCCTGTCCCTTATGATGTTATATTATAACTATGAGGCTTGTGGTCAACTATGATAGCTTCTTTTTTTGTGCAATGTTTGTTATCTCTGTAGAAAACTTTCTTATTTCATTCTTTTGCTTAATTTTCTACATACTCATTGCTATTTAACCTCAAAGCTTTTGCCAATATTTTTATTTTATTTTACTTTATTTATTTTTAGAGACAGGGTTTCACTCTGTCACCCAAGCTAGAATGCAGTGGCATGACCATGGTTCACTGCAGGTTTGACTTCCCAGGCTCAAGCAATCCTCCCACCTCAGCCTCCCAAGTAGCTGAGACTACAGGCACATGGGCCGTGCCTGGCTAATTTTTAAAAAATTATTTTTAGTAGAGACAGGGTCTTGCTATTTTGATGAGGCTAGTCTCCAACTCCTGGCCTCAAGTGATCCTCCTGCCTAGGCCTACAAAGTGCTGGAATTATAGGTGTGAGGCATTGTACCTGGTCAGAAAATAGTTTTAATCTTTTCTGAAATATTTAAACTCAGTGGGTATTTTATCAATGTTATTTTCTTGAAAAAGTTCCTTCTGGAGTCTTCAGACCTGCTCCAACTAGTTTCAGGTTGATGTGCATCTGGTGAACCACTGTCATCCTGGGATTCCCATTCCCTATCATCCCAGGGACACCCTTTTCCTCTCTCCTGTTTTCTGGACCACAAGTCTTCCTAAATCTTGGTGTGTTGCCTGTTTGGGTTGGATATGTCCTCTGGTACATTTCTGAGAAAGGGTGCATGAGACCATACATGCACCCCAGTGCATGAATTCTACCCCCGACTTAGAGTAGAATTCTACATTCATAAACATTTTCTTTTAGCATGGTGAAGGCATTGCCCCATTGCCTTCTAGTTTCCAGTACTGCAGCTGGAAAACTGAAAGCCATTTACATCTTCATTTTTTTATATGAATTATTATCTTCCTCTCTGGGGAATTTAGATTCTTTTTTTTTTTTTTTTTTGGTCTTTGATGTTCTAAAATTTCACAATGAACTGTCTTGGTAGGTTTATCTTCATCCTTTGTACTGAGTCCATTCAATTCCAAACTGCTTGTCTATCAGTTCTGAAAAATGTTCCTGAATTATTTCCTGGGTGAGTTCTTTTCTTCTGCTTTCTATATGCTCTCTTTCTTGAATTACTATTATTTGGATATCGAACCTCCCTGGACTGTTTCTCTAATTATCTTGTATTGTCTCGTCTCTCCTATTTTATGTTTTTTATTCTCTACTTGCTGGGAGATCTTTTCTAGGTTGTTTTTCTCTGTTTTTATTGTCTCTGTCAACTATATTAGAGGTTTTCCTCAGATGTCTTATAATCCTTGGCTGTCTGCCTATATTTAAGATCCGAGTCACTAAAAGCTGATTTGGAATCTAATTATCTACGTAGAGGTTTTTTGTTTGTTTGTTTGTTTTTTTGCTGTAGGGTATCTGGCTGCACCTTTCATCGGAGAAATCTCTGACATAGTCTCTTATGAATTTTTTTTTCCTTGAGATTGGTCAGATTCTCCGAAAAAAATCTAACTGGCTTTTTTTCTAGAGAGTCAAGACCTAAATGCCATTATTCCAGGTGCTAAGTTAGGGGAAAAGGCTGGGGATGCAAATACAGCATATCTGCTATCTAGAATGCTCTGCTCCTCTTCTTTGCCGAGCAAACTTCTACTCCTGTGCAAGGTCTTAGTTCAGACTTCACTTCTGAGGATCAGTCTTCCTTAATTCCTTTAAAATCAATTAGGTCCTAATGCTATGTTCTGTATTCTCATAGCACATTGTAGCTTTCCTCTGTGGCACTTACATTTTATTTGTTGAATTCTTTGATTAGTAACTGCCTCCCTCACTAAACCATAAGTTTCAGGAGACCAGAGACTGTTTTGCTTGGCAGAGCCCAGTGCATAGTACATGTTGGGTGTTGATTGTTAAAAATTTATTGAATGTTCAATTGACAACAAGTTCTAGCACTAGGGAAAAGAGTGCAGTTGAACCAGAGCAATTTCATGATCATTACCAGTAAAATCGTGCTCAGTTGTACACATTGCTTCTTTCCCATATGAAGAGAGTATGTCAGGAAGGAGGGAGAAGTCAGAAGTGTTAAATACTACGGAGAGATCCAGTAAGTTGAGAGTTAAACAGCTGCTATTGGATTTAGTGACATGGATGGAACTGAAGATTATACCAATCAGTTGAGCGATGGATGCAGAAGTCAGAGTGGGGGGGGGGATTGAGAACTAAAAAGGAGGGTGTCTGAAAGTGTGAACAAGCCTTTTAAGGAGTATTTGTGAAGAGGAGATGAGAAGGTAGATGAAGAGGAAAATGGGTTTGAACTTTTTTTTTTTTTAGATTTTAGATGATAGAAACCTGAGCATTTAAAAAACTGATGGAAAAATCCACCAGTAGGGCAGACATTGAAGACAAAGAAGAGAGTAGGGATAATTTTTGGTGTGAGCATTCTGAGAAGTTTGGGAAATGAGATCCAGAGCAGGTAAAAGGATTGACTTTGGAGAGGAGAACCTCTGTTCTATCGTAGCCAGAGGCAGAGAAGGAGAGAATGAGAGTTGATGTGTGTGGTGGGAAGGCTTTAAGGAAGCTTCCCTTTGAAGGGCATGTTTTATGTAAAGTAAGAAGTGAAGAGAGTTGAGAGTGAAAAGAGAAGAAGTATAAAAGATCTGAGGAAAAAAGAGGTTTGAAATAATTGTTAGAGAGGAAATATTATATTTTCTATAATTATAGAGAATAATTATTATAGGGAATTATAGAGAACGGGAAAGTAAGTCAAACAGAGAAACACTGGGTTTCCGAGCAGTCTGGAGGGTCCAATTGAGTTTTGATGTTTGCCTTTATGATGCTACTAGTCTTGCACAGGTGGCACAGGTGGTTTTTGTCACACAGCACTCAGCTGCTTGGGTGCAGGCACTGAGACAGCAGATAATTGGGCTCACGCAGTTTTAGGGTCACTCATAATGGCCCCAGATAGATGCTATGAAGAGATGAAGGGAATTTAAAGTTCCAGCAAAAGAGTTATTAAAATGGTAAAATATGGAACTAAGCTGGATAGAGAAGGAGGGAAGAAAGGAACATTTAATGGACAAAGAGAACACAGAGAGGGATCTGATGGAGTCCAAGAATTGTTATAGTGGACACCGAACAAGCAAGATGCAAAGACAGAAGATTGTGGGCAGAGAATTGGATATGTGAATCAGTGATTTCTGGAGACAGATAAATTTCAGATAATGACTCAGTCCAGGTATGACTGTGGGTTGGAGTCGTCAAGTCAGAGTAGGAGAAAGTCACTGAAGTGAATGAGATTCAGAAACGGGGAGACCAGGAAATTGGGTGGGTCATTTACGTGGTATTAAAGACCCGCAGAATAATGTCAGGAATTTTTGAGGTGAGGAGTAATGTGAGTTAGGTGCTAAAATCTTAAGAAACAGATGGGAAGATAATTATATTCGGGAAGGAGATTAGGTGGTATAGCTGAAAAAGCAAAGCCCTAAAGAAGCAGGGGTGTTATTTTTACTTATCTTTCCACGAGAATTAGGGAGTAATTGGAAGGAGCAATGGGGAGTCAGATATATGAAAAAGAACACCCAGCTATATACCACAGGCCAGAGTTAAGCATCCCACATCCGTTGTTTGAGCTTGGAACACAGCAAAGCTAGTTTGGTTGCCATGGTGACCAACGCCATGTCTCCGGGCTCATTAATCCTCTGTTCCAAACTAAGCACTTAGCAATAGCTTCTGAATAAATGCAACAAAGCTCTGCATACTGAAAAGGGCACATTCATGTTAAGCAGAGAAAAAGGGTTTTCAATTTCATTCATTAAACTTGAGTAAATAATTTAATATCTTTGTGCGTCAGTCCTCCTAGCTAATGAATAAGGATAAATGCTTAATGGAAAATCTAGCTTAATAAAGTTAACAGCATCGGCACTACATATAAAGGAAATTGATGTTGCCGGTGTATATGCATATGAAGGGGAAAACTGAAAGGAAAATAATATATATTAAGCATCTATGATGTGGCTATGTCAGGTACTTGAAAATGAAATGTTTCATTTAATCCTTGCAACAACCATGTGAGGTTGCACATTATTCTCCTTATTTAAAAAATGAGGAATCAGAGACTCAGATAAGTTGAATCAGGCCTCAGTACACAAAGCTTGTCAGATTCAAGCAGATCAAATTTTATTTGTTTTGGGTCCGTGATGCTCCCGCTGTGTCTTGCTGGAAATTGAATAATGCTTATCCTTCTGGGACATTTGGCTAATTAAAAAATTAGGAGAAAAGACTGTGCTAAGGTGACACTTAATATCTAAAAGAGAAGCTTAAATGCTATATCAGAATCCTATTAGCTTAAAAAATTAACTATCCTCAGATTTTTTAAAGGCTTTTCTTAAAAAAAAAATGAGAAGGCAGCTGGGTATATTAGAAGTGTGTTTAATTAAAGGATATGAAAAACTGTCGATGTTTCTTCCGAAATGAGTCCCATCAAGGCAATCGTTTATCCCCATTCTGTCGTTTTCTAACATGAAGAATTGGAGTTGCAAAGCACACTCTCAACACAGAAACTGATCCTTTCCTTTTAAGTATCATGCCTTTATTTTGGTTTCTGGATTTGCTCCAACAAGGGTGTAGATAAGTGATTGAAAAAGATATATTGAAAATCCATTAATTCATTTTCCTTAAAATTAAACTCTTTAATTAAAAGCAACACTTTGATCAATTTCTAATTTCTACCTCCAACAATGTAATATAGCAAGGTTTAAAATAATAGAAATAACTAGGCGTAAGTTAAATATCCCTGCCACTAAACTTAGATGTTAGCATTTTTCTTTTTTTCTCCAAACACTAATTGTTTTGGTCTCACCTATACAACAATTTTAGGTCAATTTTCTCAAGTTTGGGTTGCTTACTGCAGCCAGGTGATTCCCAAGTGCTTCAGAGGAAAAGTAGTAATCACAGCCTTCTTTCCCACCTGTTAGCATTATAGGTTTCCTTCTCTGACCCACTCTCTTTAAATTCTACAATCAAAAACCATATGTGTCTTCTGTTTTGAGTTTTCAGTCTGGATGTGTTATCTTTGTTTTATAACTGGAAGCATCTGAAACCGGAAATTGAAGGATGAAATTTCCTTAGGCCTGTACTTCTTTATTTATTTTCTATCAGCACTTTTTCTTTAATTTGTTTCTTACTTAGGGGATCCTGGAGCTTATTATCCTCTGAACATTTTAAATACCCATTTAGCAAAAGAGACTTACAAACAGAAATGCAAGTGTTTTCTTTGTCATCTCTGTAAGTAATAACTTATGGAACATAATATAAACAATTTTAGAAGGTTTTTCCATTAAGCTAACCAAGAAAACATACAAATAGGGGAAATGATGAAAGCTCAGAATTAGATACTAAGAATCAAGCACATGCCAGCTTCTTGAAGTTTTTACTAATTAGAAAGCTAATGGGGACAGAATAACGGTGGACCCCTCTCTTTTCCAAGACAAAACATTTTGTTGACAGCCAGCCCCTACCGAGAGCCACCAAGAAGTGAACGCTGCAGGGAAGGGCCAGTTAGGGAGTCCGCTGAAAGCAAATCACTCCAGCCCCCTTTTCTTTGTTTTCTTGCGGCCTCAGAATTCTGGCAGCCCTCAGCAACACTCTTGAATTAAGAGGGCCACACCAACCAAAGACCTGGGTGGTAAGAGTAGGAAGTACGTGCACTTCTCGCAAGCATAGTTGAATTAACCTGGGTGGGGGCAGGAGGAAGAGCCGTGAAGAAAGATCGGCTTGGACTTAATAATTAATAATAACTCTGTAATCACAGCTACTTGGGAGGCTGAGGCAGGAGAATCGCTTGAACCTGGGAGGCCGAGGTTGCGGTGAGCCGAGATTGCGCCATTGCACTCCAGCCTGGGCAACAAGAGCAAAACTCCGTCTCAAAAAAAAAAAATAATAATAACAACAGCTGGATATGGCATTTATTTTGCATGCTTGGCACTTTGTCTATGCTTTCACTAATCCTCACAACTATCCTATGAGGTTAAGACTGTTATCCTAATTTGCAGATTAAAACACTGAGCTTGAGACAAATTGCTTAATAGTGAAATCAGGTTTTGACCGCAGTGACCTCAATACAGAGCTCTCGTTTTGTCCACTAGGTGGTGCTGCCTTCCCTTTGCTACTTTAGAGTCCTGCCGCTAATGTAAATTAGTCTCGGGACTGCCTTGGGGGACTTTGCTGTTTTTGCCTTATTCTGTGGATCTCATCTCCACTGTAGACTGTATATGTCAGTCAGCAAACCTGCCACTCCCTCAGCTTCTTCTATAACTGCCTTGCTCCCAGCCCCTGATGAAGGGGAAGCACAGGTTGCTATCTTCTATAACACTTGATCCTCCCATGCTGTAGCCTATTAGACCAGGGGTGGTGTTCAACCAAGGGCTGGCCAGGAGGCTCGAACATGGCTTGATATGAAAAGAGGAACTCAAGGACAGTGCTTAAAAGTGAAGGTTCTGGAGTAAGACGGACTGGGTTCAGACCTTGACTATTCCATTCATGAGGGCAAAATTTAACTTCTTTGAATCTTAGCCCTCACCTACTAAATGGGGCTACGGATAATTCAAGTTGATTCTAGGGAACTCCAGCAAGGCTTTATGGATTATGTAAGGCTCTTTTCCCCCATCCCTGGACCTGTGAAAGTATCTTTATGTTGTCTAGAAATGCGTTTCCCAAAGTCCACTGTATTAAGCAATGATGCTGGAGCTGTTAATAGGTGTTTCAAAAAGGGAATTCCTTGGAAAAATAAGTCCTGGAAAACCCATGTTAAACTGGACAGATTTCCTCAATATAAACTTCTCAGAATCTTTCATGTGCTAATGTGAATTGTAAAGATACAAAGGTACATAAAATCTACACATTTATTTAACCACAGAGCTTTTATTTTTAATCCATCCTGTAATACTAATATGCCACAGAGCAGACTTTGGGTAATGCTGGCTTAGAAGAATGAAATTAGGGCCTATAGCTAGAAGGGGAACTCACATTTGGTGCAGCAAGAACTCCATTTAGCCCTGTGTACATCAGTCTTCTTTCCAGCTTCTCTTCTGAGGGCAGATTCTATCACTGTGTTAGGAAGAAAAACGACCCTCCAAAGATGTCTAAGTCCTCATCCCTGGGGCCTGTGATTACATGTTACTTGATATGGCAAAAAAAGCACTTTGCAGATGTGATTAAATTAAGAACTTTGAGATGAGGAGATTATCTTGGATTATCCATGTTGGTCATGTCTCTTTAAAATCAGGGACCTTTTTTGGCTATAGTTAGAGGAAATGTGGCTATAGAAGGAAGGTCAGAGAGATAGGATGTATAAGAGATTCTACCCACCATTGTTAGCTTTGAAGATGGAGGAAGGAGGCCATGGTCACGAAATGTGGGGAGCCTCTAGAAGCTGGAAAAGGTAAGGAAATGGACTCTTCTATACATTCTGGTTGACTTCAATCTGAGCCCACTGTCAGGGTTGTTTTTTTTTTTTTTTTTAGAAATCGAGCCAATAGAATATGTGTGTGTGTGTGTGTGTGTGTGTTCAGAGACAGGGAATGGAATGATTTATTTTAAGGAATTGGCTCATGCAATGTGGAGGTGCAAGTCTGAAATCTGGAGGGAAGGCCAGTAGGCTGGAGACCTAGGGAATAGATACAGTCTGTTGCCAGAGCCCTTCCTTGCTTGTGGGAGGTTAGTCTTCGTTCTATGAAGACTTTCAATGGAGTGGATGAAGCCCACCCACATTAAGGAGAACAATCTGTTTTTAACTCAAAGTTTGCTGATTTACATGTGAATCTCATCTAGAAAAACAACATCACAGAAACATCCAGAATATTGTTTGACCAAATAGCTAAGCAGCATGGCCCAGCCAAGTTGTTACATAAAATTAACCATTACCTCCACTGAGACTTGTGTCAGACTTCTGACCTGCATAACTGTAAATAATCAATTTGTGTTGTTTTCAGCTGCCCAGTTTGTGGTAACTTGTGACAGCAGCAATAAGAAGCTAGGACTCTCACCTACCCACCCTAGGCATCCTAGGCATTACTATCTGCTATAATGTTAGTGATTTCCTTTTGAGGACTTGGTCATCTGTCTCTCAATTCTGGTCCATTTCTCTAATTCTGCCATCATCCACGAAGGATTTCAATGCTGGCATAAATTACCCGTCCAAAATCACCCTCACAACTCCTGGACCTCCACAATTCTAACAATCTGCATTTCACTCCAGGTCAGCTGTGCACTCACATGATCTCATCCTTAGTCCTTTATGGCCCTCCAGTATTTTCGCTTCTTATCTTTCCATCATTCTCTCTCAGTTACACTGCACCAATTCTTTAATGTCTTCATGACTCCAGTTCTTTGCCCCTTTTTGTATACATGTCTCTCACCCTCTCTTAACGTCATTTCTTTCTCTACTCAGTCTGGGCTTCCTTGTTGATTACTTGAATTTCTGTCTCACCGACACTATAACTTTGCCACAGTACAATCCTTCTAGATTAGCACAGACCATATACACCTCTAATACACCATTCCCTGCCTACTATTAAATCATCTATAAAAATACAGAAAAACTTACCAAAGCCCTTTAGCAATAGCTATGTAAACTAAATATATGAACAAACTATAAACCAAAGAATGGTGAAATTTCTATTAATTACAT
Source organism: Pan troglodytes (assembly GCF_028858775.2). NCBI lineage: Eukaryota > Metazoa > Chordata > Mammalia > Primates > Hominidae > Pan > Pan troglodytes. The sequence goes on from NC_072404.2 coordinate 104,897,239, forward strand.
CATAAAAAGGAATGAATTTGGATGTCCCTCTTAAACAAAATGGACAGACAACCCCTCTAAGAGTTAGAGGAAGAGGTTGACTGACATGTTCAGTGTCTGGCTTCAGGGTACACAAATTCTCCCTCCCTTTAAATTCATCATTCTGACAGGCATGCAACCTATCAGGTATTCGAAAAGATAGTCTCAGATGATTAGTCACTACCTGTCTTACCCATTTCTCAGTGATGAAGATGGTACAAAGAAGCGCAACCTGGAGTCCATGAAAATATTCTGGCCCAGCATAGAGGGAGCCTTACCCTGACTACACAGGGGAAGATAATTCTGAAATGGCCTTTCTGCAAGAAATAGACAAAAATTGTGAAGTCTTTTGCTTAATTCCATCCAAAGTGTGAAGGGGACTTGGTCTTTATGAGACCTAAGGAGATAATGGACTGAGATAAAGGCAGAAATGCAAAGGGAGCTGGAGAAAAAACTTCCCTCTTCAATTCACCTAAGGGGCTGTTCTAAACCTTTATGTAGCCATAGCTCTAGTTTCACCAGCTGGTGACGTAGACAGTATCACACCTAGGCATCCCTGTGTTTAACAACTGTGGTCCTCCACACACTGTGTTAGCAGGGAATCTTGTTTCTTCAAGGTACTCCTTCCTCATATGAATTCCCAGCAGAGACAACCTCTGTCCAAGCAATTGTTTCTTTCTTTCTTTCTTTCTTTCTTTCTTTCTTTCTTTCTTTCTTTCTTTCTTTCTTTCTTTTCTTTCTTTTCTTTCTTTTCTTTCTTTCTTTTCTTTTTTTCTTTTCTTTTCTTTTTCCTTTCTCTCTTTTTTTTTTTTTTAAGACAGAGTCTCATTCTGTCGCTAGGTTGGAGTGCAGTGATGTGATCTCTGCTCACTGCAACCTCTGCATCCCGTGTTCAAGTGATTCTCTTGCCTCAGCCTCCGGAGTAGCTGGGATTATAGGCATGTGCCACCAAGCCCAGCTAATTTTTGTGTTTTTCTTAGAGACGGGGTTTCCCCATGTTGACCAGGATGGTCTCAATCTCTTGACCTTGTGATCCCCCCGACCTTGGCCTCCCAAAGTGCTGGGACTACAGGCATGAGCCACTGCGCCCAGCTGCAGTTGCTCTTTCTGTAAGGCACTGGTTGTAGAATAAACCCTGGTATTCCCCCTGGACTAAAGGACTCCTTACTTATTATCAAAGATGCTGGCTGCTCCAGAGATGGGCATCATCACCTTTGCTTTTGCTGCTGTTGCTGCCACTCAAAAAAGTAGGCTCACTGTTGCTTGACAAATTCCTTCTCATACAATTGGCTTCTGATAACCCAAAGCCCCATTGGTACCTCTCTCCTTCATGCCATGTTATCTCCCTGTTTCACTCCAGTCCTGCCTCCATGAGCCAGGGCCATTCACCTCTACCCCTAGGGTTGGTCCGGGCCTCCTCTTGCCTTTGAGTCCAGAACAGACAGAATTTTGTCCCTGAGTGGAGGAAGAAGTCCTTATCACTTTATCCAAACTTGTACCCTCTAAAAAAATCAGTCTTCCTCAGGGTTAACCTCTTTTTCAGTTGAATGATAATAGCAGCATTAATTTCCTTCAATGAAAACACCTTTCTGCCCATAATATATGGTCTGATTTCATGAGCCCAACAGATTAGTGCAAAATAATACAGTAATGGTACATATTCCAAAGTCTGAGTTATTCAGTCTTATCTATGGTTACTTTGCAAAATTTTAATCAATGGTTTTTTGGAATTAAAAAGATAAAAAATAAAATAAATACAGGGTGACTGAGCTCAGTGTCTGCATCTTGGTTATTCTCCAATAGCATGTCTAGAAAGATATCTTTTCTTTAAGGTTGAGTAAGTTAAAAATAAACAAAATGATAAATAAACATGGGTTCAATGAAAAAAATGTGTCTCCCAAAGGATGAGAAGCAATATTCTGTGGAGTTGGCAGATAAGCTTTGATATGAAAAAGATTTGCTTCAGGAGACAGGGGAAATAGTTTGTGATATTTGCTTCCTATTTTCAATATGGCTTAAAAAATACAAGTAGCTGTTAAAGAAGAAGAAACTTGTCATGAGAGCAGACCAAGTGTCAAAAAGTTTGGTTTAATAAGCATTTATAAAGCCGAGCTCTTTTCCTATTCCTTCACTGGTCTTTGTTCAGTCTTATTTGCTGGATCTGCTACTCTTTTCTGTGTTTAAATATTTGCATGTCCTAGGGCTCAGTCTAAGAGGCCCTTTTCTCCATCTGAACTCAAACCTGTGTGATCCCATCTGCTTCTGTGACTTCAAATGTCATCAAATGGTGTTCACTTTCAGCTTGGTATCTCTAGCTTGAGCCTCTGCTCTGAACTCCAGACTCATCTATCCAATTATATATAATCTGTCTCCACTGGATGTTTAGTTATCCTCTCAAGCTTTCCATGTCCAGAAAGAAAGTGTTTCCTATCCCTGTGTTAATGATCATTGGCATGGTTTGTTCTTGTAGAAATGTCTGTTTATATACTTTATCCATTTTTAAATTGGGTTATTTGGCTTTTTCTATTGAGTTGTAATAGTTCTATTTTTTTTGTTGTTATTGTTGGAGACAGGTTCTCACTCTGTTGCCCGGGCTGAGGTGCAGTGGAGCCATCATAGCTCACTGTAACCTCAAATTCCTGGGCTCAGGCAATCCTCCTGCCTCAGACTCCCCAAATGCTGGGACTACAGACGTTAGCCACCATGCCAGGTCTAGTTTTAATAGTTCTTTATGTATTCTAGACACGAGTCTTTTATCATATATATGATGATAGAATTTGGGGACCTGTCTGTTCACAGATAAAGAGAAAATAGTAGTTTTGATTGCTCCAGGAAGTTATGTATAATAGGAAGTGCAAGGAGCAAATGATGATGCCCAAAGTGAAGCAAAAATTTAGGGAGTGAGAAGAAAGGAAATCACAGAAAAATCATCACAGACTTTGTTTTCAGAGAGGGAGAAGAAAGCACACCCAAGGAAACTGAAAAAAAAAAAAAAGAATTTCAAGAAATGAGTCATCAATACCATTAGATATAGTAGAGAGGTGTGGTAACTGGAAGGTTGAAAAATGTAGATAATCAATTACAGGCCACTAGTGATCTCAGCAGTTCCAGTGGAGTGTGGGGACAGAGGCAAGGTTTGATGGACTGAGGAGTGTATCGGTGGTGAGACAGTGGATGTGGAAAACAGAGACCACCGTTTCAAGGAGTTCAAACAAAAAGCAATAGAAAGAAATTGGAGGTTAGCTAAAAGGGAGAAAAGAGTTGCAAAAGCTTAAGTATGCTTAGAAAATGAGGGCAAAGTCCATGGGAATGGAGATGTTGGGTAAATAATAGAGATAAATTACTTGTGGAGCAATGTTCTACTGCTGGGTGTATGATCAATTGCAAAGAGGAAGGTGTTGGTCTTAAATTGGAGGAGAGACCCTACTTCCCCTAAAAGGATAGAGAGAAAGTAAAGATGCTGAATTAGTCAGCATTTCTGTTTCTTTTACCAAAACCCACAGAAACTCAATTCAGCAATGGTAGAAATAACTAGTTTTCACCAATATCTTGTTCTCTTCCACTCCAGGCTCATGGAAGACCACACTTTCTAGTCCACTTGAAGTTCAGCAGGCATATGACTCTTCTAGCTAATGACATATGAACAAAAGAAATAAGAGTGGCTTCCAGGCTTAGACAATGAAAAGTCCATGAGGAATTTTTAAAGTCTTCTTCTCCCCATGGTATTGTGATAGTGGGGCAAGCCTCAGGTAGAGATGGCGAAGCCATAAGACCAAGGCAGCTTGGAGCCCTGAGAAATCAAATGGAGGGGCTTGATTCTGAATTGCCCCTTGGAACTGCAGTGCACTATGTGACAGTGAGAAATAACCTTCTGTTGCTCTAAGCCACTGAAATATGAGTGTCTTTACAACAGCATAATTAAGTTTATTCTGATTAAATCCTAACCTAAGGAAAAAATTAGACTATATTGGCACTCAAGAAAGAGTTGAATGACCTAGATACCTAGATAAGGGTAAGATAGAGATTAAACTGGGTAACTGGAACCACTAACTCAAACTGAGTCCAACAAGATGATGTACAAATCTTTAACAGGGATTCCACTGCAGGAACGACAAATGAGATTTTTTATCATTGCCGTACAATTTGACCCAGAAGGTTTAGAATTGTAAGTGCAAGTGTGTTGGATGGGCCATCCACAAAGGTTTTGCAGGGTGACTTCAGGACAGAGATAAAAGGAAGACTTGAGCCAGACACCCATGCCTTCAGGGAAAATGGGAGAGTCACTGGGAGTTAGTAAGATTATAGATAAGAAGAAATAAAGAGTAATTTCACTGGATGACATAAATCTTAAAGAATGAGGTGCACAGGTGAGGAATTAATGGTTCTTGTTGCTCTAGAAGGTAGTTCTCAACCCCAGACTCTAGAGAATGTGAGTATTAGATAAACGAGAACTTAAAGGAAATGGTACTTCATTTAAGATTTCATTTGAGACAAGCCTATGGAAGACACAAGAGAATATATTTGCCATAGAATGTAGACTGAAAGGGCAAAATTGAAACTAGAAAAAAGCAACCAACTGAAAATATGCTTTGGCGACAGTTCATAACATACTCGACACTGTACAAAATTGCATCCTTGACAAAGAAGCAGACTTTAGAAATAATTCCAGAACATGCAGAAAATGAAAAGCCCTGAATAGAATAAAAGGGATCTAACCTTTGAATAATAGATGTTTCTAAATAATTCGTGCTGTGAAAAGTAAGCGAGACAATATATGTAAAACTCTTAGTGAGTGCTCAAAAAAGAGCAGACACAATTAATATTTTCATAAAAGAATGCATGACAAATGTGCTGTTCTTTATCTGCACAGAAGCCTATACCAGCCCAGCGGCGTTTTGTACTGAGGCAGGTGCAGGTCAAGGTGATGAGAGCAAGTGTAAACCAACATGGATCAAACATCTCAGATAAAATAAACAACTAATGAGGATTCTGGACTTCTACCTGAAGTTATAGTAAATGGAACCGAATTCCTTCTCAAATCCTTACGAATAAACCATGATAATATTCTCTCCATGGTCTTTCTGACCTGTCCTTTTCTAAGAAAAGTGTAATTTTTTAAGGTGATGTTAAACAGGCAGCCATTAGTGATTTACTGTGTTTTAAGTCATGCATTTGAGGACTGGAGTTACAAATTTTGAGAGGGGATTTTTTTTTCATTGACTTTAACTTACTTGATAATTGGTGAGTGGTGAATATTTTAAGCAAAAATGATTTTATAGTTTTTAATACATAAAGAGATGTTTTCTTTTTGAATATGAACAATATTTCAAAACAGAGTAGAATAAAAAAAATCTTCATCTAAAAAACATGCCTTGTTTGGAGATGAAATGGGTAGGTTCAGTTTGGTAAAATTAACAAAAACGTCTAAGCCCAGAAAAACCTTTAATAAAATATTAAATTTCAGTGCTGGGGCATTATGTTCAATGATATGCTATATCCCTGAGTCAAGGAATAATTTGAATTCTGAATTTTGAAAGTGTCCCCCCAACAGGGGCACATGTGCCTCTGACACGGTGGTGGGTACTGCACAGCAGCATCTTTAAGGAAGTTACGGACAAAGGGAGCAGAAACAAAATATACCATTAACAGCTGTTCAGCTGATCTCTCCAACTCTTCCAGCCAACTAAGAGACTGAACAAAGTGAAAACAATTAACACTCTGTCTACAAACTCAGGTTTATTGGAAAGTATACAAACAAGCTCAACTGGTGGAAGAATAAAAAAATAATGCTCTGTTATTTCAGATCTCATAGAAGGCTTGGCTAAAAATGTGCCCATCAAAAGTAAATAAGTTGAGAAGGTATTCTGGAACCATAGTGACTGAATACAGAGTACAGAGTATTGCCCATTCTTTTCCAATCCCTACTTCTACACCTTTATCTTAGAAGCTTATTATTGAGCTTTTCATTTGCTTTTAATTTATCTGAAATTAAACACACACTCCCACTCCCCACCCCCCATCCCCATCCACACACACTAGAGATGAAATCTGTGCTTTTACAACATTGTTAGTCTTTGGTTCCAATACCTTTATTAATAGTCTATTATTTATCCACTGCCACACCTGTCATTACAGATGCTTTCTGTAGGTAGGTCTGTTTCTAGGCTTTACGTTCTATTTCATTGGTCCAGTTTTCTCTTTATGCATCAACACCACATTATTTTAATTAGTTTGCTTTGATATTTGGTGGGGTAAGTACCCCTTATTCACTGTCTTTTCTTTCCATCTTATTCTTTTTTAATTTAAAAAAAATTTCTTTCTCATTCTTTTTACTTCACTTTTCCAAAATTGATTTATTTTTGCTCTTTACTCTGCAAATTTTGTGGGGAAAAATGTTTGAATTGTATTGAATTTATAGATTAATTCTGAAAGAATTGCCATCTTTACAATAATGAGTCTTTCTATTCATGAACATAGTAAAACTTTCCATTTATTGAGTCTTTTGCCTTCAATAAAAATTTTATCATTTCCTTCATAGTAGATCTTTATATATTCTGATTATGTTTTCGATACATAAAGAAATGTTTCCTTTTTGAATATGACCTTTATTATGAAAAATAAATAAGAAAAGCCCAACCCAATGAAAAATGGGCAGAAGTGTGGCCTGTAAACATATGAGAATACACTTTACTGGTAATCAGGAGAATGCAAATTAAATCAAAATACCATTTAATTGGCAAACACTAAGAAGTTTGAGAGTATCAAATGTTGGAAATGATTTTGAGCCTTTAAACTCTACTGATGGACATATACATTGATATATACACTGATGAATATAATTTAATATGGTTGAAAATGTTCATACATTACTTCCCAGTAATTCTATTTCTTCCTCTCAAGTAACTACTGCACAATTTGAAAGATATTTACTATTGGGAAAAAGCTAAAACAACTTTACCATCCTTCATAAAGGAATAGCTAACCTGTGGTTTATACAAGGTAATTCTGTTCAGCAGTTGAAATTTAAAAAAAAAACAGTTCTCTATTCAAAGACATGTTGTGATGGATAAAAACAGGTTGCAAAAGTGAGATACAATGTATGTAGTTTTTTAAAACACAAAAATAATATATTTTTTAATGGATACACATATAAATAGTAAAAAGAATAAAAATTTACCAGGCAATGATAAGCATCAATTTTAGAACAGTAGTTATCTCTGTGGAGGAAAAAATTATGGGAGAAAATAGAAAGAAAAGGGCTAGGGTTTTCTGTAAAACTCGTAGGACAGAAGAAAACTAAAGCAAATATGGTAACAATTAAATTCAGTCAAATATGGGTATGGTGTACAGGTGTCAATATTTTCTGGAATTTTCTCTATGTTTGACTATTTCATAATTCATTAAAGTCTTAGATTTGGTGCTGATGTAATAATAGATATTTAGACGCAGTAACACAACAGAGTTCTCTCTTTTATAGAGAAACACAAAATAATTTTGAGTTTTTAAATAACTATAGCATTTTAAATAACTACAGCTGCATTTCTAGAAATGCAGATATGGTATAAATCAAGGAGAGGCTGAACTTTGATTTATTAGAACTTTACCAATAATTTTTTTTATTTTGGAATACCATTCATGATGACAATGATGCTTGTGGTATTTGAATTACAATATAAAACACCTCTATCAGTTCGAATATGTAGCTGTTCAGATTCTACACATGGGCTTAAGCAAATCATATTTCATTATATCATTTAGGATAATCTTTCCTAAATATTAACATATTGAATTTCACACTACATCACTGTAGTTTATTTATATTATTTGTAACCATCATAAATTTGCCTCTACATGTTAGCCAGGGCATTGTATTTATTTTTAAAAGATTATGTGTAGATGATACGCTCTATGGCTTACACTGCAGCATAGGAAGTGTCTGGAAGGGTTGGGAAGCACTTATCTGTGTTGGTCCTCCCGTTTAGTACCAGTCTCTTTCCACACAAAGGCTTTTCAAGAAATCAAGACCATCAGGACAGGAAGGGGTCTCCATCTTCTCTGCTGAAATTCTTATCCTATCTGTCCTGTTCATCCCATTCTCAGTGCACACAAACCAGTGTTTCTTTTGCCCACAGATGAAATCTGAAAATTCCCTCTTCTTTATCATGCAGAGAAAATTTAATTTTTTATCTCTCTCATTTGCTATAATTCTAGACTAGTTCTGGAGACCCTCTTGCATAAATTAAAAGGTTCATGAAGGAACTTCTCCCATTAAAAGTCACTTTACCCCAGAAACAATGTACCCTGCCCACTTAGAATGAAAACTGCTACAAATTTTATAGGGTATAGTTTATAGAAATGTAAAGAAAACTTTTTAGAGAAACAGACTGTATGTCTGCATGGAAGGACTCCATACTGTAAGAATGTCAATTCTTCCTAAATTGATATGTACACCAAAATAAAATCCAGACGAATCAAATTTTAAACATTTTTTAAACATTTATAAAAACTAGATTATAATTAATCAAGATTGTTATGCAACTTCTGAAAGGAGTAGGACATTCTGGTACAAAGGAAAAGGCGAGGGAAAACTTGACAATTGAAAGTTAACATCACCGTGTTTAGGAAAAATCAAACTGGTTACAATGTTTATAGCAATTATGATAGCATAAGCTTATATCTTGATGAAGAGCTCATAAAAGTGCAAACAAAGCAGAACGATTTCACCTAATAAAGAGACAATGAACTAAATTTGGACAATTAACTAAAAAAGAAATACCATTAGTTAATAATTACAGAGAAAGTGTCTAAACTCTAATAATCAAATGAATTCGGATTTTAAAAAATAAGAATTTTCGCAAGAATTTCTCTTTAAGTGTGTAATATACTGCTTAGTGAGGTAAGTAGTCTTATGCGTCACAGAGAGAGATAAAAATATAACTTTTGGTGGTTATTAATAAAGACTCTTAACATAGTTCAAATGTTTCAGCTTAATAATTCTATTTTGGGGGAATTTATTCCAAGGAAATAATCCTAAAATTTACATACACAATTATTAATTGTAGCATTAATTTTAAGATCAAAATTTTGGAAAAAATCAGCACAGTAGGGTAAACTTACTCTAAGGAGTATGTAGTTATTTTAAATTATGTTTAAAATGACTATATAATTACATGGAAATGCTTATAAGGGTAATATAAAAGCACTGTTGGTCAGTAAAAATATTAACGTGTCTAACTTCATTGGTAATTAGGGAAACCATTCAAATGCAATGAGATATCACTCTGCAACCAACAAATTGGCTAAAATTAAATAGATGGAAAATACCAATGTTGATAAGGATGTAATACAATGAGAAACCCTCACCCATGGCTTATCAGAGTGTAAGCTGGTACAACTGCTTATTTGACAGTACTTAATGAAGTTGAAGATATGCATACCCAGTGACCCAGCAATTCCACTCATAGATGTAGAGCCCAGAGAAACCCCTGCACGTGAGCACCAGAGTACAAGAATGTGCAAGAATGCCCATGGCATCAGTGCTTGGGATAGCCTGACACGGGCAATGCCCATCTGCAGTTGAATGGATAAATTGTGGATTACTCGTGCTAAAAGACAGACATAATAAAATGAACAAATGAGAACTAAACAGCACAAGACAGATTATTTTCACCAATACAATATTGAGTGAAAGAAGCAAGTCAAAAGAATTTGTGTTTATGATTCCATTTATTCAAAGTTCAAAAATTGGAAAATGGAAGGATTTTCTGGGGCTAAGAGTGTCTAATTTCTTGACCAAGGATGTGATTAGAAGGTGATGGCTTTACAATAATTAAAAAAACTGTACATATATATTTTATACACTATGTAACGTATGTTATGTGTTATGGGTCGAATTGTGCGCCACCCCCCAAAACACACACACACAAAGATACGTTCAAGTTCCAACCTCCAATACCTCAGCACATGAATTTATTTGGAAATAAGGTTGCTGCAGATGCAATTACTTAAGTTATGTTAAAATCATACTAGAGTAAGGTTGTTCCCTATTGCAGTATGACTGGTGTTCTTATAAGATGACCATGTGGAGACACAAATGAGACAGTCAAGTATAATCGGGTCCCCAGAGACCCTCTAACCAGCCTGTGCACTGGGAGAATGGGATGGAGCTATGGAAGTTCCTGCCGTTTGCAGTGGGGAGCAGCCTGGCCTCTCCTTTTCCTGGGTGGTAACCTGGGATTCAGTCTGTGAGATGGGGGCCTGTTAACAGGAACCCCTCTTACTTTGCTGAGAGTCTTTTTCCTTTTTGCCAAATAAATTCTGTAACCACTCACCCTTCAAAGTGTCTGCGTGCCTAAATTAACCTGGTCATGTGACAAGAACCCAGATTTTCCTGCAACACAGAGACACAGAGAAAATGCCATGTGAAGGTGAAGGCAGAGACTAGAGTGATAGGTCTACAAGCCAAGAACTGCCAGCCATCACCAGAAGGTAGGAGAGAGGTCTGAGGCAGATTCTCCTCCAAAGTCTCTGGAAGAAACCAACCCTAGACACTTTAATTTTGGACTTCCAGTCTCCAGAGGTGTGGGAGAATAAATTTCGGTTGTTTTAAGCTACCCAGTGTGTGGTATTTTGTTAGGGCAGCTCTTGGAAACTAATACATTGTATTTTCACATTAAAAATATATTTCAAAGTTCCCAGGAGTTGATGTTTCTGGTCTCTAATTTATTGAATAAATCACAAAATCTAAAATAAAAAAGTAGCCAAATAATTGTACTTTATATATTTCCTGGAAAAGTTACACTGGCGACACAATTCAAGTATAAAAATAAGGAACTCCTATTCAGAAAAGGAAACCATGTAGCATATCTAGTTGCACCAACAGGTCAAAGATCAATCGTAAATGTCCAAGTACATTAAAAAATAAAGAATGTGGTTTGTTCCAAGTTGGCCTGTAAGAATTTCAACCTGACCCTTTGATTCTCTTCCTTACTGGAAATTCTCCAGCGTCTGAAGTGACCCTGCACATGGCTTCTGGGAAGACATTCTCATTCATTCCATTTCACTCCAGAGCAAAGACGAGCTGACCTGAAATAAGACCTGACCCAGAACTTCTCTAGGGCAGAATACTGATAAACACAGATGGCTTCGTGAAAGACCATCTTTGGTTACAATTCTGCCTTCTACAAGTTAGGAATACAGTCTCAGAGTTTACAGAGCAATGTACTCTTGGGTACCTTCCTTGGGGACTGAGTTTGTATAGGATATTGAGCATGCTTGTAGGAGTTTTGGCTTTCTCAAATATGTTCCATATGATCAGGAGACGCCATAAATAAGGGCACAAAGGAACAATACATGGTAAACGGATTTTTTTTAAAGCTAACAAAATGCAATGTTATCTTTCTAGTACTTTCTGGTTTTCATATAGTAAAACAGAGTAAACTACAGAAAAATTTTCCTTCAGAAAAGTAATATGAGGTGGAATAGAACAGTGATAAGGAATTTCGAAGCCAGTCTGTCTGTTTTCAAACCTTGGTTCAACAATGAGGAAGGGGTCCCCAGTGGGAGAGAGCCCCAGGTGGGGAAGAACAATGAACAGTTGTTCCGAGAAATGGGAAATCACAAGCAATGACTTCTTCCTGGCACAATGACCTTGTTCTGTGCGCACAATGACCTCCTTCAGCACAGCAGCTCCCCCCAGCACAACTCTATAAAACTTCGCTCCAGTTGCACCCTGCCTCTACACAGCCCCTTCTCTGCTGTGCTGCCGGTTGCAACCTTGCAACGCATTTTCATACTTTCTCGAATAAATCTGCCTTTCTTTACCTACAACTGTCTTGGTAAATTACTTTACCACCTGTGACACCGGCCCCAGCTAGTTGCACTCGTGAAAACTAGCTGGTTGTACTTTGGGCCAAGTATTAACCTCTCTGAGTACAAATTTCTTCATCCATAAAATTAGGATTAAAAACTGCACCCACTGCAAAGGATTACTTGGAAGATTCAATGAGGCAGTATATGAAAAGCATTTAGCCCAGATTGTTGCACATGGTTAAGTGCTTAATAAATACTAGTTACTAGCATAATAATAACAATAATAATAATAAGTCTGTACAGACTAATACTTGAAGTAGCTATAAAAAATTCCAGCAGCGCTGATATTAGAGTTGGCCCCCTAAGGGTCATTTGGTTCACCTCATTAAATTAGGCAGAGAAGGAAAATTTCAGCTTCTTGAGTTGACCACTCTCACACTTAACATTTCGAATTAGAAAAACAAAATTCACTTAAGTTTTCTAGTCTGTTAAATAAATGGGTTGGATTAAGTAATTCTAAGGAGCTTTCCAAGTACAAAAAATTCCTATTTCTAACATCCTTTGTCAACCATAAATCAAACATTTTGCAGTCTCTGAATCATTTTCTCTCTTTCAATGAGTATTTCTAATATACCAGCTTCTGCCCCTTTTGATGAAGAATATAACCTTTAGGCTAGTCTGGTGACTAAAGTCGTGTGTGTGTGTGCATGTGTGTGTGTGTGTGTGTGCATGCACAAGCATATGTGGTGGTGGTGGTGGTGCTGCGTTCCAAGAAAGCCTCACAGACTTGGGCAGCCCTAATACTGCAATTTCAGTCAAAGGGATGGGAAGTTTCCATACCACTAAAATTTACTTGCATCAAACTTTTAGGTTCATCTGCTATGAAAGAGAAGAAAAGTATTATTTTGTGGAATATTCTAAACAGTTGATTTTTAAAGAGTCAAGTGTTGTGACATAACATTTGTTTTTAATGATATTAGCAAATATCATTGTTATGTTGATTAAAAAGATTTAGTTGTAGAAATCTCTTGGGATTTCCAAATCCACCTGGGAGTAAGAAGTGAAATTCAAGCAACACTCCAGCATTCTGGCACAAATCCTTCCTTCTCCTCCCCTGGGTACCTTTGCCGGTTGTCCAGGAGATGGCACTGTTGCTTCAAGGGAATGGCCTCCACGAGGCCCAGGAAGAGAGCCTGGGGGCAAAGGGGTTGAGGGTTGGGGATAATATACGGCAGTTAGAAGTTAAAAGAGAAGCAGTGAGAAAAGTCTTGTTTAATGAACCTTAGGAATAATGACAAAACATGTTTAAATAATTGTCTTCCTCAATTTCCCTTTATAGGGGCGAATGTGAACATGAAGACCAACAACCAAGATGAGGAGACGCCCTTGCACACGGCTGCCCACTTCGGCCTTTCGGAGCTGGTGGCCTTCTACGTGGAACACGGGGCCATAGTGGACAGCGTGAATGCCCACATGGAGACCCCCCTGGCCATCGCCGCCTACTGGGCCCTCCGCTTTAAGGAGCAGGAGTACAGCACGGAGCACCACCTGGTCTGCCGCATGCTGCTTGACTACAAAGCCGAAGTCAATGCCCGGGATGACGACTTTAAATCTCCCCTCCACAAGGCAGCCTGGAACTGTGACCACGTGCTCATGCACATGATGCTGGAAGCTGGCGCCGAAGCCAATCTTATGGATATCAACGGCTGTGCTGCCATCCAGTACGTGCTGAAGGTCACCTCCGTGCGCCCTGCTGCCCAGCCTGAGATCTGCTACCAGCTCCTGTTGAACCATGGGGCGGCCCGAATATACCCTCCACAGTTCCACAAGGTGAGGCTCTGCCCAGTGGTCAGCAGGTTGAGGAAGATTCAAATGGCAGCCTTGTCTGAAATCTCCAAGTAACTCAAGCTTGCTTGAGGCTTGAGTCCTGGGCTAACTACCTCTGATCCTCTTTGACCTTCCATTACATACCTAATCCTAGCTGTCTCCTCATCTCATCCTAGTCTAGGTTTGCTTGAAATTGGGTGTGAGAGCTAGAATGAGAAAAAGAGTAGCAAATAATTTGTTTTGCCTTGTGTGAACACCAGTGCACTGGTGCCTTTCTGAGGGACTGAGGTAAGTCTGCCAGAAAGGTGAATAGTGTTAGACAGGCATACATTTGCCATCTTTTAAACAGAATGACTGATCTAAAGATGACTCAGCCTGCTTTGAAATTAGCTTGTAGCCATGAAAGGGCCACTCGATTTTCCAGTTTAATGAAAGCTAACGTTTATTAAGTACTAAAAATTATATTTATTATATATAATAAATAAGCACACTGTTATAAGCATTTTGTATGTCTTCATTTAATTCTTACAACAATCATACAAGGTATATATTATTATTGTCCCTATTTGACAGAGGAGGAAACTGAGGCACAGTTAAGTAACTTACCTGAGCTCCCACAGTGCCAGTGCCAGGATTCAACCTTAGATACTTTGGTTCCAGCATCTATTCTTATGATATCACACTGCACGGTTTTTCTTAACAACATTCATAATCTCAAACAGGCTGGTAGGGACCAGTTGCTACCAGTATTGATATGACTAAGACATGGGACGTATCCTCAAGAAGCTTAGAATCTAGCAGATGAGACAAGCAAATAAAGGGGTAATTTTAATATGCTGTGATAAATGACAAGGTAGAAGAATAATGAGTGCTACAGAAATATGGAAGAGAGTGAATTTTGCATAGTTTTATTGCTAGTAATTAATTTGGAGGCCAAAATGCATTTTACCTGAAAATAAATCAAGTAATACTATACTTAGGTTTCCCCCTTGCTCTAAAAATTTAATTAACAACAAGAAGAGTTTGAAGTATACAACAGCTGACTAATTAGGCCACAGAAAGCAAATTAACAGATGTTTTTCTGAATTCACAGCTTAAGTTCTACGTCTTACCTGGGTAAAATGTCAGGGACTTGTCTGAAGTCCTGCAGTGTGAGGCTTAGTTAGAAGAAAAGTTCTACTAGAGAATTTAAGGGTAGTGCCTTCAGTCAGGGCAGATTCCAGATGGACAAACCAGAGAACTTTCAAATGAAGATTTGATGGGTTCAGCAATCCTGTGATCTCAATAGGAATTTTCTCTTGGTTATCAGGATGCTAATGGAAGATTAACTAATTCTTTTTAAAAAAATTATATGTAAAGCCCAGAATGTCATGAATTTTCCAAAAGTTTTTTAGAGAACTACAAATGATTAAGATGAGGAATAGAATAAGAATAATGTTACAGTAACTGTCCTGTGTTGAGCTCTAAATAGGTTTTATACAGACTATTTCATTTTATTTTTATAATAGACTCTGAGGTGGTCACTGGCATTACTCACATTTAAAAGGTGATTAAGCTAAAGCTAATAGTGTTAATATATTTTCATAAAGTCACACAGAGTAAGTGTCAAGTTCACTCATTTGTTTATTTAACAAATATTTACTAAACACCTCCGAAGTGTCAGGTACTGTTCTATTTGCTGGAGGTAGAGGAATGAACCAAAGGCCTTCATGAAAGATACTTTCTAGTGGGAGACAGGAAACAAACAAAACAACAACCAAATAAATATACTCTGATATGTTAGGTGCTATGGAGAAAAAGCAGGGCAAAAAAAAAAAAAAAAAAAAAAAGAGAGAATGCCAGATTATGTGTGCTACTTTAAGTTGATTAGAAAAAATAAGGATGTGGGGGGCTGGGTGCGGTGGCTCACCCCTGTAATCCTAGCACTTTGGAGGCTGAGGCGGGCGGATTGCTTGAGTTCAGGAGTTCAAGGACAGACAGCCTGGGCAACACGGTGAAACCCTGTCTCTAATAAAATACAAAAAATTAGCTGGGTGTTGTGGCGTGCGCCTGTAGTCCCAGCTACTTGGGAGGCTGAGGCAGGAGAATGGCTTGAACCCAGGAGGCGGAGGTTGCAGTGAGCCGAGATTGTGCCACTGCACTTCACCCTGGGTGACAGAGCGAGACTCTGTCTCCAAAAGAAAAAATAAGGATGTGGAGGAACAAGCCATGCAAATACCTGATGGGGAGGTGGGGAGAGCATTCCAGGCCTAAGGAAAAGCAGGTTCAAGGGTCCTGAGGTAGGAGAGGGCTAAGCATGTTTGAGGGAGAGCAAGGAAGCCTCAGTGGCTGAAGTGGAGTGAGCAAGGGGAAGATAAATCCAAGAGGTATATATGTGGGTTGTTTGCAGACCATATATGTCGCCTTGTAAGCCGTGGGAATGTTCTTGGTGTTATACTCTGCATGGGAGAGGAAGTCACTGAAAGATTTTGAGTTGAGAAAAATAAAAGTCTGATTTATATTCTAAAACGGTCCTTTTGACTGCCTTTCAGAGAATAACTCTGAGTGGGGGGCTGGCAAAGTTGCAATAATTTAGATGAGAGATGAGGGTAGCTTAGATTCACAGTGGAAATAGTGAAGGTGGTAAGAATCATGGACTTTGGGGTCAAACTTGGATTCTGTCACTTACTTAAGAGTGTGATTAAATAAACTGCTGAAAGTTTCTGGGCCTCAGTTTCTTCCCCTGTTGAATGAGTATACCCTGAATTTATGCCTTGGCAATGCGATGCAGACTCAGTCCTTCCCCAGAAGGAAGTTATTCCTACTCATAGCACAACACAAATATGCTCAAAGCTCAGAGGATGGTGCCAAACATTTCTTTCCTCTTTCTCTTGGACTTCTTTCAGTCACTGCAGAGTCTCTTTCCCAGTTCCTCCCTTCAGTCCTATCCTACATCTATACACATCTCTCTCTTTGTTTACTTCCATCTTTTTTTCTTACCTACATCTTGCTAAGGGCTGGTCATTCTTCATGATGTTAGCTCTAGAAGACAAAAACATCTACCTCTATAATACATCTCACTTCACAAAGCATAATTTTCTGCATATTGTCGTTCAAAGACTACTTTCCCTCCAGCGAAAAGGATGGACAGGGACACAGGGCATGAAGGTGCCAGAGAAACATACTCTATCACTTTATCCATGAATAGTAATAGCCTTCTTGTAAGGCTGTTTTGATAATTAAATGAGATAGCATTTGAGAAGTGGTTAGCAGGGTGCCATGGGCATGGTAACCATTAAACAAATGATGGCTATGACTATTGCTATTCTTAAACATGTGTTGAGCAGGAGAATTGGTGCTCCTGGGCCTGCTTTACTATAGCAGTCTTCCCATCCAGGAGAGACAGTATGTGTGTGAGTCCCTGCCCAGAGACTAAAT
Organism: Pan troglodytes; assembly: GCF_028858775.2. Taxonomy (NCBI): domain Eukaryota; kingdom Metazoa; phylum Chordata; class Mammalia; order Primates; family Hominidae; genus Pan; species Pan troglodytes. The sequence goes on from NC_072404.2 coordinate 104,914,312, forward strand.
GTTGACTTGTATTCTGAAACTTGCTGTGGAATCGAGTAGTGGCATTCAACCCTAGTGTTCGCTTTTCTCCTCCTCTCAACATGTGCTCTTGGTCCAGCATAAGCATCTCCCCTGCTGGCTTTTCTTGGTAGCTTCACCAGCCTGTAAAGTAGGCATACAATTTTGTGTTCCAACCAACTTTGTCCATGGTTAGCATTTTCTTATTCAGTTGTTTTGCTCCTTTGAGTTCCTTTAGTTTGGCTGTATGCTAAAGACATTTAGGATAGAGTTGGCTACTGGTAGATGGCTGGTATTACAAACATTTTTGTTGCTACTCAACAGACTGTGTAGGAGAGCTGGCCCCCCTCCAAAGGAAAAGTAAAGAAAAACTATTCAATTTACTATGCAGATGCTTCAAAGTGATTTAGAACAACTACTCCACAGCCCGACTTTCCAAAGAGAAAGTCATCTTTACGACAAGTAAGTGACTGACTCATTTATCCAGAAGATAAAGTGATTCGTTCTTGTGTGGATGGGGAATTCAGTTTCCTTATTTACAAGGAACAAGGTCAGAGCTGAAGATGTTTTCTTCCAAATACAAAGCAAATTTGTAGAGGGTGTATTTCACTGAAAGCCAATGTGTAAATTACATAAGCGGGGGAAAAAAAGAATTATAGGGTCTGCAATTGCTTTCCAGGGTACAAAAGGACATTTGATTTTTTTTTCTCCCAGCGTAATTCAGAAGAAAGTGACACCCCAGGGAGCCAAGATTGGGTTTTCTTGTAGGGCAAGAAAGACATTTTTCTAGAGGAGGAAAAGGTAACACGAGGGTTTGGGAGAGGTAAGGATGATTTCTGCCATTGAACAATGCTGTATATGAAGCTAGGCAGTTCTCTTTGATCATTAAGTACCTTTCTGAACACATATATGTCAATATAAAAGAGTGGAAGTAGCTTGAGAATGTTTCTGCTGAAGTGGCTTACAGATGACGTTTGGATGAGAAGAGAGGCAGGGAGACTTACCTTGAATCTCTTTTTTAATAGATTGTGTATTAATCCATGCTTTTGGGGGTTGGATGGTGAGATGAGGTGTCTAAATCTCTCTCCAGTAGTCACCACAGTAGAAATAACTTTTTTGTCTAATTGTTCCTCCATGAAGGGAGAATAGAGATGCCAGAGACTCATCAAGGTGAGCTTACTGAACATCTTCTGTTTTCTGGGCTGGCAAGGTCAAAAGGAGGCTGTGGTTTCTCCCTTTGGGGTCCACATCAGTCTGCTGTCTCATGTTTCCTTTGTCTTATGTTTTCATGAGGAAAATGCTGCTAAAACAAAACTCCCGCTAATCTCTGTCCCTAACCTTCTCACTTCACTTAACAGATTGATGAGTTGGGAGGAGGAATTGACTTAGCTTGCTCAACCTTGGGTCTAGAGGATCCTTGAATTCTTTGTTCATTTATGTGGCAAGCTTCCAGTAATAAACTCTGTCTGCCAGGGAGAGGCCTGCAATTTTGGGTTATAAATTCAGTTTGGGGGTAGAATGTTAGAAGCTGTGTATGGCCCCCTAACTAAACATATGTAATCTATTTTATCAGTAATAAAGATGACATTCTGATCTCTGATTGTCATCTTCATTTCATTTTTTAATAGGTCCTACACTAAAAAGGGAAAATTACTTATTGGGCTTCTAACACTCTTCGTGCTGTGACACCAAGGGTCTTAAAGATGAGGACAGGGCAGCCCTAGCTACAACTTTTCGTTTATCCTTTATTTATCCCCCACAATCTGTTCCTTACCTGTTTCAGTCCACCCAACTCCCAGTGACTTGACCTTCTAATTCAATCTGCTGGTATTTAATCTGTCTTCATCTCTTGATCTTCATGACCCCCTTGATAATCTCACTTTGAATGCTTTCTTCATTTGGTATCTTTCACTCTGACATGTCTGGTGTTTTTTTGACTTTGGAGTCATGCAGACTTGAGTTTAAATCCTGACTCCACCATTTCCTAGCTAAAAGACCCAGAGGTTAAATTTTCTCAGCCTTTGGTCTTAAATCTCTGAAATGGGGATGAATATAGGACCAACCTCATAGGATTGTTCAACGGCTGAGCAAGTTAAAGTATATGAAGATTTAACACAGTCCCTTGCACATAGTAAGTCCTCGAAAAATGGTAGCTATTATTTTCCCTTCTTCCTCTCTCGTGCCTATTAGGATTTCTGAAGCTGTAGGTAATGATCCTCTATCTTTTCCATTTATACCCATTTAGACTGTCACTGAACTTCATGGCTTCTGCCAGCACATACTTTGATGACACATAATAACTCCATCTTAGCTTTCTAATGGGGAGCATCTATTGTGTACATTTTTTGCTGACATGAATGGCTGGGCGCGGTGGCTTACACCTGTAATCCCAGCACTTTCAGATGCCTAGGCAGGCAGATTACTGGAGGTCATAAATTCAACACCAGCCTTACCAACGTGGTGAAACCTCGTCTCTGCTAAAAATGCAAAAATTAGTCAGGAGTTGTGGCATGATTTGTAATCCCAGCTACTTGGGAGGTGAGGCAGGAGAATAGCTTGAACCCAGGAGGTGGAGGTTGCAGTGAGCTGAGATTGCACCATTGCACTCCAGCCTGGGCTAAAAACGTAAAACTCCATTAAAAAAAAAAAAAAGATGAACTATCCTCCTCCTCATTATCTGTCCATCCCAGATTAGTATGTTCCTTATTTCTGTCAATCAGTGGCAACTCTGTTTGTCCTCTATCTCTGGCTTCCAAGTTGTATTCTTTCTTCCTCCTATCTGATTAGTATTAAGCCCTATACTTGTTTCTTCTCCCAGCTTCAGCCACCCCTCCTTCCCAGCACTAGCCCTGATGCCAGCCTAGGAGCCGGTTGGTGCACTTCCCATTAGCCTCCCCTCCACTCTCTGCCCTCGATGCACTTGTCTTCTCCTCTGTGGGTTGCTGATGGTGCTCAAGGAGCACCTGATGATCTTTATGTTAGTCTTTTATTATTTACTGACTTATATTGCTCTCTAACTCTTTGAAATTATTTGTGTCTTTTCTCTTCAACTAGGTTGTACACTCCTTAAAGACAAAAAACAGGTCATAAATCTCCCAGAATTACTGTCATAGTACTAAACCCAGTGCTCAATAAAGGCTTCTTAATGGAATGGATAGGTTGAATATCATCCCTTCTCGTTAAGAGTGTATAATAGCCTCTTCTTGCCTGTCAAGTCAATCCCAAGCTCTTCAGGCTGACTTCCAGATGTGCTGCCAGCTGGCTTCATCTTACCAGTCTGACCTTTAGCCCTGCCCTGACTCCATCCAGGTTGGCCTCTTTACTGTCAACACACACAGACACACTCACTCACACACACACATGCACATGCACATGCACACACATGCGCACACTCTTAGTTGGATATTAAGATCATAACCTTTCTGTCTCTGTTTTATCTGTGATCCCAAGACATTAGGTCTTTACCACCCTACACTGAAAAAGGCAATGCTAGACCACCTATGAGGAAGGTTGTCGAGCAACACATTTCCCTATGGAGAGAAAGTCGGTTTTGTGATCTTTTGCTCAACAATAATAGGTTGAGGTTGATATGGTCTGGGAAATTAGGAAGAAATGTCTTTGGAGAAAGTTGTTTAAGTGCAGAGGCATGCCTCTCTTCTAATGCCTCACCTAACACCAAGTGAAAGGGGCTTTAGGAGGACCCCTCAGAAAGGTTGATTTATGTTCTCCGAAGTTTCATGGGAAAAATGGAACTGATACGAAACTCATGATGAACAAATTTAGAAGAGCAGATCTGTGGCTGGAGCTGCTTGTTGGGTGGCAATGGAAAGAAAGATGATTAAACTGGGAGTCAGGAATGCCTTTTACTGGCCACACCAAAAGTTGGTTAAGTGTATAAACATCCATGTAGTTTAATCTAAATGTTAAACCTAAATCTTTCTATCTCCTAAAGGAAATTCTGGCCATCTTGACTAAGCTTTCAAGTATTTTTGGTTGGTTAATAAACTATTAAACAGAGTGTGCTAAGAGCTAACTGAATTTCATGTCATCTTTCATTTGTTAATGAAAGGTAAAATACCAATAAGTGTGGTTTAGTACATGACACCAGCCCTCTGCAGGTATTGGACTGGGAAGATAACTTGGCTCAACTTGCATGTTACTCTGTAGTTTACTTTACCTCGTGGTCACCAGTGAATCTAAGTTGATTGACTAACATTGAATTTTTTGATAAAACGTTCTGTAGAGCTGGAAGAGTTTCCCAGGCAGCTGGAAATGTATTCTGTGTCCAGTCTGTCTCAAAATTGCTTCAATTATGTACAAAGGCAAAGTAATTCTTCAATTCTCATCTTCTTTGTTAGTGCCTCTTTTTCACTTGCTCGTGGAAGGTGAAAGAAATTGGTTTGATTTTATTAATCTATCTATTTGCCATGGTGGCAGCGTACTGGAATACTCAAAGGCGTGAGACTTCTCAAAATCGTTTTAGCATTCCAGGGAGCTTAATAGGTCTGTGGGTTCTGGTTTTTTTTCACAGATTGGGTCTTGATATGTTGCCCAAGATAGCTTTGAACTCTTGGGCTCAAGCAATCCTCCTGCCTCAGTCTCCCAAGTAGCTGGGATTACAGGCACATGCTACCATGCCCACTGGTCTGTGAATTCTTGATGTCTCTGTGAGCAGAATGAATGAACCATATATGTGCATCAAACAGATGAAACTCTGTGCTTCCTCTGCAGGTGATACAGGCCTGCCATTCTTGTCCTAAAGCAATTGAAGTTGTAGTCAATGCCTATGAACACATCAGATGGAACACAAAGTGGAGAAGAGCTATCCCCGATGATGACTTGGAGGTAAATAATCGATTCCCTTCTAATAGTTTTCACTATCAAGTACTTCCAGACTGCTCTAGAAGTACAGAAAATTGTAACAAAAAAGTTGGTTTTGAGAATGCCTTTAAAGCGTACTCAAATGCAATGAGACAAAGGGTTATAAAATGCAGGTTTGAGAGTTAATATTTCCATCAAATATGTGGCATTAAGGAGTGTCTTGGGGAATTCCCCCATTTATGGGCAAGTTGAATTAAGTATATAAAGGTGGCAGTTTTCCTTTCTTCTCATTAATTTAGATGAGTTAAATGATAACATTTGGAATTGCTTATATAGCATTTTTACCAGAATATTAAAGCGTTTTGTGTAGATTATTTCATTTACTTTTAAATATTGTGAAGTGACTATTAGGCAGGAAAGAGTTTTAAAAACCCTGTCTTGGGTCCTACAGAAAGCCATTGGCAGAGTCAAGTTCTCACTTGCAGACTTTCAGACTTTGCTACCAATGTATACCAGTCCTTCCCACTGAACACCCTTGGTTCTTGGTTTTAGATGTCAAAGTCTGTCTGTAACACATGGAGAGGTATCAGGCACAGGGTGCAAAGTTCACTGGGCTTGGAGGTCTGTGGCTTAGGTGTACTCTTATTCTGCTACTTATTGGCTGTGTTACTTTTAAAAGTCACCTAACTTGAGTGAGCTGCATTAATCCTTCACTTCCATTAAATATCTGAATATATGCATCACACCAAGCACATAATGTGTTTAAAATTGCTATTTTGGTTTAGATTCATCCAGGCACTTCACACATGCATATTTTATCTTATCTCCTGGGTTCTGAATTGTAGAATGTTATTTCCCCTCCCCTTTCCTTGTATACCACCGCCTCACTGCTCCCATTTCAATATTGCGTTTAATTTTTGCCTCACCAATAGAGACCCTAGGAAGCTGCCATTACGTATAGAGGTTAGTTGCAGCATTGCTGATTTTTATTGATGTAAACTGTGGGGCCTTGCTAACTTTAATTTGTCTTGCCTTCCTTTTCAGAAACACTGGGATTTTTACCACTCTCTCTTTACTGTGTGCTGTAACTCTCCAAGGACTCTCATGCACTTATCGAGATGTGCCATTAGAAGAACATTACACAACAGATGCCATAGAGCAATTCCTTTGCTTTCCCTCCCATTGTCATTGAAAAAGTACTTGCTTTTAGAGCCAGAGGGAATTATTTATTAAGCCTTATGAGACAGCAGTTCCCAATCCTAGGTATTTAAGTGGACTCGCTGGGTAGACACAGTTTGCCTAAATAAAATGGTACTTGGGTTGATTATAACACTTCAGGGATTTCAAAACACTTTACAAACACTGTCATTAATCCTAGAATATCATGGTATGGGGAAATAAAGAAGAAGTAAAGTTAAGGAATTTTCAAAGACAAGGATGTATTCAGAATGTACTGATAGAACAGTAATAACTAATATGTATAGTGTTCTTACTAAGTACCTGAAATATTTTTGTAAAACTTCTTATATCTTATCTCATCTGAAATGGGACCCAGGTTTTCTTCCAACCAATATAATTCTGTGCCTTATCAGTAATATGTTTACATTCTCATTCAAATGGCCATATAGCAGGCTTTGCAATTGGCCTCTTAAACTTGATGTCTTCCCCCATTACCCCTTAGCAGTAATTACTGTCACTAGTTTTGCAAACTCCTACTCCCCAAAACAAGCTACTCAAGTTTATTTCAGTGATGAAGGCATATGAGCATAGTCAAAACAAGGAGATCTTGGAGTCAAATTAGAAATGAGAAAGAAACATCAGTCCAGTTAATAGTCAAGAATGGACATTTGAACCGGACATCACTGAGCCAGAGACTGGAGATGCAAAGATGAGTCCCGTGTGACTCCTGCCTTCCAGGATCTCACCATTTAGCAGAGGATCCAGACATACACACAGCTAACTGCAATATAAAGTGACGGGGCAAGAGTACAGGTGCAGACTCACTTTTAATGCTTATCTTTCAAAGTTGTGTTTCTGACATGAAGTGTGATTTTTCTTTTAAGCATGAAGTTAAAGAGTGAAGGGGTTATGTAAAGTAGAGGGATCTCCTGCTCTTGTTAGGGTATTTTTAAGGTTTTTTCTAGATAATGTGTCATTTTGATATGGTTTCTTGGTTAGTATTAATACTTTCCCAGACTCCTTGAGAAAAATATTGCACACTCAATGGCTCCAGTGCATGTGAAAAGGAAGCACAGGAAAATGGGGGAAAGAAAGTGTGTGAGGGGACCTAGTTGACTACTTCGGTCTTTTTATGTAGCAGACTGACATTTCATAGCATTGTAGCTAAGAGATAAGGAGCACTTTGCTAGTGACAGTGGGCTACGAAAAGTAAATGGAGAGACTTTTTGAAAATGGTAAAAGTTTGAGAAACTTGGGAAGATTAGTGTGTTAATCAGGCTTGCTAGTTAGTGGATTGCAGAAAGAAAAATGTAGGTGATTAAGCTCTGGGCCCTGTGGTTTATGAGGTCAATTTTGCTTCACTTTTTTTTTGTTCTTGCTAATCACTTTTAGATAAGCTCATCGCTCTTAGCATCATTTTTTAGAGGTTAAAGCAGAAGTAAATTGCAAACAAATCTGTCAGTTGTGAGCAGATTTCTTTTATGTGTGTGGTTCTCCATCATATTTAACTTTGGATGCTGGAGTGTTGAATAGAGATGATGTCAGATATTCCAATAGGCTATCATTTAATGTTAACTGGCGATCACCTAACTGGTTAATCTCAGTTGAGACTGTGCTTCTGAACTGGGATTGTCTTACTCCCAGGGCTGTGTAAGAAAAGTCATAGGTGGATACAATAATCTCTTTTAAGTATCAGTTTTACTCAGATATTTTCGTGGAGATATTTTGTACTAAAACAAGATCTATATCATGGAATAGAATGCTGAATTTGTATGAATTATTCACATAAAGCTTGATCTTTCAAAAAATAGTTTGCTTGCAGCAAGTGGTATTAGAACACATCCTAAAACAGAATGAAATGATGTCTTTTGCAGCAACTTGGATGGAGCTGGAGGCCATTATTCTAAGTGAAGTAACTCAGGAATGGAAAGTGAAATACCATATGTTCTCACTTATAAGTGGGAGCTAAGCAATGAAGATGCAAAGACATCCAGAGTGTTATAATGGACTATGGGGACTTGCAAGGGGAAGCTTGAGAGTGGGGTGAGGGATAAAAGACTACGTATTGGGTACAGTGTACACTGCTCCAGTGATGGGTGCACTAAAATCTCAAAATTCACCACTAAAGAATTTATCCATGTAACCAAAAACCACCTGTACCCCCAAAACTACTGAAATCTTAAAATAGTAATAATTAACAAAGTAAAACAAGATCACACCCTGGAACAATTGGAGGATTGCTTGCTGCCCTGCATCTTAAGGTGTATTCTAGCAGCAAAGCTTGTGATGCACTGACTTGGGGCAAGTAAAACTGATGCTGAGGACAAAGGGAGAAGATGTTCCTCGCCCAGGGAAATGAAAACTTTTCTTATTCACCTTGCTTGTGCTTAAACACTTATGTTCATCTAGTGTAGAATACATGGCTACTTGTTTGTAATTTTTTTATTGGTGGAATTAAAGTGATTTTTCCTTATCTTTGAACTTTTATTTAGAGAACTTAAATAAAGCTCTTCTGTCTCCTTTCATCTTTGTGTTTACTTACCAATAAGACTCTTTTTCCTAACCCCGCTTTGACTTTTCAGCAATGACACTGAAGAACTCTACACATTTCATTGCTTTTATCAACAGTTAAAAAGAAAAAGAGAATCAGGGATTGTGCCTGTAAATAAATAATGTTTTCAAAAGAAAGTAAAGGGTAACTGTGGCCAAAACACAAATACAATGCAGCCTCTTGCTGTAAGAACAAGTGTGTTTTAATAGTAATAAAGAAATTGTACTGAATCATTCTCCTCTGCCTCTCACCATCTCTGTCCTCCTGGGGTTTTTCATTTTCCTTCATTCTCACTGTCCACTAAACCCTGGGCAAAGCAACAGAGGAAATTACATCCTCATGATGCTTTTGTTACTTTCTTAGAAAACTTTCTGTAAATAGGATCTACTGTCTTGAAGAAAAAAACAATCTCTCTTCTGAAACTTACATGAGAGGAAGAATCTTAGATATGAGGGAAAGATCACCTATCTTGTTTTCTCTCCTTCTTAGGAACTAGACACACTTGTGTTCTATTTTTTAATCATCGAGTGTTATGTCTCTACTTTGTCCTTCCATTCTAAACCCAGTGGGTTCTGATAAAAACACAGTAGTCGAACGATGATTGTAGGGATAAGAAAAGTAACAAACCGTTTGCAGTGGATTATCAATGTTGGAAAAGACAGCTGAGTCTTATGTTTTTATTACTCATCTGATTGTTTGTGAAGAACTTACAAAGTTCTAAGTTGGTACACTTTCCAAACTTTTACAAATGAATTCAACTATTCACCCATTTTCTTTGAAACACAAACACCACAGCTAGTATCTGGAAGGAATTCCTGTTACTTTCTTTAGGAGGATAAAGTAGATGCATTACAGTTAGGTGTTTGGAAGTTTGGCTCTGATGCTCTCTGTCTGGGTCCCCTCTTTATCTGACTCATAATATAGGGAAAATGACACACCTGCTCCAGGCCTCAGTTTTTTCATTTGTAAAATGAGAATAGTCACGGTGCCTACTTCATAGGACTTTTATAGGATTGTTTTGAGGGTTAAGTTATTAACAGATTAAAACATGTAGAGCAGACCATGACACTCAGTAGCATTTTATTGTTATTAATGTCCTTGCTTTTGTCATAATCATTATATTGTAGAGATAGGCTCCCACCAGTGGAGTAGTATATCCTTAGAGTTAATCTGTAGCTGCAGGTGATACACTGTAGATTTCTATTCACTTTGGGAACTGTTGGGTGAGCTTGTACTGTGTCAGGACTTTGGTGACAGCTGGGAATCCACGGGGGAACAAGACAAACCAGGTCCCTGACCTTCTTGGGCTTTTTTGAGGTAGGGAGTAGGGATAGAAATTCTCCACTGAGTGGGGGATTAGTAAACATGCCAACCAATTAATTTTTGCATCTTTGTATTTTTGTAAGTAGTAAAATAGACGCAATGATCTATTTTACTATGGAAAAATTTAGTCACTTGAAAATGTATCATATACGGAGCTGATTTCCCAGCTGTTTCCATCTTCAGTGGGGGAAAGAGAAGGAGGAGATGAATTTTGTAGCAGGACATAGATTAGCAATGAGATCCCTAGCAGGGAGGGTCATTGGGTATCAGAATGAATGAGCAGAGGGTAGAATAATTTCATTCATTTATTTTTTGACATGCAAGAATTTATTCTCTTAGCTGGATGTGGTGGCACATGCCTGTAGTCCCAGCTCCTCCGGAGGCTGAGGCAGGAAAATCACTTGAGCCCATGAGTTCAAGTTTACAGTGACCTATGATCACACCACTGTATTCCAACCTGAGCAACAGAGCGAGACCTTGACTGTAAAAAAAACAAAAAACAAACCCAAAAACTTTATTCGGTATTACTACCTGTGTAGTTCTCTGATAAATGTGGGAAGAAGAAGAGGAGTGTTGTTACCAAGTCACTTTAAGATTCATTTTTAGTAGCTGAAGGTTTTGGTTTATTTGTTTTTATTTAGAAATAAGGATAAAAACTACACAGTTTTTTAAAAAAATTAGATGCTGTCTAACTGAGCCATTTGGTTCATCAGAAAGGATTTTCAAAACCTACATTTCAGTGATAAGTTGCTTCGTTCATGTTTGATCATATCTGCCATCAATGAAAAACAATGTATGCAAAAACATCCCCCAAAAGTGGTTTTTTTTGTTGTTGTTGTTGTTTGTTTCTTTCTTTGTTTTGAGACAGAGTCTTGCTCTGTTACCCAAGCTGGAGTGCCATGGCACGATCTCGGCTCATTGCAATCTCCACCTCCCAGGTTCAAGCGATTTTCCTGCCTCAGCCTCCCAAGTAGCTGGGACTACAGGTGCCTGCCACCATGCCTGGCTAATTTTTGTATTTTTAGTAGAGGCAGGGTTTCACCACATTGGCCAGGATGGTCTCGAACTCCTGACCTCAAATGATCCACCCACCTTGGCCTCCCAAAGTGCTGGGATTACAGGTGTGAGCCACCGCGCCTGGCCAGCAGTTGTTGTTAAAAAAGTGACACTAAGTCGTTTAAGTGAACTTAAATTTCTTCTTTACTAATTGGTTTTCTGTTTTCTCAGAAAGAGCTATGTCTCAATGATATTGGATAACTACTCGGCAAATATATGCTGAATCCAGTTATGGAAATAAAATAGCCACCTTGTATTTCTTAAAGACAGCCTGGATTAGTTTTCAGTGCTTACTAAGCAGAGAAAAATGGACAAAACAGCTATCATGCTGGGGTGTGTAAGGCAGCCTCAGATGTAGAAGGTAGGTACTGAGGTCCTTCTCAAGATCCAGGAGCCAAGACACACCTGCTGAGAGGTACAAAGGCAAACATTCACTCCTTGTCCTGTTCCAGATGTGGTGGAAGCTGAAAGTCAGTATTTGACTGACAAGTGGTGGGAACCAATATAGATTACGAATAATTTGATTCAGGAAGCAAGACATACAAAATGAGCTGCCCATTCTCTAAACAAGGATCCTCTCTCTACCCTGCTCTGGGTCTTGGCAGAATGACTTTCACAGACTGTATCAACTGACTCCCTGTCACCTGGCTTCCTAGAGGGTTCAGTCCATGGGAAGATCGGCAGAAGATTGGGGCCCTTCCTGGCTCCCTACCTACACTTCCACAGATAGCCCTTAATTAGTTTCTTTTCAGTCACCCCTATTGAGTGTGTTCTCCATTTCCTCTAGGGATCTGACTGATGCACACACAAAAAACACTGTGACAAGTCCGTGACAGCCTGGGCGGTGGTCGGGGTGGTAAGTGCTATTGGAGTCGAGGGCAGATAGAAGCCACTATGGACCAGGGAAGGCAGGTGGACTTGATCTGTGACCTGAAGGGGGCTGGGGTTTAGGTAACAGTTTGGGTAGCAGTAAGGCCCTGGGGTTTAGGAGGGAATTTAAAAGTGAGTATCCCTGACAAAGGGTGAGAGCTGGAGTATACACTGAGTATTCACCACTGTCAGTTAGAGTAACTTGATGCACGTAGATGAACATTTGTTGTGTGTGGGGAGCAGAGGATGAGGTTGGAAGAGCTGAGTGGGATGAAATTATGAAATGTCTCGAAGAGTGGGGAAGCACCATGGGGAATCAATGAATATTATTATCATCATAATTATACTTTTTCCAACCTTATAATTTTTATAGCAGTAACAATTATGATACAACCATGTAACATTTACAGGGTATTCATCATTTTCAGAGCACCGTCATGATGTTTAATACCAGGTAATTGCCTTTATCATTACTCTTTTCTTCCATGCCACCCCCAAATACAATTCTGATCCTTTAGATCTGAAAAAATATGTAAAACTGACACTAATTAACCCTCCCTTCTCATGTAAAACACTCCAATCATATGGAATAATTTACTCTGGAGCAACAAAGGGGATGATAGCCTTACTTTTTCTTTTTATCAAAAGCTAAAGATTTTAAAAATTGCATTAAAAAAAGGAAGAAATGTTTCTTCCAGGGCATCAGAAAATGACAGAACAGAGCAAAATTTGGAGGTCTAGGACTGCTTATACTTCTCAACATGGCAGTGTTCAAGTGCTGAATTATTCACTGAAGCACTGACGTCATTACAGTCTTTCAGGGATCCCAGGACTCCAAATACTGCTGAAGTCAGATGGACAACAAAAGGTCTCTTAGAATGATCCATCAAGGAAAACACAGGCATCAGCAAATTGTTCCTAAGCAACGTCTGGTTAATTCTATGACAAAAATACAAAGAAGCTGAAAACTGTTTACTCCAACTAGCACTGCAGTGTGGCACAAAGAAAAATATATGGACTTTGGAATTCAATGGCTTGAGTTTTAATCTTGATTGTTCCATTTAATATCTTTGTGAACTTGGGTCAGTTTCTTAACTCAAGTGTCAATTTCTTTATTTAGGTAATGGTTATTAACTACTTGACATTCCAGACTCTTTGGGGGAATTTATTTATTTTTATTTATTTTATTTTATTTTTTTGAGATGGGGTCTCACTCTGTTGCTTAGGCTGGAGTGCAGTGGCACAATCTCGGCTCACTGCAACCTCCACCTCCCAGGTTCAAGGGATTCTGTCATGTCAGCCTCCCAAGTAGCTGGGATTACAGGTGCATGCCATCACGCCCAGCTAATTTTTCTATTTTTTGATAGACAGGGGGTTTCACTATGCTGACCAGGCTGGTCTCAAACTCCTGTGATCCACCTGTCTCGGCCTCCCAAAGTGCTGGGATTACAGGCATGAGCCACTGTGCCCAGCCAGATATGACAGGGTTTCTCAGACATTTATGTGCACAGGCCAAAGATCCAGCTTTTTTTTTTCTTTTTATTGCATTTTAACTGCAAAGATTTTCCCGTGGTACAGACTCACTCTCTGAAACAAACTGTCCCAAGCTGTTTTGTTAAGGGTTCATCGCTCCTGGCAGTTTGGCCTGAAGGAGGCACTGTAGGAGAATTTTCTCCCTGCTGTGAATCACAGCTATGGAATTACAGACAGCTTTCATTTCTAAAGGCCGTCTTGAAGAAAATTAAACCAGAAAGATCAAGAAAGGTAAATAGGTATTCTATGGCACCTTTCTTTAATCTCTTGGTTACAGTTTCAAAGAATTTTGCTCTTCCCTTCATTGGAAAGAGATCTGGGTATCAGGAAATGATTTTAGAACCATAGGTTTCTGTCCTGTGGTTACATAATCTGGAAGGAAAAAAACAACATTGCAGTTAGTTTCTCTCCGTGTAGCACTGAAATAGACAATTTCATTAGTAATTCCATTCATTCAATTTCCCTTTTTTCTTTCTTCCTCACTGTTTTTCTTTCTGTCTCTTTCACATTCTCTCCATTTCTCCCTTCCCTTATTGTTTCTTGTTCTCATTCCCGGGTGTGGCTTTGTTATTGTTTTTGTTTTGCTTCTTCGTGGCTAGGATCTCAGTGTGAGCATGTACTTATGTAGAGTAAATGTTGATATATTCTTAGGGTCTGTCAACAACTGGCAAGAATAGCGTTTGTTGTCTTTCTAGCAATAGATTGCAGGTGACAGATCAGGACCAAGCTAGGATCAAAAACTACCAAAGAGACAGGAGAAAAGCCTCCAAAATGAGATATGCATGTTTCTGCCCATCCCAGGCAGTGCCAGAGAAGCCTAATCATGCCATCTGGGTCACAGGTGTCCCATGAACTTTTGCACATAGTCAGACATCTCCACCAGTATGGTCACAGAGTTGCTCCCTTCTGGAAAATCATAAAAGAATTAGTTATTGAGATAATATAGCTGAATAGGTAGCCATACAGAGTAATGCATAGAATCAGATATGCCAGAGTTGGAACTCCTCCCTGCCACTTAATATTTTCTGAGGCCCAGTTCCCACCTTTGTAACTAGGAGCAATAATTGTTTAGTACAATGTCAGGCACCTGGTTAACTTTTAATAAATTGTAATTATTATTATAGTCCCACCCTGCTTGAATTCTAGATTTCTGTAAGTGACTGACTTGTAGACCCTGCACATTCCACAAATGGTTAGACACACACATACCTAACAAAAATATGTGAGCATATGAATAGATATTCAGTGATATTCCAGTTGCAGCCCACTGAAGGAGATCTGCCCATTTGTAGACATGGGCCGCATCTAAATAAATTAATATGGGCCCTCTTTCAATGTGTAGATATTTGATTTAGTTTCCAATGATTCTTAAATATTTTTTTTCTGCGTTGGAGCAAGGTTGACTCATTGAACATATACTGTGTCTGTATCTTATTTTGATATTATGTGGTGCTTGAATTTGAGCTCTTCAGGGATGGCAAAAGTGGGGTGTGTTATTTTTTACACCTACGGCAGACAATAATAACCAACCAAAATATTCTCTCCTTTTGAGCCCAGATGCAGCCGCAGAGTTCTTCTCAGTACAGTAAGGACTGTTACTTCCAATTGCTTAGAGTTGATAGGCAAGGTGAAATACATTTGTCATCCTTGGATTTCATTCTCAATCCTCTCACAGGCTCTTGGTCTCGAATTGTGTAAATAAAAAGTTGGATGGAGTTAGAAGGCAGGGCTGCCGGCACAGGATTTCACTTTTGGTTTTCTTTGGTCAGGAGAAGCATAGAATTTTGCCATTTATTCAACAAATATTTATTGAGCTGGACTCTGTACCTGCTGTGGATTCAAAGGTGAATAATGGCAAAGTCTCGGCCTTCATTGGGAAACTGATGAGTCTGCACATTCAGATACCTGGGGTGCTTTCAAAAATACCACTCCAATTTCCCACGTCCCCTTTTAAAAGCTTTAATAGGCGAATTAGGTTAAGTACCTCACTTATACTATGTTGTAAATGCCTGTCTGCCAGTCTCTACCACCAGGCTGTAACCTCCTTAAAAGAAGGAACTGTAAACTCTTCAGTTTTTTTAAAATATTAAGGTAAAATTTACCAATAGTGAAACACACAACTTTAAAATGGATAATTGTATGAATGATTACAAGTGTATATACCCTTATAATCAACACTTTAGTCAAGGTAAACAATACATTTATTACCCCAGAATATCTTCATGTATTCTTTTGTCTCTTTCTAGTAAATTCCTATCTCCCACAGGCAACCACTGTACTGTTTCTATCACCATGGGTTAGGTTTACTTGGTTTTGAACTTCACAAAAACAGAATTATACAGCATATATTCTTATGTGCTTGGCTTCATTCTCTTAACATAATATTTTGGAGATTCATCCATATTTTGCATATATTAGTAGTTTATACTTCTTTATTGCTTAATCGTGTTCCATCCTGTGAATATACCAAAATAAATATTTATGCATTCTCCTAGCGATGAAGATTTGGGTTATTTCCAGCTTAGGGTAATAATAGATGTGAGGGTTAGTTTTGTGTGTTAACTTGGCTAGGCTATGTGTATCCAGATATTTGGTTAAACATCAGTTTAGATGTTGCTGTGGAAATATTTTTTAGAAGTAATAAACATTTAAGTTAATAGGTTTTGAGTAAAGCAGATCACTCTCCATAATATGGGGTTTGTTCTCATCCCATCGGTTGAATGCCTTACAAGAAAAAGACTGAGGTCCCCTGAGAAAGTGGGAATTCTGCCTCCAGATTGTCTTCAGATTCATGACTGAAACATTAACTCTTCCCTGGGTCTCCAGCCTGCTGGCTTCCCCTGCAGATTTCAAACTTGTTAGTTTCTATAATCATCTGAGCCAATTTCTTAACATATTTTTTATCTCTCTTTCTATGTATATATAACCTACTGGTTCTGTTTCTTTGGAGAGCCTTGACTAATACAATGGACGAATATGCTGTAAACACTCTTGCTCAAATCTTTTTTGTGGGCATGTTTCCATTTCCCTTGGGCAAATATCTAGAAGTGAAATTCAAGGTCAGCCACTTTAATTTTACAAGAAAGTACCAAACTGTTTTCCAAAGTGATATACATGTTTGCATTTCTACCAGCAATATGAGAGTTCCGGTTGCTGTCATTCTTGTCAATAGTTGGTGATGTAAGCCTTTTTAATTTTAGCCATTCTGATAGGTGAATAGTGATAAGTCTCTGTACTTTTCATTTGTATTTCTCTGAGGGCTAATGATGTTAAACAGCTTTTCACTTGCTTATTTGTTATTTGTGTATCTTCTTCGGTGAACTGTCTGTTGGAATAGTTTGTCATTTGTTCCCTTTGTATCTAAACTCCTAGCATTTAATAGTCACTCAGTGTATACTGTTTAAAGAATGAATGAATGTTATCTTGTCCATCAGTGATTATTCCAAAATGCTTACTAAACTTTTGTGTTATTATTTGTAATGCTTATAAAGTACTCAGCAATGGTACCTAACACATAGTCAACACCCCACAGTTGGTAGCTATTAGTGCCATCCCTATTTTGACTATGAGGAAATGAGGACTAGAAAAGTTATGTTACTCAATCAAGGTCTAGTTGCTAATTATCAAAATTGCTGCTGAAATCTGGACTTCTCAAATCTGTATTTCATGTTTTGAGTTTTTTGTTACCAGTAGCTTGACTAAGTATTAGATTAAGCATTAACTGTGTTGCTTCATTCATTTTTAAACTCTTATTTATAACAAACCTGACATGGAAAATATAATGATGCTAATTCCTTTACATGCTTTAATTTATTTAATTCTTACTATAACCCTATGAGGAAAATACTATTATTTTTATTTTATGGACGATTAAACTGTAGTATAGACAGATTATGCAATTGCCTAGGATCTCACAGGTAATTAAAGGTAGAGGCAGGATTCAAACTCAATCACTTGCATACCAATGCCTGTGTGTTTTGCTTTGTTTTAAAACCATTACGCTATCCTGTTTCTTACGACAAAATTAATTTTGGACATGTTGATTTTGAGGGGCTTATGGGATAGCAGGATGGGGATGTCCAGTAAATCCCTGACACTTAGGAGAGAGTTACGGGAGGATGGGGATATAGAAAGAGAGTGCACTTGATAACTACAGTGCTAGACCATATTAAGAAAGTGGTTAAAGTGCCTGAAATATTGGAAGATGGAGGAATTTCACTAGATTCCATTCCAGAAAGTTCCATAGGAGACTCCATTTTTTTTTTTTTTTTTTGAGATGGAGTCTCGCCCTGTCGCCCAGGCTGCAGTGCAGTGGTGCGATCTCCGCTCACTGCAAGCTCCGCCTCCCGGGTTCACGCCATTCTCCTGCCTCAGCCTCCCTAGTAGCTGGGACTACAGGTGCCCGCCATCACGCCCGGCTAATTTTTTTGTATTTTTAGTAGAGACGGGGTTTCACCGTGTTCGCCAGGATGGTCTCGATCTCCTGACTTCGTGATCCGCCCGCCTTGGGCTCCCAAAGTGCTGGGATTATAGGCGTGAGCCACCGCGCCCGGCCGAGACTCCATTTTTAAAATGGATTTACGTTGTTCACAAGAACAGGTCTGTAATGAGGAAATCTTACAGTCTGTTTTTAAGATACTCTAAAATATTTTGGTTGCTGTTTGTTATTAGACTCTGACAGGTGGACCTAGGTTGCCTGCCCAGAGGGTCTAGGAGCTCACAATTTCTCTAAAGACCCCTTTTCTGTTTACTGGAAACCCTAGGAGCTTCCTTAGGGGCTTGTCAGGCCAAGCTGACTAATCCTTCCTTCTGCTCAAATTTCACTTTTCTGAAAAGGGAGTTTGACCAGCAGGGAGTGAGTCACTAGCTCCAAGATGGCAGCAAGGAGCACTGGTGTTAATCTGTGTTATCTCAGTTCCCACAGGGTGAGTAATCATGCCTGGCCAAATCTCACTGGGCAAAACAGGTGCAAGTTTCCAAAGGAAGGCTTTGTGACCATAATAGGAGGTTAGCTGAAATCCAACCTGTATTTACTCCTCGCAACAGAATACTTTATGAACCATGGTTTACAGGAACATCCAGGTTCCCTAAAAATTTATCTCTTCCATGATGATGGAAACACAGCAACGTACACAGACTGGACCTGGGGACTATCTTAGCTTCTGAAGACTTGCACAGCAGGTCTAAAAGTCCAAGGCTGCCTCCTGACACTCCAGAGAGGAACTATGTGACACAGAGAGACTAAGCCAGGCCCTGCCCACAGGGTTGCACACACAAACATGTTTTCCAAGCCCTTTATACACTCAGCAGGGAACACGCCGTTCTCTCTGGGAGGTTGCCAGAAACTTATAAGAGAGTCTGATCAGTGCCAAGAATAGACAAGCAAGGCTTCTCTCCTGTCTCAGAAGGGGACACTGTGTGGTGCTGAGTTATTACCGCCCCTCTGTGCTCCTCTAGCCTTCAAAAGCAAGCCTGAAACTGTTTCCCTGCACTTCTTAATCTCTTGATCAGTCGAAAAATTATTGCTGGAGCTCGCTATACCTCTTTGGGCACCTGTAATCTTGTTGTCCAAACCCAAATGCAAATATGTTCCCTCTGCTTGCATTTGTTTTGCATCTCAGAGACTCAGGCCGTGGATCTTTGAGGTAGAACCCAAGGAAACTAGTCAACAACTTTGTCCATTTGCCCAGGAAGAGTCTGAGTTGTTGCTGTTCCTCATTAGTCCTCTGCTTTAGCTTCAGCAAGGACGGCAAAGGTTACTTGAAATTCAGCCAGTGCAGGCAATGTTGAGAAAAAACTTGACTCTTCTCTTCCATGTACAGGATGTCTTTCCAACCCCTTCCCCAAAGTTTTCTTAAATCCTTGGTGTCTTCAACTTGGCCCCAGCTCTAAAATTAAATATTTACCATGTTTTTTCCTCTATAATAATACTGGGAAGAATCAACCATGCGTTTTTAAATAAAAGTCTCGCTTTTGTCACGCAGGCTGGAGTGCAATGGTGTGATGTTGGCTCACTGCAACCTCCAACTACCAGGTTCAAGCAATTCTCCTGCCTCAGCCTCCCGAATAGCTGGGACTACAAGCGCATGCCACCATGCCAGGCTAATTTTTGAATTTTTAGTAGACACACGGTTTCGCCTTATTGGCCAGGCTGGTCTCAAACTCCTCACCTCGGGACATCCACTCGGCTTGGCCTCCCTAAATGCTGGGATTACAAGCATGAGCCACTGCGCCTGACCAGTTTTTAAATAAAGCACTTTAAATGAGTTATTCACATATCCCTTGTATTTATATAGGGTACAGCTTTTTGTTTTAAAGCTGTTTGAATAGTTCTCCAAGTTTCTGAGACTCAACTGCTTTTTTGGCTTATGAAATTGCCATTAATCAAGATGCATTCATAAGGTATCAATTCCCTGAAATGTAGGTATTTAATCCATTCCATCTATCCATGCATCTATCCATCCATCCAATACTTTTTGTTTAAAGTCCCTAAAATAACCAACCAGCCTTTATATGACTGAATTTGAGAACCTATGGCAATTAACATGATAAATGTCACACAGATCCTTATTGTTTATTAAGCAACTGAAAATAGAAAAGCTCAGGGGAAAATAATACTTGTGAATGTCAGGGATTTTGCCATGGAGAGATTTCACCAACCATATGCAACCGCAAAATATAGAATGTAAAACCCAGGCACAATAAGCTCATTCTAGGCTTAGTGTGTCCAGAATTGGTGGGTTCTTGGTCTCACTGACTTCAACAATGAAGCCGTGGACCCTCGCGGTGAGTGTTAACAGTTCTTAAAGGCGGCGTGTCCGGAGTTTGTTCGCTCTGATGTCCGGATGTGTTCGGAGTTTCTTCCTTCTGGTGGGTTCGTGGTCTCACTGGCTCAGGAGTGAAGCTGTGGACCTTCGTGGTGAGTGTTACAGCTCTTAAGGTGGCTCGTCTGGAGTTTCTTCCTCCCGGTGGGTTCGTGGTTTTGTTGGCTTCAGGAGTGAAGCTGCAGACCTTCGCGGTGAGTGTTACAGCTCATAAACGCAGTGTGGACCCAAAGAGTGAGCAGCAGCAAGATTTATTGCAAACAGCAAAAGAACAAAGCTTCCACAGTCTGGAAGGGGATGACTGGGTTGCCACTGCTTGCTCGGGCAGCCTGCTTTTATTCTCTTATCTGGCCCCACCCCATCCTGCTGATTGGTAGAGCCAAGTGGTCTGTTTTGACAGGGCGCTGATTGGTGCATTTACAATCCCTGAGCTAGACACAAAGGTTCTCCACGTCCCCACTAGATTAGCTAGATAAACAGCGTCCACACAAAGGTTCTCCAAGTCCCCACCAGAGTCAGGTACCCAGCTGGCTTCACCCAGTGGATCCTACACCGGGGCTGCAGGTGGAGCTGCCTGCCAGTCCTGCATCGTGTGCCCGCCCTCCTCAGCCCTTGGGTGGTCGATGGGACTGGGTGCCGTGGAGCAGGGGACGGCGCTTGTCGGGGAGGCTCCTGCCACACAGGAGCCCATGGAGGGGAGAGGCTCAGGCACGGCGGGCTGCCGGTCCCGAGCCCTGCCCCGCGGGGAGGCAGCTAAGGCCCAGCGAGAAATCCAGCGCAGTGCCGGTGGGCCGGCACTGCCGGGGGACCCAGTACACCCTCCGCAGCCACTGGCCCGGGTGCTAAGCCCCTCATTGCCTGGGGGGGCAGGGCTGGCCGGCCGGCCGCTCCGAGTGTGGGGCCCACCAAGCCCACGCCCACCCGGAACTCCAGCTGGCCCGCAAGCGCAGCCCCGGTTCCTGCTCCGCCTCTCCCTCCACACCTCCCCGCAAGCTGAGGGAGCCCGCTCCCACCTTGGCCAGCCCAGAAAAGGGCTCCCACAGTGCAGCAGTGGGCTGAAGGGCTCCTCAAGTGCCGCCAAAGTGGGAGCCCAGGCAGAGGAGGCCCCGAGAGTGAGCGAGGGCTGTGAGGGCTGCCAGCACGCTGTCACCTCTCATTAGGACCTGCAAATTGGTTTCACCTGTGTGTGGAATCATCCCAGGACTGGATTCCAATATGAGGAGAGAAATGGGTTATTTCACTGAAAGGTATGACTGAGTTAGACTGAAGAAACTCTTATATGACACTGTACTATGGCTTTAATCAGCATTAGTGTTAGGATAACATTTTGTTTAGAGAGATATTGATGGTAAAAAAGAAAAGGATTTGAACTCCAGTTCACCATTTCCTAAGCAAGACCTTGAGCTATTCATTCACTCTATGTAGTCATTTAATAAATATTTATTGAGCCCTATATAGGCCAAGCACTCTGTGAGGTGATGGAAATTCTCCTGCCCTCAAAAAGTAACAGTAATTATTATTTGCAATCTACCTCCCTAAGGCATAACAATGCCTATCTTTCAGAGTTATGTGTAATAGGATACTAAGTGGATTTTTTTTTGTCTCATAGTTGTCTACTTGGCTCCAAAGTTAGAGACAAATAGGTGAAAATTAGGAGACAAATAGATGATTGGTAAACACCAGTCATTAAGAGGCAAATTCATTCTGCTACTCCGCTTACCACTGTACTCACTAATCTTGAGGGGACTACTGAATTGTAAATCTTCAGCCTCAGAAAGGGTTCTGTGTCTTTTCCTTTTACTCTTTCTCAGTGCTCCTTATGCATAATCCAATGGAGTATTCCAAGGAAAATATTTTTAATGACTGGGGGTTGCCTGCAATAAGTTGAGCCTGAAATCTCATTTTTCAGTTGGATACCTACTCATGTCATGGATCTGTAGTATTCTTTTTTCTTACTCCAGCAGTAGGAAATAATATAGGGACAGAATTCAGGAGAGAGAAAATGAGTAATAGGGCAATGAGGCACACTCCCATTGTCTGGTAGAAAAAAGATGCATGAGTCTTCCGTATGTCAAGTAGATACTACAAAGGTACCAGGCTTGAACTATTGTGAAGCAAGTTCATCCTAGACTGTGACTTACTAAGAGAAGAGACCCCAGCAGCAAAAGCCTGTAAGGTGAGTTATGTAGGAAATAAGGAGACTGGAAGAGGTCTACAGGAGTCGATTTCCTATGAAAGGAGGTTGTGCAATGAAGAGACTGCCTGCTACATGGAGGACAGAGGTCACAAAACAACTGGTAAGCAAAACATTTCTGCTGACTTTTGAGAATTCTCTCTTCTTCCTCAACATAGAAAGGGCTCAGAAAAAGCAAGAGGGAGGGGAAAGAGTCAAGAGTAGCCTCCTCTCACTGCCACTGTGTCCTGGGGAGGAGATGGACATTTGAATTGGACAAGAAACTGAAGTGGATGGCACTGGATTGCCTCTTTTCCACTCTTTTCCAACCTAAAAAGGTCACAAAATTGGCATTTGCTGGAGAAGCCATGAAGTCTTGGGAAAGGGAGATTCAACAGAGCATGTTACAGCCACAATAGGAGAAAAAAACCTTCTCAGGTTTGAACCCTGCTGAGTTCACAGTTTTCAATAAATTGCTGACAAATGCAAGGTGTTCAGACAAGTAGGTAGTGCTCCACAAATGGTAGATATTATTCTAGTCACCTAGAGAGAATAAATGTTTAGAAAATGTCTACGTATGTTTTGCTATCAAAGAGCAAATAAGATATTCAATTTGTATTTTTGCTTTAGATAAAGCATAATGCCCTTATTATGCCTTCAAGTCTTCATTTCCCCCACGAAGGGATGTTTTTCTGTGTTATTTGACCATATGCCTTTTGCTGCGCTGGGCATTTGCCTTCTTTGACCTTTTCTGGACATTCCCACTTTACCCGCCAGGGATTGAGGAAATTACAAAGGTCATCTAATCATCTAGTCTCGTTTCCAATTTGGTTAAGATAAAATATTATTTAATTACTAGAAAAATACTTTGTTATTAAAATCAAAGTGTCTTGTGCTGGTTTGCAAACAAAGTAATTTCTACACGCTTATAACACAAAGAGGAGACCAGATGTGGTGAAGTAGAAGAGAGAGGACACTGGCTTTGGAGCCAGGAGACCCAGAGCGGCTCCCAGTAATGTGATATTTTATGTGTTTTCCAACCCCATGCAGCATCCATTGCCTCACCTGTAAAATAGGGGTTTTGACAAGAACCACATCGAGTTATTGTGAAGAGTAAATAGACGATTATAGAAAACATGTCACACAGTGCTAGGCACATAGATGAAGCTTAAGGAATAGCTGTTGTCCCGTTTCCAAGGTTGCAGAGTCAGAAGACACCCCTAAGAAGACATAAAGTACTGTTGTTCAGAAGGAAGGCATTGGGAAAGTCAAAAGGACACCAGAAATAGTGAACTCAACATTCATTTGCACATTTGACCAAGGTTGGTGATCATTTACGCAGCAGTATTGAGATGATCCATAGAAAGTCATGATAACACTATTGGAGCAAAGTCACAATATTTGTATTTTCATATGTATCTCATGATGTATATAAATACTCATTTTAACACCCATTGTTTAAAAACTGTTCAGAATTCAGAAAAATTAAAAAATCATTTAAACTAAATATTACATTATTGACTGTAACTTAAATTTCAAAATGTAAACATTAACCATCTATTATAATTTGAATTAGCAGGATAAAAAGCAATACAAAAGTATATAAAATAAAGTAAACATTGCACAAAATGAAGAAAATGAATCCTGAAAATTGAAAATGAATTAAATTGGATTTTCTGGCAAATATGGTCTTAAGAACAACGTGTATCAATGGTGTTATCTTTGATGGTGAGCCTCATTTTGGGGCATATTCTTCTAGCCACTAGAAACACTTTCCATAATTTAAAATAGACAGAAAAATAGTGACGAGACAAAAAGCAACTAAGTCCAAATATCTTCCTCTGGAACTTTTATTTACAAATGATTCCATCTTTTTGTGAGAGTATAAAGATGATCTTTTAGAAATTTTTATTTTTATTGTATTAAAGACTACGATGTCTTTATTGACAGCTGTAGTTTTTGTTATTAAGGCCCAGAAGTCAGCTTACTGGATGCCTGGTTCTTAGCTTTTGCTGTGAAATAGCCTTTTTTTTGAAACAAAACAAATCCATCAGACAGGCAAGAGCTTCTACCACCAAACACTGACTGTTTTAGCTATCAATCTCACCCCATTGGAGGCAGCCTTATATTGAGAGTAAGACAGACTCCTTTTTCCTTATAATTGTCTTTTAAGGAGGTCCTATTTCATTAAATATTCAGGGAAAATTGTTTTTTTTTTTTGTTTGTTTGTTTTTAAAAAACCTTCTTTCAGGAAGTAGAACTAGGGTGAATTTAATCTGGGAAAATTTGGGCTACTGTCCCAGTCATCTTCGCTTTCTAGCTCAGAGGCCTTGAGAGATCATAAGGTCTCTCTTTTAATGGTGGGTTTAACTCTCTGGTAATTCTCAAAGCATAAATAATTCATGTCTCAGGTTTTAAAAATGTTAAAATAATGATATCACACTAACAAAATATTGGCGTTTGGGTACATAAGAGTCTGTAGTATGATCTACTAGAGTTCTAGAATGTTGAAAATTGATGGTGCAATTATTAATTAAAATTATCTTGCTCAGAAGGTTTTCCTCCATTAAACTACACTTTTTAGAGTAAGCTCACTTTGGTTTAAGGCACCTGTTCATAGGATGTCCTTAAATATATGAATATTGCCCTGGGAGTTACCCTTTTAGTCATTAATAACTGGGCATAAATCACTTATTAGCCAGTCAATCAAGAACAGGACCCAGAACAAGTGTTTTTCTTTCTTTCTTTCTTTTTTTCTTAGGCTGGAGCAGTGGAAAGAGAACTATGCACAAGGATGAGGAGAATAATTGTGACTGTGGGACAGGGCCCCAGGAGAGAGGTATAGCAGACTGGCCTTGAAAA